>NW_026575043.1:0-1332500 GCF_905146905.1 Nyctereutes procyonoides
AGACGAAACTGAATGAACATGGCTACATTCCAATAAAAGTTTATTTATGGAAACTCCATTTCTTACAACAGAAATTTTAATTTCGGGATCCCTGGGTGGCGCAGCGGTTTAGCGCCTGCCTTTGGCCCAGGGCGCGATCCTGGAGACCCAGGATCGAATCCCACGTCGGGCTCCCGGTGCGTGGAGCCTGCTTCTCCCTCTGCCTGTGTCTCTGCCTCTCTCTCTCTCATTCTATGTGACTATCATAAATAAATAAAAAAAATTAAAAAAAAGAAATTTTAATTTCTTATCATTTTCATTTTTCACAAAACATCATTCTTGTTTTGATTTTTTTCAACCATTTGCAACATAACCATACTGAGCTTGTGAGCCATACAAAAACAATAATATGTTAATGTCTAAAAATAGGTGAGTGCTATTGCCATTAGCAAAACCACAAATTGGAGTCTAAATAGGGGGAGCCATACTCGTGAGTGGCATTTGAAGCATTACCTCAAATGGGCAATACAGCCTAGAACTATGGGCATCTGACTTAGGAACCAGTATATGCCAAAACCTAGTGCTTTATTTGCTGGTATGTGTGTTTGTGTGTGCGTGTGTGTATGTAGTACCCATAGTGAAGGAAAAAATCCCCCAAAACTGACTTTTGATTCTTTTCTTCCATGAAGACAATAAGATTTACAATATTAAGTTCCTTTTTTAAAAAAATTTGAAGTCTATAGCATCTGGCGTTAAACAGAAATGTCATCTCTCCCTCTCTCTCTCTCCTTTTAAAGATTTTATTTATTTGACACAGAAAGTGAGAGACAGAGCATGAGAAAGAGCACAAGCAGGGGGAAGGGATTGAAGGAGAGGAAGAAGCAGACTCCCCGCTGAGTAGAGAGCCTAAAATGGGGCTTGATGCCAGGACCCTGAGATCATGACCTGAGCCCAAGGCAGATGCTTAACCAAATGAGCCACTCAGGCACCCCAGAAATGTCATCCCTAATGTTGGGGTTTCTATATGTCCTCGGAAAAAAGTTGACTTACCTGGTCCTGAAGGCTAGACCCTGAGGAATGCTCCCTATAAAGTCAGAAGGAAGACAAGAATCTGAATCTAGAGATAGAAATGCTCAGCTCAAAAAGGTATTTAATATCGATGTAAAATAACATTTTTTCTTCCTCAGTTAAATCCGCTCATTGCCAGAGGAGAGCCAATGTGCACCCTCTGAGGCTTGAAGCATAGCCTGAAGCAGTCTACCATCAGGGCAGACTTTCTTTGAAATCTAGGGCTTTATTTTAGGAATGCACGTGCATTTATATTCTACTCTATAACACAGCTGTGTGTTTGTTTTAATATAAAAATGGCATGTTAAACTACTTAACATCAAGGAAAACTGGCATTCCTTGAGGATGCATCATGTTTACCCTGTAGCTTTAAGGACCCCCAGGCAAACCACCTCACCCCCCAAGGGTACCGAGAGTGCACTTGAGGAACATATGGCACAATAGGCCACAGATTTTCAAGATTTCCCTCAGGCACTGAATGCTCACTTTTTATTAACAGGACATGAGTGAAACAGGTTTAGACCTCTTCTATTTTATAATGCATTGTCTCTCCAAGTGCAGCCCTAGAACCAGCCACATCAACCTCATCAGAGGCTTGTTAGAAATGCAAATTCTCAGCCTCACCACTGGTCTACTGAATCAGAAATTCTGAGGGTAGGGCCCAGCAATCTGTTTAAAAAGCCCTCCAGGTAATTCTGACATTCTCTAAGTCTGAGAGCTGCTTCTACAGTGGAAGGAGTTAGAAAGAGCCACAAAAACTTTGTTTAGGTTTGCTGTGAAGGTGCCAATTTCCCCCAATCTCTCTTTGCTTCCCTGTCTCCATCTGTAAAATCAGGATACCACCTTCCTCTCAGGACTGTCTTGAGAATTAAATCAGACACATTCAGACATCCAGACATCCAGAAAACACCAGACATTGGATCTGATGATCAGATGTCCCAGCATGATTATTATTTTTTTCCTTTTCCAAATTCAATCCAAATACTAAAATTGAGGTACAGTTGGCCCTTAAACAACACAGGTTTGAACTGTTAGAACTGTTCAGGTCCACTTATACTCAGATTAAAAAAAATAAATATGGTACTGTAAACATAATTTCCTTTTGATTTTCTTAATAGCATTTTCTTTTCCCTAACTTATTTTATTGTAAGAATATAGTATATAACACATACACAAAATATGTGTTACATGACTATGTTATTGGTAAAACTTCCAGTCACCAGTAGGCTATGAGTAGTTAAGTTTGGGGTGAGTCAAAAGTTGTACATGGATTGTGATCATGTGGGGGCTCAGTGTCCCTAGCCCCATATTGTTCAAGGTTGAGTATATAAGTGTAACTGGAAGTAATGACCTATGTCCATGAGATGATATGAGCGATGCAGCTGAAATATTTCCCATGAGACACTCTTACCATGGCATTTTCTCTTATCCACATTATTTGCACATTCCTAACTTTTAGCATATGGAATTTTAAAATCAAGTAATCATCAGAGTTGAGAAATATGTAAGTTAAAAAGTACTGGTGACAAATCAGTTTTCAAACAACATATTTTGTCTTTGATTTTAAGAGTTCCTTTGGGAGGGGATCCCTGGGTGGCTCAGTGGTTTAGCACCTGCCTTTGGCTCAGGGCATGGTCCTGGAATCCTGGGATCAAGTCCCGTGTCAGGCTCCCAGCATGGAGCCTGCTTCTCCGTCTGTCTGTCTGTCTGTCTCTCTATCATGAATAAATAAATAAAATCTTAAAAAAAAAAAAAAGCACCAGTTCCTTTGGGAGCATTCATTTATAAATTATCCAATTTAAAGGAAAAAAATCTCTCTAAAATACCAGGTTCAAAGAATAGTAAATTGTAAAGGGCACCATTTCCTTCTACATCCCAAAATAGAGCAAAATCTTTAAAGTGTCCTTCTGGTCTCTCATAAAATCACAGATTATATGCACTCGTCTTTCCTCATCTATTCAGTCCAAACATTCATAAGAAGCCTGAATACCTATCATGAATCAATCAGGTCAGATCCACAGAGCAAACATGCTAAAATAAAACAACTTCTTTAAATTCTTTAAAATGTGCAGAGGGGAGTTACATTATTTTATTGTGTTTTTTTAGTTCAATAATTTTAGTTTATTTCACTGAATAAGGTATTTTTCATCTGTTAAAAACTCTGTTTTTGTAAGTAGCTTACAAAAATACAAATAGTGAAATACAATTAAAAATGAATCCATAGAAACAAAATTAAAAGAATATGTCAAAATATAACTGAGGTATATACTAGAAAGTGTGTTGTCTCACTTTTCTTCTTTTTAGTGAGAACACTTTTGAACAGAATGCAGAAATCCACACTACATTCATACACATGTGTTCTATATGCTTGCTCTCTCTCACAGACATATGTATACAAACTCCATTCCTAAAAACATGGGGTCCCAAATATTTAATTTTAAATTATCTGGGAAAGAATTAAGTGAAAGCTTATGCATAAAAATATGGCTCTGAAAATAACTGGAAAAACCCAGATAATTTGGGAGTTATGATATGGCAGATAATTTGGCATAGGAGTATATTTTAGCTTATTTAAAAGAACAACCTATTTTCAAATATGCTTAGCACCATTCCACCCTGGAGTAGAAATCAGTTATAAACCATTGCTGAACAAATTCCTAGTCCTTCTTCATTTTATCCTTTAGAACAGGCTCCCAAAGGGACTCATTCCATTACGCAAAATCTTGCTGACCAGCTCATTATTGTACACTCCCGTGCAGAACTTGGGCTCTGCATTATTTAAAGCATGATCTTAAGTCATCTTGTCACTAATTTACATAATTATCTCTCTGTTTTGATCTATATGGGATAATGGTATTTCAGATTTGTCTAACTATTTAATCAAGATTGAAAAAGAACAAACTTTCTAAATCTGGAGTTTGGGACCTAATGTTGGTGAAACTCCTCTGGAATATCCTCCCACAGGACTGCACATTATCAAAGGATAAAGCAAAGACCACCAGAACTTTAAAAGAGAACAGGAGGAAGAGAGTGTTTGTTGAGTTTATTATCTTGCCAGAGGAGAGAAAACACAGCAGAGAAACACTCGCAGAATAGCTGAGGAGAAGAGAGGCAGAGGAATCAGTGTTTTTTAAGCACTAGTTGGTTCAGATGGCTAGGCTAATTAAGGATGACAAACCACAACTCTAGATAAGACAGAATGAGTCCATAAGGCTGAATATGGTTGGTTAAAATAAATCCTTTGCTCCTTCTAGAGAAAGTCTTTGCACAGATCATCCAATGAGGTCAGCTTACTGGAGAGTTATAGGTCCTTTTATATCTTCAGTGGTGACAAAACACAGCATTCACACTTACACGTTTGCACAACACTGACAGTGAAATAATTTTGTTGAAGTTTGAAAGTACACTAGTTAAGAACTGGGCTCTGAAATCACACTGCCTGGGTATGAACCTTGGCTCCACTACTTACTGGCTGTATGATGTTGGGAAGATAGTGGAATCTCTCTTAGTTTCAATATCTCCATCTATGAAATGGGGATAATAAAAGGACCCTTTGACATGGTAGTTGCAAGTAATATATCTATTAATACATTGCTCCATACTTACTACTTAATAAATATAAGACATTATTAGAAATAGCCTCCCTGTGGACCCACAGAAGATTGTTGATGGACAGACCTTGTCATTTTTCTATCTCTCCCAAAGGAAATTAACACTCTCGGTTGTAAAGCAATGCATATGAAATATTCATTCAACCCTGATTCATTCATTCAATGGCTTGCATTTGTGGAGTACCTTCGAGGTACCAGGCCTGGAAGAACTCACAGTCTAAACACAGACACACACAGGTAATTAAAAGTTTGTATTGGGAGGAAAAGAAATAAGACCTAAAGAGAAATAAAAATGGTATATTTCACACAGGAGTTAGGACTAGAGAGGTAGATAATTTTTTAGGAACCTGAGAAAAGGTGAGCTCAGTTTTAACTAACTAGCTTTCTATAAGTAAGTTTTCACTCAGGTAAAAAGATCTGGGAATATTATACTCACAGAGTTGTATTTTCTTCCCATTTAGCAAATATTTTTGAGAGCCTTATTCTTGGTAGGAATTGCAGGTACATTCATTTTTTGCCTTAATATTAAATGTATTCAGAAATTTTGCATCTTGTATTTGAAAAATAAATAAGATTTTATAGGAAAAATAAAATTGTGGCAGGTCAATCAAAACTTAGGAAACTTTGGTCTAGAACTTCATCACACGCAATAATAATCTTAGTAGAAATATCAGACAATGAAATCTCTACCATCATTTGAACCTACCATTTTTTACAAGCCCTCTACTTTGGGGTTTGCACTCCTCCTTGCAGATCTAGGTTCTTGAGACATTTACTTTTAACAAAGGCCAATTTCATCACAATTAAAACTATAATCTTAAGGGGATCAGAACATGCCACCACAAAACATGCCACTTCAGAATATCAACTCTTTTGACCTGAAGGTACTTCAGATGCAGCAGATGCAGGAAGGGTCCTCTGACTTCTCCCTTTCTACCTGGAAGCAGGATCTACCACTTTCTGTGAGAAAAGTGCCCTTCCTTCAGCAAGAAAATGAGAACTTTTTTAAATTTCTTTTTACTATTAAAAAAAAAATTCATTAGAGAGAGAGCATGGAAGTGAGGAGGGGCAGAAGGAGAGAGTCTTAGGTAGATTCCATGCTGAGCACAGAGCCTGACATGGGGCTCACTCTCATAATGCTGAGATCATGACCTAAGCAGAAACCAAGAGTCTGACATTTCATCGGACTGCACCACCCAAGCACTCCAAGAAGAGACATTCTGATCACCAAAGACAAAAAGCTGATGCCAAAATGTATTAGTACAAGCCAACCTACAAAAATGATGCTTATCTTCCATTAGTTTCCTCCATGGGTTTCCTAATAACTACCCCTGACTCAAACTCCCTTTCCCCTTGTCATGCCATGACTCCACAATTTATTGTTCTTTGTTAAAATGGTACATAAAGCTCTCAGGTCTATCCAGTTCTTGGGGTTTTTGCTTCTCTTCTATGAAGGCTTTCATGTTATGTGAAATATTAACATCAAATAAACTTTGTATGCTTTTCTCCTGTTAAACGGTCTTTGGTTGTTTACTTCCTGGGTCCAGCCACAGAACCATGAGGACAGAGGAAAAATCTTAATTCCCCTACAAATCTTATAATACCCCTCAGCCCCCAAAACTTTTTTAAAACCCAAGGGAGAATGCCTTTGTGACATCTGCACTTGCTGTCTCCCAACAACCTAGCATAGTGGAAAGTTAGTCCTGGAAGCCACTAAGCCACTCATCTATCTCTTGCACTTACAAGGAAGGTACTTTGATGGAAGTTTTCATTTTCTTAAGATCTTTATATATTGCTAAATTTTCTTCTTTAATAATAAGAAAGTGTACATATGATCATTTCAAAACAGTAGCACACTGAGAAAACTCACACATAAAACACAGCTTCTGTTATACTGCTCTCATGCCCTTATTTGCCACTCATGTTAAGAAATATGTTAGAATTCATGTTCCATTTACTTCAGAACAAACCCTATGACCAAACATAGTCCCAAATCTCAAATAATTCACAGTTGGATAGGAAAAGTTATCACACAAACTCAAATTGTACTATTGTATTATTTCAAAATAACTGCTTTACTGAAGAGACAAAGAAGTGCTAGGAGAAATAATGGTAGACAGAGATTAAATTTCTGTAGCTAACTTTCCAAGGCTTCTCGGGATTGTTTATGACTGAAGAGACATCCAAATTATGAAGTAAAAGTGTTTCTAAGGCAGAAGGGACATCTGGGAATGCATTTCAGGAAGGGACAACTAGAAATGCAAAGATGCAAAACCACCCCTCAGAGTACAAGAGGAAGGCAACCCTGTCTCACTTCTCAACAATTTTTTGATATTTCATTTCTGACTCCAGTGGTTCTAATAATAATTGAGAAAACTTAGCCAGGTTTTATTTAATCAAACTCAGCTTCTCTGCATCCATTTGAGGATATTTTGGGAGGTGGTTGCTTTTGGAGATAGAGATACGCTGGGGTGGAGGAAGCTGTCTCCAAAGCTGGATTTGGTGACAATCCTAGGTAATGAATGTGAGCAATTGATTTCCAAGAGTGGGTAGCAGGACTCCACTTAAGAAGGTAATGTCTTTACTTGGAAAAACAACACCACTGTTGTGAAAGGTGTGCAACCCTGTGGGCATGTGGGTTGGCAGAAACCAAGAATACAAAAGATGAGTGATCAACTTGTCAAGAGAAGACTAGGAGAAGCTTTTAGCTTGGCCCACAGAGGAGCCAGAAAGCCACTGAGAAACAAGGTACAGTACTACATGATGATGGTGGTGGTGGTGCAAATACTGTTTTCAGAGAATTTACTTCATTTATTCCAGTTATTTGCTGAATGCTATCTTCCCTATGATCCTTAAAACATGCCATAGAAGGGGCACCTGGGTGGCTCAGTAGTTGATCATCTGCCTTTGGCTCAGGTCATGATCCCAGGGTCCTGGGATTGAGTCCCGCATCAGCCTCCCCACAGGGAGCCTCCTTCTCCCTCTGCCTATGTCTCTGCCTCTATCTCTGTGTCTCCATGAATCAATAAATAAAATCTTAAAAAAAAAACATGCCATAGAATTTATTGTTTTGTAGTGCCTTGGGGGGGGGTCAAGGAGAAGTCCCACATTTGTGTGAACCCCAAGATGGAGAACAAACATTCCCATTCCCACCAAATAGGAACAGAGATAACAAAGAGCATTTAAGAAGAGCTTTAGAATCCTAAAACCCATGGCCTCAGTGTTGGAATCAATCTCACCTAAATTGTAAGGTACCAAGAAATTCCAGCATTGAGTTAAACCTATGATCTTTGTTTACGTTAACTTTTTATACCCTATGTGTAGTCCTCCCTCCTGACAGCAATGTTATGTCCTTTGCACACAAAAGACATTGACCATGGAATGTTTTCCTTAGGTGAACATTTGCTGAAAGGAATAATTTTATTTTTAGCACTTGCTACCAAAAGAAGACCATTTGCCTTCAGGTGATAGTAATAAAGGAAGTTAGCAGTGAATCAACTTTGTACCTCCATTTATCCTTAAAGGAAAGGTACTTAGAACTCCAAGTTTCTGGCTTTTTTTGTCTTTGTATATTAGCCCAATACCTCATTCATAGTAGCCTACAGTAGCAAATTTAACTCATGTGACATTGGAATCTGGCAAGTCCAAATTCTGCAGGGCAAGGCAGCAGCCTGGAGGCCTAGGGAAGAGTAGATACTGAAGTTCAAGACTGAAGATAGTCTTCTGGGAGAATTCTCTCTTCTTTGAGGGAGGGAAGTCTTTTTTTTAAGGCTTTCAATTAATTGGATGAGGCCCATCCATATTATGGGAGGTAATTGACATTATTTGAAGTTTACTGATTTAAATGCTAATCTCATCAGAAAAATACCTTCAGAGAAATAGAATAATGTTTGACCAGTCATCTGGGTGCTGTGGTCTAGGCAACTAGACACATAGAATGAACCATCATGCCAATGTACTCCAAAAGTTCTATCCATGGGCCCTCACACAATCACAACCCACTCTCCCCACCCACACACCCAGCAAGCAACTATTCTTCTGATGGTACAATAATCATTTTTTTGTATTTTTAAAAATAGTTTTATCAAACATGTATCCCTAGACATGATAATTTATTCTTGCCTCCTTGTTTTAACTTAATATCCCTTCTAAGTATTCTCTAATTCACAGAACCCACACCATGCTTCTCTTCAGCTTACAATTAATTTGTTGAAGAATGCATGTTTTCTGATGTAAAGAATTGCTTATATTCTGATTATGGATGATTGGATTATACATTACATTTTGAATTTTTCTCAAAAGTCTTGTGTAAGCCCATGTCATGATTTCTTCCAGGTCAGGTAGGTGGGTGGGCTGTAGAACTCCAACAACACCACACACCTGCCTAGCCAGGTATACCATGTCGAGGAATCCTTGAAGTGGCTTTTAGGGGCCAGAGACAAGGCTGTAAAGAGAGCTCTGCCTGGATATGTGAAACATGGCATAGAGGTGGGGGCAAAGAAGAGCTTCCTTGGTATAAGTCTCCCTACGCTTCTAGACTATAGACTCCCAAGGCTCAAGCAGTGTTAATAATAACAGGAATGCAAAAGGAAAGGGTAGGTGATATGAAAATGTATAAAAAAGCAAAGTGAAGGATAAGTAAAAAAAATATTCCAGAGGTATGGGGAAAAGAAGACAATTTTACTGAAATATAACATATAGAAAAGTTAACAAATCATGAGTGCATAGTGATAAATCTTGATAAATCTTCACAAACCAAGCATGCCATGAAATCAGCACCTAACAAAGAAACAAGAGTCTCTTTGCCCCCTTCCAATTATAACCTCCCCCAAAGCACAACTTCTAATATTATAGATCAGTTTTTTCCTGTTTATGTACATTGGATACATTGAATTAGAGAATATATAGTCTTTTGGGGGATGGCTTCTTTCACACACTATTACACTTATGGTATTTATCCATGTTCCTGCCCAGGGCTGTGTAAACCACTAATTTGCATTGTCATATAATATTTGATTGTATGGGAATTTGCACAGATTCTAGTTTGTGGGCTCATGTGGATAGTAGTGCTGTAAACATTCCTGAGGATGGGATGCCTTTTGAGAATGTATGCAATTCGGTTAGGTATGAGATGATGAGTGAATCTGCAGGTATATGCTTATGTCTAGTTTTAACATATAGTGTCAAAGAGTTTTCTTCCCACACTGGGAAAATCACTTTATATTCCTTTTGGCAGTTGAATGAAATTTCCTTTTGCTCCATATTGTTTTTAATACATGGTAGTTTCTGTCTTTTTATTTTAACGATTCTGGTAGCTATGTAGTAGTATCCCTTGTATGTTTTATTTGCATTTTTTTCTGGTAACTAATGGATTTAAGCACCATTTAATCTATTTATTAAGCCTCTGGGATACCTATCTTCTTTTATGAAGAGTCTGTTCAAGTCTTTTGATCATTTTTCTATTGGATTGTCTTTTCCTCACTGATTTGCAGAAGTTGTTTATATATTCTGGATATGAGTCATTTGTCATATATATATTTGAAATATCTTCTCTTCTAGTGGTTATCTAATGTAAAGTTTTAAATAAAGATAGACTGGGGACACCAGGGGGCTCAGCTGGATAAACGTTCAAAGCTTTATTTGGGCTCAGGTTGTGATTTCAGGGTCATGATCTCAGGGTCATGAGATCAATCCCTACATCAAGCCCTGTGCTCAGCACAGAGTCTGCTTGAGATTCTCACTCTCTCCCTCTGCCCCTCCCCTGATTTGTGCGCACACACACTCTCTTTCTCTCAAATAGTAAAATATTTTTAAAAAGAAGACTAGAATATTTTGATGCCTGAAAATAACACTGTCCTTACTGTTAAGGGCAGTAAAAAGTTAAAGGATCTCTCAGCAATAGAGAGAAGAGGGAGATACATCAGAATTGGGCAGAGGACAGCCATGGAAGCAAAGGAAACTATTTACTGTTTATACCACCATCAGCTTCAATTAACACACCTGCATGGCTTCATCAAGATCCACAGCAAAACACTATCACTCTCATTTCCTAGACAACAAAACCAAAAGTCAGGTGTCTCTCCAATGTACACCAGGTATGGTATAGGTAACTTCTCCACACCAGCCAGCCTGGTAAATTTCCCAGATCTTGAATCCAAGCCACCTATTGCCAAAGCCCAATGCTGCCACTACATTTAACTACCACGACTGGCTTATTATGTGGCTATTGCAAAAAATATATATATACCTTGGCTCACTCTATTTGGAAAATTGTGACTACTTAGGCTAATTTATGACTCTGCTATGCCAGTGAGGAAAAGTATTATTTCCCTACCATATTTCCAGAGACAGCTGTCTAGTGATCTACATATGACCTTCTTAGCAACTAGCTCACTATGAGAATTTTGATAAAGCTTCCTGGATGTACAGACAAGTAAAGGAATGAGTGAGTGCCTGTGCATAAAGAGAAAACTTGCATTTTAATGTTGGCTTTCTGCTAAAGATACAAGTGATGAAATTGCCTTCTCAGTGTCCTCAGGTGTTGTGAAAATAATTCAAGTTTCAGATGTCCAAGAAGACTACATGAGGTGAATTATTTTAAGCCATCACTTCTGAAACTAACCTCTGCACTGGCCAGCAAAACAGCTGCAGCAATAAAATTCGCCCTGGGTACTGGCATATGTGGCTTCAGTGAAACAGAGCAGGAAATTTTAAGAGCTGGGAGGAGATAGAGCAGGAAGCTTGCTTCAGTTCTCCTGACTCCTACAAGATGGGCCTTGCAAGGAGCAGATACACCTAATTTAGCTCATCCTGACAAAGGTTACACATGCATATTTTGATGTCTAAGCATTAGAGCCTTCTTTTCAAGCAATTTCATAACCAGTACCCCAGTGTATTAAGAGTTGGCAAAGGTGCAGCCAGCACTGCTGTGTTGAGAAGCTCCAGAGTCCTGTCTAAGGAGACACCTGCCATCATGGAGTAAGCAAGGTGCAAGTGAAACAGCTGTTTGGACAACCACGGAGGCCATAACAAATTTGAGAAGATTCTTGGGGTGTGATGGCAGGGCACTCTGATTTCACCTCCATTTTGTGACTTAGTTGTTCTATCATCTGAAAACTGTCATCTGTTTAACTGTATATCCCAGTTTGTCCAGTCATCAACTGGGGATGCTAATTTCTTCTCTTTTTACTTCATAAATCAAATAAAGTCACCTGGTGTGCATAATAACATATAGGTCACGAGTCTGTAATTCCTAGCAGTGTTCTGAAATTCAAAAGGCTTGCAGGAAAAGACTTTCCATAAGTCGTTTTGACAGAAAAACTTCATCTGACATAAACAGATTTGGCGGTAAAAGCTGACCTGAACTAATTTGAAGCTTTTTATTTATTTAGTCCCACTGGGTGAATATTCATAAGTTTCACTGCAGAAGTGCTAATGAGATTGATTAAGGATGTGGCTCGAGACCCTTTTAGGATTGTTTTGAAGTATATGGAATATGTGCTATTTTAACTTTCTAAAAATCCAAGACAATTTTAATTTTAAAGTATATCTGGACAATGGGAGTACAGGGCTTGCATTAAAACAAAGACCATGATATATAAAATGAAACCAAAGGCCCAGATTTACTTTTATGATGGTTCAAACTGCTTAACCTTCAACTTATATTTTTCCTGCATTGGCATAAACCTGCATCTTATTCTCAAACAGGTCACCAGCAAGGTCATTTTATCCATTAAGAACAATAGATGCAGTATCAAAGGCTTATGACCTTTCTCAGGCCCTGCAAAAATGAGAACTGAAAAACCAAGCTATTGGTCCCAAAATATGAAAACAAAATTATAAAACAAAATCTACAAAATGCACACCACAAAAATCTATAAAACTTAAAAGGAGATACTTCATAAGTGGCTAAATTTAGTATTCTAAAATATCATTGCATTTGAAAATAATTTATAGATTCAATTTTTCTCATTTTGCAAGAATGCTCATGTATGTAAAATAATTGTCAAGAATGACAGCCTCTCATAAATTGTATTTGCTCTTGTAGTCAAATGATTGCAAAAACAAATGAAAATTTTTCCAAGTGTTTATAAAAAAGTAGTATGTTTAGTATGAGATGCAAATGCAATTTAATACATTTTATATAAATTAGAACATATAACTCTTATAATCTTCAACTTGGCCATTGAAAGAAGTGCCAACTCTGCCAACATAAGCTCTAGGAATGATATTAAGTATTGGGGTTGAGAGATTTTCTCCAGGTATCCGTAGCATCACCTATTTAAGTTTCACCAACAGATTCGAGTTTTTTGGTTCCTTTTTCAGTTACAAATATAAACATCATTGATCAAACATTCCTACCCTGGAGACATGCTCTGTAGCAGACCTAATGTAATCAGACCTAATATGATACTAAAAGTAGTATCTAGACCTAATATGACCATCATATTAAAGATCCACTTAATTTGACCTATAGGTCAATAGTGACAAATAAATGCTGGTCTAAATCTCTGGCTGTCTGCATAGAAGCTTTAGCTCTATGGGCATGAGTGGTTGTTCAGATCACAGTCCCTAAGCACAGAAATACAATTCTATTACCAAATTGTGGAAATGACTTGCCTATCATTATGGTATGCTTTACATAGAAAACCAAATTTCTAGGGATTCTGCTGCTTTATCACACTTAGTATTACTGTATCACTTAATACTTACAATATCCTATAAGTTAGCTGCCATATTTCCCCCCATTTTATAGGTAAGGAAACAGGACTGAGAGATTCAGTAGCATTCCCAAGATCAAGCTAGTGACATAGATAGGATATCTATCATAGCTAATTTCTAAGAACGACTACTTGGCTTTTATTCTTTATTTCTAGCTTTCCCCCTGCTTGATGTTAGCAGAGAAGGCTTCTGTATCTCAGGCATTCATATATAATTTTCCAATGGGCATTTTATTGATAAGTGGATCATGGTGAAGTAAGACCACTGGTTTCCCTAACTTGTTTCATTTTCCACAGTCCCAAAAAACATCAAGATGTCTCCACATTTATCCCATTGAGGACCTCAATAAGTCTTAAGTCCACAGATTATCTTAAAGAGCACCACTGACCACTGCTGTAGCCATGCTTCCCTTAAGGTGGCAGTGAAGGAGTCACCTATTCTGGGTGACTGTATATCATGGTTTAACATCAAGGTGTTAACATCAGACAAACCAGCAATCTCTTCTTGCTCAACTTATGACTTCTTCCCACAGCGAAACGTTATTCATTAACTGTTTATCCTCAAGTGGCCTGTAATACTTACCAATGTTCCCATAATAGCCAATTCACTGGTAATCCAGTAACAGGTGCTTTATAATCTCCATTTATGATTAAATGAACAAATATAAAAAGAGTACAAGAGCCTCACTGCTTCCACACCTCATTTTTTATTTCAATATTAATGATACATTTTAATAATCTTACAACAACCCCACTCTTTATTATAATACAAAAGACTCATGAAGAAATCTGAGCTTATTCCTTAAACAAAGTAGTTAAATATTTGGCTGCCAAACACAGTTCCATCAATGACCTCTCTTCCACTAACAACTATCTTCAAAGAACTCATAGGAGTTTTAATCCAAGTGGGTTCTTTTGACTGAATAAATATATTTATATTGAAGTGATCAGAGACCTATCTTAACAGAGGTTATGTTTCACAGTCTGTATGTAAGTCAAAATATTGAATGCCTTCAAAACTACACTTGAAAGTTCCTTAGTAAGGCATCATACTGGATATCAATACATATTTCTCAGTATATCCAACAACTTCTCTTTTCTTCCAAAGATGAAACAGATTTTCTCTTTTAGTATCCAAAGATGGATGGTTTGCATTTATGAGCCATATTGTACAAAAATAATGCATTTTGAGCAGTAAAATCACACAGGAGGCAGCATGATGGTCGCTTCATGTAGGGTCTCTGGTAACTGAGCCATATTGAGTAATGGTAAAGTGAGATACAGCAACTCATTTCACCAGGGCTTATGCTTATTAAAGAGAAAGTCAGGCAGAACCAATGGCACTATTTAAATTATTTTCTTCCCTTTCTTCTATTTCTCCCAACTTTGTTTTCAATAACATTTGCTAGAATTATTCATTTTCGAGTTGAAATAAAACTTGAAACTATGCGAAGAAAATGGCCATCGTGCAAGAACAATCTCAGTTTCACCTCTTTCTTCCTTCATTTTCTCTTTCCTTCCTATGTTCCTTTCCGTCCATTCCTTCCTTTCCTTCCTTTCCTTTCTTCCACCCTTTCTCAATAGCAGAAAGCCCTCAAGGTCCATCCATGTTATGGCAAATGGCAGGATTCCCTTCTTTTTTATGATTGAATATATGTACCATATATATGTACCCCATTTTCTTTATCTATTCATCCACTGATGGACACTTGGGTTCTCTCCATTTCTTGACTATTGTAAATAATGCCACAATGAACATAGGGTTGTGGATGTCTTTCGAAGATAGTGTTTCATTTCTTTTAGGTAAATACCCAAAAGTAGAATTGCTAGATCACATGGTATTTCTCTTTTTAACTTTTTAAGGAGCCTCCATACTATATTCCATAGTGGTTGTACCAATTTATAGTTCCACCAACAGTGCACAAGGGTTCCCTTTTCTCAATTCCACCTCTTAGAGCAGATATGAATTTCAGTAATACTAAAGGTAATTGGAAAGACAGAAGTTAATTCCACAAACCGAAAAATTGGTACTGGAGAAAGGACAACAGTGATGATTGAGCATGCTAACCCCACCCTCCACCCCCATTTAAAATCTGTATGTTCCACTTAACTCCAAATGTTCTTGGAGGAAACCAGCTCAGGCTTAAGGCACACTGCAACCAGTGAGATAGAAAAGAAAATTTAAGAGTAGATGGTAAAACTAAGCTAGATGCAGAGTTTAGCCCAGGAGATACACAAAGTTTAAGCTTAGGCTTGTTCGGTAAGCACAATAATTAGGGAGAAGGGATGTGGAAAGAAAGAAGGTACAGATGAACCAGCACACATGTCAGAGAGAAGGTCTGGCTGACTGATAGAACACAGAGAGCAACAAAAGTGCATCTTGTTTCCTGGATATGTGTTCAAAATGACTATATTCAATTCCTTGGAATCTTAGACTAGGATGAGAGCTCTGTCAAAAGTTAGCTAGGCTAGGAAGACTTAGAGTCAGAATAACAGAAGGTTATGATCATTTGCTTAGAAATCAAGCAACTTTGTGTTGGAATTCTGGCTCTGTCACTCATTAGTAATTATAAATATTCATTAGATGGTAACAACAGATAAG
The DNA here is from genome assembly GCF_905146905.1 of Nyctereutes procyonoides. Taxonomy (NCBI): domain Eukaryota; kingdom Metazoa; phylum Chordata; class Mammalia; order Carnivora; family Canidae; genus Nyctereutes; species Nyctereutes procyonoides. Next base: position 15,981 of record NW_026575043.1, read on the forward strand.
CCAATGTTCCAACCCATACAGAGGGATTAGAAAATAAGTCAACCTCTGCTGCAGACTACAGCAGAGGGTTTAGTGCAAGAATGCAGGCCTGGAATTGGTGAACATGGGGAACTAGGTGAAGGGTGGGGAGTGGGAGTGGTAGACCCAGGGCTGGTTTCACGGGTGTGCCACTTTTGCTGCCATACGTAGGTTGTGTATTTTGTTTTCAAGCACAGGGTCCCATACTTGGTTTAATACTTTGCTGTCACAATCTCAAAATTCTGAATAATTTTTCACATTTTGCACCAGACCCTACAAATTATGTAGCTGGTCCTAGGTAGGCCATTATGGTCACCAAAGACATTTCAGACACTGAAGATATTGCAAGCAAACACAGATGTTGAGATAAGGTTTCACTGATTATGACTGGCTTAGATTTGTCTTGGTCTTGCATGGCAAGACACAGAATCCAACTCTGAGGAATGGAAAAAGGCAAAAACAGGACAAACTAGACAAGGGAACAGGGGATGCTATGAATACCTGAAGACAACAGGTGCAACCTGTAACTCTCCAGTCAAACAGAGAGAAATGGTCACTCTATAAATAAGCTATTCTAGCAAACCATTCTAAAGTTATTCCTACAGGGCAAAGGTGGCAAAAAATACAGAAGATAACGATCATGACCACAAAGTGTGTTCACAGAAAATTCAAATCTATTTTTGGAATCAAGGATAAAGGGTAGTTATTATCTTACCTTTGAAAGGATGATCAAAACAGAATAAAATTTTAGGTAGCCAAAATTTATGTTTGAAAAGCTGCCCATATGGTGATAATTGTTACACCTGGATAGATGAGTACATGAGGTTCATTACACTATTCTCTCTACTTTCATGCATATTTGGAAATTTCATAACAACCATTTTTAAAAGTAAAAAAAAACTAGGTGTTTTTATTGATATTACATTGAATAAATATTCCTTAAATCTTCTAATAAATTATTTTATTAACAATTTGCTATAAAAATACTTTGAAAAATAAATAGGAAAACAACTTGATTTAAGAATGATTTTAGTGTCAAGTGTTCTCAAATTACTCAAGTAAATAAACAGTGTTATTGCCAGAATTTCTATATTAAGGGATTTAGGGATATAAATCTAATTGGAGAAAAAAATCAGAAATTCTGTCTTAAAGCTCTGTTTACTTAGAAATCGCATTATTTTTATTTAGATTGCAAAGTTGATTTTGAATGACTTGGGATGGATGTGATGGAACTTATGGGAAATTAAAGCTCTTGTATTAGTCACAAGAGGTTAGACGGTTCTACAGATTCAAATTAACTCCAAATCTCAGTGGCTTAGGAACAACTAAGGCTCATTTCTGGCTCCAGCTACTGCCTGTCAAGGATTAACAAGGCACTCTGCTCCCCTCACTCACCCAAGGGATCTAGGCCAGTGGAGACTTTGCTACCCAGTAATTGTGCTATCTGGAACACATGGCTTCCTCTAACCCTGTGTCAGGCAATAGAGACTAGAGAATCACACATCGTCTCAAAACATGAGTGACACATCACTTCCATTACCATTTCATTAGCTGAAAATTGCGATATGGCAACCATGACAGTTTGCAAATGACAGCAGAGGGGATCAAATGGAATATAATCATTTATGACTAGGATATTCACCTAGTCATACTGTTTCTACTATATCCTAACCACTCCTTTAGACACTGCAAGGAAAGTACTGCTCAGGATTTCTGAGGTCTTCAATCCTAGAAACCTAGAATCTGAGCTACACACTAAATGAGAATTAAAGCGTCATTGATATGTCTGGAAATATTTGTTAAACAAATTAATAATGAAAAGAAGATTATAGGGTGAAATTTCTATCTCTTTTATTTTAATTTTTTATTTATTCATGATAGAGAGAGAGAGAGAGAGAGAGAGAGAGAGAGGCAGAGGGGGAGAAGCAGGCTCCATGCAGGGAGCCCGACGCGGGACTTGATCCCGGGACTCCAGGATCGCGTTGGGCCAAAGGCAGGCGCTAAACCTCTGAGCCACCCAGGGATCCCCTCTATCTCTTTTCAAATGCTAAACATTATTCATTTTCATAGAAGAGCCATGATTAATTCAAATGAGTATTAACAATCCATTCAAACCAAAATAGCTGACCTTTTAACTGCCAATATTTTCCTAGTCATTGGCTATGGATAATAGTAATACTTATTTTAAGATGAATGTTTGTTTTGGTCGTCTATTCCTGTATAACAAACTACTACCTAAGCGCAACTGGGTTGTTTCAGCTGGAGTCTTTTGTGCAATTACAGTCAAATGGTGGCTAGGGTTAGAATCACCTGAAGGCATTTTTTCTCAAAAATCTGATACTTCTGCTGAGATGGCTGAAACAGCTGGGAGCTGGCTGGGCATCTCTCTTTCCACACAGATTCTCCACAATTCTAGCTTGGGCTTCTATGTAACATGGCATTCTAAGGATAGTTGGGCTTCTACAAAGCAGTCAGCTTCTCCTACAAGTAAGAATTGCAAAAGCACAAAACAAAAGCTGCAAGGCTTCTTAGCACTTATACTTAGAAGTCCCATGGTGTCACTTCACTGCACTCCATTGAGTCATAGGGCCAGCTAAGCTCCAAAGAGAGGAAAGAACCCAAAGGTGGGAGTACTAAGAGGCATGGTTAACTGTGGCACCATCTTTGGAGACAAGCTATCATTAATCAGGTATTTCATTTAATCAGACCCTAATTTTCCACATTCTGAATAATCCATTTTCAAATGCAAGTCCAAATTTATGAGTTTATATCATGTTAAGTTCTCTTTTCCACAGTTTTTGCCTTATCCTTTTAAAAAAAGAAACCTGTAAATGGGACATGACAGTTTGCAAATGCATAAGAATTGGTATTGCAGATCTTCCCTGATCTCTGGATTTATAATGCTAGGATGCCAACTGGATGTCAACTCTAGTTAAGAATGTTGCCACGTTGCTATTCTGGACAAATTCTCAAATATATGAGTGCAAGTATCAGGAGGAATGCAACAATCGGGGAAAATAGTACAGGTCCTCCATTTTATATGTACAATCATATAAATTGTGTGTTTTTACATATACATATATATGTATATATGTGTGTATACATATCTGTGTGTCTGTATATATATATAATATAGCTGTCTAAAGTAGATACCCTGGCATTAGCATCTAGGCCAAGAATTTCTCTACTTAACAGAAATAATTTATAGAATATAAACATCAGATTAGACCATGTTACTTCACAACCCTAAACTTTACTGAATAAGACAAAAACAAGGCTGCTCCATAACTACATCCAAGCAGAGAGAAAAACAAGACCACTGTCCAAATCACAAAAGTGACCACACATCTCCCTCAGCCAGGTAACAAATGTGACTCCTGCCTCTTTATCACCTACATCTTTAGCCTTGCTCCATTGATCCCATCTTCTGGATAGAATTATTAAGATATCCAATTATATAATTACCCCTACCTCCTAACAGTAGTCGATCCCAAACAAATCCCACTTCCTTATCTCTCACCAAAATCATCTAACCCAAGCCTAAATTCCATAATAAATAAATATAAATTTATTAGGCCAGTTTAGCTGGCCCTATGACTCAGTGGAATGCAGTGAAGTGACACCATGGGACTTCTAAGTATAGGTGCTAAGAAGCCTTGAATAATAAATAATTCCATAAATTCAATAAGTCCCACCCAACAACACTCAATCTGAACAACACTCAGATTTTACCCTCATTCTGCATGTTATGCTGTCTGCTCTAGAGCAGCAAGCAACAACAAGCAACAATTCTAAATTTGTTTTAACACATGTGTGTTTCTTGTAGTCTCTGGTTGATGAGCATTATAATAATAATTTTATATAACATGCAATGTTTTCTATGTACTTAAATTGCAAAGTTGGATAAATGCACACACAGATAAAGGGGGTCAATTTTGTTCAGAATCCTGAACGAGAGTAAACTGGAAGTTTACATTTGCCTCCAAGGACCCCAGAGCACCAAGCAACCATACACATGTTCCCAACATGGGTGTTTCATCACTGAAATCTCAGGGCAACCACATTAGTCTCAAATGCGTAATATAGATTACATAAAGGCATAGGATCAGACTGACCAATGACTCAAAGTGTGGACTCTCCTGCCTTCTGGCAGCCTGTACTTCTCCTACCACAATGCTTGTCATCAGGACTAACAGCAGAGAAGAGGTGAAATGCATTTACCTCAGTCTACTCACAATTATCAGCTTTGATGTGACCCTCAGTTAAGGAGAAGGTAGAAACTAATGATTTCGAGAAAAGAGAAAAAATATATATATGGATTTGAAGTCCTCTCTTCCTCATTCTATCCCTACTGTTATGTCATATAATTCATTCCATTCATTCAACAAATACTTCATGGGCTCCTGCTACATGCTAAGTATAGAGATTTTCATATACAAGTATGAAAAATTATATAAGACATTCCGGGAAAGATACTCACTGTAGGCTTTTATAAGAGGATTGCACCCAGTTAATTTCTCTTTCCACATGAACACAGTGAAACAACCCATTGCTCTCTTCTTCCCTCATTTAACAGCAACCCTTCCAGATAACCAAAACTTCTGCTGTCAGCCTTGCTTTCTGCTAAGTCTATTTGCTGCTAGAAAATGACGCTGGGATACCTGGTTGAATTCTCTTGAGTAAATGGTCACTCCTTAACATACTGCATCTTTTCCTAAATTTCACAAGTTATCTTTTCAATGAGATGAATTTTAACATTCTCACCTGTGAAGGACAACTCTAAACACAAAGCTTACAAAGTTACAAAGTTTAAAGGGCTAAAAAGATGCCAATCGATTGACTATTATTGATCAAAACTTTATACTAAGCTTTTAAGACACAATGCTTGGATTGGTGACAATTATCCAAAGGAAAATCTTTCCATTTCTAACTCATATGAAGATACCAACTTCATATTTATAAGGAATGTGCTTTAGGAGATAGAAGATATTATGGGAAATAAAAAAGTTTTCTAAAGAGAAGTACATAATATTCATAAAAACATCCAATTTCAGTTTCAGATATGAAGATACCAGTCAACCAGTCACCATTCTTATTTCTGTACACTTATTCAAAATTCAATTCAAAATGACTTTTATTTCATAGATATTGGTAAGCATATAAAACTTTATGTGCATTCCTTACAAACTGAAAGCATTGGAAAATACTTTTTTTTTTTTTTTTACAAATAGGTTCTAAAATCAGTCCAAATAAAACACCAAATTAGTACATCTTAAGCAAACGGTGTGTGTGCATCTGGGCAGTGCAGTTGGTTAAGCAGCTCCCTCTTGGTTTTGACTCAGGTGGCGATCTCAGGGTCATGAGACTGAGTCCTGAGTCAGGCTCTGGGCTCAGTGTGAAGTCTACTTGAAACTCTCTCTTCTCTTCCTCTGTCCCTCTCCCCCTGCATGTGCAATCAATCAATCAATCAATCAATAAAAAAATAAATAAATAAATCTATCTATCTATCTATCATCTATCTGTGGGTTTTTTTTTAAAAAAAAACAACCTATTAATGAATACGTTAAGATCAATGTTTTGAAAATTGGCTATTTGCAAAAAGACCAACCTATACTTGAATGGATATAAGCACTTGTTTCAACAAAGTTAACTGTGCAAAAATAATTTCAGAGTACAAATAGTACCTAAAGGCCAAAAAGTTGTGTTCTGATCAGTACAAAACAGAAGTATTGGTGAAAATGGTTTTCAGTGGCCTTAGTCTAAAAACTTCAGGGAGATAGTATTGCCCACTATTGGACAAAAGTAAATTGACTAGGGTGCAGCCACTTTGGAGATGAGTATAGAGGTTCCTCAAAAAGTTAAAAATAGAACTATCCCAAAATCCACCAATTGTATTACCAGGTATTTTCCCAAAGGATATAAGAATATTAATTCAAAGGGATACATACACCCTAATATTTATAACAGCATTATCAAGAGCTAAATTATGGAAACAGCCCAAATCTCCATCGACTGATGAATGGATATGTGGTATATATACAATGGAATATTACTCAGCCATCAAAAAATAAAATCTTGCCGTTTGCAACAAAGTGAATGGAATTAGAGAGTATTATGCTACGTGAAATAACTCTGAGAAAGACAAATACCATATGATTTCACTCATATGTGGAATTTAAGAAAGAAAACAAGCAAGCACAGGGGAAAAAGGAAAAGGCAAACTAAGAAAGAGATTTTCGGCTATAGAGAACTGATGGTTACCAGACGGGAGGCAGGTGGAGGGACAGGGTTAAATGGGTGATGGGGATTATAGAGTGCACTTGCTGTGAGATCAAAGGATATCGTGCAGAAATGTTGAATCACTAAATTGTACACCTAAAATTAATATTACACTGTATATTAATTGGAATTTAAATTAGAAAATTTAAAAATAATAATTATAATTAAATTGACAGGAAAAAAAGCCTAGGGTGCTAGAATGTAACAGAATCAACCCTATGTCACTGGATATGTTAATTAAATGTTCAAGTTGTCAACTCTCTCACCTATAAAATATTGTCTCCTTATCACAGAGATATTGAGAGGGTTAAATGAGATGATGCACGACAAGAAATTAGCAGACACCACAGAGTAAGCATTCAGTAAATGTTAGATATGATGATAATAATGAAGAAGGAATGGTGATGATATTAATTCTCAAATGAGCGGATATCTACCTGTACCAATTCACTCATTACAATAGCTATATTTGTATCCATCTGACATCTATAAAAAGTGTTACAAAGACAAATAGAAAAAGGTCTACTTTTCTTAGTGAATATAAATCTATGATAATTTCTTTTCTAAACTGTTCTGCTGATGCCAAAAATCAGAAAAAGACATAAAGCTGGAATCCAGGATGGAGTTACCATGGTCCTTTCAACTTCAGGCTGAAAATCTGTGCAGGTATTTTCAAAGACTGAAGCCAATAAGCCTATTATATTGCAAACATGAAAGACAAAGGTTTTTGTAATAAACACAAATTTAGAAGGGAAGGATTAGCTCATGAGTGACAAAGAAGAGGAATAATTATTCTGTGTAGGATAGGGGTATAAAAGGATTATCATCCACTAGGCCAGCTCAATAGAATAAACCTCAGAGTTTTCAGCAGCTGCAAATCTGGTGATCCTGTAAATATTCACATAATATTTCTAAAGTTAAAACCCACTGTTACATGACAAAAGAATAAAGTGCATCATGTCTTGACTGGTATATCAATCAGAAAACAAAAAATTGTTGGAAAAAGAGAGCCCATACCAGGCAAAGAGAAGGAATTTAATACAGGGAACTAGTCATAGGGCTATTAGGAAAGCCAAAAAGACAGGGAAGAATGAGGAACACAGCCACTGCCCTTGAAGCTATGGGGGAACACAGACAGTGTACATAGTGGCCAGAATCCAGGGCTGCCTCATAGTAGCTGAATCCACACAGAGGCTCATCGGAACATGGAGATACACTGCCCAAAGCAAGCAACAGAGGGGAGAAACATCCCGTTTTTTTCCCTTTGTCTTTCCAACCTGTAAATGATGCCTCCAACTGGGAGAACCTATTTAGTAGTCAGTTAACAAGGGAGCCTGGGAAAGCAGATGGCAAGAGATGCCCATGGAGTAGATCTGAAAGCAAACCAACAAATGATCAGCACAATAGGTAAACACCAAGAAAATTTACTTAATATAAAAAATGTACTGCTCCTTTTAGTTACGGTTAAAGGGGATCCTCAATACAAAAGAGATATCACCAATATCAGTTTTATCAGGCTACCATTTGGAAACACCATCAAATTAAGCCTTCTAATCAAAATGGCACTGTTAAGATGGAAAGTCTGCCAATATAACCACATTTCTTTCAAAAGATGAGAAGACAAAAATGAAACCCATTTTTGGTAGCTCTTCTGCTCCTGTATTTCATAGACAGGTAAGAATTCAGAAAACACACTGGAAAATGTGGAAATCTCAAAATGGAAAATCTCAAAATGATTGTACTGGCTTACAAGACTGAGTAAGTTCTGTGGGGGAAAATCAGGGAATTGTAGACCAACTGAAATCACATAACCTTGGACAACATAATCTCTGTGTCTCATTTTCCTTGACTAGGAAGATTAGATTAGAACCACTCTCCATCTTTAGGGTGAGTGCAGAGATGTGACCTGTGACTTGCTCAACCCAGTCTTTGAGAGGTATGAGAATAGATATCAAAAACACTGATTAAAACCCAGTGTGCATTTTTAGGAAGTGGAAGAAGTAAAAGAAAACTGGCTATTCGAAACAATCTCCCTAAACCAGTACCACTGCCCACATTTCTGGGTCACCTTTTTTCTTAGCTCACACTCACAAAGCAGTATATCCTTTCAAAGTTAACAGAAACCACGGCATCCATGCAATGCTGATGCCAATGGAGGTAGAACCATCACCTCAACTTTTTCTCACCAACCAATCAATATAAAAAAAGGCACTGTGGGGCACCTGGGTGGCACAGTCAGTTAAGCAACCAACTCTTGGTTTTGGCTCAGGTCATAATCTCAGGGTTGTGAGATCAAGCTCCACACTGGCCTCCCTACTCAGCATGGAATCTCAAGTTCCTGTCTCTCTCTCTGCCTCTGCTCCTTCGCCCAATGTGTGCACATGTGCTCTCTCTCTCTCTCTCTCTCTTACACGTGATATCTCTTTCTCTTTCAAATAAATAAATAAATAAATAAATAAATAAATAAATAAATCTTTAAGAAAAAATAGACTGTGATAAAATATTGCATAATAGAACAATTTCTTTTTCTCTTATTAAATTAATATTTTTGTTGATAAGTATCAATTTCTTACAAATAAATTGTGAAGGATAGAAAGGGAGTATACAAAGACTGCCCACATTATGCTAATGTTGGAGTAAATTATCACCAATACTAAGTGTCTATTGACAGAAAGTCAATAATACACGGGAGAAAACGTGAATATAAACCATTGATAACGTGCATCTGCTAGTCACTGCAGCCTGCCCAAGTGACCTGAAATGTCTAAGAGACTTCTGACCAATAGAGCAAAAGACAACAAAATTTCTTGTTGGTCTCATAACTAGAAGAAGGCAGCTTGAATTCAAGTCCTACCCAGTTTTTAGAGTATAAAGTTAGTGTTCTCGCCACGTGCTGTTTCGAAAAGAACCCCATGAGTCACCTGTGAAAATGGCTCACCAACCAAAAAATACTGTTTTGTTTACACAGAGAGACAGAACAGTGCTATGCTGGCTTAACTTCCCCAAAAGAGGTTAAATTACATTCAGGATTGTTTGACCTGAATGGATATTTTAATCGCCCTGAGTAACAAAGCAAAAAAGTGATTCTTTGTAGTATTAGTACATTTTCAGATATATTAGTGTATGCACTCTTAGAGACACTGTATGTCATACACACACACATATATACATATGCACACACATGGGAACATATACAATTTCTTAGAATAGAAAGGACAGAAGGCTAATATTTGTTTGAAGAAAACAAGGCAAAATCTATTCTTCCTAATTGCCAGGTTGACTTTCATTAGTTAGGCACTGGGGAGGGCTTTGAAGGCAGGACTTCGGCATTTCCCTGCCTGTCACTGTCCCCCTCATGAGACCTGAGGTGGAGAGTAGTAATCAATGAGGAAGTCCACAGGCTTCTGCCAAAGGGCCACTTCAAGGTGAGAACCGGCAAGAGCCTGATACCCTCCACATTTGCCCAATGACAAAATAACTTTACGTTTAAGCACAATTCAAGGAGACCAAGCACATCAAGATTCTTAAAAAGAGCATGTTACCTGATGTGGCTGTGAACTGGACCATCGGCTATAGAAAGGAGCACCTGAAGACTTGCTGGCTGAGGTTCCCTGAAAGAGGGAAGGAAAAAAATATTTCATGTTGTCACACAAACTGAATTCACTTTCTGTTTCTCTAAATGAATTACTCAGTGTCTGCAGCTCCAAAAATTACCACAATCTTAGACTCTCTCTCAACTTACTCTGTTTCATTTCTTTTAAAATACATTCTCCTCAGCCAGTATAATAATATAAACACTAGAGCCAAGACATCTGGATTCAACTCTCAGTTTGTACTCATTGTTTGACCTGGTGCAAGTCACCTGAATTCTCTCTGTCTCAACTTTCTTTTCAATGAGACGAGAATAATAATTTTCATGTTATGGTATTCTTGTGAGGATCAAATATGGTAATAGGTGTGAAGCATTTTGTACAGTAAGGTGCTATCCACATATGGGCCTTAATTCAATAAGCAGAAAATAAGGCATGTTGTTCTAAGTTTCTATGTGAAACCAAACTGTTATAAAAATATCCACATTAATCAATGAGGTTATTTGAGTCAGTTATTACATAGAGACTGTTCATCTTGGGAAAGACCTGACCATATTATTGCTACCAGTTTCATGCTCAGTTTCATGAGCTTGTAAAATGCCACAAATTCACTGTAGATTAGCTCATCCACAGCCATTCTTAACACTATTTTTCTTGTCTGGTTCTACCACAGAGGCTGAAAAAAACCCATATAACCACTTTTTCGGTATTCCCTCCCTGTACTCCTGGCCAATGAAATAGAAATATAATTTTGGAGGGGCAGGAGGTGAAAGAGTTCTGGGAAACCCTCTGCTCTTCTGATAAAAAGGAAAAGATAAGGCTTGGGTCTTCACCACCACTATTCCTTCCCTCTGAATACAGATACACTCCATGGAGCTGGAGCACATTCTGTGACTGTGAGGAAAATAGGGCAAGAAAAGAGCAGAGGTGCTAACTCTAATTGGTCTTCGTACGCAGCTTAACCACAGCCACAGGATTTTTGCCTAAATCCTCCTTGTGTAACTGACTATAATCACATTTTCTATCACTTGCGGAAAGTTGTGGATGCTTAATGGCAGAGGCATGAAGAGTGAAATGACTGATATGTTTGGGGGATGATCAATACACCAATATAGTACTGCCAACTCCTATATTCCCTATCACTGCATTGCATCTGCCTTTCAGAACCCCTGTGTAATTTCTATGCTGTTCCTGACAGCTTTCCTGAATCTCTGCCACAGGGTGGTTGGCTTACTAGCTAAATGCAGTGGTCTGTCTGTTCAATTCAACTTCCCTCTGCCCATCAGAGGAGGCAGAGTCGGGATCAGCCCTCCTGCCCCACTGAGGCTGATGGGATTGGACTCTATAGCACAGTGTGAGAAGCATTCTGATTTCAACTTGGATAAAGGGAGCACTATCAAATAAGTAGCTGGAAATTAAACTAAAAGTTTAATCATATTCCCTCAATGAGAAGCAGTAGCAATGAATTTCAAACTTATCAGACTTTACCAGTGCACAACCATGTACCTTCTCTAATGCCATTTTCCTAATTGTGAAATAAGAATAATTTAGATAGTCCCCATGCTCCCTCCTTATCCAGCCCCAAATCTATTAAATTAAATTATTCTACACTTTCAGAGTACATAAATTACTAATGATAGTGGCAACACTGAATTTCCATGGAAAGATTTGATTGCTTTCAGTATTATGTATCTAAAATACCAAAGAAATATCTGAAACCTCTGTTAACTAGAAAATGCTAGTTAACAAATCCAGAAGAGCCCATTGCCTGAATATTATAGCAGCTCCCAGCTTCCCTGCATTTTTAGGAAGGGGCCATTGGCTGCTTTTCTAGCCCAACAATTTGGGCTTCAGCAGAATCTCTGCAAGTCTTCTTAAATCATAAGCTTTTGGAATTCACCCTCAGACTAATTTTTGAGACATCATATATTGAGAAGATAACTTATCCTACTTATAAACCACAACACAGGTTCTAAAACTGTAACAATAATTGTTATACCTATTATCAGGAAAATAAAAATTTGTTTTTTTTAATTGTGATATAATTGACATAAAACATTACATAAGTTTAAGGTATCAGAGTTGATACATCTAATATTGTAATATGGTTACCCCTATACTGTATATATTTTATATAAAATATGTATGTTATATATAACAAATATATCTCTTCTTTATTCACTCATCTGTTGACAGATGCCTAAGTTAGTTCCATATCTTGGTTAGTGTGTATAATTCTGCAATAAACACCAACTATAAATATCTCTTCCATATCCTGTTTTCCTTTTTTTTTCTTCTTGGATGTATACCCAGAAGTGGAATTACTAAAGCATATGGAGTTTCTATTTTTCATTTTTTGAACAAAATTCATACTGTTTTCCATAGTGGCTGCACCATTCCCACCAGCAGTGCGCACAAGTGTGCCCTTTCTTCCACATCCTAACCAACAATTATTATCTCTTCTTGAAAGATTTGGTTTTCTAATCAAAATAAAATTATGGTAATCAAATTCAAGACACGAGCATAATATTCAAAAAATATTTTAAAGAAAAGTGAGATGTGTGACCTGCAGCATCTGAACCAAATTATTAAGGAACCTTGACATAGGAAGGAGGTTAAATGGGCATTTGTAGATTTGAAGGCAAAAAACAAAAAAAACAAAAAAACAATGTGAAGTGTACAACTCTTCCTTCTTGGTAAGTGTCACAATACTTCCATGCCCATGCTTAACTTTCTCCTAAAGGTCACACTGTTCTTCAGCACTGACACAAGTATAATTAACTGTGTAATGGTAATTGCAGTCCATTGTGATTCACACATTTCATGTCCTTTCTAGTGCTAAGGATAAATGTAAAAGGCCAGAGAAACAACAAAATAATGTTCATTATTAATCACAAATTTTAAAGACATGACCATGTCCCCAGAATGGTAGCATAGCTTCTGATGGATGTGACTATATTAAAAAATCCAGTTTCATAGCACAAAACACAAAATCTGGTTGGGTTTCCTTGTTACCTTTTTGATTGAACTAGCCATAATTCATGGTTTGTATTTCAGCCTGGATGAAAACAAACTCACTTGACAAACCAGATAAGTAATTTATCATATCCCTCCTTCTCCCCATCCTAGTGTCCTCAGCAACCAGTGGTTAATCAGAGAGCAGTATCCAGATCAGAATAAATGAGGCATGCTGCTTTAAAATGCAAATTCTTTGACCCCAGGAATTTACAAATCTCTGGAAGTGGGATCCAGCAATTTGCATTTTTAAGAGGCTCTTCAGTTGATTCATATTTAATCTTGGAAGCAAGGAACATCCCATAATACTTCCAGCACACACTTGTACTGCTATATGCATCCATTTGAAGAACAAGGATGATGATGAGTAGAGGTATGAAGATTCAAGGATATTATTGATAATAGTCTTCTCTAAACAGATAAAATGAACTCTCAAACTCCAGAGAAATATTTCTGGAAATTATGGGAAGATGCTTGAGAAAAAAAAAATCTGATTTTTAATCTACTGATATAGATTGAACCTTGAACCACCACAGCCCAATTAAATGACTGGCTAAGGGTTTCAGTTTAGATATCCAATTCTTGCCCTTAGAAAACCTTCCCTGAATACCAAGAATAGGCTACCATCTTGCTATGTTTCCAGCACATTTACACTTGCCTCTTAGCAAAAACTTCTATTATACTCTCTCATAGTTGCCTTCTAAATGCAGTATTCTCTTGTAGACTGTACATTCCACAAGCTTACAAGGGAGGATGAGAGCGAGTTGAGGCTGGGTTTCATTTATTCATATAACTAGGCATGCTCATGCTAGAAATATAGTAAGTGATCAGTAAACATCAAATTCATTAATAGGTTCAGTAAACTTAACCCTATTCAAGTTTGGAAAGTATGAATAGGAGACTATGACAATTGAACCAACAGTCTGAGGACAAAGGCAGTAAAAACTGATAGAATTCCAGAGCCCAATGGCTACTATAATGTCTTAGAAAGGGTAACACCATTGGCCCAGATGTCAAGATATTAAGATAGGGAGTTCCCTGATATGGTTTCATAGAAAATTCCAATTGTTAAAGTCAGGAGGGCAAGAAATAAGGAAAATGGCAGACACTGTACAGAAGTTGAGAGCTTTGGTTAATGGGTACATGTTATCCCACACAAAATGTCTCATGAAAGCTGTGAGGTAACTGCAAAAGAACTAGATGATCTACCAAAGCAAAGAGAAACTAGAATTCAAAGAAGTATTGAGACAAAAATACACACCCTACTTTGCATCTTCCCTCCCTTCCAACCCCAGGTTGTGAGGCTTGTGCAGAGCCAGTTTCCTTATATCAGAGAAGGGAACCCAGGAGGAGGAGGGTGTGAAACATTTTAGTGACAAAGCACACAGTGTTTTCTATTAAACAAAGGGGGGGGGGGGGAGTGCTACGCAGAAACCTGGAAGGCAGACCAAATTCAATGGCAACTCATAAGTGAGGAAGGCTGCCAGATGCTGCAGCAAGCCTGCCAGCCAGCCAGCCGCTGTACTTCATTCACAACTGTCCTTTGCTTGGCCAGCTTCCTTCAAGTCTAATTGCCTATCAGCATAAGACAAGGAACTTTGGAAACATGTACATTTTTCAGTAGCTGGAGTCTTTCCTGCATTAGGCCTTGAATATATTTGAAGAACGAGAAATGAAGAACCAATAAATAGTCCTGGAAGGTGCCAGTTAGACATCTGCATTTAACATCGTGGCACAAAAGGTCATTGACAAACACGATCCAAGAACCAACACAGGTCATTCAGACAGACTGGACTCTGGATGACAGACATGACTTTGGGGATTTTAATTTCAGATGGAAAACCATGTTTCCAACCCCAATGAGATGAATCATGCAAGAAACAAGACCAAACAGCAAAGGACCTAGACAGCAGTAACATTTTTATAAGTAAGGTTTGAAGGGCTGACTCAAAAACCTTACTTACCCGGCCCAGAAACTTTGTAAAGAGTAAGTGGTAAAGGCTCTATCCACATGTACCTTGATAAGGAGCTATCAAATAAAAAAAAGCCAAACAAACAAACAAACAAAACCCCACAAATGTACCCACCAGGCAAGCTAAGAAAAGGAAACTGATAAAGAAAGAAGGGTATAGGCTGAAGTTCTGGAATCTCTTTTTCAATTCTGCTATTGAAAGCATGATTTCAGGGATGCCTGGCTGGCTCAGTTTTAGTGCCCAGGGTGTGATCCTGGAGTCCCAGGATTGAGTCCCCCATCAAGCTCCCTGCATGAAGTCTGCTTTTCCCTCTGCCTGTGTCTCTGCCCCACCCCCACCCCCGTCTCTCGTGAATAAATAAAATCTTAAAAAAAAAAAAAAAAGAAAGCATGATTTCCTTTTATTGTTCCCAGAATTCTGGAACATGTATTCCAGTGTGTGTTGCTACATGGATTCAGCATTTACCAAGGGCCTATACTGTTAGTGTCTATGAGACACACAAGAAACAGTCCTTCCCCTCCCCATCCTTTGTAAACAATCACAGACTAAATACTCCCACTTTAATAAGAAATTATTGAGCTCAGTTATGGGATCCCAGAACCCTGGACCAAACCATCATCACCAGTTATTCCTGTCACTTTCCCAATGCTACAGAGAATCCTCATAGTTGGGTAAAGAATGGTAGCTAAAAACCGACCTCAAATCTTTCCAGTTTCAATAAAAGCCCAGATCATGAAGGTATATGAGCAGCTCACATATTCTCTTTTTTTTTCTCTCCTTTTTTTTAAAACGTGAATTATTTTCCTGATTAAATTAACCAGTTATAGGGTCTCCTGGGTGGTTCAGTGGTTGAGCATCTGCCTTCTGCTCAGGTCGTGATCTCTGGGTCCTGGGATTGAGTCTCGCATCAGGTTCCCTGCAGGGAGGATGCTTCTCCCTCTGCCTATGTCTCTGCCTCTCTCTGTGTGTCTCTCATAAATAAATAAAGTTGTAATAAAAACAATAAAAAATAAATTAACCAGTTCTGCTTAATCTTTCTCTGTGTGCCCTAGTTTTGAGCCAGTCAGTCATTTCACAGCCCTTCTCTGGGCCACCTCCAAAATCTCCATGGTCTGCCTTCTCAAGTCGTGAAATCTGAAACCTGATGATTTACTCCTCATTGTGTCCTCATCCTATTATAGAAATGCAAAAGAAATCTAAGCTGGCCTCAACACAAAAAATAAAAAGAAGAAAATCTCAACACAATTCCAAGTAATAAAGATTGACTTAGTAATTATGGTCAATAGGCTTTGCCTCTTGGTCTTATTTCCAGTGATGAAGAAGTAAAAGAATCTTGTTTAAGGAGACCTGACCAAGGCTTTGTGTTGTGCTTACAAAAAGCAAATGTAGAATAATAGACTCCATCTGTCTCTACACATGAAAATACCACATATATTTACTGAAATCAAAATGGTGTTCCCAGGGTTCTTATTTGCTAGTTCTCTGGCCCCTCACTATACTTTAACTTTGTAAACATTTTGCTGCACATCTAGTACCTGCAAAGCACTCTGCTAGTAACAGGGGTTGCAGAGATGGATGAAATTCTCCTTAGAGAATTTCTTTTCTCCTTGCCCTCCCACCCTGCCCCAAAGAACCACATGTAAACCCATCCCCTGTCACTCTTTATTCATTACCCTATTGTAAGTTCTCTTTTTTGTTTTATTTATTCATGAGAGACACACAGAGAGAAGCAGAGACATAAGCAGAGGGAGAGGCAGGCTCCCTGCAGGGAGCCCGATGCAGAACTTGATCCCAGGACCCCCGGATCATGATTTGAGCCAAAGGCAGATGCTCAACCACTGAGCCAACCAGACATAACCCCTGTTGTAAGTTCTTCACAGCTCCTATCACTATCTGAAATTCTCTTGTTCATATACTTGTTTTGTTATACATTGTTCATGTCCCTCACTATAAGTACTAGGAAAACCGGCTTTGTTTTTTGTGTGTTTTTTAACCATCATTGTATTATGGACACAGCGATGTCTTAGTATATATGCATTGAATGATTAAACAAAGGAAGGAAGATACTCAGTTCTTACGCTCAAAGATTTTATAGTCCAGTGAGGGTGGTTAACACCTACACAACTCTACTGCAAGAAGTGCTGCTCCTTCAGCCACATATGTAGGCTGGGCAGGCATGTACTGCATGAGGGAGCCATTCACAACACACACACAAAAATCATAAGTTGGTATATTACAACCCCTTTCCAGCAGACATAGTAAAATGTCTTGCTGTAATGAAATTGGTATATTAGGATCATTTTTCAAAAAGTGGAAGTAAACTGGGACGCCTGGGTGGCTCAGCGGTTGGGCGTCTGCCTTCGGCTCAGGTCGTGATCCCGGGATCCAGGATCGAGTCCCACATCGGGCTCCCTAAGGGGAGCCTGCTTCTCCCTCTGCCTATGCCTCTGCCATTCTCTCTCTCTCAGTCTTTCATGAATAAATAAATAAATCTTTTTTTAAAAAAGGTGGAAATAAACTATCTTACAGGGCATACCTTATTCTCATTTATAAAAGGCTGCTCTAGAAGCTAACAGTGGCCTTACATAGGTAGAGTTGATGTTAGGCCCAACCCTGGCCTTAGGCTCTGAGTATCCTACCTAGACCAGGGGCAAGGAGTCAGGGCACAACCAGTTTCTTCACCAACGGATGCTCTTTAAATAACCAGAATATGGTCTCCAGGCTTCAAGATGGCCTCCAAAGACCTTGCTTCATGATATTCATTCCATTATGTAGTTTCTTCCACAATGTACCAAGGTTGATACATTGGGCCAATAGAATATAGTCAAATTAAGGATATGCCACTTCGTAAGTTAAGTTATAATCTTGGGTATGGTTTATCATTTTTGGATCACCATAGATCCAAGCCATGTCACTACAGAAACCATGTTATGAGCCACTTTAGGAAGAGCCCCACGTGGTGAGAAATGGAAACCTCTTGTAAACGGCCACATGAGTGAGCTTCAAAGGTGATCCTTCAGCCCCAGTCAAGTCTTCAGAGACTACAACCCTGGATAATGGCCTGAGTACAACTTTAATAGAGACCCTGATCAAGAACCATCAGCCCATCTGTTAACTTATTCCTTACCCTCAGGAATTGTCCAAGATAGTTAAGGTTTGCTGTTAAGCTGCTAAACTTGGGGGGAATTTGTTACACAGCAATACATTAATTAATTCATATTATTAGCAGAAAACTATTCCACTCTTCTCATGACTCAAATGAAAGTCTGTAGAAAGCATTACAGTATTCTGTGAATCCTACTGAACAGAGGGGAAGACATTATTCTTTGATTTATTTAAAAAAAGTTTCAGAATTTTTCTTCCTTCAGGTCTTTTTTTTTTTTTTTTGAAAAAAAATTAAGTTCCTGAATTTTCACATTGTTACTTAACATGGCTCATAGTCACTTTCTTCAAGGAGACAGAGAACTGTAAATCCCTGAAGACACAAGCTCAAGGTAACCTCCAGCTCCCTTCCTGTACAAGACTCAAAACAGTGAACAGGTTGCTCAGTAAATAAATGATAAGCTTCCTGTTATCAAGCAGCTCTCTCTGTAACTCAACTTGATCTTGCTGTATCTTACAACAAAGAACTGATTCACTTTAGCTACTGGGCTCAATCTGCCACTCCACATCTCAGAGAAACAGAAATCCTCCTCTGTAGCAGCTGCATAACAGGGCAATGTAGAGTATTCTGCTTTCAAGGTTCTAAGGGGAAGGGAGGGGAGGCTCCCACAGACCCACAAGAAAAGATTGAGCTGATTCAGTGTTCCCTCATCTGTGTTATATAGAAACTGGACCCACAGAATGACTTACTGAAAAACAGTTCTTAGATCAATTTTGGGAAATGCTACATTCCCCAAATGACTCAACCCAGGGGTCAGCAGATTTTTTCTGTAGTGGACCATAGAGTATAAATATTTTAAGCTTTGTGGGCCAAACTCCTTCACAACTACTCAACTTTGTCATGTGGCAAGAAAGCAGAAATAGAGAATACATCAATGAGTGAATGTGGCTGTATTCCAATAAAACTTTATTTGCAAAGATGGGCGTGGTTCATATTGGCCCACAGGCTAGAGTTTCTATAGTGTTCTTGTCTTTCACTGGAATGTTTAAGTACCAGGAAAACAGAAAGGTTAACACAGAGGACACTGTTCCAACCTCTCTCTTGGAGAATCACTGTACATTTTGGCACATAAAAGAAGAAATTCTAGAAAGACCCATCTGTGTATCAGTTTGTCCCAACATTACTTGTCCAAAGAATCTATTTAACTATTTCTTTCTTGCTACCCTCCCTTTTTCTCTTACTCACTTTATTTTCTCACCAAATATTTATTAATATCTCAGGGACCTAGTATTCCATAATACCTCCCTGGGAATTAATGAGTCACCTAAATTGCCATATATATCAATCCGGGTGAACAATTTGGTTCTAACTCTTTAGAAAACTAGCTCAAAACTTAGAGTGTCAATGAACATCTTAAGTAAAAATTTGACTTGCAAACATAGGATAGTCGCAAAGATAGAAAATTTAAAAAGTATCTGAGGTCGTGTGTGTGTGTGTGTGTGTGTGTGTGTTGTGAAAAACTGACTGGCTGACTACTTCCCACATTTTTCTGCATTCTCTACCTCCCCTCATCCCTATGCTAGCAGTGATTGTTACTTTTGGAGCATGTGGTATGAAAACCATCTATTAGGAAGTTATGGATGAGGTCATTACCTCCAGTAAATATCAAGTCACTAACATATCTGAAACTTAGAGCTCAAAGTTAATTTCATTGGCCACATTAGCAAATTAATGATTTTCTGCCAAAGTGTCTTAGAAAAACATGCATAGTGATATCAGAGATTGTCAGAGTTCTTTTACACAAAAGAAACCTTGAATTTCCCCATTAGTAGCCTATAATTATTGGTGATTATTGGCCAAATAGATCAATTCTGGAAAAATATAGGAGGGGACCACACCAGGATGTGAATAGCAGGACACAAGGATCATCAGAGAACATCTTAGAGGCTACATGCCACATAAAGTAGGTAGAAAGAAATTGGGCAAGTGGATTCTTCCCCTTCTGGATCTGATACTACTTATAAGGCATTAACCAAGTCATTTATGCTCATCTATAAATTGGGGAGGTTGTACTAAATTCTAACCTGCTGTAGAAATGTGAATCTATCAATATTCACACATTGCTTTAAATATTTTCAATACATATTCATATCAGTGATGCCACACAGTGGACAATGTTAAGTGCAAAGGACCTGCCTGGTCACAAGCTGGCTAGAATAAAGTTTCCCAGAGTGGGGCTACCCCTAACCTGGAACTCCAACCCAATCATTTTTTCCTGAAAGCCATGAGCATCCTCAGGACAGTCAGATTTTCCAGAGCTTAGATACTACCAATGTACTATAATCTACAAGGCTTTTCAAAGCGTGGACATTTCAAAGCCTGAGCAGGGGGTAGTGATGGATAAATTTTAAGAGTGGTTTGTTCAACTGTCCATCAGATTAAAGCTTGCTCTTCCTGTGTCTCAAACTTTCCTTCATCATGGGGAGACAAGTAACTCTCAGAAGTTTCTCCTTTAAAAACATATCTCAGGACACTATACAACCCTCCATTATTATCTTGGATTTCCTCCCACCTCTTCATCTTATCACAAAACAGTGGGAAGACTAAATTCTCCTCTGCACACATAGCACCAGATGCCACCTCAACTGCAATGATCCTCCAAACCATGGGCACTTGTGACAAGGCTCTGATCTAGCCATTTAGTTCTGGGTAGCAAGGTGAACATGGCCACAATGTTGTTATGAATCAAGTTTGTCCCCCATGCTAATTGCCAAGTACAAAACACTCCTGGCATGCACACTTTCCAGGATGAGTATGTTTACAAGTAGAAACTTCTGAAGTCTTTGGTCTGTAACTGGATGGAATAGTCAGAGAGAATGCTTTTATGACTCTTTCTGACAAGTCCTCATGTGGCTGATCCTTCTTGTGGGCATAAAAGACACAAAGAATCAGAAAAATGTACTTCGATTTTTCCTCTCTTTAGGAAACTGAAGATTTCATAATTCTTAAAATAAGAAACAACTGTAAAGTTTAAAACTTTATAAAGCAATAACCATATCCCATCAAAGTACTCATGAGTAAATTGGGAGTGAAGTTAATTCTTCCAAGTACAGCCCTCTATTTGGAAGAATTGTGTTGCCATCTACATTATTTGAAACCTTTTTAAAAACATATGAGGAGGGGGCTGAGGTGAAGAATTAAGCCTAATTTTAAGAGATGAGATTTAGGACCAACACATGTAAAAGCATTCACGAGCCTTAAATCACAAAAAAATTAACTGCCCAATGCAGTGTGTATTGAAGTGGAGTAAATTTCAAGAAATTATGGAAAGGCTGCCCTCTTCAGACACAAAATTTTTTCTTAAATTGCTATAGGTTTTTCTATAGAAGTTTCTCTATAGGGGAAAAGGGAGTATAGGGTAAAATATTTAAGTCTGAGCTTTATTCTCATAAATAAATGTCAAACAAGGACATGAAAAAACAGGCAAGGACTTGCCTGGAATATATATCTTAAAAGTATTCCACATGGCCCTTGAAGCATGTAAGCAAGTTTTAGAATCCTAAGCGGTAATTAATTAATGGAGCTGAGGCTGAAATATTTACCTCAGCTGTCACGTATCTAAGTGCATTCAGAATAACCACCTGAAGTCACAATAATTGGCTTTCATGTCATTAGAATTTTAATAACCGTGATGAACTCTACTCTTATTTCACAAAAAAGACTCTTGTTTGGGGTTTTAGTCCTGTAATTCTGAATACCCTGAAATGACAAATTAAGAAGAATCCTGTCATAATGGAAGGTATTGTGCATAGTTGGGACCTTGAGAAGGCACTAACTCTATTGTCAGCAGTTTCCTTAGAATACACCACAGACAGGTACTAGCAAGAGGCAAGTGGTATATTTCGTTTTAAACACAACTTGTTTCTCTACATTTCCTTAAATGGGCTTTCCAACCCCCCCCCAAATTTACTTTTTCAATGACCAAATACAAAGTATAAGTCTAATATAATGAGATGGCTTCCAAGAACCACATGCAAAAACAAATTTCAATTCTTTAGTCAGTCCAGAACAAATTAGAGCAAAAAAAATTCACCAGCAAATCATAAAATACTCCCATTGTATCATCTTCTGGGAGAAGGACAGGAAGAAATTTAGTTTGCAAGGTAGCCTCTTTTGTTTCATAACAATGAAAAGAGAGGGTGCATAATACACTCAATTAAACAGAGGTCATTGGAGAGAGAATTTCTAAACATTGTTTTTGAGAAACAGTTGCTTATGAAAGTCGAATTGGAGTCTGCAGGAAAATGGTGTGTGGGGCAATGATAACTACCAATGTACATAATATGTGACATATGCAATATACATGTACTTTTTTGCAGAGGGACGGAAATAACTCGTTCATAATTTGAGGTAGCCAGGCAGAAAGGAAGTGCATGCCAACAACAACAACAAAAAAAAAAAAAAAAAAAAAAAAAAGGAAGTGCATGCCAACATGCTTCTCCTCTGCTTTCTAATATTCAGTTTCATGTATAATTGATAGACTACCATTTTTATGATGGTTAAAAAAAGAGTAAATTTATTATGAGGATTTCAAATATCATCCATTTGCCAGGAAGACTTAGTTTTTCTTTAAATGGAAATTAAACAATCACCATTCCTGAAGGCATTTCTTACAGACCAGCAATGTGTTTGGCTTCTTACAATCCCAAATTACTCAGGTTCAAAACTAAGATTGGTAGACAACTAGACCTCAAATATGATCCATGCTTTATATTTATGCAGAGCTGGAATTCATAACATTTGGGCTGAAAAGCCAGAATAATAGCAAGTGCTAAACTCAGATTATTATACGTGTATGCAGGGGTAAAATGAGGAAATTCCAAACAGAACGAACAGATGACACTTTCTACCCTAGAGCAAGACATAGAGGTGAAAAGAAGTTAATCACATGCATCATAACTTTGAGATTTTCAAATATGTCTATTTGTTTACATAATTAAGAACATGTATCCAACTATAGATGCTATATATACACATATATAAGCTTATAAACTTGCACAATGCATATATAATATAAACATAGATAATATATATATTATAAATATGTGTTTACATGCATTACTTATATTTTTGTATTATTTTATTTGTTATAAATGTATGATATTTACTAGTATGTATAATACATAAATATATAACATATTACATTGTATAACACATATATATTACATGTTTAGAATAAATTATATATTAAATATTAAATATATCACACATTATATGCACATATGTAATCATATAAACATATTCACATTATATAATTGCTTTATAGTGATATTATATATACTATTATGTTGCTGCATAAATGTATATATACAAAACCATAGACATTGAACTTAATTTGAAATTTGAGAGATATTCAAGGGTACTCTTGACTGTATGCAATTTCTTTTTTTTTTTAAGATTTTATTTATTTATTCATGATACACACAGAGAGAGAGAGAGATAGAGAGAGAGAGAAAGAGAGAGGCAGACGCAGACAGAGGGAGAAGCAGGCTCCATGCCAGGAGCCCCACGCCGGACTCGATCCCCGAACTCCAGGATCACACCCTAGGCCAAAGGCAGGCGCTAAACCACTGAGCCACCCAGGGATCCCCCTGTATGCAATATATAACTTCCATAAGGGCTTTGGAATGAGAACCCTTCCATAAGAGGAGACACCACTGTGTCTATTCTCAACAGACCACTCCATAAGCCTTCCAGCTTCTGTAGATGTAAACACATCTTTAATACTGAGCTCAGGAGCTCCTCCCTACAACTTCAGATCAAAGCCAATTTGTTTTTTGAATTGGTTTTGGCTATGTTGGCCTTGGTCTACTACAATTTTAAATAGAACCTATGGGGGCAGCCCGGGTGGCTCAGCAGTTTAGCGCCGCCTTAGGCCTAAGGCGTGATCCTGGAGACCCGAGATGGAGTCCCACCTCAGGCTCCCTGCATGGAGCCTGCTTCTCCTGCTGCCTGTGTCTCTGTCTCTGTCTCTCTCTCTCTCTCTGTGTCTCTCATAAATAAATAAAATCTTTAAAATAAATAAATAAATAAACAAACAAACAAACAAACAAATAAATAAATAAGTAGAACCTATGGTATAATCACTGTTTATATCACTGATTATTAGACTTCTGTTGTAAGGTGCAGTGAAAGAAATACCAAATTACCTGGGAGATGTGAAAAGGAGAGCTAGTGGCCAGGGTTGGGACCAGAGTGTTTGATGGGCCAGCACTGTAACCACTGGACCTCCGCCACTCCAGGTCTCTGTGCTTTGGTTAGCAAATGTTCTGAGGCACTAGATTACCCTTAAGGCATCAGTACAATCATTGTAAAAGGCTCTTGAAACCCCTTCTTCCCTCACATGCACATTAAGTTCACGCCATTTTCCCCTCATAGACAAACTATTACCAGCCACTGTTACCATGGCACAGACACACCAGGGAAAATCCCCACACACAAAAGGGTCATTTTTGTGATTAACTGGTAGAATCAAAAGGAGAAAAAAAATAATAGAGCCCGAACTCAAGCCATGCATAGCCATTTGTCCCACCTGCACAAAATATTCATAAAAACAAACAGAGCATGGAGCCAATATGGCAAATTTCAGACATGATCATGTTTTTATAAATAATCACTCATAAACTTGTGGGAGAAAAGCACAAGATATCCAGTGTGTCCTTCTCCAGTGCTTTCCTGTATATTATGGCTTCATTAGTGACAGAGGCTGTACTTTTTTGGGGAAAACCTCAAAGCTTTGCCACAAGCAGGGAGGCATGTGAGCCACAGTTGTGCACAGGAAGGTACATTTTAGTTCTGGTGGCACACACAGCTCCTCTGATCACTGAGGCAAAACTACCCCAACCCAGATATAAAGAAAAAGACCTACAGCTGCGCTGTGCAAGGAAACAGCCAGGAGATTGTCTGAAAGACCAAGCACCTGTTTTTCAGCCTGCTGCTCCAGGATTTCTTACCACAGTGCTAAGTCCAAGGACCATGCAGGATGTTAGACTCAGAATACTGGAGCTCAAAATAGCTGCAGTGGGTGTCTTTGGCTTTGCTTGCCCAGTTCCCATACACCCTTTCTTTTGCAACAGAGTATTCCTTTGAGAAACTCCTCTACCCCCACTAAGCTCAGCAGTTCAGGTGCATTGTCCTCTGGGTGACCCAAGCCTGCCAGACAGTTTCTTCATCAAGAATTTGGATCTTGAGTGGAAGGGCCCAAGGGCAGTTGGAGGTGATTCATCTCAATGGAGGTGCCCTGAGGAGACCCACTTATTAAATTCTAGAACTGTCTTAGTTCCCTGAAGCTACCCTCATTGTTGCCTTTCCCATGCACTGAGGCTCTTTTTTTTTTTTTAATTTAATTCTATGTTCTATCTATATCCTTCCAATAAGTTCCACTTTGCTTAAGTTAGCCAGAGTTAGTTTCTGTTGGCTTGAAACCAAAGTACCATAACTGACACATTCTCTTACTAATTACCTTGTTTCCAATTTCTTTTCTACTCTTCACTGCACACTATTTACCAAGTTCTGCTCATCATTCTCTCTCTCTCTCTCTCTATATATATATATATACACATTATAACACATTATAATATGTGTTATTTTATATTCTATGATATTACACTCTGTTATACTACACCATATTTTTTCATCCTTAAAACACCCTCATGTTAGGGGCATCTGAGTGGCTCAGTGGTTGAGCATCCGCCTTTGATTCAGGTCATGATCCTGGGGTCCTGGGATTGAGTCCCTTATCAGGCTCCCCACAGGGAGCCTGCTTCTCCCTCTGCCTATATCTCTGCCTCTCTCCGTGTGTGTCTCTCATGAATAAATAAATAAATCTTTTTTAAAAACACCCTAATGATATACCTATATTATTGCAAAAGTACTGGAAATGAAGAGGTAATTTAAGTTCGAGCCTTTGGTAAACAATAGATTCCTGGTCTCCAGGCCCAGAGGACTGATTCAGTGGGTCTAACAGAGGGCCCTGAGAGATCACTTTTCTAACAATTTTCCAGATGAGGATGTTGCTTGTCCAGGACCACATTTTGAGTAGCACTATATTAAGTCCAAGCGCCTCAAACTCTTACATGCTTACAAATGCCCTGAGGAATAGTTTGTGCTTTACCAGGTCTGAGGTAGGGCCCCAAACTACATTTCTAACAATCTCCAGGAGATGAAAATGCCACTAGACCACACAAAGGATTACATGACTGACCCAGATCACACAAGAAATAACTGCTGAAGCCTCAACTTGGTCTCAGGTTTGCCTTCTCTTATTCACTCCATTGCCTCCCCTAAAAAATCCTGGTCTTTACAGATGGGAAACCCGCAACTCTGAAAGGTCATACAATTTGACCAGATCTCACAGCTGGTTAGTTGTATATTTAACAGGACACAGCCCCCATCTTTGGTCACCAGCCCAGGCTGCTTCTTTCTGTTGTGCTCAAGAGTTTACAAAGTATTGTAGCTTCACTTCCATCCTGCATTAAACCCTGACAAAGACACCAAGAAATGGGCAAGGCCAGCCCTCACTCACATTTCACTGATGGAGCACCCAAGTGGGGTGCAGACTGCAAAAACCATTTGTTGATGACCACAGTGCCAGAAGGTGCCAAAGCTTGACCTGACCTAAAGCCATTCTAATGCCAACTACATGCTCCCACCCCCTGTGAGAGCCCCCTCCTAGAGAAGGAAAGACACATCCTTATTGGGAAGATGGGAAGACCCCAGACACATAGCAAATTATGGGAATCCAAGACCCTGGAGACTGGGTGTCAAAAGTAGAGGTCAACTAGCCCCATCTGGCTGGCAGAAGCATTTTCTCTGGCCTACACAACGTCCATTTTTTTTTTTTTTTTTTGTGGGTGGGTCAGCTGCCTATTTTTAAATACTGAGAAATTTTACATTATAATCCAGAAAGAAAACTATTACGATCTGGCAACACAGAGTCCAGATGCTCACACCTTACAAAAATCAGCTCTCAGTGGGAGGGAGGGGAGGAAGGTGGGGGCATGGTCATTACTGTGGCCACATTATCAGTGACATGGATTCACATGATAGAAGACAGACCACTGGCCTTCAGCTCCTTCAGCTCATTGCACTCCCCAGGCAGCCTATAGACAGGAATCCCCACCATTTGAATTCCAATGGCTGTAAACAAGAGATCCACAAGACTATGGTAGTATAATGTCAACATTTCCCCTGGTATACTGGATTGGAAGGTGCAGGCCTGAGCCATGTTGTTTGACAAGAAAGTATGTATCAAAGTACTGGAGAAGAAAAATCCAGATTATGCGCCCTTGCTTCTGTGGTTACATGAAGTTAGTAGCCTCTTGCTTCTGAATGAAAGCTGAGCTCAGAGATGCCCCCTTCTCTCTCATGAAGTATGAGTTCCTAATACTATTTGAATTACCATAGCTCCATACTCATCCTAAAGTTCTAGTACTTTGGTGATTGTTTGCTGGCTTCTAGTAATTCTGCCTCCCTTAAAAAAAAAAAAAAAGAATAAAAGAAAGAAATAAAAAAATTTTCA
This sequence comes from Nyctereutes procyonoides, assembly GCF_905146905.1. Lineage (NCBI taxonomy): Eukaryota > Metazoa > Chordata > Mammalia > Carnivora > Canidae > Nyctereutes > Nyctereutes procyonoides. Next base: position 43,539 of record NW_026575043.1, read on the forward strand.
TTTTCTCTACCCTCATGGGTTAGTGGTCCCTGTTGCACACAGCCAAGTAGGTTCCTGAACGAGGCCAAGGATCCAGCTGGCAAAATCCTGTTTTAGCATAATTTTAAATCGCCGAGTCAACACAATGCCACTCTTCTGTTTAAATTACTGAACAATTAGAACTATGTGGGGTGTAATTCCAGGCCGAGTCCAGCCCTGTATGCAGCTCTCTTTTGTTGTCATTGTTAAATGGCAATACTCAAGCATATCCAGGAGTGGACTGAGGGTAGAGTTTCAGGGCAACAAAATTTATGCAAAGAATTTAAACACTGACACCCTCTTTAAGATTTGCCCAGAATTCATCACATCATTAAAACCACAGTCATTCATAAATAAATAAATAAATACACACACATAAAAATGTGTGTATATATATATATACGTTGATATGTGTGTATGTGTATATATGTGTGTGTCACATATATACATATGTGGGAGGGGGGTTGAGAGCCTTAAGAGCAAACAGCCTTATCCCCTGGTGTTCTGCAGTCTCCTTACAGCCTGAAGGTAGAAATAATGAGCCTGCAGAAGGGAGTGACCGATTTTATCTCAGAGACACTGACCTGAATGACTCCATTAGCATTGTTCCAAATGAAAAGTCACCCTCTGGGGATTGGAGGGGCTGCCAGGGAACTAGGAGGCAGGGAGATGTTCAGATTCCATTTGGAACTAGATCCTTCCCCAGAAACAAGGACATGTTGTGCCCTCGCCCCCACATTCCACAGAAGCCAAGCCCTGTCTATTTCTGTGTTACCTGACTGCAACACAATGAAAGCTTCTCAAATCAAGGAGTACTACCTATGCCCTCTCTGCTCTAACTGGCATCCATCACCCCTTTCAGCCCACACCAAGGGGGTCCGAGCACCGTGACCTGATGGATGCCCTGCAGTCCAGCCTCGTGGTTCATCATTCACCTGTTCATCTTCCAGGATCCTGTTCTTATGGAAGACCAAAGCCACTTTCCCTCCCTAGGGTTCTGGCTTTTCAGAGAAAACCATCCTTTTCCAGTTTTGAGCCAGGAAGGGAGAAGGAAATGGAGCAGGGAGGGAAGGTCAGAGGGGGTTATATACACACAGAGGGTCACTGAAGACTCCAGGCAAAAGTATCTCACCCCACAAGGTAAAGGCCTTCCAACTCTGAGAGGAGTCCATTAGACTCTGACCTTTCGTGTGCCAGATATTTTTTTAAATCCAGAAACACTAGTCACAGACAAGTTTGGGGTCTAATGTGATTCCAAATTTTACCCCTTCCTTGCTGTGGGATCTTGTACAGGTTTAAGTAAATTTGTTTAAATGCCTCTGAGGGACTTAGTTTCTTCATCAGCAAAATAAAGACATAAGCTTCTATTTTGCAGAATCATCTTATAAAACTAAATACAAAGAAAGCAATTGTGCACCTAGATGAGTGCCCAGTGCACAGAAGAAATTCAATAAAGGTGGCTTAATTATAATAATAATATTTGAATAAACCCTATAAACACAAAGTCAAGAATTCCACATGCAGAGGTAGCCTTTATCATGTAAAGCTTGCAGATGAGGCTCCTCCCTGCCTTCTACCCATATCACCAACTGAAAGCTTTCTCAAGCTGTATTCCTCCCCAAAGGACTGCTTTTGGAAGCCCACATTGCTAGACAAGGCTTTGGTCATGACTTTAACAGGAGCTTAAGAATCCCGAGTGACAGCTCTGGCAGGCTTAGCCAGAAGGAACATTTCAGATAGCTCCCCAAGACAGCCCCTCACTCTGGGGAGTCTCAGTGTGTTAGAACACGCTGGAAACCACAGAGTAAATATAGTATTTTTTCCAGGAGCATCATTCTTACTGAATGGTAAGGCATTTAAAATGTCATTTTTAAAATTACAACAAATGAGGATATAAATAGAGTAAAAGTGGGGAACAAGATTTTTAACTTAAAATATAAAACTTCAAGAGAAATTCAGTCCCACAGGAACCTATTTCAGGTTCTTGGGGGCTAAGAGGTAGGCAGTTTCTCTCTGTTGCCTTTAGGGTTGCTGGGAAACATTCACCAGGTCCCCATTCACCCTCAAGACAACAGGTGAGGTGGGTGTTATTAGCCCTTTCATTGGCAAAAAATCAGGCACAATTCATCTGCAGAAAACAGATCAGTGGTTTCCCAAGGCCAGGATCAGAGGAACTGACCACAAAGGGACATGATTTGGAGAGTGACAAATATTCTACATCTTGCTAATAGTGGTGGTCACCTGGCTACACACATTCATAAAAGAAAACCTGAATTGTATACCTAAAATAGGTGTAGTTTATTATATATAAGTATAGCAAAATAAAATTGATTTTTTTAAAGGCTTCAGTTTTTAATTAAGAGTTGAAAGCGTCTGTTGACTGTGCATCCAATTATAGGGGGCTAAAATTCAACTCAATTAGAAAACGGACAAACATTGTGGGATGAGATGGATAGAGCTAAAAGTAGAGAGTGTGGGGAGGAGGGGGGACCAGGGCTGAGCCATTATTCACGATTTAGATACACAGAGAGAGTGCAAGGGACTTTCCTGTGAAGAGGAGAAAAAAGCAGAAAGAGGCAAGAAGAGGTTAAAGACGCAGATAGAGGGGTGGGGCCCTGGCCAGGTGCGCAGAATCTCCAGGGGAAGGGGGGGAGGGTGGCGGGGTAGATTGAGGTTCCATGCAAGGAACCTGACATGCTAAAGAACTTCAGGACAGGAGAGATGAGGTATCTGAATACAGAGACGCTTCCAGACATTGCCTCTGTCTTCCTGGACCAACCAGATGGGATCCTCTACATTTCACCACCCTGCAGGCTGGCTTCTAGTTCCCACCCTCAATGCTTCAAAACTCTGGTAGGGAACTCTAAACTCTAAATATGCAAGTTGTCCCTCTTCCTTTGGCTCCATGGGCCATACTCCCTACTTCTGTCTACAGAGCTTTTCTAGTGCCAAGTGCATCTTCGCCAGGAGGTTCCATACTTAAAAAGTCGGACTTATTTTTAGCTCCTGACAAATCCTCAAGGTTTTTCAATCCAAAACAGAAAGATGAGTGACTAGGCTTCTTTTTGGCTGGGAGTGTGGGGAGGGGGTGGGAAAGATAAAAGAGAACCAAACTGAAGTTTGTTGCAATGTCGCTTTTCATTTTTCAATGTTAATTTGGAAATTTGCTTCAACTTGCTGTGAACCTTTCCACAGAAATATACTGCACCGAATACTCAAGTGTTTTAAAAATACTGGCGCACTCTGGTAACCATCTGTCACTCTTTGTGGCACATAGCAATTTAAAATTATTGGAACTCTTAAATTAAGTGCTTGAATTTGAAGGTGATCACCACTTTGAGCATGTGGATTGCACAGCTATCTCACTATAACAGTGCTTCAATTTTCTTTAAGCAGGTCATTTTGGGGAGCGATAAGGGAGTCTGATTGCCCAGCATGCATTGATTTAAAACTACTGGAGTCATCAATTCATTTCTATAAGCACTTCCGTTTGGGTGCAGTCTTGCTCTGACGGCTAAATTGGGCCAAATTGGTCTATACTGCACATGCCCAAAACACTAATGTATTTTGGTAACCTGCCTTTTTAAGGGCAAAATTAACAATCATTTCTGGCTAAGCCAGAAACAGCACACCAGCAAATACAGTTGCCTTTTGAAAATACAAGGTCATCTAGGTGGGATTTTTCTGTGTCCAATGTCAAAGAGATCTAAAGGGAATGTATGAATTGGTTTTTCAGAGACATTTGGCCCAACATACTGTATTCAATTTTCTCAAAAATAATATGAGTTTTATCAGAATGTAATGCCTGTCGGAGAATTCTGTGTCCTTCCTAGACGCCACAAGTTAACATTTTATCGCCTCTGAAATACTGAGAGATCACCAGGTTTTGTAACCTGACTGTACACAGGAATAAAAAAAGCTTTTCTCAAATTAAATATACCCTTCTCAAGTTATAAGAAAAAAATTAAAGTGTTAAATGGGCAAATAGCATATGGACAGAAAGTCTCCTACAACAGATCTGAAGGTAACCCATTGTCAAGCATTCCAACAACAATAACAACCAAAAATTTTCCTCTTAAAAATCTGTGAGGAAATGCTGACTCAGATACAACAAAAATAGCATTGACAGTTGACGTGTGTTGAATGTCAGGTAATCCTCACAGGAACCCCAGAAGGTAACTATTGCAGGCTCCCCACTTCTTTTCACTATCTTATGGAACTTGTCTTTTCATGTATAAGGAACATATTCCCAGATCTCCAAATAATATTTTTAGGGGATGTTAGAGTAAGAAAGCACACATACATTTGTATTCTCAAAGGGTTTCTATATGGTGGCTCTAATGAGGTATGGCATACATACCATAAAATTTGGTCACTGGGAGTAAACAATGCAAATGACACTTAGGAAAAGTATACAGTATACAACTACCTCCACAATCCCGTGTTAGAACATTTCCATCACCCCCAAAAGTTCCCTGGTGTCTACGGTCAATCCCCACTTACCCACCCCCAGGCCAAGGCCCAAGCCACCCCTGATCTAGAGATTTCATATATGTAGGATCATACAGCATATAGCCTTCAGTATGCGCCTGCCTTCTTTCATTTAGCACAATGTTTGGGAGGTCTATTTTGTAGCATGTGTCAGTTCTTTGTTATTGCTGAGTGCTATTCCATCATATAGTTAAACCACAGGTGATGAACATTTGGGTTGTCTCCATTTGGGTGTGGTTATGAATGGCACTACAATGACAAGCTGTGCATGTGTCTTCGTGTTGACATAAATTATCAATTGTCTTCATGGGTAGAAACCTAGTAGAGGGACTCCTGGGTGACTCAGTGGTTGAATGTCTGCCTTTGGCTCAGGGCGTGACCTCGGAGTCCTGGGATCGAGTCCTGCATCAGGCTCCCTGCATGGAGCCTGCTTCTCCCTTTGCCTGTGTCTCTGCCTCTCTCTCTGTCCCTCATGAATAAATAAATAAAATCTTTAAAAAAAAAAAAACCTAGTAGAACTGGGGATAAGTTTATCTTTAACTCTATAAGAAACTACCAGGTTCTGTTCCCAAGGGGCTATGTCATTTTACATACCTGTCTTTCCACCAGCAGTGAACAGATTCCCATTTTCCTGAGAGGAGCGGGAGATAAAGCAGAATCGGGTACTTAGCCCAATGCTACACAACAAATAACAGCAAAGTAGGGGTGTGTGAAACTAAGAGTCCCAACTCTGCGTCCAATCTTCTTAATTTCACAAAGTTGTGTAGGTTATTTGAGGTTAAACAAATTTCCCTGTTGTAGGACTTAAGAGGATTTAGTGCCCAAATATTTATAAGGAACTTCCAAGAGAAGTCAATAGCATCCAGTGCTTCCACCATATGTTTGGCCCATGGGACCCTTTCCTATCTTAATCCATGTCTTCTGTTGAATTCTCAAAAAGCAGAGCCTGAGAAGGGACCTGGTTGCATGCAGTTTATTGAAAAAACATAGCAGAATGAGGGCAGGATAGAAAAGAGCAAAGGGGCCATGTAAGGATGGAGTTTTAGAGAGAGTCCAGCTTTTGCCTGACTGGGGATGAAGAGAAGCTCTGAGACATAATTACAAAGCAATTACATTGCCAGCATTTTACTGCCAAAGTCAACCAGTCGTTGGCCATCAGCTATCCCTCCTTGGTGCAGAGGTAAGGGGGGCTATGACCTTCTTTCCTTGGTGACTCCAAATGGTGGAGGGCAATGTTCAAAGAAGGTGGCTGCTGGGAGCTGTCAGCAATCAACGCATGAGTACTGTCATGGAAATGGTCTGAGAGGGGCACCCATGGCATCTATTACAGTAAACTTCCTTCCCTCTCATACAAGCTAACACATCAAACTTCCTCACCCTTGTGCCTTTGCACCTGCTGTTCTAGCCTGAAAATATTACCTCATCTCAACCATAAACATATTGGCTTCTTCTCACCTCTTAGGTCTTAGCTCAAATATCAATTTAAAAAAAAAAAACAGAGAAAAAGATGGCAGTTCTAGTAATGGTCATCAAAAGTGGCCGTCAATGTTCTACATGACTGAAGGGCTCTCTGAACTCACACACCCCTGTTATCAAATGACTGGGCAGAAACAAAGCACACCAGATAAGTCACTTCCTTCTACTTTGAGACACTTCTTTCAGTATCACAGGCCTGCTGAAAAAATGTATCATCCAGAACAGGATAGATTGTGCTGCAGTAACAATAAACCCCAAATCTCACTTTCCCAAAAATCATTCCTTGCTTTTCCTACATAGCCATTGTGGATCAGGAGGAGTGGGATAGAGGCACTTTTCTCTCAAAGTCACTCCCTCAGTGGCCCAGCTGAGTGTTCAGCTATTGATCTCAATGTTGCTCATCAGTAACTGCTAAATCAGAGTGAGAATGTTCCAGAGGCTCTAGCATCAGCAATCAAATGCTCCAGCCCACGTGCAGACGAATGAAACTAGACCATTCTCTTACATCATACACAAAGATAAACTCAAAATGGTTGAAAGATCTAAATGTGAGACAAGAATCCATCAAAATCCTAGAGGAAAACAGAGGCAACAACCTTTCTGAATTTGGCCACGAGAACTTCTTGCAAGATACATCTCTAAAGGCAAAGGAAACAAAAGAAAAAAATGAACTATTGGGACTTAATCAGGATAAAAAGCTTCTGCACAGCAAAAGAAAGTCAAGAACACTAAAAGTCAACCTACAGAATGGAGAAGATATTTGCAAAGGACATGTAAGACAAAGGGCTAGTATCCAAGATCTATAAAGAATTTATCAAACTCAACACTCAAGAAACAAAAAATCCAATCATGAAATGGGCAGGAGACATGAACAGAAATTTCACCGAAGATATACACATGGCCAACAAGCACATGAGAAAATGCTCTACATCACTTGCCATCAGGGAAATTACAAATCAAAACCACAATGAGATACCACCTCACTCCAATGAAAATGGTGAAAGTTGACAAGACAGGAAACAACAAATGTTGGAGAGGATGTGGAGAAAGGGGAACCCTCTTGCACTGTTGGTGGGAATGTGAACTGGTGCAGCCACTCTGGAAAACTGTGTGGAGGTTCCTCAGAGTTAAAAATAGAGCTACCCTATGACCCAGCTATTGCACTGTTGGGGATTTACCCCAAAGATACAGATGTAGTAAAACACTGGGACACCTGCACCCCAAGGTTCATAACAGCAATATCCACAATAGCCAAACTGTGGATGGAGCCACAATGTCCTTCGACACATGAATGCATAAAGATCATTTGCTTCAACATGGAGGGAACTGGAGGGTATTATGCTGAATGAAATAAGTCAATCAGAGAAGGACAATCATCGTATGGTTTCACTCATACACGGAATATAAAAACTAGTGAAAGGGATTATAGGGGAAAGGAGGGGAACTGAGTGGGAAAAAATTAGAGAGGAAGACAAACCATGAGAGACTCCTAACTCTAGGAAATGAACAAAGGGTTACAGAAGGGGAGGGGGGCAGAGGGTTGGGGTAACTGGGTGATGGGCACTGAGGAGGCCACTTGATGGGATGAGCACTGGATGTTATACTATATGTTGGCAAATCAAACTTCAATAAAAACAAATGAAAAAAAAATGCTCCACCCCAGAAGTAGCACCTGTCACTTCCATTCACAGCTCGCTGATTAGAACTGCTCATAGGCTTGGACTTGCCAAGGGTCTAAGAAGTGCTGTCCCATGTGCTCAGCAGAGGAGAGACTTGGCTGTGGAAGAACTCCTGTCCTTCCTTTCAGGCCTGACTTCATCTAATCCACAGATAGTGTGTGGCTCTGGTGACTGTTCTCAGTCAATGAAATCACTCTCTTTCTGGTGGCCTCTTGTGTTAAACTGGTTTTGGAAAGGGCGGAATTTCTAATGGCATAAAGATAGCAATTAAAGAGGGTATAGCAGTGGTTAATGAGCTAGCAAGCTTTTCCAAGAGAACTCTGAAGAACTGTTAAATCCCAAGTCATCAGCCATGTAAGCCTGCAGTATTTTCAAATGTATGGACCTTTTCTACTTTCACTTTGAGGAAGAGAAAGTTGGCTTGTGTCTACTTCTAAGGTAAATGAAGGTCAGGAAGGCCATAAAATTTATTTTAAGACTGAGCCAGGACAGTGATCTGACAAGGTTATGGAATACAAAACCTTAATTAAAGTTCCCAAGTAAAGAGAAAGAATCTATTTGCTTATATTATTCTATGAAGAAAGTCTTTCAAAATTCTGTATCACAAAAATTCTTTGCAATTAACTTAAAATAAGTTCTCTTTTTCAAGGTACTTAGATTTATGATGCAAAGGTAGCTTTTAACTTAATTGTTATTTCTTTCCCCAGGACCTTCCACACACACAACAGCCAATTAGGAGAGCCTTCTTTTGCTATTCAGCATGTTTGTAGCTGCTGAAGTGTACACTTCACTGCTGAAGCAAGTGATCCTTGCTTATGAGATTAGCTAAATTTAGGATCCTTCTCCACTTGCCTGTGAGTTGCCTAGAATGACAAGGTGGAGGGGAGGGATCTAAGAGATCACAATCTATGTCTATTGACATAGTATTGAAGTAATGCAAGCATAAGCCATCCACATGAGCCATGCAAAATTGTCCTCCAGGTTTAAATTAAGAGGGATCACAGAAATTGACAATTTGTTTCCATGGATATAGAAGGAATTTAAGAACCATGATGAAAAAAAAAAAAAAAAAGAACCGTGATGATCCACTCAAAAGTCAAACCTCAGAGTATCTAGTTTTGCTTATATTTTGCACTTGTACTTGCTCTGCAGTGAGAGTAGCCAAGTATTTAAAGTAGCAACACTGCCCTCAGTTACTTGGTAGCCTCTGATCACTTCTGGTCAGTTCTTCAGCTATGCACACCTAACCTGATGGTAATACAGAAGAAATGTTACATACTTAGGCTGAAGAAGAATACCATGATCTCTTCTCTTTTTCCTATTCTGTGTAGTGCCATTTGTTCAACTCATTTACAGCAATGGACAGAGAAGTAGGAATGCCTTTAATGGTATGCTGTTTGACTACTGTGCCTTACCCTCAGTCCCTCTACTGTGGGCTCCTAGCTTTTCCTCAAATATGCCACACTCATCTAGGCCTGCATCACATCATGAAGGTGTTTGGCTCCTGAGAAATTAGAACATCTGGGAACAATAAGCCCACCAAGCCACTGAGGCGGGTGAGGCTGAAGTAGAGTAGCAGATACTGGGTCATGTATGCTCTAGTTTGTCACAGTGCCAACGGTGGGCTGCTGGAAATCTTTAACAACCAGCTCTTGGGAGGGAGGGAGCCCTAACTGGTAGTGTTTGCCAGTTTTGATGGTATAAATACTCCTGCCATAGTTGATTGCAAGCTTCCACTGGAGCATCATCCATCTTACACATTTCCTGAAAAGTTAACAATTGGCTCTCATGAGCTGGTACAAGCTGGTTCCAGCATACTACCACACAATGGTCAACGCTCTACAGCCATACAATGTAAGTACATGAATCAAACTCATATACCTATTTCACATGCTACTTTCCCCTCTCTGGGCTTTTTAGGCATCCAAATTAGCCACTACTGGAGTAGATGACCCTAGATCTTTCCAACTACAACAGGAAATGATTCCATGGCTTACAGGGAGACTTCTCTGAGAACATTTTCTACATTAACAACAGGACAGTCTGATATAGCCTCACTATTTTTAGATCTAGAAAGGGCTGCCAGAAGATTGAAAATCTTATCTAGATTCAGATTTGACTCTACGATCTTCACCATCTCATCCCTGTATTATTGTAACAGCTTCTTGGATGTCTCTCCCACTCCAGCCCTTTCTGTAGCTAGGCAGCTATGGGAATAATTGTCCTCCATCAGCTGTGAGAATGAAGCCCTCCAACACCATTTTCATCATGTCATTTCCTTACCAGGCAAGCCTCGGAAGCTTCCTGTGGCTTGTCATCTAATCCAAACCCTTCTGTTTGGCATTCAAACCTGTCTGCCCATAAGCAAGAGTAATAATCCTAGGCATTGTGGCCTTTCACAACACCAGAGGTCTTTGAAATCCCTCTGGACCCTCCACGTTGCGTCTCAATTCCCTCATTCACAGAAGACAGCAATAACTCTAATTCCCATCTTTCATCAGACTTGCTAGAATACAGAGTATCTAGTAAGCATGCTGTCTGCATACTAAGTCTCAGGGACTTCCAATTTAACATATGCATGTCCTCGATGATCACAAACCCCTTTAAGGACAGATAACATGAAAAAAATAAACATTTCATTTTAACACTTTGTAGGCCACCAGCAAAACATTTTCAAACACTCTGACATTTTCAGAAAGCACTGAGTTTCTCTCTTCCCTGCTTCCACTTGTAATTCTTGGTATCTTTAATCAGGGTCGATTCTGAAAACCATCTCCCTAGCAAACAGAATGACAGCCAGAGAATGTCTTGCAAGTGGGGTCCTTTTATGTGTCCTACTTCTCTTGTATCAGGAACTGGAACAAATTCCTTCCATATCATATGCCATGGGTTGAGAAACAGATTCTATTGAGGAAAGAGACACAAAGACAGGATATAGAAGATGGTGCTGAGGTCCCAACCTATTGATCCTCTTAGCACACCTGACTTTGCCTACAGCTGTGCTAGACAGTTTCCAGCACATTGAGACCTTCTCACCTCAAGCCCCTACCATCTCTCTTCAACTCTGCCTACGGGGTTTCTCCAGCACCACCTGAGCTTGCAACTGAGAAATGCAGGGGAATTAACATCCTCTGGGACAGTCCCTACCAGTTGTGGGATGGGAGTGAATGGATAAAATCCCAATTCTCCATTCTTCAGAGGGACACTGATGGGCATTCTATATTGTTCTTCAGAAGGTCCCAGAGTCATTGAATCTCATTTTTCCACAGCAGTAACCTATTATTTAACCTATGTTTTATTAGCTTTCCTCTCTTTTCACCTGTTTCTTTGTTCTCCCCAATAAAATACCTTAACCCATATCTTGGGCTCTGCTTTTGGACAAAATAGAACAAAGGCATTGGGTCAGTGAGGGAAGAGAAGGCAGAAGTCCCTACCCTCCCACTCTCACTATGGATCCTGAACCATCACATGGTCATGCAGCAATTGTTATTTGTTCCACTGGGGAATTCCCACCCATGTTCCTTATAGATCCTTATTGATCAGTAGTTCTTAACTAGAGGCAATTTTGAGCCCTTAGAGACATTTGGTTCTATCTGGAAACATTTTCAAATGTCCCAACTAGGGATGAGAGTTGCTACTAGCATCCAACACATTAAGGTCAGAGTACAGCTAAACATCATACAATGCATGGGACAGCCCTCTTCAACAAAGAATTACCTGGGCCCAAACATCAGTAATGTCAAGGCTGAGAAATGTCATAGAGCAAGCACGAGAACAATTCTGTGGAGGATGATCAGACCACTCTGGTACTAGTTAGTCTCAAATTGGATGTCAGCTATTTACAAGAGTTATCTCAGCACCATCTGCCCAGCACCTGGAGGCTCTGGGCCCATTGAACATGCAGCTTCCCTGGGAGGAGAAGCCACAGTCCTGTGAGAAGCTGAGGTTGGGGTGAGCCCCTCTTGCTAGGACCAGATAGACCGTAGTTCCAGCTGTTAGTCCAGGTAACTCATAGTAAGTCTCTCAAGTCACTCTTCAATCTTGCACACAGAAAAGATATATACCCTGGCACTCTTATTCTTCTCCCTAAGGAGAATATTCTTAAGACCATTCACGGCCTATAAACAATTGTAATAATGTAAAAGAAAGACATATGAAAATGAAAGAAAAAAAGAAAAAAAATCCTCCCTTTACAAACTGTCTAATGTGTGAATCAATCATAACCAGAGAGGAAGTCACCCTCCCCTGCCACTGCTCTGCTCTGTATCCTCACACACCCAACAAACTACAGGGTGAGAAATAAAACCAGATGCTGAGGTTAGCCTATTGCCACCTGGGCTGATTCAAAATGAGTAGAGAATCCTCTAACACAAAGAACATTTTCCTTAAAGACTCTAACTCTCAAAGATGCCACTGTGAGTTCTACTAGAAATAAAGAGTAACAACCATGATGGGTAAAAAAAAAAAAAAAATCACTGGGGTCCCAAGTGGGGGGGGGGGAGCGCATCTGACAGGACAACCATCCCAAGTGAGTCACGTGTCCTGAGGGATTGAACATATAACTGCTGCTCGGCTCCTTCTTGGGGACACTTTCAGCCCCCACTGCACGTGGAAGGGCACTGCTCAGGAATTCTACGAAAAGATTCCAGGCAAACTGTCACTGCCAAGTAGGCATCTGCCTACCTGCCCGGCTCCCTTGGCTGCCTGAGTTCATAAGCTCCACTCCCAAAGGTGGCTTCCCGCCAAAGCCAGGAGCTGGCTACACAATCCTAACTCGATCTCAGGCTCCCATTAGAGCCCCATGTGCTCGGGAGCAGCTTTGCAGATCGCTAATGGTTTCTTTTTTTGGGAAAAGAGAGAGGCAGGCAAGGGTAGCAGCCAGCTGACTGACAGAAATCCACGAAGCTGGCAGCCGGCCCGGCCCAGAAGACAAAAGCATCTTTGGTTCACCTGTCAAGACTGTGCTCCTTCCTCAGGTCTCTTCCCGTGGAGCTTATCTGATTCCTTCAGCCAGGTGTGATGGAGCAGAGAGTGCTGACATCATCACCGGGGTGAGGGCCTGAGCGGCGGGCTGGCCTGAGCGGCCGCCGGGGAAAGCTGGCATAAGACGCTGCTCTCAGGGATCCCTGGGTGGCGCAGTGGTTTGGCGCCTGCCTTTGGCCCAGGGTGCGATCCTGGAGACCCGGGATCGAGTCCCGCGTCGGGCTCCCGGTGCATGGAGCCTGCTTCTCCCTCTGCCTGTGTCTCTGCCTCTCTCTCTCTCTGTATGACTATCGTAAATAAATAAAAAAAAAATTAAAAAAAAAAAAAAAAAAAAAAAAAAAAAGACGCTGCTCTCAGCACAGGCCGCAGCAGCCTGCGAGACTTGGACCTCTCTCCTCCCAACTGGTAGCTCTGAGGGAGAGGGAGGAGCTGGGCCCAGGGCCGGTCCCCAGGAGGGTGAGGGAGGGAGTTCTCCCTACTTGCCTCTTGCCCTGGCTTCTTCCTTCTGTCAGGCCCTTCCCAGAAGTAAAGGACCTTCCAAAGCTATGGAGAAACATTTAGCCGGACTTAAGTGAATTGGGCAGAGCCTTTCGTTATTACTATTATTTGGTGATTCTCTTTGCTGTTTTGATCAGCAAATATGCTATTCAGATTTTCTTAGAGCAATGGTGCTCTCAACGTGTAGCCCCCTGGGCAGGCATCACCAGGGAATGAATTTCCAGATGTGAATTCCTCCCCACTGACTCCCAACCCTCTTAAGTCAAAAACCCCGGGGGGGGGGGGGGGCACCTAGCAATTGGGTTTTACAAGCTCTCCAGGTGATTCTGATGCACTCTAAGGTATGCAATCCACTGTTGAGAGGAGCGGAGTTCACTAGGGCCAGGCTTCCCAGGCAATTGCAGCTCCCAGAGAGTTCACACCCAGCAAGTGCACACCTTCTATTGAGCCTTGCTCCCTGACTTCGCCTTGGCATTACCACCCCTCTCCCCAAAATATTATTTACTGACTTCAAGCTTTTCAAAATTTGCAATTTAAAGTTCTCCTCTGAGTGTGAATGTTATATTAGCATAGATTTCTCATAGAATGCAAATGTCGCTAGTCAAATACATTTCAAAGCCGAAAACCCCTTGTTCCTGTCATCCTGTTAGTGAATTTATTTTACCCTACTACAAGCAATCCTATATGAACCTCACCAGCATTTTTTAAACAAAATGGTTACTTGTTTGAAAATGATTGTATGGAGGGGAGGGAAGGTGGAAGAGGAAAGAGTATATATATATATATATATATATACCCTCATGGACCTCCCCTGTATCTAGCTCCTACTGCATGGGCGAAGATGAAATAAAATGTTATTACTCAATGTTGGCAATAATATGATGCGAGAAACACTTCTGTACACTTCTCAGGGACGTAAATTGGAGTAAGTTTTCGGGAAAGCCACTGGGCAATAGAACCCATGACCCAGTAAGTCTTCTTGTTAGTATCTAACCTGAGGAAAATTTTAGGAAAATAATGGTCAATTTTTTAGGGGATCTGTCTAACCCACTGACTGACTATCCTTTTGATAACTGGCTCCCAGGTGTACTGGTAATACAGCACAAAGGTTGAGGGCATATTTTGGAGCTCACAACCTAGGTTTGAAACCTGACTCTGAGACAAGACACCTGTGTGACATGGGATAAGCAACTTAAATTTTCTGAGCTACAACAGTAGCATCCAATTAAAAAACGATATAAGTACTATCTCTCCCACGTGTCGGTAGTATGAGATGCCCCATCGTAAGCACTTGGCAGTGGCTGACACCCAATTCACACTCAGGAATTGTAAACTAGTATTGTTTTATGATTTTATATCTCTCTTCTATAGCTGACTGGCCGTAACATAAGCTGGATCTATCAGATTTTTCTCCTGGGAATTTGGCATTGTGACTCAGAGCCAGCTAGTCAGTCTATTTGTTGCTGGGAGCAGAGCATAAACCATATTCTTCCATGTGGACGAAGAAGCTGTGAAGCCTCTTCAAAGAAGTTTTACAACACAGCAGCAAAAGCAAGAAATAGTGTGAGTCCTGGGGGCTTCCCAAGCTTCAGTTCTGCTCTATCCTGGCAGCCTGGCTTTATTCTTGTCCTTGATTTCAGGAAACATTTAGTTCTTTCTAATACCTAGAAGAGCATGATGATTATCGCCTCTCTGTCCCTCAGGTCGAGTCTTTGCCGTCTTCTGTCCTGCTCTGTGCCTTGGGGACTGAGAATGGGATTATCACCACCCACCGCCCCTTCCCCTTTTAACCACACCCATGACTTTGTGATTTCATTTTTGAGTTCTTTTTTAATTGCTTCAATCCTATTATGTTTTTCTATAACACAAAGCATATGCATGGGATTTGCTTTTATTCCCTGAGTTATAGTTTTCTTTTAGACTAGGTTCTTTGTCTTTTCCTGTTATGCTTTTTCCCCCTCTGCAGAGCGTTTTACAGCTTCCATGTGGTTTTCTTTTTCATCTCATGGTTATCATGAGACACTTGTCCAGAATTTCTATTTGATCCACTATAGTGTGTGAGTGAGTTCCCTTTAAATTCTTTTCCACTGAGACCTATTTATATATCTCTAAACTACAAATAAAGCCTGGGCATCCCAGGTCCTAGCCAGTTGTTTTTGTTTTCCTTTTGGTGGGTCTAGCAAGCTTGAGTGGAAGAGCTAAAAGAGAATGAAAGAGAGCTCAGCGGAGGATGTAAGCAGCTGTTATTAGAATAGAAGACTTGGATTCTCTAATTAGAGTTTCCTGATTTTGACAGATGCCCGTTCTAAACCGGGGCCCATGACACCGACATAACAGTGTATCCCAAGGCCCTGGGAGCTGTGCTGGCTATTCAGACTGGGCTCTGATGGAGGGTCATCATCAGTCGCTCACTTCTCATTTAGCTTTTATACTACCCTCAACCCAGTCAAAAGAGGGAAAAATAGGGGCAGGGAGTTCTTTGTTTCATTTCTTTCCAGTTTGAGAATGGTTAATGGAAATAACAGAGATTGTTTGGACTCTGTGGCAGGGACTGTTATGGTCACCAAAACCTTTCTGTCTCCTGGTGGGCACACAGAAAGACTGTCTTTCCCAACCTCCCTGGGGGTTAAGGACATCTGGCCAGGTGAAGTTAGCTACTTCTAAGCTTATTCCATAAAAACTTGTCATTTCTGATTCTCTACCCTACTTTCTCTTAGTGAGAGGACTTTGAGGATCTATAAGAGGAAAATCCATAGATGGAAAGAACCTTGTAGCTACCTCACAAGAATAACCATTTGGGTACATGATGAGTGAAAAAGGAAGTTGCACATAGCATGTAAAACACTGAGCTTTTAGCATTGCATGTTTCAACTATTAGCTTACCCTGAAGAATACATTCACCAGTATTGTTTCCTGAATTTCGTAGCTGTGGTTCAGTGACCTGCCATGTCACATTACAATATTTTAATTCTTTTCTTAGCTGCCACTTGAGAAATGTAGGGCATTCAATTATTCCCTTTTCCTTATTTTGTTCTACTAGTGATCTGCTTTTTGTTTACTTTCTAGTTTTTACTAGTTTTCATTCATTTCATTAGGGATATTCTGTAAAGCCATGCCATGCAGTCATTGTTATCCAGAAGTGACACAGCATATATTTTTTCAATCTGTTATAACCATTTTTTCCATTCTATCTTGCAATGTATGTAGGTAATTACAAACCTGTTTCTTTTCCAGACTGTAAGTTTCTTGGACTCAAGAATGATGACCTAGTTTTCTGGTAACTCTCATGGGTACCACAGCAGCTGGTTCATAGTAGGCACCCAATATTTTCTGCCTAATAGATATACTTGTCCTTAGTAACCACTAGACAACCAGAATTTTGTCTGCAAGCAGCTGAAGGTAAATATAAGTGGAGTAAACACTGATAATAAACATAAAACATAAGCTGCAAATCTCTATCTATGGCCATATAGAACATTCTGCCAGAGAACCTCAATTAATCAACATTCTACCTGCAACAAGAAAAAGTAAGCATAATCTACTGAAGTGCTAAATTCCTTGTCAACTACACAGAAATAATTGACAAATCTACTTCAGCAATAGTAATAGAACCCCAAGTTAAAGTTTTGGAACTGTTAATGTTGTGGAGAACAGGCATGCCAGTTTTGCTACCTATTAACAGAGATCTACTATGATACAAAACTCTCAAACTTCCAATAATATAATTCAATTTTTCCTTTAACGTGTGCAATCAGAGGCACCTGGGTGGCTGTGTTAAGCAGCTTGATTTCAGCTCAGGCTGTGATCTCAGGGTCCTGGGATCAAGCCTACATCTCTCTCCCTCTCAAATAAAAATAAAATCTTTTTTAAAAAATAAAAAATTAAAAAATAATAAAGTGTGCAATCAATCTCATTACTTTTGTAGTACACTGGTGCAGTACTTCCTAGCACTTAATTCTGAGAATTCTAAAAACCAAAAAACTAAAGAAGCAATGAGATTTGTAAATGGGACCAAGTGGACAATTGCCCACTTCCGACTTTCCCTGGGCTTTCTGAAAAACAGTCTAAGATCCCTATCCATGCACAGAAACTCAAGGCTAAGGCTGATAGTCATGGGAATATAAAGTTTAGGTTGAAACTAAAGTTTTAGGTTGAAACTAAAGAAAGATCTCGCTTCATTCCTTTTTCATATCATATAAAAGTCTTTTTCTACTAGCTGATGCTCCCAAATGTACCTCTTCTCTGAGCTCCAATCCAACTAAATACTCAAAGTCTCCACATGGATGGTTTCACAGGCATCTGAAAGTGATGTGCAAAAGACAAACTCTTACCTGCTCCATCCCTCTCCTGCCCTAAACCTACATGGGTAGTTGTCACTATCTCAGTGTTTGTCCCCATCCTGATACATGCCATATCACCAGGAGCCATCTTTGATTACATTTTCTTCCGTACTCTATGTATCTCTTCAGAAAGCTCTGTTATCTCTCCCTCTAAGTGTATCTCTCTATCTTTCCTTTACAAAACTAATCTTGGTCTTCATTGCCTTTGACTTGAACCCCAGCCACAGCTTCCTACATGGTTTCCTTCCTCTGTTTTTGGGTACAGCGTCTATGTACTAAATACAGCCAATGCTATATTTTAAAATCCAGAACCAAATAATTAGCCTCTGTTTATGAAAGCTTAAAATTTCACCCTATGCTCTCTATCCTAAACCCTAATTTCACTCTTATGCTCTCTATCCACATTCCATATCCCTTTCTTCCTTCAAAATTTCCTTTTAGCTATAATCGCCACTCTTTCTTTCAGGTTCCCCTGACATGCCAAGCTCTTTTCATTGCATTTGGCTTTTGCATTTGTCATGTAACCTCCTGTTAAATATTTTCCTCCACCTTAGAATAGCTAGTTCCTTACTCTTCCTACCTCACTTTAAATATCCCTTGCTCAGAGAAGGCTTCGAAAATCTCCCTCCACCATCTTTTCCATCTAGGACATTGTTCACTCAGTATCTTGCATAATACTTGACACTTAATTAATGCTTACTAGATATGACTAAATAAATGATTGTGATAACTTCTTAGAGTGAGAGACCCACTGTGATTGAGATGACACTTTTATATTCTTGCTGCTTGTTAATTTATAAGTCAACTGTTACCCATATTTTATTGCAAAACAGGTGGAGTTTTTCATGAAACAAAGTGAAGAGTTATTTTTTGCTCCCCACACGGAGAAAAAAGCGAGACTAATTCTGGTAGAGAAAGTACTGGTAAGGTCAAGATTTAACAAAGAGAGAAAACAGAAAAGTTAACAGGAGGTGTTGCTTTCTCCATTGTGGAGTAGATGTGAACTCCTTTGTCAATACTATAAAAACCACTTTGCTCACTAAGGAATTTGAGAATATCAAGGGGGTAACTTTTACACCTAGATAAGCATGGTTTAAACCAGTACTCATATAACATAGGGTAATCCATGAAGTGTGCTCACATAAACTAAGAAACCAGAGGATGAGTTTCCTTCACGACCATGTAAAATGAAAGATCTTTAGAATGAGATACAATGTGCACAAAACATTAAAAAAAAACCTCCATACCTTTGAATACATCAAAATTAAAATTACTTTTAAAACTCACTCTGAAGAAAAGGAAAAGGCAAGCCACAGACAGGAAAATATATTTGCTGTGCATATAACCAACAATACTTTTGTACCCTGAATATATAAAGAACTCTAATATATCTCTTTGGAGAGCAATTCAGCAATATTTGATAAAGCTGAAGATATTCATATCCAAAAACTTAGCAATTCCATTGTAGTCTGTTCCTCTAGAGAACCCTTACACATGGAAACATGGTTAAGAATGTTCTTTGCAGCATTGCTTGTAATGGTGAAAAACTGGAGACACCCTAAGAAAATGGATAAATAAATTATGGCAAATCATACAAAAGAAAATGACACAATAGTTATAAAAATTTAAAACCTGCATAGCAAAACTATTTCTCATTTGTGGATATAAAAGTATGTATTTAAAAATATGGAAACCTGCATGAGAATGAAAAAATATCACATTCATGCTAATAGTTCTTTCTAGAGAGGAAGGCAAAGGAAAGGAATTAGTATGCTTTGGGAAAATACCATGATCTGATAAGGGTAGAAGGGGGCATCCATCAGGGTTCATTATGTTTGCATTAAATTCATCCGTATGTGTAAAATCTTTAAAAAATAAGTTAATTTTTTTAAAGATTTAGAAAATAGGAAAAATGTGGAATAAAGTAAGGTAAGACCCAGGCTAGGGTTAGTACACAAAAACCAGACACTGTATACCACCATTCACATGGCAAAAAATGATTCTAACATTAGAACACTTATTTAAATAATCACTTAAATTGTGTTTCCAAATGTAGGCAGTATAAATCCTTGCATGCCGATCATGGTATAGCGTGGACTCAGAAATTTCATAACCACAAATTTGGCAAGTTTCAGCAACTGTTGCAACCCCTTCACTTCTACAAAGAAGAATCAAAATCAACTGCCAATGCTACTCCTGCCATTAGGCTCTATGCAGTGTAGATCACTGGAAGAGGTTAAGCATCTTGCCTGGTGGACATATTTCTGGGTTAGTCTGACAGACAGGGAATAAAGTGCATCTCCAAAAGCAAATGAAATTATATTGTCATAAATAGGTAACAGCTCTGGCCAGGGCACAACATGCACATTGCCCAGTGAGTCACTCTGGGCTGCTCTTTTTGCCTAAAATAATACAGGGTCTTATGTGTTAGAGGAAGCCATGAATCTTTCTGCTCTGCAAGCAGCAAGGGCATGCCTCCGCACTGCTGGCTGTGAGAAACCTTCCTGAGATAGAGGAGAGAAGAAAAAAACAGAGCAAAAATTTGGACTCTGAGGAGAAAAAAAATGGGTCATGTTTTTGTCTCATCCTGCTCATCTTTGGAGAAACTAAATTCACTTTGAATCAACTAGGGATTTAACCTCCTTCTCCTTGTAAGGAGGCTAATATTTTATCATAATATAAAACGTGACACAATTACAACAGAATTTAAACCAGAGTTGATTTTGGTCTTTGTTTTTCCAGTTAGCTCTAACAGACACTGGCGCCCAAAAGAAATGAGCAATGTAAAAAGATACTCTTTCTTTTTACTAAGTCAGAATGCTGCATTTCCTCATATTTTCCCAGTAGCCAATAGCCATGATGACCATTGTGGGGTGATGAGGTCTCCTCCTGGGGGAATAGCCCAATCCTCCAGGGGAAAGTTCAGATTTCAGTGCTTTCCTATTCAACTTCCTGTGGCCAGTTTAGTCAATGGAACCTATATTTCCAAAAAAGTGTTACCAGTGTCCCAGCTTCTGGAGCTTAGAGACAGAAAACTTGCAAGGTAGCAAGTACCATGTCATCCCTGCCTTCCACAAAGTCTGCTAGATTGTGTTAACTCCATTTAGAAACAGGCCAAGTACCGGTTGTGACGTAGACTACATTTTATTTTAAACTACCTGCAACCTAGATTATGTAATGTAAATGAATGTGATGCTCTAGGCCCCCAGAGCATAATTTCCCTATTTGAGGATATTCTAGGGGTGATTAGTGGACACTTATTCAGAAGACAATGCACCAGAGATGGTATCTCTAAGGCTTCAGCTAGGTCTATGTCTGATCAACACAGAAGTTTGTTAATTAGCATAATGAATATTATACATAGATTTTCATTGGTGAAATCAATGGCTTGTTAATAAGCATAATGGACATTAGATATGGGCTTTCATTAGTGAAAATGATGGTGTTCAAGATACAAGGGCAGGCTCAAATACAGCTGATATATTCCTACTCTTACATGAACAGAAAGTTTTAAAAATTTTAGCTTTCCTTCCACCCTTGTTTTCCTTATACCATACTAAGATACCAAGAGTGGAATCACAAATATTACCTATCTCTAATACTAAAAGGAAGCGAATGGTTGTGCATCACCAATTAGGTTTAAGTCAGGTTTTAATGTAAGAACTAAAGCAGACTCAAATAATGGCTTAATTAGGGAGCAAAATCAGAAAAGATCTGAGGATATAATTTGGCAATAAATGGCTGATGGGAAAAAGAGAATTAGAGACATGCAGAATTACAGCATCAGATAGAAGAAAATAAAGTATAAAACAGAAGTGAATCTACCAATCAGGAATGAGATGAAAAGAAAAACTGAAAATAAATAGGTAATATTAAAATATATTTTCAAAACATGGTAACAAGATAGAAAAAATGACTGCATGTCCTTTGGATGTCATAGGAATATTGTCTAGCAGGTTTTCCCCAGGATTACTTAATTTTCTAGGAGAAGGTGTCTTTGTTGACTATTTACCATCGATTAGAACTCATAATCTTAGATGTTAAATGTTAACTCTAATCTTTGATAAAAATACAAATGATATCTGAATGGTAGAAACAGTTATGCCAAAAGTTATCATTTTTAATATTTATATTCTTACCATTTTGCCAGTTTTATTGCCCTGTAGGAAGTGAACAATTTTATATTTAAATTTAGCAATCTTATTTCAGCAGTAATTCTTTCAGAGCCTGTGTATACTTAGCTTTTCAAATTCTCTTTGAATCAGCTTTAATATCCTGCTGCTTCCTTCGTTAATGAGTTAAATAAGTCTTTGACATGATAGTCATGTTTTAAATTTTTTTTAATTATACTTTGGGAGAAAACTGGAAGAGTTGCCAAAACATTTGAGTAGCTTACAGTGCTCAAATACCTCAGAGACAGATTGTTGTCTTATTATTATTACTCTCCAAATACCTACGTAGAAAGATATTAAATGTCTTTTTCTTTTGGAAGAAAATATTTTCATTCCCATTTCACAGAGAAGAGAACTGAGCTTGAAGAGGATAAGAAATTTGCTCTTATTAAATATACCAGAGCCTGAACTCAAAAGGTTGCCTGAGTATTTTCCTGAAGTTATACAACCTTTAGATTCCATGAATAGAATTACAAAATGAAATTAAAGAGTTGTCACATAAATCCACTTCCATCTCAAGCAACCTCTCAGTGCCACCATTCTGTTGCTCCAGGCATTTTGCTGATGCCATTCGGTGCAGTCTGGCCAACACTTCCACTGCCTGAGGCTGATTTTCTTCCAGCAGTGAAGTGATCTGCATTCTCATCAAGAAAACAAGGATGTTTTATGGGCTCCTTCCTACAGCTCTTTCCTAAGTAGGATGAAATAATCTTGGCTCTGGTTCTAACTAGGGCATTTAGAGAACAATTCAATTATCATTGCAATTTTTGAATTGTCAGAGAATGAAAATAAAAATAAATCCAAAAAAAAAAAAAAAAAGAGGGATCCCTGGGTGGCGCAGCGGTTTAGCGCCTGCCTTTGGCCCAGGGCGCGATCCTGGAGACCCGGGATCGAATCCCATGTCGGGCTCCCAGTGCATGGAGCCTGCTTCTCCCTCTGCCTGTCTCTCTCTCTCTCTCTCTCTCTCTCTCTCTGTGTGACTATCATAAATAAATAAAATAAATAAATAAATAAATCCAAGGAGATCAAAATGTTCTAAAACCAACATTCTCCCCCATTTTGAGATCAAAGTTTTAAAAAATGGTATCTCCCACCTCATTTTTTCACTTTCTCTCTTCATTTAAAGTATGGTTGACTTAAATACACAGAGAGAGGGCTGGACAGTAAAAATTCAAGAAGACCCCCATAGAAGAGACTGATAGGTGAAGATCAGAAATATGTGTTGATTCTCAAACTTCCAATTTGCTGTATCTTGTGGGTGCCCTGCACTGTGCTAAATACATCCACCTGAAGAATTCTGGGTCTACTTTAAAAAGAAAAAGTGAAGTAATAGCCATGTAACAGGACAGATGGTAGCTACACTCCTGGTGAACATGCATACTGCTTAAACTTGTTAAATCACTAAGTTGTATAATGGGAACTAATATAACATTATGTGTCATCTACACTTAAATAAAAAAATAAAACAAAAGTGAACACAGAGCAGACATGCAATGATTTAGTATTGAATGTTATGAAACAGACCCTCACTATTAGGGAATTCAGAAAGACGAGGTGGAGGGTGGAGGTTAGAGTAGAGTAGGGGAAACAAGTGATCCATGAGGCAGGTTAGTTCAAATGCAGAGATCAAAGCCCATCAGGGTTTCCAGTAATTTATAAAGTTGCAGAGCAGGAAGGATTTCCAAGGGTAAGGTAGATCTGTCTGCAAAGTTTGTTGAGTGCTTTGCCCTGTTGTATATATTTAATTTCACCTGGTCATCAGTCATGTGAAACAGATAAAAATTACACCCATTTTGTAGATGAGAACACTGATACGGTGCCCAAGATTTTTACGTGGGGATTACTGAGTTCAATCCCTGTGTGTGTGTGTGTGTGTGTGTGCGCGCCCGTGCACATAGAGGGCAGCGGGGCCATGCCGATGCCAGGGTGGAGTTGGGATGGTCACTTGGCGACATCACAAGGTACCAAGAAACCTTGAGTGGGAAGCTGCAGAGTCTTTGTTTGAGGAAAACAGGCATTAGAGTATGGTTGTGGATTTTTTTTTCTTCACTCTGTGGCATGATGAGATCACAGTGTAGGATAGAAAAACAAAGAGAGGGAAAGGAGAGTCTGGACTGTAGATACATATTTCTTGTCATCTCCAAAAAATAAGTTCTGTCTATTTAAAAATATACTTTTGCCCTTATATAGCTATATATACTCCTTTACAATTTTTTTAATTATACATTTTGGTTAAATGTAAATCAATTTTTTAAAAAAAGATTTATTTATTTATTTATTCAGAGAGAGCGAAAGAGAGGCAGAGAGAGAAGCAGGCTCCATGCAGGGAGCCCAACGTGGGACTCGATCGCGGGTCTCTGGGATCACACCCCGGGCTGCAGGCGGTGCTAAACCGCTGCGCCACGGGGGCTGCCCTGTAAATCAATCTTAAAGAATAATTTGTGAGCTTGCTTTATAACTTTAAAGATATGTAGGGACACCTGGGTGGCTCAGCCAGTGGTTGAGTGTTTGCCCTCAGCTCAGGGCATGATCCCAGGACCCTGGGATCAAGTCCCACATCCAGCTCTCTGCAGGAAGCCTGCTTCTCCCTCTGCCTCTGTCTCTGCCTCTCTCTTTGTGTCCCTCATGAATAAATAAATATAATCTTAAAAAAAATAAAAACTTTAAAGATATCTAAAAAGTTATACGTTATTTGTTGCTAATAATGTTACAAGAGAGGGAGGGTAGGGTTTACTTAGTCATTGTACAGATGAGGGAAATGAGGCACAGAAAGTTTCAGTGCTCCCCCTTCTCTGTCTTCAGTTGCCATGAATGATACCATTACTTGTCTATTAGAGTCAAACAAACCAGACATTTGAAAATCATCCTTGACCTCTCTCTTTTCCATATGGCCTAAGTCCAATCAGCCACCATGCCTGCATCATTTTCATAATGCTCAGATGACATACCCTACCCTCTGCGTAGACTGTCATGACTGAGGCAACCATCACTCCATCATTTATATCCAGATTATTCCAGCAATGTAAAATGGACCAACCTGCCTCTGGTCTCACTAATGCCCAATCTCTTTCCCAACTACCACCATTTTGTGAAAAGTTAATCTGAAATGTCTAAGCCGGAGGAGGGGCAAGATGGCGGAAGAGTCGGGTCTCCAAATCACCTGTCTCCACCAAATTACCTAGATAACCTTCAAATCATCCTGAAAATCTACGAATTCGGCCTGAGATTTAAAGAGAGACCAGCTGGAATGCTACAGTGAGAAGAGTTCGTGCTTCTATCAAGGTAGGAAGCCGGGGGGGGGGGGGTAGAAATAAAGAACAAAAGGCCTCCGAGGGGTAGGGGCCCCGTGAGGAGCCGGGCTAAGGCCGGGGCGAGTGTCCCCAGGACAGGAGAGCCCCGTCCGGGAGAAGCAGGAGCTGCACCAATCTTCCCTGCGGAAAGGCGCTCGCAGGTAGTTAGAGCAGGACCCAGGAGGGCAGGGATACCCTCTGGCTCCCTGGGACACTAACAGACACCTGCGCCCCGGGGGAGTGCGCCGAGCTCCCTAAGGGCTGCAGCGCGCACGGCGGGACCCGGAGCAGCTCGGAGGGGCTCGGGCGGCGGCTCCGGGAGGGGGCTGCGGGGCGGGAGAGCGAATCCAACAGCGCAGGCCCCGGAGCACAAGGCGCCGGGACACAGCCCAGGATCCGGCCTCCCCCCGGGACAGGCAGAGGCCGGGAGGGCCCAGGACAGCAAGGACGCTCCTGCCCAGAGCTGAGCAGATCAGCGGCCCCGCACCGGAGCCTCCAGGCCCTGCAGACAGAGAGCTCTGTATTACTGCGGGAGCTGACTCCAGGGCTCCAGAGCTGCCGCTGCTACTGTGGCTGTTCCTCCTGGGGCCTCACGGGGTAAACAACCCCCACAGAGCCCTGCACCAGGCAAGGGGCAGAGCAGCTCCCCCAAGAGCTAACACCTGAAAATCAGCACAACAGGCCCCTCCCCCAGAAGACCAGCTGGACAGACCAGTTCCAGGGGAAGTCAAGGGACTTAAAGCATACAGAATCAGAAGATACTCGCCTGTGTTTTTTTGTTTGTTTATTTGTTGTTTGTTTTTGGCTTTTTGATTTCTGTTTGCTTCCCCCACCCTTTTTTTCCTTATTTTCTTTTTCTTTCTCATTTTCTTCTCTTTTCTTTTTTTCGTCCTTTTTTCTTTTTTCTTTTTCTTTTTTCTTTCCTTCTTTCTCTCCTCTCTTTTTCTCCTTTTCCCAGTACAACTTGTTTTTGGCCACTCTGCACTGAGCAAAGTGACTAGAAGGAAAACCTCACCTCAAAAGAAAGAATCAGAAACAGTCCTCTCTCCCACAGAGTTACAAAATCTGGATTACAATTCAATGTCAGAAAGCCAATTCAGGGGGATCCCTGGGTGGCTCAGCCATTTAGCACCTGCCTTTGGCACAAGGTGTGATCCTGGAGTCCCGGGATCGAGTCCCACGTCGGGCTCCCGGCATGGAGCCTGCTTCTCCCTCCTCTTGTGTCTCTGCCTCTCTCTCTCTATGTCTATCATTCATAAATAAAATAAATAAATAAATATTAAAAAAAAAGAAAGCCAATTCAGAAGCACTATTATACAGCTACTGGTGGCTCTAGAAAAAAGCATAAAGGACTCAAGAGACTTCATGACTGCAGAATTTAGATCCAATCAGGCAGAAATTAAAAATCAATTGAATGAGATGCAATCCAAACTAGAAGTCCTAACGACGAGGGTTAACGAGGTGGAAGAACGAGTGAGTGACATAGAAGACAAGTTGATGGCAAAGAGGGAAACTGAGGAAAAAAGAGACAAACAATTAAAAGACCATGAAGATAGATTAAGGGAAATAAACGACAGCCCGAGGAAGAAAAACCTACGTTTAATTGGGGTTCCCGAGGGCGCCAAAAGGGACAGAGGGCCAGAATATGTATTTGAACAAATCCTAACTGAAAACTTTCCTAATCTGGGAAGGGAAACAGCATTCAGATCCAGGAAATAGAGAGATCCCCCCCTAAAATCAATAAAAACCGTTCAACACCTCGACATTTAATAGTGAAGCTTGCAAATTCCAAAGATAAAGAGAAGATCCTTAAAGCAGCAAGAGACAAGAAGTCCCTGACTTTCATGGGGAGGAATATTAGGGTAACAGCAGACCTCTCCACAGAGACCTGGCAGGCCAGAAAGGGCTGGCAGGATATATTCAGGGTCCTAAATGAGAAGAACATGCAACCAAGAATACTTTATCCAGCAAGGCTCTCATTCAAAATGGAAGGAGAGATAAAGAGCTTCCAGGACAGGAGGAACTGAAAGAATATGTGACCTCCAAACCAGCTCTGCAAGAAATTTTAAGGGGGACTCTTAAAACTCCCCTTTAAGAAGAAGTTCAGTGGAACAATCCACAAAAACAAGGACTGAATAGATATCATGATGACACTAAACTCATATCTGTCAATAGTAACTCTGAACCTGAACGGGCTTAATGACCCCATCAAAAGGCGCAGGGTTTCAGACTGGATAAAAAAGCAGGACCCATCTATTTGCTGTCTACAAGAGACTCATTTTAGACAGAAGGACACCTACAACCTGAAAATAAAAGGTTGGAGAACCATTTACCATTCAAATGGTCCTCAAAAGAAAGCAGGGGTAGCCATCCTTATATCAGATAAACTAAAATTTACCTCAATGACTGTAGTAAGAGGTGTAGAGGGACACTATCTCATACTTAAAGGATCTATCCAACAAGAGAATTTAACAATCCTCAATATATATGCCCCGAATGTGGGAACTGCCAAATATATCCATCAATTAAAAACCAAAGTGAAGAAATACTTAGATAATAATACACTTATACTTGGTGACTTCAATCTAGCTCTTTCTATACTCGATAGGTCTTCTAAGCACATCTCCAAAGTAACGAGAGCTTTAAATGATACACTGGACCAGATGGATTTCACAGATATCTACAGAACTTTACAACCAAACTCAACTTAATACACATTCTTCTCAAGTGCACATGGAACTTTCTCCAGAATAGACCACATACTGGGTCACAAATCGGGTGTGAACTGGTACCAAAAGATTGGGATCGTCCCCTGCATATTCTCAGACCATAATGCCTTGAAATTAGAACTAAATCACAACAAGAAGTTTGGAAGGACCTCAAACACGTGGAGGTTAAGGACCATCCTGCTAAAAGATAAAAGGGTCAACCAGGAAATTAAGGAAGAATTAAAAAGATTCATGGAAACTAATGAAAATGAAGATACAACCGTTCAAAATCATTGGGATGCAACAAAAGCAGTCCTGAGGGGGAAATACATCGCAATACAAGCATCCATTCAAAAACTGGAAAGAACTCAAATACAAAAGCTAACCTTACACATAAAAAAACTAGAGAAAAAACAGCAAATAGATCCTACACCCAACAGAAGAAGAGAGTTAATAAAGATTCGAGCAGAACTCAACGAAATCGAGACCAGATGAACTGTGGAACAGATCAACAGAACCAGGAGTTGGTTCTTTGAAAGAATTAATAAGATAGATAAACCATTAGCCAGCCTTATTAAAAAGAAGAGAGAGAAGACTCAATAAAAATCATGAATGAGAAAGGAGAGATCACTACAACACCAAGGAAATACAAACGATGTTAAACACATATTATGAACAGCTCTATGCCAATAAATTAGGCAATCTAGAAGAAATGGATGCATTTCTGGAAAACCACAAACTACCACAATTGGAACAGGAAGAAATAGAAAACCTGAACAGGCCAATAACCAGGGAGGAAATTGAAGCAGTCATCAAAAACCTCCCAGGACACAAAAGTCCAGGGTCAGATGGCTTCCCTGGGGAATTCTATCAAACGTTTAAAGAAGAAACCATACCTATTCTACTAAAGCTGTTTGGAAAGATAGAAAGAGATGGAGTACTTCCAAATTCGTTCTATGAGGCCAGCATCACCTTGGGATCCCTGGGGCGGCGCAGCGGTTTGGCGCCTGCCTTTGGCCCAGGGCGCGATCCTGGAGACCCGGGATCGAATCCCACGTCGGGCTCCCAGTGCATGGAGCCTGCTTCTCCCTCTGCCTGTGTCTCTGCCTCTCTCTCTCTCTCTCTCTCTCTGTGTGACTCTCGTAAATAAATAAAAATTAAAAAAAAGTACATGGTATTGAGTACAGATATTATGAAACAAGTCATAGTACAAGATGGTTTGTGACAGTGTAAATGCATTACATTTTACATCCATGTTAGCAAGTAGGTATCTACTACCTCATCCAAATTACATGTGCTCCTCTCAACTCTTTAATCATGATTTGCAGTAATCTCTAATTCAAGAGAGATAAGTTTATAACTGATATATTCAGAGCTATTTAGGACTTTAACACTGGGGAAAATAGGTTCTTTGCCAAAAAAGGGGAGGAGGCAAATAAAAGAGGGAAAAAATATATGATAGACACTATTACCTGGAAATGACAAAGCTAGATGAAAAAAGGCAGCCAAACCTTTCTCCTTTTATGATTTGAAATTCAATAACCTGCATCTTTCATTGGTGCCAAATGTTGTACTTCCTACTGAGTAAAAAAGTCCCTGAACTCACAGGACTTGTATTCTAGGACAGCTCTTATAAAGCTACAATGCATTATATAAATAGGTAATAAAAATAGCAATGAAATCATCTGCTTCCACATAATGTTAATAGTTAATAATTATTGAGTGTTTATTATATAATAGGCACTTCCTGGCTCTTTTCAAATTAATTTATTCAATACAACAATCTATTATTATCTCTATTTGTACAGAACAGGAAAACGAGGCAAGGAAATGAAGTAAATTGTCTGCTGGTTGAACCAATCAGGAAGTGATAGAGACAGGACTAAAACGCCTAGTTCCAGAGCTCTTGGTTTCAATTACTGTATTATCTTGCATCTAGATGTAATAAGAGTGACTTGCAACAATAAAAAAGAAAAATTATCTTATGGAATGAATTAATCAGTCTTTACTCCACATCACAAAGCACAAATTAACCACTTCAGTCTCACACATACCATATACAAATGTGGAAAATAGTAACA
This sequence comes from Nyctereutes procyonoides, assembly GCF_905146905.1. NCBI lineage: Eukaryota > Metazoa > Chordata > Mammalia > Carnivora > Canidae > Nyctereutes > Nyctereutes procyonoides. The sequence continues at coordinate 73,275 of NW_026575043.1, forward strand.
TGTACTTTGCAGGATCCAAATGAGGATTCAAGAATAGGACAGATGTGAATGTGCCTAGCATAGTGCTCGAAACAAAAAATAAATTTAATAAGTACTGAATTTTTTTAAAAAATATATACACAGATTATTCTATGGCCCCTTTCCCTATCTTTAAGCATTTGTTTAAAATTGGGCTGAAAATGCATAAAGATCACACTGAAATCTCCAAATACATAATAAATCCCCAAGTCATTGCCTACAACAGAAAAACATGTTATATTTTCACTAAATTACTTAATTTCTTCATGGGCACATAGGAAGACTACATTTTGTAGCCCACCTTGTATCTAGGAGGAGCCATGAGATCTCTTTTGGCCAATAGAATCTGAAAGAATGTGATGTATACTACATCTAAAACACCTCCGGATCTAATGTATTAGTTCTGGCAGACCAATTCTTCAAATGAGAACAACTAGAAAAATTAGATGGAATGGAAAAACAAAGCAAAACAAAACAAAACAACAACTGAAAACAATCTCTTTGAAGCCATCAAAGATGTTAGAAGGCATGGCACTTATTTGGGGAGATGGGACTTAAAAAAACCATGATGCTACCAAGCAGAAACAAATCACCGAAGTGAGCATGACTTTCTATACTACTTACATCAATCTAATCATTTACCAATGTGTATGACAAAGTGGCCAAATTTGGAGAGACAAGAGCAGAAAGCAGCTCCTGGGAAACAGAAAAGCTAAGCATATCTTATGGCACTACATCACACTGGGGAATAAAATCAGAAGTTTAGTGTCCACTTCAGTGCAGAATCTCTGCAGGATCACACTGTAGAGTTAGAACAAAGCAAAAATGGACCAGATCTCACAAGGACTAGAAACTCAGCCTTAAATCAGCTAATTATTTGGCCAGAAAACAAACAAAATCTTTTATGGAAAAATATAACAGCATCCATAGACTCTAATATTTGTTAACAAAATGTGTGGCATTCAGTTCAGGGTTACCAAGTGTCTAAAGAGACACACAAAAAAAGAATTAACAGAAACAGACCTATGGGTGATCCAGATATTTGAGCTACCAGACGCGGACTTTAAAATAACTATGATGGGCAACCCGGTGGTGCGCAGCGGTTTAGCGCTGCCTTTGCGCCTGGGGTGCGATCCTGGAGACCCGGGATCGAATCCCACATCGGGCTCCCGTGCATGGAGCCTGCTTCTCCCTCTGCCTGTGTCTCTGCCTCTCTCTCTCTCTCTCTGTGTGTGTGTGTGACTATCATGAATAAATAAAACTTTAAAAAAAAAATAACTGTGATAGTATGTTCGGAACTGATCAGGCCCTGGTGGCGCAGCGGTTTGGCGCCTGCCTTGCAGCCTGGGCTGTGATCCTGGAGACCCAGGATCGAATCCCACGTCTGGCTCCCGTGCATGGAGCCTGCTTCTCCTTCTGCCTGTGTCTCTGCCTCTCTCTCTCTCTCTCTGTGTCTATGAATAAATAAATAAAATCTTTAAAAAATAAAATAACTGTGATAGTATGTTCAGGAAACTGATCAGATTTCACCAGAGAAACTGAATCTGTGAAAAATTAAGTGGAAAGTCTAGAATTTTAAAAAATATATATATAATTACTGAAATTAATACAACTTAGAATTCTATACCAAGTGAACATCAGTAATGATGGTGAAAGTTTAAGGAGCTTGGAAGTCACCATTGTGTTCCAACAAGTACAAACTAAACAGACTAAAAAATCAACAACTCTCCTTGGGGGAGAGGGGAAGACAAAAGACAAACTGCTGCCCCGACTGGAGAGATGGGTGAACACAGATCACCAGAGCTTCCCAGAGCAGAGACTCATGAAGAAATTGCCACAAGAACCAGTGCTGGGGTAAGAAATTTTGAACTGTAATTGAAAGAATTGCTGGAGGCTCAGTGTAGACAACTCTCAGAGTTAAAAACTCCAAGGGGACCAAGGCAGAGGGAAGATTCACAACATTGTGAGATTCACCTCTAGGAGCTCAACCAGATTCCCATAGTAAATACTGGGAAAAAAATCAATCCCCTCAGGCTTCCTGCAAGGAGAGAGAATAAGGAACCATTTTGAAATAAACCAGAGTGCTCTGTTCTTCTTCACAGGCCTGTTCTTAGGGAAATCTAGTTAACCAGAACCTAAGCTGCTGGGGTATTATCAAAGGCTAAATTGCCTGGGAAAAAGACAATACCCAACTCTAGTTCATTGGTGTCATCCTGTCTCACTTAAATGGGAAGAAGAAACAGAAAAGCCCTTGCAAAGTTCACTGCCCAGAAACACAGGATCACTGAGAGATGACCTAATCACCGAACTTAAAATGCTTCCCCTTTCCCAAACCTCTCCACCAGCAGAGGCCTATTCACTGGAGTTGCTTTTACCCAGTACCCATGTGTGATTATCAAGAAAAAATTAAAAGATATACCAAAAGGCAAAAATAAAGTTTGAAAGGGCAGAACAAGCATCAGGATGCTTGGTACACCAGAAATGCACCAGATATGCCAGGGATATTGGAATCATCAGACTGAGTATTTGAAATGACTATGATTAATATGCTAAGAACTTTAATGGATAAAGTAGAAAGCATACAAGAACAGAGGGCAGTGTAAGCTAAGAGATAAAAATTCTAATAAAGAACCTCCCAAAATACTAGAGATAAAAAAAGATTTAAAAAAAACACTGTAAGAGAAATGAAGAATGACTTTCATAAGTTTATACAGACTGTACATAACTGAGGAAAGAATCGGTGAGCTAGAGGATATAGCAATAGAAACATCAAAAACTAAAAAGCAAAGAGAACAAAGATGAAAAATGGAGAACAGAATTCTAGGGACTGTTGGCAACTACAAAAGGTGTAACGTACACATAATGAGAATACCAGGGATCCCTGGGTGGCGCAGTGGTTTGGCGCCTGCCTTTGGCCCAGGGCGTGATCCTGGAGACCTGGGATCGAATCCCACGTCAGGCTCCCGGTGCATGGAGCCTGCTTCTCCCTCTGCCTATGTGTCTGCCTCTCTCTCTCTCTCTCTCTCTCTCTCTCTCTCTCTCTGTGACTATCATAAATAAATAAAAATTTAAAAAAAATGAGAATACCAAAAGGAGAAGAAAGGGACAGAAGAAAATATGAAACAATAATGACTGAGAATTTCCCCAAATTAATGTCAGACACCTATCCACAGCTCCAGGAAGTTCAGAGAACACCAAAGAGAATAAATGTCAAAATATCTACACCTAGGAATATCATCTTCAAACCAAAGAAAATCAAAGACCAAAGGAAAAAAAAAATATTGAAAGAAGCAGGAGAGCAAAATAACACATTATCTATAGAGGAACAAAGATAAGAATCACATCCTACTTCTCAGAAACCATGCAAGCAGGAAAAGGAGTGGAGGGAAGTATTTCAAGTATTGAGGGAAAAGAGAAAGAAAAAGAAATAAGATATTTCATAATGGACAACACCCAAAGAATCTGCATTACATGACTTTTTACATTGTTTTACTTTGTGAAAATTCATCAAGCTATATAATGAACATAATAACAGGGTTTTTTTCCCCCTAAAATGTCTACAGAATAGTGAGAAGGAGGGGAGATGAAAAATAGCGAAGCTTTAATGACTATATTCACTCTCCCACTGCAAACCACCTGCCACAGGCTCAAGTTCTAGATAGGAAAACTAATTAACCTCACGTCATGTTCACAACTTTGCTAATTCCAAAAGACTGGACATTTTGACTACTAGATTTTCAATTACCTAAATGTAACCAGAAAGTGCGTGGGGTTCCTGGGCCTTCATTCAGGGTCAGTGCTTTAAGAACTAGGCAATATGGCACCCAGTGACCTTTCCGAGTCCTTGGCCGGGCAGATCCCTGAGGCATGCACCAGGGGTCCTATACCAAACGTTTCAAAGTCTTTTTAAAAACATTTGGGTCCCCATGAAGCCCTATTCTACCCAAGTTTATCAGGAGATTTGAGTAGGAATGGGGTTGATGGGCTTCATCACTTATAAAATTAGGAGTGCTGATGAAGGAAGTAAAGCTCTGAAAGCTTCGAGTCCTGCTCCTGCTCATGGTCATCACTAAGCAGCTCTACTTAGAACACAGGCCAGCTGGAAGGAACATCAGCCTGGCTGTAGAGCTCAGTAAGCTCTGTTAGACGGGAACATGGAGCCTTGCTGTAAACTTGTAAACATGTCATTTCCTTTGTGACGTGAATAAAGGTATCTGTGAGGCACACCAAACAAAAAATATTGGGCAGCAAAAAAGTGTCGTGCTTATGATTATTTTTTAGACCCTCCTGGGATGATGTGTGCTTGCTCTTTTCTTGTCTTTGCACTCAAGGCAGAAGATGCAGTGAAGGACCTAAGTTACAGCCTGGAACATAGGTGCTGGGACTCTGGGGCTGCCGGCGGGCAAGGGTGCCCACCACAGGGGGCGTGCGGGGCGGGGCAGCGGGGCGGCGGGGGCGCGGGCCTGGCCCCTCCCCAGATGCCTCCGCGCGCCCGCCGCCCCCCGCGCGCCAGGCCTCTCGGGCGCCCAGTGCGCAGGCGCCGGCGGGGGGCTCCGAGCGTGCGCCGGGCTGGAGCGCCGTGGGAGCGCGCGGCGGCGGCCCCGCGGACGGACGGACGGACGGCCGGACGGACGGACGGCCGGGCCGCCCGCCCTGTCGCCCTGCGCCTGCTGAACTCCGAGCGCCCGAGGATGTGTGCGCTGAGGAAGGTGCGAGCCGCGGGGCCGCGGGCGGGGACCCCGAGCAGCTGGGGCGCACGGTCGCGGGCTGCGCGGCGGCCTCGTCCCTCGCCGGCGGGGGTTCCCCGACCCTGCGCTCCCGGGGCGTGGGTGCGGCGCGGGCTGTGCGGGCGGACGGACGGGCGGGCGGGCTGGGGGAGCTGCGGGGACTGAGGACGGGGCGGGGTCCGGCTCCCGCGGGGTAGCCGCGAGGGAACAGGGGCGCAGGCGGAAGCGGCTCGGGTTTAGGGCAGCGCCAGCGGCAGGGCGGCCGGTCCCTGGACGGCTCGGGAGGCTCCGGCCACGCCGCCCGCCGCACCTGGCGCCGGTCCGTCGTCCCGATGCGGGGCGCTGAGGCACGTGGGGGGCCGCGCGCTAACTTCGCGGCGCCCTGGCCCCGGCCGCGCGGGCGGCGCTGGGACCGCGGGGCGGCCGGCGACCCCTGGGCTACCCACGCCTCGGGCGCCTGCGCTCCCGGGGCGTGGGTGCGGCGCGGGCTGCGCTGGGCTGGTTTTCATGGTCTCCTAGGACTCATCTGTTACTCTTAAAATGTTTTTCCTTGTTTATGATTTTAAAGAGCCATAGTTTAAATATCGGGGCCAGAAGTTGATTTTCTTATATGTGTTTTCTATTTTATTTGTAAAAGATTCTACTTACTGATTTGTGAGAGACACACAGAGAGGCAGAGACACAGGCAGAGGGAGAAGCAGGCTCCCCATAGGAAGGCCACTGTGGGGCTGGATCCTGGGCCGGACTCACGCCCTGAGCCAACGTTAGTTGCTCAGCTTCTCATGAAGTATTTGTAAGGTGTCCCAGCATAATCGATGTATAAAAATACAGGTCTCACTTTACACATACATAGATACATACACCTTCAAAAACTTGGCAATTGCCAAGATCAGTGGTTAAGGTCAGAGGTTTAAATTGAAAATTATGTAAAAAGGAGGTAGAATTCCACTATTTTATTATTGATTTCAGGAGCAGTAAAGGGAATTCCTTGTTCCTTGGAAATATGGTTAGTTTAATTAATGATACAAGTTCAACTATAACATGATTTATGAGGTATAGTTCTTGGGGGGGGGGGCGTTAACAGGTAATATATTAGAACAGCCCCGGCACATGGTAAATAGTCTATTTCATATGTGACTCAGCTTCAGCTATTGTTGTTATTATTACTGTTATTCATCAGGACTATTATTTTAAGATTATTTTACAGAGAGGCAGGGGACGGGGCAGAGGGAGACGGAATCTTTTTTTTTTTTTAATTTTTATTTATGATAGTCACACACACAGAGAGAGAGAGGCAGGCTCCATGCACCGGGAGCCCGACGTGGGACTCGATCCCGGGTCTCCAAGATCGCGCCCTGGGCCAAAGGCAGGCGCCAAACCGCTGCGCCACCCAGGGATCCCAGGGAGACAGAATCTTAAGCAGACTCCACGCTCAGCGTGGAGCTTGACACGAAGCTCCAAATCATGACCCTGATCATGGCTGGAGCTGAGACCAAGAGTCAGACACTCAACCCACTGCACCACCCAGGAGTGCCCATCACTACTGCTTTGAAAAATCAAGACTCTGAGGGATCCCTGGGTGGCGCAGCGGTTTGGCGCCTGCCTTTGGCCCAGGGCACGATCCTGGAGACCCAGGATCGAATCCCACGTCGGGCTCCCGGTGCATGGAGCCTGCTTCTCCCTCTGCCTGTGTCTCTGCCTCTCTCTCTCTCATTCTGTGTGACTATCATAAAAAAAAAAAAAAAAAAAAAATCAAAACTCTGAGTCAAACAGACCTAGATTCAAACCAGGTCTATACTTCATTTACCTCCCATAACTTCTTTCCATCATATGTTCAAGAGAAATGGTAATCTACACAGGAAAAAATACACAAACATATGCACACACACATGTGCATATAATACAGGTAAAATCTGAAAAAGCCTAAGGGACTGCATCAGTGACGATGTACCCACATGGTTACCATAACTATGTGAGATGTCACCACTGGAGGAAGCAGGGTCAAGGGTACACGGGATCTGTATTATGTCTTTCAACACATGAATCCACAGTTATCCCAAAGTACAGTTAAAGCAAGAGGAAAAAAGGTAGTTAATATGATTGTTATAAGAATGCAAGGGAACAAGGCATGTAGTCCTGTGGTTGGCACAAAAGAGGCATTTGATGAATTTTTTAAAGATTTTATTTATTCATGAGACAAACAGAGAGAGAGGCAGAGACATAGGTAGAAAGAGAAGCAGGCTCCATGCAGGCAGCCCAAAGTGGGACTCGATCCCAGAACTCCAGGATCACACCCTGGGCTGAAGGCTGACGCTTAAGCACTGAACCACCCAGGCGTCCCTGATAAAAAGTTTTTAAATATTGGGCAGTCCGGGTGGCTCAGCAGTTTAGCACTGCCTTTGGGCCAGGGCTTGATCCTGGAGACCCAGGATCAACTCCCACTGTGGGCTCCCTGCATGGAGCCTGCTTCTCCCTCTGCCTGTGTCTCTGACTCTCTCTCTCTGTCTCTGTGTGTCTCTCTTATGAATAAATAAAATCTTAAAAAAAAGAGAGTTTTAAAAAATAATAAAGTGATTTCTTAAGACTTCCTCAAGTGGCAACTGCCCCTTACTAGAATTCTGTCTATACCTTTACTCAACTTCACTTCAAAAAATTTGGTTCTCTAATGAAGAACCAAGAGGAGCAGAGGAATAAGCATCCGCATAAAACACATAAAGTGAAAGATCCCTATAATTTCTAATTTGTGGATAAAACCTGAAAGGAGTCTGGGGGACTAACCAAATAGCAAATCACTTCGAGATTGATGACATATGCCTTATTATCTAAATTAAAATAGAAAACACGGGGACACCTGGGTGATTGAAATCATAAATAAGAGCTAGCTTAGGCACGATGCCAGGTTTTTAAGGGAATAGGTGTAAATCATCAAGAATACTTAAGAATGTAATAGGGAGACATTTTTATCCCCCTAAAGTAGAATAGATCTTTTTAGCCACATGCAGTCCCAGGAATGTTTGAGTTTAACGTCTCAAGTTACAGATCCATCTTTCCAAGGGAAAGCAAATACATTTGGTGAATGATCACTGATTATCAGAATAGGATAATACTTTAGGAAGATAATAGATATACTAATCAGCAGGTCATAATTTACGATTCTTTGCTAGTTACATATCTTGTAAAGCTGTCCCTGTGATGAACAGCAGCACTTCAGAGCAGGAATAACAACACGCTCCTGTGTCATAGTTCCCAGGAGGTTTCAGTGCTCTTGTAGACAGCAGACAGAAATAAAAGGAAGTTTCTCCTTTTTACTTCATATAATCCCACTGGAAAGTGAAATGTGTGCTGAGAGTTGATCCTGACTTCTTCTAGGTCACCTCCCTGAAGAGGCCCCGGGCAGGCACTGTCGTAACAGTTCTTGGACAGGAGTCTGATGGCCCCCAAAGGAGGTGGAGGGTTTCTGCAACAGGCTACTGGTGGAACAGGGCACTACTGTCTAGCCCCAGGAAGCTTCTAGTGAGGAGGGCCCCGAGGAACCTGCATCCTTTTCCTTAACTCTTTCAGAGGGTACAGCATACTCCCAGATTGGAGTTAAAGGTAAACTCAGTTCTGTGTAGCTTGTGGTTGTTGCTTTTGAATAATGAGCAGCTACAAGAAAGCAACACCATGTATGGCTTAATAGGCCTTAGCTTCGTCAGGCTCCCGGTGCATGGAGCCTGCTTCTCCCTCTGCCTGTGTCTCTGCCTCTCTCTCTCTCTCTGTGTGACTATCATAAATAAATAAAAACTTTAAAAAAAATAAATCTTTAAAAAAAAATAGGCCTTAGCTTTTTGGAACTTGAATTTGGACGTAGATAATGCAAATGGTTTTGAAGCTATATATCATTAGGAACTCTTTGGAAACCACAAAACCTTTTTAATGGGCCACTATCAATTTTCTGCTCTTCTAAGGAAGTTTTTCCTATTCATGACTCATTTTGCTCTTTGGCTAACACTGAGGCAAATGTAGTGACAATTTAGTTTTTTTCTTCCTCTGAAAGCTTGTACACGGTTTCTGCCTCGGGTTGTGTCCACTTGGATGCCTGGAGAATGTTGACAAACGAAAGGTTAGGCTAGCCTGTTGATGCTGCATATTTGTTTGGGCTTTAAAAATCAAAAAGGTTCCTTGGCTTCCTCGGAGAAGCATTCTGCTTGATGGCTCAGAATACTGATCCAGTAAAAACGACATGTTCCAGCCATCCTTCACACACACCTTAAGTGAAATTAATGAGATCACTCTACGATTACGCTTTGTGTTTTATTTTCACTTTCTAGGTCTGTATGAGCTGTTGGCTGTTGTGCCAGGCCAGCTGGGGCCACATGTGGACAGCCAGGAAGACCTGACCTTCCTCTGGGATATGTTTGGTGAGAAAAGCCTGCATTCACTGGTAAAGGTAAAACCATGCTGATGTCAGATTCTCTTGGTGGGAAAACATGGAAAAATATTTTGAGCGCTGTCTCATAAACCAGAGATCAAATTGTTGCCTTCTGCAAGGCAGAACAAAACAGCCTGGTTCCACTTCCCTGACGGGCATGGAAATTGTTAAAGATTCTACCAAAAATACCTAGATGATTTCCCTGAATGGTGGTGATCTGGCTGTGTGCACTAATGGAGCCAATGTGTGCCTGCCCTTGTTTAGAGGAAGAATATGAAATAATAGCAGGAACGTTTAGGCTCCTAATGGACAATATTCATGAGCTGGAATTTAACTTGAGTAGATGCATGGTGACAGCAAAAATTAGAAGGAATGAATATATTTTCTGACGTTAAGGATGGCAGCAGTTCGTAGCCACATTAATTTAAAATAATTACCTTTCCACACAAATCTTAAGATAATTTGTTCCAGCTCTCTGAAGAAAGTCCATGGTATTTTGATAGGGATTGCATTAAATGTGTAAATTGACCTAGGTAGCATTGACATTTTCACTATATTAATTCTTCCAATCCATGACCATGGAGTATTTTTCCATCTCTTTGTGTCTTCCTCAATTTCTTTCAGAAGTGTTCTATAGTTTTTAGGGTATAGATCCTTTGCCTCTTTGGTTAGGTTTCTTCCTAGGTTAGGTTTCTTCCTAGGTATCTTTGGCTTTTGGGTGCAATTGTCAATGGGATTGATTCCTTAATTTCTCTTTCTTCAGTCTCATTGTTAGTGTATAGAAATGCCACTGACTTCTGGGCATTGATTTTGTATCCTGCCACACTGCCGAACTGCTGTATGACTTCTCGCAATCATGGGGTGGAGTCTTTTGGGTTTTCTATGTACAGTATCATGTCATCTGCGAAGAGGGAGAGTTTGACTTCTTCTCTGCCAATGTGAATGCCTTTTATGTCTTTTTGTTGTCTGATTGCTGAGGCTAGGACTTCCAGTACTATGTTGAATAGCAGTGGACATCCCTGTCTTCTTCTTCTTTTTTTTTTTTTAAAGATTTTATTTATTTATTTATTTATTCATAGAGACAAGAGAGAGGGAGAGGCAGAGACACAGGCAGAGGAAGAAGCAGGCATCATACAGAGAGCCTGACGTGGGACTCGATCCAGGGTCTCCAGGATCACGCCCTGGTCTGCAGGCGGCGCTAAACCGCTGCGCCACTGGGTCTGCCCCCTGTCTTCTTCTTGATCTTAGGGGAAAGGCTCCTAGTGTTTCCCCATTGAGAATGATATTTGCTGTGGGCTTTTCGTAGGTGGCTTTTAAAATGCTGAGGCATGTTCCCTCTATCCCTACACTCTGAAGAGTTTTGATCAGGAATGGGTGCTGTATTTTGTCGAATGCTTTCTCTGCATCTAATGAGAGGATCATATGGTTCTTGTTTTTTCTCTTGCTGATGTGATCAATCACATTGATTGCTTTACGAGTGTTGAACCAGCCTTGTGTCCCGGGGATAAATCCTACTTGGTCATGGTGAATAATTTTCTTAATGTATTGTTGGATCCTATTGGCTAATATCTTGTTGAGAATTTTTGCATCCGTGTTCATCAGGGATATTGGTCTATAATTCTCCTTTTTGGTGGGGTCTTTGTCTGGTTTTGGAATTAGGGTAATGCAGGCCTCATAGAACGAGTTTGGAAGTACTCCATCTCTTTCTATCTTTCCGAACAGCTTTAGTAGAATAGGTATGGTTTCTTCTTTAAACGTTTGATAGAATTCCCCTGGGAAGCCATCTGGCCCTGGACTTTTGTGTCCTGGGAGGTTTTTGATGACTGCTTCAATTTCCTCCCTGGCTATTGGCCTGTTCAGGAAACAACAAATGGGGATCCCTGGGTGGCGCAGTGCTTTGGCGCCTGCTTTTGGCCCAGGGCGTGATCCTGGAGAACCGGGATCGAATCCCACATCGGGCTCCCGGTGCATGGAGCCTGCTTCTCCCTCTGCCTATGTCTCTGTGCCTCTCTCTCTCTCTCTCTGTGACTATCATAAATAAATAAACAAAAATTTTTTAAAAAAAGAAACAACAAATACTGGAGAGGATGTGGAGAAAGGGGAACCCTCTTGCACTGTTGGTGGGAATGTGAACTGGTGCAGCCACTCTGGAAAACTGTGTGGAGGTTCCTCAAACAGTTAAAAGTAGACCTGCCCTACGACCCAGCAGTTGCACTGCTGGGGATTTACCCCAAAGATTCAGATGCAGTGAAACGCCGGGACACCTGCACCCCGATGTTTCTAGCAGCAATGTCCACAATAGCCAAACTGTGGAAGGAGCCTCGGTGTCCATCGAAAGATGAACGGATAAAGAAGATGTGGTTTATGTATACAATGGAATATTACTCAGCCATTAGAAATGACAAATACCCACCATTTGCTTCAATGTGGATGGAACGGGATGGTATTATGCTGAGTGAAATAAGTCAGTCGGAGAAGGACAAACATTATATGGGCTCATTCATTTGGGGAATATAAATAATAGTGAAAGGGAATATAAGGGGAAAGGAGAAAAAAATAAGTGGGGAATATCAGAAAGGGAGACAGAACATGAGAGACTCCTAACTCTGGGAAATGAACTAGGGGTGGTGGAAGGGGAGGAGGGCGGGGGGTGAGGGTGATTGGGTGGCGGGCAGTGAGGGGGGCACTTGACGGGATGAGCACTGGGTGTTATTCTGTATGTTTGCAAATTGAACACCAATAAAAAATAAATTTATTATTAAAAAAATAAAAAAATAAAAATCTCAAAGGATTATAAAATAAAATAAAATAAAATAAAATATAAAATAAAAGGAACTCCTCCCCCTTGTTGGTTAAATCTCAGCTTCTAGACACCACACCCACTAATCCAGCCACCCAATTGTGGATGCCAGGTCATCGGGGGTTGTGAGAGGGCTCCAGAGACCTGCACAAGCCCTGACATACCACTTCTTACATATTTGAATATTTTTTCATAAGATAGGTGATTTTAGTTTTAGTTCATTTGCTATTTGGCAGTTAACCAAGTAGAACTTCCTACTGTGTAGTAGGATACCTGGATCTTGAATTGATGATAATTAGTAAGTTCTAGGTTGGAGGTAATAGACTTGGGAGTCGGATTGCCAAATAAAATACAGGGCATCCACTTCTGAAAGAAATTGAGGAAGACACAAAGAGATGGAAAAATATTCCATGCTCATGGATTGGCAGAATTAATATTGTGAAAATGTCAATGTTACCCAGGGCAATTTACACGTTTAATGCAATCCCTATCAAAATACCATGGACTTTCTTCAGAGAGTTAGAACAAATTATTTTAAGATTTGTGTGGAATCAGAAAAGACCCCGAATAGCCAGGGGAATTTTAAAAAAGAAAACCATATCTGGGGGCATCACAATGCCAGATTTCAGGTTGTACTACAAAGCTGTGGTCATCAAGACAGTGTGGTACTGGCACAAAAACACACATAGATCAATGGAACAGAATAGAGAACCCAGAAGTGGACCCTGAACTTTATGGTCAACTAATATTCGATAAAGGAGGAAAGACGATCCACTGGAAGAAAGACAGTCTCTTCAATAAATGGTGCTGGGAAAATTGGACATCCCAATGCAGAAGAATGAAACTAGACCACTCCCTTGCACCATACACAAAGATAAACTCAAAATGGATGAAAGATCTAAATGTGAGACAAGATTCCATCAAAATCCTAGAGGAGAACACAGGCAACACCCTTTTTGAACTCGGCCACAGTAACTTCTTGCAAGATACATCCACAAAGGCAAAAGAAACAAAAGCAAAAATGAACTATTGGGACTTCGTCAAGGTTAGAAGCTTTTGCACAGCAAAGGATACAGTCAACAAAACTCAAAGACAACCTACAGAATGGGAGAAGATATTTGCAAATGACGTATCAGATAAAGGGCTAGTTTCCAAAATCTATAAAGAACTTATTAAACTCAACACCAAAGAAACAAACAATCCAATCATGAAATGGGCAAAAGACATGAGAAATCTCAGAGGAAGACATAGACATGGCCAACATGCACATGAGAAAATGCTCTGCATCACTTGCCATCAGGGAAATACAAATCAAAACCACAATGAGATACCACCTCACACCAGTGAGAATGAGGAAAATTAACAAGGCAGGAAACAACAAATGTTGGAGAGGATGCGGAGAAAAGGGAACCCTCTTACACTGTTGGTGGGAATGTGAACTGGTTCAGCCACTCTGGAAAACTGTGTGGAGGTTCCTCAAAGAGTTAAAAATAGACCTGCCCTATGACCCAGCAATTGCACTGTTAGGGATTTACCCCAAAGATTCAGATGCAATGAAACGCCGGGACACCTGCACCCCGATGTTTCCAGCAGCCATGTCCACAATAGCCAAAATGTGGAAGGAGCCCAGGTGTCCATCGAGAGATGACTGGATAAAGAAGATGTGGTTTATGTATACAATGGAATATTCCTCAGCCATTAGAAATGACAAATACCCACCACTTGCTTCAACGTGGATGGAACTGGAGGGTATTATGCTGAGTGAAGTAAATCGGAGAAGGACAAACATTATATGTTCTCATTCATTTGGGGAATATAAATAATAGTGAAAGGGAATATAAGGGAAGGGAGAAGAAATGTGTGGGAACTATCAGAAAGGGAGACAGAACATAAAGACTCCTAACTCTGGGAAACGAACTAGGGGTGGTAGAAGGGGAGGAGGGCAGGGGTGGGGATGAGTTGGTGACGGGCACTGAGGGGAACACTTGATGGGATGAGCACTGGGTGTTATTCTGTATGTTGGTAAATTGAACACCAATAAAAAATTTATTAAAAAAAATACAGGGCATCCAGTTTAATTTGAACTTAAGAGAAACAGTAATTTATTTATTTATTTTTTAGTGGACATATGAACTGTGCTGGGTTTTTTTTTTATATTTCCTTTTGTGAAATCTCGCAACTCTGGGATGTCATCAACATTTAGATAGCAACACTCTTTGTAACCACTTTATTGAGACATATATCAGACAGTTTACCCATTTCAGGTGTATGTGCAAGGATGTGAAGTGTATGCACAAAGTGATGCAGCCACCTCCACGATTCTAGAATAATTTCATCTCCTTCCAAAAAACCAGTCTCATGTAGCTGTCTACCCCTAATCCTTCATCCTCCGACCCTTCCTCACTCCAGCCCTATGCAACCACTAATCTACTTTCTGTTTCTATTTACCTGTTCTGGACCATTCATGTAAATGGAATCATATGGTGGGTTGATTTTTTTGCGATTGGCTCCTGTCAGTTAGCTTAATCCACTTGATAACACGTAGCAATACTTCATACCTTTTTATGGCCCAGTAGTATTTATGGATATGCCAGCTTTGTTAACCTCTTTATCCAGCTTTGGACATTTGGGTCGTTTCCACCTATTGCCTATGATGAATAATGCTGCTAAGAATCTTCACATAGAGGGGCTGTACCTGGCCTTATGGGCTGAGAAGAAAGCCAAGGTGATCACAGTAATGAATGCTATGGATGAAAACCAGGGGTCTGGTGAGTCTCAGAAGGTAGAGGAGGCCAGTCCTCCTGCAAAGCAGCAGCCCACCGACCCTGTATCCCCCACTGTGGCCACCACACCTGAGCCCGTGGGGGCAGATGCTGGGGACAGGAACACCACCAAAGCAGCCGACAATGAGCCGGAGTATGAGGACGGCCGGGGCTTTGGCATTGGGGAGCTGGTGTGGGGGAAACTTCGGGGCTTCTCCTGGTGGCCAGGCCGCATTGTGTCTTGGTGGATGATGGGCTGGAGCTGAGCAGCTGAAGGCACCTGTTGGGTCATGTGGTTTGGAGACAGCAAGTTCTTGGTGTGTGTTGAGAAGTTGATGCGCTGTTGAGAAGTTGATGCTGCTGAGCAACTTCTCTAGTGCTTTCCACCAGGCTACCTACAACAAGCAGCCCATGTACCACAAAGCCATCTGTGAGATCCTGCAGGTGACCAGTAGCCGCGCGGGGAAGTTGTTCCCTGTGTGCCGCGACAGCGATGAGAATGACACTGCCAAGGCCATGGAGGTGCAGAACAAACATGATCGAGTGGACTCTCAGAGGGTTCCAGCCTTCTGGCCCCAAGGGCCTGGAGCCACCCGAAGAAGAGAAGAACCCCTACAAAGAAGTTTACACAGACGTGGGCTGAACCTGAGGCAGCTGCCTATGTACCACCCCCACCAGCCAAAAAGCCCCAAAAGAGCACAACTGAGAAGCCTAAGGTCAAGGAGATCATTGATGAACGCACAAGAGAGCAGGTGGTGTACAAAGTGCGACAGAAGTGCCGGAACATCAAGGACATTTGCATCTCTTGTGGGAGCCTCAACGTTGCCCTGGAACACCCTCTCTTTGTTGGAGAAATGTGCCCAAACTGTAAGAACTGCTTCCTGGAGTGTGTATTACCACCACAATGATGACAGCTACCAGTCCTACCACACCATTTGCTGGGGGGGGGGGGGGGGGGCGAGGTGCTCATGTGTGGGAACAATAACTGCTGCAGGTGCTTTTGTGTGGAGTTGTGGAGTGTGTGGATCTCTTAATGGGGCCGGGGACCACCCAGGCAGCCATCAAGGAGGACCCCTGGAACTGCTATATGTGTGGGCACAAGGGCACCTACAGGCTACTGCGGCGGCGGGACGACTGGCCCTCACGGCTCCAGATGTTCTTCGCCAATAACCACGACCAGGAATTTGACCCTCTGAAGGTTTACCTGCCTGTCCCAGCCGAGAAGAGGAAGCCCATCCGGGTGCTGTCTCTAGTTGATGGAATTGCTACAGGGCTTCTGGTGCTGAAGGATTTGGGGATTCAGGTGGACTGCTACATCGCCTCCGAGGTGTGCGAGGACTCCATCACAGTGGGCATGGTACGGCACCAGGGGAAGATCATGTATGTCGGGGATGTCCGCAGCGTCACACAGAAGCATATCCAGGAGTGGGGCCCGTTCAATCTGGTGATTGGGGGCAGTCCTTGCAATGATCTCTCCATCGTCAATCCTGCCCGTAAAGGACTCTATGAGGGCACTGGCTGGCTCTTCTTTGAGTTCTACCGCCTGCTGCATGATGCGCGGCCCAAGGAGGGAGATGACCGCCCCTTCCAGCTCTTTGAGAATGTGGTAGCCATGGGCATTAGTGACAAGAGGGACATCTCACGATTTCTCGAGTCCAACCCTGTGATGATTAATGCCAAAGAAGTGTCAGCTGCACACAGGGCCCACTACTTCCGGGGGAACCTTCCTGGTATGAACAGGAGGCCAGTGGCATCCACGGTGTGAATGATAAGCTGGAGCTGCAGGAGTGTCTGGAGCACCGCAGGATAGCCAAGTTCAGCAAAGTGAGGACCATGGTCGAACTCCAAGGAGGACTAGGTCGAACTCCATAAAGCAGGGCAAAGACCAGCATTTCCCTGTCTTCATGAATGAGAAAGAGGACATCTTATGGTGCACTGAAATGGAAAGGGTGTTTGGCTTCCCTGTCCACTATACCGATGTCTCCAACATGAGCCACTTGGCGACGCAGAGACTGCTGGGCCGGTCGTGGAGCGTGCCGGTCATCTGCCCCTCTTCGCTCCGCTGAAGGAATATTTTGTTTGTGTGTAAGGGACATGAGGGCAGACTGAGGTTGTGACACAAAGTTAAACAAAACAACAACAAAAAAACATAAAACACAACAAAACACCAACAACATGAGGATGGAGAGAAGTATCTGCACCCAGAATAGAAAAAGGATATTTAAAACAAAACCAGAGGCAGAAGTACCAGAGGGCTTTGCCTTGCACAAAGGGTTGGACATTGTTGGGAGCGGTCCCGCGGTGCGAGGCAAGGTTCCAAGTTGAGCCAAAGCTCCTTGTTGTCCCTGGCCAACCCACAGTCCTGCGGTGCGAGGCAGGGTTCCAAGTTGAGCCAAAGCTCCCTGTTGTCCCTAGCCAACCCGCAGTCCTGCGGTGCGAGGCAGGGTTCCAGGTTGAGCAAAGGCTCCTTGTCCCACCTGGCCAACCCGCTGGGACTGCACCTAGCTCTTCCCCCTTATGGAAGTAAAAGTACATATTTGCTTCTCCTTTAAAATGTTATCGAGACAAGTTCCCATAAAGTAAGCAAGGAGGTGGCCTGACACATGACCGCCTTGGCAGACATTACTTAATAAACAAACCTCACTGTTTAGTCTAAATGTGGCATTCCCTCTCTATTGCTTAAACAAATAACAGGTGTTAGTTTTAAAAACAATGTATGTTTGTGCGCGAGATGTACTTCTCCTTAAAGAAATAAGCCGCCTGCTTACGGACGCTATATAAACTCTACATGCAAAAATAAAGCTTGTCCATTGTAGCCATCAGCTGCATGCAACCTCCTATCCCATGAACTCTTAGTCTCTTGTTTCTTTCTCATCCCCTTGCCCTCGGTTCCTGAATCCGGACCTTCTCCCGCCGGCCGCGACAAGTGGCGCCCGAACAGGGACTCGAGACAGAGTGAAAGAAGAAGTGTTTACAGTACAGGTAAGGGGATCACGGCGGCTCCGTGAACGATAGGAGTAAAATAATCATGGGACAAAGGCAATCTGTAGAACATGGGTATTTTTTAAAAGTTCTACAGGCTCTTTTAAGGGAAAAGGGGTTTAAGGTTTCTCATAACTCCTTGGATAAGTTCTTTGATACAGTTGGAATCATATGCCCTTGGTTTCCTGATCAGGGCTCGGTGGATCTTTCGGATTGGCAGAGAGTTGGACAGACTCTAAAAAATGAATTAAAAATAAGAGGGGAACAACTGCCTCCTGATATATGGACTACATGGAATTGTATAAAGGAGGTTCTGGATCCTACAGACTCTATTGAGATCATCTCCTTGAACTCTAAAAGTGAAAAAGAGTCTCCACCCTCGATGGGGGGAGCTTAAAAAATCGAAAAATCCATACTCCCCCTTTACATAAACTGTCCCTTAGAATAGATGATGAAGAAGAGGATCCGTTTGATGGTCCCTACCTTAAAGATAGAAGGGAGGAGATTTTTGTTTTAAGTCATGCTAAACCTCCTCCCCCACCTTTATCTCTGAAAATGCCGAAAAACAGGCC
This sequence comes from Nyctereutes procyonoides, assembly GCF_905146905.1. NCBI lineage: Eukaryota > Metazoa > Chordata > Mammalia > Carnivora > Canidae > Nyctereutes > Nyctereutes procyonoides. The sequence continues at coordinate 91,547 of NW_026575043.1, forward strand.
AGCTACAATAGGGGAACTAACATTCCTGTTGATTACAACATGTTAACTGGTTCTGGTCCGTATTATGACGTGGGCTTGCAATTGGATTTTCCTGAAGTAGCTTATACCCAAATTAATAGTTGTTCTCTGTCAGCATGGAAAAAGCTATTTTCCACAAATACAAGGTCACAGGAACTGTCAAAAATCAGGCAAGGTCCCGAGGAAAATTATTCTGATTTTGTGGCCAGATTGTTAACCGCAGTCAGTAGAATAGTCACTGATGCGGAAGCTGGCACTTTAATAGTTAAACAATTGGCCTATGAGAATGCTAATGCTGCCTGTCAAGCAGCCATAAGACCTTGGAAGAACCAGGGAACTCTTGAAGATTATGTGCACCTTTGCGCAGATATAGGGCCCTCGTATTTGCAAGGAGTCACCTTGGCTGCTGCTTTTAAAGGCATCCCTCCTGCAAAATTGCATGCTCAGATACTAAAACAAAATAAGAACCCAAACACGAAAATAAATCAAAAATGCTTCTTATGTGGCCAATTGGGGCATTTTTAAAAATCAATGCCCTCAGAAAAAAACTTCTCAAACTACAAAAAAACCTCAAAACCTTTGCCCTAGATGCCACAGAGGATATCATTGGGCTAATGGATGTAGTTCAAAAATTGATTCTAACGGGAATCCCCTTTCAGGAAACGATTCCCTGAGGTATATTGTATTCATTATATGGATGACCTATTACTGGCAGCAGAGACCAGTGAACACCTGGCTAACGCCTTTCGGGTTCTTTCCCAATGTCTTAGCTCTGCTGGACTTCAAATAGCTCCTGAGAAGGTACAGAGAGAAGCTCCCTTTGAGTATTTAGGATATCTTATTAGTAAACAGAGTATTAGGCCACAAAAATCGCAGTTAGAACCTCGCAATTAAAAACTTTAAATGACTTCCAAAAATTATTAGGTGATATAAATTGGCTCCGCCCTTCACTGTCTCTCACCACTTCTCAATTACAGGCCCTTTTTTCTATTTTAAAAGGGGACTCCTCCCCTTCATCTTTGAGACAGCTTACTCCAGAAGCAGAGGATGCCTTGGCTTTAGTAGCAAATAAAATTTCCTCTGCACAGCTTCAACAAAGAGATTTGACAGAAAATGTTAACTTAATAATCTTAAAACCTAATGGCAAATAGATGTAACACATTATTCATCTTTTAATAAATTACAATTTGTGCATGTTTCTATTGATACCTATTCTGGTATGATCGTAGCTTCTGCTCATTCTGGTGAAAGTTTTACTGATGTTCAAAATCATCTTTTTCACGCTTTTGCTTACATGGGAATGCCTAAACGATTAAAGACTGATAATGGGAGCGCTTATATATCCCAAGCTTTTAAAACCTTTTGTGAGACATTTCACATCCAGCATACCACAGGCATCCCTTACAACTCTACAGGTCAAGCTATTATTGAAAGAGCTCATCTTACACTTAAAAATACCTTACAAAAACTAAAAAAGGGGGAGATTATGGCAGGAAAAATGAAATATTCCCCCCACATGCACCTAGACTTAGCAATATTCATTTTAAATTTTTTGATTGTGCATGATGATGGATATACACCATCAGAAAAACATTGGGGAAAAAATACTGATCCACCCCTTATGGCAAAGTGGAAGGATCCTATGACAGGACAGTGGAAAGGCCCTGACCCCTTGCTTAGACAGGGTCGAGGATATGCTTGTATCTTCCCACAGGATGAGGAAGCGCCGCGCTGGGTTCCAGCCAAATTTGTTAGAGATATCAAAACTGAGAAGGAAGATGAGTCGGCTGAACTTATGCCCTCCTCGGAGGAAGAGGACTCCTAAAACAGAATCTGCCATCATGGAGGCAAATGAAGAAGTTAACCTCGCAAGCCACAAGTTTGATAAGAAGATTGATTTCAACACAAAGTTATTCCTGGTGCAACAACCTCCATATTGGATGATCCCTGTTGATGTGAGAGGACCTTGGTACGCGAACTTTGGCATGCAGTTAGCTCAAGAATTGGTGAAGAAGCTAAGAAGAACCCGAAGATTTCTTGGACTTTTAATTGCAGGGATAGTGGCTACTATTGCTCTTATTGCCTCTGCTACTGTATCTGTTGTATCTTTGCATGAAAATGCTCAGACCGCTGAACATGTAAATGAACTTGCTAGAAATGTAACTATTGCTCTTGATGCTCAGAAGAGAATTGATGAAAAAATTGAAGCGCAGATTGAAGCTTTAAAAGAAGCCGTTTTATATCTTGGTGATCAATTTGTTGTATTAAAAACTATAACCCAATTGACTTGCCATGACGCTTATAAACATATTTGTGTTACCCCACTGCCTTTTAATGGATCATGGGAAAATGTACGTATGCATTTACAAGGGGTTTGGAATCATGCTAATATTAGTCTGGATCTCTTAAAATTGCAACAAGAAATAGACGTCATTAGTCAAAGTATGTTGCATTATGAAGACCCCGGCGATTTAGCCGGTGAGAACTTAAATCAGTTAAATGGCTTTAATCCCTTCAATTCACTGAAATATTCCTTTTGGATATTTTTGGCATTAATAATCGGATTAATTCTGATGTATGTAATGTTTGCCTGCTCTTGCAAAAAATTTAATAATCACTAAACTCCTCTAAGGCACAACTTCACTTTTTGCATTTGAAAAATATAGGGGGAGATGTTGGGAGCGGTCCTGCAGTGTGAAGCAAGGTTGCAAGTTGAGGCAAAGCTCCTTGTTGTCCCTAGCCAACCCGCAGTCCTGCGGTGCGAGGCAGGGTTCCGGGTTGAGCAAAGGCTCCTTGTCCCACCTGGCCAACCCGCTGGGACTGCACCTAGCTCTTCCCCCTTATGGAAGTAAAAGTACATATTTGCTTCTCCTTTAAAATGTTATCGAGACAAGTTCCCATAAAGTAAGCAAGGAGGTGGCCTGACACATGACCGCCTTGGCAGACATTACTTAATAAACAAACCTCACTGTTTAGTCTAAAGGTGGCATTCCCTCTCTATTGCTTAAACAAATAACAGGTGTTAGTTTTGAAAACAATGTATGTTTGTGCGCGAGATGTACTTCTCCTTAAAGAAATAAGCCGCCTGCTTACGGACGCTATATAAACTCTACATGCAAAAATAAAGCTTGTCCATTGTAGCCAACAGCTGCATGGAACCTCCTATCCCATGAACTTTTAGTCTCTTGTTTATTTCTCATCCCCTTGCCCTCCGGTTCCTGAATCCGGACCTTCTCTCGCTGGCCGCGACAGGACATCACCTCCTGATTTGTCAGTGTTAATCTTCAGTCCTTTTTAAAAACAAAACCAAGCTCCCTCCCATCTCCCCCCCCCCCTTTTTGTTGGTCAAACCTTTTGTTTTCTACTCTTTTCAGAAGGGTTTTCTGTTTGGGTTTTTGTTTCTTGCTGTGATTGAAACAAAGAGGGTTTATTGCAGCAAAAACCAGTAACAGGACATAGTAACAATACCTTGCAGAGGAAGGACAGGAGGGAAAAAAAGGAAATCCTACAGAAATCCATATATTGGAGTTTTTTTCTGACTATCTTTTGTTGTTATTGTCTCTAGCCTGATCAGATAGGAGCACAAGCAGGGGGCGGAAAATAGTGACCCTCAGCGGCAGAATTTCCTTCCAGCCGCTGAGCTCTCTTGCCAGCACCATTCCTGGTCATGCAGAACAGAGCCCAATGAGCAGCAGGGAGACAGATCACACAAGACCCTTTTATGCAGTATTTCAGGTGCCTACCACACAGGAAACCTTGAAGAAGATCCATTTCTAGAAGCCACTGTTACCTCTACCAGTTTATATGTATATGTGTGTGTGTGTGTGTGTGTGTGTGTGTGTGTGTATATATGACAGATATGAGATATATATATAAAAGGTACTGTTAACTACTGTACAACCTGACTTCATAATGGTGCTTTAAAAACAGTGAGATGAGTAAAAACATCAGCTTCCACGTTGCCTTATGTGCAAAGGGTTTTAACATTGGATGGAGAAGGGAGGCAGCTTGAAGGTGAATCATTGCCGATTCATGGCGGGCTTCCCCCCTGGTGTTTAACAAGGTGAAGGAGGAGAATTCGTGACCCACGTACTCAGGTGAGAGGTGAGAAAACGGGTGAGAGGTGAGATGGGGTGGGTCGGACCGTGGAGGGCTGAGAGTGGGATTCATCCAGGCTCCACAATAACCTTTCGATTTTTTTTTCCCAACAAAAGGAGACTCCCTTGGCAAGATGGCAGTTTAAAGGGGTCTTCATTCCCAATTTCTCACATTAGCCGATTCGAGGGCTCCTTGTGGTGGGATCAGAAATTATCCAGAGTGTGGGAAAGTGACCGTTAAAAACCCCACCTGGAGAAAAAGAAAAAAACAACAACATACAAAATGTTAAAAAAAAAAAAAAATCTTCACATACAGGTATTTATGTGGACATATTTTCATTTCTGGGGGCTACGTACGTAGGAGTGGAATTACTGGGTTAAATGCTAAGTCTGTGTTTAACACTTAGAAGAACCAGCAGTTTCCCAAGGTGGCTCCACTATTTTGTATTCTCACCAGCAGTGTGTGAGGCTTCTGATTTCTGTATGCTTGCCAACCCTATTTTTTTTTTTAAAAAGATTTTATTTATTTGAGAGAGAGAGCAAGAGAGCGAGCAGGGAGGTGGGCAGTGGTGAGGGAGAGGGGCAGAGAGGAAATTTCAAGCCGACTCCTTGTGAACACAGACCCTGATTTGGGGCTCAATCTCACATGACCCTGGTATCATGACTTGAGTCAAAATCAAGAGTCGGCTGTTTAACCAACTGAGCCACTGAAGTGCCCCACCAACACTTGTTTTAGCTAACACTTGCTTTTATTTGACTTGTTTCTTCTCACCTTTCTAGAAGAAGGTGGGACATGATACCTCCTTGTTGCTGTGGTTTACGTTTCCTTGATGACTGATGAAGTTCAATATCTTTTTGTGTGTTTATTGGCTATTTTTGTATCATCTTTGCAGAAATGTCTTTTTGGATTCTTTGGACAGTTTTTTTTTTCTCATTAGATACCTTTGAAATAGTAGACTTCTTTTTAGAACAGTCTTAGATTTACAGAAGTGTCTTTTCCATTTTTTTGCCTATTTTTAAGGGAGTTGTGTTTTTCCTTTATCATTGAGTTTTAACAGTTGTCTTTTTTGGATACGCATCGTTTATTAGATACGTGTTCTGCACATATTTTTTTTCCAGTCTGTGGCTTGTTTCTTCATTCTCTGAACAGTTTCTTTCACAAAACAGAAGTTTTTAATTTTAATAATGTCCAACCTTGCAATTTTTCTTTCATACATTGGGCTTTTGGAGTTGCATGGAAAAACTCATTGCCATGCTCAAAGTCACCCAGATTTTCTCCTCCTGTCTTCTAGGAATTGTGCAGATTTGTCTTTATATTTAGTTCTGTGATCTAACTTGAGTTCTTTTTTGTGAAAAGGGATAAGCTCTATGCCTAGATTCAAAGATTTTCTGCATGTGAATATCCAGTTGTCTAGCATTAGTATTTAAAAAGACTGGCCTTTCTTCACTGAATCATCTTTGCTCCTCTGCCAAAGACCAGTTGATTGTATTTGTGTGGGTTTTATTCTGGGCTCTGTTACGTTCTACAGATCTGTTTATCTGTTCTTTGACCAATACTGCTGTGTCTTTATTACTGAAGCTTTATAGGAAATCTTGAAATTGGTTGGTGTCAGTCCTTTGACTTTGTTTTTCTCAGTATTGTGTCAGCTGTTCTGGGTTTTTTTGCCTATTCATGTAAAATTGAGAATGAATTTGTCATATATATGTGATAACTTGCTATGATTTGGGTTGGGGTTGTGTTGTATATATAAATCAAGTTGGGAAGAACTGACATCTTTTTTTTTAATTTTTTTTTTTTTTTATGATAGTCACAGAGAGAGGCAGAGACACAGGCAGAGGGAGAAGCAGGCTCCATGCACCGGGAGCCCGATGTGGGATTCGATCCTGGGTCTCCAGGATCGCGCCCTGGGCCAAAGGCAGGCGCCAAACTGCTGCGCCACCTAGGGATCCCAAGAACTGACATCTTAATCATATTATGTATTCATTTGTCCGTAAACATTGAATTTATTTATGGAGATCTTTGATTTCTTTCAACTGAGTTTTTAAAAATATTTATTTATTCATGAGAGAGCAGAGAGAGAGAGAGAGAGGCAGAGACACAGGCAGAGAGAGAAGCAAGGAGCCCGGCATGGGACTTGATCCTGGGCCTCGAGGATCAGATCCTGGGCTGAAGGCGGAAATAAACTGCTGAGCCACCCGGGCTCCTCATCAGCTGAGTTTTATACGAATTGAGATTCTGTACACTTTTTGTTAGATTTATACCTGGGTTTTGTTTTGGGCACTAATGTAAATGGTATTTTGTTTTGAATTTCAAATTCCCATTGTTCAATGGCAGTGTGAACAATGCTATCTTGGGCAGACCCACCATGCTGATGGCTCTCTGTGGCCTTCTGGAGCCTTCTGGAGCACAGGTCCCTCTCATATTCTTTCTTTTTGCCTGGTCACACCCTTAAGTACACCCATGAATGTCCCTCATCTGCTCTAGAGATAGGATTATGATTTTCAAGCATTTCCTCCTGGGTGGGCTTCCAGCAATTACCCGCCAGCTTCTTGGGCACCAAAATAGGTCTTACTGGAGGTGGGGTTGTGGAGATCTACTAATCTTTCAGCCTGCCAAGACACACTTCTGTTCATAAGTCCCCTTAAGAAGCTATTTCTCATCAAACTGGACTTGTCAGCCTTTTTCTCCTCTCTTTCATAGAACACAGGGATATAGGAAAGTAATTGATATTTGTACATGAAGTTTGCATCCTGAATCATTGCTATAATAACTTACTAGTTCCCAGAGTTTTTTACGTTGTTTCTTTAGGATTTTCTACATACATAATCATGTTGTCTCTGAACAAGGCACCTTTACCTCTTCCTTCCCCATATGTAAACCTTTTCTTTTCCTGTCTTAGAGGATTAGCTAGGACTTCTCCTTAAGTACTGAATATTTACTAGTGGTAAGAGGGGAACATCCTTGCCTTGTTACTGATCTTAGAGGGAAAGAATCTAGTTTTTCACCATTAAGTAGGTTTGCCCTAGGTATTTTATACATGTCGTTTATCAAGTTGAGGAAGTCCCCTCTATTCCCAGTTTGGTGATAATTTTATCATGAATACGTGTTGGATTTTTCTTAATAATTGTTTTGCATCTGTTGATATGATCAAATAGATATTTTTTATCTTGTTGGAGTGATGGTTTACATTAATACTTCTGCGTATTATACCAGCCTGTGCATTCCTGGAAAAAAAAAAAAAACATTGGTTTTGGTATTGCATCCATATGATATGTTGTTGAATTTGATTTGCTGATATTTTGTTGAAGAGTTTTTCATCTCTGTTCATAAGAGATATAGTAGTCTATAGTTTTCCTTTCTTCTCCTGTCTTTATCTGTTTTTTTTTCTTTTTTTCTTTTTCTTTTTTCTTTTTTTTAATAAATTAATTTTTATTGGTGTTCAATTTACCAACATACAGAATAACACCCAATGCTCATCCCGTCAAGTGTCCCCCTCAGTGCCTGTCACCCATTCACCCCCACCCCCGCCCTCCTCCCCTTCCACCACCCCTAGTTCGTTTCCCAGAGTTAGGAGTCTTTATGTTCTGTCTCCCTTTCTGATATTTCCCACACATTTCTTCTCCCTTCCCTTATATTCCCTTTCACTATTATTCACATTCCCCAAATGAATGAGAACATACACTGTTTGTCCTTCTCCGATTGACTTACTTCACTCAGCATAATACCCTCCAGTTCCATCCACGTTGAAGCAAATGGTGGGTATTTGTCGTTTCTAATGGCTGAGTAATATTCCATTGTATACATAAACCACATCTTCTTTATCCATTCATCTTTCGATGGACACCGAGGCTCCGTCCACAGATTGGCTATTGTGGACATGGCTGCTAGAAACATCGGGGTGCAGGTGTCCCGGCGTTTCATTGCATCTGAATCTTTGGGGTAAATCCCTAACAGTGCAATTGCTGGGTCGTAGGGCAGGTCTATTTTTAACTCTTTGAGGAACCTCCACACAGTTTTCCAGAGTGGCTGAACCAGTTCACATTCCCACCAACAGTGTAAGAGGGTTCCCTTTTCTCCGCATCCTCTCCAACATTTGTGGTTTCCTGCCTTGTTAATTTTCCCCATTCTCACTGGTGTGAGGTGGTATCTCATTGTGGTTTTGATTTGTATTTCCCTGATGGCAAGTGATGCAGAGCATTTTCTCATGTGCGTGTTGGCCATGTCTATGTCTTCCTCTGTGAGATTTCTCTTCATGTCTTTTGCCCATTTCATGATAGGATTGTTTCTTTGGTATTGAGTTTAATAAGTTCTTTTTTTTTAATTTTTATTTATTTATGATAGAGAGAGAGAGAGAGAGGCAGAGACATAGGCAGAGGGAGAAGCAGGCTCCATGCACCGGGAGCCTGATGTGGGATTCGATCCCGGGTCTCCAGGATCGCGCCCTGGGCCAAAGGCAGGCGCCAAACCACTGCGCCACCCAGGGATCCCTAATAAGTTCTTTATAGATTTTGGAAACTAGCCCTTTATCTGATACGTCATTTGCAAATATCTTCTCCCATTCTGTAGGTTGTCTTTGAGTTTTGTTGACTGTATCCTTTGCTGTGCAAAAGCTTCTTATCTTGATGAAGTCCCAATAGTTCATTTTTGCTTTTGTTTCTTTTGCTTTCGTGGATGTATCTTGCAAGAAGTTACTGTGGCCAAGTTCAAAAAGGGTGTTGCCTGTGTTCTCCTCTAGGATTTTGATGGAATCTTGTCTCACATTTAGATCTTTCATCCATTTTGAGTTTATCTTTGTGTATGGTGCAAGGGAGTGGTCTAGTTTCATTCTTCTGCATGTGGATGTCCAATTTTCCCAGCACCATTTATTGAAGAGACTGTCTTTCTTCCAGTGGATAGTCTTTCCTCCTTTATCGAATATTAGTTGACCATAAAGTTCAGGGTCCACTTCTGGGTTCTCTATTCTGTTCCATTGATCTAAGTGTCTGTTTTTGTGCCAGTACCACACTGTCTTGATGACCACAGCTTTGTAGTACAATCTGAAATCTGGCATTGTGATGCCCCCAGCTATGGTTTTCTTTTTTAAAATTCCCCTGGCTATTCGGGGTCTTTTCTGATTCCACACAAATCTTAAAATAATTTGTTCTAACTCTCTGAAGAAAGTCCATGGTATTTTGATAGGGATTGCATTAAACGTGTAAATTGCCCTGGGTAACATTGACATTTTCACAATATTAATTCTGCCAATCCATGAGCATGGAATATTTTTCCATCTCTTTGTGTCTTCCTCAGTTTCTTTCAGAAGTGTTCTATAGTTTTTAGGGTATGGATCCTTTACCTCTTTGGTTAGGTTTATTCCTAGGTATCTTATGCTTTTGGGTGCAATTGTAAATGGGATTGACTCCTTAATTTCTCTTTCTTCAGTCTCATTGTTAGTGTATAGGAATGCCATTGATTTCTGGGCATTGATTTTGTATCCTGCCATGCTACCAAATTGCTGTATGAGTTCTAGCAATCTTGGGGTGGAGGCTTTTGGGTTTTCTATGTAGAGTATCATGTCATCGGCGAAGAGGGAGAGTTTGACTTCTTCTTTGCCAATTTGAATGCCTTTAATGTCTTTTTGTTGTCTGATTGCTGAGGCTAGGACTTCCAATACTATGTTGAATAGCAGTGGTGAGAGTGGACATCCCTGTCTGGTTCCTGATCTTAGGGGAAAGGCTCCCAGTGCTTCCCCATGGAGAATGATATTTGCTGTGGGCTTTTCGTAGATGGCTTTTAAGATGTCGAGGAAAGTTCCCTCTATCCCTACACTCTGAAGAGTTTTGATCAGGAATGGATGCTGTATTTTGTCAAATGCTTTCTCTGCATCTAATGAGAGGATCATGTGGTTCTTGGTTTTTCTCTTGCTGATATGATGAATCACATTGATTGTTTTATGAGTGTTGAACCAGCCTTGGCCCCAGGGATAAATCCTACTTGGTCATGGTGAATAATTTTCTTAATGTGTTGTTGGATCCTATTGGCTAGTATCTTTGAGAATTTTTGCATCCATGTTCATCAGGGATATTGGTCTGTAATTCTCCTTTTTGGTGTGGTCTTTGTCTGGTTTTGGAACTAAGGTGATGCTGGCCTCATAGAATGAATTTGGAAGTACTCCATCTCTTTCTATCTTTCCAAACAGCTTTGGTAGAATAGGTATGATTTCTTCTTTAACGTTTGATAGAATTCCCCTGGGAAGCCATCTGGCCCTGGACTCTTGTGTCTTGGGAGGTTTTTGAGGACTGCTTCAATCTCCTCCCTGGTTATTGGCCTGTTCAGGTTTTCTATTTCTCTCTGTTCCCGTTTTGGTAGTTTGTGGCTTTCCAGGAATGAGTCCATTTCTTCTAGATTGCCTAATTTATTGGCGTAGAGCTGTCCATAATATGTTTTTAAAATCGTTTGTATTTCCTTGGTGTTGGTAGTGATCTCTCCTTTCTCATTCATGATTTTATTAATTTGAGTCTTCTCTCTCTTCTTTTTAATAAGGTTGGCTAATGGTTTATCTATCTGATTAATTCTTTCAAAGAACCAACTCCTGGTTCTATTGATCTGTTCCACAGTTCTTCTGGTCTCAATTTCGTTGAGTTCTGCTCGAATTTTAATTAACTCTCTTCTTCTGCTGGGTGTCGGGTCCATTTGCTGTTTTTTCTCTAGCTCCTTTATGTGTAAGGTTAGCTTTTGTATTTGAGTTCTTTCCAGTTTTTGAATGGATGCTTGTATTGCGATGTATTTCCCCCTCAGGACTGCTTTTGCTGCATCCCAAAGATTTTGAACAGTTGTATCTTCATTCTCATTAGTTTCCATGAATCTTTTTAATTCTTCCTTAATTTCCTGGTTGACCCTTTCATCTTTTAGCAGGATGGTCCTTAACCTCCATGTGTTTGAGGTCCTTCCAAACTTCTTGTTGTGATTTAGTTCTAATTTCAAGGCGTTATGGTCTGAGAGTATGCAGGGGACGATCCCAATCTTTTGGTATTGGTTCAGACCCGATTTGTGACCCAGTATGTGGTCTATTCTGGAGAAAGTTCCATGTGCACTTGAGAAGAATGTGTATTCAGTTGAGTTTGGATGTAAAGTTCTGTAGATATCTGTGAAATCCATCTGGTCCAGTGTATCATTTAAAGCTCTCGTTTCTTTGGAGATGTTGTGCTTAGAAGACCTATCGAGGGTAGAAAGAGCTAGATTGAAGTCACCAAGTATAAGTGTATTATTATCTAAGTATTTCTTCACTTTGGTTAATAATTCGTTTAAGTATTTGGCAGCTCCCACATTCGGGGCATATATGTTGAGGATTGTTAAGTCCTCTTGCTGGATAGATCCTTTAAGTATGATATAGTGTCCCTCTTCATCTCTCACTACAGTCTTCGAGGTAAATTTTAGTTTATCTGATATAAGGATGGCTACCCCTGCTTTCTTTTGAGAACCATTTGAATGGTAGATGGTTCTCCAAGCTTTTATTTTCAGGTTGTAGGTGTCCTTCTGTCTAAAATGAGTTCTTGTAGAGAACAAATAGATGGGTCCTGCTTTTTTATCCAGTCTGAAACCCTGTGCCTTTTGATGGGGTCATTAAGCCCGTTCACGTTCAGAGTTACTATTGACAGATATGAGTTTAGTGTCATCATGATATCTATTTAGTCCTTGTTTTTGTGGATTGTTCCACTGAACTTCTTCTTAAAGGGGAATTTTAAGAGTCCCCCTTAAATTTCTTGCAGAGCTGGTTTGGAGGTCACATATTCTTTCAGTTCCTCCCTGTCCTGGAAGCTCTTTATCTCTCCTTCCATTTTGATGAGAGCCTTGCTGGATAAAGTATTCTTGGTTGCATGTTCTTCTCATTTAGGACCCTGAATATATCCTGCCAGCCCTTTCTGGCCTGCCAGGTCTCTGTGGAGAGGTCTGCTGTTACCCTAATACTCTTCCCCATAAAGTCAGGGACTTCTTGTCTCTTGCTGCTTTAAGGATCTTCTCTTTATCTTTGGAATTTGCAAGCTTCACTATTAAATGTCGAGGTGTTGAACGGTTTTTATTGATTTTAGGGCTGGATCTCTCTATTTCCTGGATCTGAATGCCTGTTTCCCTTCCAAATTGGGAAAGTTTTCAGCTAGGATTTGTTCAAATACATATTCTGGCCCTCTGTCCCTTTCGGCGCCCTCGGGAACCCCAATTAAACGTAGGTTTTTCTTCCTTAGGCTGTCATTTATTTCCCTTAATCAGTCTTCATGGTCCCTTAATTGATTGTCTCTTTTTTCCTCAGTTTCCCTCTTTGCCATTAACTTGTCTTCTGTGTCACTCACTCGTTCTTCCACCTCGTTAACCCTCGTCGTTAGGACTTCTAGTTTGGATTGCATCTCATTCAATTGATTTTTATTTTTTATTTTTTTTTAGTTTTTATTTATTTATGATAGTCACACTCAGAGAGAGAGAGAGAGAGAAGAGAGGCAGAGACATAGGCAGAGGGAGAAGCAGGCTCCATGCACCGGGAGCCCGACGTGGGATTCGATCCCGGGTCTCCAGGATCGTGCCCTGGGCCAAAGGCAGGCGCCATACCGCTGCACCACCCAGGGATCCCTCAATTGATTTTAATTTCTGCCTGATTGGATCTAAATTCTGCAGTCACGAAGTCTCGTGAGTCCTTAATGCTTTTTTCTAGAGCCACCAGTAGGTGTATAATCGTGCTTCTGAATTGGCTTTCTGACTTTGAATTGTAATCCAAATTTTGTAACTCTGTGGGAGAGAGGACTGGTTCTGATTCTTTCTTTTGAGGTGAGGTTTTCCTTCTAGTCATTTTGCTCAGTGCAGAGTGGCCAAAAACAAGTTGTATTGGGAAAAGGAGAGAAAGAGAGAGAAGGAAAGAAAAGAGAAAAAGAAGAAAGAAAAAGAAGAAAAAAAAGGAAAAAGAAGAGAAAGAAAAAGAAAGGTGGAAAAAAAAGGGGTGGGGGAAGCAATCAAATCAAAAAGAAAAAAAAAAAAAACCACGGGGAATATCTTCTGATTCTGTGTACTTTAAGTCCCTTGACTTCCCCTGGAACTGGTCCGTCCAGCTGGTCTTCTGGGGGAGGGGCCTGCTGTGCTGATTTTCAGGTGTTAGCACTTGGGGGAGCTGCTCTGCCCCTGCCTGCTGCAGGGCTCAGCGGGGGTTGTTTACCCCGTGAGGTCCCAGGAGGAACAACCGCAGTGGGCGCAGCCAGCTCTGGAGCCCTGGAGTCAGCCCCCGCAGGAACTACAGAGCTCTCAGCCTGCAGGGCCTGGAGGCTCCGGGGCGGGGCCGCTGATCTGCTCAGCTCGGGGCAGGAGCGTCCTTGCTGTCCTGGGCCCTCCCGGCCTCTGCCTGTCCCGGGGGAGGCCGGATCCTGGGCTGTGTCCCAGCGCCCTGTGCTCCGGAGCCTGCGCTGGTGGATTCGCGCTCCCGGCAGCACAGCCCCCTCCGAGGAGCCGCCGCCCGAGCCCCTCCGAGCTGCTCCGGGTCCCGCCGTGCGCGCTGCAGCCCTTAGGGAGCTCGGCGCACTCTCCCGGGGCGCAGGTGTCTGTTAGTGTCCCCGGGAGCCCGAGGGCATCCCCGCCCTCCTGGGTCCTGCTCTAACTCCCTGCGAGCCCCTTTCCGCCCGGGAAGGTTGGTGCAGCTCCTGCTTCTCCGGGACGGGGCTCTCCTGTCCTGGGGTCACTCGCCCTGGCCTCAGCCCGGCTCCTCGCGGGGCCCCTCCCCCTTGGAGGCCTTTTGTTTCTTTATTTCTTTTTTCCCATCTTCCTACCTTGATAGAAGCGCGAACTCTTCTCACTGTAGCGTTCCAGCTGGTCTCTCTTTAAATCTCAGGCCGAATTCTTAGATTTTCAGGATGATTTGAAGGTCATCTAGGTAATTTGGTGGGGACAGGTGATTTGGGGACCCTACTCTTCTGCCATCTTGCACCTCCTCTCTATCTGGTTTTGATAGTAGGATAAGGCTGGCCTTATAGAATGAGTTAGGAAGTACAGCCTCTGTTTTATTTTCTCTGAAAGAGTTTGAGAATTTGTATAATCTCTTTTTCTTATTTTTGCCAGTGAAGCCATCAGGGCTCAGTGCTTGCTGTTTAGGAAGGTTACTAATTATTGATTTAATTTCTCTTTTAGGTATAGGCCTATTTAGATCACCTATTTCTCTTTGTGTAGGAGTTTTTGTTACTTGTGTCTTTTACAGAATTGGTGCATGTCATGTAAATCCTCAAATTTGAGGGTATAGGATTATTGTTACCTTTAATTTTTAATCTCCATGGGATCCATAGCGACGACTCTTCTTTGATTTCTGATATTAGTAATTTGTCTCTTTTCTCATTTTTTCTTGGCTAGCCTGGCTGTAGGTTTACCAATTTTATGAATCATTTTAAAGAACCAGCTTTTGATTTTGTTGTTTTTTTCCCAATTGTTTTCCTCTCTCCCCTCCCTCCCTCCCTCCCTCCCTCCCTTCTCTTTCCTTCCTTTCCTTCCTTCTCTCTTGATTTTATGTATTTATTCATGAGAGACACAGGAGAGAGTGAGAGGCAGAGACATAGGCAGAGAGAGAAGAAGGCTCCATGCAGGGAACTGGATGTAGGACTGGATCCCAGGAATCCAGGATCGTGCACCCAACCGCTGAGCCATCTGGGCATCTTCCTTCCTTTCCTTTCCTTTCCGTTCCTTTCCTTTCCTTTCCTTTCCTTTCCTTTCCTTTCCTTTCCTTTCCTTTCCTTTCCTTTCCTTTCCTTTCTCCATTCTCCTTTCTCCTTTCTCCTTTCTCCTTTCTCCTTTCTCCTTTCTCCTTTCTCCTTTTTCCTTTTCTCTCAGAAAGAGAGAGAGAATGAGCAGAGGAGAAGGAGAGGAAGAGAGAGAGAGAGAGAGAATCTCAAGCAGACTCACCTGCTGAGTGTAGATCCTGACTCAGGGCTCAATCTTATGACCCTGAGATTATGACCTAAACCAAATCCAAGATTCAGATGCTTATCCGATTGAGCCACCTAGTTGCCATGTTTGCCTGTTTCAATTCCACAGATTTCTATTTTATTCTTCTTTTTCTTCTCCTGGCTCTTCTTGCTCTTGTTTCCTAAAGTAGAAGCTTACGTTACTGATTTTAGTTCTCTCTCTCTCTCTCTCTCTCTCTCTCTCTAACATATGCTTCAATGCTGAAATCTTCCTCTAACCACTCCTTTGCAGCATTCCACAAATTTGGATAAGTTGTATTTTCATTTAGTTCAGAATATTTAAAAATTTCTCTCAATGCTTCAACTTTAACTCATTTATTTAATTTCCAAATAATTGGATTCTCCTGCTGTATTTCTCTTACTTAACTCCATGTGGTCTAAGCTAATGGTGTGTGATTTCCATTCTTTTAGATAGTTACAGCGTGTTTTATGGCCAGGATGTGGTCTGTCTGGTTCTGTGTGAGTTTGCGAAGACTGTGTACCGCTGTGTTAGATGAAGTATTAGACTAGTTGGTGCTGCTGTGTTCAGCTGTATCCGCACTGATTTTCTGCCTAGTGGGTCTGTCAATTTTGTGTAGAAGGCTATAGAAGTTTCTAAGGGCGCTAGTGTGTTTATCCATGACTCCTTGGATGTTATCAGTTCTGCCTCATGTATTTTGACCCTGTCTTGTTAGGCACATACACACACAGTAAGGAGTGTTCTGTGTTCTCAGAGAATTGATCCCTTTTTTTACTGTGTAATACCTTCTTTTGTCCCTGAGAGTTTTCCTCATTCTGCCATCTGCCTTGTCTGAAATTGATATGGGTTCTTCGGCTTTCTTTTGGGTGGTGTAGGCCTGGTTTCTTTCTCCCTTCCTTTACTTCTCTTCTACCTGTGTACTTATATTTAAAGTAGGTATCTTGTAGACGGCATATAGTTGGATCTTCTTTTTATCTGCTCTCTCAGTCTCTGGTTTGATTGCTTGCTTGCTTGATTTTATTTATTTAGTCATCAAAGACACAGAAGAGAGGCAGAGACCTAGGCAGAGGGGAACCAGCCTCCCCACTGAGCAGGGGGCCTGATGTGGGACTGGATCCCAGGACCCAAGGATTACCACCTGAGCGGAAGGCAGATGTTCAACCACTGAGCCATCCAGGCACCTCCAGGCTCTTGTTTTAATTGGCATATTTAGACCATCCACACTTTAGGTAATTGTTGCTGTGGTTGGGTTAATATTCACCATGTTTGCAGCTGATTTCCACTCATTACAGTTGTTCTTTTTTATATTTTTATCACCCTCTCTTTCTCTTCCGTCTCTGCTTTTAGTTTAACGTTTTATGGGATTCCATTCTTTCTTAGCATATCCATATACTTTTTTCTTTTTAAAGATTTTAGTTTTAGAGAGAGAGAGAGAGAGAGAGAGAAGGAGCAGGGGGAGGGGCTGGAGAGAAGGATAATCAGACTCCCCACTGAGCCCAATGCAGGGCTCTATTGCAGGACTTTGGGGTCATGACGTGAGCTGAAGGTAGATGCTTGAACCAACTGAGCCCCCAGACAACCCTGTCCATATACTTCTTTAAAAGAATTTTTTTGTGCTTGCCCTACAGTTTGTTATATTCATTTATAACTAATCCAGGTCCACTCTGAAATAACATTACACCTTTTCACAGGTAGTGTAGTTGCCTTATAGGAGAATATATTCAATTCCTTTTTTCTCCATCCTTTATAACATTGCTTTAATTGATTTCACTTCCTCATATTCCTTAAGAACTCAGCACACTTCTTTTAATACTTTTTGCAAGACAAGTCGGCTGAGCAGTAAATTCCTTGGGTTTATTTGAGTGTTTTGTTTTTATTTCTTTTCACTTTTGAAGTACAATTTCACCAGCTACAGAATTCTTAGGTGGTGGGTTTTTCTTTTTAACCTTTTTTACCCGCACCCTCTCTGTTCTTGCTTGCATGATCTCTGATGAGGTGTCTGATGTATTTCTTATCCTCGTCCTCTGTAGATAAGGTGCTTTTTTTCTCCCCTCTCGCTCTTTTCAGTATCTTTATCTTTGGTTTTTGCTGTTTGAGTATTAGTGCAAGATGTAGATCTTTTTGGCATTTATTCTGTTTGGTGTTCTCTGAGCTTCCTGAGTATGTGGTCTGGTGTTTTATCATTAATATTGGAGAATTTTCAGCTATTATTACTTTGAATATTTCTTCTTCCTCTCTTTGTTCTCCTTCTGGTGTTTTCCATCATGCGTTTGCTATACTTTTTGTATTGTTCCACAGTTATTGGATATTTTGTTCTTTTTTGCATTTCACTTTTGGGAATTTCCATGAACATATTTTCAATCTTACTGATTTTTCCCTTGGCCACGTCCAATCCACTGATGAGCACATCAAAGGCAGCCTTCATTTCTGTTACACTGTTCTTGGTTTCTCGCATTTCATTTTAATTCTCTCTGAGTTTCCATCTCTCATTAGCATATTAATCCACTAAGGCATTAGCATATTTATCATACTTATTTTAATCTCAGTATTATGCTTCCATAAATCTGTGTCATATCTGAGTCTGATTCTTATGATTGCTTTATCTCTTCAAACTGTGTTTCTCTCTTATCATGTCTTGTAATTATTTTTTTAAAAGATTTTATTTATTTATTCATGAGAGACAGAGAGAGAGAGAGAGGGAGAAGCAGGCTCCATGCAGGGAGCCCGATGTGGGATTCGATCCCGGGACTCCAGGATTACTACCTGGGCAAAAGGCAGGCGCCAAACCGCTAAGCCACCCAAGGATCCCTGTAATTATTTTTGTTGAAAGTTGGACATAGTTATTGGGTAATAGGAACTGATATAATCCGGCTTTTAGTGTGTGCTTTTATGTTAAGCCAGCTGGAGGTTAGGTTGTGTTGAATGTTTGCTATAGCTGTCAGTGTCAGAGGCTTCAGAAACCTTCATGTCTCTCCCGTTCCCTGCCTCCTTCTCTGGCTCTTTAAGGAACTCTCTTGAAGTCTTTGATATGCATCTCTCAGCTATGACCACTGTGGTTTCACTGGCGCCCCTTTGGTGGGGAGTTGTTCTTGTGATCTTTATGGTTAAGTGTCCGTTATTTAGTGGGCCTGAGTCCTGGGCTCTGCTGACTCCTATAAGCATTTCTTAGCCTCCTTTTTTCCCCTTCCTTCCTTAGTTGGGTCAGGAAGGCTAGTAGGGGCTGGAGTTAACCTCACTGCTCTTTCCCCAGGTCCAATAGGGCTCTATTTAAAGCTGCTTCTCTCAGAGGGCAGGCCTCGGTTACGGAAAAAGCTCTTGACTTAGGTATTTCAAAATGGTTGTTTCTCTGTTCTCCTATTGCAAACCCAAGGGGATTTTTCTCCCGTCTTCACTATGAGATTTGGTGCTAGGAACGTGCAGGGGCCTCCTCCCCTAGGACTGGGGCTCAGGAGGTTTTTGACTCTCAGACTTCCACATTCAGTCACCATCAATTCATCAGAGTTACCATTTTTGTTTTCCTACAAGCTTCTGGCTTCACCAGCTTCTGCTTTGCTAAGCTGATCTTGGCCATGAATCTCTCTATTCTTCTGTTGTTGTTTTTTTTTTTTTTTTTCTGATTTCTGAGTGGCAGTTTGCTCTGTGACTTTCATTCTCCCTAATGATCTGAGCTGAAACCAAAAGTCTCCCTTTACCTAGTTTTTATCATTTGGTTCTTATTTTTATTGGTGATTTGTAAAGAGTTCGTTGTGTATTTTTTTTAATTTTTTATTTATTTATGATAGTCACACACACACAGAGAGAGAGAGAGGGGCAGAGACACAGGCAGAGGGAGAAGCAGGCTCCATGCACCGGGAGCCCGATGTGGGACTCGATCCCGGGTCTCCAGGATCGCGCCCTGGGCCAAAGGCAGGCGCTAAACTGCTGCACCACCCAGGGATCCCCTCGTTGTGTGTTTTGAATACCAACTCCCTGCCAAATTATATTTGTAATTGGAAATATTCAGTTTCTCCTTTGGAAAAGATAGCCTGGAATGTTGTTTTTAATGAAACACACGAAGTTGTGGACAGGGTAGTTGGCCAGTGGGAGGAAGATATGATGGATAATTAGTTTATTTTAAATCTTGATATTCATGTGAATTTGTGAAGATTTTAATACTTGTGATTTAGGTAGAATTTTAAAAGTGGAAGTCTTCTTTGTCTGAGTCTACAAGTAAGTCTTGAACAGATACTCAGAAGGTAACCTATTAACAAGAATATATTTATATTTATATTTCCAAGCAGGAAACATTAGAAAATGAAAGACCAATTTGAAGTTTATGTGTGATCTTCATCTTTCAGTAATTCCAATTTTCTTACTAATTAGCACCATGAGTCTTGCTTGGAAAGGAGTTATTTCCAAGATAATTGATATAGTCAAGCTATTAAAGGGGGGGGGAGAAAGAGATCGTGTTTTGAGCAGTGGTTTTATAAACTTATTTTCTGCACAGGCCTTTGGTTTCCTCTTTTATTTGAATCTAGAAGCAACGAGAAGCAAAGTAGTGGGGGAGGGAAGGTGAAATTTACATTAGTAGTATGTCAGATTCAAGGCTGAAAGAATATTTTATAAGATTCTTGGAGGGTACAGGGCTTATTAGAAACAAATTGTACTGTTGGAGAGGGGAGAGGTGGTGTTAGGTTTGGAGAGTAACCCCGTGGGGGTGGTTATGTTACTTGCCTCTGCAGTCCTGTTTGCCTTGGTGGGAGGAAAGGGAAAATATAGCCAGATGTTGCGAATGATCCATGGCCACCTGGTGTGACAGAGTGGAGACCTGGGCATCAGCAGCTCGTAATGCTCCTTGGCCAATCCAAGGTAATTGTTCAGCCAGCTGTGTTGGAGGAAGCAGACGTTATTTCTTACGTTATAGTTGACATTTTTTTCCGGCACAGAAACAGGTAAAGTCTGCCGAAGATAGGAATTCCTGAGACCCTGAGTAAACAGTTGCCTTTGTAATTCACACTCTCAAGACAGAGGCCATATGTAGCCCTTCTTAGAGATCTGCATGGGACTGGGGCTGAGTGATTAGGAGCCAGGTTGTCATTAGAAATGCTCAGTTTCTCTTCTTACACATGTCCTGAAATGGTTGCTTGATGGGGCTGTCTCCTACTGAGGTAGTCTGTGTTCAGCGTAACGCATCAGCTGCCTTCTGAAAGTTAGTGTGAGATTTAAGTGGTTATTCAACTATGCTTCGTTGCAAAACAGTCACCTTACGTTTGGATTGATTCCTAATTTAATGACAGGGAGTCTATTTGCTCTACAAAAATGCACGTGGGATGTTTCCTCCTGAGCATCACGTAAGAGCAGGTAGTTGATTGCCTGGAATGAGTGGAGGCAGCAAGGCAGTTTCATGTCCCTTATGGAGGTGATTCCTGTTATTCTCCATGGAATTCTAGTAGGGAAATACCCAGCTCCTGAGCTATTCTACCTAACAGTGGGCTTGTTGGGGCACAAAGATGTGTGTCTCCCACTGTATTCGGCTTTGCCAAATCATCCTACAGGTGATTGTACGTGACCGGAAGTGACTGGCTTGCCGAGCCGTGTGTTGGCATTAGCAGTACTCCACTTCATCTCCCCTTATCACCTCAGTCTCTGGACTGTGTGGTTTTCGGAACCCTTGCTTTATTGCCACGGCAGGCGGTAGTTCATGTCCTGTTGCCAGGAAGGTGTTTGGCCATGAGCGTGGGCCTGACATTCTGAATTGGTTCTCAGAGTACATTGACCACAATTCATTGTGGACCCAGGTGAGAAAAGGGAGTGGCCTGTTCCTCAGGGCCGAGATGGAACGGGATGTGGTGGTTGTGCAGAGGCTAGGTCCACGCTTCTCTGAGTTGTGTGAAAAGTGCTATAGAAACACAAGTTCTGTTGGAAGAAAAGTCAAGGTTGAGGTAGAATCTCATGGTAGATTTTTTTCTTAAGACAGTTTTATTTACTTGAGGGAGAGAAAGAGACAGAGACAGAGACAGAGAATGAGCAGGTAAGAAGTGGCAGAGGGAGAGAGAGAAGGCGACTCCCTGCTGAGCATCTAATGTGGGGCTCCTCCCTGGGGCTCTGAGATCATGACCTGAGCTGAAGGCAGA
This sequence comes from Nyctereutes procyonoides, assembly GCF_905146905.1. Classification (NCBI taxonomy): domain Eukaryota; kingdom Metazoa; phylum Chordata; class Mammalia; order Carnivora; family Canidae; genus Nyctereutes; species Nyctereutes procyonoides. The sequence goes on from NW_026575043.1 coordinate 112,699, forward strand.
TGCTTAACTGCCTGAGCCCCCCGGACACCCCTCATAGGATGGATTGAAACCTGCTTTTATGGGCTGACTTGGAGACATCACCACCATATTCACAGTATCTCAGGAATATATGTCCCAAAATCTAGGATAGAATTACAAGTGAACTTTTGGCACCAACTCCATTTGATTTGGGTGGAGGAGGGACTGAGTAGTACTCCTTGAAGTTTAGTTTGGTACCTTAGGCACTCAGCTACCACTCATTGAATGAGTGAAGGAGAGAGTCTAGGGTGTGGCTCAAGGCACTAAAGATAATTTCTAGAGGGAGGGATCCTGCAACCTCCAGGACACCTTTCATTATTCATCCAGGTCAAGTTGGGACCTTTTGCTGCCTCTTTTTTCTTTTGTTCCTTTTTCTTTCATTCTTGAGGTCATTTCATTGTCATTGTGTTTGTCTAGTCACTTCTCTTGGAGTGCCTTAGCTATGGTCGATTTGTATTTGTCTAGTCACCTCTCTTGGAGTGCCTTAGCTATGGTCGATTGGGTGTAGTAAGGAGTATTCCGTGTGTGCAGACCCCCGGACTCTCCATTCTGGTGCACACACATCTGCGGTGGTAGTTCAGGGCTGGGGCTGTGGAGCTACATTGCTTGGACTTGGATTCTGGCTGTGCCAAGAATATCATGCCAACAGTGTGATGATAATACCTCATTGTCTGACTTCGTGGCACCTCTTGTTCCTTATATGTGAATGATGATAATAGTGGTACCTACCTTGCATGCTAGAAGTGAAATCATAGGCTTTTGTGTGTATAACCTAAAATTTCTTTCAGACGATTCACTTGGAATCAAAAAAGAATTTTGTATATTGTTGTAAGCATCCATCCATCCTGCCATACACTGTCTGATATTTGCTGTTCACAGACACACATAAGGTTATGTTACTTATGGTCATGTGACTTGTTAGTCAATGAAATGTGAACAGAAGTGAAGTGTGTCACTGCAAGGCAGAAGTCTTTGAGGGCCAGCGCACTGTCTGCTACATTTCTCCACCCATGCACTCCCCGTTGGTCACAGGTGCTGTTCCAAATGGTGGAAGCTCTTGCACGGGGGCCCAGGAGTGCGGAAATGGGGAGCAGAGTTCCCAGAGGACATGTGGTGTCCACAGAGTAGGAGTGAGGTAATCAATCTTCAGTGTCATGAACCACTAACATTTGCGAGTTATGACCATTGTTCCCCTATTTAATTCTGATGAGTGCCTTCACCATGTTATATTTTAAATATAATATCTGTTTTTCTGACAGAATAGCTTAGTGATGTAGAGGGTAAAGCAGATGTAATTAACTTTCCATGTAGTTCTTTTTAAGTGGCTATTCTTGGTCTGGGAGTTGCACTGTAAAAAGTTAATATTTATATTCTTGTCAAAACTATATCTTTTTATTAGGTCTTTCTTGATAGACATGTACTCCCCTCCTAATTGCTGGGGTGAGGCCTGAGAAAGGCTGGCATGAACTAAAAGATCTCACTGTTTTTAATGTTTTTATTTATTTATTTATGAGAGAGATAGATACAGAGAGAGGCAGAAACACAGGCAGAGGGAGAAGCACACTCCATGCAGGGAGCCAGATGTGGTACTCAATCCCGGGACTCCCAAGATCACGCCCTGGGCCAAAGAGGCAGGCACCAAATCGCTGAGCCACCCAGGGATCCCCAGATCTCACTGTTTGATGTGATTTTTCTGGAGTAATATAATAGCAGGATAGTGTGCCATCTTGGGTCAGACCTTGTCCATTTCGTGTTCTCTCTCAGCACTAATAAGACAGAAGGCCAGTATCTCTATATTACTTTCAGATTCCTTTGTTTTCTTAATGAATTTCATGAGCTTATTTTTACTTAACAAGCAAGGGCTTTCAGTATCAAAGTGCAACATGTATGTCACCCCCTCCCCGCCATATCTTCTGATTTATACCTTTTTTAGCCAAAAGAAGTGGCCTGTCATGTATCAGTGTATTCCATATGCAATTAGCATTTCATTTTTTTGTAATTAGCATTTCAATTGTAACTTCGGTTTCTTTTGCACATTGCAGGATTTCTTTTCTTTTGTAGTATTGCAGCCACAATTGCTTTTTTTCTCCTTGTCATTTCTGTATTTAGTTTAGCCAAATGCTAATAAATTAAATGGTCTTCACTGACAACCTTAAGAATAAATTTTAGTTATAAATTTCATTTAAATTGGTATGTTACAAATTATAGAGAAGACCAAAATTTGAGTGTCACTAGTTAACAAACTTGATATGCATCTTTGGTTTCTAACTTGAATAAATATTTGATAGGTCACCAGCACACTATTGTTTGCTTAGTGAATTTAGAGAATTGACTTTTAAGTCTTGTGTCCTTCCACTAGATGGTGCGCATTCCTTTAGGTAATCTGAGACTTCCTTCAAGGAACTTGTCAGTTATGCCACTGATGGCTTAAAAATAAAAAAGAAACAAATTCAGGTTAGAGAAATATCAAAAACTTGCGAAATGCCCTTACGTCATATAAAGAGCCACAGAACTTTGTGGCAGAGGTATTTATGCTTGATAATGCACTGTATTTCCAAGGAATCAGTGATTTTATTATAAAGCCCATTTGTATACTTAACTGCATATTGTACTGTCTTCAGTGAAGGGCAAACAATGGCAAAAAGCAGGCCCGGTGGTCCTCAGCCATGCAACTCTTGAAATCCATACTCAGATAATATTTAAATAAGTGTAAAATTACAACCGAGATAAAATCAGGTTATTGCTTCTTAGAGCATATAATAGGGGGTGTGGGTTGGAAGCATTTGCTTACATTCTAGGGATGGCTCATTTAAGAAGTGACTACATAGCTAGATCAATGAGATATAAAGGTTGTTTAAGAAAATCAGGCAAGCATGGGTTGAGGCAGGAATTGCACAGTAAGTGTCAGTGTTGGGAGTTGTCTATACACATCTGTTATTGTTGTGGTCATTGCGATGCATAGATCCCCTGGGCCTTTTCCATTTGGACACTTGTGTTCTTCAGTTCTTATTTCCTCAGTGATTTTATTCCCTCTCCTCTTTCTGGAAGTTCTTTTAGTTAGGTGCAAGTCGATCATTCTGGTTTAGTAGGCCTTATTTTTTTTTTTTTCTTTTCTCAGATTTTGCTTTCTGAGATGGATCCTCAACTTTTATTTTTATTTCTCTATTTAATTTTTAAAGAATTCCCTGCCATAATTTTAATTCATTTGTTTGTTTGTTTGTTTGTTTATTTTGTGGGCAGTGTGTGGGCTAGAGTGTATCTGTTCCTTTTATGTAGCATCCCAGTCTTCATGGATACAGTACCAAATGTTTTTAAGAATAATTAAAACAAACCAAAGAAATCCCTTATTTATCGATTCCTTACTATGGTTCCATGTGCTTTTCAAAGTCCTAAAACCCTTGTTTAGTTCTTCCAGCAACCCTAAGAAATACTAATCTTCATTGCTTCAAAATGGGGATGAAGATTAGAAGAATAAGGCACGGATTTGACTACAGTTACACAGCTGGTTACGTGGTGGAGCTTATCTTGAACCCCTTGCCTTGAATTCTGGTGGATTCTGTGCTTTTAAACTGAAGTTATATCTGCTGGTTGATGACTTCTCAGTACAGTGGTTTTGTTCTTACTTTAAATCTTGTTTCATTCACAATGTTCATTTACTCTGGAACTTTGTTTCTGTTTGCTTGGTGTTGATTTTGTCAGAGGTCTGTTAACTCTTGGTCATCTGCTTGTACCTGATAGCGAGGTGTTAAAAGGCTGATTGGAAGCTCTTTGTGTCTGGGCAGGGCTTGGTGACTGCTGGGCTTCTCTATAGAACAGTGGTTTTCAAATATGGAGAGGGGGTGTTGGGGGAAAGGAGGTGATTTTGGAGCGCTTGGGGTCATCAGGGGCACTGTTACACATCCTATAATAGACAGGACAGGCCCCCATAACAAATCAGCCAGCCTAAAGTGTCGGTAGTGCCAAGATTGAGAAACTCAACTTTTGAGTGAAGGGATTGAAAAAGCAGTTACTCTTGGTCATGGGAGCAGAGGTTGTGGATTACAGAGTACAGCGGCTTTCTTTCCTGGGGCTCCTTGGGGTCTGCTGTCCCGGGGGCTAAAGGAAAAGAGCAGCCCCTCTCAGTGTTGAGATGTTCGGCATCCTCCTGCCTGGCATCTCTGAGCCCAGAGCATCATAGTGTTCTCCCAGCCAAATCAGCTCTTTCCTACACAGTCTCCCAGCATCCTCCAATAACTTTTTCTAGAAATTCATTCTAGAAATTACTTTTCTGGTGTCATCTTTCCAAGATTATAATTTTTGGTGAAGTTATCATGATACATCTTAGGATGGAGAAAAGATTCATATCTGATATTAATCACTAAACTTTTGAAACCTGTTTTTTAGTGGGATTAGTGTAATCCATCAGCTGCTTATAGTCTCATTTTTAATCACTTCTTATAGTTAGAATTATTCCTTCTCAATTCTTTGAAGTTACTTTGAGATACAGTTTTTTATTTTTTTAAGATAATTTTATTTTCAAATGAGAGATACAAAGAGAGGCAGAGACATAGGCAGAGGGAGAAGCAGGCCCCCTGTGGGGTGTCCGATGCAGGACTTGATCCCAGGACCCCTGGATCATGACCAAAGCCAAAGGAAGACCCTCAACCACTGAGCCACTCGGGCCCGGAAGACTACTTTTCCACACCCCAGAGGCTTTTACAGATGTCCCCAAACACTCAGCCATTCCCACCAATGTCTGAAGGGAAGCCAGCCCAGTTCACAGGGGATCAAAGAGATTTGAGAGGCTTGGGCCTCGTTGCACATATGCTTTGGGCACCCTTAGCGACTGCCCTCTGTGCGTATGCACAGCGATGCCAGCTTCTGATGTGCACAGGTGCATTCATGTTTAGCAGCGTTGCTAGGTTACACTGGTTCTGCGTAGAAAGATTGTTAAGTCATTGTGCTAAGTCCCTGGGACTTAGAATTTTTGTTGTATCCCTCTTTGGAAAAAAAAATTAAAAAATAGCAAATATAAATTTTTATTGCTATTTCAAAAGTATTAGTTTACTTTACAAAAGTTTTCTTTAAAAATACTGAACTTGGGATCCCTGGATGGCGCAGCGGTTTGGCGCCTGCCTTTGGCCCAGGGTGCGATCCTGGAGACCCGGGATCGAATCCCACATCGGGCTCCCGGTGCATGGAGCCTGCTTCTCCCTCTGCCTGCTTCTCCCTCTGCCTGTGTCTCTGCCTCTCTCTTTCTCTCTCTCTCTGACTATCATAAATAAATAAAAATTTAAAAAAAATACTGAACTTTCCTGATGCCTTGGTTGCTGTTTGTTGAGCATCAGACTCTTGATTTTGGCTCTGATCATGATCTTAGGATTGTGGGGTTGAGCCCCCTGTTGGACTCCATCCATGTTCAGTTGGGAGACTGCTTGAGATTGTCTCTCTCTCCCTCTGCCCTTCACCCCACTCGTGCATTCTCTCTCAAAGAAATAGTATCTATTCTTTCAGTCCACTTATTTCTCAAACAGAACCTGAACACAGGTTATGTAGACATGCAGACATGCTCGATATGTTCATATATACATACATATATATAGAATAAAACCTTTTGCAGCTGTATAATATATATATATTTATAATGTCAACTATGTTGTAAAAAAATAAGTTGATCTGTATCTTGTTTTTTGCCTCTCTATCTCCTTTGTGTAAAAAGCAGCTTCTCTATTGAGACATTCTGCTCAAAGGCCACATAATGGAGAGTGGTGTTGCCCTTGTTGTCCATAACATTTGGATCAGCACCGTGCCCCAGCAGAATAGTCGCACAGGCCTGTTCTTTGCATTGGCAGCCTGTCAGCACTACACCAAGAAAGAGAATGTAAATTCTGGGAATTTAAAGGAAACAAGCCACAACTTTCACCTCCCATTTACACTCACCCAAGGTACTCTACACCTCTGGGTCACGGTCTCCCACTCATCCCCAGAAGTATCCATTTCCTAAGCCCCTGCACAGCATTCGGTCATCATCATCACCACACTACCCTCTAGGCCTTCAGTCCTTTGTGGGCCCTAGGTGCACCATCTACTCCCAGGCACGAATGGGAAGATTTTCTCTCTGGGATGGGAGGGTGGCTAGCAGACAGAATGTTGCCTTTCTGTATGCATTACTTTTCTCTTTCCCTCCCCCTGCCTTGGTTTTGTAGTTGTTTCCGTGATAACTGGACCTGATGTATAAAATTCGGTGTCAGTGTGTTCATATATATGTACATATACATAGTGCTTATGTTCCTCCTTATATAGGATAACTACCTCTGCTCTTACAAAACATACAGACAGGGTTATCATGTTTGCATTTCTGAACATGTACAGAGAAACCTAGGTACTTTCAAACTTGATTTGTAAGTACACCCAACTGGTTCTCAGCACAGCTGACCCTCAAATAAAGCTGGTAAAGTAATATACAGTACAATATAACCTAAATTGTATCTTCATATATGCATCCTTTGGTGCTGGCAACCATCAGTGACTTTAAGATTTTCCTTTGATTAGGTGAGGATCCCTTAGTCAAATTGAGGCAAGTAGCCATTGTTGATTAGAAACTTTCAAAATCACCTGTTCCTTCTAACCAACGACAATGGGAACAAAGTCCCCTATCACAGCATGTGATTAAATAGAGTTTCACCCCAGAAAAACAGTCTGCTGAAAAGTTTTTGGTCTCAAAATGCTAATACAGGAGTGAACCAACTGGGAGTGGAATTCATATGAAGAAAATAATAAAGCTTTTTCTCAGGGAATGGACAAAGTATTTCTCAACATTCCTGAAGTCATCTGAAACTGCAGTGCATTTCACCACATTTCAGCAAGATAACAAAAGCATGCGGTGGGACAATGGCTTGTCTTGTACATATTTTGTCTGTGTGAGGCTGAAATAAGCCATCAGTTGTGTGGAAAATCTGTAAATATTATTGCAAAAGTTATTGAATCATAGATTATACTTATTCATTGCTTACTGGCAAAGGAATTGTGCAACACACTAGCTATTATTCATTTTATTATTAACAAATTGTTGGCCAAAGGCCTCAATAATGTATTTCCTTTTAAACACCAGAGAAAGTATTGAAATAAAAGCAAGCTATTGTTTGTTTTTAAATTTACCAAATTTCTGTTCCAGAAATATTATGACCTTCACTTTTAAATGGTATAGATAATGTAGGAAATTAACTATATTTCTTGGTCAGCAATCTGAAAAATTCATAAAACCCTGTCCCCTCTTTGACTTTTGAACCTAGCAGCAGTAGTGTGTTCACAGAATTTCCATTAGACTTGATGAAAGTCACAGGTGCACTTTTATTTTCTTTTTTTTTTAATTTTTTTTTATTATTTATTTATGATAGTCAGAGAGAGAGAGAGAGAGGCAGAGACACAGGCAGAGGGAGAAGCAGGCTCCATGCACCGGGAGCCTGATGTGGGATTCGATCCCAGGTCTCCAGGATCGCGCCCTGGGCCAAAGGCAGGCGCTAAACCGCTGCGCCACCCAGGGATCCCACAGGTGCACTTTTAGAGGGAACAATATCTGGTGGCCTGTTATTTGAATAACATTGTAAAAGACTGCTTTAGAGATGTAACCAGTATGGGTAGAAGACAAAAACCAAGAAAAAAAAGGTCCGTGTTTGTTGACATGGGTGTATATTTGTATGATTTCATTAGTTGCCTAGTTTGGAGAATACTTAGAAAATAATTGTGGGGAAAATAACTCAGTAAAAAGAGAAAAATGGAAAGTAAAACCATAAAGGGTTAATATATTTGGGAATCTAGTTTGCAATTGTGTGTGTGTGTGTGTGTGAGAGAGAGAGAGAGAGAGAGAGACAGAGACAGAGACAGAGAGGGAGAGAATGGTAGAGAGAGAGGGGGAGAAGGAGAAATAAAGGTAGAGAGAGTAAGAGGAAATAATGACTGCTACTTCTATTGGTAACATCTATTCAAAAGTACGCATACCTACTAAGGGTGTTCTGGCTCAGCCATCTCTATGCCAGATATCTGTTTTTTCAATAAATGACTTTTTAAAAACTTTAATAGCTCTAGCATGGCTTGCAGTTGATTCTTGGCTCAAGATATAGTTGGCTTTGGGTTTTTATTGATGAGTTGTGTGTTTTTCCTATTAACATTTCTTTTATAATTTCCATAGCAGTTTAACACCTGGAATATAGTTTTTATTTTGGAGGAAGAAAACATATTTATTTCATTTTATTATTTTTTTCAAGGTCTTTTAACATCATGCTCTTGCTGATTTTTCTCTTTGTGTTGTTGATGACAGTTATTATTTGAATGAATTGCCTGTCACATGGGCTTAGTCAGCCTGAAGCTTTTAAGTGTGCGAGTTTTATTTTGTTGGACCAACATTATAACAGAGGGTGAAAAATATAGTACCATTCTGAATCCCTTAAGAAAGGCTCTGAACATCTGACATGCCTATACAAAACATAATCACTTATTTTGCCTGAAAGCATATGCCAATGACTTTTGCTATAGTTCTCTGTTGCTAGATACTGGATTTTTTGTATCCCTAAAGTCACACTGCCTCCAAGTGCTTTATAGTGTCTGCTTTGCTGATTCTCCACAATTGTTTAGGGCACAAATATCACGTTGGACTTGAGAAAAAATGTCCCTTTGGTGGGATTTAGTTGTGTTACATTATGGAATTCCTTTTTCTCTTCTACTTTCAAAGAGGTGGTCCTCCGTAAAACAAATTTAATGATTCCTGCATTTTTAAGAGTATCCTTCCACACATCAGAATGTGCTGAAGATCTGGAGGGCTTGGCTGGAGTGTCCAGTGAGTGAAGACTCGTTATGGCAAAATAACGAGGTGTGGGCTTTTTATTATGAAGTCCCCCTGGAATGTCAGGTTTTTAAAAAATGTTTTTATACTTACTAAAAACTAAAAACCTTACAGTGAACCCTTAAATCTAATACATTCTGTTAAAATAAAGTACTTACTTTACTATTCAAAATCAATTTCCACGTTGGTACCCAGAAAGTTGATGCTGTTCCCAAGCCATGTTAGAAAAGAGAATAAAATAATAATGATTGATAATATGTAGGAGTATTGAACTTCCTTTACCTAAATTTATTTTCCAGGTTAATGTATGTTAACATACTTATAAGAATAAGCTTTCATTTCTTCCCAGTTCGGTCATATACCAATATGGCAATTTCCTGCCCTGCTAACTAACACATGTGTACACACACACAGACACTAACCTGTGTATACAGGTACACACACATTCCTATTTAGTGAGGAGGTCTCACATTATCTTGCTGGACTTCATAGTAATTGCTATTAGGTTGCTCCCTAACAGTTACAACCTCCTAATTTACTGTGTATTTAATTATTTATTTTGTCTGTTTTCTTCCTCAGCCACTAGAGTGTAAATTCCACAGGGGCAGGGACTTCTGTTTATCTTGTTCATTGCTTTATGGTTTGTATCTAGAAGAGTGTCTACCACGATGCAAATATTTTTGAAAAAATATTTGTGAAATGATCAAATTGCATGCTTTTGATGCTAGAAAAGAAGTTTAGATAGCTGTTGCCAAAAAGAAAGAAGTGTTAACAACTACCTCTCTTCTGTCTTCTCTCTTGTAGTAGGATATTCTGAGTCTGTTCTTCCTATCAGGACCGAAATGCCTAACAGGAAATGTGGTCATAATGGCTCTTCCTGGATTCTGATTCCATTTGCAATTCCTGCTCTACCTCTTAAAGAAAATTTGGGCAGAAGGATTATGTCTCCGGGCATCATCCATGCAGACTAAAGATTATGAAGTCCGCAGCAGTTCCACTGTATGATTCAGGTCAGATGCCCTCTAAGAAAATCTTGAACTTTAGAATTCTTAGAGCCTTTTTCTTTTCCAAGAAAAGAATATATTCAATTATCTATGCAAAAATAGAACATAAATGCTGATATTCTCTATTGACGCTAGAAAAACAAACAGTAAGATCATTTTAAATGTACAATTGCGGGGATCCCTGGGTGGCGCAGCGGATTGGCGCCTGCCTTTGGCCCAGGGCGCGATCCTGGAGACCCGGGATCGAATCCCACATCAGGCCCCCGGTGCATGGAGCCTGCTTCTCCCTCTGCCTGTGTCTCTGCCTCTCTCTCTCTCTCTCTGACTATCATTAAAAAAATAAAAATAAAAATAAAAAAAATTAAAAAAAAAAGATTGCATGTGATTTTAAAATAAAAATAAAAATAAAAATAAATGTACAATTGCTAGGAGTATCAGTTTTCCTCTGCACCGCATCAGATAATAAGTATTTTATTATGTATTATGTACAAAGTATGTGTGCATATATACACATATATACGTACATATATGCATATCTATATGTACACATATATACATATGTACGTACATATAATACAATAACAGATATCAGTTGTTGACTGAGTGTCAAATCAAAGTGGTAATTATAAGTGCCTATATATTCTTCTAAGTATAGCCATGTTATAATTTGATTATCTTTTCTTAAGGTTACTCTCAGCTGACATTTTTTAATTTGTATTTATTGATTTTTATTTTAAAATATTTTATTTATTTATTCATGAGAGACACAGTGAGGCAGAGACACAGGCAGAGGAAGAAGCAGGCTCCCTGCGGGGAGCCCGATGTGGGACTCAATCCCGGAACTCTAGGATCATGCCCTGAGTGGAAGGCAGATGCTCAACCACTGAGCCACCGAGGTGTCCCTTTTTTTTTTATTTTTAAGTAACCTCTACACCCAGCATAGGGCTTGAACTCACAACCCTGAGATCAAGAATCACATGCTCTACCTACTGAGCCAGCCAGGTGCCTCTATAATTTGATTCTTATATGGCCAACATATTCTTTAACTTTAGACAGTATGGCTATATACTTTGACAAACATTAACCAACAAAGTTATACCTCAGTCACCTCAAGGATTTTCTCCATCAAGAAAAGAAAAAAAAGTTGTGGGGAGGGAGTGGGAATAAAGGGTAAGAGTCATCTTATTTTGCAGATTTGCAGCATAAAAGGATATTATTTATAATGATGATTCATTCTTTGCTTTTTTTAATTGGAGTTCAATTTGCCAACTTATAGTATAACACCCAGTGCTCATCCCATCAAGTGCTCCCCTCAGTGCCCATCACCCAGTCACCCCCACCCCCCCGCCCACCTCCCTTTCCACCACCCCTTGTTCATTTCCCAGAGTTAGATTTGAAGGCAAAAAGGTTATATGGAAGAACTTTTCTGAACTTTCTGGGCAAATGACATATATATACATCAGTCTCCTGCAGTTTCCTTGTAAATGTATTTACTTTGTTAAAGCAAAATCTTTTGGTTGTTATTTTAGAAGGTTTAAGAGCCAATCAAGGGAATTATTAGATCATTTTCTGTACTACATGGCTATTAACTTCTTGAAAGAGAAAAGGGATTTTCCAGATATACTGAAGTCCCCTATAATTAATTTACTTCAAAGCCTACTTCAAGGAGATGAAACTAGAGTGAACCCAAACAGTAAACTCAGATAGCAAAATGAATTACATAAATAGGAAAAAAAGGAGATTTCTGTTTCCAGCTCTGATAATTGAAAGACTGCCCTCTTACTGTAAATAATAGGACAAAATGTATTGAACAACTATTTCCAGAAACTGGGCAACAAACAGTGGAGGACTATAATCCCTGGAAAAAAGGAAATAAATGAGGTGAACCATAGAATCTCTCTGACCTCCTTATAGACATTTTCTAGACTGCGGCCCAGGAAGGAGAATCTAGGCAAAACACAGCATTTTCTCTAAGTTGAGGAGAACAAGCAGAGTTTAGGGGGAATGAGGTGGCTGGAATACGGGAGGCTGAGTGCCAGTGAGGAGGCAACTCTAGAGATAAAATGCCTCAAAAATGTGCAAGGGGTTCCCTTAAAGTTTGTCTTCAAATCCCCAGTTATGGATATGGACAACGAACTTCCTTGAAGTCAGGCAAAGCCTGGCCAGAGTCTGTTACTAAATACTTAACCACACATGCATGGGATAAAACCCCATGGGCTGAGGCAAAACATAATTAGATAAATAGATGCTAAAAAGTTGCCCAAGCTCATACAGAGCTGGGGGATGTTTAAGTTTTGGCCAGCCAGAATGCAGAGTCCTCACTGGGGCTTTCAGTAGAAACTTGGGAGAGTTTTGCCTCATACTGTGGCAAAACTAGCCCTGAACTAAAGACTACACTAGATTTGACCTAACAAGGCTTAAAAACAAGTCTTATGTATTGACCTGATATATAAATAACTTCCTATCAAATCAAAGTCCAATAGCATTTAAGGGAAGCAAAGAAATCTAGTATTAAATATGCATACTCTACAAGATCCAGCATCCAATACAAAATCACTAGGCATGCAAAGAAGAAAAATCTGACCCATAGCTATGGTAGAAAACAACAAACAGTAAATAGTAGCCAGACTTGATGATGGCTCTCAATTGTCATCACCTCCTGATATTTATACCCATTAGTCTCCTTCCATATGGAGTTGGAAATTAGTTGGTATAACCAGTAGAGTTAGCATTAGAGGTGCTCCTGAGTGACATTCTAGGCTGGGAGATAAAGGACAATTGGATTCCTTGTTCTGGGAGAAGCCAGCAGCTAGCTACATGATGAGCAGTCCTGTGATGAGGCCCAGATGGAGAGGAACCGAGGCCTTCAAAAAAAATAGGCAACTCAGCTTGCCAGTCCTGTGAGTTAACCACCTTTTAAGGGATCTTCTTCCCTCTCAAGCCTTCAGATAGATGCATCCCCAGCTGACATCTAAATCTCACAATACTACAAGATAGCACATCCCATCAAAGCCCCAATTCCTTAACCACAGAAAATATAAAAGACGATAAATTTGATGATTGTTTTCTGCTGCTGAGTTTTGAGACAATTTGTTGGGGGAAAAATAGAGAATTAACATAGACTTTGGTACTGCTACTATAACAAAATCCGAAACATGCAGGAGTAGCTTTGGGACTAAGTAGAGAAAAGCTAGAACATCTTGAGATTTTTAGTGAAAGGCAAAAGGCCTTGAAGTTGCTATTAACAACCTTGTGGCCCTTGAGGAGGCTGCCATGGAGGCTGTCAGGTAGGTGAGAATATGACTGGAGACTGGTAAAAAGAGAATCCTTCATATATGGTGGCCAAAAATTGAGAGGCACTGTTTCACATGGTGTCATAGAAACTAGAAAAGGCACTGAATCAGCGGGATGGTTAAACTAAAGAATCTTTTCGGGCAGGATATGGAATGTGCAATCTAGCTTCTTTTTGCAGTTTATTGCATGATGGAAAGGAGAGAGGGAGAGAGAGAGAAGTTAAAGAAAAAGTTGAACACAAGGAACTGCTAGGTTTGAAAGTTCCCAGCCTCTTCAAACAATGCTAAATTTTAGAAATGGCTCTAGGAAAAGATCAGATGTCAGGAACTGTTAGGAAAGCATGGTCTAAAGATGAAACCAGGCATGGAGGGGATTGATGTCATCAAGATGGCAATGCAGGTGGTTGCCAACATCAGTCCTCCTCACAAGGACAGCTAGCAACTATCCATCGGCAAGACACCATTTGAAAATACTAGAATGGGAGTAGGGCTGAAAAAAAACCCTCAAACATAGAAACTAAAAAGGATTGCATTAGAAGGGCAAGAGGAGCAGTTATACTGATTGCATCACACTCCCCAGACCAGCACAACGATACACTGAGAGCTCCCCTCTCCCCCCCAGGCCTACGGTTTCTCCAGTGGGAAAAAGGGGAGAGCTCTCAGGGGAGAGCTCAGAACATCTAGCTCATCGAGCATTGTGGGATGCTTCCTGGGAGACCCACTTGGGTCTTGCCTCACAAGGATCATAGGGGAAATCTGGGGGTTTCAATCCCTGGGAATCAGATTGAGATGGAGGAGTTGGGGTAGAGTTTATAGCAATTAGTGTCCAGATCTTGGCTGACAGCATTCTTCCTTGCAGGAGCAACCAAGTAGATACTAGAGCCAATGGCTCTGCCCATCTGCAGAGCTGAGTTGGTGGCTCTGTGTGGCCAGGGAGCAGCTCAGCTTGATTTAAGTCCACAGCAAATGAGCCATACACACCTTGGAGCTTGTTCAGTCCTTCTGCCGTGGCAGGGAAGCAAGCTCAAAGCCCTGGCGAATGCTGCCTATAGCCCTCTGTCCTGCCAGGACAGGAGGCCTAACCAGAGTGCCTGGGAGCTGCACAGACAATCCTACAGCCCCATCTATGGGAGCAGCTGCACAGAGAGCCCAGCCAGTGCTCTGCAGATCTACAGAGCCGAGCCAGTGGCCTGTTGGGTCAGGGAGCTTGGTGGGAAGTTCTGCCAGATTCACATACCCATTCGGATCGTCATACCAGCTTGGAGCCTGTTCTCCCACTACATCCAGGCAGGAAAGTGAATTCACAGCCAGTGTAATGCAGAGGAGAGCCCATAGTCCCCCGCCCCAGCCCGGAAGCCCGATCAGGGAACCCGAGGAATTGTGTAGCCCATGCGCTACATGCGCTAGCCCAGGAGCCAGCTTAGCTCACTGGAGATGAGAAGGATATGTGATTGGGGAGGGCTAGACATTTTTTTAATGTTTTATTCCACTAATTTTGCAACACAATTCTTTCATTCCTCCTCCCCCCCTTCCTTTTTGTTTAAGAGATGTGGTTTGGCCTCCAGAATAATGGAATTAAGTGATAATTTATTAGAGTTACTCACTCATTAGTGTTCGTCCCTTTACCTCCTGGGGTCATCTTTCTCCTCTTCCAATCTATGCCCAGGTCTAATAGTCTCAAGGAACAGGGCTGACTCCCTGCTTGGCTCTTGTGTTCAGCCTGTGCCCTGACACGCAGAGCACTTCCAGAAACTGCCCTGATGCTGGTCTCCACTTGGTTTGGGACCCCTGATTTGATGTCCAGAATACTTGTGAACTAGGTCCGGATGTTTGGTTTGGATCTGGCCCCTGCCTCCACACTACCTTTTCTTCCCTTGAGGATCCCAGCCGCTCTGACCCCAGTGCTGACTGATTACTGCTGACAACCCTTCTCAAGTTGACAAGCAGTCCTGCCCCCGCCTCCGACTCCCCTTCTGGTTCCAGTATGGCTCCCAATTCCAGCCTGGCTCTTGGTTACAGGCTTCATCCTGGGTAGTAATCACATTCTTCTCAGGAGCAACCTTAGAGAGAATAAGGCTCATTTCCCAGAAGGTAAGGATGTTCTCAAACTCAAGCATAGGTTAGAAAGCAGATACTTGTAGGAGTGCCCATCTCCACCCCACCTGACGGTTTCCTGGAGAAATTCTAAGGATGTCAGTGTGAGCTCAGCTTGCTTGTGACTGGATCCTAGCAGCTTCTGTGGAGATCCGGTGGTTTGAGCACCGCTGAGCCACCCAGGGATCCCCCAGGACTCACAGTTTGCTGGCAGAATTTGGCTTGTTCACAGACATGCACAAGTTCTAACTGGCAGTTTTTGCCTTTCAGGGGACCATCGAGTAGCACAGTTCTCACATAAGGCTGTTGTGAACCTGGTACACCTTATTTAGTTATTTTTATTCTCTAATTACAAAAGTAATTGGTGCGTACATTCTCCTTGGAAAAAGTTAGAGGGTGTTCATCCTTACAAACCCCTTCTATGCATTTACACATTTCAAAATATGTGCAAGTGTATGGTTTTCATAACTGTTATATACTATTTGTGCATGCAAATTACATTTTTCATTGAATACATCAAAGGATCTTAACATGTCCATGCATATAGATATCTTAGTATTTTGAACTGCTCTATAATTTTCCAGTGTATGAGTGAAACATAATTAATCATAACCCTATTGATAGTTCTGTGGGTTGTTTTGAGTCTTTTCTGTTATAAAGAATGCTAAGTGAATGAATTTTTTTATTCAGAGTGCAAGAACTGTATCAGTGAGATAATTTTTTAGAAGTAGATTTACTGAGCCAAAGGATAGCTCCTTTTAAATTTCTAGAGCTATTGATAAATATTTTAGAAGTTTATCGATTTACACCCTCAAAAGGAGACTCTGAGGTTTTGTTTTGCCATAGCCTATCCCAGAATGTCAGAAAATCATTTGATTTGTGCCAGTGGTATCTTATTTTGGTTTTATATTTAAATTATTGCTTAGAATCATATTTCTTCTTTGGGTGAACCATCATCTTATGTGTTTTTCTGGTTTACCTTTTGGACTGTTGGGATTTTTTCCCTTGATTTAAAAGCACCATTCATATATTAAGGAAATGATTACCTTTACCTATGTTTAGAGTCATGAGCTCTTCCCTCCACCCACTCACCCCTGCCACCTTTGCTGGTTACCATGGCACATGTTTGTAGGTGAATTAAATAATGCTATAATGCTTTGCTTTTATGAGTTCTTGTGTCATAATAGACTTTTCCCTTTCTGTGATGATAATTATCTACTTCATAGAAAAATTAAATAATCATCTGGCGTTTATTTTTGTGCAGTTTAAGAGGTTAAGAATCAATGACACTGAGTGCTTGCTGTCAACAAAAATGGTGCTATCTTTCCATAACATGGTATGGCAATTGAAACATGGCTGTCCACTCAAGGACTACATTTTCTAGTCCCTTTGCCCTACATGCATAGTCATGTGGCCTGTAATCAAGTACAGAATATAACAAGACATGATGTGTGTTATCTTATTGGCCAAGACCTTAAGAAGTTCTCTGTTCTGTCTGCCATCAAGATATATGCAACAGAGGAACCCATTTAACACTATAAGTTGCCAGGAATCTGGGTCCTTGAACTATTGTAGTCAAGATGTCTAACACTGACCAGGAACATCTACTGTGATTCTTACATGAATGAGAAATATACTTGCATTGGAATAAGCCACTAAAATGTTGGGCTTTATTATTAAAGTGGCTAGTAAGGCTTTACCAATAAAGCATCCGATGAAGAGATAGCTGTCCCTAACCACTCATGTCTGAGCACACTTCATTTTATTCAGTGAGCAATATGCCAACTGTCAGTAAAAATGAAGTGTTAGTTCCATAGTGTCTGTAGAGGATCTGGAAGGGAGGTGGTTTATCAGTGGGTGACTTTCAGAGTTAAACACACATTAAAGTGAGTATTCTATTCAGTGCACCTGTGTCATCCACATCACTAGACCAGACTGGCTTTGTTAGAATAAAATTTGATAATACTTTTTAAAAAAATACTGGTTTATAGCAGTTTAAAATATGAAATAGCAAAGATGAACTTCAAAATCAGAAAGATTAATGAGGATAAATGTTACATATAACACATTTATTTCCATTCTCTCAAGTTTCTGGGTTTTTTTGGTGTAAATTTTTCAGAGGATAGGGAAGTATGACTTTACTTTGATTAGTTGCTGAGTTGACTTTCTCTCAGTGACCTTTATTTTAATGTTCAATAGACAATGGAAGAAAAGATTTGGAAGTGGAACACTGTATTCCAGTCCCCAAGAAGGATTTTGTTTTAAGCAGTTTATCAAAATGACTTGGAAGAGTTTTAGAACTTTAGAATTCCTGGAATCCAGCCATGCAGATCCTGATTCAGTAGGTTTATAGTGAAGCTGAAGAATCTATATGTCTAAAACTTTCCTCATATGATTCCAGTGCTCAGGCAAATTTGGGGATTACTGGCAGCAAAATGGCCAATCTTCTGAAATTTTTATTCACTTAGGGAAGGGGTAAATTAGAAATTACTGCTCTTAGAAAACAACCTATATGTTTGGTGAGAGATCCACATCTTCCTTGAAAGGTAATGATGTCTCCCATGAGTAAACAGTAGTTTACAGTGTATTTGAGAAGGGAAAGATTTTCCAGATTGTTTCAGAAATATTTGGTATAAGTTTTGTCATTTCCAAAGTGCTAGACAATTTTGAAACAGTCTAGAAGCTCAATAGACCACTACTTACTATAGAATGAGGTTCACATTAGAGCATAAATTTGATAAAGTCTTACTATTGTTCATATAACTTCATTATGAAGACAATAAGTATAAACCCTAAAAATGGGCAGCCCCGGTGGCTCAGTGGTGTAGTGCTGCCTTCGGCCCAGGGCCAGATCCTGGAGACCCAGGATTGAGTCCCACATCAGGCTCCCTGCATGGGGCCTGCTTCTCCCTCTGCCTGTGTCTCTGCCTCTCTGTGTGTGTGTGTGTGTGTGTGTGTGTGTGTGATGAATAAATAAAATCTTAAAAAAAACCCTATAATGTGTTCAAATTAAAGGCTCTATGGGAGGCAAATGAGTGTATGCAAGGAATAACCTTCATAGACAGGTATATGAGACAAGTAGAATGGCCAGTGTCTTTGGGACTGTCTAGGAGGTCCTGCCCAGAACATAACAGAGAGGTAGGTAGGAGTGTGAGATGTCCAAGAAACTTAACACACTCACAGAAGAATCAGTTTTATTTTTGAGCCCAGAGAAGGCACATATTGAACCATCATGGCAGCATCTGTGCCTTAAGAAATTTCTTGCTCTCTTTCCTCTTCTCCTTGGGCATGCTCCAACCCAGAAGTCAGCTTAGCAAGATGGGAAGTAGGAAGAGAAATGATAGAAGAGGGCTGGTGAGTCCCTTTTTTCTCCATGAAGGACTATCCTAAGCAGCATGCCCCAGCTGAGAGTGCTGGGGTGGGGGGAATCCTTAGCTTCAAATCAAGTTATCACTTTTGTTTATCACATGGGCATGGATACGGACATTTTAATTCTGACTGGAGGATTTAGTCTTACCTAAGAATGATCACAAAAGTCACAGGACCTACCTGAGTTTTCATGGGGCAGAGGAAGAGCTTGCTTTAGCTACAAGACTCAACGAGAACAAAGGGAGACAAAAATAAAGTTGCTTTATGCTTATACCTCATGAGTTCTAGTGTTCAGTATGTTGGTTAGATAAACATAAAGCCTTCAAAGAGAAAGAAATATAAATCATTTTATAATTGCCTTTGGTACAAGATTTTCTGTATTACTGTCCATTATCATGTGTAAAGATAAGCAGGAATTGATAGAAATTTGTATCTTCAGAACCAACTAGCTAGTAGAAAAATTTTTGACAAACCAGTTGTTGGTGCCTTATAGATTCCATGCTAGGTTAACTTTATTTTTTGCTCTACTGACTTTAACAAGATTGAGTTTTGTCTTTTCCCCTCCCCATAGTTCTTTCCTCCTTCCCTCCTACCCTTACTTCTAGTTTTTTAGTTTGTTTGTTTTCTACAGGATGTGGGCTTTTGTTCCAGAAAAACAAAGTTGTGAAGTAGTTGACTCTAAAGAGGTACCCATTGTGTTTAACTCCCTTCACCTACTGAAGCCTCATTTTTCTCTTAAAATCCTAGAGTTGAATGACATCATTTGTTCCTAAACCAACCTACACATGATAATGAACTAGAGAAGTTTTTGAAATGTTAATTTTCAAATTAAACCCCTAGAGATTTGATTCAATAGGTCAGGGCCTTGGAATATGTGGGTTTAGAGTGACTTTCCTGTGAGAATCACTGGAGTGATACAATCTGTGGGGCTCTTTCTACACCTGTTCTTTTCTTTGCTGATATTTTTCATATTCTAGCTTTCTGATCACAAGAACCCGAACTAACCCTAATGCTTAGATAACAATTTTTAAGTGCTTGCAAGGTAAACCCCACTCCAGAACAATGGAGATACTTAAATAAATTAGAGATTAATTTTTTTAATATAGTTAAAAGTACTAGTTCAAACTTATAATAGAAATAAGGACTTCTTGCTTAGTTGTATCTGGATATACTGATATAGGACAAAATAGACTATTCTTAAAATGTGTAAAAGAGACAAAGAAGGGGGTGCCTGGGTGGCTCAGTCAGTTAAGCACCTGCCTTTGATTCAGGTCAGGATCTTGGGGTCCTGGGATTGAACCCCATGTCAGACTCCCTGCTGAGTCTTCCTCTGCCTCTCCCCTTCCCCTGGGCTTGTGCTGTTCTCTCAAATAAATAAATAAAACCTTTTTTAAAAAAAGAGACAAGGATATTATATATTGATAAGACTAATTCATCAAGAATATATAAAAACCACAAACACACATGTACTGCCAATAGAGACCCAAAATACATGAAGCAAATATTGACACACTTGTAGAGAAAAATAGATAGCTCTACAATATTGGCTGGAGAATTCAATATACCACTTTCAATAATGGATTTAGGCAGATAACCTATAAAGAAAGAGAAGAAATGGACAACACTATAAATCGATTAGACCTTGCAGAGTTATATAGAACACTCAACCCAACAATAGCAGAATATACATTATTCTCAAGTGCACATGAAACATTCTGTTGAATAGATCATGTGTTAGGTTACAAAACAAGTCTGAAAATGTAAAAATATTGAAATTACAAGTATCTTTTCAACCAACAATAGAATGAAGCTTCAAATTAATAATAGAGGGAAAACTGAATAATTCAAAATATATGGAAATTAAACAACTCACTATTAAATAACTAATGGGCCAAAGAATAAATCACATAGGGAATTAGAAAATACTTAGCTACAGATGAAAACAAATACACAGCATACCCTAACTTATGGGATGTAGCAATACCAGTGCTCACAGATAAATTCATACATTTAAAAAAAAGTTCTTAAATTACCTTATACTACTAGACATCTTGTAGAAATAGAAACAAAACAAAACCCAAAGCTAACAGAAGGAAGGAAATGAAAAGATTAGAATAGAGAAAAATAAAATTGAGAATAAAAAACAATGGAGAACCAGTAAAACTAAAAGTTGTTTATTTTAAAAAAATCAGCAAATTGACAAACCATCTAGAGTGACAAAGAAAAAAGAAGATACAAATGACTAAATCAGGTATGAAAGTGAAGACATTACTACTGACCTTAGAGAACTTGAAAGGATTATAAAAAAATACTATAGACAACTTACACCAATAAATTAGATAACCTAGATGAAATGCACAAATTTCTAGAAACATACAGATGACCTAAACTGACTCAAGATAAAACAGAAAATCTTGACACGTAACAAGTCAAAAGATTGAATCAGTAATCAGAAACCTCCCAACAAAGAAAAGTCTAAGACCAGATGGCTTCACTGGTAAATTTTACTAAACACAAAAGGAGAATTATCATCAATCCTTCCAAAAAATTGAAAAGGAAGGAATACTTCCTAACTCATTCTATGAGGCCAGCATTACAGTAATACCAATTCCAGACAAACACTAAAAGAAGAAAACTACAAAACAGTATTTCTTTTGAATATGGATGCAAATATCCTTAATAAAATTCTAGCAAAGCCAATTCAATAGCACATTGAAGGGATCACGAGCAAGTGGGATTTATTCCAGGAATGCGAGAAGGAGTCAACATGGGAAAATCAATCAATGTAATATAGCACCCTAATAGAACAAAAATTTAAAAACCACATGATCTTCTCCGTAGATGCAGAAAATGCATTTGACAAGATCCAATACCCATATGATAAAAACACTAAAAAAACAAGGAATAGAAGGTAACTTCCTCAAAATGATAGGGGCATTTATGAAAACTGCATGGCTAATGTTATACTCAATAGTGAAAGACAAAGATTTCCCTCTAAAATTGGGAACAAGATAAAGATGCCCACCTTCACCAATGGCATTCAACACTGAAGTAGAAGTGCTAGCCAGATAAATTAGATAAGAAATAGAAATAAAAGGAATTCTATTCCTTTTTACAGATTACATGATTCTATCCATGAATGCTCCAAAGAATCCACAATAAAACTAATAGAGTTCATAAACAAATTGAGCAAAGCTGCTCAAGATCAACACAGGAAAATCAGTTGTGTTTCTATCTATGTGCAATAAAAAATGAAAGAAAGCAATTCCACTTAGTGTCTAAAAGAATACTTTTAAAAAAAGAATAAAATACTTAGAAATAAATTTAATAAACCAAAGAGGTGAAAGACTTTTTTTAAGGTTTATTTCTCTATTTGAGAGAGAGGGAGAGAATCTGAAGCAAGTGCCATGCCTAGCACTGAGCCCAATTTGGTGCTTGATCTACGACCCTGAGAATGACCGTGACCTGAGCTGAAACTAAGTGCTGGACACTCAACCAACTGATCCACCCAGGCACCCCTACAAATCATATATTTGATAAAGGTTTAATATCCAGAACACACAAACTATTCATCAATAACAGGACTCAACAACAAAAAGACAAACAACCCAATTAAAAATGGGCAAAGGACTTAATAGACTTCTTTCCAAAGAAGGTGGGCAAATGGCCAATAAGCACAGGAAAAGACCCTCAACATTATTAGTTGAGTACTTTGCCACTACTTTGCCATTGCTAAGATGGCTTTAATCAATAAAACAAAAAGTAACAAGTGTTGATGAGGATGTGGAGAAACTGGAACCCTTATACATTGCTTGGTAAGATATAAAATGAGGTAGTCTTCATGGAAAGCAGTGTGGCGGTTCTTCAAAGAACTAAAAACAGAATTCTCTTATAACTCACCAATTTAACTCCTCTGTATATATTAAAAATAATTGAAAATAGGAGCTCAAATATTTGTACACCAGTATTCATTACATTATTCACAATAGCCAAAAGGAGGAAACATTCCAAGTGCCCATCAACAGATAAGTGGATAAACAGTGCTGTATGTATATATATGTATATATATATGATGAAATATTAGTCATAAAAAGGAATGTTTTTATACATGCTACATCATAGTTGAACCTTGAAAACATTAGGCTAAGTGAAATAAGCCAGTCACTAAAGAACAAATATTGTATGATTGCATTTATAGAAATCTCTAGAATAGGCAAATTCATAGGGATAAAAGGTAGAGAAAGGTTAACTGGGACTGGGAGGCGGATGCCATGGAAGGTTACTGCCTAATGCTTATACAAATTCTGTTTGGGGTGATGGAAAATATTTAGAAACAGATAGTTGTGATGGCTACACAACAGCGTGAATGTAACTGATATCACTGAATTGTACACTTAAACATGATTGAAATGGCATATTCTATATATTTTTATGTATTTTCCCACACACAAAGATTTTTTAAAAAGAGTTAAAAACCAATAATAAAAATGTTTTACCTGTAGCATGATGTGATTGCAACTAATATGATTAGAAGGCATGCCACATGAAACAAGGGGCTCACTGTCATAGAGGTTGCTTCAAACTCCAGTTGTCTAGAAAGTGATGTAAAGTAGACCATCTGCCAAAAAAAATATACTCCAATAAATAACTTTTAATTCCAATATGTGTGAGTTACAAACACTATTGAAATGTTATCGCTTATTGATTGAAATGTTAAAATTTAGTAAAAGATCAAAGTAAAAGATCAAAGTAAGTGAATTATGACTTTAGAATAAAGAAGACAATATGGATTTGCTTCTTCCCACAAATCTGGCCTGTTTTCCAGTTTCTTGCAAAAACCCAAAGTTGAAAACTCCTGAGTTCTCAGTTCCTCCGAACTCAAAATCTGAGTTCTATATAAGATTATGAATCATTAATAATTACAGAAATAGTCACTTTTTCTAAGTTTTTATTAGGCTGTTGTCCATTTAATTGTATTGATATTTCAGAAAGATCTGATGTTCAGGGGCTTTTTTTTCTAGTAGTTGTCTCACTTTGACCAGGCTTACTCACAAGTATTAGTAGGCTTGCTGGCCCAACAATTACAGAGTAGCTAGCGTGTACCTGGCACTATGCTATAACTTACTTGGAAAATGCTAACCTAGTTATCTTTTCAAAGACACCATGGAGCTTCTGCTTAAAGGTTTGTTTCTGCATTTTTTAAAAAAATATTTTATATATTTATTCATGAGAGACACAGGGAGAGAGACATAGGCAGAGGAAGAAGGAGGCTCCCTCCAGGGAGCCTGGTGCGGACTCGATCCAGGAACCTGGGATCATGATCTGAGCCAAAGGCAGATGCTCAACCACTGAGCCACTCAGGTGTCTTTGCATCTTAGTGAACTTCAAACTAGTTTTAGGGGGCTCCCCCAAACAGCAAAGACTTTAACAAAGAGTAGGAATTTCAACATAATTTGACTAGAAAACCTGATAGTCGATGCCTGTACCGAACACACCGGCCTTGAGGATGTGGGATTTGTGTTTTCCACCAGATTATTACTAAGGAGTTAAGATTTGTGGCATCCTTTGTTGTGTGAGATTAAGGAAGTTGGATTAAGTACCGAACGGAGTAGAGCACTCCCTGCTTCAGGTCAAGGGCTCCACTGAATTATCAGGGAGTGCCACTGCTAAGGTCCTCAGAAAAAGTATTATTATCCCTCCCACGTTTCCCTGGCCTCCCTATAAAACCCAGCCACCAGGTACCTGGATCTTCTTCGAGGCCAAACTCTTTTCAATGTTGGTAGATTGGTTCAGGAATGCATCAACCACATCTTGCTAAGCTCATTGTCCTTCACATTCTCCGTTTTCAGGTAGTACAGTAGCCACATGGCTTTGGCTTTCACGAGTAATTGGTTCCTTCCCGTCCTCTTGCCTAAAAAGGTTCCTCCAATGGTGCCGGCCAGGTAGATGGGCTGACCCGATAGGTTGAAGACCGGGAAAGTGATGTTTGTCAGGTCGAGGTCCTTGTTCATGCGCCAGGCAGACAGGAGGAGGTTGGAGGGCACGCAGGCGCCCTGGTATTTAGCGCACACCCGATCGTAGCCAATCTGGGTCCCGTTTTCCTTGGCCACATACAGATCCTGCACCACAGTGTCCAATGTACTAATTTCTTCTAAGATTTCTTGTTGCAGCAGCGAGGCAGTGCCGGAAACCACTAGGATGGAGACAAAATTGACCCCGGTGCTCTTCCTGGAGTTGGAGAATCCGTAAGAGTCGTTGGTGGCGAAATGCCCCTGCACAAAGCGCCACTCAGCCTTGGCCGGGCTCCCCATGGGGGTGTACTGCTCCTCGAGGTTTTCTTCAGTATTGCTGGGCAAGGAACGCAAGCCTGTGCCCAGAGTGGCCGTCAGCAGCATGGGCACCAGCAGGAAGATCCAGGGGTGCGAGCCCACCTCCCTCCCCAGCCTTCCGAAGGCGCAGATGAGGGGTACCTCCAGGCAGTTGTTGTGGTAGCGGGGTCTCGCTGACAGCTGCCTTTCCGACGGGGAGGCCGGCAGACTTGGATGCTCCACACTGTTCCCGACTGCGGAGGGGATGCCCCGAGGAGCCCTGTGCACACTCCCAAAGCCCAGTCAAGCTTGGGTTCCTGTCCCTGACTTGGCTTGGAGGCGGGGAGCAGCTCTACCTGGGACCCCACACCCATGTCCCGCGTCATCCTGGTGTTGGGCCCGGGATGGGCCTCGGCTTCCCGCCTGGCCTCAGGCTGCGGCTCTGGCTGCGGCTCCGGATTCTCTGCCATGGCCTCGGGATCCCCCTTCGCCTCCATCTCCCACCAGGCGTTGGTTGCAACCTTGGAGAGACTGAGGCTCATTTCCAGGAGGGAAAGGCAAGGTGTTCAAACTGGGCAGCAAGTCAGGAAGCAGCCACTGGCCAGAGCGCCCAACTCTTGCACCCGACCGTTGGCTGGAGAATTCCAAGGCTGCAGCTGCTCGCACGCGAGGCCACGGGGGCCGTTGGGGAGCATGCGTTTTGACCCACAGCCCAAGCAGCTGATTTTTAGGTGTTAGCACTTGGGGGAGCTGCTCTGCCAACTGCCTGGTGCAGGTCTCAGTGGGGGTTGTTTACCCCCTGAGGCCCCAGGAGGAACAACCACAGTGGCAGCGGCCAGCTCTGGAGTCCTGGAGTCAGCTCCTGCAGTAACTACAGAGCTCTAGGTCTGCAGGGGCCTGGATGCTCTGGGGGCGGGGCCGCTGATCTCAATTGGGGGCCGCTGGGCGGCAGGAGCATCCTTGCTGTCCCTGGGCCCTCCTAGCCTCTGCCTGTCCCAGGGGTAGGCCAGATCACGGGCTGTGTCCCTGGGGTCTGGGGCCTGCGCCACTGGATTCGCGCTACCAACGCGCAGCCCCCTCTCTGCGGAGCCTCTGACCAAGCCGCCTCCGAGCTGCTCCCAGGTCCAGCCCTGTGCACGCTGCAGCCCTTTAGGGAGCTCGGCTCCGGGGTGTGGCACGCTCTCCCCTGGGCACAGGTGCTCTTTTAGTGTCCCTGGGAGCCTGAGGACATCCCCACCCTCCTGGGATCCTGCTCCAACTCCCTGCCAGCACCTTTCCATCAGGAAAGGTTGTTGAAACACCTGCTTCTCCAGGACGGGACTTTCCTGTCCTGGGGACACTCGCCGGCCTTAGCCCAGCTCCTCGTGGGGCCCCTCCCCACCCTCCGCCTTCTTCCGACCTTGATAGAAGCGTGAACACTTCTCATTCTAGCATTCTAGCTGTTCTCTAAATCTCAGGCTGAATTCATAGGTTTTCAGGATGATTTGACGGTTATCTAGGTACTTTGGTGGGGACAGGTGACTTGGGAAACCCTACTCTTCCGCCATCTTGCCCCGCCTCTTTACAAACACAGGGAGGTTAAAGAGCATCCTGCTAAAAGATGAAAGGGTCAACCAGGTAATTAGAGAAGAATTAAAAAGATTCATGGAAACTAATGAGAATGGAGATACAGGGGATCCCTGGGTGGCTCAGCAGTTTAGCCTCTGCCTTTGGCTCAGGGCATGATCCTGGAGTCTCGGGATCAAGTCCCACATCAGTCTCCCGGCATGGGCCTGCTTCTCCCTCCTATGTCTCTGCCTCTCTCTCTCTCTCTCTCTCTCTCTGCGACTATCATAAATAAATTTTAAAAAAACTAAAAAATATATATAAAAAAAGGGGGCAAGATGGCAGAAGAGTAGGGTCTCCCAAGTCACCTGTCCCCACCAAACTACATAGATAACCTTCAAATCATCCTGAAAATCTACGAATTCGGCCTGAGATTTAAAGAGAACAGCTGGAATGCTACAGTGAGAAGAGTTCGCGCTTCTACCAAGGTAGGAAGACGGGGGGGGGGGGGGGGGGATAAACAAAAGGCATCAAAGGGGGAGTGGCCCTGCGAGGAGCCGGGCTAAGGCCGGGGTGAGTGCCCCCAGGACAGGAGAGCTCCGTCCCGGAGAAGCAGGAGCTTCACCAATCTTCCCAGGTGGAAAGGCCTCGCAGGGAGTTGGAGCAGGACTCCAGGAGGGCGAGGATGCCCTCGGGCTCACTGGGACAGTAACAGAGGAACTGCGCCCGGTGGAGAGTGCGCCGAGCTCCCTGAAGGGTTGCAGCACGCGCACGACTGGACCTGGGAGCAGCTCCGAGGGGCTAGGGCGGCGGCTCCGCAGAGAGGGAGCTGCGGCGCAGGAGCAGCTCGGAGGGGCTCGGGCAGAGGAAGAGGCTCTGTGCGGAGGGGGCTGCGCAGCTCCGGGAGCAGCTCGGAGGGGCTTGGGCGGCGGCTCCACCGAGGGGGCTGTGCCACCGGGAGCACAAATCCCAACAGCGCAGGCCGGGAGCACTGGGAGCCAGGACACAGCCCAGGATCCGGGCTCCCCACGGGACAGGCAGAGGCCAGGAGGGCCCAGGACAGCAAGGACTCTCTTGCCCCGAGCTGAGCACATCAGCGACCCAACCCTGGAGCATCCAGGCCCATGCAGACTGAGAGCTCTGTAGTTACTGAGGGAGCTGAATCCAGGGCTCCAGAGCTGGCCTCTGCGACTGCGGTTGTTCCTCCTGGGGCCTCACGGGGTAAACAACCCCCACTGAGCCCTGCAGCAGGGAGGGGCAGAGCAGCTCCCCCAAGTGCTAACACCTGAAAATCAGCACAACAGGCCCCTCCCCCAGAAGACCAACGAGACGGACCAATTTCAGGGGAAGTCAAGGGACTCAAAGTATACAGAAACACAAGATACTCCCCCGTGTTTTTTGGTCTGGTTTTTTTTTTTTTTGTTTGTTTTTCTGTTTTTTTGGGGGTTTTTTTTTTTTGTTTTTTTGTTTTGCTTTTTGATTTGTTTGCTTCCCCATCCCCTTTTTCTTTCCTTTTTTCTTTTCTTCCTTTTTTTTTCTTTTTCTCTTTCCTTCTTTCTCTCCTCTCTTTTTCCCCTTTTCCCAATACAACTTGTCTTTGGGCACTCTGCACTGAACAAAATGACTAGAAGGAAAACCTCACCTCAAAAGAAAGAATCAGAAACAGTCCTTTCTCCCACAGTTACAAAATCTGACAATTCAATGTCAGAAAGCCAATTCAGAAGCACTATTATAAAGCTACTGGTGGCTCAAGAAAAAAGCATAAAGGACTCAAGAGAATTCATGACTGCAGAATTTAGATCCAATCAGGCAGAAATTAAAAATCAATTGAATGAGATGCAATCCAAACTAGAAGTCCTAAGGACGACGGTCAACGAGGTGGAAGAACGAGTGAGTGACGTAGAAGACAAGCTGATGGCAAAGAGGGAAACTGAGGAAAAAAGAGACAAAAGACCATGAAGATAGATTAAGGGAAATAAACGACAGCCTAAGGAAGAAAAACCTATGTTTAATTGGGGTTCCTGAGGGCGCCGAAAGGGACAGAGGGACAGAATATGTATTTGAACAAATCATAGCTGAAAACTTTCCTAATCTGGGAAGGGAAACAGGCATTCAGATCCAGGAAATAGGGAGATCCCCCCCTAAAATCAATAAAAACCATTCAACACCTCGACATTTAATAGTGAAGCTTGCAAATTCCAAACATAAAGAGAAGATCCTTAAAGCAGCAAGAGACAAGAAGTCCCTGACTTTTATGGGGAGGAATATTAGGGTAACAGCAGACCTCTCCACAGAGACCTGGCAGGCCAGAAAGGGCTGGCAGGATATATTCAGGGTCCTAAATGAGAAGAACATGCAGCCAAGAATACTTTATCCAGCAAGGCTCTCATTCAAAATGGAAGGAGAGATAAAGAGCTTCCAAGACAGGCAGGAACTGAAAGAATATGTGACCTCCAAACCAGCTCTGCAAGACATTTTAAGGGGGACTCTTCAAAATCCCCTTTAAGGAGAAGTTCAGTGGAACAATCCACAAAAACAAGGACTAAATAGATATCATGATGACACTAAACTCATATCTGTCAATAGTAACTCTGAACGTGAACGGGCTTAATGACCCCATCAAAAGGCGCATGGTTTCAGACTGGATAAAAAAGCAGGACCCATCTATTTGCTGTCTACAAGAGACTCATTTTAGACAGAAGGACACCTACAGCCTGAAAATAAAAGGTTGGAGAACCATTTACCATTCAAATGGTCCTCAAAAGAAAGCAGGGGTAGCCATCCTTACTTATATCAGTTAAACTAAAATTTACCCCGAAGACTGTAGTGAGAGATGAAGAGGGACACTATATCATACTTAAAGGATCTATCCAGCAAGAGGACTTAACAATCCTCAATATATATGCCCCGAATGTGGGAGCTGCCAAATATATCCATCAAATAATAACCAAAGTGAAGAAATACTTAGATAATAATACACTTATACTTGGTGACTTCAATCTAGCTCTTTCTATACTTGATAGGTCTTCTAAGCACAACATCTCCAAAGACACAAGAGCTTTAAATGATACACTGGACCAGATAGATTTCACAGATATCTACAGAACTTTACATCCAAACTCAACTGAATACACATTCTTCTCAAGTGCACATGGAACTTTCTCCAGAATAGACCACATACTGGGTGACAAATCGGGTCAGAACCGATACCAAAAGATTGGGATCGCCCCCTGCATATTCTCAGACCATAACGCCTTGAAATTAGAACTAAATCACAACAAGTTTGGAAGGACTTCAAACACGTGGAGGTTAAGGACCATCCTGCTAAAAGATGAAAGGGTCAACCAGGAAATTAGAGAAGAATTAAAAAGATTCATGGAAACTAATGAGAATGAAGATACAACCGTTCAAAATCTTTGGGATGCAGCAAAAGCAGTCCTGAGGGGGAAATACACTGCAATACAAGCATCCATTCAAAAACTGGAAGGAACTCAAATACAAAAGCTAACCTTACAAATAAAGGAGCTAGAGAAAAAACAGCAAATAGATCCTACACACAGCAGAAAAAGAGAGTTAATAAAGATTCTAGCAGAACTCAATGAAATCGAGACCAGAAGAACTGTGGAACAGATCAACAGATCCAGGAGTTGATTCTTTGAAAGAATTAATAAGATAGACAAACCATTAGCCAGCCTTATTAAAAAGAAGAGAGAAAAGACACAAATTAATAAAATCATGAATAAAATATTCCATGCTCATGGATTGGCAGAATTAATATTGTGAAAATGTCAATGTTACCAACGGTAATTGATAGGTTTAATGCAATCCCTGTCAAAATATCATGGACTTTCTTCAGAGAGAACAAATTATTTTAAGATTTGTGTGGAATCTGAAAAGACCCCGAATAGCCAGGGGAATTTTAAAAAAGGAAACCATATCTGGGGGCATCACAATGCCAGATTTCAGGTTGTACTACAAAGCTG
Organism: Nyctereutes procyonoides; assembly: GCF_905146905.1. Classification (NCBI taxonomy): domain Eukaryota; kingdom Metazoa; phylum Chordata; class Mammalia; order Carnivora; family Canidae; genus Nyctereutes; species Nyctereutes procyonoides. Next base: position 143,131 of record NW_026575043.1, read on the forward strand.
TGGTCATCAAGACAGTGTGGTACTGGCACAAAAACAGACACATAGATCAATGTAACAGAATACAGAACCCAGAAGTGGACCCTGAACTTTATGGTCAACTAATATTCGATAAAGGAGGAAAGACGATCCACTGGAAGAAAGACAGTCTCTTCAATAAATGGTGCTGGGAAAATTGGACATCCACATGCAGAAGAATGAAACTAGACCACTCTCTTGCACCATACACAAGATAAACTCAAAATGGATGAAAGATCTAAATGTGAGACAAGATTCCATCAAAATCCTAGAGGAGAACACAGGCAACACCCTTTTTGAAGTCGGCCACAGTAACTTCTTGCAAGATACATCCATGAAGGCAAAAGAAACAAAAGCAAAAATGAACTATTGGGACTTCATCAAGATAAGAAGCTTTTACACAGCAAAGGACAGTGAACAAAACTAAAAGACAACCTACAGAATGGGAGAAGATATTTGCAAATGACCTATCAGATAAAAGGCTAGTTTCCAAGATCTATAAAGAACTTGTTAAACTCAACACCAAAGAAACAATCCAATGATGAAATGGGCAAAAGACATGAACAGAAATCTCACAGAGGAAGACATAGACATGGCCAACATGCACATGAGAAAATGCTCTGCATCACTTGCCATCAGGGAAATACAAATCAAAACCACAATGAGATACCACCTCACACCAGTGAGAATGGGGAAAATTAACAAGGCAGGAAACAACAAATGTTGGAGACGATGTGGACAAAAGGGAACCTTCTTACACTGTTGGTGGGAATGTGAACTGGTGCAGCCACTCTGGAAAACTGTGTGGAGGTTACTCAAAGAGTTAACAATAGACCTGCCCAAGACCCAGCAATTGCACTGTTGGGGATTTACCCCAAAGATACAGATGCAATGAAACACCGGGACACCTGCACCCCAATGTTTCTAGCAGCCATGTCCACAATAGCCAAGCTGTGGATGGAGCCTCGGTGTCCATCGAAAGATGAATGGATAAAGATGTGGTTTATGTATACAATGGAATATTACTCAGCCATTACAAATGACAAATACCCACCCCACCATTTGCTTCAACGTGGATGGAACTGGAGGGTATTATGCGAGTGAAGTAAGTCAATCGGAGAAAGACAAACATTATATGTTCTCATTCATTTGGGGAATATAAATAATAGTGAAAGGGAATATAAGGGAAGGGAGAAGAAATGTGTGGGAAATATCAGAAAGGGAGACAGAACATAAAGACTCCTAACTCTGGGAAACGAACTAGGGGTGGTGGAAGGGGAGGAGGGTGGGGGGTGGGGGTGAATGGATGACGGGCACTGAGGGGGGCACTTGGGATGAGCCCTGGGTGTTATTCTCTATGTTGGCAAATTGAACACCAATAAAAAATAAATTTATTTAAAAAAAAAAAGATGTATATATATACAAGGAATATTACTCAGCCATGAAAGAAAAATGAAATCTTGACATTTGTAATGACATAAACGAACTAGAGGGTATAATCCTAAGTGAAAAAGTGAGAGAAAGACAAATACCATATGATTTCACTCATCTGCGAATTTAAGAAACAAAAGAAATGAGCAAAGGAAGAAAAAAAGGAGATCAAGGCAAACCAAGAAACACTCTTAACTATAGAGAACAAACTTATGGTTACCAGAGGGGAGGTGGATAGGAGATGAGTAAAACAGGTGAAGGGGATTAAGGAGTGCACTTGATATGTGAGCACCAGGTGTTGTATGTAAGTGCTGACTCACTGTATTGTACACCTGAAACTAATATTACACTGTATGTTAACTGAAATTTACATAATTTTTTAATTAAAAAAAGAGAATGGAGATACAACCGTTCAAAATCTTTGGGATACACCAAAAGCAGTCCTGAGAGGCAAATACATTGCAATACAAGCATCCCTCAAAAAATTGGAAAAAAGCTCAAATAGGCAAGCTAACCCTGCACCCAAAGGAACTGGAGAAAGAATAGCAAATAAAATCTACACCCAGCAGAAGAGAGTTAATAAAGATTCGAGCAGAACTCAATGAAATAGAGACTGGAACAACTGTGGAACACATCAACAAAACCAGGAGTTGGTTCTATGAAAGAATAAGATAGATAAACCATTAGCCAGCCTTATTCAAAACAAAAGAGAAAAGACTCTAATTAATAAAATCATGAATTAAATAGGAAAGCTCATAACCAATACCAAGGAAATACAATTTTAAAAACTTTTTATGAAAAAAAAATAAAAACTTTTTATGAGCAGCTATATGCCAGTAAATTAGGCAATCTAGAAGAAATGTATGCATTTCTGGAAAACCACAACCTCCAAAACGAACAGGAAGAAATAGAAAACCTGACCAGGCCAATAGCCAGGGAGGAAATTGAAGCAGTCATCAAAACTCTCCCAAGACACAAAAGTTCAGGGCCAGATTGCTTCCCAGAGGAATTATATGGACCGTTTAAAGAGAAAACAATACCTCTTCTACTAAAGCTGTTCTAAAAGAAAGGGATGGAATACTTCCAAACTCATTCTATGAGGCCAGCATCACCTTAATTCCTAAACCAAAGACTCCACCAAAAAAGAGAATTATAGACCAATATCCCTGATGAACACAGATGCAAAAATTCTCAACAAGATACTAGCCAATAGGATCCAACAATACATTAAGAAGATTATTCACCATGACCAAGTGGGATTTATCCCCAGGATGCAAGGCTCGTTCAACACTTGTAAAGCAATCAGTGTGATTGATCATATCAGCAAGAGAAAAAAACAAGAACCATATGATCCTCTCAATAGATGCAGAGAAAGCTTTTGACCAAATACAGCATCCATTCCTGATCAAAACTCTTCAGAGTGTAGGGAGAGAGGGAACATTCCTCAGCATCTTAAAAGCCATCTACGAAAAGCCCACAGCAAATATTAATTGATATATATATGGCAGCTCCCATATTCGGGGCATATATATTGATGCCTGTTAAGTCCTCTTCTTGGATAGATCCTTTAAGTATGATACAGTGTCCCTCTTCATCTCTCACTGCATAAGGGAGAAGCATACTCCTTGCTGACTGTGGAACCTGTCAGGGCTTAATCCCAGGATCCCAAGATCATGACCTGAGCCAAAGGCAGACACAACTGACTGAGCCACCCAGGTGCCCCATATTTTATGTATGTTAGTCTATCTTGCTTATAAAAAAATTTAAAATTTTATTTTTCTAAAGCTGACTTCTTTCAATAATATATTCTGAATGTTTAAGGAGTATTGACCCTCCTAAAGCAAGCTTCTAGTTTACTTAGTTTCTTTATATACTTATTTTATTTTCTTAAAGATTTTTATTTTGGAGAAACACAACACAAACAAGGGGAGTGGGCAGAGGGAGAGAGAATCTCAAGAAGACACCCCCCTACCAGCTGTTCAGGGAGCCCGATGTGGGGCTTGATCTCATTACCCATGAGATCATGTATACTTGACTTACTTGATTGTATTGTATATGTTGCACATTTGTACTTTACCTGTTTTATGATTTTTGCCTGTCTTTCAAATAAAAGTCTATTCTTTTTTTGAGGCTTAGCTGATTTCTATCCTTTCTTTTTCTTCTCTCAAAATATAATTCGTATTTTGGAATTCTGGACTGCTCCTGTGTTATTTAACATTATCTTTGCACATTTCATGTTTGGTGTATTAGTAGCAAACTTAGTGAAGGGACTATCATCTCATGTACTTTTTGTATTACAAGATTTATGAATCTATCCACTGGAAGAAATGGTGCTGGGAAAATTGGACATCCACATGCAGAAGAATGAAACTAGACCACTCTCTTGCACCATACACAAAGAAAAAATGGATGAAAGATCCAAATGTGAGACAAGGTTCCATCAAAATCTTAGAGGAGAACACAGGCAACACCCTTTTTGAAGTTGGCCACAGTAACTTCTTGCAAGATACATCCACGAAGGCAAAAGAAACAAAAGCAAAAATGAACTGTTGGGACTTCATCAAGATAAGAAGCTTTTGCACAGCAAAGGATACAGTCAACAAAACTCAAAGACAACCTACAGAATGGGAGAAGATATTTGCAAATGACGTATCAGATAAAGAGCAGCTTTCCAAGATCTATAAAGGACTTATTATAATCAACACTAAAGAAACAAATAATCCAACCATGAAATGGGCAAAAGACATGAACAGAAATCTCACAGAGGAAGACATAGACATGGCCAACATGCATGTTGATGCTCATGTTGAGCATGAGAAAATGCTCCACATCACTTGCCATCAGGGAAATACCAATCAAAACCACAATGAGATACCACCTCACACCAGTGAGAATGGGGAAAATTAACAAGGCAAGAAACCACAAATGTTGGAGAGGATGCGGAGAAAAGGGAACCCTCTTACACTGTTGGTGGGAATGTGAACTGGTGCAGCCACTCTGGAAAACTGTGTGGAGGTTACTCAAAGAGTTAACAATAGACCTGCCCAAGACCCAGCAATTGCACTGTTGGGGATTTACCCCAAAGATACAGATGCAATGAAACGCCGGGACACCTGCACCCCGATGTTTCTAGCAGCCATGTCCACAATAGCCAAACTGTGGAAGGAGCCTCGGTGTCCATCGAAAGATGAATGGATAAAGATGTGGTTTATGTATACAATGGAATATTACTCAGCCATTATAAATGACAAATACCCACCATTTGCTTCAACGTGGATGGAACTGGATGGTATTATGCTGAGTGAAATAAGTCAATCGGGCAAGGACAAACATTTTATGGTCCCATTCATTTGGGAAATAATAGTGAAAGGGAGTAGAAGGGAAGGGAGGAGAAATGGGTAGGAAATATCAAAAAGGGAGACAGAACATAAAGACTCCTAACTCTGGGAAACAAACTAGGGATGTTGGAAGGGGAGGGTGGGGGGTGGGGGTGAATGGATGACGGGCACTGAGGGGGGCACTTGACGGGATGAGCACTGGGTGTTATTCTGTATGTTGGCAAATTGAACACCAATAAAAAATAAATTTATTATTAAAAAGAAACATTATGAACAGCTATACGCCAATAAATTAGGCAATCTAGAAGAAATGGACGCATTCCTGGAAAGCTACAAACTACCATAACTGGAACAGGAAGAAATAGAAAACCTGATCAGGCCAATAACCAGGGAGGAAATTGAAGCAGTCATCAAAAACCTCCCCAGACACAAAAGTCCAGGGCCAGATGGCTTCCCTGGGGAATTCTATCAAACGTTTAAAGAAGAAACCATACCTATTCTACTAAAGCTGTCTGGAAAGATAGAAAGAGATGGAGGGAGTACTTCCAAATTCGTTCTATGAGGTCAGCATCACCTTAATTCCAAAACCAGACAAAAGACCCCACCAAAAAGAATTATAGGCCAATATCCCTGATGAACATGGATGCAAAAATTCTCAACAAGATACTAGCCAATAGTATCCAACAGTACATTAAGAAAATTATTCACCATGACCAAGTAGGATTTATTCCCGGACACAAGCCTGGTTCAACACTCGTAAAACAATCAACGTGATTCATCATATCAGCAAGAGAATATCCAAGAACCATATGAGCACTGAGTGCTATTCTGTATGTGGGCAAATTGAACACCAATAAAAAATAAATTTATAAAAAAAATCTTATTAACCGCAAAAAATAAAATTAAGTAAATAATAAAAATAATAATTTTTAAATAAAAAATTAAAATAGAAAACGAGATCTGTATGCTAAAAAAACTACAGAACATTTAGGAAGGAAATTGAGGAAGACATCGATGAGAAAACATTCCATTCTCATGGGTTAGAAGAATAAATTGTGAAAATGTCTGTGCTACCCATAGCAATCCCTGTTAAAATTGGACATTTTTCACAGAGTTGGAACAAATAATTCTAAAATTTGTATGTAATCGTAAAACACCCTGAATAGTCAGAGGAATGCTTAAAAAGAAATCCAAAGCTGGGGGCATCACAATGCCAGACTTCAAGCTGTCAGAGTTTTGATCTATTTTTGTTGATTTGGGGAGGGGTCCTCTCTACCTCTTGGATATGAATGCCTATTTTCTTCCCAAGATTAGGGAAGTTCTCAGCTATGATTTGCTCAAATATACCTTCTGGTTCGTTCTCTCTCTCTCTCTCTCTTTCCCCTCAGCACCCCAATAATTCTGATATTGCTTCATTTCATGGCATTGTTGATATCTCAAAGCTTCCCCTCTCGGTCTGTCAATTGTTTTTGTCTCTTTTCCTCAGCTTGCTTCCTTTCCATCAACTTGTCTTCTATGTCACTTATTCTCTTTTGCCTCATTTACCCTAGCAGTTAGAGTATCCAACTTAGACTGTATCTCAGTTATAGCATTTTTAATTTTGGCCTGATTAAATATCATCTCTGCACTAAGAGATTCTCTTAGTCTTTTATGCTTTTTTTTAAGCCGAGCTGGTAACCGTTATGAATTCCTCCTTCTAGTCATTTTGCCCAGAGAGGAATGGATGAATGAGTGAGCACTATCAAAAGTATCAGCCATGACCCAAGGGAAATATGTACTAGAGGAATCCAAGAGGCCAGAAACCAGAAAAGAAAAAACAAAAAGGGGAGAGAAGGAGAATATATTCTCACAGAGAGGACAAAACAGGGTGATCCATTTGGTCCTGAGTGTATTTTTTTCTGGGTTAGAAGACACTAAATTTCAAAATTTAAAAGAAATTTAAAAAAATATATATATATATACACACACACACACACACACACACAAAACTAAAATTGAATACAATGAAAGGAAGCCAAAAATGAAGAATATAAGTGTAAAAAATGGAAGTTTTAAAAAAGGCTTAAAAACAAAGAGTTCATAAAAGAAACTACTTGAAATGGGAAAAAAGGAAAAAATTAGAAAATTTTAAACTTGTAAAAAGTGGTCACTTTTCTCTTTCTAGAATTCTGGCCATTCTTTTCTCATATCTCAGGTTGAATTCAGAGGTGTTCAGGATGATTTGATAGTTAGCTAAATTCAGGGGAGTAGATGAAACAAAGACCCGTATTCCTCCATCCTGCCATTTTTCTCAATTGGCATGATTTAAAAGTCCCCAAGGCCAGGCAATGTAGAAAATGTAGATCATTGGAATAATTTATACAAAACAAGGGTGGGATAAATTAATAGAACTGGCAGCCAGCTAAGTCATAATTTTTTTAAAAATAGAACCACTTTGGGAGATAATACCTTGTAAAGCTTGCTTATTCCATAGCCAGCAATTCCTGTCCTAGGCATATATATACTCAAAAGACCTTCCTGTATACATGCTGCAAGAGACATAAAATTGTGTATCCTAAAGCCTTTCATATGAGCCAAGAACTGTAATCAGCAAAAATGGCCATCATGAGTGAAGACGCAAAATGATTATTTTTTTAATGATTCTACTATATCCACACAATGGTATATTATACAGTAGTGGAAATAAATGAATCACAGTGACACAAAAAAATATTAGATAATCTCAGTGACAAAATGTTAGGTGAAAAAGGGAGAGTCCCAAAACCACATATAAGCTACAATATCTTTTGTGAATGTTCAAATAAGCTAAACCTTAAAATACATGCTATTTAGGCATTGACATATGTATGTGAATCTGTTGATATAGAAGTTATATTCTAATGCAAGTGCATGATGAACACGAAATTCAAGATTATTTCCCTGGCAGTCAGGTAAGAACAAGGGAGATGTAAAAGCATATAGGTAACAATAAGCTGTTAGAGAGATCCCAGTACTTGGATTGAATGGTAGGCGAAAATATGTTCATGATACTGTATTTACTTCATTGAAAATAGGAACAACTATGATAAGGCTCACAAACCACAGAATTATTATTCCATAATTTAAAAAAAAAACCTTTTAGCAAGTATTTTCTTTCCTGCAGACACAACACTAGACAATTGTCTATATTTCTCCAACTTGATTGATATCTTACCCAAAAAGAGAAAACAAAGTTCAATTAAATGTGTTCATTTTTATAGACATGGTTTACAGATTTTCAATCTTCAACAGTAAATTTCATACATACATAAATTCACCTCTGAGATTAATTTTCATGGAGAATAACAAAAAGGGAAAAGGCAAGAAAAATCCAATGTCTGAAGGGAAATCTTTCTAAAATAGTTGTTTAGATAAGCCTCTGACCTCAGTCTAAGATCTGTTAATCATCTCTGTGGAGCACCAGTCCCCATGGTCTACACCCTGTTAACATACTAGCCTTTGGAGTCCTAATAAACACTTTTTGGAGTACACATAGAGCAACAGAGGGCATTCCTGGTTTAATTGGGTAAAGAACCACCCACAAATGTATCTAACAAAAGTCCACATGAAAAGACTACAAATATCCCAACAAAAATACATCTAACAAGCCAAATTCATCAACTTTTCTACTAGTTGCACATCAAGTTTCTCTCCTCCATCCACATTAAATAGAGACTTCACTGAATCTTAGGTCAGCTTTTGCATTTCAATGCAAATATAATCATGGTGTTTGTACAACAAAGTTGTGGCTAATCAGTATTCCATGAACTTAGTAACTTGCCAAACCAGAATCCTTCTGATTACCTGTGAAGTGAAGGCTCATCAGAATGGGAATATAGGTACCTTTTAACTACAAAAGACAAGATAGCTGTGAATTCTTCCTTCCAAAAGGTAAATATGTTCTAGTTTTGTTTCTAATTTTGTCTCCACATCATTATGTACATTGAAATTATATATAAGTATGTTTGCTTCATTTGTCTTACATTTCACTGAACAAAGTCAAATGTAAAATTGTGCTAAGCTATTAGAAACTGAAGTCCATACCATGAAAAATGAAAACCTTTTCAGTGAAAACATCACATGCCTCTTTTTTACAAAGCACACCTGAAGTAATGTGTTCACTTCTCAACTCACTAATCCAAGACATTCAATAAACCATGGTGAGTGCAATGGATAGCAACCAGAAAAGCATGGTAATTAAATATACACAGCAATAGCTGATAACCATATACAGGTAGTCTGGAAACATAAACCGAAGAGTATATTTGATAATAGGTTGTAATATTAAGGGAACTCAAAAGACATGTACACAATTTTTAATGAGTTGGACTAAACAATATTATCTACAGATGCATATTTTCATTATCAAGGTATTAAAATACAAGGAGGTGATTACTATAAACACTAATATAGTGGATACATTGGGAACGAGGGGTAATGATTGGTCAAGGCACAAAAAGAAGCAAGAATATTCACCTTAACTCATTAAGCTTTTACTTTTTTCTATATGTTTTATAATTTATTTTTTATTGGTGTTCAATTTGCCAACATACAGAATAACACCCAGTGCTCATCCCCTCAAGTGCCCCCCTCAGTGCCCGTCACCCATTCACCCCCACCCCCTGCCCTCCTCCCCTTCCACCACCCCTAGTTCACTTCCTAGAGTTAGGAGTCTCTATGTTCTGTTATTGTATTAAAAAAAAAAACTGTTCTTTTAATGAAACCATGTTGAATTGACTTATTCCATGTTATTTCCAGAAAAAGGAAAAGAACCAGTGCCTGGATGTTAAAGAGGCATCTCTGAGCTCAACATAAAGAGTAGGGAGGCACAGATCAAAGGACAGCCATAACGCTCTGAGAACAGGAACTGTGTGAACATTCTGTGGAAGACCTCCTTCAGGAGCAGAAGGATGGATCCTGGTTTCTGAGTCTATTTCAACTCTTAAATCCTATGGCCTTTTAATTCCCAACACTCTCCCAAACTTACATGGTCAAAGAACCCCAAGTGCATTTTGTAATCAAGGCATGTTGGGAACTAAGTCCTCTATCTTCTCCTACCTCTGGGTTTATCAGTTCAGTAGGTACATCATGCTTATGGGCACTTTTGTGTACATGAGTGTCTGTGCTTTTGAAAAGTTATGCAAACATGAGATGTTAACTATCCCAGTTTAGTTCTAGACCATCATGGTAAAATCAAAGTGTGAATAATGAAAACAGTAAGGAGTGAAAAGAATAATGTGTAGATAGATGAATACAATTTTAATTTTGAGAATTAAATATGAACGAAGCACAATTCCTAGTGCTTTCACAAATACTAACCCTCACCTCCCTTTCAGTAAATTATTATCATCACTGAACACATAGAGAATCTGGTGCACAAAGAGGTTACATAACTGCCCAGGGACACGCTACCTCCCAGTAGTGAAGCTGGGATTTGACACCAAGCTCTGGGTTTAGAGTCTTTGTTCTTAAGCACTATGCCCAACTTAGCCAACCTCCTACCATATAAAAAATTCGCATTACTAAATTAAATCTCCATATTGTAATGAGGAAAACTATATCCAAATCTCATAATAATAATGGTAATAACAGTTCCTTCATGATTATATTTTCATGTTCTAACTAACCTGCTAATAGCAATGGTATACTGTAGGTAACTACCATATTTCATTGAAACTGCAATTATGGTTTTTTATCCCTTGGTCCCAAACACGCTATGAATATAAAGCACCCTAGGTCAGAATTTCATGGTCATATTATATTCATAAAACATTTTTAAACTAAAAAAATTAAAAATGTATAAACTAATTCAGTCATTAAACATTCCACCTACTTTAGTGATATGATCAATTATTCAGAAGTAGTGAAATTTGTGTGTTCTTAATCTCTTTTCTGTAATCTTTCAGAATTTAAATGAGGTTTTACAAATACAGTTCTGAAGCAGGCAGAGGATTGATTCATATAATTGGTAAATTCCACAGGGGAAACATCTCATTGACTTTTTACTGAGCTGCTTCTTGTTCAACCTACCTAGCTACTTTTGCTGAATGCCAGGTAAGTAGGCATTAACACAGTTGTGTGCTGTATATATAGGGTAAACAAATCTTTCTAGAATTCATTCAGTTTTTTAAGACTTTATTTTATTTATTCTTGAGAGAGACAGAGAGGCAGAGACAGAGGCATAGGGAGAAGCAGGCTTTCTGTAGGGAACCCAATGCAGGACTCGATCCCGGGACCCTGGGATCATAACCTGAGCCAAAAGCAGACACCCAACCACTGAGCCACCCAGGTGTCCTGAGTTCATTCAGTTTTTAACTCTGCAACAAATCAATAGGCTTCTTAAATGGTTTAATAGCAGTCACAGAATGTATTCCAAGAAACACATAGCATTTGTACATGGAGACCAAGGTTAATAAGAAAGACAATTTTTCCTGGCACCAGAAACACATGAGCCACAAAAAGTTCAGTATATGGGGAACAACAGAATTGACACAGGAACAGAGGTGTCTGCAATGTTGAATAGGAGGGAAAACATAAGGAGGAGGTTGGTGATGATGGACATTACAATGGCTGGTATCCACACACTTAGAAGTGAATATGGAAAGTGATCCTGCTACCGAATGAGGGGACGAATCCCAAGAAAATGGGACATTTAACATTCTACCTCAAACTTACTACTTTGATAAGGGAAAAATTGTCAGGACCAAGTATGCTGATTTGTAATTTTAAAAAGAAACCACACAAAATCTATCCCATTATTAACTTCATGGATTTATTACTTAATCAAAATACAGAGAAGCAAAGGTGTGATGGTAACTTTTTTTAAAAGAGTTTATTTATATATTCATGACAGACACACACACACACACACACACACACACACACACACATGGGGGGGGAGCAGAGACACAGGCAGTGGGAGAAGCAGGCTCCATGCAGGAGCCCGACACAGGACCGATCCCGGGTCCCCGGGATCACACCCCCGGCCCAAGGCAGGCGCTAAACCGCTGAACCACCCGGGGATCCCCTACCATGTTGTTTTTAGAACCACACTGGTGGGATCCCTGGGTGGCGCAGCGGTTTGGCGCCTGCCTTTGGCCCAGGGCGCAATCCTGGAGACACAGGATCGAATCCCACATCGGGCTCCCGGTGCATGGAGCCTGCTTCTCCCTCTGCCTGTGTCTCTGCCTCTCTCTCTCTCTCTCTCTCTCTCTCTCTCTCTCTCTCTCTGTGTGTGACTATCATAAATAAATCTTTAAAAAATTAAAAAAAAAGAACCACACTGGTTAGGATTAATCAGGGAGAGGCTTTGGGCACTGAACACAAGGAAAGTGTTAACATAGGTGTCCAAATGGAACAGAGCACACAAACAAGTGAATTTGAGATACTCATGGCAAATTTCAGAGATTTTTATTTCTACCTAGGCCTGATGCTATTTTGATTACCATGGTTTGTCTCCTAGACTTTCCTGAGGAGCCATGGACACAAACAATGGAAGTTCCACAACAGATTTCATCCTCCTGGGGTTTTCTGATTGGCCCCAATTAGAACCCATCATTTCTGGGGTTGTCTTCATCTTCTATATTGTGACTCTGGTAGGAAACACAACCATCATTCTTGTGTCTTACCTAGACACCCAGCTCCATACTCCCATGTATTTCTTCTTATCTAATTTGTCTTTTCTGGACCTCTGTTATACAACAAGCATTGCCCCCCAGATGCTGGTAAATCTATGGGGTCCAAAAAAGTCTATTACCTATGAAGGGTGTGTGCTTCAATCCTTTGTTGCCCTTGACCTGGGATCCACAGAATGTCTTCTCTTGGCTGTGATGGCCTATGACCGCTATGCTGCTGTCTGTCAACCTCTTCACTACACAGTAATAATGCACCCTCAGCTTTGCCAGAAGATGGTGCTCACTGCCTGGTTAGGTGGTCTTGGCAGTGCCTTAATTCTCTGCTCCTTGACTCTGAAGTTGCCAAGATGTGGACACCGAGAGGTGGATCATTTTTTCTGTGAGACACCAGCATTGATCAAGATGGCTTGTGTCTATTCAAAAGTAATGGAGATCACTGTCTATGCTCTTGGAGTGATATTACTTCTAATACCTCTGTCACTAATTCTCATCTCATATGCAGTTATCACTCAAGCTGTCATGAGGATCAAGTCAGCAACAAGGTGGCATAAGGTCCTCAATACATGTGGTTCCCACCTCACAGTAGTAACTCTGTTTTATGGAACAATCATTTACATGTACATGAAACCACATAGTAGCACATCCCAAGATAAGGGGAAGTTCTTTACTTTCTTTTACACAATCATCACACCCACCCTTAACCCTCTAATCTACACTTTAAGAAACAAAGATGTAAAGAGTGCAGTAAAGAGAATACTACATATAGAAGAATGGTCAGCAAAGTCATGAGTTCGATGGAAGAGAGATAGGAAATAATATTAAAAATTATCAACAGATAATTAACTGATTCATTTATGCAAAGAATTTATTGAGTGTCTACCATGTACAAAGACTTGTACTAGGTACTAACTTTGTAAATAAGTAGGAAGTAGACAGAAATTACAAGAAGAAAGAGATACAGATACATAAAGAAACTTCAATCCATATATTTAAAAAGCTTCAAGACCAGTTGGGGGCTACAGACCACTAAATATATAATTATGAAATGTGGTTAAGTACAATACCAGAGATATGCACAAAGTATTAAGAAAATATTTCACAGGGAAATTTATTTTATTTTTTTATGATTCTTTTTTTTTAAGATTTTGTTTATTTATTCATGAGAGACACAGAGAGAGGCAGAGACAGGCAAGAAAGAGAAAGCAGGCTCCATGCAGGGAGCCCGATGTGGGACTCGATCCTGGGACTCTAGGACCACACCCTGGGCCGAATCCCATCCTCAAACACTGAGCCACCCAGGCGTCCCGGGAAATTTATTTTAATGTAGGATTACACAAGGACACTGATTTCTTTCTTCCCAGAAGTAACACCTTCGTGGAAATAACAGTCCCTTTCAGGCACCTGATACTACTAGCAAGGCCTTTGTGCTGTAGACCAATGACTCACTGATAGCTGTTCCACCTTCTGCTTCCAGTTTTAACTGGGCACAGGGCCACTGTGCCGACATCACATTTCTGAATCTGGCCTCCTACCAATACAATGCTAGGGAAGCAATGTGTCCAACTCCTGGGACATTTTCTCAAAAATGAAGCCATTTGCTCTCATCCTTCTCTCTCCCCTTCCTCTTAGGTGGAATGTGAATTTGGAGGGTGCCTAGCTTTGCCAAAAATCCTAAGAGGGAATGGAACAATAAAATGGAAACAGATATACCCCTGCAGCAGAGCAATGCCTCCACACTATTACAGGAGGAAAAGCTTCTATATCGCTTAATATAAATTAACACTCTATTTTGACATCTATCTTTTAAAAGTACCTTAGCTTTTGCCCATCATGGGCTGATAAGGAGTTTGGGGGTTTCCTGTAAGGTAGTGCAAACCTTGGATCAGCAGCAACAACATCACTTTGCCCTTTATCAGAAATGCACACTCTTCATCCCACCTCAGACCTACTGAGCCAACCATTTGAGGATGGACCAGCAAGTGATGTTTTTTAACAAACACTACAGGTGATCAGACTAAAGCTTGAGAACCACTGTTACATAGAATAGAAAGATGTTGAGTCTCTAAACAGAAAAAATAACATAGTTTTATGGATTTAAATTAATTTCCCTCCTATATACCTGTGAAAGGAAGTTAATAGTTTCTCAAGTCTCTTAAATAAGACAAATGAAGGAAATGAGTTTCACCTAAATGAATTCAATATAAAGAGTTATTTGTTATTTGGTACTATACTGTTTTTTAATTCTTTATTTAAATTCAATTAATTAACATATACCTTATTATTAGGTTCAGAGGTAGAATTTAGTGATTCAACAGTTACATATAACACAAGTGCTTATCATCACATCAAGTGCCTTCCTTCTAGCTCTGGTTTTATAACATTCTTTCTTTTGTGAACTATGGTGGTAAAAATGGTAATTTTTGAATGCGACTTTATGCTCTTACTTGACAAAACAAAAATTTGGCAATATCATAGTTGTTCCCAATATTTTTTTACTTTGCTTTACTGGTAAATATATTCAAATTCTGAGAATGTCTATGCTGAAGAGAAAACTACTCCCCTTCACTTCAAGATGATCATTTCAGAGACTAGAAATACTCCCTGCACATGAGTACTCACATTAATGGTGCCTTTGCTCTGTGATTGTATGGTGTAAGGCACCAACCACCTTCATATTTGGGTGGGGTGATGGGGCATGTAAGAGTTAATGGTCTTAGTGTGGTACTGGCACAAAAACAGACACATAGATCAATGGAACAGAATAGAGAATCCAGAAGTGGACCCTGAACTTTATGGTCAACTAATATTTGATAAATATCCATTGGAAGAAAGACAGTCTCTTCAATAAATGGTGCTGGGAAAATTGGACATCCACATGCAGAAGAATGAAACTAGACCACTCCCTTGCACCATACACAAAGATAAACTCAAAATGGATGAAAGATCTAAATGTGAGACAAGATTCCATCAAAATCCTAGAGAACACAGGCAACACCCTTTTTGAAATCGGCCACAGTAACTTCTTGCAAGATACATCCATGAAAGCAAGAAAACAAAAGCAAAAATGAACTGTTGGGAGGTCATCAAGATAAGAAGGTTTTGCACAGCAAAGGATACAGTCAACAAAACTAAAAGACAACCTACAGAATGGAGAAGATATTTGCAAATGACGTATCAGACAAAGGGCTAGTTTCCAAGATCTATAAAGAACTTGTTAAACTCAACCTCAAAGAAACAAACAATCCAATCATGAAATGGGCAAAAGACATGAAGAGAAATCTCACAGAGGAAGACATAGACATGGCCAACATGCACATGAGAAAATGCTCTGCATCACTTGCCATCAGGGAAATACGAATCAAAACCACAATGAGATACCACCTCACACCAGTGAGAATGGGGAAAATTAACAAGGCAAGAAACCACAAATGTTGGAGAGGATGCGGAGAAAAGGGAACCCTCTTACACTGTTGGTGGGAATGTAAACTGGTGCAGCCACTCTGGAAAACTGTGTGGAGGTTCCTCAAAGAGTTAAAAATAGACCTGCCCTATGACCCAGCAATCGCACTGCTGGGGATTTACCCCAAAGATAACAGATGCAATGAAACGCCGGGACACCTGCACCCCGATGTTTCTAGCAGCAATGTCCATCATAGCCAAACTGTGGAAGGAGCCTCGGTGTCCATCGAAAGATGAATGGATAAAGAAGATGTGGTTTATGTATACAATCGAATATTACTCAGCCATTAGAAATGACAAATACCCACCCCACCATTTGCTTTGACGTGGATGGAACCGGAGGGTATTATGCTGAGTGAAATAAGTCAATCAGAGAAGGACAAACATTGTATGTTCTCATTCATTTGGGGAATATAGATAATAGTGAAAGGGAATATAAGGGAAGGGAGAAGAAATGTGTGGGAAATATCAGAAAGGGAGACAGAACATAAAGACTCCTGACTGTGGGAAATGAACTAGGGGTGGTGGAAGGGGAGGAGGGCGGGGTGTGGGCGTGAATGGGTGACGGGCACTGAGGGGTACACTTGACGGGATGAGCACTGGGTGTTATTCTGTATGTTGGTAAATTGAACACCAATAAAAAATTATATTTATTAAAAAATAAATTAAATGAATAAAATAAAAATAAAATTATTAAAAAAAAGAAACCCTTGCTCATCCCATCAAGTGCCCTCCTCAGTGCCTGTCACCCGGTTACCCTATCCTCTCCCCCACCTCCCCCTCTGCAACCCTTTATTTGTTTCCCAGAGTTAGGAGTCTCTCATGGTTTGTCTCCCTCTCTAATTTTTCCTATTCAGTCCCCTCTGTTCCCTCACAATCCCTTACACTATTTCGTATAATCCCGGTATGAATGAATCCATATGATTGTCCTCTGATTGACTTACTTCACTCAACATAAACCCTGCAGTTCCATCCACATCAAACAAATGATGGGTATTCGTCCTTTCTGATGGCTAATATTCCATTGTATATATAGACCACATCTTTATCCATTCATCTGTCAAAGGACATCAGGGCTCCATCTTTATTGTTCTTTCCATTTTATTACATAGTAATGTATCCTGACATAATATAAAATACGACATTGTAGGTATTTAATTGAAGTAAATGGTATTATATGCATTTTCCGCAGCTGGTCTTTTTGTCCTGTTAAGTAGAATTATGCATTAAAGAGCATTCTGATCATTATCTCTGGAATATATAAAAACATATTGCCCCTCTTAGGACCTATTTTTCATAGAGGTTCCTACCAAATCCTTCACCTGTTGCCATTGTGGGGGAGTGAATGATGATGATTACTGACAAATCTGAGGACAAAGATGGCACCAGCATTGAGGACTGGCCCAGTGGCAACATCACTCATGGCAGGATCCACAAGGGACAGGCTCAGGGAGAGGGGGGATGATCAACTCACCTAGCCTTCAACAATAAACAATCCTTAATCATTTCTTTCCTCTCTGAAAGAGATGACCCCAGAGGTTACATCACCAAGTGAACAGAAATGAAATATTAGAAACTTCAATAGCTGTATGGAGCATGGGACAGAACATCTCATCAGGTCTCTCTTCCAAGTATAACAGAGTCCTTGGGGACCTGGATAAAATGAGCTCCTCACTATCTTGTACACAGCCAGCTCAATAATGAGGTCCTAAGGGTCTGCCTTCCTACTCAGGAAGAAGTGAATCCTTTGAAAATCTCCCTAACTACATTTCTAACTTTAAACAACAAACATTGCTCTTTAACTGGGTCCACAGAGATGTCCACACCATTCTGGGAGAAAGGCTGAACAAATGCAATAGTCTCCAATTTCTCAGAAAATAGTGGGACCACCATGAATAAATCAAACCAAACACCGTGGTCATTCCTCTCTACCCTTCTAGACCATAAGTGAACAGTTGATATACAATGTTATATTAGTTTAAGGTGTTCAACATAGTGATTCAATAATCATATACATTATGAAATGCTTGTCACGATAAGTGTAATCACCACTTTAACCATATAATGTTATTATAGTATCATTTCTATATTCCCTATGCTGTACTTTCCATCCCTATGACCTATCCATTTTATAACTGAAAGTTTGTGCCACTTAATCCCTTTCTCCTATTTTACCCACCCCCTCTGGCAACGACCAGTTTTTCCTCTGTATTTATAAATCTGTTTCTGGTTTGGTTGTCATTTTTTTAAAGATTTTATTTATTCATGAGACACACACACACAGGGGATGGGGCAGGGTTCAGAGACACAGGCAGAGGGAGAAGCAGGCTCCATGAAGGGAGCCCGACATGGGACTCGATCCCCGGTCCCCCGGATCAGGCCCTGGGCTGAAGGCAGCGCTAAACCGCTGAGCCACCTGGGCTGTCCTGTTTGTTCCTTTTTATTTTATTTTATTATTTTTATTTTTTTATATAATAAATTTATTTTTTATTGGTGTTCAATTTGCCAACATACAGAATAACACCCAGTGCTCATCCTGTCAAGTGCCTGTCACCCATTCACCCCCACCCCCCGCCCTCCTCCCCTTCCACCACGCCTAGTTCATTTCCCACAGTTAGGAGTCTTTATGTTCTGTCTCCCTTTTTGATATTTCCTACCATTTCTTCTCCCTTCCCTTCTATTCCCTTTCACTATTATTTATATTTCCCAAATGAATGAGAACATACACTGTTTGTCCTTCTCTGATTGACTTACTTCACTCAGCATAATACCCTCCAGTTCCATCCACGTTGAAGCAAATGGTGGGTATTTGTCGTTTCTAATGGCTGAGTAATATTCCACTGTATACATAAACCACATCTTCTTTATCCATTCATCTTTCGATGGACGCCGAGGCTCCTTTGACAGTTTGGCTATTGTGGACAGGCTCCTCAAAGAGTTAAAAATAGATCTGCCCTACGACCCAGCAATTGCATTACTGGGGATTTACCCCAAAGATACAGATGCAATGAAACACTGGAACACTTGCACCCCGATGTTTATAGCAGCAATGTCCACAATGTTCCTTTTTATTTTAGACTGAAATCTTGCCATTCACAAAAATATGCACAGACCTAGAGGGTATTCTGCTAAATAAAATAAGTCAGACTGAGAAAGACAAATGCCATATAACTTCACTTACATGCAGAATGCTGCTTTTGATTGATTTAGATTCATTCATCAATCAATCATATGAAGAATTACATGAACATTTAAGCATGCATGCATGTTTTTTTACCTGTTCTGTCTTCTAAATCCAAAAACATGCATGTTTTTGTGGCTGAGCAATGTTCCACTATATGTATACATATACATCATGTATATGCTACAACTTATTTTATCCATTCATCTATCAATGGACAATTGGATTGCTTCCATATCTTGGCTGTTGCAAATAATGCTACAATAAACATAAAGACATGTATCTTTGAGGGATCCCTGGGTGGCGCAGCGGTTTGGCGCCTGCCTTTGGCCCAGGGCGCGATCCTGGAGACCCGGGATCGAATCCCACATCGGGCTCCCGGTGCATGGAGCCTGCTTCTCCCTCTGCCTGTGTCTCTGCCTCTCTCTCTCTCTCTGTATGACTATCGTAAATAAATAAAATAAAAAATTAAAAAAAAAAAGACATGTATCTTTGAATTAAGTGTTGTTTTTTTTTTCCTTTGTTTTTTTTTTTTTTTTTTGCACTTGTCATGGTAAGCACTGGGTGATGTATGGAATTGTTGAATCACTATATTGCACATCGGAGACTAATGTAACACTGCATGTTAACTATACTAGAATTAATAAAATAAAACAAAATAGAAGTGTTTTTATTTTCTTTGGTTAAATACTCAGTAGTGTGAATACTGGATCATATGCCACATCTAACTTTCTGAGGAACCTCCATATTGTTTTCCACAATAACTAAACAACTCACATTCCTATGAGCAGTGCAAGAGGGTTCCTTTATCTCCCCATTCTCACAAACACTTGTTACTCCTTGTCTTTTTCTTAAAGATTCCAACAGATGAAAGGTGATATTTCATTGTGGGTTTTTTTTTTTAATTTATTTATGATAGTCACAGAGAGAGAGAGAGAGGCAGAGACACAGGCAGAGGGAGAAGCAGGCTCCATGCACCGGGAGCCCGACGTGGGATTCGATCCCGGGTCTCCAGGATTGCGCCCTGGGCCAAAGGCAGGCGCCAAACCGCTGCGCCACCCAGGGATCCCTCATTGTGGTTTTGATTTGCATTTCCCTGATGATATCATTTGCAACAACAGGGATAGACCTAGAGAGTGTAATGCTGAGTGAAATAAGTCAAATACCATATGATTTCACTCATATAGAATTTAAGAAATAAAATGAAGAAACAAAAAAAATGACAAGCAAAAAAAGATTCTTAAATACAGACCACAAACTAGTGGTTGCCACAGGGTAGGTGGGTGGAGGAATGGGTGAAATACAAAAAGGATATTAAGAGTAGAGGGGATATCAAAATACCATGGACTTTCTTCAGAGAGAACAAATTATTTTAAGATTTGTGTGAAATCAGAAAAGACCCCAAATAGCCAGGGGAATTTTAAAAAAGAAAACCATAACTGGGGACATCACAATGCCGGATTTCAGGTTGTACTACAAAGCTGTGGTCATCAAGACAGTGTGGTACTGGCACAAAAACAGACACATAGATCAATGGAACAGAATACAGAACCCAGAAGTGGACCCTGAAATTTATGGTCAAGTAATATTCGATAAAGGAGGAAAGACTATCCACTGGAAGAAAGACAGTCTCTTCAATAAATGGTGCTGGGAAAATTGGACATCCACATGCAGAAGAATGAAACTAGACCACTCCCTTGCACCATACACAAAGATAAACTCAAAATGGATGAAAGATCTAAATGTGAGACAAGATTCCATCAAAGTCCTAGAGGAGAACACAGGCAACACCCTTTTTGAAATCGGCCACAGTAACTTCTTGCAAGATACATCCATGAAAGCAAGAAAACAAAAGCAAAAATGAACTATTGGGAGGTCATCAAGATAAGAAGCTTTTGCACAGCAAAGGATACAGTCAACAAAACTAAAAGACAACCTACAGAATGGGAGAAGATATTTGCAAATGACGTATCAGACAAAGGGCTAGTTCCCAAGATCTATAAAGAACTTGTTAAACTCAACACCAAAGAAAAAAACAATCCAATCATGAAATGGGCAAAAGACATGAAGAGAAATCTCACAGAGGAAGACATAGACATGGCCAACATGCACATGAGAAAATGCTCTGCATCACTTGCCATCAGGGAAATACGAATCAAAACCCCAATGAGATACCACCTCACACCAGTGAGCATGGGGAAAATTAACAAGGCAGGAAACCACAAATGTTGGAGAGGATATGGAGAAAAGGGAACCCTCTTACACTGTTGGTGGGAATGTAAACTGGTGCAGCCACTCTGGAAAACTGTGTGGAAGTTCCTCAAAGAGTTAAAAATAGACCTGCCCTATGACCCAGCAATTGCACTGCTGGGGATTTACCCCAAAGATACAGATGCAATGAAACGCCGGAACACCTGCACCCCGATGTTTCTAGCAGCCATGTCCACAATAGCCAAACTGTGGAAGGAGCCTCGGTGTCCGTTGAAGGTAGACACCTTCTTTTATATAATAAAAGCTTCTTATCTTGATGAAGTCCCAATAGTTCATTTTTGCTTTTGTTTCTCTTGCCTTCATGGATGTATCTTACAGGAAGTTACTGTGGCCGAGTTCAAAAATGGTGTTGCCTGTGTTCTCCTCTAGGACTTTGATGGAATCTTGTCTCACATTTAAATCTTTCATCCATTTTGAGTTTATCTTTGTGTATGGTGAAAGAGAGTGGTCTAGTTTCATTCTTCTGCATGTGGATGTCCAATGTTCCCAGCACCATTTATTGAAGAGACTGTCTTTCTTCTAGTGGATCGTCTTTCCTCCTTTATTGAATATTAGTTGACCATAAAGTTCAGGGTCCACTTCTGGGTTCTGTATTCTGTTCCATTGATCTATGTGTCTGTTTTTGTGCCAGTACCACACTGTCTTGATGACCACAGCTTTGTAGTACAAGCTGAAATCTGGCATTGTGATGCCCCCAGCTATGGTTTTCTTTTTTTAAATTCCCCTGGCTATTCGGGGTCTTTTCTGATTTCACACAAATCTTAAAATAATCTGTTCCAAATGAGACACATTTTTAAAGTAAAATGCCAAGCAACAAACTGAGAGAAAATGTTGCAGGGCACACAACCATCAGACAGTTAAAAGCAATTATAATATCCCTATAAATTAATAAGAAAAAAAAGCGGCAGTGCCAAAGAACAATTGTCAGAATGAACAAATGGGTTTTTCATAGAAATACAATTATACATAGCAGTAAATATATGAAGATGTAGTCAACCTCATTAGTTATTAGGAAAATGAAAATTGAGGCAAGTGGATAGCATTTATAATCTTTAAGTTGGCAATGATTTAAAAGTCCATAACATCAGGCATTGAGAAAATGTAGATCAATGAAATAATTTATATAAAACTAGCGTAGGATAAATTGATAGAACCACTTTGGGGGAAAATACCTTGCAAAGTTCACTTATCCCATTAACAGTAATCCCTGTCCTAGGCATACACCCAAAAGACCTACTGCACATAGGCTTCAAGAGGCATAAAAAATTGTCCATCCTAATACCTTTCATATGAGCCAAAAAGTGTAATCAGAAAGCAAAGAGACAAAATAATAGTAATACACTCACAAATTGAATTATATAATAGTGGAAAGAAATGAACCACACCTATACAAAATATATTGGATAATCTCACTGACAAAATGTTAAGTGAAAAAAAGAAAGTCCCAAAACCACATAGAAGACATGATATCTTTTGTAGATATTTAAATAAACTAAACTTTAAAATACATGTTATTTAGGCAATGATATATGTATGTTGATACAGGAACTATATTCTAATACAAGTGTGTGATGAACACAAAATTCAACATCATGATCTCCCTGGGAGTCAGGAAGGAACAAGAGAGAGCATAAAGGCATAGAGATAGCAATAAGCTATAGTATGATTCCAGTTCTTGAATTGAGTGGTAGGCTACATATGTTCGCAGTACTGTTTTTAACTCACTGAAAATGGAACAATGATGATATGGTTTATGAACCACAGAATTAAGATTACTTACAAATTTTTTTAAAAAATAAATATTTCCTTTCCTGCAAACACAACACCTAAATAATTGCCTACAATTCTCCAATTAGGGGATCCCTGGGTGGCACAGTGATTTGGCGCCTGCCTTTGGCCCAGGGCGCGATTCTGGAGACCCGGGATCGAATCCCACATCGGGCTCCCTGCATGGAGCCTGCTTCTCCCTCTGCCTGTGTCTCTGCCTCTCTCTCTCTCTCTCTCTGTAACTATCATAAATAAATAAAAATTAAAAAAAAATTCTCCAATTAGATTGATGTCTTACCCCCTCAAAAAAAAGCTCAATTAAATGTGTTGATTTTGATAGACATATTTACATTATATTTTTAATCTTCAATATTAAGTTTCATACATAAATAAATCCATCTCTGAAATTAATTGCCATGGAGGAAATCTAAAGGAAAAAAGAACAGGTGAAACTCAATGTCTTAAGGGAAACTTTCCCTACAGTACTTGTTTGGATAAGCCTCTGACCATGGTCTAAGATCTGCTAATCACCTCTGTGGAGCACTAGTCCACATGGTCTACACCACATTAACCCACTAGCCTTCAGAATCATACATTAACAAACTTCTCATAGCACACACAGACCAGCAGAGGGCTATCCTAGTTTAATTGGGCAGAGATCCACCCACAAACGCATCTAATAGGAGTCCACAGGAAAAGACTACAATATCTCATCAAAATTAGATTTAACAAACCAAATTTACCAACATTGCCACCAGCCCCAAATCTAGTTTTTCTTCCAACATTCACATTAAATAGAGACATCACTGAATCTTAGTGCAATTGCTGCATTTCAATGCAAATGTGATTGTGGTATTAGTACAGGAAAGCAGTGGTTCATCAGTATTTCATGGACTTAGTAACTCCCCAAACAAGAATTCTTATGATTACCCATGAAATAAAGACTCAGCATCATGGGAACATTAATTATTATCCTTGGGGCAGCCCCTGTGGCTCAGTGGTTTAGCGCTACCTTCAGCCCAGGGTGTGATCCTAGAGACCCGGGATCGAGTCCCACATCAGGCTCCCTGCATGGAACCTGTGTCTCCCGGCCCCCTCTCTCTCTTGTGTCTCATAAGTAATAAAATCTTTTTTAAAAAAATTAGTATCTTTGGACTGCATAAGAACAAGGACAGTTGTGAATTCTTCCCTCCTGAAATGTAAATATGTTCTTATTTTCTAGTTTTCCCTCTGCATCACTGTGTACAATCAAATTATGTTTAAATATGTTTGCTTCTATTCTCTTATGTTTCACTGAACTAACATGTAAGCTCATGCTATGCTTCTAAAAACTGAAGTCCATACCATGAAAAATAAAAACCTATTTCAGTGAAAAAATCTATGCCTCTTTCTTAACATCTGTTACTTCAGCTTGTGCTCTCTTGTTTTTAATATCACATTCACTTGTATGTTAAAATTACAATAATAGCTAAAAGTTGAACCCCAAACTTAAATCAATATGGAAAATGTACACAAGCATAAAGGAAAAGTCCTATATTTGGATTCACAACATACATCATGTGTAATTTCAGGCTTGACACCCCTGATAAGGATTCTTGGGACCTTATGTGACACAAATCTTAAGCTGAGCCAGTAATGTTTTTCACTTGCTAAATCTAGCTAACATATATTTTAGAAACTACATGATCACAAATGGTCATAGTCTTCTTGAGTGGTATAGCACACCTAAGAGTAGGTGGTCAATTCTCAACTGCTAAACAAAGGCATTCAATAAACCCATGGTGAGTCCAATGGACAGCAACCAAAGAAGTATGGTAATTAAACATCATACAGTGTTAGGAGCAGCTGACAACCATGAAGCGCTTAGTATGTGAACATAAACCTAAGAGTATATTTGATAATAGGTTCTAATATTAAAGGAAACTCAAAAGACATATACACAATTTTAATGAGCTGAACTAAACAATATTATCTAGAGATGCATATTTTCATAATCAAGATACTAAAATACAAGGAGGTGATCAGTATAAACATTAGTACAATGGATACGTTGGGGACAAGGAAGGGAAATGATTGGTCAAGGCACAAAGAGAAGTTCCTGGGGTGTTTGCCACACTTCTATTTCCTGACCTGCATGCTAGTTACAAGAATAGTCACCTTAACTTATCAACTTTTACTTTTTTCTGTATCTGTGTTTTATTGTATTAAAAAACTGTTCTTTTAATGAAGCCATGTTGAATTGACTTATTCCATGTTATTTCCAGAATAAAGAAAAAGAACCAGGACCTGGGTGTTAAAGAGACATCTCTGAGCTCAACATAAGGAGTAGGGATGAGGCACAGGTCAAAGAACAGCCATAAAGCTCTGAGAACAGGAACTGTGTGAACATTCTGTGGAAGACCTCCTTCAGGAGCAGAAGGATGGATCCTGGTTTCTGAGTCTATTTCAACTCTTAAATCCTATGGCCTTTTAATCCCCAACACTCTCACAACCTTATGTGGTCAAAGAACCCCAAGTGCATTTTGTAATCAAGGCATGTTGGAAGCTAAGTCCTCTATCCTCTCCTGCCTCTGGGTTTATCAGTTCAGTAGGTACATCATGCTTATGGGCACATTTGTGTACATGAGTGTCTGTGCATTTGAATTTTATGCAAATATAAAAATTTAACCATTCCAAGTTTAGTTCTAGACCATCATAGTAAAATAACCAGTGTGAAAAATGAAGAGAGTGAGGAGTAAATATAAAAATAATTTGTGGGAAAAAAATAATTTGTGGCTAGATGAATACGATTTTGGAAAATTAAATAGGAACCAACCTAGTGTTTTCACAAATACTAACACTCACCACCTCCCTTTGAGGGATATTATTATCTTTATTGAACATATGGAGAACCTTGGTAAACAAAATAGTTACATAACTGCCCAGGAAACATTACCTCCACGTTGTGAAGCTGGGATTTGAAACCAAGCTCTGTGTCCAGAATCTGTACACTTAAGCATTTTGTTCAACGTAGCTGACATCTGCCACATAAAAAACATCACATTCAAATTAAATTTCCATTTTTTATTGAGAAAATTATATCCCTATCTCATAATACTTGGTAATAACAGTTCCATTTCACAATTATAACATTTTCATGTTCTAACTAAACTCCTTGTAACAATGGTATACTGTAGGTAATTTAATTTACCTTACTTTACTATAACTACAGCTAATAAATTTATAATTCCTCTTTCCAAACACACTATGAATATAAAGCACCCTACTACTTCTGAAGTTCATGGTTAGAAATTATATGCATAGGGCAGCCCAGGTGGCTCAGTGGCTTAGTGCCACCTTCCGGCCAGGGCATGATCCTGGAGACCCAGGATCGAGTCCCACATTGGGCTCCCTGTGTGGACCCTGTTTCTCCCTCTGTCTGTGTCTCTGCCACTCTTTCTCTGTGTCTCTCATGAATAATTTTTTTAAAAAGGAATTATATGCATAAAACATTTATAAACCACAAAAAATAAAAATGAAAAAAATTATAAATAATTTAATCGTTAAAGATTCCACCTATTTAATGATATGAAAAAGTATTCAGAAATATGTTAAAGTATTCAGAAATAAGGAAATTTATGTGTTCTTAATCCCTTTTCTGTAATTTTTCATAATTCAAATGAGTTTTTACCCAAAGAGTTCTGAAGCAACCAGATGATTGACTCAGATAATTTGGTAAAGTCCATGCAGAAAAATAACTTGCCAACTGCTTGAGTTGCTTCTTGTTCAAGTTACCTACCTTGCTAATTTTGCTGAATGGCCCGGTGAGTAGGAGGTAACATGGGTGGGTACTGTATATATATGGTAACCAAATGTTTCTCTTTTTCTTAAGATTTATTTATTTATTTATGATAGACATAGAGAGAAAGAGGCAGAGGCACAGGAGGAGGGAGAAGCAGACTCCAGGATCGCGCCCTGGGCCAAAGGCAGGCGCTAAACTGCTGAGCCACCAAGGGATCCCCAGTTTCTACAATCCAGTTTTTAACTCTGCAACAAGTTAATAGGCTACTTAAACAGTGTGATAGCAGTCATGAAAGGTATTCCAAGAAACATATGGCCTCTCTAAATGGAAATGAAAGTTAATAGGAATGACTATTTTATTTACTGGCATCAAAAATGGTCAGCATAGGGATCCCTTGGTGGCTCAGTGATTTAGCACCTGCCTTTGGCCCAGGGAGCAATCCTGGAGTCCCGGGATTGAGTCCCGCATCGGGCTCCCGGTGCATGGAGCCTGCTTCTCCCTCCTACTGTGTCTCTGCCTCCCTCCCTCCCTCTCTCTCTCTCTCTCTCTCTCTCTCTCTCTCTGCCTATCATAAGTAAATAAATAAATCTTTAAAAATAAATCTTTTTTAAAAAGTTTTTTTTAAAAAAAAGTCAGGATAGCGGGGATACAATAACAGTAGTGTTCTGTTGGAGAGAAGGAGGTTGGCGATGACGGTGATAACAATGGCTGGAGCACACACTGGGAAATGAATATGGAAAATGATCCTACTACCACATGGTGGAGACTATGCCAAGAAATTGGGCCATTTACCTTTTTACCTCAAACTCCACTCCTTTCACAAGGGAAATATTCCCGGGACAGGCAGCGGCAGGGAGGGCCCAGGACAGCAAGGACACTCCTGCCCCGAGCTGAGCAGATCAGCGGCCCCGCCCCGGAGCCTCCAGGCCCTGCAGACCTAAAGCCCGTAGTTACTGTGGGAGCTGAATCCAGGTTTCCAGAGCTGCCATAGCCACTGTGGCTGTTCCTCCTGGGGCCTCACGGGGTAAACAACCCCCACTGAGCCCTGCACCAGGCAGGGGGCAGAGCAGCTCCCCCAAGTGCTAACACCTGAAAATCAGCACAGCAGGCCCCTCCCCCAGAAGACCAGCTGGACGGACCAGTTCCAGGGGAAGTCAAGGGACTTAAAGTCTACAGAATCAGAAGATACTCCGCCGTGTTTTTTTTTCTTTTTGATTTCTGATTGCTTCCCCCACCCCTTTTTTTTCACCTTTCTTTCTTTTTCTGTCTCTTTTTCTTCTCTTTTTTCCTTTTTTTCTTCTTTTTCTTTTTTCTTTTTCTCTTTTCTTTCCTTCTCTCTCTTTTTCTACTTTTCCCAATACAACTTGTTTTTGGCCACTCTGCACTGAGCAAAATGACTAGAAGGAAAACCTCACCTCAAAAGAAAGAAACAGTCCTCTCTCCCACAGAGTTACAAAATCTGGATTACAATTCAATGTCAGAAAGCCAATTCAGAAGCACTATTATACAGCTACTGGTGGCTCTAGAAAAAAGCATAAAGGACTCAAGAGACTTCATGACTGTAGAATTTAGATCCAATCAGGCAGAAATTAAAAATCAATTGAATGAGATGCAATCCAAACTAGAAGTCCTAAGGACGAGGGTTAACGAGGTGGAAGAACGAGTGAGTGACAAAGAAGACAAGTTGATGGCAAAGAGGGAAACTGAGGAAAAAAGAGACAGACAATTAAAAGACCATGAAGACAGATTAAGGGAAATAAATGACAGCCTGAGGAAGAAAAACCTACGTTTAATTGGGGTCCCCGAGGGCGCCAAAAGGGGCAGAGGGCCAGAATATGTATTTGAACAAATCCTAGCTGAAAACTTTCCCAGTCTGGGAAGGGAAACAGGCATTCAGATCCAGGAAATAGGGAGATCCAGCCCTAAAATCAATAAAAACCGTTCAACACCTCAACATTTAACAGTGAAGCTTGCAAATTCCAAAGATAAAGAGAAGATCCTTAAAGCAGCAAGAGACAAGAAGTCCCTGACTTTTATGGGGAAGAGTATTAGGGTAACAGCAGACCTCTCCACAGAGACCTGGCAGGCCAGAAAGGGCTGGCAGGATATATTCAGGGTCCTAAATGAGAAGAACATGCAACCAAGAATACTTTATCCAGCAAGGCTCTCATCAAAATCGAAGGAGAGATAAAGAGCTTCCAAGACAGGCAGGAACTGAAAGAATATGTGACCTCCAGACCAGCTCTGCAAGAAATTTTAAGGGGGACTCTTAAAATTCCCCTTTAAGAAGAAGTTCAGTGGAACAATCCACAAAAACAAGGACTGAATAGATATCATGATGACACTAAACTCATATCTGTCAATAGTAACTCTGAACGTGAACAGGCTCAATGACCCCATCAAAAGGCGCAGGGTTTCAGACTGGATAAAAAAGCAGGACCCATCTATTTGCTGTCTACAAGAGACTCATTTTAGACAGAAGGACACCTACAACCTGAAAATAAAAGGTTGTTGAACCATTTACCATTCAAACGGTCCTCAAAAGCAAGCAGGGGTAGCCATCCTTATATCAGATAAACTAAAATTTACCCCGAAGACTGTAGTGAGAGATGAAGAGGGACACTATCTCATACTTAAAGGATCTATCCAACAAGAGGACCTAACAATCCTCAATATATATGCCCCAAATGTGGGAGCTCCTAAATATTTAAATCAATTAATAACCAAAGTGAAGAAATACTTAGATAATAATACACTTATACTTGGTGACTTCAATCTAGCTCTTTCTACCCTTGATAGGTCTTCTAAGCACAACATCTCCAAAGAAACGAGAGCTTTAAATGATACACTGGACCAGATGGATTTCACAGATATCTACAGAACTTTACATCCAAACTCAACTGAATACACATTCTTCTCAAGTGCACATGGAACTTTCTCCAGAATAGACCACATTCTATTGTTGACCCCAAAACTGGGTGACAAATCGGGTCAGAACCGATACCAAAAGATTGGGATCGTCCCCTGCATATTCTCAGACCATAACGCCTTGAAATTAGAACTAAATCACAACAAAAAGTTTGGAAGGACCTCAAACACGTGGAGGTTAAGGACCATCCTGCTAAAAGATGAAAGGGTCAACCAGGAAATTAAGGAAGAATTAAAAAGATTCATGGAAACTAATGGGAATGAATTTACAACCGTTCAAAATCTTTGGGATGCAGCAAAAGCAGTCCTGAGGGGGAAATACATCGCAATACAAGCATCCATTCAAAAACTGGAAAGAACTCAAATACAAAAGCTAACCTTACACATAAAGGAGCTAGACAAAAAACAGCAAATAGATCCTACACCCAGAAGAAGAAGAGAGTTAATTAAAATTCGAGCAGAACTCCATGAAATTGAGACCAGAAGAACTGTGGAACATATCAACAGAACCAGGAGTTGGTTCTTTGAAAGAATTAATAAGATAGATAAACCATTAGCCAACCTTATTAAAAAGAAGAGAGAGAAGTCATGGAAACCCTGGGTGGCGCAGCGGTTTAGCGCCTGCCTTTGGCCCAGGGCGCGATCCTGGAGACCCGGGATCGAATCTCACGTCGGGCTCCCAGTGTATGGAGCCTGCTTCTCCCTCTGCCTGTGTCTCTGCCCCTCTCTCTCTCTCTCTGTGACTATCATAAAATAAATAAAAAAAATAAAAAAAAGAAGAGAGAGAAGTCTCAAAGTAATAAAATCATGAATGAGAAAGGAGAGATCACTACCAACACCAAGGAAATACAAACGATTTTAAAAACATATTATGAACAGCTCTACGCCAATAAATTAGGCAATCTAGAAGAAATGGACGCATTCCTGGAAAGCCACAAACTACCAAAACTGGAACAGGAAGAAATAGAAAACCTGAACAGGCCAATAACCAGGGAGGAAATTGAAGCAGTCATCAAAAACCTCCCAAGACACAAGAGTCCAGGGCCAGATGGCTTCCCGGGGGAATTCTATCAAACGTTTAAAGAAGAAATCATACCTATTCTACTAAAGCTTTTTGGAAAGATAGAAAGAGATGGAGTACTTCCAAATTTGTTCTATGAGGCCAGCATCACCTTAATTCCAAAACCAGACAAAGACCCCACCAAAAAGGAGAATTACAGACCAATATCCCTGATGAACATGGATGCAAAAATTCTCAACAAGATACTAGCCAATAGGATCCAACAACACATTAAGAAAATTATTTACCATGACCAAGTAGGATTTATCCCCGGGACACAAGGCTGGTTCAACACTCGTAAAACACTCAATGTGATTCATCATATCAGCAAGAGAAAAACCAAGAACCATATGATCCTCTCATTAGATGCAGAGAAAGCATTTGACAAAATACAGTATCCATTCCTGATCAAAACTCTTCAGAGTGTAGGGATAGAGGGAACTTTCCTCGACATCTTAAAAGCCATCTACGAAAAGCCCACAGCATATATCATTCTCAATGGGGAAGCACTGGGAGGCTTTCCCCTAAGATCAGGAACAAGACAGGGATGTCCACTCTCATCACTGCTATTCAACATAGTACTAGAAGTCCTAGCCTCAGCAATCAGACAACTGAAAGAAATAAAAGGCATTCAAATTGGCAAAGAAGAAGTCAAACTCTCCCTCTTCACAGATGACATGATACTGTACCTAGAAAATCCAAAAGCCTCCACCCCAAGATTGCTAGAAGTCATACAGCAATTCGGCTGCATGGCAGGATACAAAATCAATGCACAGAAGTCAGTGGCATTTCTATACACTCACAATGACACTGAAGAAAGAGGAATTGATCCCATTTACAATTGCACCAAAAACCATAAGATATCTAGGAAAAACCTAACCAAAGAGGTAAAAGATCTGTCCTCTAAACAATACAGAACATTTAGGAAAGAAGTTGAGGAAGACATAAAGAAATGGGGGAAAAGATACATCTTGTGTGGAAGTTCAAATAAATTAATTTTTAAAACACATGCATTTTGGTATTAACATATGCATCTGAATTTATTGATATAGAAATTATATTTTTAAAGATTTTATTTATTTATTTATTCATGAGAGACACAAAGAGAGTGGCAGAGATGGAGGCAGAGGGAGAAGCAGGCTCCATGCAGGGAGCCCAATGCAGGACTCCACCCCAGGACCCTGGGACCCCGGGACCACGCCCTGAGCCAAAGTCAGATGCTCAACCACTGAGCCACCCAGGCATCCCTAGAAATTATATTCTAATGCAAGTATGTGATGAACACAAAATTCAAGATCATTATTTCCCTGTGGGACAGGTACAAACGAGAGAGTGTAAGGGCATAGAGGTAACTATACACTAGTAGTAAGATCCCAATTCTTGAATTGAGTAGTAGCCTATGATAAGGTCATGGTACCATTTTTAATTCATTAAAAATGGAACAATGATGATATGGCTCATGAAATACACAATTATGATTAATTTATAGTCTTTTAAAAACAAGTATTTTCTTTCCTGCAAACACAACTCCTAGATAATTGCCTGTATTTTTCCAACTTGACTGATGTCTTACTCACTGAAAAAAACAAAGATCAGTTAAATGTTCTGATTTTTATACACATGGTTTCCATTATATTTTTAATCTTCAACAGAAATGTAATACATACTAATATCCACCTCTGAAATTAATTTCCATGAAAGAAATCTAAGGGAGAAAAAAAGAATAAAAGACAAGATGAAACCCAATGTCTCAAAGGAACCTTTCCTACAGTACTTGTTTGGATAACCCTCTAATTGTGGTCTAAGATCTGTTAATCACCTCTGTGGGGCACCAATCCTCATGGTCTACACCACATTAACCCACTAGCCTTTAGAGTCCTACATAAACACTTCTTACAGCACACATTAACCAGAGGAGGAATTTCCTGGTTTATTTTGGCAGAGATCCAACTACAAATGTATCTAATAGGAGTGCACATGAAAAGACTATAAATATCCCACCAAAAATAGATTTAACAAACCAAATTCATCAATTTTTCCACCAGTCCCACATCCAGTTTTTCTCCAACATTCACAGTGAATAAAGACTTCACTGAATCTTAGTGCAGCTGTTACATTTAAATGTGAATGTGATTATGGTGTTAGTACAAGAAAGTGGGGCTAATCAGTATTTCATGGACTCAGTAACTCGAAGATTACATGATATTTAAATGATGATTAAGTCAGATGCAGTCTAAAATGGACACTCTACCAGCTAGGGCAAATAAGGCAAGAAAGTCAGTGACACAGAAGGTAAGATGAAGGAAAAGAAGGAATCTGAAGAAGAGAGAAAAACAACTAATGGACCATGAGGGGAGGCTTCAAAAATAAGTGATACCATAAAGCGAAACAATATTAGAATAATAATACCCAGTGCTCTTCACATCACATGCCCTCCTTAATACCCATTACCCAATTACTCCAACCCCCCACCCACCTGTCATCCAGCAACCCTTCGTTTGTTTCCTATAATTAAGAGTCTCTCATAGTTTTTCTCCCTCTCTAAGGACTTCCCATTCAGTTTTCCCTCCTTCCTCTGATTCTCTGTGTTCTTTCCTATATTCCATATATGAGTGAAACAATATAATTCTTTCTCTGACTGACTTATTTCAATCAGCACAATACCCTCCAGTTCCATCCATGTCAATGAAAATGGTAGATACTCATCCTTTCTGATTGCTGAGTAATATTCCATTGTAAATACACCACATCTTCTTTATCCATTCATCTGTCAAAAGATATCATGGCCCTTGCCACAGTTTGGCTATTGTGGACATTGCTGCTGTGACCATTGCGGTGTAGGTGTCCCAGTGTTTCACTACATTTGTATCTTTGAGGTAAATGCCTACTAGTGTAACTCCTGGGTCATAAGGTAGCTCTATTTTTAACTTTGGAGGAAACTCCATACTACTTCCAGAGTGGATGCACCAGCTTGCATTCCCACCAACAGTGCAAGAGGGTTCCTCTTTCTCCCCATCCTTGCCAACATCTGTTGACCTGTTAATTTTAGCCATTCTGACAGGTGTGAGGTGTTATATCATTGTGGTTTTGATTCGTATTTCCCTGATGATGAGTGATGTTGAGCATCTTTTCATGTGTCGGTTAGCTATCTGGAAGTTCTTTTTTTGTTTTGTTTTGTTTTGTTTTGTTTTGTTTTTTTGCCTTTAGTCTGAGGACCAAGCCCTCCTTTATTTTTCATATATATATATGAAATATATATATATATATATTTTATTGGAGTTCAAAATGAGTGAAAATATCAGTGAGGGTGACAAAACATGAGAGATACCTAACTCTAGGAAATGAACAAGGGGTAGTGGATGTCTTCTTTGGACAAGTTCGTGTTTTCTGCCCATTTCTTAACTGGATCATTTATCTTTGGGCTGTTGAGTTTGATAATTTCTTTATAGATTTTGGATACTAACCCTTTATCAAATATGTCACTTGCAAATATCTTCTCCCAATTAATATGTTGCCTTTTAGTTTTGTTGATTGTTTCTTTTGCTGTGCAAAAGGTTTTTATCTTGATGAAGTCCAGGATTGTGATGCCTAAACTCATTTATCTTTCAATAAATAGAAAACCTGACTGGGCTGTAATGACTGTGTTTACATTCAAAATAACCCAGGTTTGAATATAAATAATAGTTAAAGGGAATAGAAGGGAAGGGAGAGGAAATGGGTAGGAAATATCAGAAAGGGAGACAGAACATGAAGACTCCTAACTCTGGGAAACGAACTAGGGGTGGTGGAAGGGGAGGAGGGCAGGGGGTGGGGTGAATGGGTGATGGGCATTGAGGGGGGCACTTGACGGGATGAGCACTGGGTGTTATTCTGTATGTTGGCAAATTGAACACCAATAAAAAATAAATTTATTATTAAAAAAAGATACATACTTTAAATTAAAAAAAAATAACCCAGATTTAAGATCCAAGACTCTGGAGTCATTGGTTTCTCTTCTTTTCTTTGTTCTCCTTTGTAGTTTTAGGCAAATTTTCTCTCTTTTGGGCCTTTGTCTTCTCAAGCATGAAATGAAGGAATTGTACCTAATGATCACTATGGTACCATCCAGATTTGCAATTCTATTGCTCTAATCATAAAATTTGAGGCCAGGCAGTGTATTAAATTACTTCAGTATATTATCTGAGTTAATCCTTAGAACAACTCCAAAAGTCAGGTACATATACTGGATCCATTTGACAGATAAGGAAACTGGGGACAGGAGACAGAACTTGGTTAGGGTCACACACACACACAGATACCAAGTGGGTTAACCTGAATTCAACCCCATAATTAAGTAAATTTGATTTAATTTTGATATGCTTTAGGTGAAGATAATTGTGATCATTCACAAAGATATGCAGTCATTCTCCCCACTGAAAAGAACCAAGACTCTTGGAGAAATGCCTGAGGCCTTGGAGAAATGGAGCAGGAAATATACAAAATAAGCCTGAAATATCTTGTCCTGCTAGAAAGTAAAACAGCTAAAAAAAAAAAAAAAAAAAGCTATCCAAGACTTTCAGAGTTAGATGAAAAGGACAGAGGAGTCAAAATAAAGGCACTCCCACCTGCCAAAGACAGAATCATTTGACATCAAAAGTAATAACTACAATTGGTTAATTACTCCTTGAATGTTTTTTTTTTTTTTACTCCTTGAATGTTTTTTAAAAATCTATGAGTATGTAGGGGCATCTGGGTGGCTCAGTTGGTTAAGTGGCTGACTCGATTTCAGCTCAGCTCATGATCTCAGGGTCCTGAGATGGAGCCCTGCATTTGGCTCTGTGTTCAGCAGGGAGTCAGCTTGAGGATTCTCTCTCTTCCTCTCACTCTACCCCTTGTCCCTGCTCATGCACATGCTCACTCTCTCTCAAATAAATAAATATTTTTTAAAATAAATAGTGGCACCTGGGTTAAGAGACCTAGCATCACAAAATTCCCATTAGCAAGTCCCAAGTCTCAATATTAAAATTGTTCTTTTCTTAGTTTATGACTGTTTTGTCCTTAGAACTGTTTATCTTCAGTGCATCTGGGTAGCTCAGTGGTTGAGCGTCTGCCTTTGGCTCAGGGCATGATCCCAGGGTCCTGGAATCAAGTCCCCCACATCAGGCTCCCCATGGGGAGCCTGCTTCTCTCTCTGCCTATGTCTCTGCCTCTCTCTGTGTGTCTCTCATGAATAAATAAAATCTTTAAAAAACACATACATACATATAAATTTCCACAAGTCTGTAATGAGATTCAAAAAGATTAAAAAAAAACACAAAAAAAATTATTAATTGCTGCATAACACAGTACTCCCCAAATTTAGGATCAAACATGAGATGCTTATTACCTCATACAGTTTCTGCAGATCAGGAATCTGAGAACAGTTTAGCTGTTAGTTTGTGGTCTGTTAGCTGTGCTGCAGTCATCTGAAGGCTTGACTGGGGGCTGGAGGATGCACTTTTAAACTCACTCACTTGGCTGTTGGCAGGGGGCTTCAGTTCCTCACATGGGCTACTCCTCACCATAGGACAGCTGGCCTCCCTCGGAGTGAGTGATCTGAGAGGCAGGGAGAGAGAGGAAAATTTGGAAGCCACAGTCACCTTTATAACTTAACATTAGAAGTAAACATAACATAACATAACATAACATAACATAACATAACATAACATCATCTCTGCTATATTGGACTGATCACGCACATCAGCTTTGGTACAATGTGCAAGAGAGCTACACAAGGAATGAATCCAGAAGGCAGGGCTCATTAATGGCCAACATGTCATGGCACCTAAGGTAAACAACTATTGCTCTGAATACTGGCAATTAAATTGAAAAGTAAACATTGTCCTTCCTGTAAGAACTACATTTCAGGATAACCAAATAGCCCTAAATTTATATGTTGTTGAGAGAAAACCCTTCTTTAAAAGAAATTCTTGTTCATAAACATGAAAAAATTGTTAAATTAGAAAAACCACCATTTTGCAAACCCTAATGAAATGGTTGATTTAGGTCAAGATCAGTAGGTGAAGGAACCAAATGAGAGGCTGATGAGGAACATTACATGGAGAGATCCACCTATCAAGTGCTGCACTCATAAATCAATCTTAGCATCATAGAGAGTGGAATAGTTAGACATTATATGCCTCCTGATATAAAGCAAAAAGAGCACTACCTAAGAATTCTTACCCATAAAGGTAAATCAAACTCAAATCAAATTCTTAGAGCTAGCATCTAGTTAACAGGAAATACAAGGCTAGAGAAATGAATTAAATGAAAATACAAATAAAACCAGCATGCAAAAATTCGGGACAAATGACAAATTTATTTAATTGGGGGAACGAGGGTTAGTGAGACACGGAAGAGGAACTATTATAGATCTAAATTTTTTAAAAAAATTAAAATAACCCAAAAGTATGTAGATTTGGATCTTGATTCAAAAAAGCAGCACGTTTTATTTATTTAGGCAAGTTTAGTAAGGACTCAGTACTAGATGGTAACCAGGAATCGTTTAAATTTTTTAGGTGGGATAATGGCACTGTGGTTCTGTTTTAAATGTCCATAACTGGACAGCCCTGGTGGCTCAGCAGTTTAGCACCACCTTCGGCCCAGGGCGTAATCCTGGAGACCTGGGATCAAGTCCCACGTTGGGCTCCCTGCATGGAGCCTGCTTCTCTCTCTGCCTCTGTCTCTGTGTCCCTCATGAATAAATAAATAAAATCTTTTTTTAAATGTCCATTAATTCTTAAGATATGCATTCTGAAGTTAAAAATAGAACTACCCTATGACCAGCAATTGCACTCCTGGGTATTTACTCCAAAGATACTGATGTATTGAGACAATGGGACACCTGCACCCCAATGTTCATAGCAGCAATGTCCACAATAGCCAGACTGTGGAAGGAACCATGATGTCCACGGACAGACAAATGGGTAAAGAAGATGTGGTGTATATATACAATGGAATATTACTCAGCCATCAGTAAGGATGAATACTTACCATATACTTTGACACATGGATGGAACTGGAGGGTGTTATGCTGAGTGAAATAAACCAATCCGGGGGAAAATCATCCTATAGTTTCACTCATATGTGGAATTTAAGAAATAGTGAAAGGGACCACAAGGGAAAGGAGGGAAACTAAATAGGAAAAAATCAGAGAGGAAGACCAACCATGAGAAACTCCCTAACTCTGGGAAACAAAGAGTTGCAGAAGGGGAGAAGGGTGGGGGGATGGGGTAATTGGGTAATGGGCATTAAAGGGGGCACATGATGGGATGAGCACTGGGTGTTATAGCAACCGACAAATTATTAAGACTATTTCGAAAACTAATCATGTATGTTGACTAAGTGAAATTTTAAAAGAAATACATTCTGAGAAGTATAATATTGAAATAATGTTTGGGTTTTGCTCTTTCAAATATTTCAGCAAGGAAAACGGTGGGGGTGGGTGCGGCAGAATCTTATTACTAAGTTTGAGGGATGAGTACACCTGGGCTCATTAGTCTTCTCCCAACTTTTGTATAGGCTTAAATTTTTCATGACGAATTTTTCGATTTTTGAAAAAGTGCGGTCCGTTATTTATCTTGTGTTTTAGGCTAATATTTAAAAGTGACCTTTTCACAGATTTATCTCACAAAATTCCCGTGCACTCCAGGGAGGACCCGAGCCCGGACCACAGCGGCTCTGGGCTCACGTGCCCACAAGCCCACGTTGCGACCCCCGCACCCCTCGTGCCCGCAGGAGCTCTCGCGAAAGCGGGGTACGTGCACGTGGTAGGAGGCTCGGCCGAATCTCCAGGGAAGTTGGGACCAGCGAGCGGCAGCGGCGTTTCCTAGAAGGTCGCCGGAAGTGGCTGGTGGGGGCCTAGGAAGTGAAGCCGTGCAGTTTCCTGGCGGTTCCGGGAGACAGCGGCTGGAAGGCCGCCTCCCGCGGTGTGGGTTGGGCAACCCGCCGGGAGCTCGTGGCTGCTCCCGGAGTGCCCCCGCGGCGCCAGCGGGAGGGCGGGCTCTCCCCTCAGACGGAACGTTCTCGCAGGTGTTCGGGTTCCCTCCCCTCTTCTCGCGCGCAGCAGCCCGTGACCCTTTTTGTACCCCCACTTACATGCTCCCCAGCGTCGCTGCCTGGATTCTCTCATCGAGCCACGGGTACGGTCGCTGATGCAGGTGTTGGAAGTACAGCCAGGCACACGGCAGGGAGCCTGAAGAGACCGACCGTAGTGCCGAGTCACTTACCATGTTGGAAAGTGGTCAAGTGCTGCCGAAAGCCAGAGGAAAGGGAAAGCCAGGTAAGGCGTCTGGGTGGCAGGAGAGAGCAGACGGCAGTCTTAGGTAGGGCACCTGGAGTGGATCTTGGGAAGATGGCGCACAGGCAAACCCTGGGGAGCAAGATCCTTTGCCTGGAGGACCGCTTGAGGTGGAAGGGACAGCCAACCAGTGCAAAGGCCCTGAGGTGAACGAGAAAGTCTGTGTACCTGAGGACCGTTGAAGGAGGAGAGTAGAAGGGCATGAGTCCACACATCCTCCAGACTTGTATGCCACTGAAGACTTAAGCTCTTCTTCTGAATAAATGAGGAAGGTGGTTAGAAGCAACGTGTGCATGTATAACAGCTTTGCATGCCACGGTGTAGACCGGAGATTGGGAGGTTTTAGGTAGACATGAAATCATCTGGCTTATATGTTAAGCACACCACTCTGTTGTATTGAGAAGAGGCAAAGGGGAAGGATAGAAGCAAGGACACCAGTCAGTAATCATGGAGAGCAAGGCGGGTGACGATGGCCTGGATCAGGGTGGTAGCTATGGAGGTTGTACTCCAGATACATGACATTTTCCATTTGTCTTTGTGTGCTCCCTCTTCTTCTATAGATAATCCTTTAAAAAGATCCCTTCTTTTTGCTCTGATCACTTTCCTCTTTTCCTTTTCATGGAATATTCAGGAAAAACAGGTGTGAGACCACAGCTGGCCCAATGCTGCTGATGAGCCTCAAATCCAGGGCATTGTGTCACACACCAGGCCAACAGCAGCTGCACTGTGGGTCAGCAAGGGCCCTCTGGCTGGCATCCACCAGGCCACCTCAAAACATGTTGCCTGGGCAAAGTCGGAACTGACTCTGGAAGTTTGACCCAAGCAGCTGGGAAGAATCTGGACACGGTGGAAGACCATAAAGAAAGCTGGGTAAAAAGATGCAGCAGGTAAGAAAAGGAGGGTCTGCAACATATCATGAGGAGGAAGTGAGTATAGAAAAGGAAAGCAGGGGGGGCAATGGTAGAAGTTTCCCGCTTCAAAATATTTTTTCTGGACAGCCTGGTAACCATGAAAGCCTTCCAGTTGTAGAGAATAATGGGAAGACTTTTCTGTTTTGCCTAAGGTGGATCAGGGACTGAGTCCCTGATTTTCTCTCTCCTCTTGGTGTTTCTGGGAGATGATTTCCATAGACCAAACTTTACAGTTGATTAGAGCTCATTTTCCTCCATTCCATCGCCTGAGTTTTCCTGTGCATTGCAATAGGTGATAGCATCACATGAGCATCCAGGACCAGCGCTGCTGTGGATCCCTGGTGCCCAGCCCCTGCAGGAAAAAGGTGAGGCTCACAGGCTATTGTGCCAGGAGGATGGCAGCTGAACACAGAGCTGGGACATGGGGGAGTGGGAGGACATGCTTCCAGGGCATGGAAATCTGCTCATTGAAGGCAAAAACAGACTTTTCAAAATATGAAGCTAAAAAAATAAAGCTTGAGAATCATTGTAGTGCCAGGGATTAGAAAGGGAGAGATGGCAAGTTGTATAATGGGTATAGAGTTTCAGTTTTGCAGTGTGAAAAAATCCTGGAGATTACATAACATTGGATTTTTTTTTCTTATAATTTTAATTTAAATTTTAGGTAGTTAACATACAATGCAGTATTGGTTTCAGGTGCAGAAGTCAGTGATTCATCAGTTGCCTCTAACTCCCAGTGCTCATCCCATCATGTGCCTTCCTTCATGCCCATCCCCAAGTTAACCCGTCCCCACACCCCCTCCTCTCTAGCAACCCGTAGTATGTTTCCTGTAATTAAGATTCTCTTATGGTTTATCTCCTTTTCTGATTTCACCTTTGTTTCTTAAATTGCACATATGAATGGAACCAATAATAACTGTCTTTCTCTGACTTATTTTGCTCAGCATAATACTCTAGCTCCATCCACATCATTGAACATTGTATTTTTAACAGTGTTGAACTGTATGCTTAGAAATGGTTAAGAAGATGGAGTGCCTGGGTGGCTTAGTAGGTTAGGTGTCCAACTCTTGATTTTGGCTCAAGTCATGATCTCAGGATTGTGGAATCCTGTCTCCCTCTGCCTCTCCCCATCCTCCTTCTTTTACAAAAAAAAAAAAAAAAAAAAGAAAGAGAAGAAAGAAAGAAAGAAAGAAAGAAGAAAGAAAGAAAGTTAAGACAGTAAATCTTGTTACATATTTTTTTGCCACAATTCAAAAAAAATTTTTTTTAACAAAATGAACACTTTCAAAAAAGAACTATTGTGAGTTGATAAAACTTTCCCAGTCTGTGAAGAAGGTATAGTAAAAATCCAACTGGGATGTATCTGGAGGGGAAATAGGGTTAAATACAGGTATGCATTGTCAAAACTCATCTACTTATGACTTCCTAATTTTACTGTGTGTAAATTTTACCTCAAAAATGAGAATGTAAACAAATATTGAGTTCTAGTCCATGATATGTGCCATAGAGTGTTGTGGGGTGAAGTATGCTCATGTCTTTGATTACTTTTAAATGCAGCAAAAAGTACAGTGGATTAATAGAGGGCCAGTTAGTTGGGTAGGTAAGTGGGAGAGCACATTACAAACATGAAGGTAAGTATGTGGGTGCTTACTAAACAATTCTTTCAGCTATTCTGTATATTTGAAAATGTTCATAATAAAATGTGGATTAGAAAAAAAAAAAAAAAAAAAAAAACCTTCCAGTTGGGAGGTTTACATTTTTGATGTCACAAGGAGCAGAGCAGAGCTAGCATGTGCTATGAGCTATGTGCAGGCCAGGAGAGTGTGGGACTGTTTTGCTTTTTAAGATTTTATTTATTTATTCATGAGAGACACAGAGAGAGAGAGAAAGAGAGAGGCTTCCCTGCGGGGAGCCTGATGTGAGACTCAATCCCGGGACTTCGGGATCATGCCTTGAGCTGAAGGCAGATGCCCAACCGCTAAGCCACCAAGGTGTCCTGGGTGTGGAACTGTTTGTGACAAAGAATTACAGAGCGCCAGGGCTCATAGAGCGAGACATGGAGCCACAGACGGGCCTGAGGACTAACAGCCCAGGTCTTGGTCAAGAACTGAGAGTAACCTAAACCGAAGAAGAATCATGGGAAGAAACCAGTTTGCTCCTAAATTGAAGTTATGGTAAAATTGGAATGACTTTGTGGAACAAAAGCCTCGGGGTAATCCCAGGGTCTTACCAATTGATGACTAATGCTCCCCCCCCCATGCACCCCCCCCACACACACACACACCATATTTTGTGAGAGAAATCATTCAGACTCAGATTGGGGATGTGTTGATGAACTTTCTAGAACGGTTAGTTGCTGCAAACACTGAAGCTACAGAAAGGTAGAGCTGGCCCAGCAGAAGTGAATTTGAGTCGTGGACTAGCCATGTGGACCTACATCCCATCCAGTTGGTGCGGACACTACCTGGACGATGGCAAAAGCTGTGTGTGCTGTCCTCCAGTAGGGTGGGGAGGGTGGCTTCATGCTCAGAATTAACAGGAGAGAGAGAATCACAGGGGGAAGGCAGTATTTCTCTAATAAGAGGAACAAAGAAGAAATTATTTTTTCCAAGAAGCTAACTGGAGGTAGGGCAGCCCTGCAGTTACCTAAAGGAATAAACTTTAGGCTTGTCCCTGGATATTTCTGTGCCCCCTGCCCATCCCTACCCTAAGTCTTTCTGGAAGAAATGACTTCAGCGTCCAAATACTGGAAGAGAGGGTAGAGTCAGTGATGTGGGCCCAGGAAGGGTGAGGTCAATGTGAGATGGGGAGACCAGGGAAAGCCCTGGTGGTGGGTGCAGGCACCCAGTGCCTGTGTCCAGCTGCAGAAGCAATGGGGAGGCAAAGGAAAGCATGAACACTGCCACACTGACAGCCCACCCCACCTTCCACCTGTCTCCCTCAGCCCTGCTGAGCCCTCAGCATCCAGCTGCTGCCAGAGATGGAAGCTGGGGAGCCGGAACCCGGCCGAGAGAGGAGCCCAGGGCGACCACAGCCAGGAGCCGGGCCTGGGGAAGCAGTGGCTCCCACGCCCTCCCTGCAGACACAGCCCCGCCACAGCCACCTGCTCACCTCCCAAATCAGGTGCTCCCATGATGCCCCCTGTGGTTCCACCCCAGGAACCCGCACCTCCTCTCAACCTTGCCTCAGTACACACACAGTCATCGCCTTCCGTGTCTCTACTGTGTCCCCCAGGACTGCACGGCTGCACTGCCCCGGGACCCGCTGACCTCCCTGACCTTTGAGGACGTGGCTGTGCACTTCAGCAGCCCAGAGTGGCGGTGTCTGAACCACACGCAGAGGCTCCTCTACACAGACGTGATGCTGGAAAACTATGGGAACATGTTGGCGGTGGGTAAGAACAGCCCTGGGCTCAGCCTCG
The DNA here is from genome assembly GCF_905146905.1 of Nyctereutes procyonoides. Lineage (NCBI taxonomy): Eukaryota > Metazoa > Chordata > Mammalia > Carnivora > Canidae > Nyctereutes > Nyctereutes procyonoides. The sequence goes on from NW_026575043.1 coordinate 186,663, forward strand.
CCTTCTCCCCTCTCCGCTTTCTTTCACTTGTTTTGTTCATCCATGTGCATGAGGTCTCTGTTCTACAGCAAAATAACCGCAAGAACAGGGAAATGTTCTTAGGATCTCCTCTGCCTGTCTGAGGGGGACTCCTTGGAGAATGTCACTACATGGTTACCCATGACCAGACCCCTGAACAAACCCTTTTCTCTACCCTGATGGCCATTTCTTTCCTGTTTCTCTGTGTAAGCGGAGGGGTCAAGGCTGGGCGTTTAGGACAGTTACATGCTCTGAGCACTCCTACTCCTTCGCCACCAGGTTCTGCTTTCCCTAAACCTCCTCTGATTTCCCAGCTGGAGCAAGGGGCTGAGCCCTGCCTTCCGGACCAGGGGATCCTGAGCTGCTTCCCAGGTGAGTGATGGAGAAGCTCCAGCACCACCACCACCCCACTAGGCCCCAGGGCAGGTTGTCAGAGAAATGTTCTTACTGCTGGGTTATCTGTCCTCACCAGCCCGGGAGCCCTAAAGAGGAGAAAATAAACAGCAACTAACTACTTGGGCAGTTCTTCTATCATAACCTAATTGCTCCTTTGTACCCCCTCTAATAGGCTTTTTGCAGTTTGGTCCTCAGAAAAGGCTCAGAGAATTCATCTCCCTTCTGTGTATCAGTGACTCCAATGCTCAGAGAACGCTGATTTTCTGCCTCTAATTTGCGTTCAGGACCTTCCCCTACATTGGGCCTCGGGCCTCTGACCCTTATATTTTTCTGTTTCCCTCATGGCCTCAGCTCTTAGCTCTGAGGCAGGTGCCAGCTACATGGACAGTGCTCACTTCTCCCCTTTTCTGGGCAGCACGCCTTCTAACTCCCGGTGTTGACTGGACAACCCTTTGCCATCTGGAGAGCAACATATCTGAAGGCAGAGTCATCCCTCCTCGCAGCCCATCGCCGCTGAGCTCTCCCTGTTTCTGTATCTGGTCTACCTCTTTCTCATGTTGCCTCTCCACACTCCCTGACCCTCTTACCTGGTCAGTCGTGAAACATTACCAGCTCCTCATTCAAACTGTTTTCTCTACTGACCCTTCAAAAAAGTGCCCCTTATCCCTAGGCCAACCCAACTGCCTGATCACAATACCTGTTCTTCGGTTCTCCTCCCTCCTGCCAGCCAACCAACATTTATTGGCAATTATTGCATACCAGGCACTAGACAAGTACTAGAGATGGTGTCAAATATCACTGCCTAGTAGGGAAGACAGGTAAGTTCTGATGATACAGCACAGAACAGGTGAGAGTTACAGGTGTGTACCTGGGATATACGGGATATACAAACGTGGAAGAGAAGCATCTAAATCTGACCTGGGCACCAAATGACAATGGAAGGAATGAGCATGAACCAAGGCATGTGGCATACATGGGTTCATGTAGTGGAAAGAGGGGAGAGGCATTCTGAGCAGAGGGAGGTGCACATGGCAACATGTTGAGGAGGAAAAAAAAAACATGAACTCTGAGCAGCGTGAATAGAGCAAGGGCTCCAGGCAGCTGGTATGGGGAGTGCAGGAGCGGGGGCAAGGTGACTATTCAGAGGGGTTTTTATAAACTACAGACCTTGAACTTTATTCTGACAGTAGAAGCTGGCATTGATTAAGCACTCACGTCTGTGTGGCAAGTGCTTTAAGCACATTAGCTTATTAAATGATCCCATCTTATAGACAAGCCCCCTGAGGCAGAGGGAGATGCAGTCATCCTCCTGAGCTACACAGCGCATAGGTGTCAGAGCTAGGATTTCAGTCCAGGTGGTCCCACTCCAGAGCTGGGGCTCTTGCCTGTATGCTTTACCTCCTTTCTGTCTGGAGTGCCCCTGATATTGTAAGCTGAGGAGTGGCAGGATTAGATTTGACTTACAGAGAAATCTGGAAGCAAAGTGGAGCACAGATTAGAGGGGAAGCAGATAAAAGGACTGGTGGGGGTGGGGTGTCCGTTAGTGAGCAAGAATGCCGCAGCAGAAATACAGAGGAGGAGGTAGAGTTGAGAAAAGAAGAAGAGTCATTTGAACTCTGGTTGCCAGCAGTAGAAATTAACTCAAGCTAACTTAAGCAAAACAGCAAGAATAGATTTATTACTCAGGGGTGTCATGGACCCTGGGAGCAGGACCACAGCAGGCCCTTCACCCCACTGTCTCCTCTGGCTCTCTGTAGGTCCCCTGCTTCTCGGTCCAGATGGCAGAATGTTCCCTGCCCTGGGCGGTGTGCAGGCTCCCCAACTGAAGTCCTAAATACCCAGCTGCTATCAGAGTCTAAGTCAGAGCCCAGGAAGAGAGTCTAGCTTGGTTCGGGTGAGGGGTGGCCCAGACCTGATGTGCTCTACCCAGGCGGGCAGGTTACACTGCAGAGCAAAGCAGACAGGCCCCTGGGGGCCACAGCCTCTGCAGCACATCACAAGTGGAATTTGTAAAATGTTAGCTGAGCAAATCTGAGGGAGAGAAGGGTTGGATGTGACTCAGTTTCCTCACTGAGGTGACTAGGTGCATGGATTTGCCATTCACTACACCAGGAGATTCCAGAAACCAGTAGGTTTGTACAGATTTTTGTAAAGTGCACGGAGTCTGAAATGTCTCAGTATTTCTCATGATACCAGCCTGCCTCAGCCTTTGGCCATAAGGGTACCAGCTCTTCCACCCCAGGAAGTCATCTTCTATTCAAACGGCTCCACCCTCTCACCTGTCCCGTCTCCCGTGGCTCCCCACCTCTGTACATCTGAGGTTTTTATTTCCTTGTTGAAGTATCACCTGACAAGTCCCGGCCTGGGAATGAGAAGGCTAGTTCGGAACAGGAGGTTTTGGAGAGTGGGAACGTCTGCAGGGTCGTTCAAGTCAGACCTCTCCTGGAAGTCCTGTCCCGGGATCCTGAGGCTGGAGCGGCTTGTGTGCAGGAGGCCAAGTTAAAGAACCCGCGAGACACGCCGGGGAAGGAAACACTGGGGGAAGACAAGGTGGCCTGCGAGGGCGGAAAGACCCAGAAGGTCCTCAGAAAAAACTCCAGTCTACCCTCCAAGCATGTCCCACTTGAGGGCGTCCTTACAGAGCGGACACCCCACGAATGTGCCGAGTGTGGCAGGACCTTCAGCTGGCGCTCCGACTTGATTCTGCACCTGCGCCTGCATTCTGGAGAGAAGCCCTACGTGTGTAACCAGTGCAGGAAAGCGTTCAGGACCAGAAAGCAGCTCTCCGTGCACCGGATCATCCACACAGGGGAGAGACCCTTCGACTGTGGCCAGTGTGACAAGGCCTTTAACAGCAGGTCGGCACTGTGCCGGCACAGAAGAGTGCACAGCGGGGAGAAGCCCCACGGCTGTGGCGCCTGTGGGAAGGCCTTTGAGACCAGGAGCCGGCTAAGTCTGCACCAGCTGGTGCACAACGGGGAGAGGCCACACGCGTGCGCAATATGCGGGAAGGCCTTCCAGCTCAAGCACAGCCTCACCCTGCATGCCAGGATGCACAGCGGGGAGCGGCCGTACGGCTGTGAGCAGTGCGGGCGCGCCTTCCGCGGAAGCTCGGACCTCAGCAAGCACCGCAGGGTGCACACCGGAGAACGGCCCTATGAGTGCAGCCAGTGCGGGCAGACCTTCCGCCGCAGCTCCGACCGCAGCAAGCACGCCAGGACACACGCGCAGGGGGAGGCCCGGCGGTGCCCACGCTGCGGACAGGCCTTCGGCAGCCCAGCAGAACTCGCCAGGCACCGGCTGGGCCACGCCTCGGACAGGCCGTACGCGTGCCGGGAGTGCGGCAGGTCCTTCCGCCACGACTGCCGGCGCCGGGCGCACGAGAGGGCGCACGCCGGGGAGCAGCCCTACCCGTGTGCGCGCTGTGGGAAGGCCTTCCGGGACCGCCACTGCCTGGCCGTCCACCAGAGGGTGCACACCGGCGAGAGGCCGTATGCCTGCGCCGAGTGCGGCAAAGCCTTCAGTGGCAGGTCCAACCTGGCCAACCACCAGCGGACCCACACTGGCGAGCGGCCGTACACCTGCCAGGTGTGCGCCAGGGCCTTCCCGCAGCGCTCTGGCCTGAGGCAGCACGCGCGCATCCACACCGGCGAGAAGCCCTACGGCTGCCGGGAGTGCGGCCGGTCCTTCCGCCAGCGTGCGGCCCTGCTGGGGCACCAGCGCGTCCACACCGGCGAGAAGCCCTACAAGTGCGAGCAGTGCGGGAAGGCCTTCAGGGTGAGTGCCAATCTCACCGGACACAAGAGAAGGCGGCACCGGGCACAGAGAGCCCACCGACTGGAGGGCAGTGGGACAGGCCTCTCCTCATAGCTACTGTTTGACCGGACACTTGGGGAAGCCAGCCTGCCTGCTTCTTCCTGATGCCTGACCCCTGACTGAGGTCCTAGAGCCTGACCTTCCTGATCAGCATTGGAGGAGGAGGAGTGCATCTACTGCCCAGGCCTTGCCAATCAGGAACAGTAATGCTAAATAGTGTTTTCCACGTGCCAACCTCCTTTCTAAGGGCTTTGCCATTTTAACTCATTCAATCCATAACATCCCTAGAGGATGAGGAAATTAAGGCAGGAAAAATGAGACTCACGCAGGGTCACTTGACTAGTAAGTTCTGCACAGATGCCTGCTGCACACTCCCTTTTGCACCACACCTCTTAGCCTACAACTCATTTCGTGGAGCATGTTTTAGTTGATAAAATATTAATGATTTGTAGCAAGGTTTTTCTGTCTCTTTTTAACTTAAAGTCTGAATGGTCCTCTTCTATGTGGAATCAAGATTGCTGAGATTAGGATGGGAAGGGAATGCAAGACAGGGCAGATTTAGAAATGACAGATAAGTGGGATCCAGCTAAGGCTGCTCTATAACAGCTTACATAGGGAAAGAGCATGAAGCCCATCTCACTTTGTTATAAATAGATCAAAATGTCAATGTGTTGATTTCATAAATATTTTCTGTATTTATTTGCAAGACATATGAAATGCTCTTTCAAGTGTACTAGAAATTTGCATCTCTTTATAAGTCTTTCAATATCTCTTAACACACACCCTTCCTCTTTCAAATATTACAAGTCCTTTTCACAGACGATTAAAATAAATACCCACAGCCAATAAGGCTGTTAAATGGAAAGTCCTACGGTGGCTCAGTTGGTTAAGCATGGGACTCCTGATTTCAGCTCAGATCATGGTCTTGGGGTCATAAACTGAGCTCCCCACTCAGCCCAGAGTCTGCTGGAAATTCTCTCCCTTGGTTAAAATATATATATAAGATGCAAATATGCCAACCTGATTAACATAATGACCATAATTGAGAATTATATTCTAAATTCCTCAGCTGGTTTAGTCATTTTTTTTTAAATTTTTATTTATTTTATGATAGTCACACAGAGAGAGAGAGAGAGGCAGAGACACAGGCAGAGGGAGAAGCAGGCTCCATATACCGGGAGCCCGACGTGGGATTCGATCCCGGGTCTCCAGATCGCGCCCTGGGCCAAAGGCAGGCGCCAAACCGCTGCGCCACCCAGGGATCCCTCCTCAGCTGTTTTTTTTTTTTTAAAAAAAAAAAGAGCAGTGGGTCATCCCACATTTCTCAAAGGTGTTTCACCAGTTAAAGCTTTTAAAATAATGACTTTAGGAAATGCTACCTAGGGGATTTTTTAATTCCCTTAAAGACTTCTCAGAGTCTATAATATGGTAAGCTCAATCTTAAAACAGGAATAAAAAGCATTGCTTTCCTAGAGTAACCGACCACACGCAGTCCTGTTTGAAGCATCTTCATGGGCTCTTGTTTCACAGAAAACCTTTTGGGAAATGGTTACACATTAATACTGAAAAACAAGGAGTCCAAGAGATGGATTTTCTAGTAACAAATTCCAGAAGAGATTACATGGTTTCTCATTTTTTAAAAAAGAGCAGATTAAACCGTTGTTCCTTTAGTTTCTACAGGAAATTTCATGTTTTTTATATGGCCATTTATTACAGAGTTTGTTGGTGAATGCCAAGATGAAAACATTTAAGATGTAACTCAATGAAATCGCCTCTGTGGGGGATGAAATTCTGAGTATGTGGCTTTCCAGTGAGAAACATGACATAAGGACAGAGTTCAGGGTATGTCTGGAGAATTGGCAGTGGTTTTCCAATTATTTTCAAAGCTGAGGACCCCTTGTGGTCACCATTTCAGCGACATCCTCTGGCCTACCCACGCACACAGCAGTAGTTGCACTTTATGCTTGACAGAATATTGTCGTGCTCTCCTAGAAAATCTGAGGGTTTGTATTTCATGACAGCACATATAAGCATTTAGAAAATGTACATACATGTTCAGAACATCTGTTTCACCTAAAGGCTATGGTGGGCTTTGGCACTCTGAACTCAATGTCCTCTGCCCAGTTTGAGAGCCTAACAGTCCAGCCCCTCATATCACAGAGTCTGGCAAGGTGGCACTTCCAGTTTAGATTCTGGACCATCCTTGAGTGTAGATGTTTTGTGTTGTTGATTGGAGAGCTTACATCCTCAGATACCTCACATGGAGGGGGTAGCAGGCCCAACATTCCAGTGTGAAACTTGAAAGTCCTCTGTATTGAACTCAGACATGAGCTTTCTAGACTCATCGTCACCTGTACATCTTCTATGTGACCACCATCTCCCTAGAACTGCTCCCATTCTGACACTGCTCTAAAGACTGCCAACTGACTCTCAGTCCTGCAGTAAGAAACCACATTACGGGCTTGAACTCTAGAAATCCTCCGACATTTCCTGAACATCTGAGTGTTGTGTGACAGAGAACAAACTGACAGTTGATGAAGGGAGGTGGGTGAAGGATGGGCTGTGGGCGGATGGACATTAAGGAGGCACCAGTTGTGATGAGCACTGGGTATTGTATGTTAAGTGATGAATCACTAAATTCTACCCCTGAAACCAGTATTATACTATATGTTAATTAACTGAACTTTAAATAAAAAATAATAAAATGAATGTTGTGAGGAAACATTGAAGGAACTTCAGGTATTTTACCTATGAGAAAAGTCTGTGCATTTAAGAGGTCCTAAACCAGAGTAGATTCTGCTGTAAGGTAGTAAATTTGACAGGAATACTGTAGAAGGAATTCAAAGATGAGATGCATAGTTGAATAACAAAACATATTAGTATTTCTAAAAACCCTAAGATTCCCGTAACTAATTCTGAAGAGTTATCAAAACTAGAGTTGATTTATTTATTAATTTACATAGAAACTCACCAGGCAACACACTTTTTTAACCTAATTACCTTAGTGCAAAATCTGAGAAAAGTTTCAACCTGAACATTGATCAATGAGATTATTTTCACTTTACCATCACAAAGGAAGTAGAGAATGCCCACTTCACTCAGGTTTTTTTTTTTTTTTAATTTATTTATTTATGACAGTCACACACACAGAGAGAGAGAGGCAGAGACACAGGCAGAGGGAGAGGGAGAAGCAGGCTCCATGCACCGGGAGCCCGACATGGGATTCGATCCCGGGTCTCCAGGATCGCGCCCTGAGCCAAAGGCAGGCGCCAAACCACTGCGCCACTCAGGGATCCCTTCACTCAGGTTTAAAAAGGGGAACAAGACACAGGTTCAGATTTTGAACCCCATGTGAAGAGAAATGTCTTTCTGTAGCTTCTACATGTAGGTGCAATGTTCTGTGATCATCACAGAGCGAGATTAACCCACTGTTCAAAAGGCAGTCTTTCAAAACTTTCAAGACAAACACTTCTTTTTTCCCAAGGCAAAATACCTGAAATTTCTTTAGTGCTTTCTCAGTTTATTTTAAAATGTTCGGGAAACATCAGAAGATTCCTGGAGTTCAAGTCCGTAATCCTGGGGTTTCTTACTGCAGGACTAAGTCAGCTGGCAGGATCAGAGCAGTTTCCAGGAAGATAGTGGTCACTTGGAAAATGGGTTTGTGAGGTGGTGTCTAGAAGTCTTGGCCTTTCCTTCTGTCCCACTGGTCTACAGTCTGTCCTTATACAAACACCAAATGGGTTAATTACCATAGGTTTAAAATATCTTTTCATCTAGTAGAGTAAGTCTTATTTCTTTTTCTTCTTCAAGATTGACTTGACTGTTCTTCACCAAGACTATATTTATTCATTCACTGGAAGACTAAGTGTTAGAAAGACATCAGTTCTTCCTAAAATTAATCAATAAAAATGCCAAGAGTGCATTTTTGTGGAAAATGACATACTGATTCTAAAATTTATATTGCAATAAAATTCTTAGCCAAGACTTAGGAAAGGCAAACTTTTATCCTTTTAAATTTTAGATGATAATTGTGCCCCCAGGTCAAGAAAGAATTTCTAAAACAAAAAAGGGACACCTGGGTGGCTCAGCAGCTGAGTGTCTGCCTTCCACTCAGGGCGTGATCCTGGAGTCCCAGGATAGAGTCCCACATCAGGCTCCTAGTATGGAGCCTGCTTCTCCCTCTGCCTGTGTCTCTGCCTCTCTCTCTCTCTGTCTGCCATGAATAAATAAGTAGAATCTTATTTTTAAAAAAGGTTAATATTAAAGAAAAATTTTTTATAAATTCAACTAGATTCAAGTGAGTTTCTTTTATCAAATTCACCGTAAGAAAACGGAAAATAGAATTTTCTCATGACTTGAAAAAAATATTTTGAACACATACACTTGGCAAATAATTGTCATCTAAAATATTTTAGGTTGGGGGTGCCTGGCTGGCTCAGTTGGTTAAGCATCAGACTCAACTTGGCTCAGGTCCTGATCTCAGAGTTGAGAGATTGATGATTGATTCACATGTCAGGCACTGCACTAAGCATGGAATCTGACTAAGAGTCTCTCACCCTCTGCCTCTGCCTCTGCCCCTCCCTCCCCATTCATTAAATAAATAAATAAATAAATAAATAAATAAATAAATAAATAAATAAATAAATATTTTACTTTGAGTCATATCAATTGCCATATCTAAAGGTTGAATAAAAATAAATAAAGGTTGAATAGTGGCAATTTAATATGGTTTGACTTTATATAAAAACTTTAAACCAATAAGCAGGGATGCCTGGGTGGCTCAGCAGTTGCATCTGCCTTTGACAGATGCTGGAGTCCTGAGATCGAGTCCCACATCGGGCTCCTTATGGAGCCTGCTTTTCCCTCTGTCTATGTCTCTGTGTCTCTCCCTCTCTCTGTGTCTCTCATGAATAAATACATAAAATCTTAAGAAAAAATTATTTTAAAAAAATAAACCAGTAAGCAAAAGACAACCCCCAAATAGGCAGAAAGCATGAAGAAGTATTAAACAGAAAATTGAAAAAGAATGATAGCGAAACACAGCTGTCCAGTCTCCATAACAAGGCACGCAGAGCACAGTGACACCATGTGATAAAAATGGCCTCACCAAGTTTGGGCAAGGACATGGAGTTGCAGTATTTACTGGTGGTGCTGTAAATGGATCCAACCACTTTGGAAACTAGATAGGTGCTATCCTGTAAAGCCAAACTGTACCCTAGGGATGCACTGAGAAATGCTTGCACATAAGCACTGACAGCCATGTAGAAGGATTTTCACCGCGTATTTGGTCATAATAGCAAAACCCAGAAACAACCCAAATGTTCACCAATAGTAGAAAAACATTTTGCCATATTTAAATAATGGATATTTTATAGAAGTAAACATTGAATGACCTAATTCGGTTATCCACCCCATAACATGGGTTGATAGTGGACAGTCTTTGTTGAAAGGGAAGAGCAGGAGGAGGGGGCAAGATGGAGGTAGAATAGGGTCCCCAAGTCACCTGTCCCCACCAAACTACCTAGATAACTTTCAAATCATCCTGAAAACCTATGAATTCGACCTGAGATTTAAAGACAGAACAGCTGGTATGCTACAGTGAGAAGAGTTCGCGCGCTTCTATCAAGGTAGGAAGACGGAAAAATAAATAAATAAAAAGCATCCAAGGGGGAGGGGCCCCGCGAGGAGCCGGGCTAGAGCCACAGGGCGAGTGTCCCAGGACAGGAAAGCCCCGTCCTGGAGAAGCAGGAGCTTCACCAATCTTCCATGACGGAAAGGCGCTTGCAGGGAACTCTGACAGGACCCCAGGAGGGGCGGGGATGCCCTCAGGCTCCCAGGGACACTAACAGAAGAATTGCGCCCCGGGAGAGCTCGCCACACACCGCGGCTGAGCTCCCTGAAAGGCTGCAGCGCAGGCCCAGTGGCCCCGGGAGCAGCTCCAGCGGCGGCTCCGCACGGAGGGGGCTGCGCAGCCCCTGAGGCGCAATTCTAGCAGCGAAGGCCCGGGAGCCCAGGGTGCCGGGGAACACAGCCCCGGATCCGGCGCTCCCCCCGGGACAGGCAGAGGCCAGGAGGACACAGGACAGCAAGGACACTCCTGCCGCTGGGCAGCCCCGAGCTGTGCAAATCAGCAGCCCCCGCCAACGGAGCATCCAGGCCCCTGTAGACTGGGAACTGCTGTGGTTACTGCGGGAGCTGACTACAGGGCTGCAGAGCTGGCCGCTGCCACTATTGTTGTTCCTCCTGGGGCCTCACAGGATAAACAACCCCCAGTAGGCCACACTGTGACTCACAGGATAAATAGGATAAACAACAACCACTGAGCCTGCACCAGGCAGAAGGCTGAGCAGCTCCCCCAAGTGCTCACACCTGAGAATCAGGACAGTGGCCCCCTCCCCCAGAAGACCAGCTAGCCGGACAGGGGAAAGGCAAGTTATTGACCAAGCGGCACTAGAAAGTTCCAGGGAAGTCGAGGGATTTACAGTATACAGAATCAGAGGATACTACCCCTGGTTTTTCGTTTTATGTTTGCTTCCCCTCCCCCCTTTTTTCACTTTTTTTTTCTTCTTCTTATTTTTTTTTTCTTTTTTCTCTTCTCTCTTTTTCTCCTTTTCCCACTACAACTTGTTTATGGCCACTCTGCACTGAGCAAAATGACTAGAAGGAAAACCTCACCTCAAAAGAAAGAATCAGAAACAGTCCTCTCTCCCAGAGTCACAAAATTTGGATTACAATTCAATGTCAGAAAGCCAATTCAGAAGCACAATTATAAAGCAACTTGTGGCTCTAGAAAAGGGCATGAAGGATTCAAGAGACTGCATGACTGCAGAATTTAGATCTAATCAGGCAGAAATTAAAAATCAATTAAATGAGATGCAATCCAAACTAAAGGTCATAACGACAAGGGCTAACGAGGTAGAAAAACAAGTGAGTGACATAGAAGACAAGTGGATGGCAAGGACGGAAACTGAGGAAAAAAGAGAAAAACAATTAAAAGATCATGAGGATAGGTTAAGGGAAATAAATGACAGCTTCAGAAGGAAAAATCTACATTTAATTGGGGTTCCCAAGGGTGCGAAAGGGACAGAGGGCCAGAATATGTATTTGAACAAATCCTATCTGAAAACTTTCCTAATCTGGGAAGGGAAAGAGGCAATCAGATCCAGGAGATAAAGAGATCCCCTCCTAAAATCAATAAAAACCGTTCAACACCTCAACATTTAATAGTGAAACTTGCAAATTCCAAAGATAAAGAGAAGATCCTTAAAGCAGCAAGAGACAAGAAATCTCTAACTTTTATGAGGAGAAATATTAGAGTAACAGCAGACCTCTCCACAGAGACCTGGCAGGCCAGAAAGGGCTGGCAGGATATATTCAGGGTCCTAAATGGGAAGAACATACAGCCAAGAATACTTATTCCAGCAAGGCTCTCATTCAGAATAGAAGGAGAGATAAAGAGCTTCCAAGATAGGCAGAAACTGAAAGAATATGTGACCACCAAGCTAGCTCTGCAAGAAATACTAAGGGGGATTCTATAATAGAAAGAGAAAGTCCAGGGATCCCTGGGTGGCTTAGCCGTTTAGTGCCTGCCTTTGGCCCAGGGCTGATCTTGGAGCCCCGGGATTGTGTCCCATGACAGGCTTCCAGCATGGAGCCTGCTTCTCCTTCCGCCTGTGTCTCTGCCCCCCTCTCTCTCTTTCTATGTCTATCATGAATAAATAAATAAAATCTTAAATAAAAGGAAAGAGGAAGTCCAAGGGAACAATCCACAAAAACAGGGACTGAATAGGTATCATGATGACACTAAGTTCATATCTGTCAATAGTAACTCTGAATGTGAATGGGCTTAATGACCCCATCAAAAGGAGCAGGGTTTCAGACTGGATAAAAGAGCAAGACCCATCTATTTGCTGTCTACAAGAGACTCGTTTTAGACAGGACACCTACAGCCTGAAAATAAAAGGTTGGAAATCATTTACCATTCAAATGGTCCTCAAAAGAAAGCAGGGGTAGCCATCCTTATATCAGATAAACTAAAGTTTATCCCGAAAACTGTAGTAAGAGATGAAGAGGGACACAAATCATACTCAAAGGATCTATCCAACAAGAGGACGTAACAATCATGAATATTTATGCCCCGAAAGTGGGAGCTGCCAAGTATATCAATCAATTAATAACCAAAGTTAAGACATACTTAGATAATAATACACTTCACTTGGTGACTTCAATGTAGCACTTTCTACAATCGACAGATATTCTAAGCACAACATCTCCAAAGAAACAAGAGCTTTAAATGCTACACTGGACCAGATGGATTTCACAGATATCTACAGAACTTTACATCCAAACGCAACTGAATACACATTCTTCTCAAGTGCACAAAGAACTTTCTCCAGAATAGACCACATACTGGGTCACAAATCAAGTCTTAACTGATACCAAAAGATTGGGATCATCTCCTGCATATTTTCAGACCATAATGCTTTGAAATTAGAACTCAATCACAAGAAGTTTGGGAGGATTTCAAACACGTGGAGGTTAAGGACCATCCTGCTAAAAGATGAAAGGGTCAACCGGTAAATTAAGGAAGAAATAAAAAGATTCATGGAAACTAATGAGAATGAAGATACAACCCTTCAAAATCTTTGGGATACAGCAAAAGCAGTCCTGAGGGAATAATACATCGCAATGCAAGCATCGATCCAAAAACTGGAAAGAACTCAAATACAAAAGCTAACCTTAAAAAAAAAAAAAAAAAGCTAACCTTACACCTAAAGGAGCTGGAGAAAAAATAGCAAATAGATCCTACACCCAGCAGAAGAAGAGAGTTAATAAAGATTCGAGCAGAACTCAACAAAATTGGGACCAGAAGAACTGTGGAACAGATCAACAAAACCAGGAGTTCGTTCTTTGAAATAATTAATAAGACAGATAAGCCATTAGCCAACCTTATTCTAAAAAAGAGAGAAAAGACTCAAATTAATAAAATCATGAATGAGAAAGGAGAGATGGCCACAAACACCAAGGAAATACAAATGATTTTTTAAAAATATTATGACGGGAACCCTGGGTGGCTGGGAACCCTGGGTGGCGCAGCGGTTTAGCGCCTGCATTTGGCCCAGGGCGCGATCCTGGAGACCAGGGATCGAATCCCACATCAGGCTCCCAGTGCATGGAGCCTGCTTCTCCCTCTGCCTATGTCTCTGCCTCTCTCTCTCTCTCTCTCTGTGACTATCATAAATAAATAAAAAAATTTTTAAAAGTTTTAAAAAAACATATTATGAGCTGCTATACGTCAATAAATTAGGCAATCTAGAAGAAATGGACGCATTTCTGGAAAGCCACAAACTACCAAAACTGGAACAGGAAGAAATAGAAAACCTGAAGAGGCCAATAACAGGGAGGAAATTGAAGCAGTCATCAAGACCCTCACAAGACACAGAAGTCGAGGGCCAGATGGCTTCCCAGGGGAATTCTATCAAACATTTAAAGAAGAAACCATACCTATCCTACTAAAGCTGTTTGGAAAGATAGAAAGAGATGGAGTACTTCCAAACTTGTTCTATGAAGCCAGCATCACCTTAATTCCAAAACCAGACAAGACCCCACCAAAAAGGAGAATTATAGCGCAATATCCCTGATGAACATGGATGCAAAAACTCTTAACAAGCTACTAGCCAATAGGATCCAACAGTACATTAAGAAGATTTTCACTATGACCAAGTGGGATTTATCCCCGGGATGCAAGGCTGGTTCAACACTCATAAAGCAATCAATTTGATTGATCATATCATCAAGAGAAAGAACAAGAACCATATGATCCTCTCAATAGATGCAGAGAAAGCATTTGACAAAATACAGCATCCATTCCTGATCAAAACTCTTCAGAGTGTAGGGATAGAGGGAACATTCCTCAACATCTTAAAAGCCAACTACGAAAAGCCCATAGCAAATATCATTCTCAATGGGGAAGCCCTGGGAGCCTTTCCCCTAAGATCAGGAACAAGACAGGATGTCCACTCTCACCACTGCTATTCAACATAGTAATGGAAATCCTAGCCTCAGCAATCAGACAACAAAAAGAAATAAAAGGCATTCAAACTGGCAAAGAAGAAGTCAAACTCTCCCTCTTCGCAAATGATATGATACTGTACCTAGAAAACCCAAAAGACCCCACCCCAAGATTGCTAGAACTCATACAGCAATTTGGCAGTGTGGCAGGATACAAAATCAATGCCCAGAAGTCAGTGGCACTTCTCTACACTCACAATGAGACTGAAGAAGGAGAAATTAAGGAGTCAATCCCATTTACAACTGCACCCAAAAGCATAAGATACCTAGGAATAAACCTAACCAAAGAGGTAAAGGATCTATACTCTAAGAACTACAGAACACTTCTGAAAGAAATTGAGGAAGACACAAAGAGATGGAAAAATATTCCATGCTCATGGATTGGAAGAATGAATATTGCGAAAATGTCCATGCTACCCAGGGCAATTTACACGTTTAATGCAATCCCTATCAAAATACCATGGGCTTTCTTCAGAGAGTTGGAACAAATTACCTTAAGATTTGTGTGGAATCAGAAAAGACCCCGAATAGCCAGGGGAATTTTAAAAAAGAAAACCATATCTGGGGGCATCACAATGCCAGATTTCAGGTTGTACTACAAAGCTGTGGTCATCAAGACAGTGTGGTACTGGCACAAAAACAGACACATAGATCAATGGAACAAAATAGAGTATCCAGAAGTGGACCCTCAACTTTATGGCCAACTAATATTCGACAAAGCAGGAAAGACTGGAAAAAGTCTTTTTCAATAAGACTTTATTGGAAAAAGACAGTCTTTTCAATAAATGGTGCTGGGAGCATTGGACATACACATGCAGAAGAATGAAACTAGAACATTTTCTTACACCATACACATAGATAAACTCAAAATGGATGAAATATCTAAATGGGAGACAAGATTCCATCAAAATCCTAGAGGAGAACACAGGCAACACCCTTTTTGAACTTGGCCACAGTAACTTCTTGCAAGATACAGCCATGAAGGCAAAAGAAACAAAAGCAAAAATGAACTGTTGGGACTTAGAAGCTTTTTCACAGCAAAGGATACAGTCAACAAAACTCAAAGACAACCTACAGAATGGGAGAAGATATTTGCAAATGACATATCAGATAAAGGGCTAGTTTCCAAGATCTATAAAGACTTAATGAACTCAACACCAAAGAAACAAACCATCCAATCATGAAATAGGCAAAAGACATGAACAGAAATTTCACCAAGGAATACATAGACATGGCCAACAAGCACATGACAAATGCTCCACATCACTTGCCATCAGGGAAATACAAATCAAAACCACAATGAGATACCACCTCACACCAGTGAGAATGGGGAAAATTAACAAGGCAGGAAACCACAAATGTTGGGAGAGGATGCGGAGAAAAGGGAACCCTCTTGCACTGTTGGTGGGAATGTGAACTGGTGCAGCCACTCTGAAAAACTGTGTGGAGGTTCCTCAAAGAGTTAAAAATAGACCTGCCCTACGACCCAGCAATTGCACTGTTGGGGATTTACCCCAAAGATTCAGATGCAGTGAAACACCGGGACACCTGCACCCCGATGTTTCTAGCAGCCATGTCCACAATAGCCAAACTGTGGAAGGAGCCTCGGTGTCCATCGAATGATGAATGGATAAAGAAGATGTGGTTTATGTATACAATGGAATATTCCTCAGCCATTAGAAACGACAAATACCCACCATTTGCTTCAACGTGGATGGAACTGGAGGGTATTATGCTGAGTGAAGTAAGTCAATTGGAGAAGGACAAACATTATATGGGCTCATTCATTTGGGGAATATAAATAATAGTGAAAGGGAATATAAAGGAAGGGAGAAGAAATGTGTGGGAAGTGTCAGAAGGGGAGACAGAACATGAAGACTCCTAACTCTGGGAAACGAACTAGGGGTGGTGGAAGGGGAGGAGGGCAGGGGGTGGGGGTGAATGGGTGACGGGCACTGAAGGGGGCACTTGATGGGATGAGCACTGGGTGTTATTCTGTATGTTGGCAAATTGAACACCTATAGAAATAAATTTATTATTAAAATTTAAAAAATGATTAGTGATTTCTTCATAAGTGTAGATAATTTAAGAAAAGGAATGATAAACAGAGTTCAGCAGAGTGATCACCTCTGAAAAGGAGTCATAGTAATGGGATTGGAGAGAGGCACAGAAGTTGACACAAATGTCTTAGTATTATTCTAGGCCAGTCCTGTCCAATAGAAATCTAATGCCAGCCACATAATTTAAGATGTTCTCATTAAAAGAGTAAAAAGAAATAAATTAATTTTAGTAGTATACTTCTACGTAGCCCAAAATGTTCAAACTATCATTTCAATATACAATCAAAAACGTTAATGAGGGGATCCCTGGGTGGCTCAGCGGTTTGGCGCCTGCCTTTGGCCCAGGGCACGATCCTGGAGTCCCAGATCGAGTCCCACATCAGGCTCCCTGCGTGGAGCCTGCTTCTCCCTCCTCCTGTGTCTCTGCCTCTTTCTCCCTCTCTTTCTCTCTCTGTCTATCATAAATAAATAAATAAATCTTAAAAAAAATAATAAAGTTGATTTAAAAAAAACATTAATGAGGTATTTTCATATTTTGTGCTGTCTTTATTTTTTTTTTAATTTATTTATGGTAGACACACAGAGGAGAGGCAGAAGCAGGCTCTATGCAGGGAGCCACTGGGCGAAAGGCAGGCATTAAACCACTGAGCCACCCAGGGATCCCCTTTCTGCTGTCTTTAAATCGAGTGTATATTTTACATTTACAGCACGTCTCAGTTTGTATGGTAAATTTTCACTGGACATACTATACTTAAGTCTGTACTTGGATTTCATAAAACTTACAACTGAAAAAAGAAATTCACAAAGCCAAGTTGTCCCAAACATGCTTTTTAAAAAATATATTTTATTTATTTATTCATGACAGACACACAGAGAGAGGCATAGACAGAAGCAGCCTCCCCTAAAGGAGCCTGATTGAGGACTGAGATCCCAGGAGCCCAAGGTGACCGCCTGAGCCAAAGGCAACTGCTCAATTACTAGGTCACCCAGGCACCCCTGCCCCCAAACATACTTATTTTAACAATAACAATGTAGAATCCTCTTTCAAATTTAAATTTTAAATAGAATTGAAAATTCACTTCCTCAAGCTTGTGAGCACATTTGAAGTACTAAATACCACCTGTAGGTAGTGCAATAAAATACAAGTGCAATTGCACCGGACAGTGCAATTCTAGATTTTGAGTGAACTATTCAAGTGTTCGTTGAAATATTGTGCTCCAAAATTTTTATACTTGCATATCTTCTCAAACTCAGTAAGAACACCTGTCCTTTGCACCAGATGGCGACACTTTATCTTCCAAGGCTGTTCAAAACAGCCCAGGGCAAAGGGCAGTTACTGACTCTGTAGGATAATAAGA
This sequence comes from Nyctereutes procyonoides, assembly GCF_905146905.1. NCBI lineage: Eukaryota > Metazoa > Chordata > Mammalia > Carnivora > Canidae > Nyctereutes > Nyctereutes procyonoides. The sequence continues at coordinate 204,382 of NW_026575043.1, forward strand.
AAGTTATTTTGGTCTTTGTCCCTAGTTCCTCACACAGCTTCTGAGTCCCTTGGAAGTTCTTGGGGGCCAGGAGCATCTTTTGTTCTAACAAGGCCATGATAGGTTTCCGAGACAGCTTTAGAATGGGACTAGTAGCTGGAAAGACCAAGCCATGGTAAAAAGCCTAGAGTTTTCAGCTCCCACGTCCATCCTGAACCTCCCCAGGAGGGGAGAGGGGTTGGGGATTAGAATCCATCATGGCTCCATGATGAAACCTTTATAAAAAACAAACCATAAATGACAGAATGAGAGCCTCAGAGCTGATGAAGGCATGGAGGTGCTGGGCACGTGGCCGGCTGGCTATGGCATGGAAGCTCCTCATCCCCAGCCCCATGCCTACCTTGCCCTGGGGATCTCTTCCATTGGCTGTTTCTGACTTAAATCTATTTATAAACCAGTAAATGAAAGTCAAATGTGTACCTGAGTCCTATGAGCCATTCTAGTGAATTATCTAATCAGAGGAGGGGGTCTTTGGAACCCCTGATTTGTAGCTGGTCAGTCAGAAGTAAGGGACTTGTAAGTGGTATCTAAAGTGGGTTATAGGGGATCCCGGGGTCGCTCGGCGGTTTGGCGCCTGCCTTCCACCCAGGCCCTGATCCTGGACACCCGGGATAGAGTCCCACCTTGGGCTCACAATGCAGGCAGGTACTGAGAAAATGGTGAAAACTGGCCTGCAATCCCACCAGTAACCCTTGGGAAGGAGGTGGTGTGTGTCCATCCCTCCAGCATGTAGTGCACGCTATTCCCCCATTTCTCCATGCTCTTAATCTGGGACCTCAGAGTACACACATGCAGCAGAGATATTTGCAGAATAAGCTCCGTGGTGGGGGTGGGGGTGGGGTTCCTCTGAGCTCTCCTCCTGCACATTCCTCCACTCCCTCCCTAACTGGAACTCCGGAGCTGGCCGGAGGGAGCCTTCTAGGAGGAAACAACTTCCAAGCTAAGGACTAGGAGATGAGAAAGATGCCACGCGTTCATGAGATCCGGTCGGATCAGGACGTCCTGCAAGCCGCAGAGACGTGGCGTGCAGGTGAGTGGAAGCAGAACCGGCGATAGAGAGAGCACCTGGAGCCATAGGGCACCTGGAGCTGCGGTTGCAGCGACGCTTGAGAGGCACCTGATGCTGCGAGGACACCCGGAGCTCGGGAAGCACCGGCGGTGGAATGTGCGTCCACAGTCCGGGGACTAGCCCCGGAGATCCCCGCGGAGTCTCTTTCTCTGTCTGCTCGACGGCTGGCTGGAGGGTCCGTCCCGGTAGGAGACCACCACCGGGACTCGGGTCCACCCCTGTGGGTACCAAGCCCTCCCTCCGCAGCTGGAGCCCGCCGGCTGGAGCGAGTTCTCCGGGCCGCAGATGTGGGTCAAGGGCAAACAGGGATCACAGGAGGAGAAAAGGGGCCTTACTGGGCGTGAAGAAGGAAAACTGTTGGCAGCGGTGGGATTCGAACCCACGCCCCCGAAGAGACTGGAGCCTTAATCCAGCGCCTTAGACCGCTCGGTCACGCTACCGTTCCTGCCGCCACGGGGCCCCTAGGGGGCCCTAGAGACGGACACCGCCCCGCCCGAGGCCCCGCCCCGGGCCCCGGACCCCGCCCTCGAGACCCCGCCCCGACGGAGCCTCCGCCCCCGACCGCAGCGGCGTCCCGCTCCCGCCCTGCGGGGGGGGCGGGGAACCCCACCGCACACGCGACGGCGGCGTCGCATCCCTATGTCGTCACCGCGCACGCCGGCGGGGGGGCGGAGTCGCCCCCCTACGGCGGCGCGGGCTCCCGTGTCGGGAAGCCTGGGACCTCGAGCGGGTGCCGAGGAGCTCGGTATGGTGGGCGCTCCGGGTCGGATGTACGGTCGATAAAGCTAGCAGCTGCTGTTGCGCTTTGACCCGCTCTTCGTCCTCCGTGGTCCACTGCTGAAGACCGGCCCAGACCCGCTCGTGGACGCGGCAGCTGATGCCCCGGAGCCCCGGACCGTGCCCTGTGCCCTTGAAGCCGGAGCCTGGTGCCCTCCCGCCCACCCCACCGAAGGCTGTGAGGGAGGGCGGACCATTCCCCCTCTTCCCTCCGCCTCCTGCCAGCGACCCGGGATCTGGCTGAGCCTCTCGTCTCCGAGGTCAGCATCTACGGGCATCTCCTCCGTCTCACAGGCCTCCTCCTCCTGTGAAAGCTCCTTAGGAGGTTCAGCCTGGTTCACCTACCAAGTAAGCCGGAAGGCCCCTTTTCAGACCCCTCCCCGGAGCCCCCAGGCTACCACGGAAGCCCTGCTGATTTTGCCTGTCTGTGCCTGCAGAGTGGTGTTTGAGAGAGGCCCGCATAGACTCGGCTATGACCAGATGGCTCTAAGGAACCGACTGGGACTAGCGAAGCCCCTTAGAAGTGTTGGCTGGCACCTTGCTTACAGTTCTGCAGCCGCACGCTGTCCCTGACGATGTTTATCCACCTGTAGAGGAAGAAACCATTCCCGATGGCTGAACCCTGGGTTTTCACACTGGATGACAAGACTCCCTCCCACCAGAGCTAGGAGCTCCCTTACCCCCAGCCAGGGATGGGGCCTCTTGTTATTTTAAGCTGCGGTTGAAAGTAGACATCACCTACAATATAGCATTTTAACCACTTATATATGTGTACAGTTCAGCGGCACTAGGTAGATTCACATCCTGCTCATGGCAACGTGTTGAGTAAGGGATGGATGGGCAGGGCTAGGTAGGGAGACATAGGTAGGGAACTGTGGACTCAGGTTCACAAAACAACGTCCCAAAAAATGTGAGATGTAAGAAAACCAAAAATATGGGAACTAGACCCCCCTGCCCTAGGTGGAAACGATACTTTTTATGACAGTTACCTGTGACCAACAAAGAATAACCAGACCCAAAAGGAAAAGGAAGTCATTAAGGATGATATCACCCATCCTTACTCAAACCACGACATCACAAGAATGATAAGGCCACAGGCTCCCTGGTCAGCTTTGTTTTTTTAAGATTTTATTTATTCATCTGATAGAAAGAATGCACACAAGCAGAGGTGCAGCAGAGGGAGAAGAAGGCTCCCCACTGAGCAGGGAGCTGGAAGCAGGGCTCAATCCCAGGACTCGGGTCAGGACCTGAGCTGAAGGCAGATACTCAACTGACTGAGCCACCCAGGCGCCCCTCCCTGGTCAGTTTTAAATCAAAGACTGTCAGTGGGGGCCACCTAACCGACTTCAGAGGGTCAAACATGCTATACAGCAGCCTTGTCCAGGGGAAGTCCAACAGTGTTGGAAAATTTCTAAGCATAGACACCTCTCCTGTAAAAACTGTTGCTGAGTCTTTCTGCAGGTTCTGAGAGAGATTATTTCCTCCACCAGGAACCGGAGCGTGGCCGCAGCGATGAAAACACCAAATTCTAATCACTAGACTAGCAGGGAAGCTGACCAGCTGGTGTGCGAACAAGCCTACAGGCTGGATGCACCTGGGCCCTGCCCACCAAGCACCTGCAAACCGCTCACCTGGGACCTCGTGGCCCACACCCACCCACAAGCCAGAGTCCCATGGACCCCATCCAGGATGAGGGCAGTGACTGCTCCCAGGACAGGTCTTGGGACACAAGTCTGCGGCTGCCACCTTATGGCCCTCCTGGAGTGGCAAGTATCTGAGAGGAACACTGTCCTCCAATGCATCTTGGTTCTCTCAAAGGGCTCTACGTGGTGTTGAAGTAAATACTCCCTAAGTCGGGAATACAAAGAGCTCAGTGATAAAGCTATCTTTTTTTACGCTAGAGTCTGAGTACTAGGCCAAAGTAGCTCAGTTGGGAGCGCAATGAGCTGAAGACTTCACTAAGACACCTGGTTCAAACCCGGGGCTTGGCAGGAAAGGGCAACCTCTTGGAGCTGAAATAATGAAAACTCTGAATTTGTCTGCAACAAATACAAAAATATTCGTTAAACCTAAAAAAAAAAAAAAAGTTAGGCTTTTGCCGGAAAAAAAAAGGGAAAACACAGGAAATTTGTGTGATAAAAGGATGGTTCCAGGAAAAGAATCCTGGAGAGAACCGTGCAAGAGACAGAGCCCAGCCCAGCGGGCTGAAGGAGAAACACTTCCTTTTTTGTGAGAGGCAGCATCTTTTGGCTCCGGCTCTGCTCCAGACTCACCCTATCTTCCTCCGCATGGAGGTCTTCCAACAACCGGGAGCCCAAGTCAGGAGGCCCAAAGGATTCATGCCTCTTTCTACCGTTCGTTTCTACATCATGACTCCCTTCCCCAGTCTCATTCTCTGCCAAAGGGGGCGGTCCTCCAGGTAGATAGGGGAGAGAGAAGTTCAACATGAGGGATGTTGAGGGAGCAGAAGGCTAGCTGAGGACAAGGCACGAGCTGACACCCTGTGACCTCCCCCCTGCCCCCAGGTCGGGTGTGTGCGACCTTCCTCAGGTGCTCCTGGCTGCCCTATAGCTAAGGGAGGGAAAACACATAGTTGACTTAGAATTCTGCAAGACAGGAGTCTCCCTCTGTTTGCAAATGGCTTAGTGATTTACAAGAACAAAGCATTTTTATGAATAACCTAGCTTCCAGAAAGAAATGTAGATACAGGGATCCCTGGGTGGCGCAGCGGTTTGGCGCCTGCCTTTGGCCCAGGGCACGATCCTGGAGACCCGGGATCGAATCTCACGTCGGGCTCCCGGTGCATGGAGCCTGCTTCTCCCTCTGCCTATGTCTCTGCTCTCTCTCTTCTCTCTCTGTGACTATCATAAATAAATAAAAATTAAAAAAAAAAGAAATGTAGATACAATTAAATGCCCTTATCACCTGCAGCTCATTGAAGATACTTGAAGGGGGGGGGGGGTTGAGGGGAGTGTCCTGTTCCTCCGGGAAGCTCCCAACTGTCTTGTGAATGCCTCGCCAGAGGGAAAACCAACCTTGGCTTAACAATGGCGAGGCCTCCAGAATCTGTAGGTCCTCTTTAGTATATAAAAGTTTTCTTGAAAACCTCCCTCTTCCTTACCTCCCCCAGCTCCCAAGTATATAATCAGCCACCCCCTCACTGTCCAGGGATGCAGCACTTCCTGCCCCCAGGTCCTGTCCCCAGGCTTTAATAAAACCACCATATTGCACCAAACACATCTCAAGAATTTTTCTTGATCACCGGCTCCAGACCTCACTCCACCAAACCTCATCTACATTCCAAAACTCCATCACTATAGTGACATGTTATTCCCCACCTCACATTCCTTCAGCAAATATGTATTGAAGACCAGAGATCCCATGCAGCTCTGAAGAGCAAAAAGGGCAAGGAAAGGTTGCTGGCCTGGAGAGGGGTTCTGGCTGGAGGGCTGCAAGAGGGGGCAGCCAGCACACTGCCCTGGCCTCCCTTAGCCCTCCGCCTACTCCTAATCTGCTGGCTCTGCACACATCCCAGGCTTTGCCTTCCTGCTTCAAGGAAAAGTTTTCCCTCATTTCCAAGACTGATTAACACTCCGTCTGATCTTCTGACCCTCTCCCCATTCCATTCTGCCCCGCGTCTTTGAGCTCTCACCCTTACCTGCCTCTCTTCAAATTACAGAATGCCTAAATCTCCATCTTGAGACAGTGAAGACCCAACACATGTTCTCCCATCTTGCCCTCAGGATTCTTGTCCAGACTTTCCCTCCACCCACCACCAAACTTGCTGGAAGAGCAGCATTTGTCTCGACTTCTTTGCCTCAACAGTGGCTCATTAGCTGAAGTCTGCCTTCCAATCCAGGAGAGTATTACCTCCACTTCCCAACCTTCACATGCCGTGCTTCTTCTTGGTCCTAAAATTAATGGCAGCCCTTCCTTCCTGGAGCAGTCTTCCTTTATTTCTTGGGACTCCACTCCTGCCATTCTGTCCTCTTTCCCTCTTGTAAGGACTCTTTAGAGATGGCTTACTTCTCAGCTCCTGACCTCCATCTTCTTTAAATTAAATTCCTAATTGTTAGACAACTGTAGATTCACATGCAGTTATAAATAATACACAGAGATCTCAACAAGGCATCCTTTACCTAGCTGCTGCAGCGGTGACAAAATATTAGTGCAGTATCTCTCGCAGGATACTGATATTGATAAAATCAAGATAAAAACATTTCCATCACCACAGGGATCCCTCATAATGTAGTTTTGGAATATAAGTGAGGTTTGCTGGAGTGAGGTCCAGAGCTGACGACCAAGAATTCTTGAGACATCTTTGGTGCAAAACAGTGGTTTTATTAAAGCACAGGGACAGAATGGGTGGGCAGAAAGAGCTGCTGCCCCAGGACACTGAGGGGAGGCTGATAATATACTTGGGAGTTGGGGGAGGTAATGAAAAAATGGAAGTTTCCAAATGATTTTTGTATGGTAAAGAGGACCTACTAGAGGCCTTGCCATTGTGAAGCTAAAGTTGTTTTTCCCTCCAGCAAGGCATTAACATTAATATAGTCAGGAGTTTCCTTCCAGAAGTTAGGTTATTGCTAAGAATACTTTTTTTCTTGTAAATCACTAAGACATCTTGTAAACTGAGGGGGACTCCTGTCTATAGGACTAATATCTCTATAAATTAACTATTTGTTTTTCCTTCCCTTAGCTTTAGGGCAGCCAGGAGCACCTAAGGAATGTCACACACATCCCACCTATGGGGGGTCATTTGTGGGGTGTCAGCTCATGCTTTGTCCTCAGCAAGCCTTCTGCTCCCTCATTATTCATTTCTCTGGAATAAATAGGAGCGTAACTGCTCACTGGTATGGTACTTGCGTGTTTAGTTTTTAAAGAAACTGCCAAATTGCCTTCTAGAGTAGCTGTACCAGGTCACATTCCCACCAGCAATGGACACAGCCTCATCAGTATCTGGTGTATCAGTAGTTTTATTTCAGCCATTCTGATAGGTACATAATGACATCTCATTGTGGTTGTAATTTGCCTTTTCTTAGTGGCTAATGATGTTGAAACCTTTATCATTGGCTTATTTGCCATCTATGTATGTTCTTTGGTAAAATATCTCTTTAAGTCCTTTGTCCAATCCAACAAGAACATCTGTGGACAGGTTTTTGTGTAAGAAGTCCCCCCCAAAAATTGAAGTTTGGACCTGTTGCAAATTTGTCTTGGATTATATAGTTGTCCCACAAGGCAATTTTATAAGGCAATATTTACAAAATGTGATACAGTCTCACCGTTCTGGGAAAGGCCCAGGACAGAGTGGAAAAATCCCCAGGATAATAGGCTAGTAACAAAAGCTCCTTCCAGTCTCAAAGGACGGCACCACCCTTTCCTGCATGCAAAACCTAACCAACAAACCTAGGATAGTGTTAAAAAAAAAAAAAAAAAAAAAAAAGGAAAAGAGACCCAAAATGGTGTCACTTATGCTAAGCCCCATGTCATCAACCAAGACTTATGGACAGTTTTGGCTCTTCTAGAAATGGAATCTTAAACCAATCAAGTGGCAATCGCCTGATCAGCACTAGTGAGGTAACCAGCCTGATAGACACCCCACATACCCCCCAACAGAAGTCAGCATTCCCATAGGAGAGGGGCCAGAGGCCTTCCTTCATGGGGATGGAGAGGGCTCCGGTTGATGAAGTTTTGGAATTAGGTGAGGTTTGGTGGGGTGAGGTCCAAAGCCAAGGATCAAGAAAGAATTCTTGAGACGTCTTTGGTGCAAAATGGTGGTTTAATTAAAGCACAGGGACAGGACCCGAGGGCAGGAAGAGCTGCTGCCCTGGGGCCTGGGAGGGGAGGCTGATTACATACCTGGGAGTTGGGAGGGGTTTGAGGAGAGCGTGCTCTTTAAGGAATTTTGGAAGCAAGGTTCCCAGGACCTTGAGGGGGCTAGCTTTGGTGGGAAAAGGTCACTTGTTACCCTCTAATAAAACCTGAGTCATGAGACCCTTCAGATGGATATAGGTGGGCCATGCGCTTGGGGGATGATCACCAACATATATCTTGGGGGTTTAGAGATAAAGGAAATTTCTGAAGGAATTTGTATATGTTGGAGTAGACTTCCAGCCTCCTGGGGGTCGGGCTAAGATGGGCTTTCTCCCTTAGCAAAGTATGAACATTGAGGCAGGTGAGTCCATAAAGGAATGTCCCTTTGCCTGTTTCAAGTACTTGTCAATGTGCAGCCCCAGGCTCCTGCCTTGTCCTCAGCTAGCCCTGTGTTTCCCCATCACTGTGACAGATTGACTCTCTGGTGCAGGTCAGAAAACCCCCCCACTGGCTGGTTAAGAGTTTCATTTCGAGGGGGAGAGGGGATTGAAACGGCAGTCAGGTTAGGTATTCAGCCCAGGTTCGGGGATGTGGCCTAAATGACACCCTTTGGGGACCTGTGGCTTTCTTTTTCATGAGAATAAATGTATATTTGGCGTGTGTTGTGTTCCAGGCACAGAGGCCCAATAGCCCTTGGAATTTCCTGAGTGAGGAGAACCACAAAAGGTGTCTTTTGTTATGTTAATTAAGTGAATTTTGGAAAGTCTCTAGGTCCCCTGAGGAGGAGACAGGTTGCCAGGGAAGCCAAACTTGAAAATCACTAGCTATTAGTTTAACCAGAGTTGAGTACAAAGAGAATCAAAGGTGCAGGGCTGAGAGGAGACTTACTTTGTGTAAGAGCCAGTCTCTGAAGACTGAGCAGAATGTAACGTGTCTGTCAGTGATCACCCTGTTGGGCTGACCTCATGGAATGTCATTGAAGTGACCCTATGACAATTCTGTCAGAGTGGGCAGTGAGGCTCCAACGAGATACCCAGAGACCAGAGAACAAAAGGCCGTGGCCCACAGTGGGGAAGCTCCATGTCTATCCTGGCAGCACTCCAAAACAACGCCACAAGAAACTGGATTAAACCAGATAGGCTCAAGGTGGCTGACAAAATAGGCCATAGTTCACATTATTCCTTCATTATACTCCATTAACATACTAAAATCTCCCCCCTGAGCCATTACAAGAAACCCCTAACCAAATAAGGGGGAGGGGGCAATGTTCATAGCAGCAATGTCCACAATAACCAAACTGTGGAAGGAGCCACAATGTCCTTCAACAGATGAATGGATAAAGAAGATGTGATCTATGTATACAATGGAATATTACTCAGCCATTAGAAACGACAAATACCCACCATTTGCTTTGAGGTGGATGGAACTGGAGGGTATTATGCTGAGTGAAGTAAGTCAATCAGAGGAGGACAATCATTATATGGTTTCACTTATACGGGGAATATAAGAAATAGCAAAAGGGATTATAAGGGAAAGGAGGGGACCTGAGTGGGAAAAATTAGAGGGAGACAACCATGAGAAATTCCTAACTCTGGGAAAAAACAAAGGGTTGTGGAAGGGGAGGTGGGTGGGGGGTTGGGGTAATTGGGTGATGGGCACTGAGGAGGGCACTTGATGGGATGAGCACTGGGTGTTATACTATATGTTGGCAAATTGAATTTAAATTTTAAAAATGTAAAAAACAAACAAATAAGGGGAGCGGAAGCATGTAACCAGCAAAAAAGCATGTAATCTTGTTTCCAAGAAATCTGCCTGAAGTCATAATTATTCTGCCCCCTGGTTAATAGCCATCAATGAAAGATAGGAGCTGAAACTCCAGGGCGGGCGGCTCTGTCCACCTTGAGCTGACCTGCTCTCACATCTCGAGAGGATACTTTGGCTCTAATAAACTTTCCTGCTTGAACCCATCATCCACTGCCCTATGTCTGTCTTTGAATTCTTTCTGGTGAGGAGACCAATTCTTTTTGGTGACATCTTTGGGCCGGATTGGGTTGAGACCCCAGGGCCCAGGGTCTCCCCAGTCCATCTCGCAACAGTTCCAGGCTAGAGTCATGAGAACCTTGGCAGCTTCTAACTTGGTTTCTTGGAATGCTCGATCTTGGGCAGCTCTGTCTGAGAACCCAGTGACCAGACTGAGAAAACCAAAGCACATGGAGAGGCCCTGGCTTGGCACCCTTGGCCCACGGCTGGGGCTAAGCTCCTAGCAGACCCCACACATCTGCCACCAATGCCCATCATGTGAGTGTGTCCTCTGAGACATCCTAGCCCAGGCAGGCCCTCGAGGGTTGGGGTCCTTGCTGACACCACAGGAAACGGAATTGCCCACACCAGCCTGCAGAATCAAGAAAGTTATTAACGCTACTTTTTAACAATCATAGCACATCACTACAAACATCGGTTTGAAATGACACAGACTGGCATCCCTGGGTGGCACAGTGGTTTAGTGTCTGCCTTCGGCCCTGGGCATGATCCTGGAGTCCTGAGATAGAGTCCCACATTGGGCTCCCTGCATGGAGCCTGCTTCTCCCTCTGCCTGTGTCTCTGCCTCTCTCTCTCTCTCTCTCATGAATAAATAAATAAAATCTTAAAAAAAAAAAAAAAAGAACACAGATGTATTAGTTTATTGTTCTGTAGGTCTAAAGCCTAGTGTTGTCTCACCATGCTGAAATCATGGCATTGGCAGCCTGCATTCCTTTCTGGGAAGCTTTAGGAACCCACGTCTTTGTTTTCTTATGGCTGTAAGCTAGCAGGAGCCTTGGCTCAACATGGGTGCCAGGCCTTCTGAAATCCTGCCTCTCTGACCTAGTCTCCGCTTCCCGCTGCCACTTTCATGGACTCTTGTGATTGGGATCACCTCCCCGTCTCAAGGTCCTTAACCTTAATCACGTCTACAAAGTCCCTTTTACCATATAAAATTCACAGTTTCCAGGAATGAGCAGTGTCTCTGGCATTATTTTGCCCACCTCAAGCCACTATGCTCTGGGACGCTGTTACATTTTAGTAGGTCATACAACACATTGTGAGCTGTATCCTGACAGTGCTGAAGACTCTGAGCTTTACCTTGAAGACCACGGGGAATCAGAAAAGGAGGTCAGTGTAGTTGGTATCTTTGCAAGCTTGTCCTGCCCCTGCTGTGCAAGTGGGGCCACAGCTAGCACACGGGGGCCATTATGCAAATTAGGTAATAACGACCCACTTTGGTGCATGAATTACAGAAAGGTGGCTGTCAGGGCTCAGGCCCTTGACAACCCTATTCACCTGATCCACACGTTCTTGCAGGGCACCTCATGGGACAGGCCTGTGTAGAGAAGTAGCATAAAACAAGGAGGAATAGAAGCCAAGAAACCAGTTTGAAGGCTGTAGACAGGACAGAGGAAAGACACTGGGGACAGGAGGTGGAAGAGGATAATTATCTCCAGTTAAACAGTGGTAGTGATCCACAGCAGGATAAAGAAAATGCATTCAGGAAGTACAGAACACGGAGAATTCACAGTAGCTGGTAGGAAAGACAGAGCAGGGGGCTGAAAAGAACAGGAGCATGAGGGTGCCATTCACCCACCATCACAGGAGCCAGTCTTTTCTCGGGTGATGCTTTTCTTACGAAGACATGAAATTTGAAAACTAGGGATAAAACACTGCAAAAGACAGGCCTGACTCTGGTGCCTTACCACAGTCATCCATGCAGAGGGTGAAAGGCTGCTGCACACTGGCACCTGGCATCCCCCAGCTCAATGACATGTGGTCTGGAGGGGAATGATGAGGATGTGTTGCTGGAAATCATATACTTTACAGACTCAAAAACTGGCTCAAAATTGAGAGGGCTCAGCAGGTAAGGACAGGGTAGGAGACTAAGAAGAAGAAGGAGAAGAAAAAAAAGGATAAGGAGATGGTAACAGGAAAATATTTCAGGATAAAATCTAGGCTGGTCTTCTTGTCAAAAGGAAAGAAATCTTAACGCTTTCCTTAATCTGAGAACTGTGGTTTCTTCCTGCTTAAAAACCACAGTTTCAGTAAACTTGCCCAAATTACTATCAGGAGCCAGCTTCTAGTACTTCTTACCCTCTCTAGATATACATAAAACTTGTGAGAAAAAATCCTACCCATGGTGTCTTCCTCTCCCTCTCCTACAGAGGAGACAACCATAGAGCTCCCCAAATCTTTTTTTTTGAGCTCCCCAAATCTTGTTGAACAAATGGGGTCCAGGTATGCAAGTGGGATGTGGGTTCCCTCAGCCCTCCTATCATCCCACCCCATCTCCCCCTAGGCTTTTCATTTCTAAAGATTGTTCTCTTTCCTTTTCTACCCTGGTGTTTCTTAAACTTGCTCTAGTGGGATCTATAATTAGAAATAGCATTCACATCACAACCCTTACTTACTTGTGATGCATGCTGACATTTTGTATTTTCTTCCCTTTCACCTAAATTGAAATTCTAGTTGGGATCCACTAAAGTGATCTCACAACCCATAAAAGCGTTACAAGCTGCAATTTGAAAAACATACCACCTTGATGTGGGAACAAAGGGCTAGCTGAGAAGAAAGCACATTGACAAGCCCTTGAAACAGGCAGAGGGATATTCCTCTATGGACTCAACTGCCTCGATGTTCATACTTTGCTAAGGGCAGAAGGCAATCTCAGCCCGACCCTCAGGAGCCTGTAAGTCTACTTTAACATATAAAAATTCCTTTAGAAATTTTCTTTATCTCTAAACCCCCAAGATACATGTTGGCGATCATCCCCAAGCACACTGCCAACCGATACCCATCTGAAGGGTCTCATGACTCAGGTTTTATTAGACGGTGATAAGTGACCTTTCCCCAACAATAGCTAGCCCCCTCAAGGTCCTGGGAACCTTGCTTCCAAAATTCTTTAGAGAGCAAGCTCTCCTCAAACCCCTCCCAACTCCCAGGTATATAATCAGCCTCCCCTCCCAGGCCCCAGGGCAGCAGCTCTTCCTGCCCTCGGGTCCTGTCCCTGTGCTTTAATTAAACCACCATTTTGCACCAAAGACATCTCAAGAATTCTTTCTTGGCCATGGGCTCTGGACCAAACCTATATTCCAAAACTTCATCACCTTTGACCTTACATTTAAACTTCCAGTACCAGGGATCCCTGGGTGGCACAGCAGTTTAGTGCCTGCCTTTGGCCCAGGGTGCGATCCTGGAGACCTGGGATTGAATCCCACGTTGGGCTCCCGGTGCATGGAGCCTGCTTCTGTTTCTGCCTCTCTCTCTCTCTCTCTCTCTCTCTCTCTTTCTGTGTGACTATCATAAATAAATAAAAATTAAAAAAAAAAAAGCTTCCAGTACCAACTCAAGATGTAAATTTCAATCATATCTTATACTAACCACTTCTTGTCTTTTAAGCTCTTCTTCTCTTGTCTTCTGGTAAATTATTGAATGCATCTCCTTCCTCCTCACGTCTTTACCTCCTTACTTATGCAGCCTAGGTTTCGTGGGTAATTCCCAGCATTACCAACTAGGATAGCCTTCATTGTCCTCTGGTCAAACCAAACATGCCACCACTTTCTCCAAAAACTGAATGTCTGCAGGGTAGAGATACCCCTAAGTGTGCCCCTCTCTTTAGCCCATTCTTAACCAAACTTCAGCCTCCACTCCAAGGAAACCCCTGTTGAGTCCCAGTGGACTCCATCTTGAGGCACTTGGTGGTAAATCCTCAGCCTTTGCTTGGGTCGGCTTCTCAGGAGCATTTTGCCAGTTGGTATTTCCTCTTTATGGAAACACATTCTTCATTGGCCTCTGGAACACCACACCCTCTTGGTTTTCCTTCTACTTCAATGTAGTTCCTTCTTTATTTCCTCCTCTCCCAACCTCTGAATTTTTTAGTTCTCCAGGGCTCTGAGCTGAACCTTACATATTCTACATGTGCACTCTGCCTGCCTGAGTTCACCAGGTCATGTGACTATAAGTATCCTCTACACCCTGATGATTCCCATAACCATCCCCAACCCCCTTTCCCACTGAGCACAGTCAGGGATGGGACTGACATCCCCACAGAAGGTACACAGGTACACAGATGCCTTGATCTCTCTAGCCTACAGATCTGCTCCTGCTGCAGTTCTCCTCATCTTTTTTTTTTTTAAGACTTTATTTATTCATGAGAAACAGAGAGAGAGAGGCAGAGACACAGGCAGAGAGAGAAGTAGGCTCCCTGCAAGGAGCCCAATACAGGGACTCCATCCCCAGACCAGGATCACACCCTGAGCCAAAGGTAGATGCTCAACCATTGAGCCACCCAGGCATCGCTCCGGTTCGCCTCATCTTGATTAAAGCACAGCAGTAACTTGAACTTGTGAAAGAAAACTTGGATTTTTAAAATTTTTTTTTACTTTTTATTTATTTATGATAGTCACACACAGAGAGACAGAAAGAGAAAGAAGCAGAGACATAGGCAGAAGGAGAAGCAGGCTCCATGCACTGGGAGCCCAACGTGGGATTCGATCCCGGGTCTCCAGGATCACACCCTGGGCCTAAGGCAGGCACCAAACCGCTGTGCCACCCAGGGATCCCAAAAACTTGGATTTTAAGTAAGTTATACTTTTAGTAAAGAAACTAAGGGAGTCCTGTTTCACTTAACTGCTTGGCTGCCCTTTCCTGTGAACACTGTTTTTCCTTTCTTCTGAAACAGTCTTGTTTCCACCAAAAATGAGTCTTTCCTGTATGTGTATATATAAGCTTTTGTCACAATTTACATGACATACCATCAAACAACGCTGGAGAAAGAGCATATCAATGTCTGGTTTACCGTGGTCCTTTTCACTATTTTCATCCTCAAAGTGTTTCCAAATTAGAGAAAGACATTCTTTTTATCCCACTGGAAGTAAAGATTTTACAGGAGAGCAATGTTTTAACATTTTTTCCTATGGCCCACAACGATGCTAACTAGCTAGGTGTTTTGGAGGCACACGCCTAAGAAAGCCATCTCCTTCCATTTCTCTAAAGCCAGAAACTTCTTTAAGTGCTTCCGCACATTTTGAAGAAAGTAAACAGTGACCATAAGGCTTGATAAACTATGACAGCCTCAATATCATAGTAAATTACAACATTTTTTAGCAGTGTTGCAGACAAGTTGTGTAGAACATTCACCAGATAATATCTTTTCATTTTCTTTGGTAAAAAAGCTTATAGGCTAAATGGAAATTTGCCAAAATTTACATTTGCACCTTCTGCCAAGCATGCAGATGTCTGAGCAAGGTCCATTTTGTATTTAATCACTAGAAATCACTAGTTTTATGTATCTGGAAGTTTTAATTAAATCTACATACTGATCAGGAAGAAGGTTTTCCATGCTATGCTTCAAATAATAGTACATAGGAGCTGGGGGAAATTTGTTCTTGTTGCTGTGTCTTGACACACGACTCACTTTGGTGCCATATTGTAGAGAGTGAGTTCATCTGTTGGAATCAGCTCCATTGTGCAAGAGGCCAATACACAGCATAGAAATGTCCCGTCTTGAATGTCCTCGCCTTGCAATTTCTGAATCAGGAAATAGAGCAATCAATAAGATAATGCATGTGTTTCTTGTAGTATTAGACCCAATGGTATTTTCAAATGAGTGTTGGTGTGGGAGGTGAAAAAAAATCTTTGATTCAACAGGTCATGGGATTTGCAGATTTAGGTTCCCTATACAAGTGCATGCCTCCTCTGTCATGTAGAGTTCCAAATTCTCTTCTGGGTACTCCGTAGTACCCTCTCTTTTGGTTACCTCCCACACCCAGGTGCACCTGTCTTTCCTTTTGTCCTTGAAGTGACAGTCATTTCTACTTTTTCTGTGATGTCTGGGTCAGGCTGGCGTGCCTATGGTAATCATTCTCATTTTCGTTATTCAAACTCTTAGAAAATATGGTCGCGCTGTTCCCAAGGTTAAAAATTCGCCCAGCATCGGAATTCCCACGTCACAGGGATGAAAGCACATCTCAGGGAAAAGAGTGCTGTAATAGGGCGGTTCGGTGACGGGAGCTACCCTTGCGGTGAGCACTGCAACGTGTATGCAGGCAGCCGTCCATAGCTACGGTGGACACCTAACTAATGTGCCATCGTGTATCAACCACATGGCAATGGGAAGTAATTGAACCAGCACTATTTGAACTCAAAGCACGCGAGCTCACCTACAGGCAGCATCACGCTGCTGCCGAATCGCTTACCTCGCTGAGCGAAGTCACCGAGGGACGCAGCCCGGAGTGCGCGCCTCTTTGAACCACAGGCCGCAGCTCGCGGGACCCGAAAGAGGGCGGCACTGCAGGTGCAGAGGAGGGACGTCGTGGGACAGAGGCCCTGATGTCAACGCAGCGGTGGCTCCAACCCCGGGGCGGCTGTGCAAGACCGCAAGGGCGCGCCGGCCCTGAGCTCCCAACCACCTGTGGCGCGGGGAGGGGTATCCAGCAGGCAGCCCCGGCGCGGAGGCCCGGACGCCCGGACACCCGGGCACACCCTCCTGCGCAGTCCCGTCCTATCCCGCACACCCGCCCGGGCGCTCGCACGCCCGCAGGTGCGCTCCGGGCGCCGCACCCTCTGCACCGAGCGTGCAGCGGGCCCGAAGGCCGAAGGGAGTCTCCCGGGTCGGACCTCCGCGGCCCCCAACGCAGGCTGTCTCCTGAGAAGGACGGCAGCAGGAGGGACTCGGCCGCGGGCCGAAGATCGTCCGCTGAGGGAAAAGCAGAGCCTCGGGGCAGGCAACCCGCGCCGACTCACTGCTGGTAAGCGTGCGCGTTCCCAGGAGGATAAAGCGAGGAAACGTCCTCCTCGTGCCGGGGCGGGGTCGTCAACTTGGACGCAGGGGAGCCGAGGCCGTCGCATCAACGCCGACTTTCTCCATCGGCCTCGGGGTCAAGCTGTTGCAGGAGAGCATCTCATTTCTGAAGTTAGAGGAAGGGAACCTGGGGAAGAACTAAATTGGAGCAAAGTAAAATCCGCAGTGAATACTTTGCGCTGAGGGCGTCTGCGACACCTGCCTCCTTAGCGCAGTAGGCAGCGCGTCAGTCTCATAATCTGAAGGTCCTGAGTTCGAACCTCAGAGGGGGCAGTTCCGTTTTGAGCTTTTCCTGGGTCGGGAAACTACAGCTTTCCTGCCCTTTTGGGCCCGACGTTATTCTGTCAAAGAGGTTAAGTCTCAACTTTCTCCCACCTGATCAGTAGATAAGTACATATGGATGTTCTTCTTTACTTCTATGTGTGCAATGACGTATCTTCGTCTCTTTCCAATGAACAAGCTCCTTTGTCCAAGTTCCTCTGATTTCTAGTCCTCCTTAGAACACTACCCTTCTATTGATGCAACTTAGTTCTTTTTTAAAAATATTTTATTGTATTTAAATTCAATTTGCCAACATCTAGTATAACATACAGTGCTCAAGTGCAGCTTACTTTATTGAAAAAAATGAATGGACAGATAAATGAAATCTGACATTCAATTTTCTCAGCAGGTCTTGTGGCTTCCTCTTCTCACATATAGGGTATCTTCTTGCGCTAGATTCTCTGTATAATCTGGTCCTAACCAGACCAGATTGCTCTAGACTCTCTGTATAATCTGGTCCCATCTGTACATTTAGGGTATCTTCTTACACTGGACTCTCTGTATAATCTGGTTCTTTAGGGAATGCCTCATCCTTATGGGAGCCCTGGCTATTCAGGATCTGTTCCTCTCCTATGTAGAAACTATGTTTTAATTCACCCCAGAGTTTTTTAGGCTTGAAGGACTGACACACAGTAACCAGATGTCAGAGACGTTCCAAGCCAGAACCTGAATATATCATAACCATATTCATGCTTGATGAGTACATTCTCACCTATGTAAAATAAACTCTACCATGGAAATCAAATCTCTGCACCTGTAATAAGAGTAGTGGAAGTAATAAAATATCAATGAGGGCAGCCTGGGTGGCTCAGCGGTTTAGCGCTGCCTGGATCCAGGATCCTGGAGTCCTGGGATCAAGTCCCATGTCAGGCTTCCTGCATGGAACCTGCTTCTCCCTCTGCCTGTGTCTCTGCCTCTCGCCCTCGCGCGCTCTCTCTCTCTCTCATGAATAAATAAAATAAAATATCAATGACTATGATATGCAGCAACCATGGTCTGGAGCATTCACCACCGAAAACAAAACCAAGATGATTGATTGATTTTAAAGATTTTATTTATTTATTCATAAGAGACACAGAGAGAAGGCAAAGTCATAGGCAGAAGGAGAAACAGGCTCACTGCCGGGACCCTGATGTGGGACTCATCCCAGAATTCCGGGACCACGTCCTGAGACAAAGGCAGACACCCAACCGCTGAGCCACCTAGGTGTCCCAAGATGATTTATTTAAAGTTGTGTTGGAGGGTGTGGTTGGCCCTGGGCAGACGTGGAAACACAGAATTCTGATCACAGCATGCTATTTTCCTGAATAAGGTATTATTGTAACAATGCAAATTTAGATGAGAGTTTCTAGTTCTACCTAATTTGTATCCTTTACTGAACTTGAATGTCCAAAAAAAGCCTCTGCAGTGTTCATTTACCAACCAATTCTGGGGTAGAGCACTTCTGCTTCACTCAGAGAATTCTACACATGGCCACCCACATTCCTTAAGAAGGGATGTAATAACTTTACTCTGGCCTACTTTTTTTTTTTTTTTTTTAGCTAAATGAGATCAATAGGCAAAGATCATTACTCTGGGACCATGTGCAGGTTAGTTCTTTTCACAAAGATTTGGACCATCCTACTGTAAAGCTCCCATGTATCCCCCACTATTTTCCCTCACTTTGTAGGGGAGTCACTTCATTGTGGGCTAGAAATGCTTGACCCTAAAGATTTTTCCATCATGTGGCCACCTAGGTCATGTATCCCCGTGGTTTCTGCATAAAAGGACAGCTCTGCAAAAGTGAAGCCAGAGATGGACACTGGAAACCGTAGGAAATTCAACAGGGAGTTGAATCCTAGGCCCTCAGATTAAAAGTCTGTTGCTCTACCAACTGAGCACCATATCATAGCTGCTTTCCTCAAAATCCTAGTGAGAAAAAAGTATTGGTCCTGAGTCCAAATGTCTTCCTTATTTTATTAAGATTTTTAATGTCTTTATTTTTATTTTTTTAAGATTTTGTTTATTTATTCATGAGAGACATAGAAAGAGAGAGGCAGAGACACAGGCAGAGGAAGAAGCAGGCTCCATGCAGGAAGCCCAACACAGGACTTGATTCTGGGACCCCAGGACCACAACCAGAGCCAAAGGCAGATGCTCAATCGCTGAGCCAGCCAGGCATCCCAGAATGCCTTTCTTTTTAAATTCTGTTCATGTTCCTTTTACTTATTCCCAACTCCATTCCTTCCCCCTTTGTTTTTGTTTTTTTGCTTTATTTTTCCCTTGCCCCTTTGAATATGGCTCCAGACTATTTCTGCCCCCAGGTCATTGGCAAAAAGTAACTTACATCCTTGTTTTAATTTTTTTTTTAAGATTTTATTTATTTATTCATGAGAGACACACAGAGAGAGGCAGAGACACAGGCAGAGGGAGAAGCAGGCTCCACGCAGGGAGCCCGACGTGGGATTCGATCCCCAGTCTCCAGAATCACGCCCTGGCCTGAAGGAGGCGCTAAACCGCGGGGCCACTGGACCTGCCCGACATCCCTGTTTTAATGATGTAAGTGATTGTCATGAGATTCGTTTCTAATTATGCATTTATTCATGCCACCAGTAAAGGCAAATTTGAGGTGGTCTTCACAACTGTAGTACAATAAGATAAAATGGAAGAAGTTAATAGATTTAAGTCAAGATAAAGGGAGAATAGAGGTAGAAAATTAAGAAAGAAGTATGCATACTATAAATAGTGCCCCCAACCTCCCACATACTTCCAATAGAGCAGGTTGTAAATGGAGATGACCTCCTCAAGGGGCTGAGAAGAGACTTCTCCCAGAAAGTGTTGTTTAAACTGAGAATGAAAGGCTTCATATAATAAGTTGCGCAGAAACGTGGCTCCAGCATTCTAGGAGGAGCAAAGAAGACAGCACTTCCAGATAGTTGCAAGCAGGCCTGAAGTGCTGGCAGGCAGAAAGCTTTGGCAAGAATTGGTGGCAAGAAGGGGACAGGAACACAGGGCACAGGGAAGACTGACAGGCTCTGAGATTATTATGGCCAGGGGTGGAGAATAGAGACCTCACTCTTGCAGCAATGCAAAGTCACTGGGGATTTTAAGCAGAGAGAAATTACATGATCAGAGGTAATCTTGGAAAGATCATGCTGCTCTTGATGGGGGAACAGAGGACTAGCTGAGGACAAAGCACACTGACAAGTCCTTGAAACAGGCAGAGGGACCTTCCTCTATGGACTCAACTGCCCCAATGTTCATACTTTGCTAAGGGCAGAAGGCAATCTCAGCCTGACCCCCAGAAGCCTGTGAGTCTACTCCAACATATACAAATTCCTTCAGAAATTTCCTTGATCTCTAAACCTCCAAGGTACATGTTGGCAATCGTCCTCCAAGTGCATGGGCCACCGATACACATCTGAAGGGTCTCATGACTCAGGTTTTATCAGACAGTAATAAGGGACCTTTTCCCAAGAATAGCTAGCCCCCTCAAGGTCCTGGAAACCTTGCTTCCAAAATTCCTTTGTGTGTGTGTGTGTGTGTGTGTGTGTGTGTGTGTGTGTGTGTGCTCTTCTTTGCAATTGTATTTCAAATTCTGTCCAAAACAAGGCCCCAGAACTCCCAGGTTCAAGTATGTCCCCGAGCTTGGTCCACTGCTGCCTTATATTCATGTTTGAGTATTCATTCACCATTAAACCTCAGGATAGAAGATGTGACATAGCAGGACTCCTTCTTCCATGGCATGAGTCCTTTGCTGATTTGAGAGGTAGCAGTGGCAGCCAATGTGGAAAACACACTGGAACTTTTCCTTGGAACTGTGCTGTGGTCAGAAGTGTCTGCCAGGAGCACCATCACCTTTTCCTTGACCCTCCCTCTAGTTTCTGAAGATACAGCAGAAAATAATCTTCTTTGAAGATACTGGTAACAATTCCAGAAGACAAAACACATGCCACCAATGCATTGTGCTTTCAGATATTCTGGGTTTAATTCAGCTGCCAAATGAGCTGACTGATGCATTCACCTTACAGCTAGGTAAGCCCACCTCCTTGAGGAAGCCCACTCTGTTCTTGGTAGCAGTGTTTTCATGGTCTGGGGAGTTACTCTGAAAAAGAAACCACTGAAAATTGTCTTCAGGTGCAGCCTTGCAATGGTTCTCTGCACTAGTGAACTCACTCCATTAATCCTTTGGATGCGTGATGCGTACAATGAAGGCCAAGTAATGTTTATCTGGCACTTCTAAGCCACAAGGTTTCACTTCTAGGCATCTGAGGCACACCCTGTCACACTGCTGCCACCAGGAATCATGTAGGAACCACTCCAGTTGCTTAAACTTGAGCTTTTTTCCTTTCTTCTGCTCCTTCTTGTCCAAAAGCACCTGCTTTGCTTGAGTGGCTTTAAGGGCCTGATAAGCATTTCCCTTTTTCAGGAGATTTTCTAGAACCAAAGGGGTCTTCTTTCTTTGCTCTTGCTCTGCCATATTTCCTGAGCAACAACTACTGACTTCCAAAACTCCTTAGAGAGTACGCTATCCCCAAACCCCTCCCAACTCCCAGGTATATAATCAGCCTCCCCTCACAGGCCCAGGGCACCTGCTCTTCCTGCCCACGGGTCCTGTCCCTGTGCTTTAATAAAACCATCATTTTGCCCCAAAGACATCTAAAGAATTTTTTCTTGGTCATTGGCTCTGTACTTAACCTATATTCCAAAACTTCATCATTCTCACATAAAGAATGGGCCAGAATGGGGCAAGAGATGATGGGGACACAGAGATGGCCACTGTGCCATAGAAGGCCATGCAGATTTGGCCTAGTACCATGTGGCAGTAGGACAAGGGTACAGAGCAAAATGCTGTTCAACTGATTGCATTCAGGTTCCCTGACAAAGGTTTGGGAAATGTCATTGGCAGATGCCCAGCCCCAACATCACAGTGTAGGGTATACAAGAATGGATTGAAGCTGAGAGAGAAGAGATTCACAGGGAAGGACACAGCTTTGACTGGTGTCTGGCTTATAGTTGGTTCTTGGTAAATACCTGTTGAACACTTCCTATTGGATAAACTGAAATGTTAAGAGCGAGGTATTAAATATGAATCATGTTGAAGCAGGAGAGCTAGGTTCTTGTGTCACTGAGTCAAAGAATCAATCTCGTGGACAAAAGAGAATGAGTAAAGCAATAGTTTGATTAAGCAAGGATACAGAGAGAGCTCTGTATCTAAGAGCTCTTCTTAGAAGTGAGAGGAGTCCTGACATGGTTGCCAGCACTGAGCCCCCCACTGACAGTCTTTTTATTTATTTATGATAGTCACAGAGAGAGGCAGAGGGAGAAGCAGGCTCCATGCACTGGGAGCCTGATGTGGGATTTGATCCCCGTTCTCCAGGATCGGTCCCTGGGCCAAAGGCAGGCGCCAAACCGCTGCGCCACCCAGGGATCCCCAACAGTCTTTTTATTTGTCATAAAGAATATCTTTTCCACCCATACCTAGGGCGGGGTGGTCTGGTTTGTTTCCTTATCTCTTACTTCTCAGCATTTTGGGGACTTTGTTTTGTGAGCCTGATTCCACAGCTCCCTACCTATCTCTCCCTACCTAGCCCTGCCTGTCCCTAACTCATTGTTCATTCTGGAGTAGCGTGTTTATCTTCACTCTTTAAATATCACTTCCTTCTGCAACCAATTAAGCCGACTGTGCTCTTTCTCCATGGGGGCCCAGTGTGCCATGGCTGCAAACAGTAGCCTCCTTGGTAGTGTATGCAGCCTGTTGATTGTATGGGTTGCCCTAAGGGACCCTGGAGACAGCCCTTTATGGTCAACTTCGAGGTCTGACATCATGCTATCTCCAATCTAGGCTGCAGACAGGTATGCGAGGTGCCTTTGGGAAGCCCCAGGGCACAGTAGCCAGGGTCCACACTGGCCAAGTCATCATGTCCATCTGTACCAAGCTGCAGAACAAGGAGCATGTGATTGAGGTCCAAGGGCCAAGTTGAAGTTCCCTGGCCGCCAGAAGATCCACATCTCCAAGAAGTGGGGCTTTACTAAGTTTAATGTGGACGAATTTGAAGATACGGTGGCCGAAAAGCAGCTCATCCCAGATGGTTGTGGGGTCAAATACATCCCTAATCGTGGCCCCTTGGACAAATGGAGGGCTCTGCACTCATGAGAACCTTGCTCCACCCGAACTCTATTCATGCCCACCAATAAATCCTGCTTCCTGTCAATAAATAAATAAATAAATAAATAAATAAATAAATAAATCACTTCCTATTTGTTCCCTTCTTGTTTCTCTTTGGTGACTTAATGTCCAGTAAACAGTACTAGAGGCAGGAAAAGAAGGACAGACAATGTAACGAGACTGAGGGGGGCATTTTTTTACACATAGGATGTCATTGGTGAGCTGGTGGTAACAATTAAGAAGAATGGTAAGAGAGGACCAATCAGTAATTAATAGAAATGTATTGTGCACCACCCTACAGTCTCCCCATCCCCAAACGGTTTGTCCCTCCTCCTCTCAGCACCCAAGAGCCAGTAAGTTTCTTGACCCCGGTGTCAAACAACTCCAAGCCTATCTGAAGAACATTTTGAAAATCTACTAGCTGTATCTGCAATTGGTATAAGAAAGAACCCGAAGGATTTCGGAGTATTGAATGCTTAGTAGAAAATCACTATTTTGTAACTGAACATACACGTTCTGTTAAACAGCAAATTGCCCGTCAGTCTTCTCAAGCAATTTCCTCCATTGAAAAATAAAAGATAAATTGTACACTTTTACATTGAAAGCAGACGAAAAACGTGTTGCCCCCTCTGAGGCTCGAACTCAGGACCTTCAGATTATGAGACTGACGCGCTGCCTGCTGCGCTAAGGAGGCGGCCGCCTGCCCCCGCTCCCCGGCACCGTGTCGTCTCCTATCTGCGAACTGGGGTTCCTAAACAATTCACGCCAAGTTATCCCCGGTTTGCCGGCCAGAGCTGCGCAGGACAAAGCAGCCCGGCCGGCGCTCGGCGGCCTCTCCCGCGGTCTCGGGGCGGTGCGCGCCCCTGCGCACCCGCGACAGGCGCCCCATCCCGGGCACTTGTACCCTCCCGGCGGCGGGACGCAGCCGGCGGGAGCGCGCTCTTGCTCCGCGGTGCGGTCGCGGGATTCTCCCCTTGCTCCTGTTCCTCCTTAAGCTACGGGGCTCCCCATCGGCCGGACGTGCTCGCTCCTGAAGTGGGGAGCTCACTTCTGCGGTCTCAGCTCCTCCGCGCCCACACCCTCGCTGCGTTTTGGTGACCTGCGGGACCGCCTGGAGCCGGTGGAGGACGGGCCCGAGTCCCACGCGAGCCGAGGGCCGAGGGCTGAGGGTTATAGGGGCTGGGGGCGGCGCGGGGACACTCAGGTCGGAGAAGTGCAAGCAGCCCTCCGAGCGCAGGCGGTAGCGTGGCCGAGCGGTCTAAGGCGCTGGATTAAGGCTCCAGTCTCTTCGGGGGCGTGGGTTCGAATCCCACCGCTGCCAGGGTGTCTTTTTACAGCCATTTGGCTGTGTACGCGTCCCTGTCACTCGCATTGTAGACAGTTATCACAGGCTCCAAAGTCTAGGCGGGACCCCTTAGGGGTTTTCCCAGAGGTCACAGCGCCCGTGCACCCCGCCCCCACCCACTCACGATGGGTCTTCAATTATTTCAATGAGCAAGAAGGTGACGAGCATCTGCGTGTGGTACTGACCCCCTCCATCATTGCAGTTTCACCCCCCACAAGCATCCAGCACCAACAGACCTTCCTTTAATTCACTCTTTTATTTTAGAAAATATTTGTTGGTCACCTACTATGTGCCAGGTGCTTTCTCAGGCCGCGCAGATACAGCAGTCCTTAGTACGTTTAATCTATAAACGAAGGAAGAGCGTCGGTGTCCCTGAACCCCCGGTTCCCCGCAGGCCTGCACCCTCGGATTTCACGTTCTCAACCTTCCCTGTGCAAACCCTATCCTGGGGTCGCCCCGCCTCGCTCCTGCTCCAGCCCCGCCTCGCCCTGCCTCACCCTACTCCCGCTCAGGCCCCGCCCCACCTCGCCCCGCCCCGCCCCTTCCCTCCTCACCCCTCCACGCCCTCTCTCAGCGCCCCCCACCACCAGAGGCCGCCGCCCCTCCGCGCGTCTCTGTGCCCTAGACTGGGCTCCCCCGGTTCCTGCTCCCAGCACTTCCCTCTGTCCTCAAGCCATCATCCTCGAGGTCTCAGTTTAGAAGCTGCTTTTTCCTGGAAGCCTCCCGGGATCTACCCTTCCGAAATCACCGTTAGCCGCGGGAGACAGGGAGAGAACAGCAAGGTTCCCTGCCCTGGTGCCTGTACGGAAGACGAGCATTAGACGCATACGCGCCCCAGGATGACACAACTCCTGTGGAGTTGTTCAACTCCTATGAATCACATCTTAGGTATACTGTGGCCAGAACAAAGAATGTAACCGAGCCGTACAACTGCACGAGGTATGGAAGGACACGCTTCGGATTGCTCCTGGTGTGACAGTGTCGGAGAAGGGGGGGAGGGTTATAAATTTTACCTGACACACTTCTGCCTAAGTTGTTAGAGTGGGTGGAGATTTGTTTCATAAGTCAAATACGTGGATTCATAAATTTATATATGAATTTTTAAAAATCCCAATCTGATAAACAGCAAAGGAGAAATGCAGGGCGTGGTGCCCTGGCGGGCTTGGCTCATTGCTACCTGCCCCCTCTCTGGCAGGGCTGGCAGGCTCCATTACCATTCAGTCCATCATTCCGCATCTACCATAACTTTCGGAAACTTTTGTGTAATTGTCTGCTTTTCCTCATGCATTGTAAGATTTGTCAGATACAGAACAGTATCCCTATTGCTTCCCCATATCAGGAAAACTGAATAAATATTTGTGGCAAATTTCAATGAATAAATACATGAAAGAATAACTTTCTAATTTGTGGGGTAAGCAGTGCCTACAGAGCTGAGAACCTGGGAGGACCCTGAGATCTTCAGTCTTATGAAGGGCCAGGTGTTCTGAAGCCCCCTTTCTCTGGGAACCTGCAGTGATCTTGGTTGTGGACTGCTGGTTCTGCCACACTGGCTTGCTCTTTCTGTGTTCAGCTCTGCAAGCCATTCTTGGGTAGATCACCAGAGAACAGATGGCTTCTGGATTGTGGGGCCCAGGCATCTGTCCACCCTTCCCAAGATGTTCCCTTAGGTGGTCTTCATTTGTTTGCATTCACCCTGTGATATTTGTTAACCACATGGGCAATCCAAGGGAAAGGTACAGGCTTTTGAATTCCACACTCAAAAATAAACCAACCCATGGCCATCTGCCCTGTTTTCCAGATCTTTACCCACTATCCTTTCCTAGGGAATAAATGTGCTAAGGCTGAAAAAGCAGTCATTTATACCCCCTCCCCCTTGCCTATCCTCAGAGAGTAGTTTAAAGTTAAATAATGGGCTTTTGATGTCCTGGTATCCCTTTAAAACCAGTGGTCATTTTTCTTATTCTTTAAGAAATAAGATTATAGCTCATGGGAATAAAAAGGATCCCACCTGTACTGGGGAGAAAAGACTTGGTTCATTGCTCAGATAGATCTAAGATAGCTTAGGCCATCTTGAAGGCCAGGAGACTCATGGACATGGAATGGAGAAGTGTGTGTGTGTATAATAAACAGGAGAACCTCACAGTTACCTGGCCAAAAGTCTTCGTTTCACTGCTTCTCTCCCCACCATGTTTCTTGGGCAGCTATTTAGTGACAGGTACCTTGCTTGGTTGGAGATCTAGCAAAACGATGAGTTGCAGAAAATGATTCAGGGATGCCTTCGCAATTCAGCCTTGGGAGACTCACTGAGGCATATTGAGAACAGGTGGTCAAGACTTCATATTTAGCTTAAGTGAGGAGCATTTTATACTTGGGTGTGGCTTCCAGCCATGCTGTATATATTATCTCTTTATTATGTGTTGTTCTTACACTTACTAGGTAAACAATCATGTTATCCTAATGAAGTTAAGATTTGGAAAAAAAAATAGGTGAGTATGCGCAGCACTACGGTGTCGACTTGTGTTCATCCACACTGGAGGACCCCTATCTATGGTTCCATTTGAACACTAGAATGTCCACCTGGGAGCTGTGACCCAGAAAGGACAAAAACAAAGAAAGCAAAACAAAAGATGCAACAGCCATCCCCCTCACCCTTGTCAGATTTAGCCCAAGGAAGGAAGGAAAAGGAAACCCTCCCAAAGGTCTAACACTGGGCTATCCCACTGAATATTCACACACTCCTTTTATCTGTGCCCTCAAGAAACACGCATTGGTTAAGCTTCCATTAGTCCCAGACTTGTGGTGTCAAAGAGGAAAGGGACCGGCGGGCACTTGGTACTTTCTGGAGTGGGGCCACAGATCTTCGGGTTTGAAACCCAGAATTACAACTGAGCAGGAAAGCACCTAGACAACGCTGGGTCGCCCTCGAAGGGTCTGCAGGTACTTTGAGTAAGTGAAGCTACAGAGAGGAAATGTTCTATTTTTCCTTTCTCTCTTTGGAACCGTGACATGAAAATCCAACTTGCCTTTGCGTGGGTCAGAAATGAAGGCTAAATCAAAACCAGCAAAAGAATATCCTCAGAACCCTTCGCTGCCCCTGCCCGGGGAGTTAGGTGCGGTGGAAGCCCCTCCCACCACCTGTCACCCATCTGACGCTCCAGTGTCTGGATCGTCCATCGCCTAGAGGCTGGAAAGTGCACAGATTTTCCACCTGCCCCACGACCGCCAAAAAATGCCCTCTTAGATTAAAAAAAAAAATCAGGAAGAAGAGACAGAACTTTTGTCTAAAGTGGTGCCTCATTCTTCAGGTATATTCCGCACAGCTCTCACTTACACACACACACACACACACACACACACACACACACACACACACAGACACGCAAGGGCACAAAGGAAGAGATTTCAGATGGACAGTGTGAAGGAGCGCCGCCGAGTGGGGTTCCATGGTGTAATGGTTAGCACTCTGGACTCTGAATCCAGCGATCCGAGTTCAAATCTCGGTGGAACCTTCCTTTTTATCTTTTTTACCTGCCTTCCCATCTTCGCTCTGGGCCCTTAGATTTTTGAGGGGCTGGAGCAGGTCCCCGGGATGGGGACCGGCTGTGTGGCTCCCACGTCCCGGCGTCCACGTCCCGGATCCATGCGCGCCCGGGCAAGCGCCTGCGATGAACAGAGGGTGCGGGAGGGACGTGGTCCCCGGTCACTGTCACCGAAGCGGGGAAGGAAAGGGACAGCCTCCCTAAGGCCCGGCTTCAGGGTCGCAAAAGGAAAAGCAGACAGAAGACAGAAGGAGAACAGTTGAGATCAGAGGCGGGCAAAAAGGGCGTGTCAGAAGTGGGATTCGAACCCACGCCTCCATGCGGAGACCAGAACCCTCCTTCGAGGAAGCAGAGCTTGAGTCTGGCGCCTTAGACCACTCGGCCATCCTGACACCCAGAAACCCAGGCCCCAAATGGATATAATCTTCCATTGTTATAAATGAGCAGCCAGTATAACCCACGAGACTCCTCTACGGGTTAGGATCCAGCCGAGGAGTGAGGATGGACTGACTCGCTTTCCCGGCGGAGCAGGCACTTGGAGCGAAGTCGTGAGGCTTTGCTCTCCACGCAGGCTGCCATTCGGATTCCTCTGCAGTCCCCTGCCTTCCCTGCCCTGCCGGGAGCCCAGCGCGTGGGACGCGGCTCTGGAAAAACGCGCGGAGCTCAGCAGGGAGGTGGGCGAGCGAGCGTAGACTGGGGAGAGCGGAGGGCAAGGCGCGCGGCCCAAAGCAGCAGGTGGCGGCGCGCGCCCAGGACGGCGGCGGGGGTGGGGGGATGTCTTCACGCACCCTCCCCGAGGATCCCAGAGCCCCGGAGAGGTCCTCCGGCTCCGCGCGCGTCCCGCGGGAGGCCAGGGTGCGCGGGTGCAGAGAACCGACACGGACACCGAAGTCTACCGTGCAGGCCCAGCAACCACGCGGCAGGCCCCCGCGCGTCCCCGACTCTCCCCCCTGCGAGCTTGCTCCACCGCGCACACCTCCCACAGGCCGGTCTGCAGGTCCTTGTTTCAAGCAGGAACGACACACAAAAGTCGTTGGAGGTTTGTGAAAATATTTCCAGGGTAAAGACGAAAACTAACCGGAGGTGGAAGAAGAGCTAAAGCGAAACAAACACAAGCGGGAAACTGGATTTTTAGAAAATTAGAATTAAGTCCTCAGTGAGGTAAGAGGAGATAGAGTGTTTGTGACACAAGAAGAGAAGGGGAAGTCTTAAAATTAATATTATGGTGGCAGAGATTTATTTTTAAGACTTTCTAAATAGGTTGCGGCCATCTCCTGCAAAGTGTGGGGTGGATATGGAAAGCAGGGGACAGTCCAGAAGAAAATAAAAGGGTATTTGGTAAAAGGCACGCCATCAAAACACCGGGGCTTGCAGGAAGAGAAGAGGAGAAAATGAAAAGGAGAGCAACACGTGACACGGGGTAGTTCTGCAGACCCGGAGACCCTCCATCTCCAGACGAACACGGGTCCACTCGCGGCCCGCGTGGTGGCGGAGAAGGAAGCCCCACACTGAAGCGCATCAAGAAACAGCAGGACCTGGGGGATGAGGTGAAGATCCTGCAAGCTTCCAGAGAGGAAACGGGAAAGGCGGCATCTCAAGGGCTGGGATGAGAAGGGCACCCTCTCTGCAGACACCGGGAAGCCTGAGACCGAGCCGCGGTGTCCCGGCCACCGCCGCCTGAAATCCAAACCGCGCGAGGGACCCCAGCGCCCAGGCGCCGCCAGCCAAGTGCGCGCGGGCGGCCAGGTTTCCAAGTCCTTCTCCCTGGAGGCTTCGGAGACATTGTTCCGCCGAACGTGAATTCCAGGGAGGAAGCGGAAGATGTGAAATCGGGACTAGGGGACCCGCCGCAGGGACGAGTTCCAGGGGGCGTGAGGAGGGGGCAGACGCGGGGCCCCGCGACCACAGGGGATCAGCGAGCGGTTGCGGCTCAGGATTCAACGCAGGCAAGAGTCAGCAGAGAAACAGGAAGCAGGTAGGTCTCCTGCAGGAGCAAAGGCTGTCAAAGGAAGGAAAAGTAATGATGGTGTATCGTATTAGGAAAATAGTAGAAAGTCATAATGACGAGAACTCAACATTGATTTAACTAAAAGTGAAATATATATTTGAGAATTTAATCAGTATTTGTGGAATTAACGAATAACTGAGTAAATAAATATATCAACAAAAAGCTGTCCACGAAGAACCAATGCCCAAATATAAAGGATTCTTAGGGATATATTCTTATAATAAATAAATTTTCATGAATATATTCTTTTCATGTCTCTCAATCTGTCCTTTGCTTAGCTAAGGACAAATTGAATCTTCCCTAAAATGCCATCATGAAGACAAATAATAATCTTAATGGTCCATTAGAACCTCACAGAAATCTTTAAAAGCTGCCAAAACCACCCCAACATATATGAATTAATGTAAATTTTATAATTAATTAAAAGATACAACCAAATTTGGTGAACTGGTTTTCCATGACTGCATCTACCTTCTGCTTTTAGGGACACAGAGCTAAAAGGAAGTGATGAGACATATATGCATTTGCAAATTGATGATACAGCTTTTTTTTCAAGGAGCCCACCCAGCAAGGAGCCCTGTGGGACTGGATCCTTGGAATCCAGGGTTAGGCCCTGAGCCAAAGGCAGAGGCTCAACTGCTGAGCTGCCCAGGCATGCCAATGATACAGCTTTTCAATAAATGGTGCTGGACCAACTGGGGAAAAAAATAAATCTAGATTCCTATCTCACACTTGTTAAATAACAAAAATTCAACTGTCTATATTTTAAAGATCTAGTTGGCTTTATTAATCGACTCCTGGATTGGGCAGCATCCCATCCAGCCAAGTAGAGAGGAGCTCCAAAGGGTTACAGAAAGGGGGTGGTTTTCAAAGGCAGGACAAGAAAGTCATCAACAGAAAAAGATTATTTCAGAGTCAGTCACCTTCATTTGGGGACATAAAGGGGACACCTTTAATAGGTGGGTGACTTCATCTTCCTTTGGGGGATGAAGGGGCCCTGTGATAGATTACCTCACTGGCACTGACCAGGAAATTCTGTGTGGTCTGGTTAAACTTAACATTCCTGGGAGTTGAGGCTGCACTCAGGACAGGGATTAGTTTTGGCCTATTGACTTGCTTCCTTAACCTAACTGGTGCCATTTTGGGATTGCAGTTTTCTTTTTAACATAGCAAACCCAGAGATGAATTAAAAATGGGTCATACACCTAAATATGAAAGGGAAAGTAAAGCTTCTAGAAGAAGAATATCTTAATGAACTCCAGGTAGGCAAAGGTTTCAAAAACAGCAATAGTAACCAAAAAAGAAGTAAGTTGATAAAGTGGAATTCATCAAAACTGAAAACTACTCATCAAAAAGATAATTAAAAAGTTAAAAGGGAAGCCATAAGCTGGGAGAATATATTTGCTATATACATATCTGACAAAGGACTCATTCTAAATATATAAAGCATGACTACAAATCAACAAGAAAAAGACAAATACCTTATTTTTTAATGGGCTAAAGACTTCATCAGGCACTTCACTAACGAGGCCATTCTAATGCTCAGGAACCATGTGAAAATATATTCAATATCATTATTTATCAGGGAAATACAGATTAAAATCAAAATCACAATGAGTTACCATTACAAATCTACTCAAATGGCCAGTATATATATATATTTAACTCACCAAATATTGGTGTGAAAAGTAATTTGAATTCTACATACAAGCAAAATCATATGGTATTTATCTTTCCCTGACTTTTTTTTAAAGATTTATTTATTTATTTATTTATTTATTTATTTATTTATTTAGACATACACACAGAAAGAGGCAGAGACACAGGCAGATGGAGAAGCAGGCTCCCTGGGGGGAACCTGATGCAGGACTCAATCCCAAGACCCTGGGATCAGGCCCTGAGCCAAAGGCATATGCTCAACCGCCAAGCCATCCAGGCATCCCTCTCTGATTGACTTATTTCACTTAGCATTATACATTCTAGCTCCATCCATGTTGTTGCAAATGGCAATATTTCATCCTTTCTGATGGCTGAGTAATATTCCATTATATATATACCACATCTTCTTTTTTTTTCATTTTTTAATTTTTTATTTATGATAGTCACACACAGAGAGAGAGGCAGAGACACAGGCAGAGGGAGAAGCAGGCTCCATGTACCAGGAGCCCGACGTGGGATTCGATCCTTGGTCTCCAGGATCACGCCCTGGGCCAAAGGCAGGCGCTAAACTGCTGCACCACCCAGGGATCCTATACCACATCTTCTTTATCCATTCATCTGTCCATGGATCTTGGGCTATTTCCATAATTTTCCTATTGTAGATAATGTTGCTATAGACATTGGGGAGGACATACCCCTTCAAATCTGTGTTTTTGTATCCCTTGGGTAAATACTTAGTACTGCAATTGCTAGATCATGGAGTAGGTCTATTTTTAACTTTTTGAGGAACTTCCACACTGTTTTCCAGAGTGGCTGCACCAGCTTGCATTCCCATCAGCAGTGTAAGAGAGTTCCCTTTCTCCACATCCTGGCCAACATCTGTCGTTTCCTGAGTCAATTTTAACCATTCTGATTAGTGTGAGGTGGTATCTCATTGTAGTTTTGTGTATGATTCCATTTAATACGAGTTCAAGAACAGGTGAAATTAATGTGTCTGGAAATTTAGAACAGTGGTTTCCTTTGAATAACTCTTGGGGGTGGGTATTGATGGAGGGGGAGCATAAGGGAGACTCTGGGATCCTGAAAATATTCTTCATTATGATCTGAATGATGACTACACACATAACAGTTCAATTACACTACACATTGAGAAGTTGTACACTTCATGTGTATTTCAAAATTACAGTATAAGATAGTTTCTTACTCAGGGTCAATTAGATGCTCCACAGTATAAGTTCTGAACATGTTACAAGAAGGGAGGAATTGTCGTATCTTGGGAAGATAAAGGTTTTTGAGAGGCTGAGTCTGAGGAAGCAGGTCAACTGCTAGGAGAGCAGGGGCAACTGCTTATTCAAGTTCAGCACAGAAACAAAAGAGAAACAGTCCTGGAGCTCAAAACAGTGGTGTAACCTTCAGGGCCAGTGCATTCCGGGTCCTTGGATGATTTCTTCTTTCCATCCAGAGTGTCACTCCTACTCCTGATGGTCACAATTACATACTGATTCGCCTGATCACCTAATGCTGCTCCTTATTATAATTATTTCATCCCAGGTAACAAAGTACACCCAAATCAGGGCTCATCGGGGTGACTTCGCTTCTGCACGAGCATCAACCTGTAAGAATGCAGCTGTGCGGCAGTTGGGTAGCTCTTCATTCACCTAAAGCCTTTGTCAGGGAATGGCTAGACACATGGGCTCAGCTGAGCCCTTGCCCCCTCTGTAGAGTCCCATGGTAGAGTAGTCAAATGTTGTTATAGACTGAATCGTGCCTTCTCAAGTTCGTATGCTAAAGCTCTAACCCCCAGTGTGACTGGTAGATTAAAGTTAAATGAGGTCATAAGGAGGGGGCCTCCTACAATGGGACTGGTGTCCTGAGAAGAAGAGGAAGAGCTACTGGGAGTGAATGTGCACAAAGAAAAGGCCATACCAAGGACCCAGAGGGAGTGGCCACCTGCATGCTAAGGACAGAGGCCTCAGGAGAAGCCAAGTCTGCTGACACTCTGATCCAGGACTTCCAGTTTCCAGAAAATAAACTGAGAAAATAAATCTCTGTGTGTAAGCCACCCGGTCTGGTATTGTTATGGCAAACCAAGCACACTAAGACATCTTCCCTGGTGGCTGAGGACTCTAAGAGACCAAGGCAGGGTCTTTCTCACTCAGGCTGGGCCAAGCACAGCTGAATTTCTGCTGTACTCTGTTGATCAGCTATTTGCAGGCCAGCCCAGATTCAAGGGGGTAGAGGAAACCCCATGTCCTGATGGCACAGTGTACCAATGGGGAGGAAAGAAGCTGATGGTGAGCACCGTGGAGGCAGCTCCCACCCGCCCCACCCAGCCCCCAGTGCTGATGAGCTCCCCAAGGGCAGGGATCTTGTCTAGTGTGTTTACCAGACACCCTCTGCTCATATCAAAGTGCCTGTATTCAACAAAATCCCCCAAACCCTTGTTGTTTAAAAGGACAAGTCAGGAACACCTGGGAGATCAGTCCATTAAGCATCTAACTTTGGCTCAGGTTATGTTCTTAGGGTCTTGGATCAGCCTGAAGATGTCCCCACGTCTGGCATTGGGCATTGGCATTGGGCTCCCTGCTCATGGGGAGTCTGCTTTCCCTCTGCCCCTTCCCCTGCTTATGTGCTTGCTCTCTCTCTCTCAAATATATAAGTACAGTTTTTTTTTTAAGATTTATTTTATTTATTCATTCATGAGAGACACAGAGAGAAAGGCAGACACATAGGCAGAGGGAGAAGCAGGCTCCCAGCAAGGAGCCTGATGTGGGACTTGACCCCTTGGAAGCCAAAATGATCAGTGCTGTCTGTCCACATTTTCTTCACTCTTAAACTTCTAGAAGTCAGATTCTCTCACAGTTTAAAATATCCTCCCAATGGTTTAATTATTACCACGTCCATAGGCAGCCACAAAGGATTTGAGATGTTTGAAAAGAATGCAATCAGACATGAGAGTTTTAAATTTTGGAAAGAAAAAAAGTCTGAGGAGGAAGAATGCCTCAAGTTCTTAGCTTCTAACCCTTTGGTTTCTTGCCTGGCTCCCTAAAATCCCTCCCTTTTTATAACTCTGAAATTATCTCTACTATATTTTCTGCTTATAAAATAGCATATGTTTGTAGTAAAAATAAAACATACATTGCAGAAAAATACAACCTAGAAAGCAGATATCAACCATAATCTATTCCTTCCTCCCAGGCCTTCTGACACCTCATACCCAATTTTAAAACGATTTTACTTATTTGTTTGAGAGAGAGGAAGAGAGGGGATCTCAAGCACACTTCTTCCTGAGTGCAGAGCCTAATGAGGGGCTGGAGCCCAGGACCCTGAGATCAGGATGTGAGCCAAATCCAAGAGTTGTATGCCTAATCGATGGGGCCACCCAGGCACTCCTGGCATATCACACCCTTATTAATTTGGGCTACATTCCTCTACATATTTTTTAGTGTGTACATTTGTACATTATTATCTTACGAAAAAATTAATTCACTCTATGCAGTGTACTGCAACTTGTTTCTAACAAACAACATAATGTGGGTGTCTTTTCCCATCAGTACAAACATTTTTTTTTAAAAGATCTGATTTTAGAGAGAGCGAGTGAGAGCCAGAAAGATCACAAAGGGAGAGGCAGAGGGAGAAGCCTCGCTGCTGAGCAGGGAGCCTGATGCAGGACTCAATCCCGGACACTGAGATCATGACCTGAGCCAAAGGCAGACGTTCAACCAACTGAGCCACTCAGGCATCCCACACATGTTGTTTTTAATGACAGAATCATGTTGTATCATGTACCATATTTTTTAAACTAATACATTTTTGATGATTTTTTTCTTTGCTGTTTTCTTTTTAACTACTTTGGTTCTCCTTGTTTTTCTAGATAAAAAAAAACTAGATTTGAATAGTAAATAAATCTGAAAATAGCAAGATGAATGATATAATGGAAATTTTCAAATGCTGAGGAATGGACAGACTGTTATCTCAAAATGATATACTTTATATTTCTTTTACTGCGAGAAGAAACTTCAGAGCATATTTGTAAATGGACCAATATTTCTCAAATCAGAAAGTAAATTCCTGAAACAAAACCCATTCCTTTAGTCAGGCAAAAGCATTTTTTAAAGTTTAAAGTAGAATATCCATTTTTCTGTGCAGAAAGGAGTACTTTATATGCTTGAGAACTTTTTTTTAAGATTTTATTTATTTATTCATGAGAGACACAGAGAGAGAAGCAGAGACATAGGCAGAGGAAGAAGCAGGCTCCCTGTGGAGAGCCTGATGCAGGACTTGATTCCAGGACCCTGGAAGACAGACAGATGCTTAACCTCTGAGCCACCCTGGCATCCCTATCCTTGAGAATACATTCATGTCCTTATATATTTTTTATTTGCCTTAGATAACAAAGGCATGCACATGGTGCAAAATAAAGATACAAAAGATAACTATTTACTCTGACACAGAAATGCCTCCAGATTACTAGGAACATGACCATTTCTCTCTAGAATTTTTAAATTATGGACCTAGCAAGCCCTCCATCTTGCTTTCCTCCCACCCCTACCCCCAAACCCCCTACCCCCAGCCATCTATCCCCTCCATATCCACCAGAGAGCAAAGGAAAGAAACTTAGAGGCTGCTGGGCTCTTTTGTCTCCTTTCACGCACTGCTCATCCAAGCTGCAGTAAGATCAACGATGGAAGAGCAGGCTTTTTACTTATTTACTTAATAAAGTTTGAGACATTTCTGATATTTTGATGAAGGTTTTCTCATCTTCTGTTCATGGGTTTTGTGCATTAATGAATCTGGCCTCACCTAAAGAGAGGTCTGGCCTTCATTTTCCCTAGGAAGTGACCTCTACATGCATGGGGTTCCTTGCTGGGGTTCCTCGCTGAGGTTCCAGCGACAGTGGCGTCTCTTGTCCTAGGGCCCCTCCCAGCACACACGACAGTCTAGGCAGCCCAGAGGACTCAGCCCACAGCAGACGCACATCCCTCAGGGTGGCTTTGTGGGGACTTGTGACTTCAGTCTGAGGGAAGAAGGTGGAAAATAAAGGTGACAAGGACAAGATGAAGACCAGGGCAGGTTTGGCCCATGGTCATGTTTCCCATACTGTTTTGTGTGACGTCAGAGAGATGGCGAAAGGGAAGAGTCAAAGGAGGGGTTTCATAGAAACTCTGAAATTAGGTCACAGATACTAACTCGGGGCTTGGGACAGAAACTGCTAATATGCATTTTCACCTTCCTCTTTTTTTTGCTTTTGAACCCAGATTTTTTTTTTTTTTTTAAAGATCTTATTTAGGGATCCCTGGGTGGCTCGGCAGTTTAGTGCCTGCCTTAGGCCCAGGGCGTGAGCCTGGAATCCTGGGATTGAATCCCACATCAGGCTTCCTGAATGGGGCCTGCTTCTCCCTCTGTTTCTCTCTCTCTCTCTCTCTCTCTCTCTCTCTCTCTCTCTCTCTCTGCGTCTCTCATGAATAAAGATAAAAGATCTTATTTATTTATTCATGAGAGACGCAGAGAGAGAGAGAGAGAGAGAGAGAGAGGCAGAGACACAGGCAGAGAGAGGAGCAGGCTCCATCCAGGGAGCCCGATGTGGGACTCGATCCTGAGACTCCAGAATCATGCCCTGGGCTGAAGGCAGATGCTCAACCGCTGAGCCACCCAGGCGTCCCTCAAACCTAGATTTTTATCCCCGTCAGCCAGTGTGCTCAGAAAGCATGCACTTCCCAACCTCCTGTGGCAGTGGCCAAAGACACAGACGGGAACTTTTCCATGGACAAGAGCCTTCTGGATAGGATCTTCGACAGTGTGATGGTTGGTCTTGGTTTACCTGGGATGATGCGATGTGATACTGGGGTCTGGGAGCAAAGGGTCCAGAAAGAATTCTTGAAACGTCTTTGATGTAAAAAAGGTGGTTTTATTAAAGCACAAGGACAGGAACCATGGACAGGAAGAACGGCTCTGGGGTCATGAGGAATGGCCCATTGTAAACTTTCAAATTGGGATGGGAATAGGGATTGTGTAAGCCTCCCAGGTATTTTGGAACAAGGTTTCCAGGACCTGAGGGGGCTAGCTGCCATTAAGATAAGTTCATTCATTACCTCTAATAAAACCTGAGTCCTGGGGATCCCTGGGTGGATCAGCGGTTTAGTGCCGCCTTCAGCCCAGGGCATGATCCTGGAGTCCCAGGATTGAGTCCCACGTTGGGCTCCTTGCATGGAGCCTGCTTCTCCCTCTGCCTGTGTCTCTGCATCTCTCTCTGTGTGTGTGTGTCTCTCATGAATAAATAAATAAAATCTTTTAAAAAAATATTTAAAAAAATAAATAAAACCTGAGTCCTGAGACCCTCCAGATGAATATCAGAGGGCCATAGGCTTGGGGGATGATCACCAACATGTGTCCTGGGAGTGGAGATACAGGAAGGTTCTAAAGGAATTTTTTTAAAAGATGTTACTTATTCATGATAGACACAGAGGAAGAGGCAGAGACACAGACAGAGGGAGAAGCAGGCTCCTCACAGGGAGCCCGACATGGGACTCAATCCCTGCACCCAGGATCTCGCTCCTAGCCAAAAGCAGACGCCCAACCGCTGAGCCACCAAGGCGTCCCTCTAAAGGGATTTTTATATGTTAAAGACTCACAGGATCCTGGATGTCAGGCTAATATCAGGCTAAGGTTGCCTGCTGCCCTCAGCAGAGTATTAACATTGAGCAGCCGAGCTTCCAGAGGAAGGTCTCTCTGCCTCTTTCAAGGATTTATCAATGGGCTGTGGGTACTAAAGAGGTTTAATTTTTCTACATTTCTTTTGCTATTGTTCTCCCCATAATGGGACACTTCCTATTTGAATGCAGATTTTTGTGTGAATGTAAGTTTCCATTTCTCTGGGAAAATGTCCAATGACATATACATTTGAGAGTCAAAACCCCAGCAGCCATTTGGCGACCTCATCAGAGAAACCTCCCCTGGAGGCCCATATACAGTAACACCCAATCACTTTCCACCTTCCACAATGGGATTCATTTTTCATGGCATCTCTCATACTATGAATCTATTTCTTGGTTTGCTTATCGTCCATCTTTCCCTCTAGAAAGCAACTCCACGTGCCCAGACCTTTGTTTTGTTCCCTGCCATATCCTGGAGTTCAGAAGAGAGGCTAGCATATACTGGGCAGTCAACAAACACTTGCTGAATAATGAATCAATGAAAAGCTCTCAGACATCTTTCCATATTAGTATGTATAGATTTAACTCATTCCTTTTGGTACTGACATACTATTCCATGGCATGCCCACACAGTATTTTCAACAACCTGTCCCCTGGAAGCATGCTTCTGTTAGTTCCAGTATTTTACAAACCCAAACAATGCCCTAATTGCAATCCTTAAATAATCAATCAACTTTGTTTAGATGAGAGAGAAGTGGAGTGGATGATTCAAACGTTTGTGCATTAAAATTACTTGTTAGCTATCACCAAATTATTTTCAGCAATGTTCTCCCAACTTATATTCATTCCCCAGCACACCAAGGGCTGACTTTCCTCACATTCTCACCAATACTGAGTATTGCCAAGAGCTTTGTAATCTTCACTAATCTCATAAATTAAAAGCATCACATTATTTTATTCCATGAACAACAAGTGAGTTGAACTTCTTTTCACATGTTTATGAACCAACTGTCCTTTTTCCTATGTCTTACTTCCTCTGCATTTTAGTTATATTTCTGAAAGTATTTTGTTTCTCAAGGAAATTTATCCATTGTGTGTATTTACAAAAAATACTTTTCCTAATTTTCCTTTATTGTTCCACTGTTTAAAGGTACTTTTCTGTATAGAAGTCATTTGCTTTTTAATTTTATGCAATCAAATATATCCACGTGTGGTTTCTGAGTTTGTGGTTATGTTTAGAAAGACCTTCCTCTAGATAACTTTAAAAAAAATCAACCAGTTTTTTTAAAAAGGGCTTTTCTATAAAAGAAATTTTAAAAAATATAAGCCTTTTCACTGAGGGGCACCTGTTTTGCCCAAGATTGCAAATCCGAGAAACCACCAAGGAGCCGACACAGATGCAAGGACACAAGGGTTTACTTACAAGCTCGAGCTTGGGTCCAAGTATACTCCACACAGCAGAGCAGGGGCTTGGACCCCGAAGTGGGTTACAGCTGGGTTTTTTATGGGCTGGTCTAGGGGATTTTCAGGAGGGGTGGAGGAATTTTTTTTTCCAATATGGGGGAAAGGGTGGGGGAGTTTCTTAAGATCTGATATGGGATTCTCTGCCGAGGGCAATTCTGAGCTCTGTTGTCTTTCTGATATGGGATTCCCTGCCGAGGACATTCTGCAGTTTTTCCTGTAAAGTTCAGCTCTTATTCACAGGGGCCTAAGATGGCTGTACTTGTGCTAATGCTAACTTGAGGTGGAATGGCCTTAATTTTTCTCAGCCTCCACAGCACCTGGGTGGCTCAGTTGGATAAGCGTTTGCTTTATCATGATCCCAGATTCCTGGTTTCGAACCCCATGTCAGGCTCCCTGCTCAGTGGGGAGTCTCCGTCTCCCTTTCCTTCTGCCCCTCCTCCCTGTTCATGCTCTCTCTCTCTCTCTCTCAAATAAATAAATAAAATCTTAAAACCTGGGACGCCTAGGGGGCTCAGTGGTTTAGTATCTGCCTTAGGTTCAGGGTGTGGTCCTAGGGTCCTAGGATCAAGTCCTACATCGGGCTCCCCACAGGGAGCCTGCTTCTCCCCTCTGCCTATGTCTCAACCTCTCTCTGTGTTTCTCATGAATAAATAAATGAAATCTTAAAAAACAAAATAAAATAAAAATAAACTTTTCATCGATCTGAAATATATTTTGGTATAAGAAGTAAGATGGGGGCTCCTGGGTGGCTCAGTCAGCTAACTGTCCCAAGTCTTGACTTCAGCTCAGGTCATGATCCCAGGATCCTGGGATGGAGCCCCAAATGGGGCTCTGTACTCAGCCTGAAGTTGGCCTGTCCTTCTTCCTTTGTTCCTCCTCTACTGTCTTTCTGTCTCTCAAATAAATAAATAAATAAAATATTTTAAGGAGGGGCGCATGCACCTGGGTGGCTCAGTCGGTTAAGCATCTGCCTTCAGCTCAGGTCATGATCTCAGGGTCCTGGGATCTAGCCGCATCAGACTCCTCAGCAAGGAGCCTGCTTCTCCCTCTCCTCTGCCTGCTGCTGCCCCTACTTAAGCACTTCTCTCTCTGTGTCAAATAAATAGATTTTTTAAAAATCTTAAAAAAAAAAAAGAAATTAAGAAAATGGAATTTTTCCCCCAAATAGCTGGCCAAATGTTCTAGGATCATTTACTGAATGTGCAAACACCAACCTGAAATTTCTCTTTTGTCTTGGGCTAAATTCCTATTCAGATTTGGGTCTAATCCTCAGCTTCTATTCTGTCCCACATCACATGGTAGAGGCAGAGAAGAGGAGCTACAGGAAGCAATTATACCTTAGGCCTCACCAAGTCCTACTCACCTTAGTGCCCTGAGGATGAATGATCCAAGGAGGGAGGGCTCAACAGTGTCAAGTGCCTAAAAACCATTACGATAAAGACTGAAGAGCATCCTCTGGATTTAGCTAATACTAGTAGAAATTACTGGTACCCTTAGGGTAGCTAGATTGAGTAAAGGGAGTAGGTAGGAATTAATTTTAAAATAAATTACTTTAGGGGCATCTGGGTGAGCATCCACCAGATGTTGGCGAGGATGCAAAGAAAGGGGAACCCTCATGCACTGTTGGTGTGAATGTAAGCTGGTACAGACACTCTGGAAAACAAGGTGGAGGGAAGTTCCTCAAAAAGTTGAAAATACATCTACCCTATGACCCAGCAATTTCATTACTAGGTATTTACCACAAAGGTACAAATCCAAAGAGGCAGCTGCACCCCAATGTACATAGCAGCAATGTGTACAATAGCCAAATTGTGGAAAGTGCCTAGATGTCCATCAACAGATAAATGCATAAAGATGTGGGATATACAGACAATAAAAAAAAAAAGGAATCTTGCCATTTGCAATGATGTGGAGGGAGCTAAAGGATATTATGCTAAGAGAAATAAGTCAATCAGAGAAAGACAAATACCATACGACTTCACTTACATATGGGATTTAAGAAACAAAATAGAGAAGCATAGGGGAAGAGAGGGAAAAAGAAAACAAGATGAAATCAGTGAGGGAGACAAACCATAAGAAACTCTTAATCATAGGAAACAGAGTTGAAGGAGAGGAGATGGGTGGGGATGGAGTCATTAGGTGATGGGCATGAAGGAGGGCATATGATGTGATGAGTACTGGGTATTATAAAAGACTGATGAATCACTGAACTCAACCTCTGAAACTAATAATGCACTATATGTTAATTGATTCAATTTAAATTTTAAAAATGTGGGAAAAATTTTTTCAAAAAATAATTGTATTTCTTAGTTAGGTTTAGCTTTTATTGCATATGCAGACAATCCAAATAAGTGGCTTAAACAAGACTGGCTTTAGTTTCTCTCACATATATGAAGTTTGATGCAAGCAGACTGCAGTGTATAATGACCCAAGCTTCCTTACCTCTCACTACACCATCCTAATTGGTTTCCAGTGTTCAAGATTGCTTCATGGTTCAGGACAGCTGCTCAAGCTCCTACCATCCTGTGCACATTCCGGCTAGAAGAAGAAGGAAGGACAAAGGTTAATCCTAGTGTTAGAACTGGCAGTTAGTGAGGCTCCAATGGGATGCCTGGAGGCCAGCAAGGAAGAGGCCGTGGCCAGCCGTGGGGCAAGGTCCAGGCCTGTTCTGGAAGCACTCCAGGAGGAGCCAGATCATACCAGATGGGCCCCAGATGGCAGCCCTTGACAGGAACCCCTGAGCAGGTTAGGAAGAAAAGTTGTGGAAACCTTGCTTCCAAGAAATCCTTGCACTAGTTAACAACTCTGTGAAAGGTAGAAGGTGAACTCCCCAGGCACTGAGCTCTCTGGCTTGCACACTCCCTCTCCCTCTCTATACCCTCTGGCCCTCTCTGTTTCTTGCTTTCTTGCTCTTACATCTCAAGGTGGTACTTTCACTTTAATAAATGTTCCCACTTGTGCCGCTCATCCACTGTGCTGTGTGTCTGTCCTTGAATTCTTTCTTGTGATGAGACCAAGGACCTTCAGTGACATCTTTGGGCCAGGCTGGGTCAAGGCCTCAGGGCCTGGGGTCTCCACATTCCACCCAGCAGCATATCCATAAGCAGCTAGATGAGGTTTCATACTGAGCATTGCCATCATGAGCCTATCTCAGTACTGGCAGCAAAGTGGCCTGGGAAGTATCCTTTAGTGGAGCATATTACTACCTGGAATAAAACTTGACAGAAGCAGGGGTGCCTGGGTGGCTCAGTGGTTGAACATCTGCCTTTGGCCCAGGGCATGATCCTTGAGTCCCACGATGGAGTCCCAGGATGGAGTCCCATGTTGGGCTCCCTGCATGACCCCTGGTTCTCCCTCTGCCTATGTCTCTGCCTCTCTCTCTGTGGGTCTCATGAATGAATGAATGAATGAGTAAATAAAATCTTAAAAAAAAAAAAAAAACTTGACAGGTGTAGAAATTATCTATAAATTAGTTCAACAGCAGTCCTTTCTTTGTTGTATTAAGATTGAAAGCACTTATTAAAATAAATAGGTGTCCCAGAAGTCCCAAACTGGAGGCCAGGAAGTCATGTCATCCACAGAGATGATTTCACAATTTTTAGTTTTCAACACTTAAAATGCGGTAAGTTTCATACAAAACTCCAGATCTCTGGGGCACCTGGGCAGCTCTGCTGGTTAAATGTCTTGCTCTGCCTCAGGTTGTGATCTCTGGGTCCTGGGATCCAGCCCCCAACGCCCCTTCCTCATTGCATTTGCTCTGTGCTCATTGCATCTCACTCAGCTGAGTGGAAGGAGAGAGGACTCTGTCCCTCTCCCTCTGCCCTTCCCCAGCATGTGAGCACGCTTTCTTTGACATATCTTTAAAAAACTAAAAACAAAAAATCCTCCAGATTTCTGCCTTCTCTTGAACTGAAAACTTGGCAATATGCTGGGCCCAGATTCTCAACGGCAATCTTTAGTGAGAGATGAGAGGTAGCTGCCTCGGAAGGACATATGTCCTCTAATTAGTCACTGTCCCATCTTTCCCTACCGGTCCCTGGTCTGAGCTGCATCCTGGTCTGAGCCCCTCATTTAAGTTCCCCTCTTGCCTCTAATAGCCATTTATGTTTGCATGCCATTCCCTTTACAAATATATAATAATGGTGGTTTTCAATGTAACTAGAGTGGGTCAAAACTGAGAGCATAGAGAGCCTGCAGAAGAGTCTCTTGTTGAGATACTTGAGCATCTCTTATGTTTCCTTATTTATAAAGTATGGTGGACTATGTGAAAGACAAAGTCACTGCCCACTTTAAATATAGGCCCTGATCGAAAACTTTGAGAGGTAAAGTTTCTTTTTTTTTTTTTTAAGATTTAATTTATTTATTTATGAG
Organism: Nyctereutes procyonoides; assembly: GCF_905146905.1. Taxonomy (NCBI): domain Eukaryota; kingdom Metazoa; phylum Chordata; class Mammalia; order Carnivora; family Canidae; genus Nyctereutes; species Nyctereutes procyonoides. The sequence continues at coordinate 248,416 of NW_026575043.1, forward strand.
AGACAGAGAGGGGGCAGAAACACAGGCAGAGGGAGAAGCGAGCTCCATGCAGGAGGCACGACGTGGGTGGGACTCGATCCCGACTCCAGGATCACTCCCTGGGGGGAAGGTGGGCGCTAAACCGCTGAGCCACCCAGGGATCCCCTGAGGTAAGGGTTCTATGCAAGGCAAAATCTCCCCTAGAAAATAACCAAATCCTCAGAACTGGAGGTTCTGCGTGAACACGGGAGACTGAGTGGAAGGAGGGGGGGCGGGCAGCGTAGTCAGTTCATTCAGATTATGCTTTAAGGATGGGGTAGGGTTGATGAGTGGGCTTGCAGAGGGCTGCGGTGGGCACAGCCAAAGCCTCAAGGCCCTAAGTGCTCACCAGAGCCCCAAGCTCAAGGGTTTGGACAATGTCGTGGAGGCAGAAAAGGAAGCTTTGAAGATTTGTGAGTGAGAAGGGAGAGAATGAAAGGAGCATTTCAGAGTTTTCTAAGGATGATGCTCACCTTTGGAGGTGTTCTCTAAGGACGTTAGAGGGAAAGACTTGCCATTGGGAAATTCGTGGAAATGCTTGTCACCCGGCTACTAACTCATCTAAAAAAACATCTGCAAGCTGACAATGTTGAAATGATTTCGGCCAAGGTGTCATCGTGGAAATTAAAGAAAACAGAGGGACGTTGAAAAATAAAGCAAGGCAAGGCTGTCTGCACTCAGTGAAATCACGAGGATGAGGATGATTCTGAGGAACCAGCAAAGGAGATCAGGAAGTGGCAAGGTAGGGACGACTGGTCAGTGTGCTGGCTACTGCGAGGGCCTGGGGCGGCGGATAGTGCTCTCCGGCCCTTCAGGAAGGAGCACGCGCGCTAGGTCCCGTTCAAAGCCCCACGCACTGGGCGTGCTCTGTGCTAACGGATGAACACCTATGGTCAAAACCTTGCAAGACGGGATGAAGCCTCCCTCCTCGTTGAGGGTGCAAAGACCACCCTGTTTCTCCGAAGGGGAAGCCGAAGCTCGGGTGGGAAAGCACGTGGTTCCAGCGCAGCGGGAAGGGGCCGCCTGGGCTCATCGGCCTCCTTCCGTCTTACAGAGATGCTGCCGCCAGATATGAAGGCTTTCTCTTTGGAAACACAATCGCGAGCGCCAGCCAGTGGGGCTGTTTACTGGAGCGTCCCACCCTCCGGCCTCCGGCCTCCCGGGCGGACGTCTCCTCCGCCGCATCGAGCGCGCTTTCCGGGCCGCGGTGAGGCCTGCGCGCAGAGCTGGGCACCCACAAAGGCCCGGGGGTGCAGGCCAGGCCGCGACCGCTCGGCGCGGGGACGCACGGGCCTCACGCACGGGTCTCCCGGGCCCCGCCGCGCCTCCAGGCCCGCGGCCCGCGCGTGGGCCTCCCCATGCGCTCCCCGAGCCTCGGCGCGCACCCGGGTGGCCGCAGCCCGTACCGCGGGAGGCCCGGCCAAGCCCCGCCCCCGGGCCGCCCCTTCCGCTCGCGCCGGGATCCGCTCGGACGCCGCCACGTTGTCCTGCGCGAGTCTGGCCGGCGGCGGCCCTCGGCGGCCCACTCGCGCATCCGGGGGCTCCGCGGGGCCGCAGGACCCCAGGGCCGCTGGGCGGGGCCGCGCCGCACGGAGGGACGGGGGGAGGGAGGGCCGCGCGGGGGCCGTGCGCGTTGGGGACCCGGCGCGGGAGGTGCCGCCTGCCCGCGCCGCCCGGAAGCCGCGAGCGGGAGGGCGCGCGGTTGAGCCGGGATCCGCGTAAAGCCGGCGCCGGGGCCCATGCCCGTGCGCCCCCGCGGGCCCGCGTCATGGCCTCCGGGAGCGTGGCCGAGTGCCTGCAGCAGGAGACCACCTGCCCCGTGTGCCTGCAGTACTTCGCGGAGCCCATGATGCTCGACTGCGGCCACAACATCTGTTGCGCGTGCCTCGCCCGTTGCTGGGGCGCGGCGGAGACCAACGTGTCGTGCCCGCAGTGCCGGGAGACCTTCCCGCAGCGCCACATGCGGCCCAACCGGCACCTGGCCAACGTGACCCAGCTGGTGAAGCAGCTGCGCACCGAGCGGCCGTCGGGGCCCGGGGGCGAGATGGGCGTGTGCGAGAAACACCGCGAGCCGCTTAAGCTGTACTGCGAGGAGGACCAGATGCCCATCTGCGTGGTGTGCGACCGCTCCCGTGAGCACCGCGGCCACAGCGTGCTGCCGTTGGAGGAGGCGGTGGAGGGCTTCAAGGTAAGGGCCGCGCCCGGGTGAGCGGGCGGGGCGCGAGCGGACAAAGGAGCCGAGGGCCGGGAGGCTGCCTCCTCTCCACCTAGAAAATGGCTGAGCCGGACGTGTGCTTTGCAGCCGTCATTTCCTTTCTCTACGCGGAGCCTCGGCACGCGGGTTTGGGAGAACCTGTAGCTGCTGAGGGAGCCGGAGCCTCCCCGCCCCCACCGCCCTTCCCGGGGGCCCCTGTGTTTACCCGCCCCCGGGCCCACGGCGACACCCTCCCTCCCTGCCTGAATGGAAGAAGGATATGCCCAAAAGCGCGCACACACGGACACGCTCACGCTCCTGTCGGATCTCGGATGAGCTCAACCCGGGCGCACCAGCAGCAGGTACCCAGGGCTGTGTGCACCACTGGCAGGTGCCCATCGCGCAGCCTGCAGGCATTTCCTAGCACTTCTGGAAGCTCACGTACTGCCCAAATCAGCCGCTCTGACTCTAGATAGCACACCTACCAGGAAGCTCAGACAAAAGAAATGAGTGGGTAGCCCCTTGTGAACACAGAATCAACAGCCTGGCACAATGACATAGAAACAAAGTATTGATTCCAACAGTTGTAACTACATTGGAGGAGCTAGTGTGCAGTGCGGTTCTGTGTGCTTGCAGGCTGCAGAAGGAAAGGTGCAGAGTTAGGTCTGTTTAAACGTGAGTACATCTGTGCATAATTAGTCACTTCACACTTATGGTACTTCCAGATATATTATTTCACTCATACTGGCAGTGTAGTGGAGTTCACTCACACTCCAGTAGCTTGGGAAGGTGGTATTTGTGCAGATCACACATCAAGAAAATGAGAGAACTTAAATCATTTTCTTGGTATACTTCCTTGGAGAGCCAGCCACGCCTTAACTCTGAGCTTCCTTTTCTACTCACCTTTCCACCAAGCCATGCAGTATCTTTCCAGGGACGGGCAGGTGACCCAGTGGTTTAAGTTAAACACAGCTGAGCAGGGGTACTGTAATACCCTGTCCCTGGGAATGGCAGTGTAGTCCAGGGGCAGGTGCTCACCAGGGACTTGGCCTCAGGAGTGTGGGTTGTGTGCGTGGTAAGCACGTGGGCCATGCCGATGCCGAGGTCCCTCATCCTGAACTGTGCAGCTGTTTCTGCTTTTCTCAGGAGCAAATCCAGAACCAGCTGGACCACCTGAAAAGAGTCAAGGATTTAAAGAAGAGGCGGCGGGCACAGGGGGAGCAGGCACGAGCCGAACTTCTGGTAAGAGTCCTGGGAATTCACAGGTACTATCATGTTTGTTGGTGACTCTGTCCTCTGTAAGTCTGAAGTCACTTAACATAACTGTATCCAGTCAGGTCACTCAGAACCTAGGTGTGGGTGACACAGCCCTAGGTGGCATTTGGGAACTCTCCTGGAGAGCCAAGGGATTCCCACATTTTGGGGGGAGAGATGGAAGAGCTGAGGTTGGCACCCCTGTGGATCTGACCTACCAAAAGTTTAACCTGCTTGACTTGTATAGATCAGAGTTGATCCTGGGTGAAATTCCTAGGCACAGCTAGCTTTCCTTGGTGCCATTCTGCAGACAGATGGTGATGGTGGCTGATCCAGTGGCTCTAGCTAGTGACTGACGTGCTCATTTGTAATGGAATGTTTGAAGTTTTTGTTTTTGTTTTGACAACCGAAAAAAAAAAAAAAGAGACTTTTATATCTATAACCTTATATCTACCATATAGGTGCCTAAGCAATTTTTTTTAACAGTAAATACATTATTAGAAATTCCCAAGAGGTGCTTCCATCTGAAAAGCAAACTCTTAGTGGTGTCTAGCATCATCTTGTGAAATTCTATCAGTCCTGACCAGGGTGAAGTAAACAACTTTGGGGCAGGGAACTTATTCTCATGGTGCCTTCAGATGCCACTGTCTGTTCTGCCCACACAATCTGCTGAGACCTCACCTCCCCTAGCTTGAGAAGAGGGCAGATGGATGGAGAATCTCCCGATGTGCCTGAGTGGACTCAGATTATCATGCACACAACCAGTGTGTCGTCCTCTGTGGGAAGATTGTCAGAGGAGAATCCGGACATTTGGACATACTTCTTGGCTCTGAGACAGCTGGGTAGATGGAGTGATACGCCTTCTCTGGGCCTGTCTCCTCTGTGAAATGGGTTTTCAGCAAGGCTAGTACTGCTGTCTCCTTCCCTTCCGTGGTGTGGCGGTGTTTCTCTAGTTGTCACTTGAGGAATTGAGTGACTGGGGAGGGGAGGGCAGAGCTGCTGAAATGTCCTGCAATGCAAGGGATAGTTCCCTGCCAGGCAGAGTCCCCCCACCAGGGTGCCAGGAGTGCTGGGTCTTTTTCAGCTTTACTTTTCTGTTTCTGAGGTTGCACTGTGTCATTTATGCCTTTGAAAGACTTTAGGTAAGGAGAAGTGAGACCTTACCAAAAGGATGCGAAACAGGTTTGTGTTCACTCCTCAGTGTGTTGCACAGAGAGTGTTTAGGAAGGTGGTGAGAAGAGTGGGTCATGGGAAAGGTTCTCAGGAAGAGTGGAGCTCAGGACAGGTGTCAACAAACATCTGTAAAGGGCCACATAGTCAGGATTTTTGACTCCGTGGGCCGCTTAGTCTATGTCACAACTACTCAACTCTGTCGTGACAGCTGAAGGCAGCATGATATAATATGTGAATGATGGGTGTGGCTGGGCCCCGGGAAAACTTAATTCCCCAGGAGTAAACAAAGGGAGCTTGCTGACACTTTGTTTAGCAGAGAGCCTCAGAGTTTTGGCAGTGGGAGGTAGATAGAGAAGGAAGGGTAGACGAGTTTTGGCAAACATCTGTTCCAGAAGGGCACCACACCCATAGCCAATGAGGGGTAGGTGATGAACAGCCCTGATGGCCAGAAAGGGGGTGAGGGCCGCATGGGAAGGGCCTTGGTGACGTGGTTGCAGTCATGATGTGAGGATTGAGTGTCCCAGTCCACCCCACATGGCATGTATCTGACCCAGTCACTTCCCTTTCACGGCTCCCAGTTGCAGGAAAGTCTTGCCCCACCCTGGCCTGCCAGGCAAGGTGTGTTCTCTCTTACCTCTTCTGGCTTCTCTCTCAAAACTTAGGTGCTTTGCCAGACACCATCGTTTACCATCTCTCCCGTTGTTTCTTCTGCCAGGAAAGCGTGTCTACCCTTTGACCACATGGTGAACCTCTGTTTCTCCAACCACACTGTGTTACATTGCCTCTGTGAAGGCTGTACCAGCTTCTCCCACTGCAGGCCATCCTGTCCTCACTACCTATGTAGTTCACATGTGTCATGTGAACCAGGCTCTCATGTGACTATATTCCTTATTTCTGGGGTAACTCACTTCTTAGCCATTGTGTCTAGTCGGTAAAGCCTGAGACCAGGAGTGAATGAACAGGATGCTTGTTTTAGCATGCCGGGACAAGATGATGAGGTCTCAGGGTAGGTAGTCAGGGACAGACATGAAGGGCTCTAGAAGGGAGCCTTCTGTCCTTCAGTACCCTCCCCTGTCATCTACGCAGAGCCTGACCCAGATGGAGAGGGAGAAGATTGTCTGGGAGTTTGAGCAGCTCTATCACTCCTTGAAGGAACATGAGTATCGCCTCCTGGCCCGCCTTGAGGAGCTAGACTTGGCCATCTACAACAGCATCAACGGTGCCATCACCCAGTTCTCCTGCAACATCTCCCACTTGAGTAGCCTGATTGCCCAGCTAGAAGAGAAGCAGCAGCAGCCCACCAGGGAGCTCCTGCAGGTAAGGCATGGAGTGTCCCACCAACATGGCTCCTGCCAAAAAGTCTCCCTTCCCTCTTTGCTAGGCAGTATGGAGCGCCCCCCCCCCCCCCCCCCCCCGGTCAACTCTAGGAGTAACAAGCCCTAGCTCAGCTCTCTGGGTTTGTCAGAGAGAAAACATGCATAACAGAAGTTACAGTTGACACAACTTGGATCGGTCAGTTGCATTGTCTCACGGGAAGGGCAAGAGGAAGACCTAATGCCTAGGCCTGTCCTGCACCCACAAGTGGTCGGATCACACTCTTGACCTCTCTGGGCCTCAGTGACCTGATCTACTCCTGGTGTAATGGGAGGTTCAGCCTACATGCCATTTAAAGATTTGAGTAAAGATACTCAGTGAAGTGTTCTGTAATTTTAACATATATGTGTACATTAGCACAGCCACAAAACTGAGCACTGGAGCAGGAGTGGTTGGCCCAAGCGGTCCCTGTGATTTAAGCTGGGTGTAGTTACAAAGCTGCATTGACCTAACCTGGCAAGGCCACAGGAAATGTGCTGTTGTTCATTGAGTGCATATGAATTGTCTGTTCTGGGTCCAGCAGTATTCTGGGCACTGGGATTAAGTGGTGAAAAGCTGTCCTGAAATGTATATTCTAATGTCAGAGTCAGGTACTAAAGAGAACAGTGGGTATAATGGGTGTTCATAAATGCCATTAAAAGGGATGATGGCATAGGGCACACACAGGTCAGCGAACTGCTCCACTACCTGTTTTTGTATGTCCTTCAGGCTAAGTGGTTTTTACAGTTTGGGAGGGGTTTTTTTTGTTTGTTTGTTTTTTAATAGGAGGAGTGGAGGAAGAGGGGAAGAGAGAATTTTTTTTAAAGATGTTATTTATTGGGATCCCTGGGTGGCGCAGCGGTTTGGCGCCTGCCTTTGGCCCGCGATCCTGGAGACCCGGGATCGAATCCCACATCGGGCTCCCGGTGCATGGAGCCTGCTTCTCCCTCTGCCTGTCTCTCTGCCTCTCTCTCTCTCTCTCTCTCTCTCTCTCTCTCTCTCTCTGTGACTATCATAAATTAAAAAAAAAAAAAGATGTTATTTATTCATTTATTCATTCACTCATGAGAGTGAGAGAGAGAGAAGCAGGTGCATCGCAGGGAGCCCGATGCGGGACTCGATTGCCAGACTGGGATCACACCTTGAGCCGAAGGCTGAGGCTCAACTGCTGAGCCACCCAGGTGTCCTGGGAAGAGAGAACCTTAAGTAGGCTTTATACTCAGTGCAGAAACCATTGTGGGACTTAGTCTCATGACCCTGAGATCATGACCTGAGCCAAAATCAAGAGTCAGACACTTCACCAACTTAGCCACCCAAAGGCCCCCCTGGTTTTTACAGTTTTAAACGTTTGGAGAAAATCTGAAGATTTTATTTCATGGTATGTGAAATTCTATGAAACTCAAACTTTATTGTCTGCATTTTATTGGCACTTAGCCACTTGCATTCCTGTACATACTGTGTGCATTGTTACTTTCCCACTGCCACACTGCATGGCTCAAAAACCCAAAATATGTACTGTTTGGCTTTTCAGAAAAAGTTTATTGAGTCCTGCTTTAGACTAATAAGAAGGCCTAGCCTTGAGCCTTAATGACCACCAGTATTTAATTGCCAGGGAGGAAAGGAGGAGTTTGCAAAGTGAACACTTGATCAGAGAAGCAGAAAGTGACCAGGAAGGAGGAGTGGACAGCAGAGTCTCATGCAGTTAAGGGCTGACACGCATTTGATTTAAAGCCATGGGCATTGCTAATGCCCTCAGAGAGAAGTGCCACAGTAAACACTTAAAACTTCCCTAAGGAACCATCCTAGGGACAGTGGTGACTGGCAGGGTGTGTGACCACTGTAGGAGTGGGTGTCTGGATTAAGGGGTAAGACCATAAGGAGAGGTGGGGATTGTGGGACTTTGTGGGAAGGGATGCTTAAAGAAACAAACTAAACATATTGTCAAAGATCATGTGGGAGGAGAGTCTGTTGTAAGGATCTGGGTGAGGAAAGTCATTGAAGCTGTAAAATTAATGAACTTATCACTAATGTCTGTGTTAGAAAAGATGGAAGGGAAAGGGGACTAAGCACATGTATAGGATGTAGTTTTGGAAGATCTTTGGGAAGAGAGGAGGGTGGGGGGGAGGCGGGGATGCAGGCAGGTTGAGGTTTGGTAGCAAAAACGTGGTAGCTTTTATTGTCTTGACGTGGGAGAGCAGGGTCATCTGTGGCTGCAGAGCAGGAATCAGGAAAGTCACTCACTTTAAAGAATAAGGGGAAGTTTTGAAAATACTCTTTTAGAGTATGGGAAGACCAGGTGATTTGTGAGCTACAGGAGGAACACTTGGTCGGTGAACGTCGCCCCAGTCAGCCTTGCTGTGATGTTGTCTTCCATCCTGCCTTCTGAGACCATCACTGCTCTGTTGAAGTCATAGGGAAAGCAGGTAGTGGGTGCATTCAGGATTACGGCTTTAGGAGATAGCACTGAGGGTTTTGGTTTGTTATTATAAAATTCACATAAGTTCATCATTTCTAAGTGTTTGACTCAGTAGCATTTAGTAAACTCACAGTGTTGTTTGATCATCACAACTGTACAGGTCTTGAATACTGTTATCACCTCAAAAGGAAACCTTGTATCCATTAAATACATAGTCATTCTTCCTTTCTGCTGTTGTCTCCCCGCGTTTGCCTACAAGTACAGTCCTACAGCATGTGGCCTTTTGTATCTGACTTCCTTCACTTGCCATACTTTTTTCAAGGTTCCTCGGTGTTCTAGCATGGATTGGTACTTCATTTCTTTGTATGGCTGGATAATATTCTATAATATGGATAAACATCACGTGTTGTTTCATTTGTGTTGCATTCATGAATTGACGGACATTTGCTTTGTTTCCAAACCTTTTGGCAATTGTGAATAGTGTTCTGTGAATATTAACACCATGATAGGCTTCACCAATTTGTTGCATCATCTGTGCAGGGGATGTGTTCCAGTTTGAGTTTATGTGCTGCCAAAGTGAGCATTAGAGGTTTAATTTTTTTTTTTAATTTTTATTTATTTATGATAGTCACACAGGAGAGAGAGAGGCAGAGACACAGGCAGAGGGAGAAACAGGCTCCATGCACCGGGAGCCCGACGTGGGATTCGATCCTGGGTCTCCAGGATCGGGCCGTGGGCCAAAGGCAGGCGCCAAACCGCTGCGCCACCCAGGGATCCCTTTAATTTTTTTTTTTTTAAGATATTTGTGAGGACATTTTTGAACAGATGGGGTCTGTTAAAGAAAGAGGGGTCATGGACATGGAATGAGAGGGAGAGAGAGGGTCTTGATCATTTCCAGAGAGTGGTTATGATGGATGTCATTGTAAAAGCAAGCTAAATCCTACGTAATTAAATATTGGAGGCTTTCCTGCTGAGATGGGGAACAGGACAAGATGCCCACTATTGTCTACCTCTATTTAACATTGTACTGGAGGTTTTAACTAATATAATTAGATAAAACAATTGCAAACATAGGAATTGGAAAAGACAGGGCACCTTGCTGACTTAGCTGGTGGAGCATGTGACTCTTGATCTTGGGGTTAGTTTGAGCTCCATGTTGGGTGTAGAGTTTACTTAAAAATAGAATCTTTTTTTTAAAAAAAAAAAAAGATTATTTATTTATTTACTTATTCATGAGAGAGACAGAGGGTGGGGCAGAGACACAGGCAGAGGGAGAAGCAGGCTCCTCCCAGGGAGCCTGATGCAGGACTTGATCCCAGGACCCCAGGATCACACCCTGAGCCAAAGACAGACGCTCAGTTGCTAAGCCACCCAGGTATCCCAAGACAGTTTAGAAAAGGATACTCCATTTCCAATTGCAAAAAAAAAAAAGGTAAAGTAATAAGACATTTTTTGTTCTTGGCCAAGACATGTTGACATCACATTGTCAGTTCTTTATAAATTAATGTATAAACTTAGTGCAATCCCAACAAAAACAGAACACTTTTTCTAGAGCTAAACAGATTGATAGTAAGGTTCAGATAGAAAAATAATAGCTGGGAAACTGAGAAAGAAGAGCTGTGGGTGGGAACTGGCCCTATTAGACATTAAAATATACACAGTGCCTGTGTAACTAAACCAGCTGGTTACAGCTCAGCAGAAAAACACACATACACACTGTCACCATTCAAAAGACCAGTGTGGGGAAAAAAAAAAAAAGACCAGTGTGAAGGGGCACCTGGGTGGCTGTGCATCTGACTCTTGATTTCGGCTTAGGTCTTGATCTCACAGCCTCCATGCTCAGTGGAGACTCTGCTTGAGATTCTCCCTCTCCTTCTGCTTCTGTGTGCTCTTTTTCTCTCAAATAATAAATAAATCTTCAAAAGACCAGTGCCAAATTGAAAGAAAATTGTAGCAAATATCACAAATGGAGATAATAGAAATAATATATAAAGAACGTTTAAAAAATTGAGAGGGAGGGAAAAGACAAGTTCTATAGAAAAATGAGCACAAGATATGAACAGGCAATTTGCAAAAGAACTGTAAAATTGGACTAGGAACTTGCGAAAAAGTGTTCTACTGTACTTTTAATAAGATCCAAATAAAAACCATGCTCTATTACCCTTTTCCCCCATTAGAATAGAATTTTTTTTTTTATTATTTTTTTAGCAAAATTTTCTTAATTCAGTACACTGTTAGCAAAGATGTGGGAGAGAGAATCTCATATGCTGGTAGGAAGACAAATTGTTTTGGCAGCATACATGCAGTTAGAATTTTTTTAAGACTATTTATGAGAGACACAGAGAGAAGCAGAGACAAAAGCAGAGGAAGAAGCAGGCTCCCTGTGGGGAGCCCAGTGCGACTCTATCCCAGGACCCCGGGATCATGACATGAGCAGAAGGCAGACACTCAACCACTGAGCTACCCCGGTGCCCCCATGCAGTTAGAATTTGACCAAGAATCCTTTCAGGAATTTACTTTGAAGATATATCGACACATGAAAATATGTACAAAAATGCATATGCACAAAGTTACTCAATGTAACATTGTAATTGCGAAATATTGGAAAAACCCACCTATCAAACCGAGAATAGTGGTGGAATCAGTGGTGGAATCGACTGTGTGTACATACAGTGGGATGCTGTGCAGCTGTCAAGAGAGTAAGGAAGACACTCATGAAGTAATAGTGGTTTCCAGGAGTGGATTGTTAAGTGAAAAATCATAGTTCAGGATCTAGAGTGTGCTACTTTTTGTGTAGGAAAAAAGATAATTGGAACATCTTGTATTTGCTTATTTTTGCAGAGGAAACAGTAGAAGAATAAACTAGATGGGAATGGGGAAAATGGGATGGGAAGGGAGGATAAAAAGTGACAGATACTCTGTGGCCAAGTTTCAGACTTTTTGTGCATCAAAGTAAATAAGAACAGTGATAGATTATAACCTGTTAAATAAAGTAAGAATATATGAGTCAATACTACTAATAAACAGGCAGAAATTACCTTTTTTAAAAAAAAAAAATTTTATTTTTTTCATGAGAGAGACAGAGAGAGGCAGGCTCCTTACAGGGAGCCCAATGCAGGACTGGATCCTCAGACTGGATCACGCCCTGAGCCAAAGGCAGCTGCTCAACCGCTGAGCCACCCAGGTGTCCCAAAATTACTCTTTCTGTAGGATGTCGACTAAGTGATATAGAAGGAATTTTGAAGCTAACCAATGACCCTTTAGTAACCATCGTAGTAAAATTTAATTCAGACAGTAATAATCAGTGGATGCTAAGTCTAAGGGAGGAAGTTTATAAAGAATGCCCCATTGACATAGTTTCAAAGTATCAGTTTTGGATTACTTATTAGTTATAAGAGGAAAGGTAGGGATCCCTGGGGGGCGCAGCGGTTTGGCGCCTGCCTTTGGCCCAGGGCGCGATCCTGGAGACCCTGGATCGAATCCCACGTCGGGCTCCCGGTGCATGGAGCCTGCTTCTCCCTCCTCCTGTGTCTCTGCCTCTCTCTCTCTCTCTCTCTCTCTGTCTGTCTATCATGAATAAATAAATAAATCTTTAAAAAAAAAAAAAAGAGGAAAGGTAGTGGCTGTACAATGATCAGAATTGCCCCAGTTATGGGCAAGTGAGTATCATGTACCTTTAGAAGGATATACCACTGGGCGCCTGGGCGACTCAGTTGTTTAAGTATTGGACTCTTGTTTCAGCTCAAGTCTTGATATCAGGGTCCTGGGATTAAGCCCTGCATCAGGCTCCATGCTCATTGGGGCATCTGCTTCTCCCTCTGCCCCTCCCCCCTGCTTGTGCGTTCTGTCTCTCAAATAAATAAGTGAAATCTTAAAAAAAAAAAAGAAGAATATACCATACACCAGTTACCAGTTAAAGATGATACAGCCTGGATTTAATCATGAGGGGAATATCTGACAAACTCCAAAGGAAGGATGATATCCTGTAGAATAAACAACCTATATTAAACCAGTGTCAGTGTCACAAAAGACAAATCAGCCCTAAGGAGCCATTCCAGATACGCATGGTGATAGCTGACTGTGGTGAATGGTCATGGATTACTGAGCAGGGAAGAGAGTAGCTGAAGATCACTTTATTAAGGTGATTGGTTAAGGGATCCCTGGGTGGCTCAGCGGTTTAGCGCCTGCCTTTGGCCCAGGGCGCAGTCCTGGAGTCCCGGGATTGAGTCCCACGTCAGGCTTCTGGCATGGAGCCTGCTTCTCCCTCTGCCTGTGTCTCTGCCTCTTTCTCTCTCTACGTCTATCATGAATAAATAAATATAATCTTTAAAAAAAATAAGGTGATTGGTTAAACTAGAGTATGGACTGGGTTAGATAAAGGTTTTCTTAGATCATTGATCATTAGATCCATGTTCCTTATTCTGGATTGGATAACTACTGTGGTTATGTGAGAAAATGTACTTATCCTTAGGAAAAACACACAGAAGTATTAACAGGGCAAAGATACAGCATAGAATGTAAATAGTGATCTCTCAAATGGTTCTGCATATAAATGTGGTTATAAAATCTGGAAAATTGGGGATCCTTGGGTGGCTCGGCGATTTGGTGCCTGCCTTCAGCTCAGGGTGTGGTCCTGGGGTCCCGGGATCAGGTCCCACATCAAGCTCCTTGCATGGAGCCTGCTTCTCCCTCTGCCTGTGTCTCTGCCTCTCTCTCTCTCTCTCTCTCTCTCTCTCTCTCTCTCTCATGAATAAATGAATAAAATCTTTAAAAAAAAATCTGGAAAGTCTGGGAAGGGGTATCCAGGAGCTCTGTACTAGCAGCTTTTCGGTGTATTTGAAATTATTTCACAATAAAAAGTTAAAGCAAGCTGGACAAGTAGGCAGTTGTGGTCTGAGGGTGGGATACTGGAGTTTGGAAATTTGAAATCATGAGATCCTGGGCCAGTGGGGCAGAAGCAGGACAGAGGAGATGCTGGGAGTGCAAACTGTGCATCTCACTTTGCTTACCCTGACTTTAGGTCCTGGGCTGAGTTGTGGTCCTTGTCTCCCTGGCTTCTCATAGGAGGGCCAGCTGGTTCCTGGGTTTCCAGCCAACATCTGAAGGAAAACTGAAGCTACGAGGTCTCATGGTTATCTTTTCCTTTCTCTTGTAGGACATCGGGGACACATTGAGCAGGTACGGTGTTCTCTCTCTCCAGTGCTCAGTCACACAGGAGGATGTTTCCCTTAGACTCAAATCCTGAAAGGAGCCAGAGAAGGACATCTGACGAGAGTGAAACACAGCCTGCCCGTCTCTGGACCAAGTCACTGGTGTGCAAAGAGCTGGATGGACCACAGTTCTGCTCAGTAAACTCAGGAATTACTGACAAACTGCGGGTGAATGAGTACCTGTGATTTGTGAGGACACATCTGTGGAGAGCGAAGGCTCACACATTGCTGGCCAAAGTGCAAGGGTTTGAGAGTCCTCTCCCCAAGTGTATGATGGGGAAAATATGGCCTAAGAGGAGTGTGGGTGGCTCAGAGTTGCAGAATTAGTGCTAACTTACCTGATACAGGCTCCTGTTCTCATTCCTTCTTGACTGTGTGATCTGATGGGGACGGGGAGGAGCGGGCCAGATGCCAAAGCTCACCTGTGTTTGCAGGACAAACAGGGGCCCATGGGCTGGGGTTTGGTGCAGCAGCATCTACAGGGCCAGAGGCTGACTTAGAAGGAGCTGAACTTTCAGATTGCTTAAAACACTGCACAGTACAAGCCCTCCAGAGGAATGAGCTGGGCCAGGGCCTCATAGAGTAGGTTGGCTGGGAGTGCCACATGGAGAGATTCTGGGGTAAAATCGAGGGTTTGAGGGAGATGAATTGGAGCGTGTCCAGTCCCAGCCAGATGGCCCCAGTGATCCCTGCCCTTACAGTCACTGATGCCGGTCCAGTTCTGGCCTGACATGGGGAGATAGACCCTTCAGAGCCCAGCATTTTATGACATTAATGTTGGGGTCTGGCTGTATGAGATAGGAAACCAAAAATTTCGTTGGCTTAAAGCTGAAACATAATTTCAGAAATTGCCGCCTGTGAGGAAGGTGCAGGTAGGTAGCCAGGGGCGGAGCAGGGAGTTTCCTTCTTTCCGCTCTTCTGCCCTGAGTTGTCCTTGAAGTCCCGGTCCAGGATGGTTGCTGGAACGCCAGCCAGCATGAGGGTGATAAGTACGTCACAGCACGCTCCCCCTGAAGTAGGCTTCGCAGATTCCCACGAGACACTCCTTCCCTCTTACTGACCAGAGCTTAGTCACAGGGTTGCATCTAGACGGGGCAGCCGTGAGCACGGTGTAACTTGGGAGATGGGATATTGGGGAGGCAGCTGGCAGTCATGGATCATGGACCCCCTAAACAGGGTGGGTGCCAATCTGCCTGAAAAGGGGTCTTACCTCTGGATTGTTGCCCACCATGAAGCTCAAGGACTTTGTCATGGAATCTTCTGGTTTCTGGCACGGTCAGCCTTCTATTCGGTTTAATTCAGTAAACCTTTTTGAGGACAAGCCTAGATCCATGAGCTAGGTCCTGTTGGGGGAATGGAGATGAGGAAGCTGTTTCTCCTGCTTTTGTCCAGAGGATCACAGTCTAGGCAGAGAAGAGGGAAAAGGCTGTAGGGGCTGCTTTAAACACTGTTGGTCGGGATCCCTGGGTGGCGCAGCGGTTTGGCGCCAGCCTTTGGCCCAGGGCGCGATCCTGGAGACCCGGGATCGAATTCCACATCGGGCTCCCGGTGCATGGAGCCTGCTTCTCCCTCTGCCTGTGTCTCTGCCTCTCTCTCTGTGTGTGTGACTATCATAAATAAAAATAAATAAATAAACAAACACTGTTGGTCATTTTAACCCAGGCTTTGTCTGGGCTTCTGAAGTCATAGGGTTAGGGGAGGGAGGGATTTACTCTTTTTTTTTTTTTTTTTAGAGCTGAAAGAATCAGGATCCCTGAGCCCTGGATCACACCTCCAGATCTGCAGGAGAAAATCCACATTTTTGCACAAAAATGTCTGTTCTTGACGGAAAGTCTGAAGCAGTTCACAGGTAACAGGAAGATAGGGATCCCTTAGGGGAAATGCATTCATGCTCTGAATATCTGTCTTGCTTGCCTGTCCAGCTGGATATGAGATGCAAACTGAATGTCTTCTCTTCTCCACTTAGAAAAAATGCAGTCAGATATGGAGAAAATCCAAGGTAAATTTCTATATTTCCTGGGCTTTTGATGTTGAAGTTTCCTGGGCAAGTGATCATCTACTTTAAAGGTGCGGGAAAATGAGAAGGAGTGACACCACTGGCTAGCCTCTGATCTGCTTCTTCCTTTTGCTTTAGTCATCTCAATTGATAGTTTTTTTTTTTTTTTTTTTTTTAATTTGAAGTCAGTGTACTCAGTTCTCAGTCTATATTGATGGGGGTGAAAAACAGCAACCCAAAAATTAATCCAGAATTTGCTTAATTCTTTTCTAATTGGGAAAAGAATGAACAGAAACTATCCTAGTTGTGTTTCATCAGAGCCGATGTTTAAGGTTATAACTTGCTGAGTCCCTCCTGCTCATGGGCATTGGTGCTGACCAGGGTGGGGGTCAAACAGCCCTCGGGGGAGTAATAGCAGGAATTCAGGAATCAGGCCACCCTGGGCCACTGCTGGCTCTTAGGAAGGATTCCACACTGATTTCCTCATCTGCAAAAATGAGGAAAAGAATTGTTCTTACCTCGAGAGGTTGTTGGATTAAGTTCCGAAAGCCTTGAGAATGGAGCCTGACATATACAAACATAAATCCAAGGTTTATTTAAGTAAAGTAGTTTGGGTAGTAAAGGGAAGCCCCTTCTAAATGTAAAATTTTCTGTTCATGAGCCTCATTCAGTTAGGAGTTGGTTATATCCTAAGTGCTAAAATTCCTAGACAGTCCAGTGGAATCTGAAACCTTCACATGTAGGTAAACCCCCTCTTCTTTGTTACAAATGACGAATCCCCATAATCTCTGCTGTTTCCTGTATGTTGTATAGACTAAGACCTTCTTTGCATTTTATCTTTCCAGATACATACTTTTTTGGCCTCTAGCAACATACGTAGGGGACACTCCAATGCCTTCCACAGGCAAACAAAATAGGGAGAAACTGCCCTAAATACAGTGGGTAATACCGGAAGTGGTCAGTTCAAGCGTGAATTCCCTTGAATTTGAATCTGGCCTCATTAATTTTTCCTACTCTCCCCCCACCTGAAAGCCTCATGAGGGCTTATTTGTTGTGAACATGCTTTGTCCACTGCTCAGTACTTCTTGTGTCAGTGCTGGCATTTGCCCTGGCGTGGTAGTGGGTATCGCCCACGGAGCCACCCAGCCCTTAGAACACAGGTGGCTTCTGAAGGCCAAGAGTTGTGCATGAGAAAAACAGCAACCCAAAATGAGGTGGCTTGGAACAGCATTTCACTGGAGGGTGGATTCCCTGACCTTGGTTCAGTTTGATCCCATTTGCTACCAAAATTCCCTGTCCCTCTCCCTGTAGAGCTCTCGGTTGAACGATGTTGTGTCAAGAAATCAGTACACAGCTGACAAGCTGACAACAGGAATGCAGGGCTGATGAAACTGTAGCTTTGTGGAGACTCTTAATGAGAGTCTCTGCTCAGGTATCTCGGAAATACTCACTTGCCATCTGTTAACTACTACTCTCTTGTTTTTTCAGAATTGAGAGAGGCTCAGTTATACTCAGGTAGGTGATGGAGATAAAACCATATGGAAACAGGAATAAAGGTCCTGAAAACCTAACTACCATTATGAATGATTTGGGAAATTGCCTAAATTGGGGTACTTTGGATTATGTATGTAAAAGTGATAAACAGCAACCACAAAAATACTGTTGATTGTTTCCATGTGTTGGCAATATCTTTGCCTCCTAAAATGCCTCAAAGCCAAAGCCAGGGACCTCTGAAATAGAAAATCCAGCTGAGGTGCTTGAGTAGGAATTACAGCCCCCAAAAGAGGAGCATTGCTATAGGGCATCCTTCCTGTGCTTGGGGGAGGGGGTAGGTCAGAGCCTCGGGGCAGCCCCTCCCTGAGCTGGGGCAGGAGCTGAGCTGTCCTACCCCTTGACCATCAGTGTCACTGAGGGGTCAGGAGCCTGAGTAGATCTGTGGTCCCAGAGGTCTTCACATCTTAGGTATGTACTTAACACAGTTCCATGGAATCCTCCCCATGAAGGGAGGCGTACAGCAGGTCTTCCAATGGTGTCCACCACTGTGACCCATATTTTGTTCTAGTAAGTATGAGCTGAATACCTTGCATATGACCTATACCGTCTAGCATCATACAGGGCTCTGTGGGGGGAACAAAGCATAAGACACAGTGTGTGATGGGAAGTACGCGGCACACCCAAAGGCACAGGGCGCTGCTGTACACAGGTTGTTGAACCACAAATCTACGATCTGGGGCTCCTGGTTATCAGTTGCTTTCATGAACCTTTCATGGAGGCCATTTAGCCTGTCTGAGCTGCGGTTTAGAGAGAGAATGTTTTAAAGCAGGAAAGTACCACATGACTGCAAAATGCTGTCATACTGATCACCCAAGTACATGACTCAGATGATAGAGTTTTAGGTTTAAGGGAGGGAGCATGTGATGACTTGGTTGGTTGACAGCAGCTTTTTGAGAAAGATGTGGGTGTTGTATTGGACATTAGAAAGAGATGAATGGGGTTTGCATGTGCTGAGTAAAGATCTCATGGAATGGAGGATATAAAAGACTGCTCTTCTTTCTTTCTTTCTTTCTTTCTTTCTTTCTTTTCTTTCTTTCTTTCTTTTCTTGTCACACACACACACAGAGAGAGAGAGGCAGAGACATAGGCAGAGGGAGAGGCAGGCTCCATGCAGGGAGCCCGACGTGGGATTCGATCCCGGGTCTCCAGGATCGCGCCCTGGGCCAAAGGCAGGCGCCAAACTGCTGCGCCACCCAGGGATCCCCTGCTTTTCTTTTTTATAAGATTATTTATCTTAGGGTGTGTGCATGTGGGGGGAGGGGCAGAAGGAGAGGGAGAGAGAAACCCAAGCAGACTCCAAACTGAGCCCAGAGCCTGACATGAGGCTGATATCATGACCCTAAGATCACAACCTGACCCGAAAACTTAGAGTTGGACACTCCACCAACTGCACCCCACCCCCCCAGGCACCATTAAAAGAGTGATACAGGTTTGTAGTCGCTTATTCACATACCAAAGGCCCAAAATTTAAGTTGAGAATTCAGCTTATAATGGATAATGTGACTTAAGATGTTGAAGGGAATGGAGGTAAAATCTCAGTACTTTCAATATGTCCTGGTTTAGAAAGGTAGTCAGCTAATCCAAACAATACTTTTTGGAATGTCAAGTCAACTCCAGGATGAATTTCACAAGATGAATGCGGTCTATTGTGGGGCATTCATGTTCTCCTTTTACAGGAGGCAGAGAAGAGCTGGGTGTCCTCTAGTGTGCTTTCCTGGCCCCTGGCTGACTGTCCTCCCTTTTCCCCTGTGTGTCTCCGCAGTGGACGTGACTCTAGACCCGGACACAGCCTACCCTAGCTTGATCCTTTCTGACAACCTGCGGCAGGTGCGGTACAGTTACCTCCAGCAAGACCTGCCTGACAACCCTGAGCGGTTCAATCTGTTTCCCTGTGTCTTGGGCTCTCCATGTTTCATCGCTGGGCGACATTACTGGGAGGTAGAAGTGGGAGATAAAGCCAAGTGGACCATAGGTGTCTGTGAAGACTCCGTATGCAGAAAAGGTGGAGTAACCTCGGCCCCCCAGAATGGATTCTGGGCAGTGTCCTTGTGGTATGGGAAGGAGTACTGGGCTCTTACCTCCCCAATGACTGCCCTACCCCTGCGCACCCCTCTCCAGCGGGTGGGGGTTTTCTTGGACTATGATGCTGGCGAGGTCTCCTTCTACAACGTGACAGAGAGGTGTCACACATTTACTTTCTCTCATGCCACCTTCTGTGGGCCTGTCCGGCCTTACTTCAGCCTGAGTTACTCGGGAGGGAAGAGCGCAGCCCCTCTCATCATCTGCCCCATGAGTGGGATCGATGGGTTTTCTGGCCATGTTGGTAATCACGCTCATTCCATGGAGACCTCCCCTTGAGGAGGTGAACTCAGGCCTAGAGGGCTGTTGGCCGTGATCCTACCCCAGGCATAAGGTGTCTTGTTGCCTTGCCTTTTCCTGCTTATCACAGCTGGATGTCCTTCCCACTTTCTGTGCCCCTGCAGTGGGAGACAGGGTGTCCACACTCTGTACTGTCCTTTCCCTCCCCATGCAGATGGTCAGATGTAAGGAGATCAAGATGGCCCAGAATTACAAACCAGATGTCCACCTTCAGTGTTTCCAACACTTTTGGTTTTACCCATTACTGGAGGGGATACAGAGTATGGATAATCCCTGGAGAGCCATTCAGGACCCTTCACCGTGGCTCAGCCTGGCTTCCTCTGGTCCAGCCCCACATAGTGATCGTGGATGTGTGCTGTTCTCTGGACCAGGGCTCCTTTCTAAGAACCTAGAGTGGAACTACCTGGCCCTGTCAGCATGGCTCCTTCTATCCCAATTCCCATTCACTGTAGTTTTATTAACTCCATTAAAGAGGCCTATATGTGTTTTGATTAGTTACAGTTATTTTACAATAATGGTGGGAAATGGCCTTACCTCTGTTATGAGATAATGTTCTAATCAATGTACTCTTTGCCTCTGTATCTTTTCTGAGGGCTCTGTTGCTCCCTTCATTCTAATGAAAGGTGTATCCTGGTGTCAGGTGCACGTCATCCAGGATAGTTTCCTGCCAACACCGTCCATTGTTCCTAGATCCCCTCCCACTCACATTATGTGGACCTGACAGTTTGTCCCTGCAGTGATTCTGAGGCACTATTCCAGGGACTCATTGACTTTTTTGCCTTCTTTTCTCCACTTCTTTGGGGAGTGGGGGAATTGACCTTTCTAATACGTGTACCATCAAGGGGCATCCCCATAGCCATTGGGTCATGGGGTGTTCTGGGGCCAGAAGGCAAAGGCAGATCACTTCAAGCAAGCCCCCACAATGGCTTAGTCCTGCTTCCCTTCCGGTACATGACCCTCTGTTTGAAAATAAAGTGAGTGTGGATGTTGTTTACATTGTTGTTGTTTTCTGGGTCTTGGTAGGATTGGGTTCATAGAGGTTGGGGGTGGGACTGGAGGGGTAGTTAAGGGTGTTGATTTCCCCTATGGGTCCAGAATCCTGTTTGGCCAACATTAGACTTCAAACTGGATGAAAATACTACTTTGCAGTACTATCTACCACTTCCTGATGGTGCTAAGAAAGCAGTTTGGCCATCCACAGCCTATAGCTCTGTGTTGGTTAATCTTGTAATTTCAGTAGGAAAGAGCTCTCTCAAGTCCTTTTTATAACTGGCAGTGGGATGTTGCAGCTATGCTGGGTGTAGGTCAGAAGGTCCAGAACTGGCTTCTAGCCCAGGCACCAGGCTAAGCCCCTGGGGACCCAAGGGTCACCATGTGCTGAGGAGGCAAGATTAGGCTGAGAGAACAGCTTTGTTCCAGGGATTTGGATCTTTCCTGCTTCTGGACGTGGCCTCAGAAGACAAGATTTTATGGTCTATAGTTTGTCCTATACAGACCATGGAGGTTCCATGGCTGAAAATCATGAATTGGTGAGATCATGTCCTAATTCATTCTTCCATTCATTATGTAAAGTGAAATCATGTAAGAAGGACCTATAAAGAGGGGCTTATAGTGTATGTATGTGAAATATATAGACGTGGACCAAGGCACACAGTAGTTTGTGAATGTTCACAAGCCTACAAAGTGGGTACTATTGAACTATTTTACAGTTGCAGAAATGGAGGTACAGAGGAGGTAAGTGGCTTATTCAAGGTGCACAGCTAGGGAGCAGCAGAACCAGGATTCAAACTAAGATGGAACACTTGACCACATACACCTTATCCTTCCCCTCAGTATTATGCTTTTCTGCATGAGAAGGCTGAGCATTGACTGAAAGCCTCAAAGTGCCACTCCACTGACCTGCTTTCAACAGGAAGTGTCTACTTGAGATGTAAGGGTCTGCAGCTGGAAAGTTGGCTGTAGAATCCCATTCAAAACTCTTATTCCAGTCCACTGGGGCAGAGGGGAGGAATAGGAGCCCACAAAGAGGACATCTTGGAGGTGTCCGAGAACATGTGTCCCATGGCGTGGCATGGCCTCCCAGCCTTTGCTGCCAGTTTGGAGCTGTCTCCAGGCTATCTTGGAGGGGCTCACCAGGGGCCTGCTGTATCTCCAGGAGACCCAGTGCTCTAGGAGCAGCATCTTGATGCATTTTTTAAAAAATATTTATTCCTGAGAGAGAGAGAGGCAGACATAGGCAGAGGGAGAAGGAGGATCCCCGCAGGAAGCCTGATGCAGGACTCCATCCCAGACCCTGCATCACGCCCTGAGCTGAATGAAGGCAGATGCTCAACTGCTGAGCTACCCAGGTGTCCCTTCTTGATGCATTTTTATTAGCAGCAGCTAGAGCTGTGATAAGTTTGTTGGACTCAACACTACTTCCATTGTAAATGTGGACGTGTTTCCAGAGTAAGCATTCTTAACCATGCGGGGTGTCAGAAGACCACATACCTTACAATACCCGTTTTATAACCTGAACAACAGGACGGTGATGACCAGTGGGGTGTGTAGAAGGATGGCAAAGAGGAGCAGGGAAGTGTTCATGTTATTGGTTATCTTCTGGTTCTTGTGGGTTCACAGATATTTTATAATTATTTAAATTTTTAATTAAAAGAGATAACCCTACCATTTGGGATCCTCATCCCAAATGAAGTTGTAAATGATTCTAAATTTACTCCTGCAGAAAGATAAGCAACATCTGAATTCGCAGAATGAGGATTTGGGCCCCTTAAGGCAAACATGGGGCCTGGTACCATCCTTCTGGCTCCTGTCTGGTTCTTTCCTCAGAACATCTGAAGCTGTTAATTACACACTAAGACTTCAACAACTCATTCTTCAGATTTTACTGCCCTAGGATATTACTGTGTGTAATAGTGCTGATAGTGGCCTGGCGGGAAGATAGGAGCATCTTCCCCAACCAGACAGAGAATAAAAGGAAACTGAACACGGCCCTGCTCCTAGGATGTGCACAATTGGGAAGATGAGAAATACTTGGGAGAAGTGACTAACAAGTAACAAGTGCCATGACACTGAAAGCCAATCGCTGTCATTACAGGAAATAAGCCACTTGTCAATGCCCTTAGTTATCTGCGATTCCAGCCAAAGACTGTAAACAGGAATTGCATCTCTTCCCAGCACTGAAAAGTTTCATTCTTAGTGTGCTAATGGTGGGTATGTTGCCTCTTCACTAATGAAGGACAATGATTCTTTGATTCAAATGACACAATTACCCAGTGTTGGGTCCCCCAGCTGAACTTGACTCCCCAGGAGGATACAAGAGAGCATGGCTTCCGTTCTTCGAAAAGTTAGTAAAGTCAGTTAAGAGGAAAAAATAACATGAAAAAGGAGCAGACAGCAACCAAAGCTGATGTGTGGGCAAGGGAAATGTGCGCTGCAGACCTCCCTGTGAACAGCCTTGGTCTGAGGAGGCTGGATCCTGGGGCATCACTTCCTGGGCTGACACACCAGTATTCATGGGTTCAGGCCTGCAAGAAAAGTTTTACTTGATTGTGTAATTAAATCACAACACCCGGGCACCTCCTTGAATGCAGGAATTCTGCCTGTGTTGAGGTCTCAGGAATGGGAAAGCTCTGCCAAACCAGTGTAATTACTTGGGAACTAGTTTTGCTAGGGTGTTAGCAAAGTAGTCTGGATTTCAAACTCTGGACAGTACTTGGATATGACCACAGTGGCTCAGTTACATTTCCTTGTCCCAACTGGAAAGAAAGCATAAATATCTCAGATGTGGCTTATTTGTGGGCTTAATTTTACATTTGGAGTTTGAAGTGTAACCAGGGCATTTGAAGGTAACTTTGAGGTACATTTCTCTCTATCCCCTGATTCCTCATTCAGAAGATTTGTCTGGATTATAGTGTTGCATACAATTGCCATGTCCAGTTTGGGGTTTGTGATACACAAGAATATAATAGAAATAGAGGTGATAACTTATTTTAGTGTAAGTAGAGATTTCACATTTCTCAACTTACACTTTTTTTTTTTTAACTGGAAAGAAATACACCAAAGAATTAACAGATGATTTTGATGAGATTATGGAGGATTTTTCCAGCTGCATTGAATTCTTCACAATGGAGACCTTGAAGTACACACAAAAAAATGAGGGAAATATTGAGTGAACTCCCTATAGCATCTCCTGGCTTCAACAATCAATTTATTGCCAACTTCATTTCCAATATAGCCTCATCTGAATTTCCACTATTGCTGTTACTCCAAAGTAAATCCTGGACATGATAATTAGAGAATCAGATGTGTTTATGAGCTTTGCATAAAATACTCATTTCAAGGTTGGGAGTGGAGTTAAATTCTTTCTTTTAAACTGGTATGGACCACTCCTGTCAGCTTGTTTTCATTTGAGTCCTCTCTACCCTTTAATATTTTCAGGTCTTTCAAAATCCCTCTTGTGGAAGATGTTTTCATAAAAATGTAAGATGGGGGAGTCCTATTGCACAGTAAATGTTAGTAAATAGTAAAAATATTCATATAATTATACCTCACTTTATTCCAGAAAGGACTTCAAGCCATTTAAAACAAAGTCAGGGATCCCTGGGTGGCGCAGCGGTTTGGCGCCTGCCTTTGGCCCAGGGCGTGATCCTGGAGATCCGGGATCGAGTCCCACGTTGGGCTCCTGGTGCATGGAGCCTGCTTCTCCCTCTGCCTGTGTCTCTGCCTCTCTCTCTGTGACTATCATAAAAAAAAAAAAAAAAAAAAAAAAGTATATTAAAACATAAAGTCAAGGTAGCAGGAGTTCAATATGCCATAAAAGAAAGAGACAAAAGTATACTAAATGCTACCCACGTGTTTGTTTTTAAAGATTGATAAGGGAACCTTGTTAATTTTATAGCTCATAGTTTCTATGAGATGAAAATTAAGTTTTAAGGGGCTTAATGAGATTAAAAGAGAAATTACAATAAAAGAATTTCTGCCTGGGTTCTTGGGAAATAGAAACTATCACGAGGGTTTATCTTTCATATAATGAGTTTTGCAAATCAATAAGGAAAGATGAACACATGAATAAAAATTTGGTAAGCAATTTGCAAATTTACAGAATATGAAAATCCTTCAAACACAAAGTTGAAACTCATTAATAAAGCCATAAAATAATGCCTTGCCACCTCTCATCCATTAAAATGCTTTGTTGTTGAATCGCAGTACCAAAACTAGGGATTCCACTTCCAGAAAGGTAAGGAAATAATTATGGATATTGAAAATATCTACAGAAGAATGTTCTTTACAGCATTGCTGACAAGAGTTAAGAAAACAGAAATAATCCAATGTTCAACAGTACCAGTTTGATGTGAGGTGTCTGCAGTAGCTTGCAATCAGAAAAACAGTAATAATTACAAATTTTTAGGAACTTGAAATTGCCACATCTAGAATCACTTCTGGGACAACTTCCTTCCCAGAGAACTACAGCTTATGAAAGTACAGCAAATCTCACATCTTTGAAGGAGGAAAATTAAGGTGAGAAGTGGCAAGGCATTAATTTATGGCTTGCTTTCTTTCTTTTTCTTTTTTTTTTTGGAAATATTTTAGGGGAAAATGAGCAAATCAAACTTTTAGGAGCCTCGAATCTCAAAATCATCTATTTACTAAAATACACATAAGACAACCTTAAAATTATAGTATGAATGAGGAATACAACATAGATCAAAAAATTTCCACGTTCTTACAGAAAAATATAACCTAACAATGAAACACCATTTTTTTTACTTCCCAGAAAAAAATGGCATGGTTTGTTAAGTGAATTTTGAATGAGGCCTAAAAATATTTACCTATGCCACCTATTTTGAAATTTTTATCCATAATTCCATAGTGTTGAAATTATGGATAAAATGTTTCATATTGTTGAAATACTATGAAACACATAGTGTTCTGGTTGTATCTTCACTAAAAAAATGTTTAGCCCCCAGAGCAGTATTTACCATAAATCTGGTATGAATGTCAAAAGAAAAAAAATTGTCTTAAAAAATGGTGCAAAAGCATTTTGATTTTAGCACAACATATCACAGAAAAGAATATGAATACAAGTTTGCAATTTTATGTATACCTCCAAAGAGACTGTCACTGACCACAGTATTTATATTGCTATATTAGCAATGAGGATTTTTGGGTATGTTTTTAAGGGCCACATAAAAATAGGTTCAAGGAACAGATTAAGTTGAAGTCCTAGATTAAAATGTTTGGTCTAAAGAATTTTCTACAACAAATTTCATGTTTATGTATGAAAAGTCCTATAACCTTATATGAGAATGTCATTATTTTCTACACTATACTAAATGTACTTCCTAAGAGGAGAAAAAAATCACTATATAAAATAAATTAAGATCACAAGACTATCAGCCATCCTTTGAACTCATCTATTTACCCAAAGTACACACATTTGTTTCATTAACGGTAAAGAAATGAGGTGGTGACGACTACCTTTTGCACATTATCAACTCACTTTCGCCACAAGTGTGTCTTTGATGCGAGTGTATAAGAAATACGTTTGCCTGCCCCTCATCAAACCACCCGCAGGTTTATTAAGAAGATGAAGGTGTATTTTTCTTTCTTTCAAACAACATCCCGAGCAGACCATAAGTAGCCTGAAGTGACGAAATACTTAACTGGGCCTTTAGCTATCGACACAGATCGCTAAAACGTAAGTCATTCGCCCAAATCATCACGTCAAATAACAAAGCCAGCCATAAAGCAGGCTGAAAAGCATTAAGTGTTCCATGTAAGTTCGTTTTTAAATCCTTGAGCTTCTGTAGAAACATCGTGATCACCGTGTAATGTGAGAGGAACAAATACGGAATACAGAGGTTGCAGCGGCAGGTTCATGCTTCAGGCGTTTCTGTCTGTGAACATCTGACCCGTGCGGGGCAGCACGCTCAGCGCACGGCCTCCGATCTGTGACTGAGAAGACCACACAGTCAAAGCCATTTTCTATCAAAAGTCGGAGCGTTGAAGCCAGGCAGTCTGGGAATCTAAGACAGGGCCGAGCAACTCAAATCACTTCTCTTTTCATTTAGAAGAGACCTAACCTCTGCCTTGCAGCGAGCAGAACGTTTTTGTGCGAACGCGGAAAACAAGCAAGCCATCGGGACGTTCTAGGACGTACCCAGTTTCCTCAGTTTCCTCGGATCCGGGTCCGCTCTGAGCTCAGCCCCAACCCGAGCGGGGAAGGAATTTACTGTCAGGCCCCGACCGCTCGGCGAGCGGAGAACGTGGGGGCGGCTGGTCCGGCGGTGAGGCTCCCGGTCCCTGCGTCTCCGGCCCGCCCGCCGACCTACAGGGATTAGGACTCGGATCCGAGAGCTGCCCGAGGACCAAGAGAGGACCTGGATCCTTCCGCAGCCTCTGCCCCAGGCGCTGCCCTTCCCGGCCCCTTCCCCTGCCCCCGACCCAGCCGCCGCACAGGAGCACCTGGGCGCAGGCGCTCGCAGACGCACTCCCGGGAGGCACGTTTGTTCTCGTTTCCCTCGGCGCCGGGGCGTAGGCGAGGCCGAGAGGCGGGCAACGGAACAGAGGCTCGGGAAGTCCGTGCTCGCAGCCGCTCGGCCGCTGCGGCAGCTGCCCTCCTCCCCTGGAGTCTCCCTCCGTCCACAGACCGGTCTCTCCTCCTCCTCCTCCCCCGGCCAGCCGGGCTCCGTCCTGAGCGCCGCCTCCCGCGAGCAGCCTACGTCACAGGAGCGCCACCGCGCCACATCGACTTTAGTGGAAAATCTCTGCTCTTCCGCAGGGTGTCAGGATGGCCGAGTGGTCTAAGGCGCCAGACTCAAGCTCCGCTTCCCCGCTGGGGATTCTGGTCTCCGAATGGAGGCGTGGGTTCGAATCCCACTTCTGACACATAATTTTTCTCCTCCCTCTAATTTCCTACACACTGAGATCAACCTGCAGAGAGGTGTGCGACCGACGTCTAGTATTAACGGACATAAAAATTTCTTACAGGGACTGTTAAAAACACCGAAAATGTGAAGAGCGAGAACATCGCGATACATTTTGAAAGCCGGGATCTCTGGTGCAGAAGCTCCGAGAGGAGGGAATCCGTGGCGATATCGCGAGAGAGCTGAGAAACGCGCGAGGTTTGGGGCCAGTCCCGCACGTCTTCCCGGAAGCGGGCGCTCTCCCTGGCGTCCCCGCCCGGCGCTTTGGTCTCGTCTTCTCGGCCGACGCCGGGCGTCGTCCCTTCTCTGCAGTGGGGCCAGAAGCGTGCACGTCCCTCCTTCCGGGTCTGTGGTGTTCGTGCACTTTCCCTGTGTCTGCGTTCGCAGGTGTGCCCTGTACGCGGCTCTCACTAAACACACTGTTCTTTGACGTGTCTCGCTCGGGTTCTCGCGCCCTGAACACCTTCCTTAGAGGAATCGCGAGTCCTCCCACAGAAACGCGGCTCCCCCTTTATGCACCCACTTTCCCTACGTCCTGAAGGTGCGATTGCCGCTCGCCCAACACGTGCTGCCTGAGTGCTTGCCACCTGCCGGGGAGGCAGCCCTGGGCTGCGGCAATGATAACGTAAAACAGGAGAGGGCAAAAATTTTAATTTGAAGTAAAATAAGTTTCTGCCCTTGTGCTTATATTACAATGCAGTGAACTTTGGCTCGGCCTCAGGAACACATTCCAGCATCTCCTTACTTCTCGGGAGAAGAATCTTGAGATTAGACGTTGAATGCCAGCTCTAAGAGATTCCGGTTTGAATGGCTAAATGTTTTCTGTCATCGTGGCCACTCATGACTCCGCTCATCTCACCGTTAATTTATACCGATCTCAACATGGGAGAAGCTGTGCAGGTGTCAGCAGACATGCATCGTGGACGAGACCCAACCATCCCATCCGAATTCAGATGGTTTCATGTACCACCAAACGGACTCAATCCCTGCGGCACATAAATCAACTGTGGTTAAGGGAAATGTGAAATGAAATGTAGAAACTTGGTGAGGGGAAAAGAAACTCATTCTGGCAAGATTTCTACTACTATTACTAAATATACATATATATAGCACATAATACATCTTACCTATGTGTAACCACTGCCCTCATAAGATCATTTTCAGAGGAGCAGAAAAAGGATTTCTGAAGACTGGAAGAATGTGAAGCTTCTTTTGGAGAACTGGGTGAGTTAGAAAAAGACAGGAGGATAATACAAGAGAGAGGTAAGAGTAGCTGGTTCACCTGGAAAATTCTAGAAGAAAAGAAATAAGGCTGTTGTCATAAATGACTTCTCATATATCTGACATATTGGATTTTAAAAGTTTAATTTTACTTAAAGATTTATTTACTTATTAGTAAGAGACACACAGAGAGAGGGAGGCAGAAGCAGAAGGAGGCTCCATGCAGGGAGCCTGACACAGGACTTGATCCTGAATCTCCAGTATCAGGCCCTGGGCTGATAGCAGCACTAAACCGCCAAGCCACCAGGGCTGCCCTAATCTTACTTTTAAAATTAATACCAAAAAACATGATTACAGAATTTTTACAGAACTACTTAAGTGGAACTTTCCCCTTCCTGTTTCACTCACTTTGATTAAATGCCTTTTAGAATTATTGGGAAGATACTTAACTTGCTTCACTCTCTTCTTTGTCCTCCCCTTAGGAAGAAAAATCTAAGAGTAATAGTTTTTCCTTCTCTGATCCACATTTTGGGTGGCACTAATATTCAGCTGTGCTTCTATGGTCTCTTCAGCTCTTTGCATTGGTGGTTTTACAGAGTACTTGTGCCTTCACACAACTGCTAGGCAAATGAGTCTACTGGGTTCCAGGTATAAACATGGGAAGGAGTAGAGATAGCCCATTTTAGTTTCAGATCCAAACCATGTTCTTCAATCTATGTTTGCCAGCAACAAGCTGGTATTTTGTTTCTGTCATCAGTGTAAACTCCTTGTTGCCAAATTGTTAAAGACCATGTTAAAATAAAAAAGGTAAATTTATGACTTTCATACAAATGAAAATGAGTATGTGTTGAGAATAACGTAACAACCAGTAAGATGTTAAAATTGGCTCAAAAGAAAATTCAGAGTACTACACATTTATAGACAATCTGGAATGCTGAAGTAAATTTGCAAATTGATTTTTTTAAACTGTCCATTTCCAGGGCAATGATCATTTGCATTCCACTGGACAGAATTCATTTGCATTTCTGTGGTGAAAATCATTTTCACTGTTACCAGTTTCCTACAACTCAAAGAGTTGTGAGATAGCTAAAAAAAAATCAATGAAAATCACTGTTATGGACTGAATGTGTCCCTCCAAAATTCATGTTGAAACCCAATGTCATGGTATTAGGAGATGGGATCTGTGGAAAGTAATTAGGATTAATATGTCAGGAGGGTAGAACGCTCCTAAATGGGATTAGGGTCATTGTAAAGAATTCTGAGGGAGCCTGCTTCCTCACTGTGCTCTTCAGCCATTTGAGAACACAGCAAGAAGACAGCCTTCCAAACACAGGAAGGGGCCTCATTAGAACCCAACCCGGTGGGCCACCCTGATCTGGGACTTTATGCCTTCTGGAACTCTAAGATATAAACTTCTGTTAGTTAAGCCACACATTTTGTGGCATTTTGCTACAGCAGCCATGACTCGGACAGTTGTCCTACTCAAGCTACCATGGAAACCTTGAAAATTTTTGAAAATTTGAAAATTTTTCCTGACAAAACTCACAGTGGAAATGGATGTGATCACAACCTTCAAAACTGAAACATCCTTTCTTATTTCACTAGCACACTCACATGGAATTGGGTTTTAGAGTTGGATTCATTAAAAAGTGGAAGATAAGCCTTTATCTCACCCCGTTGCAAGAACCCTCCAATTTGCAATGATGTCTAGCCAATCAATATCCTTTCTTTTTTTTTTTTTTTAAGATTTTACTTTTAAGTAATCTCTATACCCAACGTGGGGCTCAAACTGACAAGCCCAAGATCAAGAGTCCCATGCTCTACTGACTGAGCCCGTCAGGTGCCTCTAGGAGGCTTGATTTCGTAATCTTGACTTTGTAATATTGAGGAGCTTGGTCTCCATGCTGGGGCTGGGTGAGGTCATCCATGTCTATAACTTATATCGTTTGAAAGAATCAGAGTGAAATGAGAAGTAAATATGTAGCTCCTGACCTGAAGAAACCTGTTGGAGAGGGGAGTCTGACCTGACCACTCAAGGATATTGGAAGATGTCCTTAAATGTTTTGAAGGGAAAGGATATAAGCTTGTTATTCCTTCCTTTCAAAATCTGGTCACCAATCAAGAGCTTATAATAAGGAAAGGGATCAGAATAAGACATGAGTTTTAAGGGCAGCAAAATATGTTTTTTTGGCATAAGGATTATTTTGAGAAATAGCAGACACAGGAGAATCTCTGAAAACAGAGTACAAGTTACCCTTTTGTAAGGGTGTCTCCCTCTGTATGAGAAAGAGAAGGATGACCCTGAATCAGAAGAAACAAGAAACTAACAGACCTTACTCCTATTTATACTTTTCCTGGTCAGCTCCTGTAACTGACCTCCCCTACACCCTCTTTGTCTTTAGCTGAAGATGGTATTCAAGCCTGAATCCCAAGCTACCTGAGAGTCACTCATTCTTCCCTGGGTCTCTCCCATGTGTCCATGAGATACACACGTTAATAAATTTGTGTTTGTTTTTCTCTTGTTAATCTGCCTTTTGTTACCAGGACTCCAGCCAAGAACTTAGACGGGTAGAGGGAAGATTCTTTTTTCCTCTCTTAGAAGCTTCAAAATTCTACAAACACATCTGGGAGTCTCATCCATTGCTTCATCTACTTAGGGGAAGCAATGAACGTTTGTTTGTTCAGGTTTCAGAGCCCAGATGAGTCTAGAGAGGTGTCAAACTGCAGAATTCTCCTATCACAGGGGTAGGGGGGAAAGCACTGCAGATGAAGGAAGTTCTGAAGATTTGTGGCAAAAGGCTAAAATAGCTCCCAGTTTGAAGTTCTTTGACTATCAGATCATTTAACCTCATGCCTCTTCCAGGAGCAAATGAGATCATGTGTGCCAAGTGCATACATCTTCCCAGCACAAAGAAAGGAGTCTGCAGGTGCCAGGGGTAGTGTCGGTGGGAGAAGCAAATTTGACTCCGGAGCGACAGCCCAGGGTTAAGAGCTGCGCGGCCTGCAAGCGCCTTGGACGCAGAAACTGGGGCGGGTACACCACTGAGAGCGCGAGGCCAACCGCATCCTAGAAAGGCGCTCCAGGGAGCCCTTGGCCGGCCGCGCCGGCCGCTCTAGGACCCGCCTCTTCACGGTCCTTAGTGGCCGATCCTTACTTCCGGCTTCCGTGGGGGCCTGCGTGGGAGGGAGGGATGGAGGGGAGGCTGCGGGGGGGCGGGGAGTAGAAGAGCCTCCGTTGGGGGAAAGGCGGGAGAGAGTGGGGAGCCCGCTCAGGGGGGTGGGGGGCTTGATTGCGGTCCCTGGGGCGCGCCCTTCGGCTCCGGACGCCCCCCCACCCCCACCCCCGCTCCCCCAGCGGCCCCGCGCTCGCCACCCCCTCCAGGCAGGCCGCCGAACCTCCCGGGGGCCGCGCGCTGTGCGGGCGCGGAGATGGATCCCAGGAAGACGCTTGAGCTGGAGACCTTCCCGTTTCTTCCTTATCGGAGACGGGGTTACTTGGAATGACACGTTGTCCTTAGTTGTCCTCCTGACTGGTGGTGACCTCGGGGGACGTTGGTGGAGGGTAGAGCGGGGCCTGCGCTATTTGGGGCCTGACCCAAATCCAGCGTTGTTTGGCTGTCTCCTTAAGGAAAGAAACGAAAAAGAGAAAAAGCTGAACCGGTGCCCTGAGTAGCACATCCGGACCGAACCAGTCTGCTCCAGGATGGGTCCTGGACTTTCACGGACTTTTCCCTCCTTGTAACATTAAAGGTCACACCCGGGGTGGTGATTTGAATGATTTGCATTTCGTGAGACGGGCCACACATGAACAGCATGACCTATGAATGCGCAGGTGCTCATGCATCCCCCACCCGATGTGCTTGTTACTACAACCCTATTGCCACCGAGTTTCCTGAAAACACCTGGGGAGCCAGCCTGAGCACACAGTCCTCCCTGCTGCCCTCCCTGGGCTGTAGCAGAAGCCCCAGGAAACCTCTACGGGCCTCGTGGATTTCTGCTGTAGGCGATCCCAGGGCCTGCTGGGGGCCAGAAGCACTTCAGAAACTCAGGAAGCATTTGGTGTGAATATGTGGAAGAGGAGCCCCGATCCGGGGAAGACGGACCCCTACACTATCCCTAACAGCATCCCTGTCAGGTAGCAAAGGGGAGGCTCCTGGAATCAGAGCGGGAAGGGGCAGTTCATTCACGGGAAAGCAGGAAAAGCAAGGATCTTTCACTCTCTGGGAATTGGAGTTTGTGATCTCTGGTCTCTTACAAGTTTTCTTTGCTCCTGGACAATGACTGGAAATTGTCTTTTGGAAGCATGTAAACAATTTTAGCTTTTGTTTTTCCTAATGGTATTTCCTTATTGTTTCCTGAGTCAAAATGCATCTGGCATCTAGATGGTCCTGTTTGTAGGTTTTCCACTTCTTTGCCACACTGGAAAGAACCTCAAGGGGGATCTCTCCACGGAGAGAGTTTAATACACCCTTTAGGGTTGTTTCAATCCAGCAGTGAAGCCACAGGAAGCTGAGGCTCTTACCCTCCCAGCTCCACAGGAGTCTGTGAGGTTGTGTTCCTTAATAGTGGAGAACAATGGACATACTTGGAAACCAGAATCCAGAGTACCAGGGAGATCTTTTGCCTATTTCAGAGAGTTTTGTTATCCAGACAGCTGGATCCCTTGAGGCTCTAAGTCGCACCGGGATCCATGAGCTGTGCCAACATTGGCTGTACCCCAAAACCCCCAGCAAGGAGCAGTTCCTGCCCAAGGACCTTTAGGCTTGGATGCGGGAGCAGCATGCTGAGAGCAGGAACGAAGTGGTGGCTGTGCTGGAGGACCTGGAGAGGGAGCTGGATGAGCCCAGAAAGCAGGTGGGAGAGAATGTGAGCTGTCTTCGGGGAGACGGTTTAGATCTCTGCTCCACGGGGAGGCATCTACCCAGCACTTGCAGAGTGGGCAGGTTTCTGTTTTCTGTAAATAAACACAGAGCTATGAGCTTCAGGTTTTGCTTTTATCCTATTGGGAACTTCAGGGATTCTTCACTCTAATTGAAGCCATCAAGAAGAGGGATAGATAGTGGAACATTGCTTGAACAAATACCTAGCCACCAAAATGAATACCATGAACCTCTCCATTGCTCTCATGCCATTTCCTGTCACTAGGCTCATTGCCAACCTTCTGATAGGGTGTTCTGGATCTCGGCAACTCCTACGTGTATAGGGACAGAGGCTCAGATTTGGAGCAATTAAATCTCCAAATTTTTTAAGATTTTATTTATTTATCCATGAGAAACACAGAGAGAGGCAGAGACACAGGCCCCATGCAGGGAGCCTGACATGGGACTCGAGCCCAGGACTCCAGGATCACGCCCTGGGCCAAAGGCAGTGCTAAACCACTGAGCCACCCAGGCTGCCAGGCTGAATGATTTTATCTTACTTGTAAATACATATTTCAAGGAAGCATATGCTTTCCTAATTACAGGAGAACCTGTACAGTCCTGGACTGATGGAGTTAGGAGTTAGATCAGTGAGATGGTAGTGATTTCAAGGACCCTCACAGGAGGCGGGGCGGGGGTACAAGTCAGGGTAGACCAAGCTGAAGCCATCGCAAATAGACCCTGGATGAAGTGGAATGGCAGAGCACAGTCACGTAACAGTCCCAGGTGATACTAGGTTGGGAGCGGCGGGCAAGAATACTGGAGAGGGCACAGGTGGACCACTCACTGCTGTTGGTCCATTTCTTCTCGTGCTAATGTGTTTTAATCATTGTAGCTTTATTTAAATATTTTATATATTTATTTGAGAGAGAGAGAACAAGCAGGGGAGGGGTAGAGAGAGATGGAGATGGTTCTCCATCCCTGAGCAAGGAGTCCAACACAGAGCTCCATGCCAGGACCTGGGATCATGACCTGAGGCAAAGGCTGATGCTTCACCAAGTGAGCCACCCAGGTGCCCCAATCATTGTAGCTTTAAAATACATCTTACAAAATTCTTTGAATGTTTATTTTTTTGTTTAAATTCAAGTTACTTAACCTATAGTGTAGAATTGGTTTCAGAAGTAGAATTTAGTGATTCATCAGTTACCTGTAACACCCAGTGCATCACAGCAGGTGCTTCTTTGATGCCCATCCCCCACCCCCAGTTCTCCATCGTGAAGAGTCTCATAAAGTTTGTCTCCCTCTGTTTTTATCTCATTTTATAAAATATATTTTTAATATCTAGTAAAGCTAGTCCTCATCACTGCTCTCTAACAGTCCTTTTCTGATTATTATATGCTTATTTTTCCAGGTGAACATTAGTATCATTATATTATCTCCCTCCTACACTGCCTCCACTAATTTTTTTGTGTTTATATTTGAATTATGTTAAATTCCTAGATTAAGAGCAAGGCATATATTTCTGTTTACTAAATTCGTCTTTTTTTATAAGGCAGCAGTTTTTTAAAAATCCCTATAGAGACCCACCACATTTTTTGTTTTTTTCTACTTTACTGTTACAAAAAGTATCCTTTTCCCATTACATATTCTAACATTTTTAAGTACTGTCAGCAAACTAAGTGTGTGAATTTTGACTCTGGCATTGATCATGAATGATGTTATACAGAAATGCAAGTCCCAAATACCCGATCAGCATTACTAGGAAATGTGGTATATTTTAGATACAAGTCCTTTATCAGATACTTCTTTTGTAAAAAGATTTTCACCCAGGCTACAGCTTGTCCTTTCATTCTCTTAGTAGCGGCTCCTGCAGAGCAAAAGTTATTAATTTTAATGAAGCCAACTTAACCAATTTCTTTATGCTCTTGTAGTTGTATCTTTTTCTTAAAGATTTTATTTATTCATGAGAGACACACAGAGAGAGTCAGAGACATAGGCAGAGGAAGAAGCAGGCTCCCCAAGGGGAACTCGATGTGAGACTTTGGTCCCGGGACTCCGGGATCACACCCTGACCCAAAGGCAGATGCTCAACCACTGAGCCACGCAGGTGTCCCTTTTGGTGTTGTATCTAAAAAGTTATCACCAAAGCCGAGCTCACTTACATTGTCCCCTCTGGTATCTTCTAGAAGTTTTACAGTTTTGTGTTTTACATTTAAGTCTGTGATCCATTTTTTTAAAGATTTTATTTATTTATTCATAAGAGACAGACAGAGAGAGAGAGAGAGAGAGAGAGAGAGAGGCAGAGTCACAGGCAGAGGGAGAAGCAGGCTTCATGCAGGGAGCCCAATGTGGGACTCGATCCTAGGACCCCAGGATCACGCCCTGAGCCAAAGGCAGACGTTCAACCACTGAGCCATCCAGGTGTTCCGATCATTGGATTTTGAACAGTGTGAAGGAGATGGAACATGCAAGTGAAATTAGGCTTTAGACTTTCTTTGCCAAAATACAAAACTTGAGCTTAATAGCATGGTGACTAGAGATGTATATTTGTGGTTATATAAGCAAAGACAGGTGAAGCCGTAAGATTCGTGAGCCAGCCAAGTTATCAGAAAGAAGAGTGTAGATGGCAGAGTAAGCTCTGTCAGAATACAGAAAAAGTCAAGGGATGACAATTTACACGAGATGAAAGGGGAGGCAGTCCTCTGGTCAGAAGCATGAAAGTCACTTCAGGGGAGCTGCTTTTTCTCATTTGGTCAGCAAGTTCTCCTGCCTCTTTTGAGCTCTCCTCAACTGTTCGTGTGGTCTCAAAACCAGTCTCCTTGCCTCCAGGTGTGGGGTCCATCGTCCATGCCATCACCACAGTGACTGCCCTAAAGCCCAAAGCTACTCTCATGTGCCTGCGTAGACCTGCTGATGGGCCAGCTCATGAGCCTGGCAACAAGACTCTTCATATCCAGCCTGCTTCTCCAGCCCCACATCCTTCCCCTTCCTACTCAATCTGTGCTTCCATTGGCCAACAGTACCGTCTAAAGAATGCCTCTGTAACTTCGTACGTTCCAGCTGAAAACCTCTTGTCTCCCTCCCTCCCTTGTCTAACAGATGGTCTAACCATCAGTACTCATGTTTTAAGATGGCACATCAGCCTGTCCTCTGTGTTTGACTGTCTTCAGAGTTCAATGCCCCAGTAGCTCTGACACTTCCCTTTGGTTGGAGCATTTGCCACACTGCGTTGTAGCTGTACACTTATCTGTGTGTCTCACCTCCAGGTTGTGCCCTAAGGAGCACCTTCCTCATCTATAGATGAGGAAGGAACTGTAGATAGATGCCAGGTAAATGGCAAGGAACTGTAGATAGATCACCAGGTAGATGGCAAGGAACTATAGACAGAGCTTGACCCAAGCTACTATTCAGTGTGTGACACAAATCATTTAATGAGCATGGCATCCTAAAAACCAAGGGAGTTTCTAGAAACAACAAGTAACAGTTCTTAATGATTTCTAACATTTTGCTTACATCACCAGGCAGATAGCGTCGGGATTCAGATAACTGCTTGGAGGTGCTAAGAAAAGCAGCCAGTGGATCAAGTTAAGGAGCGGCTATAGAAATTATTACATTCCTGATATTTCATAATTACATTCCTGGTACTTCCTGGTACTCATAATTACATTCCTGGTACTTCCCGTCATTACCTCTAAAGGTCAGTCACAAGGGAATCTTAACGTTCTACACTCATCACAGCTACATCTTTTTCTCTCTCTGATATGTCTCCTTAAATGTCTAGAAAGGCTTGCTTGATATGGAAAGCTTTCCCCACATCGTATTCATGTGAGTATATATGTAACTCATGAGTTGAGTCTAGAAGAGCATCATTGTGTTCCACAATTTCAGGATCATGCAGTATGGGCTGGGAGGACCATCACCTTGACCAAGTGGGACTATATTTAAGTTATGCTCTTTATTTTTTTTAAAGATTTTACTTATTTGTTCATGAGAGGTCGTGAGGGGGTTGGGGTGGGTGGGAGAGACACAGGCAAAGGGAGAAGCAGGCCCCATGCAGGGAGCCTGACGTGGGACTCGATTCCGGGACTCTAGGATCACGCCCTAGGCTGAAGGCAGGCACTCAACTGCTGAGCCACCCAGGGATCCCCAAGTTATGCTCTTTAAAAGAAAAAAAAGGTAATAGATTTATTAAGTACCATATACTTGTTAATGTAATTAGTTATTCCCTTCTATCTAAAATGATGATGGTGTTACATTTTTCAACTATATCTCTCCAGGAGATATAGTTTATGTACTCTCAACTTACTTGTGAAATGGCTTTTCTTCACTCACTACTGTGGAAACAAACTAATATATGCTTTTTCTTTTAAAAGAAGCTAAGGAACATGAATGCCCTTCTAAAAAGGAATCAACTTCTAATTAAAAGGAAACCATAGAGCAAATCATATGAAACAAAATCCTTTGTTTATTCTAGCAGTAAAGTAACTGAGTGCGCTAATATTCAGCAGTTCCCAAGCCAGAGCATTGCTACCTTCTGATCTACATTTAAAAATATATTTGGGGACATTTTTTGGTTGTCACTATGACTGGGGCGTGCCACTTATATGTTGTGGGTAGAGTCCAGAAATTCTAGACATTATGTTACATAGTACATATTATCATATATTGTACAGATAATTGTATAGAGGAGAGGATATTCCAGTGGAGTATAAAGAAAGAATTTTTCCATCCAAACTGCTAGTAATACTCCTTTTGGAAAACCCTGAAGTAAAGAATAGGGAATATTTCCAACCCATTGAGTTCAACAAAGATTTGTTCATTAGATTAAGCTCAAGTTGCAAGACTGAACTGAACTATGCTCACTTCTTTATCAAAACCGATGCATTTTAAAAAAATTAAAAAATAAAAAAACGGATGCATTTCTTTTATCTTAATGCCATGTAATGTGATAAATGAATTAAGAAAGGAGACCATCACACTGAGGTATCTGAGGCTGTGGTGGCTTATGTAAATAGGCCAAAGCCTAAGCCTATCAATGCTTCAAGGTTATGAAATTATGTTCAATTGTTCCAAGCAGCCAAGGAGGCTTTTAATCTATAGGCAATCAACATTTTCCTTCTGCTCTTTTTTTTTTTCTTTTTTACATAGCCTCCATGCTAGCCTAATGTCTAGAATTTCTCCACGCCCATTGGCCCATTGTGGGGTCAAACCCAGGACCCTGAGATCCAGACAAGAGTCTGAGGCTGGAACAGCTGAGCCCCCCAGGCACCCCTGCTTCTACTTTCTTAGAAGTCTCTCCCTGAGCTGGTGGTAGAGCATTCCTACCACTTCAGGTTTGGTGCTGCCTGATTCTCATCACTTTTTGCTCAAATACACTATTAAAATGTTTACTATGCCTCGTGTATCTTTTATCCAGCATGATGGGATATTACATGTTTTATCCATCTGAAATGTAGAACTATTATGTCTGTCTCCTTCTCTACCCCTTGCATCTTGGTGCTTTCTGGATTGCAACGAACTCACAATAGCTCTATTTAGCTCTGATTTTCAGTGTTTTTTTTTTTTTTTTTAAGATTTTATTTATTTACTCATGAGAGACACAGAGAGGAAGAGACACAGGCAGAGGGAGAAGCAGGCTCCCTGTGTGGAGCCCAATGCGAGACCAGATCCCAGGACCCCGGGATCACGACCTGAGCCAAAAGCAGACACTCAGCCCAACCGTTGAGCCATCCAGGTGTCCCTGATTTTCAGTTTGATCCTTCTCAGCTCCTGTACCTTGTTGCTCTCTACTTGTCTGCACAAAGCCAGCACGTTGTGAGGATGTTGTCCCCTTGGACACTTAGTCTAAATCACTAGAAACTTATTCTAACATGTTTATTTGAAATCTGGCCCTTCCCAGCTTAATTACAATTTCATTGAGTACAAACTTACTACAAATAAAACTTACCTGCCCACAGGAAAGCTCCATCTAGTTCCAGACTAATGCTGTGTAAGTAGTGAAATGCAGTTACATATAATATTTTATTTAAAATACTGTGTGTGGGGCACCTGGGTTGCTCAGTGGTTGAGTGTCTGCCTTTGGCTCAGGTTGTGATCCCAGGATCCTGGGATTGAGTCTTGCATCAGGCCTGCTTCTCCCTCTGCCTGTGTCTCTGCCTCTCTCTCTGTGTCTCTCATGAATAAATAAATCAATCTTAAAAATAAAATAAAATAATAAAATACTGTGTGTGGATATTGAAAAGCCAAATATTGGACAGTATTTGAAGTCATCTTACATGGTGAGAAGCTCCAAAAAGGCAGAAAGCTGGGGCCTTACTTTTTATTCCAAATGACCTTTGTTATGAATGCCTTTTGCTCTGTGTAATCTGATATGAGACTATTTTGCGACCAGTTATTTTGAATAGGATTTGATAATTTCCGATAAATATAAAGCTATTGGTCTGAAACTACCACTTTTGTTATTATTAATCATTAATTTCTAAAGTGTCAAAACAAAAGGAAAAGCATTTTAAATATCAGGACTGAAAAGCACATGCTCAAAGAATAAAAATCCTTAAACTAAGTAAGTGTAATTTTGTGGAAACTCATTGCATGGTCTACCTTTTGCTCCTTTCCTTACAGCTGTGTGAAGACATTATCACATCTTTTTTTGGTGTTTGTGGTTGAGAATCAGTGGTCCCTGATGGCAGAGCCTTTCAATATTCTCTCCATCTCACTTCCTCATCCTCTTATTTAAGTTTTTTTCTTTTAAAAAATAATTTCTAGGGATCCCTGGGTGGCGCAGCGGTTTGGCGCCTGCCTTTGGCCCAGGGCGCGATCCTGGAGACCCGGGATCGAATCCCACGTCGGGCTCCCGGTGCATGGAGCCTGCTTCTCCCTCTGCCTGTGTCTCTGCCTCTCTCTCTCTCTCTGTAACTATCATAAATAAAAAAAATAAAAAAATAATAATTTCTATACTCAACATGGAGTTTGAACCCACAGCCCCAAGATCAAAAGTAACATACTCTTCCAACTGACCAGCCAGGTGCCCCTCTTCTTCATCCTTTAGAAGAACAGACCTCTTAGCAGAATAAGAATTTAAGTAGACCGCCCTTTAGGACAACCCGTGGATTGTGAAATAAATAGTAGTAGCTCTCTCTGAGGGTCATCACCTCCCTGTCCCTAGCATTCAGTTTCCAGATCGGTTTTCCATCTTTCCTTCGATCTTTACACAGAGCAACTTGCTTGTAAGTGAATCTAATGGGCATAGGCAAGGCCACAGGGTTGTGTACTAGCTACTGTGTTCAGAGGTTGTGTACTCTGTGTTCAGAGGTTAATAGAAAGTCAGCACCTGACTTCTTTGTCTTTAACAAAATAATGCAGAATAGCATGCTTGCTTGAATGTACATATACCAGAGTATAAAGTGATACAGAGATTAGCGTGGGCCCTGCACAAGAATGACATGCAAATTCATGAAGCATTCCATATGTTTAAAGGAAAAAAAAATAAAAATTAAATCAAGCAGTAAATGCAGGTTTGATTAAGGTATCCTCAGAATGGCAAATTTTCATCCTAACGTTATTCATCCTTAAGTTATTATCATTGTGAAGCCAATGTGCCCCAGGGTAAAACATGTCAAAGATTCAAAAAGTCAAGTTAGGGTGGCCCAGCGGTTTAGCACCGCCTTCAGCCCAGGGCATGACCCTGGAAACGTGGGCTCGAGTCCCGCCTCGGGCTCCCTGCATGGCGCCTGCTTCTCCCTCTGCCTCTCTCTCTTTGTAATGAATAAATAAAATAAAATTTTTAAAAAGTCAAGTTAAAATTCAACTGAATTGTGGAAAGCTCCAGCTTAATGAAAAATGAAGATACTTAAAAAAAAGGCAGAATAGTCAGCACAGAAAGCAGGTGTAGAAGACAGGCCCAAGTACAACCCTACAACACAGGCCTGATACCTCTATCAAAGGGCGAGTGTGAATGAGATACAGGTGTTCCAGCAGCAGAGGGCTCCTAGGAAAATCACAATACAAGTATCCCAACTGGATTTCTCTCGGAATCATTAGGCCAGGACTCTTTAGTAGAGAATTCAGCCAAGTCCTTTGCTCTGGAACCTTTCAACTTTTATTTTTTTAAAAATTTTTATTTATTTATGATAGTCACACAGAGAGAGAGAGAGAGAGGGGCAGAGACATAGGCAGAGAGAGAAGCAGGCTCCATACACCGGCAGCCCGATGTGCGATTCGATCCCAGGTCTCCAGGATCGCGCCCTGGGCCAAAGGCAGGCACCAAACCGCTGTGCCACCCAGGGATCCCATCTTTCAACTTTTAAATAAATTTGATATGGAATTTGTTGAAATGACACAATATTCCTATTTTAACTCCATTTTATCCAGTTTTGTTAAGAATATCGCCCTTTTGAGATAAAAAAGGAGACTGTGACTCAGCACAGAAAAGAGCATCCCCTTCCTCAGCATGATAAAAGACATTTATGGAAAACCCACAGTGAACATCATCCTCAATGTTGAAACACTGAAAAAGCTTTCTCCCTAAGATCAAGAATGAGACAAGGATGCCTTTTTCATTACTATGCTACTATGTTCGTCACGTTGTACTGAATGTTCTAGCCAGAGAAATTAGAGAAGAAAAATCAATGTGAGGCATCCGATTAGAAATTAGAAATAAGAAAAAGTTACATCGTTTTATTTTTTTATTTTTATTTTTTTTTTAGTTACATCGTTTTAGAAAGGAAATAATAGGGGATCTCTAGGTGGCTCAGCGGTTTAGCACCGCCTTCAGCCCAGGGCATGATCCAGGATCGAGTCCCAGGTAAGGCTCCCTGCATGGAGCCTGCTTCTCCCTCTGCTTCTCCCTCTGCTTCTCCCTCTGCTTCTCCCTCTGCTTCTCCCTCTGCTTCTCCCTCTGCTTCTCCCTCTGCTTCTGCTTCTCTCTCTCTCTCTCATAAATAAATAAAATCTTTAAAAAAGGAAATAATAATACTGTCTCTATTCATGAGGACATGATCTCAAAGAACCCACAGGAGCTAAAAAATGAGCTCAGCAAGGTTGCAGAGGACAAGACAATCACACAAAAATCAGTTCTGTTTCTATCTACCAGTAATGAACAGCAATCCATAAAGAAAATTAAGAAAGCAATCCCAATTATAATAACATTTAAATAATAAAATACCTGGGAATGAATACAGCCAAGGTGATGAAAGACTTGTACACTAAAACCTATAAAACATTCCTGAAAGAAATTAAAGAGGACCCAAAGAGGACAGCCCATGTTCCTAAATAGGAAGACAAATCTTGTTAAGATGTTTACTACCAAAGTGGTCTACAGATCAATATAATCACTATCAAGATTCCAACAACTTTTTTTTTTGAGATTTTATTTACTTATTCATGAGAGACACAGAGAGAAGCAGAGACATAGGCAGAGGGAGAAGCAGGCTCCCTGTGGGGAGCCCGATGTGGGACTTAATGGTATCCCAGAACTCCAGGATCACACCCAGAGCCAAAGGCAGACGTTCAACCGCTGAGCCACCCAGGCATACCCCCACAACCTTTTTTTGTAGAAAAGAAAAAGGCATTCTTTCCACTCATATTAAATTTCAATATGGGGCAGCCCGGTGGCGCAGCGGTTTGGCGCCGCCTGCAGCCTGGGGCATGATCCTGGAGACCCGGGATCGAGTCCCACATCGGGCTCCCTACATGGAGCCTGCTTCTCCCTCTGCCTGTGTCTCTGCCTCTCTCTCTCTCTGTCTATGAATAAATAAATAAAATCTTAAAAAAAATAAATTTCAATATGAATTGCTGAAGCAATCTTGAAAAGGAACAAACGTGGAGGACTCACACCTCCTGATCTCAAAGGTTAGTAAAAGCTAAGGTAACCAAAGCTGTGTGGTACTGACATAAGGGTGGATAGACAGACCAATGGAATAGAAGTGAGAGTCCAGACCAAAAAACAAAAAATACAATTTAAAAGTGGGCAGAAGAGGGCACCTGGGTGGCTCAGTGTTTGAACATCTGCCTTTGACTCAGGGCATGATCTCGGGGTCCTTGGATCGAGTTCTGCATCAGGCCCCCTGCAGGGAGCCTGCTTCTCCCTCTGCCTGTGTTGTGTCTCTGTCTCTCATGAATAAATAAATAAAATTTTTAGAAAAAAAGAAAGGGCAAGAAGACATGAACAAACATTCTCCAAAAAAGACATACAGATGGCTAAGAGACACATAAAAAGTTGCTCAACATCACTGACCATCAGGGAAATGCAAATCAAAACCATAATGAGTTATCACCTGACACCTGTCAGAATGGCTAAAATAAAAAACACAGAAACAACGAGTGTTGGCAAAGATGTGGAGAAACACAGAAACAAGTGTTGGCAAGGATGTGGAGAAAAAGGAACCCTGTGCACTGGTGGGAATGCAAATTGGTGCAGCCACTGTGGAAAACAGTCTGAAGGCTCCTCAAAAAGTTAAAAATAGAACTGCCCTAGACTCAACAATCACAGTAGTGGCTCAGTAGTTGAGCATCTGCCTTTGGCTCAGGATATTACCTTGGACAGAAGAAAGCAATACCATTTTAATGCCCACTTCTGTCTTTTCAACAAGGAATGATAATACTTATTCTTTTTAAAGATTTTATTTAGTTATTCATGAGAGACAGAGAGAAGCAGAGACACAGACAGAGGGAGAAGCAGACTCCATGCAGATAGCCAAATGTAGGACTTTATCCTGGGACTCCAGGATCATGCCCTGGGCCGAAGGCAGGCACTAAACTGCTAAGCCACCCAGGGATCCCGATTTTTTTAGTTTTTAAAGATTTTTTAAAATTTATTCACGAGAGACACAGAGAGAGACAGACACAGGCAGAGGGAGAAGCAGGGTCCCTGCAGGGAGTGTGATGTGGGACTCAATCCCAGGACCCTGGGATCATGCCCTGAGCCAAAGGCAGATGCTCAACCACTGAGCCACCAAGGTGCCCCCAAATGAATTTTTAAAAAGATGTATATTTATGTGTATTTTTAGTTATGATTTAAAAACCCATAAAGTTTTCCATCTTAACCATTTCTAAGTAGCGTTAAGTATATTCATATTGTGCAATAGATCGCCAGAACTCTTTTTATCTTGCAAAATTGAAACTTTATACCCATTAAATGATTCCCCATTTCACTTTCCCCCCACACAATGATG
The DNA here is from genome assembly GCF_905146905.1 of Nyctereutes procyonoides. Taxonomy (NCBI): domain Eukaryota; kingdom Metazoa; phylum Chordata; class Mammalia; order Carnivora; family Canidae; genus Nyctereutes; species Nyctereutes procyonoides. The sequence continues at coordinate 293,139 of NW_026575043.1, forward strand.
ACTACCATTCTACTTTCTTTCTGTGAATTGGACTATTTTAGATACTTTGTGTAAATGGAATCATACAGTATTTGTCTTTTTGTGACTGGCTTATTTCACTTAACTATCAACCTTAAGGTTCATCCATGTTGTAGTATGTTACAGGATTTCCTTCCTTTTTAAGACAAAGTAATATTCCATTGTATGTATGTACACTTTGTTTATCCATTTATTCTTCCAAGGATATCTGGGTTTCTTTCGCTGCTTGGTTATTGTGAATAACGCCGCTATGAACATAGGCGTGCAAATATATCTTTGAGACACTGCTTTCATTCTTCAGTATATACTCAGAAGTGGAATTGCTGGATTTTTTTTAATGGTACTATTTTTAACTTTTTGAGGAACCTCTCTGCTGTTCAGATCCATTTATGGGATTTGCACTCTTGCTGAAAATGAACCTATCATGACTGAACTACTAGCAATGTTTCAGGAGGACAGTTCAGTTTAGGGTAAAAGCCTTTTGCAGCTTCTGTCTTTAAGGCTTCTCTCTGAGATGATTATTTGGGAGGTCGTGTTGTATTTATGGCAGCTATGGAAATCTGGAGAACACTGATTTCAAACCATGTGCAAAGCCACATAAGGAATCCTACTCAGAGATCTTGTTCCTAGAAATTCAACTCACCTTTACCCCTTTCTGCTGATTTTTTAAGGGAACCCTTCCTCCTCCCTCCCCCCAGAAGTTCAGTAATCTGAGTTTGGGAAGACCAGGTGCGTCTAGGTTCTCAACGAGTTAGCAGTTTTTCCTTCTGCTGGGAATACTTTGCCTGAAGCACCCTCCTCCCTCTCCTTGATCTCGGCCAGTTCCTCATCTCGTTCTAGGACCTGAAACAAATTTTAGCCATTGTATTTCTCCTTACTTGAGGTCACCTGCTAGGTCTACTAGAAAGCAAGGCCCTTGCGGACACACCTGCGGCTCCGCCTCGTGTGAAGCCCTGGCACAGGACGGACATTCCGCGCGCTCGTCAAATGAAAAGGAAAAGAGCGACCACGAAGGGACTCGAACCCTCAATCTTCTGATCCGGAATCAGACGCCTTATCCATTAGGCCACGCGGCCGGCTAGCAACTGGGCTGCCGCAGTCAGTAAAAAACTGTGTGCAGTGGTGGGGAGGGTCCCCCTGCGGCCCAATGTGTGGGTGCTGCTCCCCGGAAGCCCCCCGGGTGAGGTCAGTTCCGCCCACCGCTGAGGCGCCTGCGGAGCCCGCGGGGCCCGCGGGGAGAGGCCGGCCGTGTGCGGGGGGCGCGCGCCACGCGGGCAGGTGCGCAGGTGTGCGGCCGAGCTGCCACCTGCCCGCGGCGACCCAAGGCCTGGAGGGGGCGTTGCGGGCGGGGCCGGCCGCTCGGCGCCCGCGGGCTCCCGAGGGCTCTGGCCGGGATGCCTTCTCCGGGATGCCTGCGTGCCCCGGCTGCACCGCGGCTCAACCCCCAGGAGTTTTGGGAAGAGCTCCACAGCCACCAGAACGCGGGGGTACAGGACAGGCGTGAATCGCCCGACCCAACCGTCCGTGGACTTGGCGGTGTCGGTGCCTTCAAAATGACCGGTTGTCGGGAGCCAAGTCCTCCCCACCCGCGTCTCACCCTCCCACGGAGCCCGCCTCGCCCGCCAGCGCCCGCGTCTCTTCAGGTCTCGCCTGCAGGGTCTCCCCGAGGGGTAACGCCCGGCCCACATCCTGCCCCATCCTCCAGTCAGGGCCCGGGGACGCGGGGAGGGGAGATGCCTGCGGGGCCGCGCTGGGCCCTAGAGGGCAAGGGGCGGGGCGGGGGCACGTGTGCCCTCCCCCAACACCTGCCGCCCCTGCCACGGGCCCTCCCCTGACTCGTGCCCTTCCCCGCCCCGCCCGCCCCGACCGCGCGGGACCCAGCGCATCGAGGGACCCCAGTTCACTTCTAGGAAGGTCGTGGAGGGCGGGACAAAGTGACCCTACGTGGGTCCCCCGCTCGGTCCAGAATAAGTTTTGGGCGACATGGGAGCCTTTGCGAGGAAATGAAGACCTGCGTGTTTCTATGCTGGGCTTGATGGAGGGTGGGCAGCTGGAGAGAATATTGTAGGCCAAAAAGTATGCAGAGTAGTGAGTTGTGGGAAACTTAGCAAGTCCTGTTCCTTAGGATTCTTCTTGATTTCTCTGTTTTCCTGAGATCAGGAGGCTCCTCTCCTCTCAGCAGGGGGAGGGTCATTTCACTTGATGGTTTTCTCTCCTGTTTCAGGGGTGGGAGGAAGCTCAGAGTGACCTTCCCGCTTCTGCTTTTTCTCAGACTCCTCCAGGTTGAGACACTGCACCTGCCAAGGTGTCCTGAACCCACCATATCCCCGGGATAAAATGTGAAATGTGATTTACCATTCCTGTTCACGATGCATTGTCACCCTAAAATATTGATTTCTTCAAGGAGGGGAGGGTCCTCAGTCAACTACTCTTGGACTACAGTCACAAGGAAATAATTTCAGTGAAATGTAAGATCTAACCCCGAATCCTCAAATCTTCAGTCTAATGCTCTGTCCACTGGACTATTTCAGTTATTAAAGACATTGTGTGGATTTTTTGCATGAGGTGATCTTTTGTTAGATGGGCCTCCCAGACTGCTAGCACTGATGGGGAAATGTGGCAGAGCCCTGGGGAGGCTGCACGGACAGGGAGGATGAATCCATCTTGTTTTTAGTGATGTAAGAGATGGCTGGGCCCACTTGCCACAAACCTCACCGAAATAAAGCCTCACGCATTCTCTCTAAATCTATCGGATCCTAACTTCTCTCTATCTCTCCCTTAGGTAGGCAAGGGGATGTTGCTTTCCACTGAAACAGGAACCTATGGTTTCAAATCTGGGAGCTTTTCTCTGAAGGGGTCATGGGGGTAAATGCTGGGGGCAGGGGGGAGGAGTGACATGGCTCAGCAAACTATACACCCGCCAGTTCTGTTAGGGCCCAAAAGGCAGAAACAAAACCCTTGACACATAATTCTAAGACAACATGCTAGGGTTTGTGATTTTATTGATAATGATTTGGTAAAGAGTGAAAATACAGACAGAAAGAACCTTAATATTCCCTAGCAAGCAAATTTAGAAATTAGAAGGTGGGCTACAGAACCAAGTTGGGAATAAGTGGTCACATTCTAGAGGACATAACAAACTTCTGAAGTCTAAACTCTTTAGTGGATTCTCTGGGATTTTCTCTATACGTATGAGGGTTTTTTGGATTGTTTTGCTTTGGTTTTATATTCTACATATAAATGAGATCGTATGATATTTGTGTCTCTCTGATTCATTCCATTTCACATAAAGGACTCAGAGTCTATCCATGTTGTCAGAAATGGCAGGATTTCCTTTTCTTAATGGCTGGACTATACTCCATTCTATCCATATGCCACATTTTCTTCATCCATTCATCTGTCAATGGATACATACGCTTTTTTCCTCATATCTTGGCTATTGTAAGTAATGCTGCAATAAACATAGGGGTGCAGATATTTTTTCAAATTATTGTTTGATAAAAATCCTGAAGTGGAATTGCTGGATCATATGGTGATTCTGTTCTTAATTTTTGAGGACCGTCTATACTGTTTTACATAGTAACTATACCAATTTGGACTTTGAATTTTTCCAAATTCCTTTGACATCGACTGAGATCATTTCATTTTTTTCTCTTTCAAGCTATTAATTCATCTTAATAATGGAATTTTTTCCTGGTGATAAATCATTCTCATGTTCCTGGAAAAATATTAGCTCAATATGCTGTTCGCTTTAACATGCCAAGATTGTATTCATAGTTTTTGCAACAATACACATGAATGAGATTGGTCTTTTGTTTCCTTTTCATTCAGCTTTGGAAAGTTTTGGGGTCAAGGTTACACTAGCTACTTTAAATGAATTGGAAAACTTAACTTTTTAATTTTTAAAATCTTTACTTCAATTCAGTTAACATATACTGTATTATTAGTTTCAGGGGTCGAACTTAGTGATTCATCAGTCTTATATAAACACCCAGTGCTCATTCTATCACGTGCCCTCCTTCACGCCCCATCACCCAGTTACCCCATCCCCCCGCCCACTCCCTTCCGGCGACCCCCGAACCTTTGTTTCTTTTTAAAGATTTTATTTATTCATTCATGAGAGACACACGGGGTGGAGGGGCGGCGGCAGAAACATAGGCAGAGGGAGAAGCAGGCTCCATGCAGGGAGCCCGATGTGGGACTCCATCCCAGGACTTGATCCCAGGACTCCGCACCCTGGGCCAAGGCAGGCGCTAAACCGCTGAGACCCAGGGATCCCCTTTACTTTGTTTCCTAGAATTAAGAGTCTCTTGTGGTTTGCCTCCCTCTCTATTTTTATCTTATTTTTCCTTCCCTTCCCCTATGAAGAAAACTTAATTTAAAACAAATATACTGCAAGACAGCTTAAATGGTATTGGCAGTGTAGATAATGTTATTTCAAAGCCTGCCATCATTTTAGGTGACCACATTGCTTTTCTTTAACCAGCTGCTCAAGGATTTCTGAAAATTGTTACTATATCCTGAATACGTTTTGGGTTCTATGCAAGATTCAAAGCTGCTCAGATCAGGCACTTGCAAACTACTGATGCAATGAGTTGAGGATAATTAGGAGCAGCTCAAGTTCCATGAAAACCAATAATTTCAGATTTATTTTCCTTTTGGGTTACAGAACTGTCCAATAAGAAATTACACAGAGAGGAGAGGGAGAGGCAGAGACACAGGCAGAGGGAGAAACCTGAAATGGGACTCGATTCCGGGTCTCCAGGATCACATCCTGGGCTGAAGGCAGCGCTAAACTGCTGAGCCACCCGAGCTGCCCCAATAAGTAATTATTTTAAGTCGGAGTACCTCAGCTTTGAGACTGTTCTCCTCTAGCAAGAAAAGAACAGTCAAAACTGAGGTCAGAATGCTGAGGTTCAAATTGGCCCTATGGACATAGGGCCTGCTGAGTAATATTGGGCACAAGGAAGGGGTGTGCTACTAATGGTACTAGTATCGTCTTTTCCAACACAGTTAGTGGTTCCTCGGCCACAAATAATTCTTATCAGCAGGCTAGGTTAGGAAGTGGAGTTGCTGTGAGCAGGACTCAAGCTTGCAGAGGGCAACCCTGGTAGAGTCCACGCCCAGCACTTAGCACCTGGCTGTCACAGCACTGAATGTCTCAAGTCCTTATATAACTCTCTTAATCATAGTGTTTTGCTTCAACATCCCAATGTTTGGGGTAAATGTGTGATTTTTAAAATTTGGTGGTAGAGCGGATCCATGTCTTAAGGAACCCAGAACTTATATAATATTGGGGGCCATCTTTAAGAAAAAATACAAAACTGTGAATACAAAATTACTATGAAAGTAAATATTTATTTAGAATAAAAAATAAATTGAAACAAATTACAAATTTTAAAAAGTTGGTGAATTCCACAAACTTCACAAAAAGTTAACTTACTAATAGACCTTTGTGGTTTTCCTATGTTATTTGGCTGCATTATTTTTTATTACCTTTCCTATAACAGCAATTTTGTAATATTACTTTCTATAGCGATCTATAACTCAGTCTTTCCTCTAACATGTTTGAAAACTATATTTTTAAAATATAGTTTAGAAAAGGTCTTTTCTTTCTTTTTTCTTTAGCCTCACAACTGATTGTTGGCAATGCTAAGCATATTTTTCAAACTGTTGTTATATTTGGAAATGCTGGAAGATTTGTATTTTTTTAAAGATTTATTTATTTGAGAGAGATCAGGGGAGGGGCAGAGGGAGAGGAGAGAATCCCAAGCCGACTCTGCACTGAGTGGGGAGCCCTGGACGTGGGGCTCAATCTCAAGACCCTGAGATCATGACCTGAGACAAAATCGAGGGTCAGATGCTTAACCCACTGAGCCCCCCAGGTGCCCCTTAAGTTTTTCCATACATGAACTGCATTTCCACTCTTCCATAACATAGTAGTAAGAGAGAGTGAAAAAAAAAAAAGTTGGCCAGTGAGGGAAGTATGGTTGGAAGCTTATAGAAGAACGTGGGCTAGAAGCTCCAAGTCCTCTTGCTGCATTCAAGATGGTGGCCAGTCCTTGCCTTTCTGGGGTTTAAAAAATGATTAAAGAAAACCATGTAGGTTATACAAACAAACTCTAACTCTTCAATGGACAGTCTCCTTTCAGAGAATTGAAAAATGAGGTAAAAGACAGGAAGCTTTTATAGAAGAAAGTACAAACAATAAGGAAGGGGGGGGGGGACTGCTGATTGGCTGGGACCACATCAACCTTATTCGGGATGAAAAAGCCCAGAGGTGGCTGGACATTTGGTAAACGATGGCCCAGCTTTTCTTCAGTCCTGGCCATGCAGGTCATTCACAGGGACATGGAAATTACCTAAGTTTCAGTTTGCTAACATGGCACTCCCTGGCAGGAGTGGCTCTAACTGAGCTTGGAAAGCTATTTCCACAAGTGTTTATGTGTGAAAAGGGAATAATAGAAAAGTTATTTGAAAGAATTCCAGGATGATTTTAATTCCCTCAGTTTCTTTAGCACTTGCGAATACTCTTACAGATGCAGAAAGAGTCAAAATAAATCAAGTCAGAAATAAAAATACCTAGTTGTCTGGACAGGGATTTCTAAGAATTTCCTTCACTCTTCCCCTAACATGGAGCTGGGGTGGTGGAAGTGCAGGTTGGGTGGAATCAATACCTCCCACTTTCCTGCTTGGGTCTTTGCAAGGAGCTTTCAATGAGTGAGTTCCATGTGGGAATGCCTCTCTAAAGCTGAGGAAATTTCTCTTACAGTAAAACAAAAAAGACACAGCAATGGAAAGTATAGAAATTCAGAGATGATTCCAGGTAGTTCAACAACAAACTAATAGGAATTCTAAACAGGAAAAGAAAGACAATGGGAAGACAGAAGAAGAAGAAAGAACCAAAAGAAAGTTATCTGGGAAGCCTGCGTGGCTCAGTCGCTTGAGCACCTGCCTTCAGCTTGGATTGTGATCACAGGGTTCTGGGATCCTGCCCTGCATCACACTACCTGCTCAATGGGGAGCCTGCTTCTCTCTCTTCCCTCCCCCTGCTTGTTGTGTGCTCTATCATAAATAAAATCTTTAAGAAGGAAAAGAAAAAAAAGAAGGAAAAAAATTATCAGAGAAAATTTAAAAATATGTCCCTAGAATTAAGGGTTGTGAATTTACAGAATAAAGATGAATTAGTTAAGATCATGCTAAGTGCTGTGAAACCAAAACAACCCCCCAATATATAATGGCTTAAGCAGAAGGAAATGTATTTCTTGCACACATACAGTAGAGAATGAGGGTTCCTGATCAGTGGGGTGTTCCTTCAATCAACAGGTCAAGGACCCAGTATCTTTCAGTGTGACAGTAGAGAATGAGGGTTCCTGATCAGTGGGGTGTTCCTTCAATCAACAGGTCAAGGACCCAGTATCTTTCAGTGTGTTGCTTACCATCTTCAATACATGGTTTCTAAGTCTGCCTGCTGATTAGGAGAGTAGATGCAGAAAGAACTTGGAGGACTGGTTAAGAAATGTCCTTATGGGGGCACCTGGGTGGCTAGTCCTTTTAAGCCACCTACTCTTGATTTTGGCTCAGGTCCTGATCTCAGGGTCCTGAAGCTACCCGCTCAGTGGAGAGTCTGTTTCTCCCTCTCCCTCTATTCCTCCCCCAACTAGTGCTTGCTGTCTCTTCTTCTCAAATAAATAAATAAAATCTTTTTTTAAAAAAGGAAATGTCTTTATGATTTGGCCCTGGAAGAGCAAATAATGTCTATTTTTCATGGGCACTCTCTTCTGCAGACATAAAAAATCAAAATCTCTAGATCTGAGGTCTCTGCAGAGGTCCAGATCCCTCCATCATAGCGCTTATCAGACATCTCCAGGAGGCCGTCCCATACGTGTCTAAAAATCCTTGTTCAAAACCAAACTTGTTTCATCTTCTGGATCCCCCCTGACCATAAACAAATAAGCAGAAATGCTACTGCTCCCAGCTTACTAGCTTGGGGAAAGATGAGGACATCCACATTAGTCAAGCTCTGTGTGTATTCCTTGAGTGCACGCTCTTGTCAAATCGATCAACACACTAAATGCTGTTCCACTCTCCGTCTCCTGTTCAGAAGATCCTATTCTTCCCATCTCTAAAGCCTCTGCTAGTGGAGACCTTAAGCTGGTACCACCCACCAGGCCTCCTTCCCTAGAGGGCGGAACAGGGTCCCTGATCCACAAAACCCTGAACCGTTGGTTCTGCAATCCTAAGGCCACCCTGGCTCTCCCTTTAACCCCCAATTCTGCTCTTCAGATGTATTTTTGGCCAGCAGCTGGCATGAGGGCCAGGAGAGCCAGGGCCAGTGTAAGGGGAGCCTCCAGAGCTAAGTCCCGGTTTGATGGCTGTAGGCTAGGGACAGAGACATCATGTGACGCCCACGGAGAGAACTCGAACCTTGGACCCTCTAAGTAAAATATACTTCGGCGCCTACATTTAGAAACTTCGGTTTTTTCTGGGAATCTTGTGAAGCATACGTACTTGTCCCTCTCTGCCCAAGATTCACAACTAGACATTCCCCAGGGCAAGTGAGCTGGGGGCGTCGGTGTCCCGCCGCCCCAGCGGCCTCAGCTCAGGGATCAGGGAGCCCAACTCAGGGAGCCCAGCTCCGCCGCACCCTGCCGCCCACCCACTCCAGCTGGTTTCCCTGCCCGAGACCCAGATACCTGGGAAGGAGCAGGTCTTCGGAAGTGAACGCTCAGGACTCAGAGGGAAGGAAGGAAGCTCACAAGAAGACGGGAAGAGTCGGTGCTTGATGAGCAGGGAAGTCTTTCTCAGGTTTAACAAAAACAACAAAAAAAGAACAAAGTTATGTGCGTGATAGCCGTCTTCCTGACTCCCGCCAGATTCCTGAGGCAGTGAATTAAGGGGCAGATGAGGAGCCGTCTTGAGTCTGTGGGGCTTGACTGTCTTCACCCGGCCACAGTCCACCTGCGCAGGGACGCACTGCGGAGCGGGGCCCCGGGTCCCATCCAAGGATTTGGTCTCAAGGCTGCAGGGGCCGGAGGGGCCGCCGGGGCCGCCGGGGCCGCCGGGGCCGCAGGGTTCGTGCGTTTGCAGATCGAGCCTTGTTCCTCGCGTCTGCGCGGGCTGCGGCCGGAAGGGGGCGCCACAAAGGTCGCTGCGCGGGGGGTGGGGGGCGGGGCTCCCTGGGAGGGAGGGACGCCCCCGCGCGGAACGGGGCGCGGGGGGCGGGGGCGCGCCCCGGGCGGGGGAGGTACGGCCCCGGGGCCCTCAGCAGGCCTCCTCAGCCTCCGGGGCCGGGCTGCGCATCTCGCGGCAGGTGGTGACTGCCGTGAGGTCTGCGGACCAGGGAGCCAGTCGCATGTGCTAAACTCTCCTCCCAGCTCGGCCGCAGGGACAGTCCCTGGCTTGGTCTCCCCTTCGAAAGCCTCGGCGAGGAGTCATAGGAGAGTTTCCGAGGAGTTCCCCAGCGCTAGGGGGTGTAGCTCAGTGGTAGAGCGCGTGCTTAGCATGCACGAGGCCCCGGGTTCAATCCCCGGCACCTCCACTTTTGCTTAAGCTACTTCCAGGCCGCTCGTCTTGTCTTAAGCTTGTTTGCTGCTTGCTCCTTTTCTTGTCCTTTCCTCCTCTTGCGGGTCTTTGAACTCACACGAAAAACAAGGAGGACGAACGCGTCTCCGCAGCAGGCCCCGGGCAGCACCCGGCAGGCCCGGGTTGCAGGCACCTTCACCTGCTCCTGGCAGATTCCCCGACCCCGAGGATCAGCACGCTCGGAAGTCTCCAACGCACCCCAGCGGTTTCATTCCGCGGTATCACCGAAGAGAAGACGCACAGAAGGGTAAGAGTCGACGAGAAAAGCAGGGGCGCAGCGCACAGGCTCCGGTCTTCAGCTGCGCTCTCGGTCGGAGCTGTTCGGGAGCGGGAGAGAGCCTGTGGGTGCTCCACCCCACACCCCAACCACCAGGTGTGCGCGCCTTCCTCCTCCGCTCGTCTCCGCCCCCCGCCCCTCCCTCCGCTGTTACTCTTGTGTATTCCTTTGACCCGTCGTTCCTGACCTTAATTACAGGAACTTTTGTTGTTGTTGTTGTTTATAAATTTATTTTTTATTGGTGTTCAATTTGCCAACGTACAGAATAACACCCAGTGCTCATCCCAAGTGCCCCCCTCAGTGCCCATCACCCATTCACCCCCACCCCCCGCCCTCCTCCCCTTCCACCACCCCTAGTTCGTTTCCCAGAGTCTTTCATGTTCCGTCTCCCTTTCTGATATTTCTTACAGGAACTTTTAAGACGTAAAGTAAGCTTTGGATCTACATAAAAGTTCTTTGTTGTGTTACATAAATTCTCTCATTATCTGAGTGACTTGAAGGAGCACCTGCTTGGCTAATTTTGAAAGATACAATAAGGAGAGAAATCTGAAAATAACAATGATATTTCATTATTCATATTTCATTATGATAATGATACAACCCCCATTCTCCTTTCTTACTGCTCCATCCCACATTTTGAAGGGCTTTGTACCTGCGTGTATGAACATCTCAAGATACACACTTCCAAGCTGCAACACGCTCCTGGCAGAGCCAGTCCAGGGCCAGCTCCAAGGCCGAGGAGCACGCATGGTCTGCCCTCGGAAAGATGGCCCCAGGAAAGAGGCCTGATGCATGCTCTGGAAGAAGGGACCAGCAGGCTGCTTGGGCAGCGAATTCTGGGAACCCCGGTAACTACAGTGTGGACTCCATATCCACAGGAAGATAGGTGGCTAGGACAGGCCCCAGGGCACATGCACCTCTTGCCAGGGGTAAACATGGTACTGAGTGGATGCTCCAGAGTTTAAGGGGATGTTTGTGTTTAACCATTCATTTCCAATGTAGTTCTAAGGTTAACCCAACAGGCTGTCTTTTCCAAAATCCCCAGCTTCCTGACTCTTTTGGAAATACATCTTGCCCCTCCTGGACACAGGACTATATACTTGACATTGGATTGTGACAATACTTGCAAAATTAGAAGGTTATGTAGGGGAGGAAAAAGATTTCCTCAACTCTCTTAGGGTTCCTGGCTGGGTCTGAACATCAAAACGACAAAGATAGATTAACAGGAAAAAAACATGGACATTTATTTAATAGAAGTTTTACATGACACTGTGACATGAGAGCCTTCCCAAGGAAATGAAGGCTCAGAGAAACAGACCTGAGTATTTTATGCTAGGTTTGGTGCAAAGGGGGCAGTCATGGAGGAATATGAGGTAATTGTAGTAAATTGGGGGAAACTTAGCAAGGTTTGTGTTTTAGGAGTCTTTTTGGCATCCCATTGACTTTCGAAGGAAGGACTCTCCTTTCCATCATAGGGAGGGCATCTCCGACAGGTCCCCTTTTATGACCTGTTTCAGGGAGGAAGGGCGATAGGGGAGATCAGAGTGACCTTTCTGCTTTTGCCATTTTCTCAGATTCCTTCAGCTTCAAAAATTTAATATGCCCAAGAATGACATGTTAGAATAGCATGTCCTGAACTCCATCAGTAACAGAGTAGAATCTGCCAGAGGGAGAAATCAATCGAAATTGTACACAGTTTTCTAATGATGTTCTGTGGTAAGGGTTTGTAGGATTCTGTGGCATAGATCATATTATCTTAGGACTCTTAAATCAATTAAACAAGGAGTCCAGTAGATGGAGGAGGCTCTAATGCCCATGTAAGCAGATTAAAACGAAGCCTCAATATGCTTCAAGGAAAGAGAAACAATAAAAACAATCCATCGCAAACAGCCAATGTAGCTTTATAGGCAAATATCTCTTTCAAGTCTCTCCCCGGACCCTGTGTCAGCGGAGCACTCCCAACCACTTCCAGGGGTTGCTCGCTGATCTGAATCCATTTTTGCTCAAATAACTCTTTAAAATTTTCATATGCCTCAATTTATCTTTAAATAGGACTAAAGGGGGCAGCCCAGGTGGCTCAGCGATTTAGCGCCGCCTTTGGCCCAGGGCGTGATCCTGGAGACCTGGGCTAGGGCTGCTTCTCTCTCTGCCTGTGTCTCTCTGTGCCTCTCTCTCTCTTTCTTTCTCTGCGTCTCTCATGAATAAATAAATAAAATCTTTAAAATAAAAATAATAAATAGAACTAAAGGTAGAATTTTAGGATAAAGTTCTTCTGGAGAGTGGAAAATGTTGACTTAAAAAACCATAAATTTAATTTGAGCTACTTTCTCAGTTTTGAGAATGAGGACAATGAAGTGTATGTTTTAATGGGAGGATCTTAAGAATTTCATTAGAGCTTTGGTTTTGTTTTGTTTTTGATGGGGGGTTTATGATAAATAGAAAAGATTCAGTCATCCAGAGCTTCTTGGGTAAACTTTTCCTAACAATAACTGGAAAGTTTGGAGGAATTTGTCCTTGCCATTTTGAGCAATTTCGTGTAAGACTCATTAGAGTTCCGGAGAATGACGCAGGCGCCCCCGCAAGGCCATAAGATGGCCAAAGTCACATGGAGAAACTGTTTTTACAATCCCGGGAGTAATTGTCCAGGGCATTTTCTTTAGCTTCAAAAGGTCTAACTTTATTTATTTTTTAAATTTTTATTTATTTATGATAGTCACAGAGAGAGAGAGAGAGGCAGAGACACAGGCAGAGGGAGAAGCAGGCTCCATGCACCGGGAGCCCGACATGGGATTCGATCCCGGGTCTCCAGGATCGCGCCCTGGGCCAAAGGCAGGCACCAAACCACTGTGCCACCCAGGGATCCCAAGGTCTAACTTTAGAATAGGTTTCAACATTCATAATTGAGCTTTTCTCAGATGTTGAGTTTCCTCTAATCATTAATTTTTTTTTTCCAGTTTTTTAAAGTAGGCCCATGCTCAGTGTAGACCCCAAACTCAGGGCTTGAACTCACGACCCCAATACCAAGGTCTCAAATCTGCAACTCAACACAGGTGCACCTTCAATTTCTAATTAAGGTTTTCAGACAGTGAAAAATGTCTGTGTTTCTTCCATTGTGGTGAGCGTAGCATCACATACAGTTGTCAAATCACTTGTACACCTGAAACTACTGTGATATTATGTCTCAACTCTATGTCAATTGAAAAAAATCCCTGTGTATCCATATAGCATTTCAAAATCACAGTCTAAAGTCACCTGTACTCAGTACAGATATTCACCCTTAAACTTTTAGCAGGTTATCCCACTCACGTTAGAACTATGGGTCCTGTCATCTGAGTAGATGTTGGCAAAGGGATAGGTAGCTTCCTTTACTGAATGTAAAGAAGTTACAGCACCTCCAACACAAAAGTATACCTTGAATTTTTAAAGATAACGAACCATCAACACATCACAGTTGTTTAGGGGGAGTATCAGTCAGCACACAGCAGTCAAGATGCATCCTGCCTTTTGCTGATAAAGAGATCAGTGAGGCTGGCTAGTATCCTCTTATTAGTACATAACTCTGGTTCCCCCTGTCTCCTTCACCAGCTTGTAAATACACTCATGCCTGACCTCATAGACTTTTGCCTCTGAAAAGCGAGGCAGTCAGCACAGGCAACAGCCCCTTCTAGCATGGATCCTAAGAGGATTCTGTTTTAGAGCTTCCACTTTGACATATTCTTGATCATATGTTCCATGTCTTTTCATAGCTGACAAAAACTGGTGAATCAGAGGAAGATTTTTCTGTCTCACTACTTCCCTCCTCTCCTCTGAACTGTGTTTGACTGGTACTAAGCTTTCCTTTGGGAAGACCACTATGTACACCATCCTGGCACTAAAGAGAAGCAGGTACTACAGCCTACAGGACAACTGCTCAGGGGAGCCAACGCACCAACCTAAGACAAGTAGTCAGTTCTAAATGATGAGGACAGCCAAGTCAGAGGAATCTAGTGCTTTGGGTTTTTTTTTAAGATTTAAATTTTTTTTATTTTAAAACTTCTTTATTTAGATTCAGTTTAGTTGACATATAGTCTATTATTAGTTTCAGGGATAGAGTTTAGGAATTCATCAGTTCCATGTAACACCCAGTGCTCATCACATCACATCCCCTACTTCATGCCCATCCCCCAGTGACCCCATCCCCCTACCCCCACTCCCCTCCAGCAACCCTCAGTTTGTTTCCTATGATTAAGAGTCTCTCATGGTTTGTCTCCCTCTCTGATTTCCTCGTTTTATTTTTCCCTTCCTTCCTCTATGTTCATCTGCTTTGTTTCCTAAATTATACACGCGAGTGAGATCATATGGTATTTGTCTTTCTCTGACTTATTTCTTTCAGGACATTACTCAATATTCCATCCACGTTGTAGCAAATGGCAAGATCTCATTCTTTCCGATGGCTCAGTAATATTCATATATATATCACATCTTCTTTATCCATTCATCTATTGATGGACATCTGGGCTCTTTCCATAGTTTGGCTACTGTGGACATTGCTGCTATAAACACTGGGGTGCAGATGTCCCTTCTAATCACTATGTTTGTATTATTTTTTAAAGTAATCTCCATCTGCAATGTGGGGCTCGAACTTAGGACCCCAAGATCAAAAGTCAACTGCTCTGCTGACTGAACCTAGTGTGTTAAAGCAGTTCCTCTCCTACTTTAAGCCATGGTTCAGGCCACTTAGACTAAAGAGGAACATGTGAGTTTTAAATCAGAATCTCCTTTTAGTGGTTTACCAGAAAACAGAAAGGCAACAAAACTTTTGCCACCTCTGAATTTTTTTTTCCTTTTTGGTTGAAACAGTTGCATAGAACCGAGTATATAGAATCAATGATTTTCTCTTCCTCAGCCAAATTATTTCCAACACATTCCTGATTTTCAGTTAAGGCCCGGAGACATGGAGGCTCCGACCCAGTGAAAGAGGCCCTTGGATTTCTGTCCTGTATATTATCAAAGTCTCTTATCTGCTCCATATCGTTAATTTTCTATAACCACACAGATTCAATGTAAAGTGGAATAGGAGGGGTGTTTAGAAAACATGAGGATTATGACACCAAAAAACAGGACAGCTGAGGAGTGTCCATCAATTCTTATTTTATTGAGTGCTTTCAGCATGTTTGTGTTAGTTTATTAGGGCTACCGCCACAAATTACCACAAACTGGATGACTTAAAACAACACAGATTTATTCTCTCAGCGTTCTTTAGGCCAGAAGTCCAAAATCAAGGTGTCATCAGGGTTATCTTCCTTCTGAGTCTCTAGGGAAGACTCCTTTTTTTGCCTCATCTTAGTTTCTGGAGGCTTCTGGCACTCTTCTATATCGTCTCTCCTGCATTGTGTATGGCCTCCTTCTCTCTGTGTATCTCTGTATCTGCACATTCCTCTTATAAGGACATCAATCAGTGGATTTAGGGCTCACCATGCCCTAGGGCTCAGCATGCCAACATGCTCCCCTCCTAACTAGTTGCATCTACAAAGACCCTATTTCAAAATAAGGTCACAGTTTCAGGTTGCAAGTAGATGTGAAGTATTGGACACTATTGAACACACTACAGTATTAAATATATGTTGATTTTTTGTCAAGTGCTTTTCTGAACCTATAGAGATAATTGTGTATGTTTTTTTCTCCTTTCCTCTATCAACAAGATGGTCTATATTAACGTTGTTCAAGATAAGCCAGAGCTGGGTAGGAGCTAAAGCAGGAAAACCAGATTTCATACGGGAATATTGTAATAGGGGGAAAGAGGCCTCAGTATAGAACTGGGTCCAATTCCACATACAATATTTGGTAAGTGGGAATTTATAGCCAAGAGTGGGGTAGGGGTCCATTAGTGGATAGAAAATCACTAAGAAGAAACATCAGGGGAAGGGGGGTGAATTCTGGCTATTGGACCTATGAGGATTCTTGCTGGAAATGGGCCAAGGTGATCATACATCCCTAGGGGAGTGCAGAGGAAGAGGAACCCAGTTAGATATTGAGGGTGATCAGATATGAAGGGTGGGGGGATCCAGCTAGCCCAGTAAGGATTTTTGCTAAAGCTAAACCATGCAGAGATGAAAACAGAAGTCTAAAGGTCCAGGCCTATTTGAAAAGGAGGGCTGGGAGGATGGAGAAGGGAATCTTTGTTGACGTCTTTCTTAATAATGAGAGATCTCTGCATTTCTGGAGTAAACCCCAGTTGGATATCCTGTATTAAGTGAAATATTTTTAATTATTGGTGCAAACTGAAAAAGCCTGTAAATGTTAGACTCACTTTATGTAACAAATAGGAAGATTTTTGGTCAGTCACCTTGAGCTGGGCAAGCGCCGTGATCGGATTAGGAGCCGCGGGGCTGTGGGAGTGCAGACCACCGGGGCATTACTCATTCCTCCGGCTCTGATCGGCTGCTGTACCAGGGATCTAATCAGGCCTTTGCCTCCTTTTTAGTAGGCCAGAGATCCCATCTAAACAGCCATCCTGCAGCAGCTCCCCACTCCAGGTGGCCCAACAGGAGTTCCAGACCAGTGTTGTCTCCTGGGACATTGACACAGCAGCCAAGTTTATTGGCGCTGGGGCTGCCACAGTTGGTGTGGCTGGTTCAGGGGCTGGTATTGGGACGGTGTTTGGCAGCTTGATCATTGGCTATGCCAGGAACCAATCTCTCAAGCAGCAGCTCTTCTCCTATGCCATTCTGGGCTTTGCCCTGTCTGAGGCCATGGGGCTCTTCTGTTTGATGATCGCCTTCCTCATCCTCTTCGCCATGTGAGGCTCCGTGAGGGTCACCTACCCGTCTCTGCTGCTTCAACTTCAGGCCATGCCTGGTGCTGGAGTGTGTTAAGCTTTATCATTAAACACAACGTTTCTCTTTAAAAAAAAAAAAAAAGGAAGATTTTCTTCGTTTTCTATGCTTTAAATAATCTAAATAGCATCATGATTTTCTGATGTTTAACAGTTTGGTAGAATTTGCTTCTGAAAATATTTTTGCTCCGCACCCTTTTGGGGGGCATGCCTATTCAACTATTTTCTCTATTTTTCTAAAATAATGATCTGTTTACCTTCTGTCTCTACAAGGGCTAATTTGGATAAGCTGTATGTACCAAATCCACTTCATCTAAATTTTCAAATCATATGCTGAGTTGTGCTATAATGTTTAGCATGATTTTTTAAAAAGCTCTTTTGTTGGTTACTTTCTCCAGTCAGTTCTAATGTTATATATTTGCACTAATTTTCTCTTTTCTTAATTAGGTTAGCTAGAGGTTCGTCTATTTGGTTGCCTTTTCAAACGTCTAGCTTTTTAAAAAATTATTTCCCTTCTTAAAACTCAGTTTCTGCGTTTGTCTTTAGCAGTCCTTCCTTCTTTCAGTTTCTTTTGTTCCTCTGGTTTATTTTGTTGTTCATTTTCCAAAGCCTTGAGCTGGGTATTTGGTTCAGGTATTTCTCACGGTCACTAAGGTCCTTCTAGTCTCTAATTAGAGAAGCCCTTGGGGAACCACGTCATGTTAGGAGCGAGCGGCTTCTCCACGGCGGTGGACCTGCCAGCCCCGCGCGGTGCGGGAGGCGCGCAGGTGTGCCAGACAGGTGCACTGCCCCACGTGGTCTCGGGGGCGGGGCGGTGCTCCCGAGCTCGGGCGGTGCCCAGGCGTTATCTCTGGGTCTCCGCAGGATGCTTTGTGGCTTTCCGGCAACCTGGAAAGCCGGGAAAGCAGATCGAGGGGACCGCGAACCGGAAGGGGACAGACCCAGGACGCTCTCGGGCCTTCGGTCTGGGACGCGCTTTACTCCTGCAGCGACAGAGACTCAGGTCCTGGAGCTGAGGCTCAGAAAGAGCGGGGTGCGGCGGAGTGGACTTGGGACCCAAGCTACTTCTGGAGAAGCCCGCCCAAAGAGCCTACACTCCCCTTTAATAGACTTGGCGCGCCACGGCTTTCCTGCGGGGGTGTAGCTCAGTGGTAGAGCGCGTGCTTAGCATGCACGAGGCCCCGGGTTCAATCCCCGGCACCTCCACTTTTGTTCCTGGTCTTCCTGGCTGTTTTGTTCCTGTCTCTTTGCTGCTGGTACCAGTGCTGCCGGCTCTGCGCTATCCTGGCTCAGCCACGCTGGGTGGGCTGGGGGCGGGGGCGAGCGAGGAGGTGGCCGGCAAGACCAGGCAGCAGCCTTGGCTTCATTTTGCAGGATTAAGAGCAGGAAAGGAGAGCTGAGGACGGAAAGGCTCAAGGAGAGAAACACAGGCGCTCAGGCCACTTTCCCGGTTCCTTTGGTTCCTGGCCGTGGTGCCACAATCACTGCGTCTGCTGCCGTCCACGCAGGTGCCGCGCCGCCGGGAGGCGTTTGCCCAGGATCCCAACAGTCACACTGATGTCCAGGTTGGTTCTGTCCTAGATCCTAACCGAGGACTGCCATGAACTAGATGCTGCGGTAACTTGCAAAGGTCATTCGACCCAAGCAAGGCTGGTGCGCCCTCCATCAGCGCGATCCCTGGACCAACAGTGGGTGGCATCTGAGAGCTGGATGGAAATGCGGGTGTCAGCTCCACTCCGGACCTTCTGAACTAGAACCTGGATCCCCAAGTGATTCCTTTGCCCGTTAACCTTTGAAAAGCACTGGTTTGGGGGCTGGGGCAGGGCTCAGAAGGGCATGTATTACAAATACATGCCTGTATTTTATTTTTTCCCCAATTTCCTATTCCAATGTAGGGAAAATAATTGCAAAGATGTACTTCTATTGTTGAACCATTTTGTGTTCTAATAATTGACCTTGTTCTCTGCCATGGTAATATAGTATTTACGAATTTTTTTTTCAATCAACATACATGTTGTGAAGTTTCTTTTGATGTGAAGTTTCTTTTTATTTTTAATAAAACGTTGCAAGTTTTGCACTCAAGACTGTGCTAACTTCCAATGAACTGGGAACTTTGTATCTTTGTCTCTGCTCAGCAAGATTTTAAGTAGGATAGTATCTTATAATCATTTCCATACTCGGAGCTGGCTCTTCCTCATCAAATCTTTAAGAACTTTGGTATTAGCCTGCTTTTGGGTATTAGGCCTTGTGATACATTTTGAAGATACAAAACCCTTAGCAACCACAATGGAAGTGTGGGCTGAAGGATTGTGCATCGATTGGGGGAGCCCTGGTTCCCTGAACAAAGACAATGTCACAACACCTCTTTCCCTGTGATTCGATTAGGAAGAATTTCAAAGGAGAAAATAACTTCCAAGGGAAATTCTTTCTCAAAGTAAGATGTCCTGGCTTTGGAATTTACTTCTCCATAAAAGAGTCAGAACTAGTGCTCAGGAGCCAGACTTTCTTTAATGGGAGCAACAGTCACTTTCTGTTCTGCTGACATAGTTTCTCTTTTCTTTTTATCAAGGTACAATTTTACAGTATCTTTCTGCCACTTATACCCAACATGTCAGGAGGAAATTATTCACATGCTCCAAATATGGGAATTCATCAAGTTGCAAAAAGAAAAAAAGGCAAAATTTGAGAAAGAATATAATGAATTGGGGATCCCAGGGTGGCTCAGTGGTTTAGTGCCTGCCTTTGGCCTAGGGCATGATCCTGGAGTCCCGAGGATCGAATCCTAGGATCAAAGATCAAGTCCCAGGGTCGAATAAAATCTTTAAAAAAATGTAATAAATCATCACTATGGCTTTTCTGGATTATATTAGGACTCAGGCCCAAAAATTTAAAAAAAAATGTCCTTCCTTCTAAACATAAACTTTTCCATGGAAATCCACATCTGTGATTTATTTTTAAAAGATTTTATTTATTTATTCATGAGAGACACAGCGAGAGAGAGACAGAGACAGGCTGAGGGAGAAGCAGGCTCCCTGCAAGGACTTGATTTCAGGATCCGCACTGGGCCAAAGGCAGAACTCAACCGCTGAGCCACCCAGGCATCTCCACTTCTGTGATTTAAAGAGGAAAAGGATATGGTGAAAAAGCCAAGAACTTAGTATGAGGAAGCTATGGGAAATATCAAACAGACATTTCTAAAATTGTAAGCCAATAAAAAACAAATAACGTGATGACTGAGGTACTTCTTTGTAAGCAAGTTGGATCTAACTTTGACTCAGGATAAAAGTGACTCATTTTAAAGTACATTGTAGATGAATTCTGGATATTCAACCATGTTTTATTTGGGTGTTCTATCTTTCAACAAGCTTATATCTTGTTTAGCTTTCTCAGGGAGAAATTAAAGATTAAGAAACTCTTAGAGGAAAGAAAATGTGGGTACATGCGGGACCCTCTGTGAACGGGCTAGAGGGAGCAATTGTCAGGACCACAGGCTGCCTGGGAATGTGGGAGCAGACACAATTCCTCAGGCCCAGTAGTCATTGCAGTGCTTTCTTTTTTTCAAAGACACATTTAATTGGTGAAAAAAAGATTATTTAATCGTTTACTGCCTAGTGTAGAAACGCTTCCTTCATATTCAGTGAAGGTGGGAAACTTGGAGCAATATAACTAATCTTCCCTGTCCATGTTAACAAGTTGAGACATTGTAAACACACACACACACACACACACACACAAATCCTAAGTGTGGATTCAAACTCTGGAGCACAACATAAAAGCTCTTTACATGAAACATCCACTTTTTTTAATCTGTCAGCTTCTTAGAAATGGCACCTAACACCTAACCAGTTACATTTTTTTCCCCTGGTCCTAATGTATTAGAAATGCACTTGATATGTCTTCAGCTTTCCTGAGATAAATGGTTATTTCATAAGAAGAATCCTATTTTAAACTCCTCCTACTATTTCCCTATGAAGTATATCAATAATGCTGTGGACAGAGAGCCTGAAAGTTGTCACAGAAAATTAATAAACAATTACGGTGTTCGCTGTACCTTAGGGTAAACAGAAACAAAAAAACAAAAACAAAAACAAAACCCCAAACCTGTTTGTGAGGAACTTCTAGCAATCTAACTGGCATTTAGTTTTCTCTAGGAGCAATGTAAAAGCTTGAAAGGGAACTTTCTCAATTGTCCAAACTTTCTCACACCATCCAACAGCCACTCATCCTCCCAACACTTACACACACCAGCTTGCAGATTCTGCAGGTGCCACTTCTCTAGCACTTAATTCCAGTGGAATCTGCCACTTCCCTTTCCTCCTATTCTACCAGCCCCGGGAGCACACCAAGAGAGCAATTCCGCCAACCCCATCAGGTCCTTTCAATTTTAAGAGACTCAATGATATACTAATATAGCAAAGACATAAGATGAAAGAAGAGAGGACACTTGCTAGGAGCCTGGTACCAGGAAATGAGTCTTTGGAGTAGGGGTGGAGGTCTTCCATGGAAGTTTCTGGGCTGTGGTGCTAACCAGTGTGAATCCCAGCATTCAAGAACAGTTTGGAAAGAAGCCTTTTTTTCTTTCTTTCTTTCTTTTTTTTTAAGTTTTCACAACCATCAACAAATGAGTTCCTGACTCTCAATCTTCTAGGACACTTTCAGTTCTACTCACTAGGACACTTGTGCCCTCTGTACACACCCACCCCCAAGTATTCAGGACTGAGCCCAGGGCGGGGCCCGGTGCCAAGTCCACACGCCGGCGACCCGCCCGCTGAATCCGACCTGCCCCACACCCACCTCTTCCCCTCCATGCCCCCTGCACTCCCAGAAGCACATCATGACAATACATCTGTCCTCCACGGACTCCCGTCTGTTCTCTCTCTCGTGTCTCGCTCTGTGAAGCGGGTGGGTCTTTCCATGCAGTGTCTGGACACCCACTAACTTGCTTAAATCCCCCACGTTCTTTCCATCCCCGAGTCTGTCCAATTCGCGCCGTAACCCTCCGGAACCTGAAAAGCACTGAAAAGCACCTGAAAAGCGATCCCTCCAGCCTTCCCATACCCTTCGGGCTGCAGGAGCACAAGAGCCTCCGCTAGAGTCGCCCATCAATTGCCTGCGGCGGGATTGCTCACCGCGGGTTTCCCCCCAAAGTCCTGCCCTGACCCTCCCCGTGGTGCCACAGTAAACCAACAAGGGTTTATCCCACTGCTCGGCTTCCCGACAGATGCTTCCAGTACCTTGTATTCCCTGTACAGTTTCGTTTGCTAAACATCAGTACCCCCCGCCCCGCGGACTCCCTGGGGCCTCTGTCTTACCAGGAGTCACAAATCCTGCGCCTCCAGCCCTTGCTGCTGAGGGGACGGGCTCCAGAGTTGTGGGGAGGAGCGCCCGGAATGCAGCAAGGAGGAGGAGGTGGGAGACTAGTGCGAGGTCCCCCTCCCCAGGAACCGGGTGCAGCTTCCCACGTACGAGGCCGGGCATCTCCAGCCGCCGGCGCCGGATGCTTTTAAGAAGTGATGCAGGTTGCGCCATCCAACTTTCTTACTCACCTTGCTTGTTGGTTCCCCCCTGCTCACCAGAAAAGCAGACACTTTACCCAAGATGTTCATTCTGACGCTACACTGTGTGGACCCCACGAGCCTCGAAACCCTCCGAGGTTGCTGCGGACTGGACGCTCGCCGTCGGGCAGCTTCCTGCGGGCAGATGCAACTTGTTGCCGCACCAGCACATCACAGCGGCTTCCGACCCCGGACCCCCAAGCCCCGGAGGCTCTCCCAGCTCTGGCCGGCGCCCCAGTGCTTGCCTTCAGGGTCGTCTGCCCTCGCCCCTGCGTAGGGGAAACCTCCCCCTACCTCTCTTGCAGGGACGCCTGGGGTTACATTGGGCCCCTCGCACAACCCAAGGCAAGATCCCCATTTCCAGAGCCCTAATGTAATCACACCTGCAAAGACACTTCCATGGGAACACGTGCTAGGGATTGACAACTGCTATCTTTTCCTGTTTTCTGTGAAGTTTTTGGGAGGAGGAATCAAAACTCCGACTCTTCTACTTGTCTCCTCTCTCCATCACCAAAAGTTTGGTTCAACAACAGGAGGAGGATACTAGGTGAATAAGTGGGGGGATGCTACCACAAAATGACAGCTGTTGAGAAGCCAGCATCCTGCCAAACATTAAAACAAACAAACAAACAAAAACTGCTTTAAATAACTCAGTCTGCATGTGCCCAAGTGCTATTTCATACTATTCAATTTCCTTTCATTTTATCACTCTCTTCTTTTACTATCTCTACATAACAGTATACTGGGAAATAGCAGTTAACATCAAACATGCAGCTATGAAGAAAAAGCAGAAAAAAACTTTTGGTATGTGTCAAAATGGAAATTATTAGCTGCCAAACAAGAAGACAAATAGTTCATAGATGTCTAAAACATTTTCACTGTAGTAAATGAAAGAACAGTCATTTCCTCTACCAATTCTTGTCCATACTTTTGTTCTGCATTTTCCAGGGACTTCTCAAAATTTCTAGTCCATTGAAGGCCTCACTAAAGAGTTGTTATTGTTTCAGTCCAAAACTATCTGTGCCCATCATTGTCGCCAAATAAAGAAAGGGAAGAGTGCTGTCTCCTATTTTCACTCTTTCTTTCCCAACCAGAACAGCCCCTCTTTGCTTCCCAGCTGAGAAAGAAATTCAATCTCTTTCAGATGTCCTTAGTGTGAAAGAAGTGTGAAAGGGAAAGAACAAAACATCTGCTAAATTTTAATATCATAAATTGGCAAATTTGCATCCTAGCTTCTGCTTAGCAATATTTTAAATAGGATGGGAACCACCTGAGAAGCACAAACTGTCCAGAGGCTGGGATCATTTCAGAACACTGTGTGCCTCTCCCTCCATAACCAATAAATCTATCATCTATCTATCTATCTACCTAGAGACATTATTATTTTTCTAAACTATTTGAGAACCATTTTTGGACAGTATGTCTTTTTTATCTACAATCTTTTTATTGTAAACTTCCATCATAATCCTTTTGGGTTTTTTTTTTTGTTTTTTTTTAATCCTTTTGTTATATATGTCAGCACATATTTCTTAAGAGCAAGAGCAGTTCCTTACCATAGCACAAACTTTGAATTCAGGAGATTTAACACTGGCAAAATAGTAGTATCTAATATACAGTCTATATTAATTTAAACTAATTTTACTAACAAAATATTTTATAGAAATTTCTATCCCAGGGCAACCCTGTCGAGACCCCTCTCACTTCTGAGAGCTTTCTCTGTATCTTTGCTTAATAAACTTCTATTGCTTTGCTCACAAAAAAGAAAAAAAAGGAAAGAAATTTCTGTCCCCAACTAGGGTCCATTTCAGCATCACTTATGAATTTAGTTATTCTTTAGTCTTTTAAAATCTGGAATAGATTCTCAAGCTTCTTGTTTTTCATGTTTCTGAACATCATATGCCAATGATTTTGTAAAATGTTTTTCAATTTATGTTGTGATTAGACCAGACTCAGATTGTGAATATTTGGGATGAGTATCACAGAACTGGTATTTCCCTCCAACACACCAGGAGGCGATGTCAGTTTTTCCCATTATTAGTGATGTTTGCTTTAATCACTTGGTTAAGGTTGTGTTCACCAGGGTTTCTTCCCCTTATCATTTCCCCTCTAATTAGTTAGTAAGCTATAAGGAAATACTCTGAGACTCTATATAATCCTGATCCGCATCAAAAATTTACCTATGTTTTTAGCATTGATTTATGAATTTTACATGAATCTATCATTGTTCTGATGGCAGCAAGGTGGTGAGTTTCTAACCTTATTATTACTTTTTTACAGTTCACACACCACCATAAGGAAAATTTTCCCTTCTTCCATATTTATTTATTTAAGTATCCAAGGATTATAATCACTTGTCATTATTCATGCTCAGAGTATGTCCAATTTGACCAGTGAGAGGCCCTTCAAGTTGGCTTCTTTAAAGATTTTATTTATTTATTCATGACTGACACAGAGAGAGGGAGAGAGAGAGAGAGAGAGGCAGAGAAACAGGCAGAGGGAGAAGCAGGCCCAGGGAGGGAGGCTGACGTGGGACTCGATCCAGGGACTCCAGGACCAGGCCCTGGGCCAAAGGCAGGAGCTAAACCACTGAGACATCCAGGGATCCCTGTCCCCATCATTTTTAAGCATCTACATTCTAGCACAGAAAGATACCTTAGGTTTATCTTTGGTCTCACTCTCACAATTCAACACTTCTGTCCATCCCTGAAGCTGTTAATTCATGCCTTATGAATGTCTTTTGAGAAATAGTTTTTGGACTATTGGTGCTTAGATTCAGAACGAAACCCTTCAAGTGAAACTCTGAGTGCATCGCTCCATGGCTTTTCTCCATCAAATCTGGTCCTTAATACTCCAATGGAGCAAACTACAAATATTATGAAACATTCTAGGTAGGAAAAAGCTGAATTTCAACGGTCTTGTGTCTCAAGTTAAGACATATCTGCAGGAAATCAAGAGCTGAAAACCGGGACTAGATTGACTCTTTCCCAGAATGGGAGAAGGAAACCGGAACCACATTTTCAAACCTGAGAGACTCTAAAATCTAGAAAAGAAACTGAGGGTCATTGAGGGGAGGGGGTAGGAGATTGGGTAAGTGGGTGATGGGCATGAAAGAGGGCACGTGATGGGATGAGCACTGGGTGTTATACACAACTGGTGAATCACTGAACTCTACCTCTGAAACTAATGATATATTGGCTAATTGAATTTATTTATTTTTTTTAATCTTTTTTTTTTATTTTTATTTACTTATGATAGTCACACACAGAGAGAGATTGGCAGAGACACAGGCAGAGGGAGAAGCAGGCTTCATGCATGGGATTCTATCCCGGGTCTCCAGGATCGCCCCTGGGCCAAAGGCAGGCGCCAAACCGC
Organism: Nyctereutes procyonoides; assembly: GCF_905146905.1. Lineage (NCBI taxonomy): Eukaryota > Metazoa > Chordata > Mammalia > Carnivora > Canidae > Nyctereutes > Nyctereutes procyonoides. The sequence continues at coordinate 318,760 of NW_026575043.1, forward strand.
TGCGCCACCCAGGGATCCCGGCTAATTGAATTTAAATTAAAAAGAAAGCCACAGTGGAAACCCCTTGGGTTATTATCTGACATATGTCCAATCTTTTGCCTTCCATTTGAAGCTCTACACTCTGAAAAATCAGTAGCCCTCTCAAGTTCCTGAAGGTGTTCTGCCCAGAGCAGCTGCTTATATCCCTTAACACTGAACTACCATGATGCTCAGGGATCCAGGGCCTCAGAAAACAAACCTTATCTCTACATAAGTGTTAGCCAAGGACTCTTCCAGAAGGGGTATAGCTCAGTGGTAGAGTGCATGCTTTGCATGTATGAGGCCCTGGGTTTGAACCCTGGCACCTCTAGGCCTTAACTTCTTTTTTCTTTCCCTTTCTGACCTAACATCATTCAAAGCCAGTCTTCAAAAAATATTGATTTAGCACTCTTGACTTTTTTTTGTTCTATTCCTGCACTTATGGAATGAAAAAACATAGCGGATTGTCTTGAATTCCTCCTCTTCTCTGTGAGATGCGAGCCTCCATATTACCTAAGGTGGCTGGGACAGCAGAGGAAGAGAAAGGGAGGGGGGAGAACAGAATCCTACAACAGCATCCCTAGCATCCCTTGAAGCCCAGCAGAAGCTTGCACAGGAACCAGTGGCACACCTTGGTCCCCATGGTCCCCATCGCATACTATTACTGATGAGAGGGAAAGACAAAGAAGATGACACAGCATCGCCTTACCTGCATTTTCTTTAGTTCTTCTTGTTTTCTGGGCCAAAGGCAAAATGAAAGCAGCAGAACCTCACTGGCTGCCCTTTCAGGACCCAAGGACCTGAATGGAGAGGGCCATCAACAGCTCAGTGGGACAGTGAGTGGTGGACCCCACCTGGGAAAGAAAGAAATACTTATCAACTCATTCTCAATTGATATTCCATAACGTCCATTTCCCTATATTACTTCACTCATCCTGTTTTCACTATCGTTTCAAATCTTTCAATAAAACACTGCCTGCAAATCTCAGTTACCATCAAATGAAGGCCCCCACACGAAGAGGTAGGAAGAGGTTTTTCTGTCATAATGGGAAAGAGACGCAAAGCAAAGGGCGAAGACATTACAGGTGTGTTGGATGCCTCTGCAGGTGCAGAAAACCCACTTCCTCTGTCCTATGACATCTGGTTTGTGTGACCAGGGAAGCCCTAGAATTCTGATCCACGGAAGTACCTGCATCAGTCCGTTAAGGCTGCTGTAACAGAGTACCACAGACTGGGTGGTTGAAACAACAGAATTGATCTCACAGTTCTGGAGGTCAGAAGCCCAAGATCAAGGTGCCACCAGGGTTGGTATCTGGTGAGATCTTTCCACCTGCTTGCAGACAGCTGCCTTCTCCCTGTTGTGGTACCCTCACATGGCCTTCCCTTCGTGTGCATCCCCCTGGGGTCTCTTCCTCTTCTTATAATAAGGGGCCCACCTACAGGACTGCATTTGACCTTTCTTACCTCCATAAAGGGCCTGTCTTCAAATAGTAACACTAGGGCATCGGCATATGTCTTTGGAGAGGAGGGGACACAATTCAGTCCATAACAGCACTCTTTTTTTGAGAGAGACAGAGAGGGTGAGCAGGAGGAGGAGCAGAGGGAAGCAAAGGGAGAGGGTGAGAGAATCTTAAGCAGGCTTCACGCCCAGGGTGGAGGTTGATGAGGGGCTCAATCTCATGACCCTGAGATCATGACCTGAGCTGAAATCAAGAGTCAAATGCTACCCCAATGGAGCCACCCAGGCACCCCTATTACAGCATCTTTTAAGAAATTCCAGTGCTTTGTGGTTTCAAAACTGCTATTATCTATGTCCTTATTTCCTGTTGGATCAAAGTGTCTTTAAGAGGAATGAAATTTGTTTCCAGCTTGTCACTTTCACTGTCTACCGGGCTGGGACGTCCTTATTTCCAGGTTCCCTTCTCCAGTGAAAATATCTACAGCAGGCACTCGGGAGGGGTACTGCCTGGCTTCAGAAATCTGCTTGGCTGCTGACTGGCCATGTGCCCTGAGGCCAATTCTTTGTGATAGAATGCATTTTTTGGAGGGAGATAATGTTGTCATTTCATGTATGTTCTGTTATCTGCTTGTTTTCTCTAGGCATTTTTTTAAAAGATTTTATTTATTTATTCATGAGAGACACGGGTGGGGGGGGGCGGGGAGAGAAGCAGAGACACAGGCAGAGGGAGAAGCAGGCTCCATGCAGGGAGCCCGACTGGGGACTCCATCCTGGGTCTTCAGGATCAGGCCCTCCCAGGATCAGGCCCTAGGCTGAAGGTGGCGCTAAACCGCTGAGCCACCTGGGCTGCCCTCCCTAGACATTTAAGCCAATAGTGTATGGGGTGATAGAAAGGACACTGAGGTGGGGGACGGTTGTATGGAATTAGAGCCCTGTCCACTTCCAAAACCCAGGTCCAACCCCAGAGCAATAGTTTAGGTGACTTTGCAGGTCACACCATAGAGCTTCTGCTTTTTCTATGGACGAACTCAAATGGGCACCTGGAGACTTACTCTATCAAGATGCCTGGGGTCTGATCAAGCTGTTTAGGTCTCTCAGTTAGAAATCCAAACTTGGACCACTCCAAGCCCCTATGGCAAAAAGTGTAACTGTCCTCTCCACTCTTGGGGTTGGGGACTGACCCCAGCTACCTCCCCAGCCCCACTAATTTGGCCAGTTCTCTCGTCTAGGATCAAAATGCTAAAAACTATAATATGAATGAATGGTAATTAAAATATCTCCTTAGGTTAAGTCAGGCATGCGCTGCGGAGAGACTTGTTGGTGGCTCACAGGCCATCCTTCCAGTCCTTGGCAGAAATCCTGCTCCTCCCCAGCTTTCTACCCTCACACCTGTACTCTCTGCCCTAAGCCTACCATGCTGCTTGATTGTCTCTTATCTCTTAAAGGGCCTTCTGTTCAAGGTAGCTTTGCCCTTTCCCGCCCTCCAAGCTTCCAGGAATCCCACCCATCAATGCAGGAGCCCATTGCAAAAGCGAGGGCAAAATTCTGGGAGACAAAGCTGGATTTCAGAGGCTGGCTCTCGGGAAAGGAGGCCTGAGATGCTACCGCTCAGGTGGAGTCCCCACACCCTACACATTGAGCTGTTTAGACGAGGTCACTGCCTTTCTGAAAACCATTCCAAATTAAAATATCCAGCCACTGCCTCACTTTCTTATTTTTCATGTCTTGTAGCCCAAGCCCAAACAACCACACACTCGGGCTACCTCCGCCCGCGATGCCCGAGCACAAAGACGCAGGCGCCCCCCGCTGGCCCCTGGAGCGCTTCTCTGACCACCACCGCTTGTGGATCTGACCAGGGAGCCCCCCACCCCCGGCCCCCGACACTCCCCGGCCCCCGACCCTGCGGGCCCCCGATGCCCCCCAGGCCCCCGACGCCTCACACGTTCTCTCCAGGGCCAGTAAAGCCGAGACCTCCGGGCGTTGGGCTTCCTTCCCGCCCGCGCCTCGCGCGCCCCGGACCGGCGCCGCCGCCGCAGCCGCCGGAGGTCCGCTTCCCCTCCCGGCACCGTCGGAAGTCGCGAAACCCGGGGCCCTGGAGCGCGCCCTTCCTCCCGCGCCTGCTCGCCCCGCGCCCGGCCCCCCCCCCCCCCATCCCCACCGAGACCTCCGGGACCGGCTTCCTCAGCGGCTCAGCCCACCTGCCTGCCGCGGGGTCTCTAGGTCTCCGGAGGCCGGACTCGCGGGTTTCGGACATCCCCGGGCGCGGCTGCTACACGGCGTCGGTTCCGGGCTTACCGGGCCCCAGAAGGTTTCGGATTCCTCCCAAACTGACAGACGGTAGCAGCACGTTTGGGCTGAGGGCGGGAAGCGCCTGTCCTTCGCTCGGGACCGCGGGATGGAGGACCTACAGCGGCAGGCGGCGCCCCTGGGGCAGGTGCTCCGGCGGCGGCGCGGATTCGGCCTGCGGCGGGCGCGGCGGGCCTGGTGCCACACTAGTCAGCCTCTCTCATTCCCCCGCCTCGCTCCCCGTGTGTCTCAGAGCCAGAGCCAGGCGCTGAGGGGAAACCCACCCAGAGACAAACCCGAGACCAACCCTGACACCAGCCCCGACACCAGCCCCGAGACCGCGGAGTTGGGCCTGGCCTTGGCCTGGTTGGGGACAGCGGGTGACCCCCTGGCGGGTCTTCAAGTGACACCAGATACTGGGACTTCATCACGGGAACCACACTCCAGCAGCTGGAGCTCATGCTTCTGCTGGGTACCCACCTGGCGACTCTGGTGTGGTCTCACAGCCCTGTGGGCAGAGGAGGGGACGCTGTAGATGGGAGGACTGAACAGAGAACTGGACTTTTTATTTTCAAATTGTTTCAAGCCTACAGAAAAGTTGCAAAATGAGTACCCAGAATGACCACATACAGGTAACCCAGATTCATTCGCATTATTTTTCCTCTTCCTCCTCCCTCCAGATGTGAACACTTGGCAAATTATTATTTTTTCTGATTTCAAAATAACTTGCACGCTCTCATATCTTATTTCTAATCGTTCAGTGCATGTTTTTTCAAGACAAAGGACTCTCTCTTGTAAATTGCAAAACAATTTCACATTCTGAATTTTTACAATAGGGATACTATTATCTAATATCCAGTTCATATTAGAATTTCACCAGTCATTCAAAAAAATGCCCTTTAGAGCAACGTTCCCCCAATCCAGGACCCACTTCAGGATCATGTATAGCATTTGGCTTTCTTGTTTCTCTAATTTCCTTTAATCTGGAATGTATTCTCAAACTCTTTGTCTTTCATGACATTGACAGGTTTTGAAGAATTCATGCCAGTTGTTGAGTTGAATGCCTTACAGTTGGGGTTTATGTGATGTGTCTCTGTGATTGGACTGAGGTTACACACTTCTGGCAAAAATACAAGTGATTGCAGTGTATTGCAGAAGGGTTTTGCATTTATTGGTGGTATTATAACTAAATGTAAAGGTCCCCCTCATTCACTTAGTTTGAAGGGAAACACTGGAGGCCATCCAAGTAAGTACTTCATTCCTCATCAAAATTTTATCCATAGTTTTAAAATAGATTGGTGCATTTTCCTCAATCATAACCATGTTGGGTGGCACACTGGTGATACTTTACATCTATCCATTTTTTTAAAAAATATTTTTTAAATATTACAACTTACAACTCACAAGGATGAACTTACAACTCAGTGACCAAGAGTCACAAAACTGTACTGACTGAGCCAGCCAGGTGCCCCTCAATCTATTCCTTAAATATATTCTTTTTTCAAAAAGATTCTAGGGGATCCCTGGATGGCTCAGCAGTTTAGCTACTGCCTTTGGTCCAGGGTGTGATCTTGGAGTCCTGCTGGGATTGAGTCCTGCTGGGATCCAGTCCTGGGATCGAGTTCTGTGTCAGGCTCCATGCTTCTCCCTCTTTAAAAGAAATAAATAAAAAGATTCTATTTATTTATTTATTCATGAGACACACACAGAGAGAGGCAGAGACATAGGCAGAGAGAGAAGCAGGCTTCCTGCAGGGAGCCTGATGCAGGACTTGATCCCAGGACCCAGGGGACCAAAAGTAGATGCTAAAGCACTGAGCAGGCGTCCCTAAATATATTCTTTCACATTTATTTTTCTTCCTTTTTAAGACTGATATATAATTGATATATAAAACTGTATTAGGGGATCCCTGGGTGGTGCAGTGGTTTGGCACCTGCCTTTGGCCCAGGGCGCGATCCTGGAGACCTGGGATCGAGTCCCACATCGGGCTCCCGGTGCATGGAGCCTGCTTCTCCCTCTGCCCCTCTCTCTCTCTCTCTGTGTGACTATCATAAATAAATAAAAATTTTAAAAAAACTGTATTAGTTTCAGGTGTACAACACAATAATCTGTGCAAAATGATATCACAGTAAGTCTAGTTAACATCTATCACCAAAAAACCCACAAAAATGGTTTTAACCACACACAGTTAATTCTTTTCTTATGATGAGAATTTTATTTATTTTTTAAAATTTTTTTATGATGAGAATTTTATTTTTTATTTTTTTAAAGATTTTATTTATTTATTCATGATAGACACACACAGAGAGAGAGAGAGAGAGAGAGAGAGAGAGAGAGAGAGAGAGAGAGACAGGCAGAAGAAGCAGGCTCCTTGCAGGGAGCCCGATATGGGACTCGATATGGGACTCCATCCCTGGTCTCCAGGATTGCGCCCTGGACCAAAGGCAGGCGCTAAACCACTGCGCCACCTAGGGATCCCCATGATGAGAATTTTAAAGATCTACTCTCTTAGCAGCTTTCAAATATGCAATACAGTATTATTAACTGAAGATTTTCTGAATTACATATAAGGCATGAATGTGTTCTCTATCTTGAGCGCAATGTTTAAGTCTTTAAAAGATCCTCTCGAGAAACTATCCAACACCTTTTACACAAATAGATATTCCAATAGTGTTGTAGGTACACAGTCCAGCTACTGTATTAGACATTTAATAAACAATGCTTATGGTGTTCACGAAGCAAACAGGAAAAAAAAAACCCGACTCCTTAATATGATTGTCTATGAATCCAACCAATACCCAGATTCTTCCAGGTATAAAAACAAAGAAACATCACTGAGTAATTCTGGAAGCTTTCCTAGTTGTGCTTTTATGTGCTCAAATAGCTAAGTACGTTTCTCCTCCTGCCACCAGCGTTTTTACAAACAGGCACACACACACACTTATGCATCAGAACTCAAAGATCTTTGTATTTGATACTTTTCTAGATTCTTCTTCAGTGAAGTCTGCCCTTTCTGTCTTTCCTATCCTATTTTGCCAGACCTTTAAGTCAACTAGGGGGAATTCTGCCACACTAATCAGTTTCTGTCATTTTCAAAATAGAATCAAAGGTAGTTTTGCAAATATAGATAAGAGTTCACCATTAGGCAAGTAGGATGAGAAAGGCAAGCAAATACTAAAAATGTGGTTGGTGCTATAAACTGGAACTTCAAAAACAAAAACAAATCAAAGCAAAACTGGAACTTCTCTTGGTCTCTAGAAGTTCCAGGGCACATAAGATTAACCAGCATAAACACCAGGGCTCAAGGACAGTATAGCTAGGAACTCACCTCTTTATTTTCCACAAGTATCATTAATTAATTCCTAACCCCCAAATTTGCAAAGAAACCTGAGTTCTTCAGTCCCTCCACTCCTGCAATCATTCCTTAGTCTCTCTCTAGGTCCACGCACTCTCAAGTTCTGAGACACAGCAAGTTCACAAGCTTCTCAATTCGACACATCCCAAACCAAACTCACCTCCATCTTCTTTTCTCTCCCCCAAAAGATTGACATATAGTCCCTTTCAGCTTCTCCTGTTTGCTAAATAACTTTGCTGTACTTTTATTTCTCCAAATTTCATTCTGTCTCCCTAACTGCATGTTTGTTTCCCTTCTGACTCATTCTCACAATTCTCCCATTCTCTCCATCCTTCAGGCTGCTTTGCAGTTCATGCTGGAAGTCTTAATCCTCTGGGCTACTGAAGGAGCTTGCTAAATTGCCTCTGGGCTTGGGGGGGGGGGGAGAGGAGGGGGAGGGGAGGAGGAGGGGAAGGGAAAGAGAGGGGGAGGGGAGAGGGGAAAGTTTTAAAAAATGCTGAATGAATTGCTCAGACTCTTTTGATGCCAGTTTCACCCAACAAATTCTGCTCTATTTCTGTGAGCAGACAGGCACACAAAGTATTTTAGCCAGGGAAAGCTTAATTTCAGTATCTCGTGTCTTAGGGTCAGATATTTCTGGAGGGAATCAAAAAAGTCCCAAGAAGACTTGATTCTATTACCACCCATAAGAGATGACTGAAGCTTTAACAATTCAACTGTTTAGAATTGCAATATAAAGTGCAGCGAAAAAAAAAAAGTGCAGCGATTACCTGATGCCTATGTGTGTGTGTGTATGTGTAAGTGTATATATATATATGTATATATATATATATATACTCATACACATGTATATACACATTTTCCTTCCATCCCAATTCCTACACATTAAAGAATGACATCCCAGCCAATCACTCCCTCCTCTGATGCCACAGCTCCTCCTCTCCAAAACAAGTTCAGATTCACCTCTTCCTAACACACCTGCAGAAGTTGAGAGCTTCAAAGAGTTAAAAATAGATCTGCCCTATGACCCAGCAATTGCACTGCTGGGGATTTACCCCAAAGATACAGATGCAGTGAAAAACTGAGAACCTGCACCCCGATGTTTATAGCAGCAATGTCCACAATAGCCAAACTGTGGAAGGAACCTCGGTGTCCATCAAAAGATGAATGGATAAAGAAGATGTGGTTTATGTATACAATGGAATATTCCTCAGCCATTAGAAACGACAAATACCCACCATTTGCTTCGATGTGGATGGACCTGGAGGGTATTATGCTGAGTGAAATAAGTCAATTGGAGAAGGACAAACATTTTATGGTCTCATTCATTTGGGGAATATAAAAAATAGTGAAAGGGAATAAAGGGGAAAAGAAGAAGTTGAGAGCTTCAGAAATCAGATAATCCTTTTTTTTAAAAATCAGATAATCCTAAAGAAGACTGAAGGGGATATATCATAGTAGTTACCAAGTATTACAATTGCCCATTTCTTACCTTCTGCATTTTTTAATAAATTTATTTTTATTGGTGTTCAATTTGCCAATATACAGAATGACACCCAGTGCTCATCCCATCAAGTGCCCCCCTCAGTGCCTGTCATGCATTCACCCCCACCCCATCCCCTCCTCCCCTTCCACCACCCCTAGTTCGTTTCCCGGAGTTAGGAGTCTTCATGTTCTGTCTCCCTTCTGATATTTCCTACCCATTTCTTCTCCCTTCCCTTCTATTCCCTTTCACTATTATTTATATTCCCCAAATGAATGAGACCATATAATGTTTGTCCTTCTCCAATTGACTTATTTCACTCAGCATTTTCTTGACCAAACTTCAGGGAAGGTTCCCCGTCCTACAGCCTCTGGCTGCCTGCCGCTGAGCCTGAGCAGCCCTGCAAAGCAGAACTGGCCTGTAGCTTATCCTCCGCCTGACACGGGCGGGGAGATCCCATGGTGTTTCCCTCACCTGTCTGACTTTCCCCTAGAAGTTCTTGCTAAACCTTTGCCTATCCCTCCTTGCTATGAAATAAAAGCCTTTTCTGTTTGATTTTGGGACACTTACAGATTTCTGAGCTTGGAGCATTGTTCTTGTTTGTGATCATCTCACTTGTGAATAAAGTCTCCCCTCATCGAGGTGGCAGAGTTGTTTTGATTTAACAATGGTAGCATGTGTGTTTTGCATGTTTGAGGTCCTAGGTTTAACCCCCTGTACATTTTCTTTGTCCCAACGCTGATGAAACTTGCTTCTCAAAGAACTCTGACCTTGCCCTTCCAGCGCACTTTCTTATTCTTTCTTTTTTATTTCTCCTTCCTTCCTTCCTTCCTTCCTTCCTTCCTTCCTTCCTTCCTTCCTTCCTTCCTTCCTTCCTTCCTTCCTTCCCATAAAAGCATGACCTAGAGAGTTGCCTGTAATGCTTTCCAGTTTCTATTCTGCAAGCCTGGGCATCATCAAGCACCTGAGATGGCAGGAGAGGGGAGAGAGGTAGGAGGGAACTTCTATAGGATCTTTACATCGTGTTTCAGTGTCAATTCTACAAATTATTTGTCTAGACCTAGATCCCAAAGTTTTCCTTCTGTGTTCTTTTTTTTTAAAGTTGTATAGTTTTACATCTATAACGATGATCCATTCTGAGTTAATTTTTTATATGTTACAGGACTTAAATTGAGATTATTTTAATTTTTTTTTGTATAAAACATTTAATTTATTGGTCTTTTGGGGGGGATTTGATGTATCTCCAGTGTATTACAACTGAGCCATTAATCTTGTTGCTTCATCAACATTAACTGGTTCATTTTCATGACACTGCTGAGGAATCAGCTGTTTCTGCAGAGGTTCAAGGGAAAGGCCTTTTGAGAAATTTGCAAGTTCCTTTTGTATATCTACAAAAGCTTTATTCACTCTGTTAACTTTTTCATCATTCACAATGTTTATCTTCTTAAGATTAGTGGTAACTGGTTTTGCTTTGTTTTTAGACTTAAAGTTTTTTTGGCTGGCTATATGAAATACACTCCTGGACTTCTGTCCTCTTAGTTTGTTCTTGGCCATTGTCTCTCACCACACCTTCAGTACCCTCGTGCAGCAACTCACGACCCAGGCGACGCCATCTATCGAGATTATTTTAATTTTTGTTTATAACTGATAGATGTCCAAACCTTCCTGTGCCAGTTGTTGAAAAGTATATTTTTCTTCTATCAAACGACTTCTGCAACTTCGTCTAAAGCCATTTTGGAACATTTGTGTGGGCTTACTTATCTATTCTGCTGTGTTAATCTTTTTTTTAAATTTTGTTTGTTTATCCTTGAGAGACACAGAGAAAGAGGCAGCGACACAGGCAGAGGGAGAAGCAGGCTCCACGCAGGGAGCCCGATGCAGGACTTCATCCCCGGTTTCCAGGACTTCGCCCTGGGCCAAAGGCAGGTACCAAACCGCTGAGCCATCCAGGGATCCCCAAGAAATAAGTCTTTAAAAAAACTTTCCATATATCAATTTGGAAAGAATTGATATCCTTACCCTATTGAATCTTGCAAACCATGAACTCAGTATATTTCTCCATTTATTTAAGATCCTTCGACTCCTTTCACCATCACTGTGTATTGTCAGCATCCACAGTTTGTACATGTTTTGTTAGATTTACTTTCCTTGTCAGAGATTATATGTAGTATTGTGTTTTTTTCCTGTCTTTTTGAGAAATACTTGATATGTGTGACTGTATGGGTTTAAGGCACACAGCATAATGGTTTGATTCCCATGTATTGTGAAATAATTAGTATAATAGGTTTAGTTAACATCCACCTTCTCATATAGATACAATAAAAAGAAATTAAAAAGGAAAAGTTTTCTCCTTGTGATGAGAATTCATAAGGTTTATAGTGTTTTTACATTTTTAGTTTTACTGTCCATATGTTTATTGCCAGTATGTAGAAATACAATTATTTTTGTATGTTTTATATTATCCTGTGACCTGGTTGAATTACATTTTTTAGTTCTAAGAGGATATTTTCCCCTCATAGATTCCTTGGATTTTCTATGTGGATGATTATGTCATTTTCTTGAGATGGGTTTTAATTTTTTCCTTTCTTATCTGTATTTCTTTTAATTTTGCCTTGTATTACACTGGCTGCAACTACCAGCACCATGTTGGATAAGACTAGTAAGCATGGACAAGCCAGCACTCACCCCTCTTTGCATGTGCAGATATTTTGCCTTCCACCACTAAATATAATGTGAGTTATAGCTTTGTGGGGTTATTGTGGTATGTCATTCATGAAATTGGAAAGTTCCTCTGTTTTACAAAATAATGAATGTGTGTAGAATTTTGTCAAATTCCTTTTCTACTTCAGTTGATATGATCATATGATTTTTCCCTTTATTCTGTTAATATGACAGATTACATAGATTGCTTTAAAAATATTTATCCAGCCTTGTACCCAAGAAATAAACCACATTTGGTCATGGTGTATAACTTTTTAATATATTGATTAATTCTATTTGCTAATATTTTACTAAGGGTTTTGCATGTATATATAAATTTGGCACTATCTTTGGTTTTAGAATCAGGTTAATAGCAGTTTCATAAGATGAATTGGGGGGATGCCTGGGTGGCTAATCCATTGAGCCTTTAGCTCAGAGTGTCATTCCGGCTTCGGGATTCCAGATTGGGCTTCCTGTGAGGAGCCTGCTTCTCCTTTTTTCTTTTTTTTCCTCTGCCTCTTTCTCTGTGTCTCTATGAATAAATAAATAAAATCTTTAAAAAAAAGAAAGATGAATTGGGAAATTTTCCCTTCTGTTTTCTAAAAGAAGTTGTATAGAGTTAGTGTTAATTCTTTACATATTTACATACAATTCTCTAATGAAACCTTCTTGGACTGGGAAATTCCTTTTTTGAGAGTTTTTAAGTTACAAGTTCAGTATTATTGGTTACAAGGCTACTATATGTCTCTACATATTTCACAATGAGTTAGTTGTGGAAGTATCAGTTTTTCAGGAAACTGGTCCATTTTATCTAAGTTGTCAAATTTATATGTGTACAATTGTTTATAGTATTCCCTTATTGTCTTTTGGGTCAAATTTATATGTGTACAATTGTTTATAGTATTCCCTTATTGTCTTTCTCTCCTTTCACCTATAATCACTTTCACTATTTTTTATATTCCCCATATGAGTGAAATCATATAGTTGTCTTTCTCCTATTGACTTACTTCACTCAGCATAATACCCTCCAGTTCCATCCACCTCAAAGCAAATGGTGGGTATTTGTCGTTTCTAATGGCTGAGTAATATTCCATTGTATACATAGACCACATCTTCTTTATCCATTCGTCTTTCAATGGACACGGACACGAGGCTCCTTCCACAGTCTGGTTATTGTGGAAAAGGCTACTATAAACATCGGGGTGCAGTTGTCCTGGGGTTTCACTGCATCTGTATCTGTGGGGTAAATCCCCAGCAGTGCACTTGCTAGGTGGTAGGGTAGCTCTCTTTTTAACTGTTTGAGGAACCTCCACACAGTTTTCCAGAGTGACTGCACCAGTTCTCATTCCCACCAACAGTGCAAGAGGGTTCCCCTTTCTCCACATCCTCTCCAACATTTGTTGTTTCCTGCCCTGTTAATTTTCCCCATTCTCACTGGTATGAGGTGGTATCTCATTGTGGTTTTGATTGGTATTTCCCTGATGGCAGGTGATGTGGAGCATTTTCTCACATGCTTGTTGGCCATGTCTATGTCTTCTTTGGTGAAATTTCTGTTCATGTCTTCTGCCCATTTCATGATTGGATTGTTTGTTTCTTGGTTGTTGAGTTTAATAAGTTCTTTATAGATCTTGGATACTAGCCCTTTATCTGATATGTCATTTGCAACTATCTTCTCCCATTCTGTAGGTTGTCTTTTAGTTTTGTGGACTGTCTCTTTTGCTGTGCAGAAGCTTTTTATCTTGATTAAGTCCCAATAGCTCATTTTTGCTTTTGTTTCCCTTGCCTTCACAGATGTATCTTGCAAGAAGTTGCTGTGGCTGAGTTCAAAAAGGGTGCTGCCTGTGTTCTCCTCTAGGATTTTGATGGATTCCTGTCTCACATTTAGATCTTTCATCCATTTTGAGTTTATCTTTGTGTATGGTGTAAGAGAATGGTCTGAGTTTCATTCTTCTGCACGTGGCTGCCCAATTTCCCCAGCACCATTTATTAAAGAGACTGTCCTTTTTCCAGTGGATAGTCTTTCCTGCTTTTTGAATATTAGTTGACCATAGAGTTGAGGGCCCTTTTCTGGGTTCTCTATTCTGTGCCATTGATCTACGTGTCTGTTTTTGCCAAGCACGGATTCTCAGGTAGGATTCTCCTCTTGCTCTTTAGGGCCCCACGGCATTTTGCATGGAGCCATGAAACTGCCTCAGAGAATCTTTCACATGAGTGTTAAAAGCTATGAGAGATAAAGCAACGGAACTCTGGCCACAGAACCCACGAGGGCATCCACATGTGGGATATCTTTTTCCAGGGGAAGGGAGTAGCCGACCTCTAGAACCTCAAAGCCCCAACCATAGACATGCATGGCCCACCTTAACTCAGGTGACTTCAGGTTGGAACTCCAGGCGTGTTGCTCCTTCTTTGGGAAATCTGGTGCTATCACTGATTTCCCACATCATTACACACCTGGGTCTCTGCACCTCCAATGCTCTGGCCATAATCCCAGCAGGAAATGCTGGAGGAAGGGCACAAGAGAACAGAACCTGAAACGTGGCCTCAGGAAATAGATCCAGACAGAAAAAGGAAACATCCCAAATAGAAAACAGTAAGTGTATGTTGTCACAGTCACTGCATCACAGTCAGGAAACCTGGCAGCGGTTTTGTCTGGAGGACTCTGCCTTCTGTCTCTGAGACCCACAAAGTTGCACAAGGAGGGTGGTGGTTCTGGACACAAGCAAGCACTGCTCCCAGTAGCAGTTGTCCTCTTATAACAACCTCCCACCCCACCCCATGGCTTGTGGACCAAGAGTCAAACCTCAGCCATGACAAGGGCTCAAAGAATAGATGCTTCCATTCCGTTGGCAAAATTTGTGGTGACCAAATATGATAAGTTTGGGGAGTGATCCTAAGTTAGTGTGTCTTCTTGTTCATTTGCTTTTCCTTTTTTCTTAGAAAAAAATTTATTTTATTTATTCATGAGAGACACAGAAAGGTAGAGACGTAGGCAGAGGGAGGAGCAGGCTCCAAGCAGAAAGCTCAGTGTGGGACTCCATTCCAGGAATGCGGGATCACGCCCTGAACCAAAGGAAGAGGCTCAAACACTGAGCCACCCAGGCGTCCCTCGTTCACTTTTCATCCCTATACTCTTTTTTTTTTTTAAGATTTTATTTATTTATTCCAGAAAAAGAGAGAGAGGCAGAGACACAGGCAGAGGGAGAAGCAGGCTTCGTGCAGGGAGTCTGATGTGGGACTCAATCCTGGGACTCCAGGATCACGCCCTGGCCAAAGGCAGCTGCTAAACCGCTGAGCCACCCGGGGATCCCGTCATCCCTATACTCTTCTCCCTAAATGAAATCTGCACCTTCCTGAATATCTCGATAAGCTGCAGATCAGCTCCGCTTCCTGGTGTCCCCGCCGCCTCCCGTCCTCCCCCTGGAATCACAGGGAACCACAGGGTGAGACTCAGCTGGTGCTGGGACGTGGCCGAAATGGGCGCCTGGAGAAGAAACAACAGTCAAAAGTAACTTGGTGAGTGACTTCGTGGCCCCGAAGCGACCGGTCTAATACTAGAGAAAGGGCTTTAGATCAGAACGCAGCGGTTGCCCAACCGGGGAGTCAGGAGCTTTACAAACACGTGCAACCCCGGTTCCACCAGAGAGCTCACCGGGTGCACGATCACTGGCTGGGGAACCGGGAGCTGGGGGAGGGAGAAGGGGGCAGGCGTGGAACTTAGATGCCTCCCGGTTGAGGTGCTTGTGGTCCAGGGGTGAGAACCGCTCCCTGGGGTATGCAGCTGGGGTACCGAGGGAGCTGAGCTGTGGCACAGTTGAGCAAGGAGGAGACGGTGAAAATATTTGCATCTGTGTTATCAGGGGTATTGTTCTATCGTTCTCCTTTTTGGTGTGGTCTTTGTCTGGTTTTGGAATTAAGGTGATTCTGGCCTCATAGAACGAGTTTGGAAGTATTCTGTCCCTTTCTTTCCTTTGCAACAGCTTTAGCAGAATAGGTATTGTTTCTTCTTTAAACATTTGATAGAATTCCCCTGGAAGCCATCTGGCCCTGGATTTTAGAGTTTTGGTTTTTTTTAAAGATTTTATTTGTTTATTCATGAGAGACACAGAATGAGAGAGAGAGGCAGAGACACAGGCAGAGGGAGAAGCAGGCTCCATGCAAGGAACCTGACGTGGGACTCCATACCTGGTCTCCGGGTTCATGCCTTCGGCTGAAGGCAGTACTAAACCACTGAGCCACCCGGGGTTGCCCGGATTTTAGAGTCTTTGGAGGTTTTTGATGACTGCTTCAATTTCCTCCCTGGTTATTGGCCTGTTCAGGTTTTCTATTTTTTCCTGTTCCAGTTTTGGTAGTTTGTGGTTTTCCATAAATTCACCCATTTCTTCTAGATTGCCTAATTTATTGAAGTATAGCTGCTCATAATATGTTTTTGAAATCATTTCTACTTCCTTGGTATTGGTTGTGATCTCTCCTCTATCTTTCATGATTTTATTAATTTGAGTCTTTTTTTCTTTTTGATAAGGCTGGCAAATGGTTTATCTACCTCATTCTTTCAAAGAACCAACTCCTGGTTTTGTTGATCTTTTCTACAGCTCTTCTGGTCTCTATTTCATTGAGTTTTGCTTGAATCTTTATTATCTCTCTTCTTCTGCTTGGTGTAGGTTTTATTTGCTGTTCTTTCTCCAGTTCCTTTAGGTGCAAGGTTAGCTTGTGTATTTGAATTTTTTCCAATTATTCGAGGGATGCTTGTATTGAGATGTATTTTCCTCTTCGGACTGCTTTTGCTGTATGCCAAAGATTTTGAATGGTTGTATCTTCATTTTCATTAGTTTCCATGAATCTTTTTAATTCTTCTCTAATTTCCTGGTTGACCCATTTATCTTTTAGTAGGATGCTTTTTAACTTCCACGTGTTTGTGTTTCTTCCAATTTTTTTCTTGTGACTGAGTTCTAGTTTCAAAGCATTGTGGTCTGAAAAATGCAGGGGACAATCCCAGTCTTTTGGTATTGGTTGAGACCTGATTTCTGACCCAGTAGTATGTGGTCTATTCTGGAGAAAGTTTCATGTGCACTTGAAAAGAATGTGTATTCAGTTGCCTTCAGATGGAAAGTTCTGTATATATCTGTGAAATCCATCTAGTCCTGTGTATCATTTAAAGCCCTTGTTTCTTTTGGTGATATTGTGCTTAGAATATCTGTTATTTGCAGAAAGTGCCGTGTTGAAGTCTCCTACTATTAGTGTATTATTATCTAAGCATGTCTTTACTTTGGTTATTTTTTTAAGATTTTATTTATTTATTCATGAGAGATGCAGAGAGAGAAAGAGAGGCAGAGAGAGAAGCAGGCCCCATGCAGGGAGCCTGATGTGGGACTGGATCCCAGGTCTCCAGGATCACGCCCTGGGCTGAAGGCAGCGCTAAACCGCTGAGCCATCCGGGGTTGCCCCTTTACTTAGGTTATTAATTGATTGATATACTTGGCAGCTCCCAGATTAAGGGGCATAAATATTCATGATTGTTAGGTCTTGTTGGACAAACCCTTTTAGTATGATATATGATATAGTGTCCCTCTTCATTTCTTACTACAGTCTTTGGGATAAACTTTAATTTATCTGATATGAGGATTGCTAAAGAAGGGTTAATTTAACCAAGTTGATTCCACAGGAAATATCTGGAGGCATTTCCTTGGTCCAAGCAGACCCGTCTGATCCAGGCCCTGGCACTTAGCCTCTGTTGGTCTCAGAAATGGTTGTGCGTGTTAGAACAGCCCGTCCAGAAGGTGACCTAAGATAGTTCTTTGGTTTTGCCCTCACCCAGCCGGCCTTGGGGATCCGGCGGCTCACGAACAACGTTGAGACTTGAGAAGGACTCATTTCTTTCAGAGGAAAAACAGTCCTGGCCCAGGACAGAGAAAGGGGTGTTTGTCTTTTCCAAGTAACTGGCTGCTTCCAGGAAAGCATGAGGATGAGCAAACCGAGAGGTCTGCAGGTGCTCTACTTCAGGGCTTGGCGGGTTTCTCCTCTTTCCCACCGAAGCACCTGCTGGCTGCGGGCTGGGGGGGGGGGGTGGGGAGGACCCATAGACAGCGGGCCAGTCTGCAGGGCGCTGAAGTGGAACCTTCGTCACCTGCTCGCGCTGGAGGGGGGGCGGGCAGGCGGCCTCTCCTCTGGGGGACTGTCACCCTCATGTCCTCCCTGGAGTGGAGTGTTTGCAGGTAAGCACAGTTCACCTCGGACCTGGAGACCCCATCCTCTCGGGGAGGCAGAGGCCCCCTCTCGTCCAGCGACGCTCCTCCTGGTCTGCTGTAGTCAGGTGGGTAAAGCCTTTCGCGGGAATGAATCCTAGGACAGTCGGTCCAGGGCGTTAAAGCTGGTCTTTAGAACCGGGGAGCCTTGCTGGAGCTTACAGGCCCTTCCGTTCCTAGAGGAGGCACCAGGTCGGAACCTGCGGAGCCCTGGCGTCCCCTCCCCCACCCTGCTCGCTGCGCACCGGGCTCTGGGCTGTGGTTTCTGCACCACAGCGCTTGGTCCTCCACGCGCCTGGGACCTTCAAGGAGTCACGTCCTGAGGACCAGCTCCCCGCGCACCAGCTCCACGTAACTGCTAGTAGGGATTCCGCATGGAGTTTTAGTCCTTTTTTTTTTTTTTTTTTAGAATGTTGAAAATTAAAATTTCCTCCAGTTGCAAAGTTAAAACTTTGAAAGCAGAGAAACCTTCTACATCTTAGCTTCCAGGTTTGGAGATATGTTCACACTGGCAGGCGGTGTGGCCTAAAGGATAAGGCATCT
Source organism: Nyctereutes procyonoides (assembly GCF_905146905.1). NCBI lineage: Eukaryota > Metazoa > Chordata > Mammalia > Carnivora > Canidae > Nyctereutes > Nyctereutes procyonoides. The sequence continues at coordinate 336,843 of NW_026575043.1, forward strand.
GATTCTGGAACAGAAGAATGAGGGTTCAAGTTCCTTCGTGGTTGTCGTTCCTTTACTGGCAAACAATCGTTTGATTCCTACCGGTGCACCCTCGAGTAGCTTTGTGAACCTCAAAGGAGTTCAGAGTCCTGAAAGAAGCAAGCCTGTTGTGTGCTCCTGAGTTACTAATAACTTGCATTTTGTCACTGGGCTCTGATCACTATAGAGGCTAGTAAAACACTAATGCACGGTTCCCTACAATGCGGCAGCCCCACTCTAGAACCCGCCAGCAGAGGCCCACAAGGGGATGGGAGGGTGGAAGAGCCGACTGCGAACATTTCTCCGGAAAACTGGATTTCAGGGGGGCTTCTATTTAAGAGTTAGGGGTTTGGAGGGAGTGAGGGATGCCGAGCCTGGAACAGGCACCCTCATAGAGGGTGAACTATCTGGGCTCAGGGATCTAACTTCTGAAAAATTACTCAAAGCTAGCAAGTCAATTATTCTCTCATCTTCCCATTATTTGCCTTTATTAGAAGCACAGGGTAATGGCATTTCCATCACATGATTTGTGGGAAAGTCCTGTGAAGGCAGACTTGATGTTGACCAAAACAGCCAGTCATCTTACCAAAACTTGGTTCTTGACCAGGGATGGAGGCAGCCCTAGGTTGTCCTACTTGAACTATTCTGAGCCACTCAGAGGGATTAATAGATCAACTCCTTCAATTGTTCATAAGATTTTTAACTTTCACTTTGGGAAGATTTTATATTCCTTATGCATTGCCATTTTTTGTGGTCACTCACGTGCTTACCACTCACCCCTAATGATTTGGGATCCAGTTTTTGGTGGTGCTGATTGGATGGGTTGGGGAGGGAGCCAGAAGAAAAGAGAGAGGTAGGGAAGTTCTCTTGGGCCAATTCTGGCTTCTCTAGTTACTGTCTCTTTCCTGAGTCAAAATAAGAGACTAAACAAGGATGTCTGTTAGGTTCTTTATTTTTCCTCCTCTTTCCATTTTTTTTCCTGTTGTGATCTTCAATGTTACTGAAAAATAGAACTCAAGGTGAACTTATAAGTATTGTGGTAGGCACATTTCATGATGAAAATGTATGGTAAACTGGACTCTCTCCCACTTTTTTTCCTGTCCCATCTTGTCCTCCTTTTGCCAAAACAGCCATCCTTTGTGGTACCAAGGACTATGCAGTAGAACCCCCGCAGTTGCAAAGGCAATGCACTACATCATTGGTCTTCTTGTCATGTAAGCAGGGAAGTCATGATAGAACAATGAAGAAGTACAAGAAAGTTGTGGTTATGGAATAAAGAACATACGTGGAGATACAGGAGATTGTAACTCGAGATCTGTATTTCAGTACCCAAGGACAAAAAATCGGCTTGTGCTATACAGTCTTCATAAAAATCGGTGGCATTTTTGGATGGTATTGATAAACCTAAGAGTTGGCAAGAAAAAGTCCACTAAGTTTGAAATCATTAGGCTAGAGCCTCTCTTTGGCATTTCTGATTCAAGAAACTTGCCACTCCAATCTGACATTTGTACACAGTAGCTGAGACATATTTAAATTTAAAACATTTGGGGATGCGTGGCTAGCTGACTTAGTAGAGAATACAACTCTTGCTCTCAGAGGTTTTGGGTTCAAGCCCCACCTTGAGAACAGTGCCTACTTAAAAGAGTGCTTAAGTTAAAAACATTTATCCATTATAATAATAATTAATTATATAAAAAATTATTTGTATAATTAGCCTAAGTAGGTAAATTTTCTCTTTTTTGAACTGTAGAATTTGTAACAGAAAGTATCACAGTGATTTTTGAGCTAATTGAAGATGTGAAACACAGCAAATACATCTCATTCCTTTGGGATCTTTTTCTGCAAAGTGCTGGAAAAGTATTTAGTGTAGTCCAGCTGTTGTTTGGAAGACCTCCAAAAGACAATTTTTTTTAAAAAGTTAATATCAACAATGATAAGTCATGCTGTCCATATATACCTTAGTATGTGATGAAAAATATGATCTCTATATATAGATTTATACATAATATATAATATAAATATATATAAATATAAATATCTCTCTCTCTCTCTATATATATATATATTTCCCTCTGTGTGTGTGTGTATATATATATATATTTCCCTCTGTGGTCTTCCTCCTCAAAACTCATAGCCCAGCCTAATCATGACAAAAAGAGCAGATGAATTCCAGTAGAGGAGCATCCTACAACATACCGGACGAGAATCCCTCTAAGCTATCATAGTTATTGTGATTGCTAATTTTGTGTGTCAATTTGGCTGGGCTAAGGGATGCCCAGATAAGTAAAACATTATTTCTGGGTGTGTCTGTGAAAGCAGGTTAGCATTTAATTCAGTAGACTGAATAGAGAGATCTTCCCTCACCAGTGAGGGTCAAAAAGGAACAAAAGGACAAAAGAAAGTAGAATCTTTCTGTGTGCTTGAGCTAGGAAATCTCTCTTTTCTTGCCCTCAGACATCCTGTGCTCCTGGTTAATAGGCCTTCCAACTGGGGCTGAATTATGTCACTAGGTTTTCTGGTCCCAGCTTGTAGATGGCAGATTACAGGACTTCTCAGCATTCATAACTTCATGAGCCAATTCCTATATTAAATCTCTTCATAGGTATCTTGTTACAATAAAATACAATGGAGAATACACTTGAAAATTCCCCAAGCAGACATAACCATGGAAGCCACATAAGCAAAGCCAAATCTAGCTTATTTCATGAATACAAGTGAAACTTAACTGAGGTTATTACTTGTAAATGTCTCTAATAATCATAAAAGAAACTTAAGTCATCTTCTAAAATAAAATGGTATAGGATAACCACTTTAACCCACCCCCTGCTGCCTTGAAACCTCCATTATAATAACCAGTTGTTTTATTTTATTATTTTTAAAAATATTTTATTCATTTATTCATGAGAGATACAGAGAGAGAGGCAGAGACACAGACAGAGGGAGAAGCAGGCTCTCCCTAACGAGCCTGATTCCGGGCTGTGGGATCATGACCTGAGCCGAAGGCAGACGCTCAACTGCTCAACCACTCAGCCACCTAGGTGTCCCATAACCAGTTGTTTTAATGTTCATTTTTCAAGCCATCTTGTGCTGTGCTGCCCCTGAGTTTCATATCAGTTCTGGAACTGAAGACTTTCAGTTCAGAAACTGTCCTTTTGTACACAGCAAACCTTTAGTCAATACTAGTTCATTGATTTGGCTTTAATTTTTACTGTCTTTGACAATCTCTTTATATTCTATTGGTTTTGTCTCTCTGGAGAACCCTCACTAAGACAGTCATTGAAAACAAGAAAAATGGGCAGCCCTGGTGGCTCAATGGTTTAGTGCTGCCTTAGGCCCAGGGTATGATCCTGGAGACTTGGGATCAAGTCCCACATTGGGCTCCTTGCATGGAGCCTGCTTCTTCCTCTTCCTGTGTCTCTGCCTCTCTCTGTGTGTGTCTCTCATGAATAAATAAATAAAATCTTTGAAAAAAAAAAACAAAAAAAAAATCTAAGAAAATATCATAGCCAAAAAAAAAAAAAAAAAAAGACACATGACAACTAAATGTACTTGGTTTTGTGGAACAGACAAAAGCTATTAGGCTAAAAACCAAGAAAATCTTGAATACACTATGAAATTTATTTATTTATTTTTTAAGATTTTATTTATTTATTTATTCATGAGAGGTACAGAAAGAGGCAGAGACCTAGGCAGAAAGAGAAGCAGGCTCCATGCAAGGAACCTGATGCGGGACTCGATCTCCAGATTCCAGGACCATGCCCCATGCCAAAGGCAGACGTGCCTAGCCGCTGAGCCACCCAGGTGACTATGGAATTTATTTAATAAAAATCTATCAGTGTGCCAGGCTGGCTCAGTTGGTGGAGCATGGTGACTCTTGATATACAAGACTCTTTGAGCTCCAGACTGGGTGTAGAGATTACTTTAAAAAGTAAAATAAAATAAAAAGGTATCAATGTTGGTTTGTTAATTTAGTAAATGTTACCATCTCTTTTTAAAAATTTATTTATTTGAATCCTAGAGGAAAACACAGGCAGCACCGTTTTTGAACTTGGTCACAGCAACTTCTTGCAAGATACATCCATGAAGGCAAGAGAAACAAAAGCAAAAATGAATTATTGGGGCTTAATCAATATAAAAAGCTTCTGCACAGCAAAAGAAACAGTCAATAAGACTAAAAGACAACCTACAGAATGGGAGAAGATATTTGCAAATGACATATCAGATAAAAGGCTAGTATCCAAGATCTATAAAGAACTTATTAAACTCAACACCCCCCCCAAAAAATAAAAATAAACTCAACACCCAAGAAACAAACAATCCAATCATGAAATGGGCAGAAGACACGAACAGAAATTTCACCAAAGAAGACATAGACATGACTAACAAGCACATGAGAAAATGCTCCACATCACCTGCCATCAGGGAAATACCAATCAAAACCACAATGAGATACCACCTCATACCAGTGAGAATGGGGAAAATTAACAGGGCAGGAAACAACAAATGTTGGAGAGGATGTGGAGAAAGGGGAACCCTCTTGCACTGTTGGTGGGAATGAGAACTGGTGCAGTCACTCTGGAAAACTGTGGAGGTTCCTCAAACAGTTAAAAAAAGAGCTACCCTATGACCCAGCAATTGCACTGCTGGGGATTTACCCCAAAGATACAGATGCAGTGAAAAACCAAGACACCTGCACCCTGATGTTTATCGCAGTAATGTCCACAATAGCCAAACTGTGGAAGGAGCCTCGGTGTCCATCGAAAGATGAATGGATAAGATGTGATCTATGTATACAATGGAATATTCCTCAGCCATTAGAAACGACAAATACCCACCATTTGCTTCGAGGTGGATGGACCTGGAGGGTATTATGCTGAGTGAAGTAAGTCAATCGGAAAAGGACAAACATGATATGGTCTCATTCATTTGGGGAATATAAAAATTAGCGAAAGGGAATAAAGGGAAAGGAGAGAAAATCAGTGAAAATATCAGTGAGGGTGACAAAACATGAGAGACTCCTAACTCTGGGAAATGAACAAGGGGTAGTGGAAGGGGAGGTGGACAGGAGGGTTGGGGTGACTGGGTGATGAGCCCTGAGGGGGGCACTTGGCGGGATGAGCACTGGGTGTTATGCTATATGTTGGCAAATTGAATTCCAATTAAAACATTAAAAAATTTTATTTATTTGAGAGAGAGCCCCTGAAGGGGGAACCAGAGGGAGAGGGAGAAGCAGATTCCCTTTCTGAGCAGTGGGGCTTGACTCTGGGATCATAACTTGAGCCAAAGGCTGACCCCACTGAACCAATCAAGTGCCCCTAAATGTATCATCTTAATGTTAGATAATAATAGGAAAAACTGGGGGCAGGGTATATAAGAAATCTCTGTAATATCCTCTCAGGTTTTTTCTCCCTGCAAATCTTGTACTGTTCCAAAGTTAAATTTTACTTACAAGATAAAAAAAGATCTGTTTTAGACATACAGGAGAAGAGAGTGTTTAAAAGGATTTAGAGCAAATCTGCTGCAGATTGAGTGCATTTCTTACAGAGCTTGGCTCCCACAATTAACACGAGGGTGACTTACAGGGCCAATGCCACTGATATCTATGGAGATTTCCTTGTCACATTCAACATACAGTTAAACAAAATCATAATCATGTGAATGGTAAAGTACACTGCAAACATTCCCAGAGCTACTCGCAAAGGAAGTTGGATTCAGCCCTTTGTGGATGTGAGTTTAAAAGAGGCTGTGCAAAGCTGAAAGAATCTACACCAGAACTGCGTTGGTGCATCTTCAGACTCAAGGCCTGATGCGCTTCCAATTCCGCCATCTACAAGTACATGGTTTCAGCGGGAATCCAAATTCAAATAAAGCAGGTGTAGTCGCTGCTTAACCTTCCCCCCTCATTCTTTCCCTTGTATTTCAAACTCAAACACGCTAAAAAAAAAAAAAAAATCCATTGCTGCCAGCGAAATGCCCACACTCTGGATTGGAGTGTGTTTCTAAGCTCAGCGCTGCTCCTATGGCTGGTGCAGCACATGCAGCACCAGGTCTACTGTTCCAGATGCTCCAGATGCGCGACCGCTGGGCCGCCGGATGCTGCAACAGGACACTCTGAGTCCGGTAGTCTTTGGCAAAACAAGAGGAGAGCCGCTCCGGTGAGGAGCCCCCTCTCAAACCACTTACCTTCTTTCTCCAAGGGTCTGGACACCTGCGGCAGTGACGCGGAGCTTGGTCACTGTCTACCCTCGCTCCTGCCCTGTCTACCTATCCTACCTGTCCACTGAGACCTCGCCAACTACTCTTCTTCGGTCCCTGCCTTCACTGCCTCTTCCCTCCTCCCCCGGCTTCACCTTTGTCCCGCCTGGAGCCTGGTGCTCTCCCTACTCCACTCCTCCCCTGCAGACCCTCCTGAGCTCCCTCCAGATCCCAGCACTCTCCTTCCTGTGTGGCAATAACAGAACTTGTGCAGGCACCTGTCCTCCCCGCCCCCTTTTCTGCCTGAAGGCTTGGAATTTTGTCCAAAATCGGCATCTAGGTTAACAGTTGCACCAGGTTTTGCCTCCAGGTGGGAAGCGGCGCCTTGGCGCCCTGAGGATGGATGAAATCGCGGGCGTGTGCAGGCGCGGCTGTGCTCCCTGGCCCCCTTCTCCCCGGCCACCCCCCCCCCACCTCTTCGTTCTGGCAGCTCGGTCTGCAGGGGACAGTGTAGGGAGCCGGGCGTCCACATTGGTCTGCTCTCCTCGGTGCCCCCCGCCCACGCGCAGACACAGCGGCCAGTGGTCCCCGGAGCCGGTTCTCCAGAGCCTACCAGGAGCCTGAGACGCTCACCTGCCACTCGTGCGCGCCGAGGATTGGGAACAGTGACCGCCGGTCCTAAGCCCCACCGGGGTCCGTGTGCGTTCCCGGGGCTCCCGGGGCGCGTCTTTGTATCCACTCTTCCTTCCACCCCTGCACCTCCTTTGGCTTTTCTGGCAGTTTCCTGGGCAGAGAAGGACGTTGTTCAACAAGGAGGATGTGAAGACCTGACAAAAAGGCCCAACCCTCGCGGTGGCCTGGAGCGGGCCGAGCAGTCCGTTGGCAAAAAGCAGCCTTCCATTGAGGGAGGGGAGGAGGGGTCAGAATGCATTTGTCCTCCTGTCACAACTGACACTGGAGTCAGTCCCAGAGATTTCAAAGACGGAAAAACCTGCCCTCGGGCAGCCCGGGTGGCTCAGCGGTTTAGCGTCGCCTTCGGATCAGGGCGTGATCCTGGAGACCCATCTCGGACTCCTTGCGTGGAGCCTGCTTCTCCCTCTGCCTGTGTCTGTGCCTCTCTCTCTGTGTCTCTCATGAATAAATGAATAAAATCTTAAAAAAAAAAACCTGCCCTCATCTTCAGATGAGGCTGTAAATACACGCCATGGGGAGCCCTGCTGCTAGCCACCTGAGGGGCTGTAGCTCAGTGGTAGAGTGCATGTTTAGCAGGCACGAGTCCTTGGATTCGGTCCACCGCCCCTGACCGGGGTGGAGGGGGTGACCCAGTCTCACCCTTTTCCCTAGGGTGCCATCAGAGGCCACCCGGATGCCTGGCACCATTCAGAAGCAGCCAGTTCTGCTTTGCTGCTAATTTTCATTATTATTAAGAAGTGGGGGAGAGAAAAGACAGAAATGGGGGAAGGAGACCCTTGGGAAAATCCCTTTAGATGCTTGCTCCCTAGCCCTTTTGCTCAGCTGAGCCTGTGTTAATACATCCTTCCCGCCTTCAGGTCCCCATTCACCTCTGCACCCCGCACTCCCCCCTAATCTTCATGGGCACCCTAGGTCTGCCCAATCACCAGTCCTGGGGTGCCGCGAGCCCAGCTTTTTCTTGTGAAAAAGTGTTTACTGTCCAAGGGAAAAGCACTTCTGGTGAAACTCGGAAGCTTCCAAAATCCATTGTCAAGAAAGTTTATGTACAGAGGGGGAAGGAGCAGCAAGCTATCTTGAAACGTGGGACAAGAGGTTTTAAGCTCACCTCCCGTGGGTTGAAGAGAACCTTGGGGTCCCTACATCCCAGGTGGAACCGGAGGCGCAGCCCCGCTGCCCAAAGCCCATGTACTGGTGAGGATCCAGAGGTATGGATCCAACGCCACGTGCCCAAGTCCCCCGGGTCCTTCTGGTTCCTCCTGCTCCCCCCCCCCCACCTCCGCCTCAACGCGACGAGGCGCCCTCTCCTGCACACTTCTGGCCTCTCCACAGCACCCACATGCACTGTCTCCTCCTCGCTCAACTGTGCCACAGCTCAGCTCCCTCGGTACCGCAGCTGCATACCCCAGGGAGTGGTTCTCACCCCTGGACAAGCACCTCAACCGGGAGGCATCTAAGTTCCACGCCTGCCCCCTTCTCCCTCCCCCAGCTCCAGCTCCCAGATTAGGCTTTAAAAGTCCATTAGGCACGGGTCTTGGGCTCCCTTGACGCCTGCAGACTGCACCCCACTCCCCACCCCTGCAGAAGCTGGGCCCGGCGCCACCACCTGGGCTCCGAGGCGAGGGTGGGGGGCGCTGGGGGCGTTCTGGGGGCTGGCGGGCGGCCTGCCGGGTGAGCACTGGGGGCGCACTGGAGGCGCACACGAGGCGCGCAGGGAGCGCGCTTGGGGCGCGCTGGGGAGCAGGGGAGACCGGCCCCTGCGCCTTGGACCGCACAGTGCTCTAAAGCTTAGGAAACTTCACAGACCTAGTTTCTCTCTTTTTTTTTTTTTCTTCCCTTTCTTTAGGGATTCTGCCTCATGAGACCTAAAGTGAATGGGTCTGTGGACGGGACTGCAGCTCGGTGTTTCAGGCGGTGTTGAGGCTGACGAGTGCAGCTGTCTTCCTTTTCTCTCTTCTGTGAATGTTCGTGTCTTGGGTGGCACCAAGTCCCATGGAGTAGAAATGGCATAATATTGAAGAGAATACATTGGATTGTATATTATTTTAATAAAGCAGGAGAAACGTGGCTAAGCGCACGAAAAAGTACGGTTGGAGGAGCCGGGGGTTGAACCCGGGACCTCGTACGTGCGAAGCACACGCTCTATCACTGAGCTACACCCCTACCCACTCGAGGTTTCCCCGGATCTCCTATAAAATTTAAATTGTATCTGTGGCTCGCATTAGTTTCTGTTGAAACTAAATGTGCCCAGTTCGACTAGATTTCAGGAAGCACCTTCATCGTGAAAGTGATTTAAGTCAGCAGTGGAGTTTTAGCCTTTTCATGTGAGATATAGGAGTTTAAGTTCAAGTCCTGTTGAAGAATCATGTTTCCTTTTCCTCTCTGTTATTTCCAACTTTTATATGGAAATCAACTGGGGCTTTCTAAAGAGCACGTTGGTGTATGTTGCTCCATTTTTCAAGCCTGCTGTTGACTCGACTGGGTTCTAAAAAGCAGGATGGGCGGGGCGTGGGGGCGGGACAGGTCAAATCCAGGACTGCAACAGATTGAGAAAGCCGTAAATGTATACAGTACAGTGATTTTTTTTACGCTGTCCTGATCTAGGCAGGCAACTTTGGAGGCTCTTTCAAGGATCTGCTAAATAGATGAAACAATGAATTTTTTTTTTTTTTAAATTTATGATAGTCACAGAGAGAGAGAGAGAGAGAGGCAGAGACACAGGCAGAGGGAGAAGCAGGCTCCATGCACCGGGAGCCCGACGTGGGATTCGATCCCGGGTCTCCAGGATCGCGCCCTGGGCCAAAGGCAGACGCTAAACCACTGCGCCACCCAGGGATCCCTGAAACAATGAATTTAACAATGAAAGGCAAGGGAGAAATTTGAGGAACAATGTAGATTGATACAGGATTTGGAATCTTATTGAAGTCTAATACTTAGTATTTAGGAAAGCATGCAGGTTGGATTTTGCAGATGGTGACACCTTTTGCAAAGAATAGTAAATATAGGAGGAGGGGTGAGAATTGTTTGTTGTTGTTGTTATTGGTTTGTTGATTTGTGTATAGGTAGGGCAATAAGAGGGAAATGTATAGTTTGGGTTTAGAAATGACAAAATTTAAATGTCTGTGGATTAGCCTCTTGAGGATGTCTGCCCTAAGCACATTACAATCTGCAGACATCTCTGAACCTGAATTTCAGATATTTTGTGGCTGGGAGGAGAGCGCTCTTTAGAAGTGGATAGAGTAAGGACTTAAAGTTATCCACTAAGACTAGTAGATAAAGAACTTATTATTGGTATTAATGGGAAAAAATGGGATTGGTCCTACATCGATCTCATTTTTTAAAAGTTTATACTCTTTGCTATGGTCTTAAATTTTCCTTAGAACAAAAGTAAAGGTCTCATTTCCTACCATGAGCTTCCTGAGCTTCCAGATAAGATGATTATCTCTTCTTTGACCCTCTTTGTTGATCTATGACTATTTTAATTATATCAGACTACATATCAAACTTCTCAAAATTGAACAACTTTAAACCATCAATTACATTTGCTCACAATTCTCTGGGTCAGAAATTTTGGCTGGGTCCCTTCTGCTGCTGGGAGCCAGTTGGGATTGTTCACTGCTCTTTATTTAGCTGGTAGCAGGGTTGGACTCAAAGGTCTGAGGAGGCTCCACTGTGGTGTATCAGTGCTTCTCTATCTAGTTTCCTGTTCACTTTTCTCTCCATGGTTCTAGGTTGGGCTTTCTCATAGCATGCTGATCCCATTGTAGTCAGACTCCTCACAGAGCAGCTTCTGAGACTGGCTATTGCAAAAGAAGCAAAAGCAGAACCTGCAGATCGTGTAAACTGTCTGTGCAAGGAAACAGCATCACTTCCTCTAGTCTCCAAAGGAAAATCTTTGAGCAGAAACACTGTTCACAGGGGCTGGTTTATTGAAAGAGAGGGTCTTTTGCTTCCACAGCATGCATTCAGTGCAGAGCATCTCGTTTTCGCCATCTTCAGGTACAGTTGAATGGGAAGGAGACAAGGAGATGGTTGACTTCTTAGAAGCCAAGACCTCTCCATTACCTGGATTTACCTGAAAGTGAAGTATTCTGTATTGCCAGAGATGAACATTATTTTGTCTCCAAAATTAAAGCAGATCAATGACGGGATTTTCCTTAGTCATTTTATTCAGGCTCTTAACTGAAGAAACAAAAGCCTGTGTTTGAATTCCTGTATTCTGTTCCTGGTATGTAATAAAGGATCAGGGATAGTTGTTTGTCCAAGGCATTCGGCTTGCCATCTGAAGTGTTTTTCCAGAGACAGTTGAGATCCTGCTCACATCACCCTAATTTCTCTCATTCTCTTGTCTTTAGGATTAGCTATTCTGGCTAAAGAAGTTGCACAGGGGTCTCTCCCTCTCCTTCTCTCCTCCACTCATCCCTTCTCCCTCCCTCTTTCTCTTCCTCTCACTTGGATCTTCCTTTTTTAAGTCCTATTGCAAAATGATGGTCCAGGTGACAAAGTTGGTTGCATTTGGGGCTGTTGAATAAGTCTTTTCTTCTCCTTTCTTTCTTCTGATGTTTCACCAGTCATTTTTACTTTCCATGTGAGCAGAAAAACAAAAAACAGAAAAGTAGACTTGGCATCCCTGAAAGAATGTACCAATGTGGAGCAAAACTGAAAGAAATGCCTCTGGAGGTGCTGGGCATCGAACCCAGGGCCTCATGCCTGCAAAGCATGCGCTCTACCACTGAGCTACACCCCCCAGACAACAACTGCTTGTTTTGTGATATATTAGGAAATGTGGTATCTTCTGTATTCTTTGGCAAGGCCATTTGTGTGTGTGTGTGTGTCAGAAAATTTATTCTGTTAACTGAATTAATTCTACGTTTCTAAATTGGATTGTTTTCCAGAATAGTAAATTCTAAGTCCAGATTTAAACCATTCCTGCTCCTAGGTTCTTCCCAGCCAGGGACAGTCTTCTCTAAGATCTTCTTACTGCCCTAATGCCTGTGTTTTGTTTTGTTTTGTTTTTGAGAACCACTTTGGAAAGTCTTGAGTTAGGAGTTTCCCTTCATTCTTTTTCTCTACCATGTCTTTCTCCTCCACAGATCACTCTACCTGATTTCCATTGGCTGTCTTGTCTGCACCCACCTCTTCAAGTGTCTGGTCTGTAATCACTCTCTTCCTCACTTTCTAGACTACTTGCCTTTCTCACCAGCCAACTTCAAGACCAGGATATCTTGCTCTAGAAAACCAAGGAAGCACTTTGACAACCTATATGCAAAATGAAAATCATTATTGCTCATTTCCAATCATGCTGGATTCCTCAATTCCATATCTTCAAAAGTGGTCTTCACCCTACAGCTGGTTCGAAAGTTTAGAAAAGAGAAAAAAAGGAGGCAGGGTAGAAGGGAGGGAGAGTTAGGGAGAGACGGAGGGAGAAAAGGGGAAAGAAAGAGAGAGAAAGAGACAGACAGAGAGAGAGAGGGGAAGAAAATGTTTGAGTTCAACTTCGTACTTCTCCCTGCCTCTCCTTTCTCAAGCAACCATTGATGTAATTCCTGTCACTATAGATTAGTTTGAATTTTCCAAAGTTTTATGCAAATGGGATCATATATTTACTTTTTTGATTTCACTTCTTTCTTTCATCATAATTATTTTGAGTTTCACCCATGTTTAACGTATCAATAGTTTACTCCATTTTATGCTGAGTAGTATTCCATGGTATGGATATACCACAATTTGTTTATCCATTCACCCATTTAAGCTAAGCCCTTGGATTGTTTCCAGTTATTGGCTATTACAAATAAAGCTGATACAAAAATTTGTACACAAGAATTTGTATGGACACAATTGTTTTATTTTTTCTTTTGGATACATACTTAGGATTTGAGTGGTTGGATCATGGGGTTGGTATATCTTCAGTTTTTTAAGAAACTGCCAAAGTGTTTCAAAATAGTACTTTTCTATTACTGCTAACAGTGTATGAGAGTTTCATTTCTTCTGCATTCTAACCAACATTTGGTATGGCTAACATTTTTAGATTTTAGCAACTCTTATAACTGCAATGGTGTGTCATTATGGCCTTAATTAATATTTACTTAATCACTGATGTTGAGCTTCTTTTGCTTATTTGTCATCCTTATTGCTGCTTTGGCAAAGTATCTGCTTAAATATTTTGCTATTTTTAAATCAGATTTTCTTATTGTTGATTATTTAGAGCCCTTTATATACTCTGGATGGAAATTCTTTATCAAATATATGGTTTGCAGAGGTTGTCTCATGGTCTGTGACGCCTTTCTGTTCTCTTAAACATATTTTGCACAGAACAGGATTTAAAATTTTTTGATGAGGTTGCATTTATCAAATGCTTCTGTTGTCATATCTACAAAATATTTGTCTGACCCAAGGTCACAAAAATTTTCTACGTAAGGGACCCCACACATTTTTTCTTTAGTTTCCTTAATTTTTTGAGACAGGTCTGGGTTAAGTCACAAGATGAGGAAGAGTGGAAAGTCTTTCTGTTGGAGCCCAATTACCTCTCTTCTGCCCTCCTTCTCACCTATCTTCCCTCGCTGCCAGGAATTGGATCCAAGCCATAAAAGAGAGAGGCAATAGGTTCTCCAAATTTCTGAGTAAGAAAATGTACTGGATGATTAAACAGCAACCTTTAATCTGAAATCTCCTAAAACAGAAGTTGAGAACAATCCAAGTTTGGAAAAATAAATACTGGGAAACTTTGCTCCTGGGTAGCATAAATAGCTCAGCTGGGAGAGACTTAGACTGAAAATCTGAAGATCCCTAGTTCAACCCCAGGTTTTGGCAGGGTGGGTGCTTTGGTGAACTGAGGACAGGCGACTCTATTTGCCACCTTCAAACTCCATAATAATTACATCTTTGAATTTATGTTTTGTAACCGAGGTTCAATGGGATAGTGGAGCATGGTATGTGAACAAAGGAAATGAGCACAATGTGCATGTCTGTCTTTCCCTGCATCTCTTTCTTCACACAGCGATCGCAATGCTCCTTGGATTTTGATGTGTGAAATAAAGGTGAACAATAAAATTCATGCTGATAATTTACAATGTTAATTCTACTTAATTAGAATGATATTAAATAAGTAAATGAAAAATACATAATAGGTTGAGAAAGACCAACGAAGAAAGGAAAAAGCTTTATATTTTATTGTTACTTTTAATGGTACTTTCTCTCTACTTTTTAAATTTTTAAAAATTTTATTTGTTTGTTTACTGGATGACAGGACAGTCAAGAGGAAGAATCGATGTTGGGGAGAAAGCCACAAACCACTGCTTACACGTGCCCCCAAGAGTGATCGCATATTACACTTCAGATTTTTTATTTCAAAGGAATTAAAACAAGGCCTTACATGCGCAGCCGTAAAGATTCTGGATTTCTGTTAGAGCACAGCTGATATCAGCGCTGATTTTACACCTGCCAAGGCAGGGGCAGGTGTGATGGCTGGAATACAGCAGGTGGAGAAGGCAAGCGCAGGGCCAAGCCGGGGGGTGGACTGCAGGCTTCTCCTGTTTTGAGTAAAGGATCTTGCATTTTCATTTTCACTGGACCTGTACCTTATGCAGCCCGGCTGGTCAACAGTCCATCAACATTCACAGTATGCTTTCACAAAGTTCTTGGATTAGATACACCAATCTCCGAGGCCACCTCCAGGCTCCCACACACATATAGGTGAATTATAACCTCAAGAGCACCTGTGGGTATCGTATTAAAATTCATGCCCACAGAGTTCCCTCTCGGAACTTCAATTAGTCCGTTCATGACTATATGAAATCAAATTGGAACTTGATACCTGAGATATCCCAAGGGAACTTGTGGTCTGTATCTATAAAAAGACACATTGAGAAAACAGGGTTGTGTGCTAATATCACCTCATTGCTCTTTGCTTCCTGAATACAGTCTTGACTTGTGTGGCTGTGATCAAACCAGTTCCCCTTTGTTTCTAACGTCTTGGGATGCTATCTGTTACGTCTGAAGTCGTGGGGTGCGTAGTAAGGGCCAGGGAGTATGCGGAGGGGAGGCCTATGGTGGAAATAAAAACTACAAGAGCAAAACACTTCCGGGAGGGGCGAGCAAACCTGCAAACAGGAAACACTCCCCAGGCCCCGCTGGGATTCGAACCCAGGATCTCCTGTTTACTAGACAGGCGCTTTAACCAGCTAAGCCACGGAGCCCACACGAAAGGCCGCGGAAATTCTCCCTTCAGAGATGGATCTTGCCCTGCAGCTGTTTCTGAGCAGACCCCACCTTTTCTCGGGCTTTCATCCTCTCGGTTTTTGACCGGCTCAGAGTCCCCCGGTCGCAACGAGCGCGGCCCACGCCCCAGTTGGGGGGTGTTCTCGCTCTTGGAGCCTGGATGCGCCTCGGGGGAACCGGCAGGCGGAGGGCGGGGGGCTTTGCGCAGACATCCCCGAGCACCGACCCGGGCGGGAAGCCGCAAGAGAATTGCTTGTTCTCAAGGCCGGTTTGGTGAAGGGTCAAGACCCGCGCCGCTGCAGCAGGGCCTCTTCCCTTTTCGCCCCTTTTGCACCTTGACTAGGTGACTGAAGGCGCCCCAGCCCCACGGTGGGCGGCGAGGTCCTGCGGACCAGGCCCCGCGCTCCCAGGCCTCCGTGCCGTCCCCGCGGGGTCCCCGCGGGGTCCCCGCTGCACTCCCGAGGCCCGAGCCGCCGCCACCTGCGCTCGGGGAGGGAGGTTTCCAGGACCAGAGTCTGCAGAGCGGCCCCGGGAACCAGGCCCTATGGAGAGGGAACCGCACACCAGCAGGAACCCGAGGGCCGGGCGCGGGGAAGGCGGCTCCGGGCTGGGGGCGCGCGGGCAGAGGAGGGGCGTTGGTGGGGGTGGGGGTGGGGAGGGGGAACCCTGTAGCGGATTGTCAGCAGTCTTCTACCAGATGAGGATGACAGGAGGGAACTGATAGGTGTCGTCTCCTCCTCCTCCCCCCTCCCGTCCTCTTCTGTGAAGTTCTGTTCTGATGGCTGTCCCAACTTACATTTTCTGGTTTTTGTGACAGTTGCTTTCCCGTGAGTTGGAACCATTGTGATGAATGTCTAGTCTGGCACTGTTCATACTGTATTCCTTTAGCAAATGTATACGGTCCTTGGGTTCCATTTCTCAGCATTTTTGGAGATAACGAAAGACGGAAGAACGAAAAGAAGAGAAAAATGAGGGACCTCGAGAAGTATTTCCTTTGGTTTCCTTCACTCTCTGAGCGGTGCCTGGGTCTACTCACAGGCTGCAGAGGAGCAGAAGGGCTTCCGGGGTTCACCTCACCACCGCCCTCCTCCTCCTCCCGCTCCCCCTCCCCTCCCCCACAGGCCGGTCCCCCTCCCCCGCCGGGACCACCGCCCCTGCCCCCCCACCCCCCACGCCGGGATTGGACCCACCCGCGCACACGTGGAGGACGGTGGACGCCGAGTTCCTGGGCCGCAAACATACTGGACAGACGGACAGTCCCACTTGAGGAATCTGAAGCCACCCGGAGCGGAGGTGGAAGACAAGCCGAGTGCTGAGGGGGGAAAGAGCCAAGAAAAGGCCTTTTCCTAGCGGCCGAGATAGCTCAGTTGGGAGAGCGTTAGACTGAAGATCTAAAGGTCCCTGGTTCGATCCCGGGTTTCGGCAGCCGCGAGCATTTTGTCCCCTCTCCGGGGTTGTGGCGGGTCCCGCCCGCGCAGGACCGTCGTCGAGGACTTCCGTGGGTACCACCAACCAGGTGCACACAGATCCCGGCGCGATGCGGTAACCGGAGTCTGAGCTCCGTAACTGAGGGGTCGAGGGGTCGGGTTTTGTCGCTTGCACAGGCGGTGGGAACAGGGCAGCCGTGGAACCTCCCGGTGCAGAGACTCGCGGGACCCTGGCGTGGTTGTGCATCTGCTACCGTCTGGGCGACTATGGGCGAGACTACCGGTGGGAGGCAGAGAGCAGGGGAGGGGGCAGCCACAGCCCGTCCCCGCGCCTGCTGTGTTGCGACCCGAAACAGCCGGACCAGGTGCACCGAGCATGTGCGGCCCAAGCGAGCACCAGATACTAGTTCAAAAATTCGAAAAAATAAAGATTACCATCTCGTGACACTTTAAGTTTATGAAATTCAAAACTCAGAGTGTGTAATGTGAAGTTTTATTCGCACACGGTCCCATCAGTCCTGTGAGGTCCTGCGCGGGCGGACCCGCCACAACCCCGGAGAGGGGACAAAATGCTCGCGGCTGCCGAAACCCGGGATCGAACCAGGGACCTTTAGATCTTCAGTCTAACGCTCTCCCAACTGAGCTATCTCGGCCGCTAGGAAAAGGCCTTTTCTTGGCTCTTTCCCCCCTCAGCACTCGGCTTGTCTTCCACCTCCGCTCCGGGTGGCTTCAGATTCCTCAAGTGGGACTGTCCGTCTGTCCAGTATGTTTGCGGCCCAGGAACTCGGCGTCCACCGTCCTCCACGTGTGCGCGGGTGGGTCCAATCCCGGCGTGGGGGGTGGGGGGGCAGGGGCGGTGGTCCCGGCGGGGGAGGGGGACCGGCCTGTGGGGGAGGGGAGGGGGAGGGGGAGGAGGAGGAGGGCGGTGGTGAGGTGAACCCCGGAAGCCCTTCTGCTCCTCTGCAGCCTGTGAGTAGACCCAGGCACCGCTCAGAGAGTGAAGGAAACCAAAGGAAATACTTCTCGAGGTCCCTCATTTTTCTCTTCTTTTCGTTCTTCCGTCTTTCGTTATCTCCAAAAATGCTGAGAAATTTTGATGATAGGGAACACTAACTTTGAAACCCAATTAAGCAAAATATTATCCCCAAAGAGAATTCCATTCTTCCAATTATTAGCAGTAAGAATAATTTACTCAACTATTAATATACTCTCATTTTTTAAGGTGGAAATTTTTTCCTCTCATGTATGTAAGTATATCCTTGATTTTGCCATGTGACCTGCAAATTCTAAAATATTTACCTTTGGCCATTTACAGAAAAGGTTTGCCAAAACTCCTGTTCTAGAGGACCTTCTTCATTGAGTCATTGAGTCCTTGAGAAATGTGTTGGTGAGGAGACCAACAGCCTCCTTCCCAAGAAGTGCCTGCAGTGGCTATTCTCTTCTGGCCAAGAGTGACAGTCATAGACACTACAATTAAAATGATTCCTTGAATCCAGTTGTGATGATGGGATCCTGGAGGAGCTGTCTCTTGCAACTGGGCATCCTGGATCTTGGGAAATAACTATGGGGTGAAATCAGAGATCGAAATAGGCCTGCAGTAAAACAGACCTGATTCTACTGATCACAAGATCTCTCTCAGTCACCCTCTGACCGATAGACCACAGTGGCATTTTGTGTTCCAATATTTGGTGTCAGTTCAGAGTCGTGTCCAATAATCTCCAAACATTCTATCTCCAGCACATGATTGTCTTGACAAGTGGAGTTTCTTCTGGGAAGGCTAGAAAAAAATATTTGCCATATACATTTTTAGCTGTGTACCAAATACTTTTCTCAGGTGGGGCCAGTATCCTCTTCATTCAAGGAGATCTAGATTGGATTCCTGATGTATGAGATACCAAGTGAAGAAAGGCCAGCCAGAAGCTATCAGAGTTCTCTGTACAGGCCAAAATAATAGACACAAAAGATACTGCAGTTCTGGAAGAATTCTAAAGATAAATGCCATGAACAAGGTCATGAAAGATGTCCAGGGTGGTGATTCTTACGACTTCTCCATTCAGCTGGCCTATTTGGCCTGTGCCGAAGGCAGCAGCATGCTATCGTGAATTTAAGGAAGTAATGATTTCAATTACAATGAAATTATTTCCTTACTGGAACAGATAATCATGGCCACTGGTACTTGACGTGTGGCTCTTGCTGTAGAAAATTATTCATTCTTCACGCTGATAGAAACTGACCATTTGGGGCTGAATTCTGCCTCTCCAAAATTATATGTTGAAGTCCCATTCCTGTGGTTGACAGTTCCACTCAGACTGCGACTGTATTTACAAATAGGGCCCCTCAAGAGATAATTAAGGTAAAATGAAGTCATATGGCTGGGTCATAACCCAGCATGACTTATTATGGGCTGCGTTCTTAGAAAAAGAAGAGATAAGGACACAGAAAACATGCAAACTGAGGAGAGACATGTGAAGACACAAGAAGGTTGCTTCAGGGAGAGAGACCTCAGAAGAAACCAAACTTGCTGACATCTTGATCTGGAACTTTGAGCCTCCAGAACTGTGAGAAAATAAATTTCTGTTGTTTAAGCCATTGAACCTATGGTGTTTTATTATGGTGGCCCTGGCAAACTAATACAGCCATCAAGCATGGTTGTTGGTTGGCAGGGCCAGCAAGATACTTCTGCTCTCACCATAGGATCATTTAATATTCCCAGCCTTTAATAATCTAGTCATGGAGGGATCCCTGGGTGGCTCAGCAGTTTGGCGCCTGCCTTCTACTCAGGGCGTGATCTTGGAGTCCCGGGATCCAGTCCCACATTGAGCTCCCTGCATGGAGCCTGCTTCTGTCTCTACCTCTCTCTCTCTCTGTCTCTCTCATGAATAAATAAATAAAATCTTTTAAAAAATAATCTAGTCATGGGACATTGATCACTTCTCCATTTTTCAGGGTATGGCATTGGCCCATTATATTGATAATCACAGACTTACTGGACCCGCTTTTGACCCCGTGGTCTAAAAGTAGCAGGTGCTTTAGACTCACTGGTACAATACATGTGAGCCACAGAGGGAGAAATGAGCCCTACAGAAGTTCAGGAGCCCGTCATCTCAGTAAAATTTTTATGGAGTATGTTGAGATAGCCGTTCAGAGGTGATGAGCAAGTTGCTGCTTCTGGCTCCTACCACTAGAAAAGAAATAAAATGTCCAGTGGGTCTCTTACATTTTGGAGGCAGAACAGAGTCATTTGGACCTAATATTCTGATTGACTTACCAAGTAGCTTGGAAAGCTACCACGTTTTTTTTTAATTGATATATAATTGACATATATCATTATATTACTTTCAGGTGTACAACATAACGATTCAATATTTGTATGTATTGCAAAATGATCACCACAGTAGGTCTAGTTAACATGTGTCATCATGCAGAGTTACAAAAATTTTTTTTTCCTTGTGATAAGAACTTTCAGGATGTAATCTCTTAGCAATTTTCAAATATGTAACACGGTGTTATTAACTGTAGTCACCATACTGTACCTTACATCCCCCGGACTTCTTTATTTTATGAATGAAAATCACTCCTTTTACCCATTTTGCCTCCCACCCCTGCCTTTGGCAACTACCAATCTCTTCTATCTAGGAAAGCTACTTACTTTGTGTGAAGCCCAGGAAAAAGAAAGTTGTGCAAAAGGTCCAGGCTGTATGAAGCCTACATTGACTCCTCTCCTCTATGACACACCAAAGTACTCCAAGTGTCTATGCAAGAAATGGCATTTGGAATTTTAGCACTCTTCTACAAGTGAATCACATGACAAACCTTTGGGATTTAGTGGCAAAACTACAGCATCCTTTGCAAATTATTATCCTCTTTAAAAATATATATATATAGTTTCTGGCTTGCTACTGGGTTCAGGAGAGCTTGAATGCTTGAGCACGAATGACTAATTTACCACGAGAATAGGGCTTACAGTCATGACAGAGGTCTTCTCTAATCCATGCTGCTGTGAAACTGAGCATGCACAACATCAGTTCATCATCAAGTAGAAATAGAATATCTGAGCAGGTCTACAGGCAGGAATAATTTACACGAGAAAACAGCTTCTATTGCCTTGGTCCTTACACTTAGTACATTTCTTCTACTCTTTCAGGCTACATCCTGAGGCTGTCCTCATAGGGCATTTCTTTTTTTTCTTCTTCAAATTTTTATTTAAATTCTAGTTTACCTATAGTGTAATATTGGTTTCAGGAGTAGAATTCAGTGATCCATCACTTACATATTACACCCAGTGCTCCTATTACACCCAGCCCTCCTTAATATTTATCCCCCATTTAGCCCATCCCCCACCCACCTCCCTCCATCAACACTGAGTTTGTTCTCCATCATTAAGAGTCTCATGGTTTGCCTTTCTCTCTTTTTTCCCTTCTTATATGTTCATCTGTTTTGTTTCTTAAATTCCATATATGACTGAAATCATGTGGTATTTGTCTTTCTCTGTCTGACTTATTTCACTTAGCATGATACACTTGTAGCTCCATCTATATCATTGCAAATGGCAAAATTTCATTCTTTTTGATGGCTGAGGAATATTCCATTGTCTCTAAATACCACATCTTCTTTATCCATTCATAGACATTTGTGTTCTTTCCACAGTTTGGATATTGCTGATATGCTGCAATAAATATTAGGGTGCACATACCCTTTTAAATCAGTATTTTTGTATCTTTTGGGTAAATACCCAGTAGTACAATTGCTGAGTGGTAGGGTAGTTCTATTTTTAACTTTTTGAGGAAACTCCGTACTGTTTTCCAGAGTGGCTGCATCAGTTTGCATTCCCACCCACAGTGTAAGAGGATTCTCGTAAGGCATTTCCTATAACCAAAAAAGAAAAAAAGGCCAGGCTTGGTTTATAGGTGGTTCTGCATCATATGCTGGCATCACACAAAAATGATCAGCTTCCAAAGTACCTGAAGGCCAGTGGTAAAGGCAAATCTTCCCAGTGGGCATTGCTTCAAGCAGGGCACCTGACTATTTTGCTTGCAAGGACAGATTTAAGGTAGAGGTCTACTCTAATTAATGAGAAATAGCTAACAGTTTGGCTGGATAATTAGAGGTTTGAAAGGAAAATTATTGGTAAAGTGGTAACAAAGAAGTATGAGAAGGAGGTGGATGGATAGATTTCTTCAAATGTGCAGAGTCTAAGGATATTTGTTTCCCATGTGAATGCTCCCCAAAGAGCAACCTCCTCAGAGGGGAATCTTAATAGGTAGGTAGACAAGATAATCCATTTTGTTGGTGTCTGTAAGCTTCTCTTTAGTCTTCACTGCTCTTCTCCAATGAGCTTATGAACAAAGTGACCTTGGTGACAGTGATGGAGGTCATGTATGGGCTCAGCAGTGTGGTTTTATACAGCAAAATAAATCTGGTTCAAGCCTCTTCTAAATGACCAAATTACGAACCTTTCCTACATCTAGTAAGGATGGGAGACCTATTTTGGTTACACCAGAATGTGGATTCACTAACCCCTGACCTTCATCTCCACTTTTCTCAACCTTGGAAGCACTGAGTTGATGGAAAGTGATTAGATTTTTTCTGTGGAGTACCCTAGTTTATGTGCTTAGGAAGACTCATGATCCATTGTTCACTCCTTCTGGTGTCTGTACAGGATGATTTGCAGTTGGAAGTAGATGGGTGGAGAAGATGGGGGAAGGAGAGTCACTGGGCAGGTTTGCTTCTCCTTGGTCTGCAGCTATGGCACTGACTCAGGCACCTTTGCAAAAATAATGCCCGAATCAGCAATAACTAGAATCTCTTATTTGTTCTTTCTCTTCTTGTTCTTTTTCTTTCATGCACCTCTCCTCTGTATATTGCCAATGGAATAGAGTTCTCAAACTTGATATAAATCTGCCATGTCTGTGGTCTCTGGTTCAGGAGATCTTGCATGAGTCAGATCTTTTTTGTTTCCTTTAATCAATCACATGTTCCTTGGGAAGACAGGCATCATCAGTAATGATGAGGCTCATGGAGTTGAAATGGATCAGGAGCAAAGGCAACCCATGAAGGGTATGAATCTAACTTTGATATGAACAGGAAAAACTGTATCAATTTAAATACAAAGAAAGGAAAGTGAGAAAAGTTTGTCTGAGCATGGTTTAAGAGATTGAAGGGGAAGGGCAGGAATGGTGGTGCTAGATATTGAACCCAGCACTGCATTTCATGCTCTCTACCACTGTACCCCACTCTCTTATAATCCAAGAAATTGAGAAAAATACCTTTCCCTGTTGACTCCCATTATTTGCTACTGGTCTCCATGAAGTGAGTGTAGACATAGCAATAAAGACTTAAGAATTCGTAGAATCTTTGACTAGCTTTGACCCCCAAGTGCATGACCAGAAGACCTGGCTAATCTAACAGTGCATGGGTCTAGTGGGGGCTGTACAGCTGCTCAGTGAAGAGAATACACAGTGAGAGCAAGAGGCTGGTACAGAGAGCCAAACTTTTACCTCTACCCGTCTTAGGTTTCCAACTGGGACTCTTTAATGAAAAGGTAGATTAACAAGAGAAAACCAGAGTTTATTAACAAGTGCAGTCCATATCACATGAGATTAACCTAAATGCACAGAAACCAAAAGCAACAGCTAAGAACTTCTCAGCATCTGCTGCAAAGAACAGTAGATTTGTAGAGAAATGCCAGGACAGAGGGAAGCAGTTTAGGGCTTAAGGGTAGCTAGCTGGGAAGGTAAATACAAGGGAGAAAAGTAATAGAGGAAGGTTTGTTTGCAGATTTGTCTGGTGCCTCCCTGGGCTGGTAACCATCCCCTGTAAAATGGGAATTTATGTCCTGACCCTAGGCAGAAAGGCAAAAGTAAAGAGAAAGCCTTTCTTGTGTTCGCTACTTCTTAACTGCCTTCTGTTCAAAGTAATTTTTAGGTCAAACTGTCCTATTTTGGGTGCTATATATTGACTTCCTTCCCTTCACTCATCAGGGTAGTGGGACCATGTTATATGGTATGTCATATTTTAGGGTTAATTTGTCAACTAGCCTCAAAGCATATGAAGACCTGAGAAGTTACAAGTATATCTTTTTGTATCTTCTTATGTTTAAATGCTTTCAACTAAGTCTGTTTTTAAAATTTAGTTTGACATTAGTAGCTAAATTAGAATTTTAAAATTATGTCATTTATTTTTAAACCTAATTTATTGAAGACTAAACTAGATTCATTTTGACTTTTATTTGTTCCAAAAAAGTGATAGTATCTCAATATGGTGAGGATAGACATGATTGAAGAAAAATGAAAACCAAAATTGGTCCTACTGATTTTTAGGTGGAAATGTGATCTTTCATAGATTAACTTTGGTTTTGCAGTTTTCACTGATGGTGAAGTGCTAATGCATGCTGGGATATTTGCATAAATACATTGGCTAATCAAGCCACAAGCCATTAAAACTTAAGATACATTAACACCAAAATATGAAATACATTAAAAACAAAAGGAGTTCTTCAAAAATACCCCAAATAGCCAGAGGAATATTTAAAAAGAAAACCAAAGTTGGGGCATCACATTGCCTGACTTCAGGCTGTATTACAAAACTATGATCATCAAGAGTATGGTACTGCCACAAAAACAGATACATAGATCAATGGAACAGAGTAGAGAACCCAGAAATGGGGCCTCAACTCTATGGTCAACTAATATTCAACAAAGCAAGAAAGAATATCTGATGGAATGAAGACAGTCTCTTCAACAAATGGTGTTGGGAAAATTGGACAGCCACATGCAGAAGAATAAAACTGGGCTATTTTCCTACACCATACACAAAGATAAACTCAAAATGGATGAAAGGTCTAAATGTAAGACAGTAATCCATCAAAATCCTAGAGGGGAACACAGGCAGCAACTTTTTTGACCTTGGCCTTAGCAATTTTTTGCAAGACACATCTATGAAGGCAAGGCTAACAAAAGCAAAAATGAATTTTTGGGACTTCCTCAAGATAAAAAGTTTCTGTATAGCAAAGGAAACAGTCAACAAAAGTAAAAGACAACCTACAGAATAGGAGAAGATATTTGCAAATGACATCTCAGATAAAGGGCTAGTATCCAAGATCTATAAAGAATTTGTCAAACGCAACACCCAAGAAACAAACAATCCCATCAAGAAGTAGGCAGAAGACATGAACAGACATTTCTCCAAAGAAGACCTACATATGGCCCATTAGGACATGAAAAAAATGCTCCACATCACTTGTTATCAGAGAAATATAAATCAAAACCACAATGAGATACCACCTTACACCAGTGAGAGTGGCTAAAATTAACAAGACAGGAAACAACAAATGTGGGAGAGGATGTGGAGAAAGGGGAACCCTCTTACACTGTTGGTGGGTATGCAAGCTGTTGCAGGCACTCTGGAAAACAGTGTGGGGGGTCCTCAAGAAGTTAAAAATAGAGCTATCCCATGACCCAGCAATTGCACTACTGGGTATTTTCCCCAAAAGATACAGATGTAGTGAAATGATGGGACACTGCACCCCAATGTTTATAGCAGCAATGTCCACAATAGCCAAACTGTGGAAGGAGCCACGATGTCCTTCGATGGATGAGTGGATAAAGAAGATGTGGTATGTATATGTATACATACAACGGAATATCACTCAGTCATCAGAAAGGACAAATACCCATTTACATGAACGTGGATGGAAGTGGAGGGTGTGATGCTGAGTGAAGCAAGTCAATCGGAGAAAGACAATTTTCATATGGTTTCACTCATACAGGGAATATAAGAAATAGTGAAAGGGACTATAAGGGAAAAGAGGGAAACTGAGTGGGCAAAATTAGAGAGGGAGACAAACCATGAGAGACTCTTAACTCTGGGAAGCAAACAGAGGGTTGCTGGAGGGGAGGGGAGGGGGGATGAGGTCACTGGGTGATGGGCAAATTAAGGAGGGCATGTGATGTGATGAGGACTGGATGTTATACTATATGTTGGCAAATTGACTTTAAATTTTAAAATTGAAAAAAAGGAGTTCTTTGGAAAGAAGATTAAATTAAAGAGCAGATATTAAATATTTTACATAATAACATTAGTTATCCAGGCTTTTACAAAATGGTACTTTATTAAAAACTGTGATTGCCAAGACATTAGCAAAAGGTTGCATCCAAGATGTGGACCTCGAAATGGTGAATGAATATATGGCAAAATAAAATAAATAAAATAAAATAAAATAGATTCCATATCAAGGAATACCAAGAAAGAAGTTGTTATGAGATTGGGTTTTCATATCTGAATTTTTATGACCTTAGCTTTCATCTGCTTTCAGTTTTTAGTATGCTAATCTCAGTAGTGAACTTAGCCTTCATTTAAGAATGAACTCTACCAGTGATGGCATGTCATCTGCAAGATTGTTTGGTGGTAAGGAAAATCTGAAGGCTCAGTTAATTGTTAAAATGACCAGTGATGTTTAATAATTTCCCTCATGTCACCAGAGAAATCAAGATGGCCTAATGTCAAATAGTTTCTCATAACAACATCACATCACATTGGCCATGCACACACAATATAGAGATTCTTCTTTTATGGGCCTTCTCATAGTGTCTTATGACTGTCCCTCACCCTAAATGCACACACACATACAAAATCTCAAGGTAAAACTGAATTAAAAAGTGTATTGCTGAGTAACATATCGGAATTTCTTGCCCCTCAACTTTTCCAGAGTTTTCCATCAAACTTTAGATTTTTAGGGGGGCCTGGATGGCTCATTCAGTTGGGTTTGGCTCAGGTCATGGCCTAGGGTCTTATGATTGAGCCGCAGTCCAGGCTCTGTGCTCAGCACGGAGTCTGCTTGAGAGAGTGTCTCTCCCTCTTCCGCTGTTCCTCCCCCACCCTCATGCATGCACTTGCTCTCTCTCTCTCTCTCTCTCTCTCTCTCTCTCAAATAAATAAATAAATAAAATATTTTAGAAATACTTTAGATTTTTATTTTTAAATTTTTAAATGAAGTCACAACCAGAATGGATGAGTTAGCACAGTTGATGGATGTGTGCTAGTCCCATTTGGATTGCCAAGTTTTGATACCAAGCTCTCTACCAGAAAGGGGACTATATTACAAAACTGGGGAGGATGTTGATTTTGATGGCACTTCCAAGATTATATATGTGTATATTCAAGAATCTGAGGTGGAGAAGCCTGAGCCAGAGAATTAATCCTGCCATGAAGGTGGAGAAAATGACATGAGAAATGACAGGAACAGGGGAGAGAGCCAAGGGATGGAATATTAGGAAGATGTGAGGCTCTGAGGAACAACGCTCCAGGAAGAAGTTGTGAGTGACAATTGACCAATTGACATCTCCGTTAGAAGAAAAAAGTCTTTCATACAAGTCGTTTATACTGTAGATTTCAAGAACCTGATCTTACTAAAGTTTAAGAGTCATCACTGTAAGGAAATTATCTTCTTGGGACTTTGCAATAGATACAAATTTATAAGTCACTTTGAATTTTCTTTAGAATTTCCTTTAATCACTCATAACACATGGAAAAACCCACCCCGTTTACAGATCATTACAGATCATAGTGTGGCACAAAAACATTTCTCTCTTATAAATAACTACATATTTATAACACGCACAGAATTAAATTAAGGAGTGAAGATACTTGGAGGAAAAATAAGAATGTAGTCTTAGAACCTGTTTGGCTGAATCACCATGTGTGAGGGATGGTAGACCTAGTGGGCCTCAGGTCTCAGGAGGAGTAGAAGGGGTGTCTTCCATGGATGAGATGCTTTGTGAAACCTAGAGGCACAGAATTACTTGGGAGGTCTTGGGGGAAGGAATGTTTAATTTGGGTGGAGCACGCCCCCTGGAGTTGGTGTAAATTAATTTACAGAACACTTGGTGATTTTGCATGACTTGCCAAGGGCACCCACAGTTATGGGGCAGAAGAGATGCCAGGTTCCTAAACTCTTAAAGTAAAACCTTCACAGTGCCTCTTGATTTATGTAGTTTGGTTTCTTGAAAATGGCACATTATTTGCAACAAATGCCGAATTAACACAAACCAAACCAATCACCTCTTTTGTGATCAAGAATAGCTGTTGTCTTTCACTCAGATCTCTTGCTTTGCACTCAGGTCTCCCTGTACAAGATTTTCTCCTGGTTTAGTTCAGACATAAAAACTATCTTACTTTATAAACTCGGTTGAATGATCAAATTCATATAGATTCATCAAAGTTATCATTGTTATGGGGACTGTGGATTTAAAACTTCTTGCAGGGGGAGGTAGAATTGCCCTGAGTCCGGGGAGAAGGTGTGTCTGTGTTCTTTGATGCCTCCCTCAGTGCCCAGAACCCCTGCTGCACATCTCTTGCAGCCCTTCCAAGAGGTGGTGCTCTGGACTACACCAGAGTCCGAGTTCCGGACCAGAGGGAGGGGTAAGTTTTCCCACACTCTGGCCACTTCTTCAATATTGGAATCCCAACAGGGCAGGGCAGTGCTGCGGGCCTTTGTAGTAAAGAAGCATCTTCTGCCTTCTCAGCTCACATCTGGCATCTTTGAACATCTCTCATCTTTCCGGAGATGACAAGGAAACGGCACCTGCTCCTTCAGCTGGGATGGGCTCTCCTCAACCTGTCACCTGACCTGTCATCAGGGCCAGCTGCAGGGGTTGGTGACCAGGGCCCATCCAATTATGTGGCCAACTGGCGCTGACTCTCATTACTGGGCAAGCGTGTGTTCTTCGTTCCAGAGGAGAAACTGTCCTCCCTGAAAGTACTAAAGTACTAAAGTAGGTTGATTTTTTTCAGATTTTCTAGGCCTTTATTTTTAAACTTCTCCTCTTATCCAGGAAAAACACTCTTGACTTGGTTCCTGATGCTAGTTTGGGGAGCATGAAAGATGAGGTGAGTATGGTTTAACTGCCTTAGGAGATGCCCTTTCAGGTCAGAGAGTTTCCGGCTCTCGGAAATCTGCTTTTCCTCACAACTTGGTTTTTGTGCAGTGTTAAAACTTTAGAGAACGCAGCAATGCTTGCTCAGGATGGATAGAAAATAAAAGGGTGGGCTTTGAGTAAAGTAGCATTAATTATCACCTTGTATTCCATCGTGTCTGAGACTTTCACAAAGAAAGCATCATCCTCCTAACACCATGGAGAATTGCAGATAGAAACCTGGAGTTTTTTCACTCAAAGATCAAAATATCACTACTTAAAAAAATATATATCACCACTTAACAAGGAACAGGAGGAATCCAAGAAGTGGGGATGCCAGGGATTGAACCTAGGGCCTCATACATGCTCAGCATGCACTCTACCACTGAGCTATACCCCTCTATGCTTTAACAGGTTTGATTTGTTTTACCTTCAGAATCATTTTACTCGTGGCCACCTACCTACTTTGGAGTCCTGAGGACCTGAAACTGCTAACAAAAAGACTCTTTATTTTATTTTATTTTTTTTCAAAAAGACTCTTTATATACACAACTCCCTTGTTTCTGAACTTCCTGGATTGCATTCTCCTTCCCTGCTGCGTGAAGGCATCCTTCCCAGGATTCATTTATGCTGGTCCACCCAGACACACAGAACTTTCAGAGAAGCAGCAGGGAAGAGCCCTGTCCTAGTTCTGTCCTAGCTCTGTCTACTGAAAGAGCATAGACTCAGTGACTCCCTGGTGACAATGAGGAGAGCTAGTCTCCTAACTTAATTTCTTAATGCAGATCCACACTAGCAGGAACCAATGTTGCCTACTGGAAGAATCTGCTGTCACCCGAGGGCTGGGGCAGGGACATCACAACAGTCTGGACCATATCTCCCTGCCAGGATGTAAGAAAGTGCTCAGAAGATGATGATAGGCTTCCAAGGACACAGGAGCTACTAAACAAACCTTGGAAGCTTGCTTGGGCATTAAAATGAGCGAAGGACAGTGGTGCCTGGATGGCTCTGTTGGTTGAGCATCCGACCCTTGATCAGGGTAGTGAGCTTGAGCCCTGCTTGGGGCTGGGTGTGGAGTCCACTTGAACAAAAGTTAAAAAAAGGAATATAGCCTGATGGCCAAAATAAGAATACCTGAGTCCATACTGACGAGAAAGGATGAGGGAGAAGAGGAAGTTTTCTTTACAATGGTATGCTGGTTTGAACAACTTCATTATGTCTGGGTGGGGGGGGGACTGATTTTTAGTGTGTTGTGCTTATAAAGAAGGAATTTGTTTCCTTCACTTCCTTCAACTCCCCTCGGAAACATGACCCCTAAAACAGGTGCTATGTCCATGGGAGGTGTTTCCTGGTGCACTTTCCTGTCTCCTGTCCTTGGGGCTTTCACTCTGTCCGCAGGGTCCTCATTCTGTGCAGGACTCTCAGAACCAGGGAAGCGCCACCCTGCAATAGGGATCCCACATCTCTAGGCAAAGGTGTTGGGTGCAGAGATTTAGGAAAGTAGTGACTGACACAGTCTTTGCTCCTCATTTCACACTAATATTGTGAAGCAGTTACAGCTCAGTCTTGTCTCCCCACCTGGACCTTAATTTCCCGAGCGCCTCTAACAACGCAGGTTTTTCTTTTCTTCCCTCCCTCCCTTTCTTTCTTCCTTCCTTTTTTCTAATAGTACTTGATGCCATGCAAGGCTGCGTCTTGCAAGCAAGCCCCACACCACCTTTGACATACTTCTGAGAGCGCTGCAGATAGAGGGGAAGAACATAGAGGAACCAAGAGACTACTGCGTCCTGAGACTCTCCTTGGAGGCGGGTAGAAATAGCCACTCAGGAAGTGGGCCACAACCAGTCAGTCCTCCAAGTGTTTGACACAGGTGTTGAGAGTTTCTGCAGTTGGGAATGCAAGGTCTCTTCTCTGGAGGGTTTTCCAAACAGCAAATTTGCACGGAACCCACCTCGACCGTTCAACTTGAATTCC
Organism: Nyctereutes procyonoides; assembly: GCF_905146905.1. Classification (NCBI taxonomy): domain Eukaryota; kingdom Metazoa; phylum Chordata; class Mammalia; order Carnivora; family Canidae; genus Nyctereutes; species Nyctereutes procyonoides. Next base: position 367,276 of record NW_026575043.1, read on the forward strand.
CACAGTGTCCTAGTGGTCACTGGTGTGGTGGATCCTGCAACTCACTCATGAGAAGGGGGTGTAGCTCAGCGGTAGAGCGCGTGCTTAGCATGCATGAGGCCCTGGGTTCGATTCCCAGCACCTCCATGGGGCCTTCTGGCGGTGTCACTTTTACACCGACCTCCCGGGGCTGTCCACGGTAGGAGGTACCTGAATGAAAAACAACACTGGCCTGAATGCCACCAACGCCAAATAGCCATCTTACCTTTACTCAGTACGTCAAGTATTATCACTGCGGAGTTGGAGGAGCCAAGGTCTTCGGAATTGCAATGGATTATCATTAAATTATCCACTGTGAAAGGGAAAGAAAAAGCAATAGCAAAAATAAAAGCAAAAAATAAGAGGCTCTTGGGTAGATTTAAGTTTAGTTTTCTTTTTCTTGTGTTATTTCCTCTTGAGTCAATAGAGAAAAAACTTTCACCTTCTTTTTCTAGTAGATACTCTTTGTATCCTCCCCCCACATACCTGGCACGAATATGCCACGGAGGAAAGACAACATTGTTTTTTCTTGAGGTCCCCTTATGCGGTGGTTGTGCAGAACCCCCAGGGAACCGAGGTAAAACCAACCCCTAAAGAGGCCCATGGAAGTGCTGAGGATCGTACCTAGGGCCTCATATATGCTAAGCACATGCTTTACCACTGAGCTACACCCCCTTCCGGCGAGTGAGCTGCGGGATCCACCTCACTGGTGACCACTAGGACCTGCGGGGCCTCCGGGATTCAAGTTGAAGGGTCCAGGTGGGCTCCGTGTGAATCTGCTGTTTGGGAGACCCTCCAGAGAAAAGACTTGCATTACTACGCAGTGGGGTTACAAAGGTATGTGTGGACTTCAAGGAGATTTCCTGGGAGTGGCTTTTAATAATCTCGTATACTGTGATTAAAGTCCATGAGAACGATCCTACGCTGATACAGAGAGCGCTGGTGAGACTCACCTCTTAGGCAAGATTTGTCAGTCCGCGGGGTAAGGCACCGGCCGGGCAGCCGGGAATGCGGGCCGGGGTGGAGGGGAGAGTTGGACTGGAGACGAGTCCTGGAAGAGCTGAGGGCGCCCCTCCCTGGCCTTCCCGGGTGTGCAACTGCACTGCTCCAAACCCTGCCTCCGTAGTCACTCGCAGTCTCCCCTGGTGTGTCTGTTCAAATTTCCCTCCTCCTACAAGGACACCAATACTTTTGGATGAGGACCCACCCCCATGGCGTCATCTGGACTTGATGTAGTGACATCCTGAGGTTCCAGGAAGCCCATGAATGTGGGAACGGCAGGCACTATTCGGTCAGGCACAGCTACCCTTATTAATGTAAGATGTGTTAATTATCGCTATCTCTAAGTCGCAGGACTCGAGTAACAGGATACAGAAGGGGACTGTACCTTACAACAAAAAGATATATCATCCAAACATGTTTTCATGGGATTTTGTATTTTCTTTATATGGAAGTTAAATATGATTGAAAGAGGTGCGTGAGGTGCCACTTAAGCCGCAAAATTATTTAAGAAACAGGGCTGACTTTCATCAATACACACCTGATATTAAAACAGAACAAGCTCTTCCTCGGCGCCACCTGCGGAGGTGGCAGCCATCGATTGCCGGGCATCATGGCTGCCCTCAGACCTCTGGTGAAGCCCAAGATCGTTAAAAAGAGGACCAAGAAGTTCATCCGGCACCAGTCAGACCGATATGTCAAAATTAAGCGCAACTGGCCGAAACCCAGAGGCATTGACAATAGGGTATGCAGAAGATTCAAGGGCCGAATCTTGATGCCCAACATTGGTTGCGGGAGCAACAAGAAAACAAAGTACATGCTGCCCAGTGGCTTCCGGAAGTTCCTAGTCCACAATGTCAAGGAGCTTGCAGTGCTGCTGATGTGCAACAAATCTTATTGTGCAGAGATTGCTCACAATGTATCCCCCAAGAACCGCAAAGCCATTGTGGAAAGAGCACCCCAGCTGGCCATCAGAGTCACCAATCCCAATGCCAGGCTGCGTAAAGAAGAAAATGAATAGACAGCTTATGTTGCGTGTCAAATTTGTGTTAATAAAACCATAAAACTACAAAAAAATAAATAAAACAGAACAAAACAAAGCATGAACAAAAACATTTTTTAGCATAGGTGTTGCAGGGAGACAGAGATTGAAAGCACTGGAAAGCTCAGGGGCATTGTTGTGGAAACCCAAGTTCAGCTGCTGGTCACTGGAAAGGCCAGTACTCAAGGAAAGAGTTTTGATTGGAAAGAAATATGAGCTTTATTCAGGAGGCTGGGCTCCTGGGGAGAAGGAATGAGTCTTGTCCAGCAGCCAACTCCAAGGTTCCTGCCTGGTCAAGGATTTTTAAAGGGATTTAGTTAATCAGTTAAGAGAGTGCAGTGATCTAGGACACTTCTTGATTACCTATGGTTTCCATGGTGCCAGCTATAGCTGTTATTGGGGTGCTGGAGGTTGTGCAAGAGGGTTTGGTCCCTTGGTGCCTGGGGCAGTGCAGGAATGCCATGTGACGGTAGGACTGCTCCTTTCTTTCTAGGAAAGAATGCATGACCTATACATATACAAAGAAAGGTATAAGTTCATCCATCCCATGGGCTAAGCATACTTGCTAAAACTTAAAAACCACTCGATTGGCAGGAGGGTCTAAGGCAGCTTCATGAAGAACAGGAGTTAAGTTAACTTTGAATAAATAATACTTGAACACAGAGATATAGACAAGATGGTCTAGGGAGACTGTGTTGAAACTGGTTCATACCACAAGAGAAAGAAACTGTAGGGAGGAAAGGAAAGTTCCATCTTGGGACTCCAGTGGAAATGGCTCAAAAATTATATAAAAAGAGGTTTTAGACCAATGGGAGGGCCAAGAGTGGACTGGCCAGACAGGTAAGATTCTAGGAGCAGGAATGGTGTCATGCAAATACCCACCATTTGCTTCTGGAGGAACTGGAGGGTATTATGCTGAGTGAAATAAGTCAATCGGAGAAGGACAAACATTATATGGTCTCATTCATTTGGGGGAATATAAATAATAGTGAAATGGAATAGAAGGGAAGGGAGAAGAAATGGGTAGGAAATATCAGAAAGGGAGACAGAACATGAAGACTCCTAACTCTGGGAAACAAACTAGGGGAGGAGGGCAGGGGGTGGGGGTGAATGGGTGACAGGCACTGAGGGAGGCACTTGACGGGATGAGCACTGGGTGTTATTCTGTATGTTGGCAAATTGAACACCAATAAAAAATAAATTTATTATTAAAAATAGGAATGGTGTCATGCAGTCTAAAATGTATTATCCTTTCTTTATGTCAGTGCACAAAAAGGATTTAGTTTAGAGGTTATAGATATAGTGGGCTTAACACAGTGGACTTTAAAAAAAAAGGTTATTAAATCCAGGACTTTTTTTTTCTTTTGTTGAGTAAGCTGCATAACCAACATGGGGCTTGAACTCATGACCCCAGAAGCAAGAGTCATATACTCTATCTACTGAGCCAACTAGATACTCAAAGGTAATGACTTTTACTTTGAAAAGTTAGGCTTTCAAAGACTCATAGAAAATAGGTGAAATGTACATATATTTCAAGGTGTCAGGGGTGTGGTTCAGTGGGAGGTGGTATTTCTTACATGTGTGCAAGTTCTGGGTTTGGTTCCTGGTGGATCTAGGGCTGTTCTGTCTTCCCACGACTCTTGTAATATGGAATTTTCTCCTTTCACCCCCTTCTTGCTATTTTCTGCTCCCTGACAAAACAAACACAAGATTCAGTGGATTGCCCCTCCCATATGGTGATTGGGACAACATAAGAAAGAAGTGAGTACAAAGCGACAATTAGCCACTAGATTAATCAGCTTTTTCACTTGAGCTACCGTTTTGCAATACTACTGAAGAGAAAGGAAGTTGAAAAGAGAAAAAAAAAAAAAAGCCCATGTAAGGAAATATGCCGCTCCCTTCTGAACTTCTGATCTGTCCTTGGTATTACTCTTTATTTTAGTCTATATGAACTTTAGTGCAGACTTTATCTCCTGAATCAGACATCTCCACCCCAAGTGCAGTCATCATTATTAGTAACTTATGTGAGCATTACTGGCAGGAACCACGACACTTCTTTTCATTTAGAATCTGTTACATCTAAGTAAATTTGTAGAAATTTCAGAAGGGTCTAAGTCTTGCATTTTCATGAGTCTATGAAGAGGAGGGCCCTTGAAGAGTGGGTAGTGGGGAGGGCTCAAAATTATCCATTGATACCAGAAAATAAGGAGGTTTTAGGCAGTTGTTCCAATTTTAATTGTGAGCTCTTAATTTTCTGGTTGGGAATTATAGGTATTTTATCATAATCATATTAAGCTACATCGTTAATTCATGCCCAAGTGTTCTCAATGCTAACAGGAAGCCTAAAACCACATAATGGTGGCAGCAACTTTCTGTTTCTTACTTCTGATACAAAAGCAAATTAGCCTAAAAACAACAAAAACCTAAAAGAAACCTTGTTCATCCCTCTGTACTTATTAGCTCAATATAAGTCTGGATAAGCTACCTGGAGATCTTCTTAGATGAATCCCTTATTCCCCAAATCCAACATGGCTCCAAGTCCTGTGTCAATCAATGTTCTTTCTTGTTCTCTCAAATCTTTCCATTTACATGCCTAAATTCACTCTTTTGTTTACCTATCTAAACCTTGTAAGACTCTCTAAAATTGTCTTTTTGCCTACTATGGGAGGATAGAGTACAAAAATTGCTGGGTTGCCTACATTTGACCAATGGTTTTCTTATTCTATTGCACTCTGGTTTTGCTCCCTCAAAATCTTGACTTTAGGAGCCAGTTGAGGGCAGCCCGGGTGGCTCAGTGCTTTGGCCCAGGGCATGATCCTGAATGGAGTCTGCTTCTCCATCTGCCTGAGTCTACGCCTCTCTCTGTGTTTCTCATGCATAAATAAAAAATAATTAAAAAAAAGAGCCAGTTGAGAAAATAGGAAGTTATATGGAAGGAGGTGCACACTGTAAGAGAAAGCCAGGTTTCAATTAGCTTCTAAGAATTAGAAATATGTAGGTGAACAGAAAGACTAGCTTTAACAAGGGTTTAAACACTGAAATCTCACATTAAAAGAGTAAACTAGGGCACCTGGCTGGCTCAGAGGTTTAGCGCCGCCTTCAGCCCAGGGTGTGATCCTGGAGACCCGGGATCTAGTCCCACAATGGGCTCCCTGCTTGGAGCCTGCTTCTGCCTCTCCTCTCTCTCTCTCTCTCTTTCTCTCTGTTTCTCTCATGAATAAATAAATAAAATATTTTAAAATTTTTTTTAAAAAAGAGTAAACCACCAACAACTGATCTTTGCTACTTCATGGGCAAAGAAATCATAGAAATCTAATCAAGTGGATTTTAATCTCATACTTTCTCTTTATTCTGGGTTTCCACACTGATTTTGCTCCCGTTTATACCTGAGATGTTTAAGCCTGAATCAAGTATTCAGCACTTCTCCCAACATAACCACATACAGGGTTTCAGAAAAGCTGGCTTCTTGTGGTTTTTGTGGGGACTACCTGTAACAGGGGCTCCTGCACAGAGGGACCCCAGACCAGTCCAGGCATGCTCACACTGTTTATCCAGCAACATAAAGAGCAGCCAGGCATTGTCAAAGCCATGACAGTGTTGGACTCTACAAGTCAGATCTCCCTGTGGGAAGCACCTTCTCCTTCTCTGGGAGGAAGGGGACCTTGTCCATTTTTTCTTTTGAATTCAGAAGATGGGAAGAAAGATAGAGTGGACCTCCTACAAATACATCTCTTTTTGGATGAAATCTTCCTAATAAATTGATCCAATCCAATATCTAGGTGCTTAACTTTCCAGGCTAGTGGTGTCCAAACCAGCTGATTAACAGAATCGCATGGGAGACTTTAAAATCATAGAAATTACTGACTGCTTCTGGCCTACAGACAACTCCTCTTGGTCTCTTCACTGTCCAAGTTGCCTTAGATCTTCCTCTAAAGTTTCCGTGGGAAGGGCACCTGGGTGGCTCAGTTGGCTGAATGACCAACTCTTGATTTTGGCTCCGGTCATGATCTCAGGTTTATGGATTGAGCCTCACTTTGAGCCCTGCCCTGCATTGATCCCTGTATGGGGCTCTATACTCAGTGGGGAGTCTTCTGGAGATTCTCTCTGTGCCCCTCCCACTCCCACTTGAGTGTTCTCTCTTTCTCAGAATCAATCTTAAAAACAACAACAAAGTTCCTGCGGGACTTGACTGTCACACAAAATATTGGCTAAACTCAGGACTACTCTTTGTGTTGTATGTGATGAAGTTGAGGACTTTTCTAGGCCTATGGAGATTTTATAAGGTCTTAGATTTTTGCAAAGGCTTTACAAAACGTAGTGTCTCAGCTTACATATTGCCTCTTTGTGCTTTATTTAGGGGAGAATTCTGTCCAAACGAGGCTCTGTAATAAGCTGTAGCTTTTCCTTCCTTATCCCTCCCCTCTTCTTTGTAAGGGGTCTCCTGAACTAGACCTGAAATTTCCACTAACTGGGTCTACCCCAGGGATTACTAGAGTGGTGACAATAGAAAAATACACTGTTCTTCATTTATGACCAAGTTTTGTGATAAATTCATTCCTCTTCTGCCATATCTCCCCCCACAGAAGCCTAAATTTTGAGATCGGCACTCATGTCACTCATCATGCTTCATTTCTCACCAATGTTATTACCTTGTTTCACTTTTATCTTTTCTCCCACTGGGACCTAATTCCCCCAAAATAACACACTGCTAATATTCTCTAATGCTAATCTCATGGGTTATCAAAAAATTTGAATAGCAAAATTAAACCACCAAATCAATAAAATAGTATTTAGTAAGAGTTTATTGTGAATAAAATAATAGCTCATGAACTAGGAGCTTTCAGATTTAGAGCTGGTATGAAGTTCAGGGCATGACATCACAGAATGGCTGATAAGGTAAAAATGAGGAAGTTGTTTAATTTTTTGTTGTGATTGGTTATTGCAGTGGGGGTTCCAGACATCAGGGGATTGCTTAAAAGTGATTATTTTACACGAGTTTTAGGAAGATGACTTGTTTTTTTTTTTTTTACAATTATCAGAGGCATTTACAAGAAATAACCTATGTTTCACTTGTATTCATGAGATAAGCTAGAATTACCAATTTAAGCTAGTTTGGATTCTGTGGCTTAAATTGTTTTGTCTGCTCAATTTTCAAGTCTCTGTTTTGTATTTAATTTTAACAGGGTCTTCCCCAACAGAAGTTAGAAGAAAAGAAAATTGGAGACAGAAGTAAACATTCCACCTGGGATTCTCCCTGGTGCAGAATTGGAACTGATGCTCCAGTAGTCCTTTGGTGAGCAGACCTAGAAGCGGGCTAGTCTGGGGGGATCTTAGTGGCTATGCTCTTTGATCTAGCATTCTGATATCCTTCTCACGGCAAAGGTTAAAAAAAGATTCAGGCTAGGATTTTGTGAAATAGTCAAGTTAAATACAGTAAATCTTGTTCTACCAACTGTTTGATCCTATACTAATCCAGAAATCAGGGCAATTGTCCATTGTAGGGATTTACTGTAGTGTAGGGTCTATCCAGGTACGCAGCTCCATGGGAACAGAGGCTCAATGTGTAGGAGAGTCTGGGTTTATTCCTGGGTTCCTTCAATTACAGCCTTTCTCTTTCCCCTCCAACACTGTACACAATCAAGTTGCATCAGTACAAGGAAGATAAGAAGGAGAGAGACAGAGAAAGATCATGCTCACTTAGGATCTCTGGAAAGGAAAGGAATAAGCATGCTATCACCACATGAGTAAGTTCCTTTCTGCTGGTTCACAGCTCACTAAGGAACAGGAGAAAAAACAAAGAGCCAGAGGCATTTGGCTGACTCAGGTGGTAGAGCATGCAGCTCTTGGTCTCAGAATTGTGGGTTTGAGCCCCAGGTGGGGTGTACAGATTACTGAAAAATAAAATACTTTTTTTTAAAGGAAAGAACAAATTTAAAAAACCAGGCCATTGTGGAATATTTGTTAAATTTTCTTTTGTATTCTCAGTTGAACCTGTGTGAAGGCTGAGGAACAGCAAACCTGCCCATTGATTTTTGTCTCCTCTCATTTTCCTTATACACACGTAGAGGAAGGGAGGGAAGGAGGGAAGGAGTTGCCTGTCGGCCAGATCAATCACCAATTGTGGCAGGGTGTCATCTCCAACTTCTGAGTGAGGGAGCAGGGGAAAGACGGTACTCAAAGAATGCAGTGCTTTCTGAGCAGCAAGTTGAGAAAACTATTAGTGTTCATGAATGAAGATAGAGGTGTGGTGGAGTCAGGAAAGCTGAACATAAAAGGCCTAAACGTCCTAGATCCCAGTTTGGAAAGTCCATAAAAGACATCAACCAATTCTTCCCACAGCATGTCACCTGATTGCAAATATTCTTCTGTGTTCACTGTCTCTGGTAAATCTTCCAGAGGATTCTGGAATACAGTCAGAACCAGGAGCCTCCAATTTTCCTTCCCTTCACTAGTAGACACATAACATTGTGAAGTCTTTAAATGAAAGTCTGCCTGAAATACACTTGCCAATATTACAAGAGGTTCTGGGATGAAGAGAGCCTATGTTTTTGGCATCAGTCAGTAGATTGTTGGTGACACTAGCTAAGCTGAAAGCAAGCATTCCAGAGCAAATGGCCCTTTCCTCTGTCTTTCACAGGTGAGCCAATCCTACTTGCTTTGAGGTGTCCAGGACTTCCCCTGAATTTTCCAGCCCATGGATGGCACCACTTGGAGCTTTCCAGGGCTCTTTGACTTCATCTCTCCAACATCCCTGTCTATTGCAGGCTTTGCCCGCCTCACTTGGTCCCCCAACTTTGCTCTGCTGCCCTAGGCCTGCCTTGGCCCCTGGTCATTCCTCCAGTTGTGTGTGTGTGTGTGGGGGGGAGGTGGGTATCACTGAATTTACAGTGGAGATAGTTTTGAAGCTGTTGTAAAACTCCTTGTGGACATAATGGTCAAGAGAGTGAAAGAAAGAAAGAGAGGGGAACCAACCAGACAGGACCCGTGCCGAGTGTGTGCCAGCTGCGCCAACAGGTGCTCTGTTCAGTCGCTGGTTCACCTGTGGCCACAGCTACCCAGGCCCGGGGGGGGGGGGGGGGGGGGGGGCTTCCATCCCAAACCTCACCACCGCAGGCGCTGCAGGAGAAGTCCTTGGAACTTCCCTGGTGGAGGCAAGTAGCCCTCAGCCAACACTCTGCTGGTGAGCAGCCCCTGGAGCAGGTGACCCAGAGGGGGAGGCCTTCGGACGAGAGAAGGCACCATTCAGATTACAATCTAGTTACCCAGAGAAGACTGTGAATACTGTCCAGTTTAGTAATATCAAACATAGTGAAACTTAACCCAGTAGACTTTCTGCAGGCCAATTCTTATAGTTTGAAAATGGGAAAATAGAGTATTTCACAAAGCAGAAGAAACAGAGGGAAGAAAGGGGGTGTAGCTCAGTGGTAGAGCGTGTGCTTCGCATGTACAAGGCCCTGGGTTCAATCCCCAGCACCTCCACTCTGCATTTTCTCCGGGATTAGGAAATCTCCTGGATTGCTTTTATTTATTGTTCATGCATTTCTCCCCCTGGGGCTCACACCTGCAGAAGAGAAGAGGATCAAAGGAAGGGCCCACACCCATCAGAGTCTCCTCCTTTGGAAGCAGGAAGCCGGCCTTTCTAACCACCACCTTCTCAGTGAGTTTTCTTGGGTCTCTTCGGAAAGGGCAGGACGGAAACAAGAGCAACTTCAGGGGAAAAAAGAAATGTATGCTCTCTTTTAGCATCTGTTCTCCAATGGTCAGCCGTGCCCATCTATTTGTCACTTCCATGTTTTTTAGTCTTTATCCTGCCTTCTACCCCATTCTAAAGTTCTCTGAAAGCACACTGTCCACTTCAAGAAGTGTTAAATAAAGTTTGCATCACCTCAGTTGTCTTCTGTAATCATTTTTAACACTTGTTTTTAGAACTTTAAGAAAGTCATAAAGTGGGTTATGTGAGTTAATGTCATGCCAAAGATCCTGGGGAAAGATGCAGCCCAAAGGGGCAGCACGAGTGTGTGTGTGTGTGTGTGTGTGTGTGTGTGTGTGTGTGTGGTTGTGGGGATAGGAGGAGAGGGTAAGAATAGATAGATGTATGAGTTTCTTGTTTCCTAAAACAAACAGTGTCCTATAAACAAGAAGCCAGTAAAAATTATATGACTACTTTGTTTCTAAACATGATTCTACATCGAGTAGATGTATCAAAATGAGTTCTATTTTCATTTCCTTTTGAGGTTAATTTGTGTAACAAAGATGTAGAAAATGTGTAAAAACCAAGTTTTAAAAGACAGAGAAAGGCTTGCTTCGTGTGTACAAACAAAAGATCTCCCTTCTCGAAGGCAGGAGGACCAGAAAGGGTGGGATTCACTATTCACACGGGAAAATGGGACAGTCGCAACTCCATATACACTGTGGAACTCAGGATGCCTTTTATGAAGCAGGTGCTATAACCACCTAAACACAGGTGTCCAAGGGTGCGACTTTTAGAGTCTCCTAGCTGAGACCTGCTTTTAGAAAGCAAGATTTATTTCAGGGCAGATGCCAAGTAAACACTGCTTTTAAATTCCTTTTGGGTGAATTAGCTGCTCTCTTGAATTTTCCTTCTGGTAACTCTTGGCAGAGAATTAAAGGTTGCGCTTGATATTTTCCCTGCCAGGAGCACTAGAGTGTCTTTTTCCTCTCACTCTCTATCATCTCACTGGATTAAATGTAAAGCCTCTATATGGCCTCAAGTATGGCAGTGGGGCAGAACCGAGAAAGGAAGTGGGAAAGAGCACTGGGACTCTGGCCACTGTGGTCTCCGAGGGAGGTCACATGTTGGGCACTTATTTCAGGGAAAGGAAACAGTTCATACCCGGGCCCTGCACAGCCGCAGGGGTCCTGGGGCCCTCGGCTTGGACCTGCAGATCTGTCGGTCCCTGTCTGGTCAATCTCTGCGGCGCCGGCACCGTGGGTTTCCCACATCATCACAGCAGGGGCCCGGCAGCTCTGCCGCTCCTAACCACCAGATACCTGTCAGAAAATGCAGGGGATGGGTACAGAGAAAGAAAACAAAACAAAACAAAACAAAACACCCACAAAGCTGTCTCTGGAAATCTAAGTCCAGATGGAAAGAGAAGGCAGGAAATCAGCTAGGTGAGAAGGTGAGAAGGGGCCGAGTCCGCCACAATCCCCTGCTGCGGAGCTCTGAGCGGAACGAATGTGAGCCGCCTGGGAAGCACCTTCCTGGGATGCAGACAGCACCTGCCCCACGCGGGAGTCCTCGCGCGGGATTCCGCCGCCAGCTTGCACCCAGGACCCGGAATCTCCCGCGGCGATCAGAGAGAAGGCGGTATAGTGCTGTTGAAAGTGGGGTACCATGGGAATAGGAGACCCATGGGAACAGGAGGGTTAAGGAGGTTGGTCTGTATTTCTGGAAAACAAACGAGCAGCAGGCTGGGGACTGCTTTCGGACCGTGGGATGTGTCGTCTGTGCTCCCCTCGGCGGGCTCCAAGGTCCCGTCGTCAGCCAGCCCTCGGGAAGGCACTTCCATTCCTACCGGACGAATCTCAAGACGCTCCTGTTGCCTTGTGTCTCCAAATTCCCACTTTCCCCTAAAAGGCCCCGAGGATTATGCGGGAGGACACTTTTGAGAGGTGACGGCGGTGAGAACTCACAGCAACTGGCGGAGCGGCGTTGAGCGCGCCAAACCCGGCACCTCGCGGCGGAGGGCGCGGGCGGGCAGAGGAGAGTGGGGGGGGGGCGGAGCACGTCCTCCCGAGGGAGCGCCCCGGGGTGCGGAGGGTCCGGGTAGACCGACGGGAATGGGAGGGAGCAGGGAGACAATTTTCCGGAGGGGAGTCTCCGGGGTGCGCCGTGCGTCCCGAGCGCAGCTCCAGCCTGACCCGGGAGCGCCCACGGCCACGCGGTCCGCCTGCCGCCACCTCGAGTAGTAGGCAAGCAGGGCTGCCCAGAAATGTATACTGAGAAACTCCCCGGATTGAAAATGTGGCGGGTCCGGGAACCCAGACCTGGAGAGCTGAGGACCCAGAACCTGGGAGCCTGGACCCAGTAGCTGGGAGGGCCTCTCGAAGGAGGAGGCTTAGGGAAGGAGAGGGGGCGAGGCACAGGTGCTAGGGGCGACGGAGGAGGCCGACTGGGGCCGTCGCGGGGTGGGCTAAGGAGACCCGGGCCCTGGGGATTTGACCCAGCCCGACCCCAAGACGTAGGGGAAGGTTCTGGTCTCGGAAGAGGGAACCCGAGGACACGCTCGCAGCACTGCCGTGGAGCGACACGAGCAGGAAACTTTAATAAAGCAGAAGCGCGCTCTGGAGAGGACACAGTTGTTAACTAGGGGACGAATATTCATTACTTGAAGCTGGAAGCTGGTTTCCCACCTTTTCTTCCTGACCTGCTCAGGGGTTCCTGTCGAGGCCCCGCCATCCGCCATCGGGGCGTCTGGTGTGATCCGACTTCTTGTGGAGTGATGCCGGGACAGGCCTTGGACCTTCCCCACGGCTGGCCACCGCCTCTTCCTTGCTGGCCTCTGGGTATCCCCTGAGGGCCTCATTGCCGGCGCTCAGCAGAGTAGAGAGAAGAGAGCATGAATGTGGAGCTTTTAACAGAAAGAGGATCTGGATAAATGGGGAGGAAGGACGCGTCCAGCTCTGCATCTAGGTACAAGGAAATACTGAAGTCTTGTGCATTGTAAGAGAAGTGCGGCAAAAACTTTTGTCCCACAAGAGGAACCCATTCATTTTCACCCAAACCATGGGATTGGAGAGCACTGTAGAGGCCCTTTCCAAACCTGAGCCTTCAGAAAGCACCCTGTGCTTGGAGTTTTGAGGGAAGCCCAGTTATTCCAGGCCAGACCTGGTTGTGCTGGGAGTGGTCAGTGAGGGTGGGAGTGGGGTCTGCAAGCTGCTTTGAGTGTATGAGTTGTGTGTGCAAGTGATGGCTTGCAAGATGTTATCCAAGAAAGCAGAGCAAGGTCAACCATAGCCTGACACACTTACCTTTATAGGGCTGTTAGAGCAAGCCCAATGCTTGTGCCTGTGCAGCCCAGTTGATAGATCCTCAGACTTTTAATACGAGGGTCCAATGTTCAAGTCCCATTAGGGGGTGGAGTTGTGCTTTTTCCCTGAGAATTCTCACATCCAGAAAAGTGTTAAGGGTATTTCCTGCCCTGGTCAAGGGGTTTGGATATCCTGCCTGGGAAAGTGGATACTCTGTCTTTGCTTACATAAGGGGAAGTACCTTTTAGCAAGCTGCAGGGAAAGAATGTCCTTCTGCTTGTTGGTAGGTTGTTCTATTTCCTGCAGAAGCAGAGAGGAACTTGGATTTGAACCTGACTAATTCAAGATACCTACACATTCAAGATGCAGTCTTATGAAAATATTTGACAATCACAGCGATCCCCAAGACTGCTATTCTCTAGGAATCGCTGATTCTAAGATTTTCTTTAAAAATTATTATGAATTATGTATCTACAAAAGAAAGGGACAGTACATTGAGCGAGAATTGAGAAGGGCTCACGGTGATTTGAAGATTAGGCACGCATTAATGGTATTCATGGAAAACCCTGTAATGAATTATAATGATCTTGGACTCTGGACTAATGGCAGATAGCACAATGCTTCTGGAACTTCCTTACAAATCCCAGGAAATGCTTAGACTTCTTAGAATTGAGGTGAGGTCATTGCTATCTCCTCTTTGCCTTCCTCTGTCCCTAAGAGACTCTTGTTCACATTCACAGAAATCCCAGCGGTAGATTGTGAGCTTCAGAGGACCTTGTCTGTCTGGCAGAACTTGTCTCTCAGTTGCATCATCAGGCTGCTAGACTTTGAGGAACAGACATGTGTGAGGTGGGGAAATGGGCTGGTTTTAACTTGCTTCTGTGCCCTCATGTACAGTGCTCCTAGGCTCAGTCCAACGTTCCCAGTAAATCATCACTGGTCCGTGGCGGGAGCAGGCTGGTCTCCAAGTGGGCTGTTGTATATTCCTGACATGGAAGGTTCTTTTCCATGTATGCCCTGTTACACCTCAAAAATTTTCTCTGAGTTTTTGTGGCAGTGTCCAATCTTTGCACAATGTTACTGAAACATCTGTTCAATGGAAGGCTGTGGGATTAAGTCTTCAGTTACAGATTTTTGGGGGAAACCAAGAAACTCAACATTTTCATCAGAAGACAGAACACACCTATGACCAACATACTCTGTTCAGAAAACCCCTAAACACAAAGTGAATGTCTAACCAATCTCTGTCCTGAGGGAAAACAGAAGCCTTTCTGTGCCTTTTTGGAAGGAGTCCAGGTCCATTGAAGGCATTCAAATATTTGTTTAATGATGTTCCTGCTTTCCCATTAGGATCTTCGGCTGACAAATCCCCACTTTTACACCATACGTCAATTTTCAGAAGTTAAATCAAGTAACTTTTATCATTTTCACAATCTGGAGTAGAGAAGGACCAGAAAAAACAAACAAACAAACAAACCAGAGTAATCATGAGGGACTGAAGTAGAGGAATATGAGGCCTTTTCATTTAGGACATGTAGTCATCCTGTTCTAGAATGTTTACACTCCCCTCTTATTACAGTGAGTAGAACTCTGTTACTTGCCTATACAATCAATTTTTTTCAGGGATCCCTTGTAATACACCAATATTAAAGGGAAGAGATAGAACACTTTCTAATAACCAATTAGAAGCAAATATAGGGAAAGCCAAAGACAATTTTATACCAGTCATAAGCTGGGAGAGGATAGGAGGTGATATGGTTCTTCAGGTTGCTCTTGCCTAATCAGGGGTCATGAAAATGAGGCTTGAGGTGTACAAACCTGAGGCAGGAACAAGTTCATCATAAGAAGTCATGTTTGGGGACACCTGGGTGGCTCAGTGGTTAAGGTTACGTGTCTGCCTTTGGCTTGGGGTATGATCCTGGAGTCACGGGATCCAGTCCCACATTGGGTTCCCTGCATGGAGCCTGCTTCTCCCTCTGCCTGTGTCTCTGCCTCTCTCTCTGTGTCTCTCATGAACAAATAATAAAATCTTTTTTAAAAAAAGTCATATTTGCTCATCTTCTCTGTGGTAATTAACTCAAGGATTGCCTTCTCATTGGATTTATTTAGGAAAATATTTCAGAACCTGTCTCCTCCTTATTTACCAGTTATAGGAAAATGCATAGAAAACATTGCAGGGATGCCTGGATGGCTCAGCAGTTGAGCGCCTGCCTTCAGCTCAGGGCCTGATCCCAGATTTCTGGGATGGAGTCCACATCAGGCTCCCTGCATGGAGCCCGCTTCTCCCCCTGCCTATGTCTCTGCCTCTCTCTCTCTGTGTCTCTCATGAATAAATGAATAAAATCTTTTTTTAAAAAAGAAAGAAAACATTGCATATTATACATACGTGATGTATGCACACACGCACACATACATACATGGTCACTCATCATTCATTCACAGGCTGTCCATGAGGAGGTAATTTTAGCAGTAGCCAAGAGTAAATACTGAACTCAAGATTAAAATAAGACTGTTTTGGGGGCACGTGGGTGGCTTAGTGGTTAAGCGTCTGCCTTCAGCACAGGTCATGATCCTGGGGTCCTGGGTCTCTCTCTGTGTCTTTTGTGAATAAGTACATAAAATATTTTTTAAAACATGAGACTTTGTTTTACTTTAGAGACTATATTATCCGATATTTTATAAAGCTATCATAAAAGCTAAAATTCACTTTGTAAAATTGATATTCATTCCTATTGTTACACATAGAAAAATAGCAAGGGAAGAAAAATTTCTAGTCTAATAAATTATATGCATTAAAAATCATGGCCATTCTTTTTAAAAAATATATATATATTTTAATTCATGAGAGACACAGAGAGAGAAGCAGGCTCCACGCAGGAAGCTTGATGTGGGACTCGATCCCAGGAGCCACCCAGGGTGCCCATCATGGTCATTCTTATTTGAAAGAATATTTTGTTTGGGAATCCCTGAGGGGCTCGGTGGTTTAGCGCCTGCCTTTGGCCCAGGGTGTGATCCTAGAGTCCCAGAATCGAGTCCCACATCGGGCTCCCTGCATGAAGCCTGCTTCTCCCTCTGCCTGTGTCTCTGCCTCTCTCTCTCCTCTGTGTCTTTCATGAATAAATAAATGAAATCTTAAAAAAAAAAAGAATTTTTTTTGGATAAAGTCAGGAGCAATAGGAACAACATAAGAAAAAAAGAGGCATCATATTTAAAAAAATGTAAAGGCATGATTACATTTATTCTGATAATACAATTTGCTATACCAAGAAATAGAAGCAGCTAAAAATCCATATAAAAGAAAGTTTGTACAAAGTATGAACTAAGTAGGAAATAAATATATATATAAATATAAATACATATATATCTAAATAAATATATACCAGTGTATTAGTTACGTTTTTTGTTGCATAATAAATTACCCCATCTTTTAGGACCAGGTCTCTCAAATTGTGCAATTCTTCTGCCTCATTCTAGTCGTCAGAAGAGAGTCATTAAGTCCACTCTATGTTCAAGGGAAGGGAAATTAGTTTCTTCTTCTTGAAGGGAGGAGTATTAAATATTTTGTATACATTTTAAAACCACCATGACAGGCAATCGCCAATTAGAAGGAAATACAGGGGAAATACACATTTATGATTGTAATAGAAATATAAACTGATAATAAATTAAACTAAAAGTACATCAGTTATATAAAGAAAGCAACATTATCTTTTTTTAGAGGGTGGGTAAGAGGCTGAGTGGAGGGAGAGAACGAATTTTAAGCAGGCTCCATACTCCGTGTAAGGTGTGACCCAGACTCGGAACTTGATTTCACAACCTGGAGATCATGATCCTAGTTGAAATCAGTCTCAACAGTTAACTGAATGAATCTCCCAGGTGCCCCCCAAAGCAATATTATCTTAATGAGGGACTTACATACCTAGTCCAGTGCATGGAGAGAATATCCTGTTCCTAGATCAGAATACTCAGTTCAAATACCAGTTCTCCCCATATTAGCCTATAAACAAACAAACAAAAAAATCCTTCCTCAAAATTCAGATGTAAATTAGTTTGAATATTGAAAAAAATGTCAGAATTGGGGCACCTGGGTGGCTCAGTGCGTTAAGTGCCTGCCTTTGGCTCAGGTCAGGATCCCAGGGTTCTGGGATGGAGTCCTGCATCAGGCTCCTTGCTCAGCGGGAGTCTGCTTCTCCCTCTGCCTCCTCCCCTCCCTACTCATGCTCTCTATCTCTTGCTCTGCCCTCTCTTTCTCAAATATATAAAAACTCAAAAAAAAAAAAAGAGACATATATGCAGAAGTCAGTTATCCTGGGTTCAAATCCTAGCTCTGCCATTTACTAGTCATAGGACTTTGGAGGAAATATTTGGTCTCTCATTTTCTGGGCAGTTAAATGAGGATAATAATACTATTTACTGCATAAAATCTTTATGAAGGTTAAATAAGATAACATAAGGATAAAATAATGCAAAGATTCTTAACCTGGAGCCCAGGGATCGCCAATGGAGTCTATGGATAGGTTTTAAAGGTTTAAGATCTTGGATGTGAAAAAACTACCAATTTATACTTACTAAGCTCTAACCGTAATTTATTATTCCTTTTATAAACACAGGCAGCAAACCACAGGAGAGTGAGCAGCATCTGTGTTTTTGTCATCAGCAGAAATCACAGCTGTGATTTACATTCATCACTAGCTGGAACTATGGAAGATCTAAGACCAATCACAAACTACACGTTATTGAACATAGCTGACCAATGACAGGCACCTCTCTACCAAACAGTGAAGTCTCCTGTCCTCACCTTGGTGATTCAGTTATTTAAACTGCTTGCCAATATTTCCATCACAATAATTTATTGATCACTATGAAGAGATGATGAATACTTCTCACTCTTCAAGTTTTGCAACACTGAGTGGTTCAAATGAGAATTTTTAATTCTTGTAAGGCAGTGTGGCCCTTTGTAATAAAGACATACATAGTAGCTGCCTCTGTGAAACAGGAAAGTTCAATCCTTAAGTGACAGTTCAAACAGTCATTCAACTGTGTTCCCTGAAGGAAATTCCTATTGATAATAAAAGATTTTTCCAGTGAGATGATCATTCACATTATTTTTCATTTTGTTCATTTTCATTTTGTTCAAAGTCTTTTTGACTTTGTTCATATTGGCTATTTTTGTCTGTGAACTGTGACTATTTCTTTATTTTCCAATCATGTAAACCTTTTGCTTTTTTGTTTTGTTTTATTGCAGTCTTACTGTTTTGTTTTGTTTTTTAAAAAAGATTTAATTTATTTGAGAGAGAGAGAGTATGAGCAAGGGGAGGGGCAGAGACTGAGGGAGACTGAGGGAGAAACAGACTCCCTGCTGAGCAGGGAGCCTGATTTGGGGGCCAGATCCAGGACCTGGAGATCATGACCTGAGCGAAAGGCAGATGGCAGACGCTTAACCAACTGATTCACCCAGGCACCCCAACACTCTTATTGTTTATATTAGTTTACTGCTGGGGTGATAAATTTTAGCACATTAATATAGTCTTTATTTATTTATTTTCATTAATATAGTATTATATAACTGCTAGAAATTAAGTTCTAGACATTGAAGATACAGAGGTGAATTAGAAACATCTCCTAACATGAAGGAACTCACAGGTTTGTGGGGCTGACACAAAGTAGAGTTACCTAGATAAATTTCAAAATATATATGGCAGTATATTTCCAGTTTATTAAAGAAATGAAACAAACACATAGGGGAAAATACTGGAATCACATACAACAAAATGGTAACAAATTTGAATTTGAAGTAGTGGAATCTGTCCTGATTTTTATTTCAACCTTCTTGCTTATCTGCATTTTCCCATGTTTTTTGCAAAGAACATTTACATCTTCTAAAATAAGGGGAAAAACTGTAAAAGTTATCCTGAAATAAAATCTTTTGAGAGGTCACAGTATTGGTTTGGTGCCTTGCTAGTTACTGCAGGGAATTAGCATTCTTCAAGGAAAGAAATCAGAAGCCAAGGATCAGAGCAGAGTGTGATAGGCCCACAGCTGTGCTAAGAGGGAGCAACCTGGGGAATGCGTTACAGCTTAGAGCTTGTGTGATTAGTTACTGATTTGCAAAATTGATTGTTAAAGATTATAAAACACATCTTACTATGTCATCTTGGACAATAAATTAAGCAAAAGCATGGTAGTGTTCTTGGGATGCACTGCCCAATATAATGTCAGCCACAAATGCCAATCCCATATATAATTTAAAAATTTCTAGTAGTCACATTGAAAAAAGGAGAAACAGGTGAAATGAATATTGTATTTCATTTGGTTCAATATATCTAAAATATCATTTCCACAAGTAATCCATATTAACATACTGCCTAGATATTTGTTTTCTATTCTTTTTTTTTCAAACTAAGTCTGAAACAGATGTATATTTTACACTTACAGCACATCTCAAGTCACACTGGTCATAGTTCAACTGCTCAAAAGTTGCTCCCATGTGCCAGGATATCATATTGGGCAGCAGAGTTCTAAGAACTAACAGACAGAAGAAACTATATAGAATGGGCCAAGAGCTCACAAATTAAAGCAGTTCCAGAACTCACATTCGAAATCCGTAAGCAAATTCTCATTCATTTTTGTGAGGTGATCCTTAGGCACTGGTAAATTACGGCTATTTAAAGTTGTCTGAATTCTTTCTGATAAAGTGCTTCGTATTTCATATTCTTTTACTCTCTTTTTTCTTTCTGGTAACTAAAGACTGATATATTTTTTTTTCTGTGAATGATATGATTGTCTTCCAACAAAATCGTTCACTCACAAAATGGATGTGTTCAGATTTGAAAGGAAAGAGCCAGCAGACTTTCTGCTGGTGGATATTCCCTCCATTACTTCCTGCAGGCAGAAAGCCATATATAAGTTTTCCAAGTCTGTGGTCCTTAATGTTTCAGAAATTACTTTTCAATCCACTGGGAAGAAAAATTCTGGGGTTCATGAAAAAGTTACCTTCAGAATGTTGGTAATATACTTTCAAAAAGCCATCCAAGTAGTATATGCTTTAAAAACAGAATGTGTAACAGCAAAAAGATAAGACATATTTGAAAAGAGATTCAGATATACATATATTCAGCAAAGGAAATTATCATAAATAAGGTTATCATAAAAAATTATCATTGAAAAAAATTCACATCTGGAAGGAAATTCAGATATACATTTGAAAAGACATCAAGTCACAGTATCTTTCAGGGGAAGAAAGCAAGGTAAGGAAGTAAAACAAATAATTGATGTAGCAAAATCTGGGTAGTTATCTAGGAAAAAAATATGATTCCATATTCCACACCATAAAGCAGGATGAATTCCAATGGTGCTTCTGATTGTGATTCAAGATATCTTGGCTGGTGTTGATTCCTTTTTTACCTGATTCACACTCCTTTTGAAATCCCTAAACCGGACACCTGGGTAGCTCAGCGGTTGAGTCTTGGGAATCAAGTCTTGCATCAGGCTCCCCAGAGGGAGCCTGTTTCTCCCTCAGCCTATGTCTCTGCCTCTCTCTGTGTGTCTTTCATTAATAAATAAATAAAATCTTTTTAAAAAGAGAACTACACATTTGTAGAGAAGTGACAAAATAAAAAGGGTTTTGGACTGTCAAGGGCAGTGAGCTTCAGGAAGGCAAATATCTAGGGGAAACCAACAGAATAAGGCTTGATTGTGCAAATCCATCTCAGCACCAGCCTTCTACTTTTTCATGGCCATAAAACTACCCAGGAGATGGAATTTGTGGCAGTCCTCATTTCTCAGAAGTTTTCTCTTTTACTTAGAGAAAGGAAGTTCTGAGAAAGTTTCTTTGTGCATCTGTTGACTCTCATTTGCTCCCAACTCAAAATAATCTTTTTGCCAAAGTGACATATTTTGTGGTAGCATATCTTAGCCCCTACCTAGAATATTGTCAGTTGCTGTTTTGGAGGGAAAGTGAGCTCTGAAGAATTATGCACATGCCTTAAAGTTCAAACGAGAAGCCACATGCATTGAGTTACTCATTTTGGGTGGGGAAAAAATGGTAGCACCTAATGTCAAGGGGGCAGAAAAATATGTTCATAACATGTACCCAGAAATGGAGAAGGGACATATTTAGGAAAATACCAATTACTGTGCTCCAATACGTATAAAACAACCTACAAATCAGTTAGAAAAATGTCAAAAATGTAGCAGAAAATTTGGCAAAGAATATTAAAAGATGGTTCACAGAAGAGAAATACAAGTGGGTCTTAATTATATGAAATGCATGAAAAGATGCCTGAACTCATTCATAAGAACAGAATTGCATGTCAAAGGAACTCTGATTATGAGGCAAATTGGTTATGAGTTGGTAATCAATAAAACTAAATATTGACTATGTGGAAATTCATTATAATATCCTTTTTGTTCTCATATGTGTTAAGATGTTCTACAATAAAAAGAAAAATTACACTAATAATTCACACAGAAATAAATAGAAAATCTGAATAAACCTATATATGTTAAAGAAATTGAATCAATAAGCAATAACTTCCAAAACAGAAGACACTGAGACCAGGTGTACCAAGCATTTTTAAATTTTTATTTATTTTTTAAATATTTTATTTATTTATTCACGAGAGACACAGAGAGGCAGAGACATGGGCAGAGGGAGAAGCAGGCTCCATGCAGGGAGCCCGATGTGGGACTTGATCCTGAGAGTCCAGGATCACACCATGAGCCAAAGGCAGGAACTAAACCGCTGAGCCACCCAGGGATCCCCTGTACCAAGCATTTAAGGGAGAAATTATACCAATTTTCAACAATCTCTTCCAATAGATAGAAGCATCAGAAATACTTACTTGTTTTATGAGGCCAGCTTTATTCTAACACCAAAATCAAAGACATTCCCAAAAAAGGAGACTAAATGTCAATATCTCTTGTGAACATCAATGCAAAAATCCTCAAAAAATAGCAAATCAAATCCAACAATGTATAATAAAGAATTTAATACTGTGCCTAAGGGGGGGGTGTTGCTGCAGGCATGCAAGTCTAGTTCAACATTTGAAAATCAGGTAATGTGATCCATCATATCAAAAGGCTAAAGAGAAATCATGTTGATGAACTTTTGGAATATAGGTGAGGTTCGGTAGGGTGAGGTCCAGAGCCAACGACCAAGAAAGAATTCTTGAGATGTCTTTGGTGCAAATGGTGGTTTTATTAAAGCACAGGGACAGGACCGGTGGGCAGGAAGAGCTGCCGCCCCAGGCCTATGAGGGGTGGTCAATTATATACCTGGGAGTTGGGAGGGGTTTGGGGACAGTGTACTTTTTTTTTAATAAAAATTTTATTTATTTATTCATGAGAGGCACAGAAAAAGAGACAGAGACACAGGCAGAGGGAGGAGAAGCAGGCTCCATGCAAGGAGCCAGATGTGGGACTCCATCCCAGAAGTCTGGGATCAGGCCCTGAGCCAAAGGCAGACACTCAACCGCTGAGCTACCTAGGCGCCTCAATAGTGTACTCTCTAAGGAATTTTGGAAGCAAGGTTTGCAGGACCTTGAGGGAGCTAGCTGTTGTTGGGAAAAGGTCATTTATTACTGTCTAATAAAATCTGAGTCATGAGACCTTTCAGATGTGTATCGGTGGACCATGTGCTTGGAGGATGATTGTCAACATGTGTCTTGGGGGTTTAGAGATAAAGGAAATTTCTAAAGGAATTTTTATATGTTAAAGTAGACTCACAGGCTCCTGGGGGTGGGCTAAGATTGCCTTCTGCCCTTAGCAAAGTATTAACATCAAGGCAATTGAGTCCGTAGAGGAATGTCACTGCCTATTTCAAAGACTTGACAATGTGCTGCCCTGGACTGGTGCTTTGTCCTCAGCTAGCCCTGTTCTTCCATCAACAAGACCATATTGATAGCTTCAGAAAAGCATTTGACAAAATCCAACTCTCATTTGTGATAAAAACTCTCAGCAAACTCAGAATAGAAGGGAATGTCCTCAGCTTGATAAAGAATATGTATCTAGGGACGCCTGGGTGGCTCAGTGGTTGAGCATCTGCCTTTGGCTCAGGGCCTGATCCTGGGATGGGGATGGAGTCCCACATCTGGCTCCTTGCTGGAGGCCTGCTTCTCCCTCTGCCAGTGTCTCTGCCTCTCTCTCTCTCTGTGTCTATCATGAAGGAGTAAATAAAATCTTAAAAAAAAAATGTGTATCTACAAACAGCTAAAGCTAATAGTGAGAAACTGAAAGTTTCGGCTAAGATCAGAATTAAAGCTAGGATGTCCTTCACCACTCCTCAATATCATTGGAAGTACTACCTGATTTAATTAAAAAAAGAAAAAGAAAGAAAGAGAAAGAAAGAAAGAAGGAAAAGGAAAGGAAGGAAAGAAATCAAAGATACACAGAAAGACGAAGACCTACACTGATGACTTTCGATGTAGAGCATCTTTTCATAAACTTCTTTGGCATCTGTGCATCTTTTTTGGTGAGTGTCTGTTAAGGAATCATGTCTGTTTTTTAGACCAATTCTTTATTTTCTTATTGAGTCCCTCCGTGCTGGTTTTTTTTGGGGGGGCCCCTCAGGTGGGAGGTGAGGGCTTCCCCCTGTGTTGTCCGAGGCGGAGTATGCTCAGGTAGGCGGGAGCGGGCTTCTCTCTGCTGTCTGGGGGCGGCTCTGGTGAGCGGGTGCGGGCTTCCCTCCGCCCTGCCTTGGTGGGGGGCGCGGGGCGGGACGCGAGCAGAGGGGCCGTCACGCGGATCAAGGACAGAGGGAAGCAAGATGTCGCGGGCGTCTTGGATGGAAGGTTCCTCAGGAAGCCAAGGCTCCCAGGTAGCCGCTCCGGTGGCAGGTGGCCGACGTCTGTGTGGGCCGAGCCGCTGCCCCAGGGGATCACGCTCAGCGCAGGATTTGCGCGCTTCCATCTCTCTGGACGGGTTTTTCTTCGAACTGGACGAAGTGGAGGGCGACAGCTCCCAAGATTCATTCAACCTTTCAGCCGACTTGGCGGCAAGGAATTCGGGGAGGCATTTCCGTGAGCTTTGGGCTGGGAGGACATTCTTCAAGGGATGCTCGAAGATCCCTGCATTTTCCCTGCCTGGTGCTGGACCCGCCAGTGGGACTGAAAACGCTCAGGCTCCGCGCGTGCTCAAGCTGCGTGGATGCCACCCAGCGAGGCTGCAGGTTACTCTTCCTCCAGCACCGCCGCGCTGAGGCGGGAGACGAAATAGCACCAAATAATTCCGCCCTTTTAACAGGACAGGAGTGCAGCTCGACGGCTCTGCTCGGTGGGGGATGTAGCTCAGTGGTAGAGCGCATGCTTCGCATGTATGAGGCCCCGGGTTCAATCC
The DNA here is from genome assembly GCF_905146905.1 of Nyctereutes procyonoides. Classification (NCBI taxonomy): domain Eukaryota; kingdom Metazoa; phylum Chordata; class Mammalia; order Carnivora; family Canidae; genus Nyctereutes; species Nyctereutes procyonoides. Next base: position 391,664 of record NW_026575043.1, read on the forward strand.
CCGGCATCTCCATGCCAATCTTTTGTTCCCATCCTGAGCTAGTTCAGCCTCTGCTCTGAAATTACCAGATAAGACTTTTTAGTCCTCTCTCATTGTTCCAGAATGTGATCTGCCGTTATCATTCCTTTTAAGTTGAGCGATATCCCGTCTGTATGTTTATTTCTCTTCCGTTTGATTGACCACCGAATATTCCCTGCTTTCCGGAAATTCCCTGGGGTGTTTTATTATGCAGTAAGAAGTACAAAGCCAGAGGGACAATTCAAAAGTAAATTCATTCTAGGAAGGCATCCAGAAAGAGGGAATACAGCTGCATGTCACAGAATGATTTAGCTTGGTTAAATGAGGTCCCATCCATCCTCACTTTCCACTGGGAAATAAGCAGTAAAAGTAAAATATCTTTTAGTAATTATTTTAGGGGCAGGTAGGGTAGGGTTTGGGGTATTGAAGTGGGAGTTGCATATCAATATTAAAGGGTCCAACCTAAGACCATTAGAGGAATTTCTTCATTTGCTATAGTTACTAACCTAGTTATCACTTTATTTCTCACTGCTTCTCTGCCTTTACTTAGAGATTCTGTGCAGGAGAGCTGGTCTTGGTCCAGTGCAAGAGGTTTGGGAAAATAGTAAGGTTAGAAATGCTCATGGAAATGGAAGGCAGAGTTGGTTAGAAACCCACACAAGACTGACTGACAGCACTGGAGGTCCAAGTGAGGCTACATTCTGGACATCTCTCATCAAATGGATTTTTAGGCTTATGTGATTTCTGACTGCACTCACATTCATTCTTGATTCAACTCAGTGCTTTGAAATATTGATAATGTAATAACAATAATTGACCATTTCTGTTCACATTTAAAAATACAGTAAAGTGGTACCATGTATTGACCACTCTTATTAAAAGGAAATCCAGTAATTTACTTAATAAACCTTTATTGGGTGATTTTTCTATATTACTGTGTAACTGTGCTTAATCAGGAAATACTGCTAACAGAAGGAGAGACAATTTATAAACCATACTTGTAATTCTCTCCTAATTACCATATTGGAGGTTTTGTAGGAGATACACTGGGGCACAGCACAGGGTAGGATCAGTTCTTGAGGAGGTAGGTCAGGAGAAGCTTCACAAAAGAAGATACTTGTAATGTGTATTAAAGAATAAGTGGGAGGTTTGAAGGTGGAAACGAGGATCACAGTGTGATTCTAGTTATAATACACATCATGTACATGGCATGAACATGTGACATGAAACATTGGAAAATTTAGGTTGTTACATATGGCTGGATCCCAGGATGCTATAGGGAAAAGTAGGGTAGACTACAAGGGTTTTGGACTCTATCAATCAGTGTACTTGGGTGCAAAAAAGCAAATACTGAATATGGTTAACTTAAATGGAAAAGAATATCTACTTGGCCAGGTTTAGATCAATTCCACTAGCCTTGAAAGCAAGTATCTGACAAAATAAAGGAGTACAGACACACACATGCACACTCACACAAGTTTCCAATGACAAGACATTGCCACAATCAGATTTTGAGTTTACAGTTAATGCTGTAAACATTGTGAAAAATGGATTAGGAATGATGGTGAAAGAAAATGAAACAAGATTTATTCAGTCATTATTGCAGAGTTCCAAGAGCTGTGGTGGGGCCCTCTACTGAGGAGTAAGCTTCAGGATGCCAAGACCTATGCTAAGACCATTCCTTAAGAACCCCAGAGTCAGAGTCAGAGGCTTGCATGCTCCTAACCACCTGGACAGTAGGCACAGCTGCTTTTTTCAGAGAGATTGAGGTCCAGCAGTGGATCCATCTCTGAGATGGAGCTAAATTCTGAAAGCCTCGCCCATTTCAATCTTTTAATTTCTTAATTAATCATTCCTTCTCATCCATTTTTTCACTTACAGTGGGATCTTTTGGACTATGGGGGATGGTTAATTTACTTGGAAACCATTTGGCCATCTAAACCCACTGTCTCTCATTCTTGCTATCCCAGTTTATGGCCCCAGACATGAGCCCTCCAATTCTCTATCTGGTACCTTCCAGGATGTACATACCCTCTGTCCTTCCATTTTAATGACTTAAATGTGCAGTCTGTCTCCCTTGAGTACTTCAACTCCACTCTTTGTAACTCATGTCTCCATGTTTAACAACCCACCTAGCCAAACTTTCCTGCTTTAACTTCAACTGGCTCTCCCTAATGATGTGACTATTTCAAGTAGAATCAGCACATTCTTCAACCCCAGAATCAGGAGATGGGTTGGCACCTTCCTGAGAACACATTCCAATTTTCAAGCCATTACATTTCTATCTGCATTAAAAACAAAACTGTGTGCCTTGGAAACTGGGGTTTATACAATTATGTCACATTTCTCATCAAGAAGTTTCTTCCTAGACGAATGGAGATTGGTGCCTCACTTCTTCCACTCGATTTGATGATGTCAGCACCACATAGTCAGGTCACCCAGGACCTCAGCTTCTGGCTCCTTTGATCTGTTTCCCCAAGAACATTTACCTCCATTCTGCTTTAGGAGTTCACATCCATGATCATCCTCTCCATATTAGCATGAATCCATATTATGCTACAATAGTAAGTCCATGCAGTATATAGTAATTAAAAAATTTTTAATTTAGGGATCCCTGGGTGGCGCAGCGGTTTGGCGCCTGCCTTTGGTCCAGGGCGCGATCCTGGAGACCCAGGATCAAATCCCACGTCAGGCTCCCGGTGCATGGAGCCTGCTTCTCCCTCTCCCTCTGCCTGTGTCTCTGCCTCTCTCTCTCTCTCTGTGACTATCATAAATAAATAAAAATTAAAAAAAAATTTAATTTAAATTCAATTTAGTTAACATATACTGTATTATTAGTTTCAGGGAGAGAGCTCAGTGATTCATCAGTTGCATCTAACACCAGTGCTCATTATATCACGTGCCCTCCTTCATACCTATCACCCAGTTACCCTATGTCCCCACCCTTTCCCCTCCAGTGACCCTCAGTTTGTTCACTGGAGTTAAGAGTCTTATATGGTTTGCCTCCCTCTTTGTTTTCCTCTGATTTATTTTTCCTTCCTTTCCCCTATGATCCTCTGTTTTTTTTCTCAAGTTACACATATGAGTGAGATCATGTAGTATTTGTCTTTCTCTGACTTATTTTGCTCCCTCTTTCCCTTACAAGGACCCTGTGATTACACTGGACCCTCATAAATAATCCAGAATAATCTCTCCATCTCAAGATTCTCAGATTAGTCAATTTTCTATGTCTCATTTACAGTGTAAGGTAATACTGGCAAGTTTGGGATTTAGGACATGGATGTCATTGAGGACCATTATTCTATGTTCTAATCTGTCTCTCTTGGCAGTTTCATCCAGGTACTTCCACAACTTCTGTTTTTCTACTAAGTGGAAACTCCTAGTTCCTTAATATTTCTTTCTCTCTGTGAACCTTTAGTTCCTACACTTTTTCTTTTTATATTGCTATAGCCTGAATGTGATCTCCCAAAATTCATGGATTGAAACCTAGTCCTCAGTGTGATGGTATTTGGAAGTGAGCCTTTGGGAAGTGATTAGGTCATGAGGGTGGGGTCTTCATGTTAGGATTAGTGCTATTATAAAGGAGAATTCAGGGGCACCTGGGTGCCTCAGTCAGTTGAGCATCTGACTTTTGATTTTGGCTTAGGTCATGATCTCAGGACATGAGATGGAGCCTCCTGTTGCCTGTATCTAGCTCCCTGCTCTGCAGGAAGTCTGCTTCTCTCCTTGTACCCCTCCCCTCCTCCTTTCCTTCCTTCCCCTGCTCAGGCACACACTCTCTCTCTCAAATAAAAATGAATAAATCTGAAAGAAAGAAAGAAAGAAAGAAAGAAAGAAAGAAAGAAAGAAAGAAAGAAGAAAGAAAGAAAGAAAGAAAAAAGAAAGAAAGAAAGAAAGAAAGAAAGAAAGAAAGAAAGAAAGAAAGAAAGAAAGAAAGAAAGAAAGAAAGAAAATCTCAGAGAGCTCTCTTGCCCCTTCCACCTGTGAGGACACACATGATTCAGGAAGCAGTTCTCACCAGATACTGAATCTGCCTGTGCATTGACCTTGGACTTCTCAGACTCTAGGACAGTAAGGAATACAAGGAATACATTTCCATTGTTTATAAACCCGCCAATCTGTAGTATTCTGTTATAGCAGCCTTAGCACACAGTAAGCCACACATCAGCTTAGATTCCTTGATCCTTCCCTTCAACTACATTTTGACAACATCCACGGGTTCCTTTGTTTCATACTGAACATCCTCCCTCAGAAGTCTAACTGTAGATGATTCCAAATGCAACTTCTTATTGGCCACACGAAGACTGCTGCCTACTGCTGGAGAACACCACGCCACCAGTTAGTGCTGCTCTGAGAAGGGAACAGGCCTTCAGCACCTAGTCCTCAAAGCCTGTACCCAGAGCTCCCCTGCATTCCCATTCTGCATGAGGTCTGTGAAGCTCAGCTGCTGAGCTTCCCCTCTCACCCACTCAGAATAAAGGCAAGGAGGCCAGACCACTATGGCACCTTTTTAGGCAATGGATCTGTCTCCTCCTGTGTAGAGATTCAAGTTGGTGTCCTCTTCAGAGAAGAAAGAAGGAGTAAGATCTGTGGCATCATTATGACTTGTCCCTTTGGGTCTGAGTAGGACTTTGGGGAGTTTCAATTTAAACTTTTGTCTTTGAAGTTAGAGAACAAGCCCAGAGAGGGAGGTAACTTCTCTGTTATCTTTGCTGATACCACCCTCTCTCTGTATTTCCCTAATAAGATTTACAGTAGCTAAAGAACTCTTCACTTGTTTGAAACATCTAATCCTACTTTCTGTCCCTTCAGCTAACTTTGCCTCCTACTTTAAACATAAAAATCAATTGAGTGAAGGCTCACATAACTTCCTTCACCAATTTGAAAAATATGCCTATATGTGTATCCATCCTTTTTAAATTGTTGTCTGCTAAAATGAAAGAACCATCCCTTGTCTCAGTGCTACTCTAGCTTGAATGTTTATACAAATTCACTCCTGAATTTTGGTAAAATGAAAGTTCCATGAGTCTGGTGTGTGGCCTGAGATTCTATATTTTATAACCAGGTCCCAGGTGATGCAATGCTGTTGATCTCTACACTACACTTTTAGTCAATGGTGCTCAAGTCATCCTGTCCTGCCTTCACAGGGTCCTTGCTCTTTCAATGATTCTTACTTCCACCTCTCCCTCTCTACTGGTTTGTTCTCATTATTATCTAAAAGTTTTTTCCCTGGCTGCATGTTCTCTTATGGTCACTACTCTCTTCCTCCCTTGTGGATCCCAGCCATATTTCTCAAAATGCCTACTTCTACCCTGTGTCTTCATTCCTCATCTCACTCTCCCTTCCCAACTCTCTGAATATGGCTTTGAGTCATAGAACTCTAGTGAACTGGTTATCAAAATCACTAGTGAGTCCTTTGTCTCTAAATCTAATGCATGTATTTTGGTAAATGTTGGTGTTTTTCAAAGTTCAGGCCTAGATGATCTTTCTTCAAACTCTACATGTTTTTCCTAAGCACTCTTGTGTACTACAATGGCTCTACATGCACTCTATAAGCTGATACTTCTCAAAATACATCTTTAGTTCCTTACAAGAGTCAGAGCCATGTAGCCTATGGCACATCTCCACTTTGCTGTTCCATGGGTGCCTTGCCCTGTTCCCCTGGCCCCTTCCCCACCCCCACCCCACTGCCATCCCGCCCCATATCTAATCAATCACCTAGGACTTTCAATGCTACTCTCCATTGTTTCATTACACTTTCCTACTCATTCACTCTAATATGCATGCCCAGCCATTCTTCAAACTCATAAATATCATAAATATTATGATATAATATTTATATTATTAAACATTCTTATTTATTTATATAAATATTTCACTGTTCATCTTTTATTATATCCTTTATAATAATAACTCAGTCAAGTCGATAACCTGTTATCAATAACTTGGTAAGTAGAATTCTGTGAGCTACTTTAGTAAATTTGTTGCATCTGAGGAGGCAGTGGTGTGAACCTCCAATTCAGGAAGAAGCACAGGTAACACCCTGGACTTGGGATTGGTATCTGAATTGGGGCATCTTGTGGGACTGACTCCTTAACCTGTGGGATTGACACTGTCTCCAGGTAGATAGAGTCAGATTTTAATTAAATTTGTAGGACGCCTAGTCAGTGTCCAATAATAATTATAGGGTTGCTTGGTGGTGTTGGGAAAAAAAACCAAAAAACATGTCAGACTCATATTGTTACCTGGAATTGGGTTTGTCTCTTTGTGGGGGATGGCAGGGGTTGGCGTCAAGCCAAAAGACACAACCAAGTCAAAAAATAGGAAAAGGAAAGGTTTTATATGCAACAACTAAAGGAGAACACCAGGGATATTTCCCATCACAGTGTCTCCTCCACAACAAAACTGGGAAGTTTTAACCCAAGAGTGCATATGTATTCATGATGGAGCTTTAGCAAGGGGGATTCAGCATGGAACTGGGGCAAAAGTTCTCTTAAGGTGACAGAGTCCAGGTCGAAGTTATAGGGCCAGTAGGGGTCTGCATCATCAATTTTTTGGCTTGAGTTGATCTAGTGTGTCTGAGGCTCAAAGAGGGTTAGGTCTTGCAAAGGTGACTTGAGAAAGTGCTTTGGGCAGTCTTTACTTTTGATCAGCACTGGGAGTTTTAGCAGTCTCTGATAGGACTGGGTGATCTCCTGGTCTGCTAGTGGCTCTTCTTACATTCTTTTGTTTCCTTAAAACTGTTGGATACTGAGGCCTATTTTTCTGCAATTTCTACACTTCTCAGGAAGCTCTGCAGGAAATGTGCTTTGGGCAAGTAGAGCAGGTCAGGCATAGACCATAAGAGGTATAATTAACATAAAATTGTAAGATATTTATAGTGTATACTGTGGGTGATTTTCTCCATCTGGTTCATTAATACATTATTTATTTATTTATTTATTTATTTATTTATTTATTTATTTATTTATTTATTTTGGGGGGGGGAGACAGCGTGTGTGCACACACACAAGCAGGGGAAGAAGCATAGGGAGAGGGAAAGAATCTCCAGCAGACTCTATTGAGTGGGGAGCTCGCTCTCATGACCCTGAAATCAGGACCTGAGTCAAAATCAAGAGTTGGATGCTTAAGTGACTGAGCCACCCATGTGCCTCATCCATCATAGTCTTTATTTATCTTGTGTGTGTGAACATTTAAGTTCTACTCTCGTAGGATATTTCAGTTATACAATCCAGTGTTATCAACCACAGTCCTCATGTTGTACATGAGATCCTCAGACCTTATTCATCTTACAGTTGAAAGTTTGTACCTTTTTACCAAACTCTTGATTTACCTCACTTTCCAGGCTCTGATAACCACTTTTCTACCCTATTTTGATGAGTTTCACTTCTCCACCCACCACCAATTCCTCATAGAAGTGATACCATGCAGGCTTTGTCTTTCTTTGGCTTTTTTCACTTAGCATAAAGCCCTGAAGGTCTACAAATGTTGTCACAAATGGCAGCATTGCTTTCTTTCTTTTGGTTGGGTAATATTGCATTGAAAATATATACCACATCTTCATTTTCCCTTCATCTGTTAAGGCACACCTAGATTGTTTCCATATATTGCTGTTGTGATGAATGCTGCAGTGAACATGGGAGTATAGATCTCTTCAACATCGCTTTTAATTTCCTTTGAATATTAAAAGGTGGTTCTAATCACCAAATTCCAGTGCATGTGTGCAGGGTATTTCCCCACACCAAAAAGCAATGCCCTGTATGTCAGTCTAGTGTCCTATTATTCAGCTGAATTCTGACACTACCTAGAGATAGAATCAGATCCCATAGGTTAAGAGTTCATCCAGCAAAGAATTGCTTGTCTTCTCAATGGTTGCCCCTGCTTCAGACACTGGTCACAGGTACAGGTCATTACCTGTACTCCTCAATGACTGTCTATAAATCAGAGGTTTCCATGATGCTTCCTCCTTGGGTTTAATTTGCTAGAACACCTCACATTACTTAAAGAAACATTTTACTTACTAGATTAAAAGGACGTAACTCAGACACAGCCAGATGGAAGAGATGCTTAGAAAAAGGGCATGGAATTTCCATGCTTTTTGAACTGCATCACTCACACCAAATCTCTGCGTGATGACCAATCCAGAAGCGAGCATTCCAGATCCTCTTATTTTGGGTTGTTATGCAGAGAAGTCTCCATAGCTAGGCATGACTATGTAGGCATAATTGATTAAATCATTGTCCATTGGCAATTGATTCCTTGTTTACTCCCTGAAGGTCAGAGACCTGGGACTGAACAGTCCTGGCAAGCAGCCCACAGTCTTGGTGTCCTCACTGTTAACATAACAAAAGACACCTTTGTTGCCCTATGATGTAGAAAATTCCAGGGGTTTTAGAACTCTGTGCTAGCAACAGGATGAAAATGAGATACATATTAAAATCAAATAACACAGATATACATGATGTGGGAAACAAAAGCAAAAGAAAAATTAAATTTCCTTATTACAGATAGCCCATTGACAAGGTCTTTGAAATAGGCAGTGACCTATTTCCTCTAGGAACTCAACTGCTTTGATGTTAATACTTTGCTAAGGGCAACAGGCAATCTTAGCCCAATGCCGAGGATCCTGTAAGTCTACTTGAACATATAAAAATTCCTTTGGAAACTTCCATTATCTCTAACCCTCCCCCCTCAAAGATACATGTTGGCAATCATTCTCCAAGCATATGGCCCACCGTTAGACATCTGGAGGGTCTCCTGAATAAGGTTTTATTAGATGGTAATAAATTATTCTTTCCTAACAATAGCTATCCCTTCCTCAAGGCCCTGGAAACCTTGCTTCCAAAATACCTGGAGACTTATGCTCTCCCTAACCCCTCTTAACTTGAAAGTATATAAGGGACCACTCTCCATGACCCCAGTACAGCTCTTTCTGCCCACAGTTCCTGTTCCCATGCTTTAATAAAACCACCTTTTTGTACTACGGATGTCTCAAGAATTCTTTCTTGGCTGTTGGCTTCAAGCCATAACATCTTTCTTATATTAATACACACCCAGAAGTAGAATTGTTGGATCTCATAGTAGTTCTGTTTTTAATTTTTAAGGATCTTCTGTATCGTTTTCCATAGTGGCCCCACAAATGTAATTCCCAACAACAATATTCTTGCTTACAATCTTGTCTTTTTGCTGATAGCCTTTGGAAAATGTGTGAGGTGATATCTCATCATGGTTTTTATTTATATTTCTCTGATGATTAGTGATGTTGAATACTTTTTCATGTACCTGTTGGTCATTTGTATGTCTCCTTTGGAAAAACATCTGTTCAGTTCCTTTGCCCATTTTTAAATTGGATTATATGTTTGATTTTGCTATTGAGTTGTAGGAGTTCTTTGTATATTTTGGATATTAACCCCTTATCAGTTAACTAACCAGATATATGATTTGCAAATATGTTTTCCCATTTTAGTAGATTGGCTTTTCATTGTGTTAATGATTTTCTTTTTTTATTTTTTAAAGATTTTTAAAATTTATTCATGAGAGACACAGAGACAGAGACAGACAGAGGAAGAGACACAGGCAGAAGGAGAAGCAGGTCCATGCAGGGAGCCCGATGTGGGACTAGATCTCGGTCTCCAGGATACGCCCTGGGCAAAGGCGGCGCTAAACCGCTGAGCCAACCGGGTTGCCCATGTTAATGATTTTCTTTGCTGTGCAGAAGCTTTTCAGCTTGATGTAATCCTGCTTATTTATTTTTGTTTTTATTGTCTCCTTTTTTGCTGTCAAATCCAAAAAATCATTGCCAAGACCAATGTCAAGGAGCTTACCCTCTATGTTTTCTTCTAGGAGCTTTATGGTTTCAGGTCTTGCATTCAAATAATTAACCCAATTTGAGTTAATTTTTGTGTGCAATATAAGATAGGGGTCCAGTTTCATTATTCTGCATGTGTTGTCCAGTTTCCCCAGCAGCATTTATTGAAGACCCTATCCTTTCCCCCACTGTATATTCTTGGCTCCTCTGTCACAGATTAATTGGCCATCTAAACGTGGGTTTATTTCTGAGCTCTCTATTTTGTTCCATTGATCTATGTGTCTGTTGTTATGCCAATACCATACTGTTTTGGTTTTTTAAAGATTTTATGTATTTATTCATGAAAGACACACACAAAGAGAGGCAGGGACATAGACAGAGGGAGAAGCAGGCTCCCCTGGGAAGCCCAAATGGGGACTAGATTCCAGGACTCAGGGATCATGCCCTGAGCCAAAGGCAGCCGCCCAATGACTCAGCCATTCAGGCATCCCAATATCATACTGTTTTGACTGCTATAGCCTTGTAATATAGTTTAAAATCAGGATGTGTGAAGCTTCCAACTTTGTTTTTCTTTCTCTGGATTGTTTTGGCTCTTCAGTTGTTTTTGTGGTTCTATACAAATTTTAGGATTTGTTTTTCTATTACTATAAAAAAATGCCATTGGAATTTTGATAGGAATTGCACTGAATCTGTAAATTGCTTGGTAGTATGGGTATATTTTAAAAATATTAATTCTTCCAATCCACAAACATGAATATATCTTTCCATTTTTTAAAAGATTTTATTTATTCATTTGAGAGAGAGCAAGCTAGAGAGAGAGAGAGAGAGAGAGAGAGAGAGAGAGGACACATGAGTGGTGGTAAGGGCAGAGGGAGAGGGAGAAGCAGGTTCCCAGCTAAGTGTGGGACCCAAAGCAGGGCTCAATCTCAAAACCCCTGGATCAGGACCTGAGCCGAAGGTAGATGCTTAACTGAGCCACCCAGGTGCCCTATATCTTTCCATTTTCTTAAAGTCTTCTTCAATTTCTTTCATCAATGTATTATAGTTTTTGGTGTATAGATCTTCACTTCCTTGGTTAAATGTCTTCCTAGGTGTTTTTTTTTTTCTTTTTTGATGCAACTCTAAGTGGGATTGTTTCTTTCTTTCACTTTTAAATATATTTTTATCTTTTAGAAGTTTTTATTTAAATTCCAGTTAGTTAACATACAGTGTCATATTAGTTTCAGGTGTACAATATATAGTGATTCAACAATTATATATATAACACCCATTGCTCATCACAAGTGCCCTCCTTAATCCCCATCATCTATTAACTCATCCTCCTACCATCTCCCCTTTGGTAACCATCAGTGTGTTCTCTATAGTTAAGAGTCTGTTTTATTGCTTGCTCTCTCTCTCTCTCTCTTTTTTTCCCCCTTTTGCTCATTTGTTTTGTTCCTTAAATTCCATAGATTGTGGGGAATCAGTTGAGGAGCCTACCTGAGAACTGCATCTCATAGTCCTCAGCACACTGGGGATACAGGAGGTCCTGATTCCGCACACTGATTCTTGACCACATTGTTCTCCAGATACAGCTCTTCTGCTCCCTGCTCCTTGAGTCAATAGCCTATTCTCTTACCTTTTGAAGCAAACATGTTTTTCTCTGCTTCCCTGAGTTAATCATTCCTATAGCCAACACATTAGCTCTCCTAATAAAAACTGGAGTAGACAAAGCCTCAGAGTTGAGTCCAAGTCCGATTTGATTCCAAGTCTGAGTCTCAGTCCCCCTGCCCCCCAGATTAAAATTCAGTGAGACTCCGAGTCTTTCTTCATGTCGCCTCTGACTAACCTAGGTCCGTGGCAAGAGATGGGTGAGATCTTATGGTATTCATGTTTCTCTGACTGGCTTAATTTCATTTAGCATAAACTCTCTAATTCCATCCATGTCATTGCAAATGGCAAGATTTCATTTTTTTACGGTTAATAATATTCCATTGTGTATATATACTGCTTTAAAATGAGATTTTCTTAAATTTTTTTCTTTAAAATGGGATTGTTTTCTTAATTTCTCTCAGATAGTTCATTATTAGCATACAGCAACACAACAACTGATTTTTGTTTTTTTTTAAAGATCTTACTCATTTATTTGACAGAGAGAGAGAGAGAGAGAGAGAGAGAGAGAGAGCACAAGCAGGGGGAGAGACAGAGGAAGAGGGAAAGGAAGAAGCAGATTCTTCACTGAGCCAGGAGCCCATGTGGAGCTAGAATCTCAGGACCCTGGGATTATGACCCCAGCTAAAAGCAGACGCTTCACTGAGCCACCCAGGTGCCCCTACAACTGATTTTTGTATCCTGCAACTTTACTGAACTTATTAGTCTTCAGTTTTTGGTGGGGTCTGTAGGGTTTTCTATATATGTAGTAACATGTCACCTGCAAGCAGTGATAGTTTTACTTCTTTTCCATTTTGTATGCCTTTTATTTTTTTCTTGTTTAATTGTACTAGCTAGGACTTCCAGTATATGTAGAATAAAAGTCAAGAGTGGGATTACTCCCTTTATTTACCTGTCCTTTCAACCTTGAGGGCATCAGTTTGCTGCGTGTCCTCACCTCTCTTACAGATCCCAAAGAGTTGCTGATTTTTCAGTCTGTTTTGCCTTTTACTTGTCATTAGGATGTAGTGATAACTTCCAAATTCCTTATATATAGAATTGGAAACTGGAAGTCTGTTCTAGTTTTTTATTTATGTTTTTGCTTCTGTGTTCATTAGTGAAATTGTCTTATAATTTTTCTTTCTTAAGTCTTCTCCATTGGCTTTTAGTAACAATATTATACTTGTCTCCTCAAATAGCGTATAAAGCTTTTCTGTTTTCTGGAATATTCTGTATAACACAGAAGTTATCATTTCCTTTAAGATTTCATACAACATGCCAATAAAATTGTCTCACACTGGAAATTATATTTTATGGAAATTCTCCTTGAATTCTTCATTCAATTTTTAAAATGAATGAATGAATTAAATGAATCAGATTTTCTCAAACTTCTTAGGTAGTTTTGGTAATTTATACATTTTTACAAATTTTCCATTTCTTCTACTAGAATTGAGAGGGTTGAAAGCAAATTTCCTAATTTCTCCCATTTAAAATCTCCTAAGTGGTCACTGAACATACTGTTTATTCATTTATACAAGCATCTATCTCCATATCCATTCAATCATTCACTTCTAAAAAATGATTCAAATATTTACTTATGCCAGGTACTGTGGTAAACACTGAGGTATGATTAAGGATGACAGTTTTAGCTAATCTCCAAGAAAGCGCTCTAAGATCCTTATCTCCTGGTTACACACCCTGGGGCAGTTCCCTCCCACTTAAAACAGTGGTGGAGACAGAGATGAGGAGGGGCTGAGGCCTCCTACCGACATCTTGAAAGCAGATCTTCCAGACCTAGTGACACCTCAGAGGGACATAAGTCCTGTACACACCTGAGTTCCACCTCACAGGACACCTGGGGCCAGAACCCCAGCTAAGCCACTCTGGAGTCTCTGACCCACACAATCTGTGAGATAATAAACATTTATTTTCTTAACCCAGCAAATTTTAGAGTTTTACTCAACAATATACAAGGAATAATCACAACAAGCCTTAAAAAAAATTTCTCTTTGGTAAATAATTATTTACAAAAAAAAATTGTATCTGTTTCTCTCAAGATACCAGACTATTATCAGAAACCATATTCCCTGAACATCGAGTTGGAAGGCTGAATGAAGACTTGTCGTTGTCTTCTCCTGTTTCTCTTTGTATCCTGACAAAAATCTGAAGTCTTTAGGCAGACTGGCTAGTATGTCTGTGCGCCAGAGGGTCACGTCCCTTCCATTAAAACAGTCACTGGCAAAAAGAAAGGCATAGGCCATAAGTATTCTAGAGAACTCATGATTTGTACAAACTGTCTGGGCTCACCATCTCTACTGCAGGTTCTCTTAGCAAGGTGGAAGGATGAGGTACGCTGGTGTGCTCCGGGGCGCCCCCCACCCCACCCCACCCCCACTTTCACTTCCTTCCCCACCCCGACCCCGACCCCTAGTCCAGCAGCCCGGAGCCACAAGTACATCCGAGCCTCGGTGTGCCGCAGCATCAGCTCTCCCCTCTCTTCTCCTTAGCGTTCCCATCCATTCTTCTAGATTCGCTCACAGGTCACTGTGTCCGGGCGCGCCCCTGAACTCTAGGCAGACACAAAACCTCGGTTTGCGCCCCTCGGGGAGGAAGGGCCCCAGACGGCGGGAGAACCACTCCCTCTGCAGCAAATAAAGCATCGCGAAGGCAGAGGTTTAACTTCAATCTTAGAAGGAACGCGTTTCTCACTTCTTTCGGGGCCCTTTGTTCCAAATAATCAGAGCGGGATTTGCGGATTTGTATTCTCTAGGTCGGATTTGCATTTTTTTGGATTAAATGGGGGTCAGAAGGACGCATCCAAACATCCATCAGCTCCACCCTTTAGCCCTCCCAAGTGTTTACAGCGGAAGGTTATTTTTACAACAGAATTCCCTCCACCCGCTCCTTGTTTTCTAAGGAAAGGCGCTAGCGGTTTCTGGAGCCCGGGAATAGGGTGCAGAAATGCGGAGGAGAATTTAGGGGGGGCATTTTGGGGTGTTGCATAAAGACAGTCGTTGGGAAAGCGTTTTTTTTCTCTCTTCGGGGTATCTTTCCTTTGACGCACATGCCTTGGAGCAAAGAGAAAAGCGCTCAGAGAAGGAGGGTGTGGAAGTGTTTCTTACTGAGATTTCCCGCCCCAGCGTACTCTCCTCGCGTCCTGGATGTCGGCGATTTACGAGTTAGTCAGAATTTCGTGGCAGCGGATTTCTACAGAGGAACGAGGTGAAAATTCGAGTTCTCTTTTACAAAAGAACAAAATAGATTAGTCTAAAACGTTAAAGGGGATAAATTTGCTCAATTTCATGAAGATAGTTTAGGAAAGCCACATCGCACGTGGCGGGGATGTAGCTCAGTGGTAGAGCGCATGCTTAGCATGCATGAGGTCCTGGGTTCGATCCCCAGCATCTCCAGTTTTTCTTGCTTCCGGCCCCAGCCTGGTTCAGGAAATGAATGATCTTGCTCCTGAGCCCCTGCAGTCTGCTGGACTGTACACGTAACCCTACCGCTGTGAGCGCTGCATCCACCTGGCGCCGGCAGCGCAGGCAGGTGCTTCCACACACAGCTGATCCGGAGCGGGTTGGTCACTCCCGGCTCCAGGAAAAAAGCACTGTTGACGTTTACGCATGTCAACCCTGAGCTAGAAAGGTCTGGGGACGAACTCGTATCTTGGCTTGGTCTGAGGTCTCCCAGGTCGAGATTCCGCGGGAGGAGGGTTTCTTCTGCGGACTCGCGGCTGCCCACGCTGGGGGACCTCCGCCGGCCACCTGACCCTCCGCCCCGAGGTCCCACCCGGGAGCTAGGCCTGCGCTCTGCGGGGTGTACTCGCGCGTCTGGAGCCGGCCGGCCAGCCGCACACTCTCCACTTTGCCTCCGACCCGGCTAGCTGCGATCCCGCGCGCAGAATCCGCCGCACTTGGACCCGGAGCTTGCGGGTGAGGACCTCTTCTTGGTGTGCTCGCTTAGAGACCTGCTCTCTCTGGGAGCGCGAAGTCTCGGCCCTTGGGCCTCAGTCTCTGGCTCTGCAGGTGGGACACCTGGTCACAGGGACAAGAGCAGGGAATGCAGGAAACGGTTGTTCCCCCAGGCAGGCGCCTGGCCGCGCCAGAGGCCCAGAGACCGCGGATGAGCCTCCCTCAATGCCCCAAATTCAGTGCAGGTGCAGGAGCACCGCTTGGGCAATGACTATCATCCTTCATGTCAGGCTCTAACGTTTTGCTTGTGCTGCCTAACTCCTTAAGAAAAACCGCACAAAATTAAGGTACAGGCCTTGGAGTGGGCCTATGAACCTATGGGTCCTGGAGCTAACACCTGTTAGCTGCAGGATCAGTCCTACTGTCCCGCCGGTCCCCGCGCACTAGCTCTCGCCGGTATTTATACAGGCCGGCAGCAGTGTGACTCAGATGGAGCCTTAAAGATGCTGGAATACTTTGAACTAAATTAAAATTAGTATCCATAGCATCTACCAACTGAGTGGTCTACATACTTTTCCTTGCGTGTTCTCACGTTTTCCGTGTGCCATGGTTCCCACAGCCAAGGCTGGCCGCTGTCAAATAACAATAGCTGTATGAGGCAACAGTAACAGTCTTGAGTCGTAATTAATCTTTCATCCCCGTCTTGTCTTCTGTCTTCACCTCAGGTCACCAGACTATGATCAGTTCAGTCAAACATTGTTTTTAGGATTCCTCTATTGCAAACCACACAGACTCTCCTTGAGCTCAACCCATAAACATTTTAGGCACAGTTCAAGCAAAATTATTTTATTTTTTGAATAAAGCGTGTGGAGGACATAGGGAAGAATGGGGAAAGAGAGAAATGGTTAGAATTCCCTGAGCCCAGAAATGTCTTTAAACAATAATGTTTTTAACAATATTTCAAGAGATGACTATTTTAATTAGATGAAGCCAGACTTTATTTTCTGCAGTTTTTCTGCATACAGAGTATTAAGAGGAGCACAGATAGAAAGAAAAGGTGTCATTTTCTAAGAACATAGATATGAGCAGAGAGCTGACATCTGGGGAAAATTTTATTTGCTGCTCTTTATTCCTTAGCATTGAAGCAAAGGCCAAAGACTCCGTTTACTTAGCAACAATGAAACTTCTCTGAACCTACACTGAGTTTGACTCCATTTCATAGTTTCTACAGTCTTGTGGCTAGAGAAAATTTAGAGGCGAACCTAGGTCATTCTGTGAAAAAAATACACCTTATTCTTTTCATTTCAAGGAAAAATATTTTTAAATTGGAGTTCGATTTGCTAACATATAGTATAACACCCAGTGCTTATCCTGTCAAGTGCCCCCCTCGGTGCCCATCACCCAGTCACTCCATTCTCCCCACCCACCTCCCCTTCCACTACCCCTTGTTCATTTCCCAGAGTTCAGAGTCTCTCATGGTTTGTCACCCTAATTTTTCCCACTCATTTTCTCTCCTTTCCCCTATAATTCCTTTCACTATTTTTTATATTCCCCATATGAGTGAGACCATATAATGATTGTTCTTCTCCTATTGACTTACTTCACTCATAATACCCTCCAGTTCCATCCACGTCAAAGCAAATGGGTATTCGTCGTTTCTAATGGCTGAGGAATATTCCATTGTATATATAGACCACATCTTTATCCATTCATCTATCGATGGACATCTGGGCTCTTTCCATAGTTTGGCTATTGTGGACATTGCTGCTATATTGGGGTGCAGTTGTCCCTTCAGATCACTGCATTTGTATCTTTGGGGTAAATCCCTAATGGTTTGGATTGTAGGTTAGCTCTATTTTCAACTTCTTGAGGAACCTCCATACTGTTTTCCAGAGTGGCTGCATCAGCTTGCATTCCCACCAACAGTGTAAGAGCGTTCCCTTTCTCCATATCCTCACCAACATATGTCATTTCCTGACGCTAATTTTGACTACTCTGGACCGGTGTGAAGTAGTATCTTATTGTGGTTTGGATATGTATTTCCCTGATGCCAAGTGCTGTGGAGCATTTCCCCCCCATATGTCTGCTGGCCATATGCATGTCTTCTTTGGAGAAATATCTGTTCATGCTGTCTGTCCATTTCTTGATTGGATTATTCACTCTTTGGGTATTGAGTTTGATGAGTTCTTTATAGATTTTGGATACTAATCCTTTACCTGATAAGACACTTGCCAATATCTTCTCCCATTTTGTCAGTTGTCTTTTAGTTTTGTTGACTGTTTCCTTTCCTGTGCAAAGCTTTTTATGTTGATGAAGTCCTAATAGTTCATTTTTGCCTTTGTTTCCCTTGCCTTTGCAGATGTGTCTAGCAAGAAGTTGCTGTGGCCAGGGTCACAGAGGTTGTTGCCTGTGTTCTCCTTTAGGATTTATCAAAATCCTGATTCCTGTCTCACATTTAGGTCTTCATCCAATTTGAGTCTATTTTTACATATGGTGTAAGGAAATGGTTCAGTTTCATTCTTCTGCATGTGACTGTCCAATTTTTCCAGAACCATTTGTTGAAGAGACTATATTTTTTCCATTGGATATTCTTTCCTGCTTTGTTGAAAATTAGTTGACCATAGAGTCGAGGGTCCATTCTAGGTTCTCTATGCTGTTCCTTTGGTTTGTGTGTCTGTTTTTGTGCCAGTACCATGATGTCTTAATGATTACAGCTTTGTAATATAGCTTGAAGTTCAGAATTGTGATGCCACCAACTTTGGTTTACTTTTTCAACATCCCTTTAGCTATTCAGGGTCTTTTCTGGTTCTTTTTTTTTTTAAGATTTTATTTATTTATTCATGAGACACACACACACACACACACACACACACACACACACACACAGAGGCAGAGACACAGGCAGAGGGAGAAGCAGGCTCCATACAGGTAGCCTGACATGGGACTCGATCCCAGGTCCCCAGGATCATGCCCTGGGCCGAAGGTGGCTCTAAACCACAGAGACACCCAGGCTGCCCCAGCTAGTATCTTTATAATGATTATTCTGAACTCTAATTCTGACATTTTACTTATATCCATATTGATTATTTCCCTGGCAGTCAGTACTGCCTCTTGTTCTCTTTTTTGAGGTGAATTTTTCTGTCTTTCATTCTTGCAGAAAGTGGTCTATTTTCTTTTTGTAGAGTTGCAGCTATTCTTTTCTTAGATCCTTGGTGGAAGTCACAGGTGCTCAGAATGATTTAATAGCTATCTAGCTGAATTCCTGGGACCAGACAAAGCTAAGGTTTCCTACTCCTCCATCATCTTGGACTCCTTTCGCTGAGTTTCTTAGTTTTCTTATGTTGTCATGTTACTATTTAGTGTCCTTTCATTTTAACTTGAAGGGCTGTCTTTAGCATTTCTTTAAGGTGGATCTAATGGTGATGAAGTTCTTCAGTTTTTGTTTATCTCAGAAAATCTTTATTTCTTCATTTTTTAAGGAGTTTTGCTAGGTATAGTAGTTTTTGTTGGTAGTATTTTTCTTTCAGCACTTTGAATATATCACCCTTCCCTTCTGCAAGGTTTCTATTGAAAAATATGTTGAGTCCCTGGGGGCATTCTTCTCTTTTTGCTTCCGACATTTTTTGTTTTAGGACAATTTTTAAAAAAGATTTTATTTATTTATTCATGAAAGACACACAGAGAGAGGCAGAGAAACAGGCAGAGGGAGAAGCAGGCTCCCTGCAAGGAGCTTGATGCGGGACTCAATCCTGGATCCCAGGACCATGCCCTGAGCCAAAGGCAGATGCTCAACCACTCAGCCACCCAAGCATCCCAGTCTTTGGACAGCTTAATTATAATGTGTCTAGACGTAGATTTCTTTATGTTTCTCTTACTTTGTGTCCTTAGGCTTCTTGGATCTGTATGTCCCTTTCTTTACCCAGATTTGGAAGTTTTCAGGCATTATTTGTTTGAATAAATTTTCTGTTCCTTTCTCTCTCCTCTTTCTTGTGTTCCCATAATGTGTGTATTGTTCTGCTTGATGATGTACTAAAATTTTTGTAAGCTTTCTTCACTCTTTTCATTCTTTTCGCATCTCTGATTTGCAGAGACCTGTTTTCAAGTTATCTTATCCTTTCTTTGGCTCAATCCAGCTGCTGTTGAACTCTTCTAGTGAATTTTTCAGTCAGATTATTGTGTTCCTCAAGCCTATGAGTACCATTTGGTACTTTCTAACATTTTCTATCTCTTTGTTAAAATGCTCACTTTGTTCATGCATTGTTCTCTTGACCTCAATAAGCATCATTATTAAAGTTATTTTTAATTATGTGACAGGTAAATAACATAATTCCATTTAATTAGTGTCAGTTACTGGAGATTTATCTTGTTCCTTTGTGTAGAACATCTTTATTTGGTTCTCCATTTTCCTTGACTCTCTGCATTGGTATTTGCACATTAGACAAAGCATTAAGCTCTCTCAATCTTTATGGCCTAATATAGGAGAAGACCCCCACTAATCAGCTCAGCCAGAGATTATGGGCACCTCTGTCAACTCTTCTCTTCCCAAGGGCAGTTTGGTTCTTGTTTGCTTGCTCTTTGCTGGGGGTAGGTGGGGTGTCAGTGCTTCTACCAGCCCAAGCTTCTGCATCCATTCTCCTCTGGGTGGCTAGACTGTACTAGACCCATCAGAGTAATAGGACTGGTGAGAACGAGGCTAGTTATTTGGGAAGCCCAGAAAAGTTGGGTCTCTGTGCACATGAATCATTCTTTTCCTCCTGAGGAGAACCTGAAAGCTGGGATTTTTTTCTGTCTGCTAGCACTCTTGCTGAACAGGAGGAAGGGTCAATGACATCTACCAGCCCAAGCTGCTGCCTCAGTTCTCTCCCAGATGGATAAACTGTGCCAGACATGTCACAGCTCCAAGACTGGCAAGACAGAGACCAACTCTCTGTGGAGAGCCCCATTGGAAAAGTTGGGGTTCTGAATGCATGAATCAATCTCTTCCCCCCTTGTGTGAATCTGGAAATTCAGTAAACTGGGGCAGGGTCTCTGGGGAGAGAATATTCTGAATCTCCCTACCAGCTTCAGTGAATCTGATTTTACAGTCTTCTGGAGTACAGGAGACTTTCCATTAGTTTCTGATTTCTCAGAAAGAGAATTTGTCAATGAATTACTGCTGAATAGTGCAATTGTGGAGGGAAAGAGAAGGTCCAGGGCTTCTTACTCTGCCATCTTGGTGATGTTAGTCTCCTCCCCCCCATAATGCCTTTTTAGCAGAAGAAAATCTTTGATAATGTGCTGAATTCAGTTGTCGTTCTCTTTCATCTCCTTCAATCTGTAGGATTTCTTTTTCTTTTATGACATTGGCATTTTTGAAGAGTACAGACCAGTTATTTTGTAAAATGTTCCATAATTTGGGTTAGTCTGCTGTGTCCTCACAATTAATTCTGGCTATGTAATTTGGGTAGGAATACAAGACAACTGATACTGTGTCTTTTTCAGTGCATCATATCAGTAGACATATAATATCGGTTATCCTGTTATACTGGTGATGTTAATTTTGATCACTTGCTTATGATGATGTCTGCTAGGTTTCTCCATAACTATTTTTTTTTGTAATTAGTATCTCGTGAGAAGAAAATTTAAGACTATGTAAATATCCTGTTCTCAAGTTTTACATATTTAAGTTATCACTCATTGATGATCCTTGCCTAAATCAATTATTTATGTAATGATTTCCAAAGGGTAATTTTCTAAATTTATCATTCTTTCTACATTTATAATTTGACTTCTTATTATAAGAAGAAGATATCTTTCTTCTTCATTGATTTATTTATTTGTATGGACTCACTTATAGGTTGTTATTGTATTCAATAGATTATAACCCATTATTATCATAATTTATTTTGATATTTCCTAATCTGAAGCACAATTCAGAGTTCAGTGTAGGAAACAGGAACACTCTATATGTGTTAAGCAGGAAGGATTTAGAAACAGGAAATTGAGTTAGTTCAAAATCAGCAGAAGTGATTGAGAAACAGACTTTAGACTAGACCTTCAAGACTCCAGAAAATATCTATAGGACTGTGTTTGTATTTTCCCCTAATTAAAAAAAAGATATATCTATAGAACTAATTTACAAGGAAAGCTAGTAATAACATTGTTGAGGCTCATAATATGCCACTGTATCTGTAATCTGGGAAACACAAGGATAAGGTTAGGAAAAATTCTTTCTCTAGAACTCTTCCCAAATCATGAAGCTGTGACTGGACATTGGAACATGGACTATGGCCACTGCATCTGCCACTACTCTCTCTCCTGGTTCTACACAGAAGCACACATCCTCAGTCTTGCTTGCCAGCAGGAAATTGGCAACACCAGCGGGACAATATCTTGATTTGTAAAGCCCAGAGAAGTGTGCCTGTTAATTGTATTAATATAATTTGTATCAAGATCCTCAGGTAAAAGAGGCTCTGGGAAATGTATTTGTAGTTTCCAAGTCCTCCAGTACAGAATTTCAGCCAGAAGAAAGTGGGAATTGATGCTGAGTGCCAATACCTAGCCAACGAATGTTAACTCTTCTTTTACCCCTGGGATGTAAAGAGAGTAACAATCATAGGTGTTATTTTTTTTTTCATAGGTGTTATTTTTAAAAATTGCTTCTGGGATGGCATTTAGAATTGTGTTCATTTTCTTGGGCTGTCATAACAAAGTCCCTTAGATGGGATGGTTTAAACAACAGAAATTTATTTTTTTCACCACAGTTCTTGAGGATGGTAGTCTGCAGTCAGGTACTAGCTGGGTCATTCTCTTGGGCTTGTTTCCGTGGCTTGTGGATAGCCAGCCTCTTCCAGTGTCTATATGGTCTTCCCTTAAGGTGTCTGTGTGGGAATATCTTCTTCTTACAAGGACATCAGTTATGTTGGATTAAAACCCACCCTAATGAGCTAACTTTAACCTAATTACATCTCTAAAGAGCCTACCTCTAAGGACAGTCACATTCTGAGGTCCTGGAGATTAGGACTTCAACACTTGAATTTTGGACGGACAAAATTCAGCCCATCACAAGGATTAAGCACTTGTGGAATTTTCTTCAAACAAGTTTTTTTTTTATTTGTTCATTGACTCACTATCTTACTAATTTATGTACTCTTCCTTCTTTCCTTCTTTTCCTTCCTTCCTTCCTTCCTTCCTTCCTTCCTTCCTTCCTTCCTCCCTTCCTTCCTTCTTTCCTTCCCTTCTTTCCTTCCTTCCTTCCATCCTTAGAAACTTTCAATAGAGATCTGAGCTAAAACTTCCAATAATTCCAATAAAATATTATTAGCATATTAGCAAACTGGAAAGGTAGAATTATGTTTCAGTGCACAAGTTAAGAAAGCTTCAATGACTGAGTGAAACATCACTTGGAGTTTCTGTTATATTGTGATTCATAATAAGAAATATATATTTGAATCTCATCCTTATTCCTGGCACGGAATTTCTAAAGCCTTTATAAAATCTTTTTTTCCCCCAAAGATTTGTTTATTTGAGAGAGAGAGAGAGAGAGAGAGAGAGGAGAGAGAGAAAGTGCGAGCACAGAGCCTGATGCGGGGCTTAATTCCAAGACCCTGAGATCATGACCTGAGCTGAAATCAAGACTCGAATGCTTAACTGACTGAGTCACCCAGGCACTGCCCCCCTTATAAATTTTTAAATGATAAGGGCACTAGAAGCATCTTTTGTTCTAATGAGGTGATTCTGGATGGCTCTGGGATGGGAGCTCCTGGATGGGAGTCTTCTCGTCATCAGGAAGACTAAGCTTAGATTAGAAGCTCGACATTTTCAGCACCCTCCTCTTCCACCTCCCATTCTCCAGGCAGGACAGAGGGGCTGGAAATTGAGTTGATAATTTATCATACCTACATGAGGAGGCCTCCATAAAATCCTCAAAATATGGGACTAGGGGGAGTTTCCAGACTGGTGAACACATCTAGCCAGGAGGTTGAACACCCCAACTCTACGGGGACAGAAGCTCCTGTGTTCTGGATTCTCCCAGACCTTGCTCGCCCTACTTATCTCTTCACCTGGCTGTTCATCTTTGTTCTTTTTCATATCCTTAAATAAATTGGTAAATGTAAGTATGTGTTGCCCTGAGTTCTGTGAGCTATTGTAACAAATAATCAAATCCAAGGGGGAAAAAATAAAATAAATAAAATAAAATAAAAAAACAAATCCAAGGGGGTTGAAGTCCTGGAAACCTGTGATTTGTAGTCAAGCTGTGGGTGACCTGGGGACCTATTTTTTGCAACTGGTATCTGAAGTAGGAGACAGTCTCACGGGACTGAGTCCTTAACCTGCAGCATCTAACACTATCTCTAGTTAGTATCAGACTTGTGTTAAATTGTAGGACACCAGCTGGCGTCACAGAATTGCTTAATATGGGAAAACCCCACCCATTCTAGGTGTCAGAAGTGTTGTGAGTGTTGTAAGAATAGAGGAGAAACCCAGGAGAGGACTAAGGTTTTTCTGGAGATGCATTTGATCCAAGCAAATGAATCATTATTTTTATTTATGTACTATTTTTTTTGGTGTCTTAAGTAGGCTCTCCCTACAGAAGTTCAAGAACTTTAATTTTAATTTTATTGAAAGATCAGTTTCTATTACTTTACTTCACAATATCTATTTTTAGCTTCTATATTTTAAAAAATGTTTAAAAAATTAGAATTGTTCAATCTTAACATGTAAAAGATGAACTTAATCCTTGCTCAGGTAAGGGAGAAAATGCAAATAGAAGTACAGGCTTTGACCAAACAAAGCAAGAGACACAGTTATTAAAGGATTTGGGGGGATGGGTGGGGGTGAAGTTTAACTTTTTAATTTAATTTGATTAAATTTAATTGAAGCAGTGTTTTTATAGAATCACAGCAAAGCAGGGCTGTGAGTAAAGTGGCGGCATCAGGCAGGCTTGATAATTGGACTCACATCCTGTTTTCTTAAAACTACAGTTACAATAAATGTTAAAAGATGTTCCTGAAAATCCTTACTGAAACTCTGGAAACTGGTTGGAAATGGAGTCCGAGTTTCTACGTCAGAGTCATAGCAGTGTTTTTGTCAAAGCCACTGTCACTTGGCCACGTTACTCAGATAACTGGGGTACTCTGTTCTTACTGATGTGACTTCCAAGAACAAACTTTTTCAGCCTACGTTTGTAGAGAACACTGTTTCTTAACCAATGTCCCTGATGACAATTGATAACAGTAGTTTTTTTCTAATTTATAAAAAAAAACAAGCAGAAGCTAATAAAATCTTTCCCTCTTTGCAGAGATTTCTAACCTCTCTTTTCTCTCTTACACCTGAAGACTGTTCTTTGCATACAATTTCTCCTAGTCACATTCTTAGCTTCCTGCAGCCAACCAATTAGAAACTAGTTATGCTTTTACCCATTTAACCAGTGGTGCATTTTCTATTCAGCAGTTGACTTCAAATATGATCTCTTCTAAAATAGAAAACATGAGAAATAAAATATTTTTAATGGCTCTGTAAGGTAGAAGCACTTGTTACAAGGGTCAAAGAATTGTTGAAAAACAAAAATTGCAGGAGTGGGAACAAACCAGTCCATTGTCCCCGCCTAATCTCTCTTAACCCTCCTCCAAAAGAGGAATAGAGCATAAGTCTGAGTCCTCTTGGCAGTGCAAGCAAAGTGTATTTTTTCAGCAGCATATTTGACTTTCCAACTAGAATGAAATCTGATTTAGTTGTTTGAATTGCTCAGAAATATCAAAAATGCTAAAGACCAAGTATGTCTGGTTCAAGATGACAGCAAGAAACTGGAGATGCCGGGGATTGAACCCGGGGCCTCATACATGCAAAGCATGCGCTCTACCACTGAGCTACATCCCCGTAGGCATTGGGGCCATATGGTGTAAAAATACCTTTCTTTAAAAATACACATCAACTTTCCCCTAAAATGTATTTTGTTATACTGTGGTGTGTGAGAGTTATATTAATTTTATAGGTCTTGAATGTCAAACAGGTGTTTGTAAATCGATATCACTAAAGTCTTTAGATTCATTTGACTCTGTTCAGGCCCAGCTCAGAACAAGCAGGAGCATATCTGGCTTTTATCCTAGTGATGACCATGAATATAAGTCATTCAGATCAAAACCCTTTTGGAAAGGCTGGCATCAGAAAAAATAGAACCATAGATGGCTACAGCAAAGCACTGGGAAATGCTATGACGTGTGATACAAAACAGAATTGTAAGCAGGAGCCAGTCCAATTGGGTAAAGGACTGGAATAGAGTCATCCTGCAAGGTGCATTCAAGCTCAAGTTCCCGCTTGGAATTGTCCACAAGGTGTGTGTAAATCTCAGCCTGGCTGGAGAAGAAAAGCTCACTTCATGGTTCAGATCAGTAAACCTGTATCCTGTGGATTAAAATATGTAAGAAAGATGCTGAAGATTCAAATCTAAACCCAGGTTTTCACACTTTAGAAACAGGCTTTAGTGTAAGACATTGGTTCTCGAATGCCTTGCAGCCTTTGGACCACCAGCATCAGCATCACCTGAGATTTGCTAAAAATACAAATTCTTGGGTCCACCACAGATAGATGAGTCAGGAACTCTGGGTGTGGCCACCCAGCCATTTGTGTTCTGGTAAGACATGGAGGTGATGCGAATACACACTAAAATCGGGAACCACTGGTGTACCTGAACGTAACAATACTACATCATTTCCTAACAATAATACAAAACTAAGGTGTTTCCAACGTTCAGATATGAAATAATTTAACATATTAGGCCTGAATTTTTATAAATATTTCAGTGTGTGAGGATTCAAACTAAATTTGAATTTAGTTTTTAAATATACTGTGAAAATTGTATATGAATATTTAAAATGTTAATTTTTAAAACCAGTGTATTGTACACTAACGCACAAACAGCAGCAGATATATCTCTGGATATTCAAAAGCCCTTGAACATGAGATACTCTATGCACTAGCCATTCAAAGAGAAGAGGAAGATAGAAATGAGTAAAAACAGATTAAGAATGGCAAAACGCCGAAATAAAGCACATCTGCAAATACAGATCCTGCCGCTGGGCACAGCTGGACCGAACTGAGGATTACGGAGTCACGTCGAAGAGAGCGAGGAATGAGGAACGGAAGAGGGGCCTTCACTCAACCACCCAATCGCTAGTAGCAACCTGCGCGGAGGGCAAGGGTCCAAGGAACTTTATGACCAAAATTATGAGAAAAAATTCCCTCGTTCGTGGGGGAACAAAAGCAGCCCCTGATTCCCATCGCGAACCGGACTCAAGGGAGCAAAGATGAACACCTGCCCTGTGGGTCCATGTAGTCCGTAGGCTGAGCAACCGAAGGCTTGTCCACCCACCCGGCAAACAAGCTTCCTCTCGCCGGCGCCCCCATGGCCTGCGCCCCTGCCGCCGCGCGCCCCCACCGCCTGCGCAGGTGCACCGCGGCCTAGCGAGCGCAGCAGTGGGTGTCCCAGGCTCCTCCCGCACGAACCTGCATTGCGCTTCAAATCTCGCCACGCAGACTTGCAGATGTGCACCGGGAGCGGTGCTGGGGCCTTACCGGGCCTCGGGGGGCTCAGGTACAAGCGAACCCGCTCCTCAGAGGCGCGTTACAGACGCCGAGCGGATTTCCTCCGGAAAAACGAAGATGACGACGACGTCAGGGCTCACGACCCTCGCAGCCTGAGACGCACAGACGGCAGATTTCAGTTCGCGGATACCTGCCTCCGTCTGAGTGGGTAAGTAGCATGCTGTCATCGTCCCCACGAGGCATCCTTAACTTGCAGGCGTCACCCTAGGGACGCACCTGCGCCCTAAGAGAGTAAACCAGGCGAGGATCCTCGGGGCAGCTTCCAGGGGAGCAGGCACAAGGGGCAGTGGGCCCGGGATCCAAGGAACCGCTGGGCTCCAGTGTGGCGCTCCCCTGGCCGGGTGGTGGGGGGTGGTAGGGGGTGGAGTGAGGGGCACTCCCGGGGCGGGTGGGCGGGGGAAAGGGGGCCCGCGCGCAAACACCAACCCACACCTATTTACTACGGGCAACCCTTGCAGCCCTTCCCAAGCCCGACCGTGCCCGAAACCTGATCCCAGCGACCCCGAGGATACCTCCGTGCGGACTGACAGGCGACGTGCTCCGAGGATCCGGCGAGAAGCAGGGACTGGGGGGTTGTGAGAATTGGGAAGGGAGGCGGCGGCTCCACCGGGCGAAAGACCACACTCTCGAGGCCCATTTGGCGTCCGCCGCTCCCCTTGCCGCCCAGAGCAAAGTGACCATACCCCCGGGGAGCGCAGTCTCTGGCGCTGTGTTGCGTTGTGTTGCGTCCACTACCGGACGAGAGGAGGAACTGGAGATCAAGCAGAGGCCGCAGGGGCCTGGTGGGAGGCCCCCTCCCCGCCAAGCGCACACCCGACTCCTCGACCCCTCCGCTGGTTAGCTAGGTGCGGGGGGGGGGGGGGGCGACCGCCTGCTTCCTGAGCAGCCGCTGGACCCGGGCACGGTTCCTGCACCGCACACAGGCCTTGGCGGCAGACAGTGACTCCTGTTCTCGCGGATTCGAGGGACCACTTGGTGACCAGCGCGTCCTGCGGCCAGGTCCCGGGGCTGGCGGCGGGGTCAGGCACGTGGGCCTCCCCTCCACCCAGTGGTCTGCACAGTAGCCTGCGCGGCAGGGGAGGAGGCAACGGGGAGAGGGAGGGGACCCGTGCGCGTCCTGCGACCTCACCGGGCGGTCAGGGAGGGTCTTCCGAGGTCTGCGCACTGCTGCCGGGTGCACTTGCCCCAGCTCCCGTGGAGGGAGTTTGGTAAGAGGCTATCCTCACCAATCGCCTCGCGCCTTGCGGAAAGATAAAACCATTGGCTTTATTGCTCAGTTTTAGACATTCATATTTATTTTTGTGTCTTCCTGACTCGGTTCCAAATGTCTCACCTTAGCGTTTACCTCTTCTTTTCCTACTGTATGTCTATTCCCCTTACCCTTTACAGCTCGGCAGTGCCCAGGGTCGTTTTCGGAACGCGTAGGGTATTGTGGCTGCTCTGGGTATTTCCAGTGCCTCAGAGGCCCCAGGAACAGCCGGCCTGGTCACAGAGCAAAGCCTGTTCCAACCACGGAGCAGCGGCCTCCCGGGGGAGGGGGGGGGGACCTGGCAAGGCCCAGCAACGTGCCAGGAGGGAAGGCGGGAAACTGCAGCATGGCCAGGCGCAAGTTGAAACCGCGGCCTGGCTTCGGGACTTCCTGGCGGGATCTTCCGCCGCAGGGAGAATCCAGAGCGCAGTGACCCCAGAAGCTGGAGCGCTCCCGCCCAGCGACGACCGGGGTCTCATGGTCCTCGCGGATCCGTGCCGCGCATAAACTCAGTAAAATCAACCAATGCGTTTCAGACCTGCAACTTCTTAGCCCTGCGCCAGGCTCTGTGTGAGCGGCTGGAGGTGGGGTGATGAGGAAAAGTCACAGCTTCCGCCCGGCTGAAGTCACCCGACTTGGAGAATGAAGCAAATGCAATCAAATGGCATAAATCTGCAAATATATAAAGCGTGCTGAAGGACATTAAAGGGAAGTGCCAGGAACTAGCGCTGGTGTTACTTAATATGCATTTGTTAAATCGACTGATTGTGTTTCTGTGACTGCGGATTGGAAACATCGGTGGACTTGTAGACACACGCTCCATCGCTTAGGCAGAACTATTAGTCGACAACTGAGGTGAAAAAAGCGCATGTGCATCGTGGGGATATAGCACAGTGGTAGAGTGCATGCTTTGCATGTGTGAGGCCCCAGGTTCAATCCCTGGCATCTCCACTTCTAGGAGCCTGAACTGGGAATTCTGATTTGCTTATCCTTTAATTAACCCTTGGCAGACCCTTCAATTACTAAAGTTAAGGAGAGAAAAGATTTTCCCTCCAGCCAAAGTTCTTACTAGACTCAGAATTAAATTGATTTGAGACACATTAACAGGGCAAGTAAAGGGAGTTTTATTGCCTGTGCACAGAGGCCTAATAATGAAGTTGAGACCGATTTTAGACAAAAAAATAAAGTTGTGAGAACTTGACAATAAAAAAAAAAGTAGATATTTGGGAACTTTATTTAGTAAGGGATTTTAAGTGGAATTTGGTCTGAGGTAGATTTAATAAAAAAATTAATTTAATTAAAAAATTAACCAGATTTATTTATACAGCTGTCTCAATTTTAAATTTCCTGTCTCTGGTGATAAGGATGTCTTTTACTTCTCAGTACAGGGAGGGGACCTTTCAAATGAGAAACTTATTTCCTGCTTTCAGGGGGATGGAGGAGGATGTGAGATCTTCGCACCTACTGTTTCCGGAGTAGCTTCCATAAAAATAATTACTATGCCATAGAGGTCCATTTTGGGACAGCCTGCCCTGGGCCCTACAGTAATGAAATAAATAAGGCTATTGGGGGCACTTAAAGTTAGGTGTAGGAAATTACTGGAATGTTACAATATTGCCAAATTCCTCCACTTAAAAAAAATATAAAGCTAATATATCAGAATCATGTAAATACTTTAGAACATCTTTAAATCTCATCTCAGATTAAGAAATAATTATAAAATCTTCCTCTAAAGCAAGTCTCTGAATGGCGTTTATGTGCAGGCAGACATCTGTTGACTGAAGGTGGTGAATCAAGAACTACAGAGAGTTCTTTCTGGTCAAGATGAGCCTACACTTCTTTTCTTGCCTATTTGGATCATCCTGTCTTGATAGTTAGACTGTGAGCTTCATATCAGGAACTGTCTGAGCAATTTACTTTAAAATACTTTTCTTTCTATCCTGGTCTTTTACCAAATGCTATGTTTGTTGACTGTCATACATACAACCTATTGTAAGCCAAATTTTCAACTCCCTGCTGAATAGGACGCAGTCTTAAACAAAAAGCTCTGCATATTGGGTTAAATTTTTTTTTCTTTGACCAAAGATTGGAGACAGAACACATAGAGTTGAGAGGATATAATAGGTAGGAGAGCTTAAAATGGTCATGGATGGGTTCCCTGGTCCATCCTACTTATCTCTCCTTTATGTCTCCCCCAGCGAGGGATAAAACACAGCAAATCTTCTAGCTGCACATCTGTCCGTTCATTCATGGCTTATTTCATTCCCCTTGGCATGCCACTGATTGTTTTCACTTTCCAGCTTCCTTCCTCTTCCTGGCACAGTCATCTCTAAGAAGCTATATAGAGATGCCAGTGATCAGGAGATTCAGTAGTACCTATCAGGGGGATGTGGTTGGCTTTGGAGTGAAGGCATCCTCTTGGAGGACCCACACTGGACCCCACAGCAGTTCCTTTTCCCATTTTCCCCACCAAAGGTCAAGGCATTACCTGAATTCTGTAAACAAAGTAAGGCTTTGGGCTTTGTCTCTTTAGCCATTCTGAAAATAGAACTGTTAAATACAGACTCATATGCCTGTTTACTGACTATAGATGTATCATTCCATGTGGTAGCTGGCCCAGCAGGCTACATGCTGATACTCAGTAGGCTTCTGTTCAATGCAGGGGCCTCCATGTATTTAATTTACCCTTTTGCATGAGTCTTCAATATGTATTTACTCAAGATCCTGTCTGATATCACATGATGAAAGTTTTCTCCCTTTTGGTTCCAGGAAAGAAATCTATTTTCAATTACTCTCCCATAATTTTCTTTTCCATAGATCACACTTGTTCTGGCATAATAGCTACTGACCTAAGGAATGTTATAATGAACAAACTGAGCACTGATGCCACACTGGCCATTCATACTCGTGGCTGTTCTTGTATTCTGTGACATATAAACATTGAACATTTACAAGTAACTTAGATGTAAAATAACTCAGTACCACCTTTCTTTATCTAGTCTGAAGGAGAAGTGCAGATGCTGACATGAAGCCACATTGCTTCCAAGGCTAGGACCTCATATGCAGTTCCACCAGCTATGGTGGGAGGGAAGAATAATGCATGGGTACATACTCAACTTGGTCATTTATCTTGCAGTAACACCCTAATCTCTGCTGTAGGGGAGCCCTTCATTTTAACTTCCCTTCTTCCCAATTTCCTTTTGAAGCCAACTGCTTTTAAATTATATGGACTATAAAGTATGCATAAGCCTAGGTAGGATGGATTCTCATGGAGGGTAGAACAGGACTTCTTCAATCACAAGAACTGGTTCTGAAGGAAAAAAAATCTCATTCAAGAGGGGGCTGGATACACCAACTTGCTCTTCATATTTGTTCCACTCTGTCTGCCCTTCCAGGAGGCAAAGGAGTCATTATGATGATTTTATGGCTGATATTTTGGTTCTGTTATTTCATAATAATTACCAACATGACCTAGTTTTAATAACAACAATCCCAAAACTCTTTCTTCCCTGTTAAATACACAGTAAATTAGCTGCCCCACCATCACTTTCATCATCACCATCACTTCATTATCATATCATGTGTTGGCACACACAACACAAGGAGCACAGTCCATAAGGTTAGAAAAAGTGATAAATTATAATATGTCAAAATTAAGTATTTATTTTAATTTTAACCTTTAGTTATAAAGAAACTAAAGATTGTTAAATGTTTAGGATACCTTAGAAACAAAAGATACCTTAGCAAAAATTAACACATCAATACATGTGATGATTAACTTTTCTGACAATTTCATTGGGCCATCAGCGCCCAGGTGTCCAATTAAACACTATCTCTGGATATGTCTGTGGCTGTTTCCAGAAGAGATTATCATTTGAATTGGTAGACTGAGTAAAGCAGATAGGCCTCCCTGGTATGAGGGGATGCAGTGCTATTCCACCTCCAATGTGTTCTGTGCCCCAAGAACTTTGCAAAATTCAAAAGACAGTAATGAAACCAAAGCTCTGTTATTTTGTGTTGTATAGGATCCAGGACACGTGTAGTGGCGGCTCGGTTCTTCATGCAGACATTCGGTGTTAGTACAGCAATACAGGCAGGTGGAAAACGGAATGAGAGAAGAGACCGGTTTTAACAGGGAAGTGTCTGATCACAAGCACGTAACTCTCAAAACCGATGGAGGTGCCGGGGATTGAACCCGGGACCTCGTACATGCTAAGCACGCGCTCTACCACTGAGCTACACCCCCAGCCGCGAGGCAGATCCTTTGGATTCCTTTCGTGATTTATAAGCATTATTTCTTCGCCTCTTAAAGATTTAGTAAATTGCAGAGAAAATGTGAATGCAAACCTCCTGTGCAAAACAGGCTGCGCAGCGGCTTCAAAAGAAGCAAAACAAAACAAAAAAAGCCCCCCAAAGCCACAGAATGAAATTCCAAAGGAAGGAGGTTGAAAAGAGACCGTGTGTGGTCTCGCTCCTGGTGCTTCATTTCCTGCTTTCTGCAAAAGCGAGAAGCAGCCCCCCCCCAACTGCCCCAGGCCTCAGCAGGTGCCTGGCAGTCCATGCTGTGTGGACTCTTGGGGGTTGGGGGGCTGCTGCTCAGCCTAAAGGTGGACTGGGCTCTGTTTCCCCACCGCCGACCGGTGGCGACCCTGGGACTGAGAAGGATTACTGGCTCTTTGCAAGGTTTTGGGGGGGAGCTTCTTGTATTTTAAAGAGCTGACCTGTCCGACCAATGCTGGGCATTGGGATTTCTCTGGAGCCTCCAGGGCAGTCTCTCTTGCTCTGCCTCTGAAACAATTTCAGACTTATTAAAAATTAAAAAATAAATAAATTATTTGGGAAAAAATAAAAATAGTACAAAAATGCCCCTATGCCTTTTACCCAGATTGAGCTACTGTTTTTATCTTGCTCCACTTGCTTTAACGTTTGCTTGCTCTTCTCTCTGGAGAGTAGGTCAACAGTGCATCCTGTTCAGGCCTCCTCACGTGCTTCGCTGCAGAACCTTGGTTTAGTTAGGAAGGCCAGGAAGCGTAACACTGGCACCGCAGCCCACTTCATCCACCGTGCATATGCCGATTTGACCAGCTGCCTCGACATCCCCTCTGATGCAGCGCCTAGTCTGGGGTTGGGATTGCATTTAGTTGGCCTTTCTTTTTAGTTTTTTTTCTTTAATCTGGAACATTTCCACAACCTCTTTTATTTTTATTTTTATTATTTTGCCTTTTATGACATTAACATGCCATTTGAAGCATGTCTTTTTTTTGTAGTAGCAGTTTTTATTTTATTTTAATTTTTTTAATAAATTAATTTTTATTGGTGTTCAATTTACCAACATACAGAATAACACCCAGTGCTCATCCCGTCAAGTGTCCCCCTCAGTTTTTTTTTTTTTTAATAGAACGTTTTTCACTTTGAGTCTGACTATAGTTTTCTCATGAATACATTCAGGTCATGCATTTCCCTCCAGAATACTACATAGCTGGTGTTGTGTAATGATCATATCTGGAGACTGTGCCTCCCATTGGGAGGTTCATTTTGATCACCTGGTTTGTGGGGCAACAATTTAAGGCTTCAAATATCCTGCTCCTCAACAAAATTTACCCCTAGATTTAACATCAACTGTCTGGGCTGATCTTGATTATGATGGCTTCAAAATGAGAATTTCCGACTCCAGTCCTCCTATCACATGTCCACTCAGTTTTTGGATGCTGCCAAGCAAGAGTCTCTGCTTTCCCCTGTTAATTTCTTAATTTATCAAATTATTATTTGTATGGATTCCTATTTTTTTCAGTAGTTTATAATTGATTGTAATAGTTAATTATTTTGGTGCTCAAATAGCCCCAGATTTGACCGGTAGGACTCCCTTCACCCTGGCCCTTGTCATTGACCTCAGCAGCTCTCCTCCCACTCTCCTAGAGTCTGCCCTCATATTCAGTAGGTAAATACCCAGCATTGGATGCCAACAGGAATGGAAGAGACAGCTGATCATCCAGATGAGAATTTAGGCTGGGGAGTTTGTTTTCTCTTAACTGATTCTCCCCTCACTTCCCACTCCCACGGCGTGATGTACCCTTTGCAAAACAAAAAATCACAAATATAATGTTAAGTGAAAGAAACCAACATAGTGTGTAATTCTATTTGTATGAAATGTAAAAACTGCTGAAACTAATGGATGGTACAGGAAGTCAAGTTAGTTGCCCTCTTGTGGGCAGTGGCTGGAAGCCCCAGGAGGAAGCTTTTGGGGTGCTAGCAGTGTTCTGTTTCTCATCTGAGTGGTGGGCTCACTTTATGAAAAATCACCAAGGATTATTTGTGCACATTTTCTGTATGTTAGTTATATTTCAATGTAAAGTTTTCAAAAACAAAACACAATGTGCTGGGAGATCTGTTATTTCAGTCACCGAGAGGTTTCTCTCCCTGTTTCTGCCCTGATTCATCTCTAGAACAGATTTCCCTTCCAAGATACATGGTATCATGATTCACCCTAAAATAAAAGAGAAATTCATCATTGTTTCTTGCACTTAGATACACTCTATATTGGCTAATACAGTACATCCAGATGCACCATCAAGTTTCCACAGGATTATTTTTTACCTGGGGAACTATTTTTTTTAGAAGTTATTTTCAGAATACTAGAGATTCATATGTAATCTGAATGCCTGATTTAGTTGAGTTCCTCTTTTTTCTCTTTCTATTCTTTCCCTTCTGTCTTTCACACAGATAAAGCAATGAGAAGTGATGTCTGGATCATTTTATTGGAATTACTTCTTCCTAAAATACTCTCAAAATCAACAGTGGAGACTTGCATCTGTCCACTTGCAGCAAGCTCTGGGGATGCCCAACACCACCATTAAGACCAGTGTTGACTTGGCTTGATCGTAGTTCCACACTATGCGCAGAGTACTGTTCTATAGAAAATACTTCTTCCTATTCAGTCTATATTCATTCTAAATTCTGTGCTCAGTGAGGTTTTCTCTTCATCTTTAAACTAACATGTTCTTTAATGAAGTAAGGAATGTTTTCAAATGTATATGTGGACCCATAAGGAAAGTACCATATATTTAACTCAATGAAACAACACTGTGTAGAATGTATCTTTTTAAAAAAATTAGTTTCAGAGGTAGAGTACAGTGATTCATCAGTTGCATATAACACCCAGTGCTCATTCCATCACGTGCCCTCCTTTATGCCCATCCCCCAGTTACCCTATCCCCCACCCACCTCCCCTCCAGCAACCCTCAGTTTGTTTCCTAGAGTTCAGTGTCTCTTATGATTTGCCTCCCTCTGTTTTCACCTTATTTTATTTTTCATTACCGTTCCCTATGTTTATCTGTTTTGTTTCTTAAATTCCACATATGAGTGAGATTATATGGTGTGTGTCTTTCCCGGACTGACTTATTTTGTTTAGCATAATACTTTCTAGTTCCATCCACATTATCACAAATGGCAAGATTTCATTCTTCGTGACAACTGAGTAATATTTTATTGCATATATGCCACATCTTCTTTATCCATTCATCTGTTGATGGACATCTGGGCTCTTTCCATAGTTTGGCTATTGTGGAGATTGCTGCTATAAACGCTGGAGTGCAGGTGCCCTTAGGATCATTATGCTTGTAACATTTGGATAAATCCCTAGTAGTGTAATTGCTGGGTCTTAGGGTAGCTCTATTTCTTAACTTTTTGAGGAACCTCCATACTGTTTTCAGTGATTTAAGAAAGATTTTAGGAAAACATAAAACAGGCCTAGGGAGCAAATTAGTGACATCCCTTTACCCTTTCCAAGGGCCATGCTGGGCAATTCTACTTTCTGGATGAGAAAATCCAACAAAATTACTGTTAGACAGACATTTCTTCAGGAGCAAAACACCATTTGGATTTTGCAAAAGAGAAAATTGGCTTGAGGAGAAAAGGAAAACAGCATTACCTACTTGCTCACAGAGCCCTGCAGTCTGTCCGATCAGGGTTTGAAATGGCCTTGGAGACTTCTTAGCTATCTGGCTTGGACATATTATTTAATCTCTCTAAATTTCAATTTCTTGACATGTAAGCTAGAAATGATAATACTTATATTTCAGGATTGTCGTGAAGTTTAAAAAAAGAAATGCATAAAACTTGCTTTCACTGGGGCCTGGAACAGAATGTGCCTCTAATACTTGGTGGCTATTATTATTTTGTTGTTGGTAATAAGTTGGGTTTCTCAACGTGGAGGAATCCATTCATATCCCTTTGATCAGTACTATCGTTCTAGCTCAGGAACTTCCCATGTGCCTGGGCCTCTATGTTGTTCATTCTTTATTGGGATCTCTGAGGGCACCAAGGGAATCACAGGGAAATAAGCGATCTCTTTGTGAAATTAATTGTTTCACAGAAAAATGTTCTTTAAACACAAGCATGGTCTGTATAAGAGGCTCCCTGCTATTAGAGAGATGAAGGATTCAGGTCCTTTTTTGGGGAAGGGAGATTTTTGTTAATTATGAAAGTAGAGGTTTCCAAAACCTATTTTAGGTAAAATTGCTTTTTTGGGATTTGGAATCAGAGGAGGTAAGAAAGAAAAAGCTATGGGAATGGCAAGATAGTGTTTAGGAAAGGCTGAGGATGAAAATGAGTGACAGCACCATGCCCAAATACTCTGTTGTTTAGTGGGAGAACTCACATGTTCACATTATTTAGAGTGAAAAGAGACAAAAAAAGAGAAGAGGGTTAAGTACCAGATTTAAGGCTTAAAATTAGATGCTGTGCCTGCTTGCAGAAAGCACCTTTGTAAAGTTTTCCCTGAAGTAAAAATAGTTAAGAACATGGAACATATGAAGCAAGCTGTGACAGATGAACATGACCACAGGTCATTTGCACCTCCTCCTGTCAGGGGGTGGAGTCTAATACATTCCTCTAAACCTCAAATCTAAGCTGCTCTGACCAGTGGAGTACGAGGTGATGTTGTGCCACTTCCAAGCTTGGTCTCAAGAAACCTTATAGCATCGGCCCTCACTTTCCTGGAATAGAGAGAGAAAAGAAGGTACAGCCCACTTGAGGGCTGTCCATATTGCTACACCATAGAATTGTGAGAAATTAAGTGGGTATCGTTTAAACGCCCTGAGTTTCAGGGTGGTTTATTACACAGCCTCAGAAGATTTATAAAAGATGGTAGAGATGTAGGATCAAGTAAGAAATTCTGAAGTGTGTATAATTAGAGCCCAGGAATAAAAGAAGAGAAAAATGTAGGTGAGGTAATTTTTGAAAACATAATATCTGAGAATTTCCCAGAACTGGAGAAGAATTTTCACACAGAAAATTCAGAAAGCACAGTGTATCACAAGCAAGGTAACATGAACAACTATAACTTTACACCTTCTGCTGAAAGTGTGTTACTCCAAAGAGAAGGTCTGAAATTACCCAAATAAAATGGACAGATCTTCTGCAAAGGAGGAACAATTAGGATGTTAACAAAAACCTTAATTTCCATGATATGATCCAGGAAAAGAGATATCTATTTTAGAAGTATTGAAATAAAATAATTGTCAATCTAGACTTGTGTACTAATCAAACTAATCTCCAAGAATGGGAGCTTTTTTTTTTTTACTACCATTTATAAATAAAGACTTATTTATTTTTTTTATTTAAGAGAGAGGGCAGGGGAAGGGCAGGGGGAGAGAAAGAGAACTCCTAGCAGACTCCACACTCAGAGCATGGAGCTGGAGATGGGGCTCAACCTCCTCACCCTGAGATCACAACCTGAGCTAAAATAGAGACTGACACTTAACCAATTGAGCCACCCAAGGGCCCCTAACTAAAATTCTTAATACTAGCTAATACCTAATCAAGTTCAATTTTCTCAGTTTTGTAAAAATGCCTTTTTTATAGTTGATTTGTTTGATTCATAATCCAAAAAAGGTCCATTTGTTGCTTTTGGTTGATATAATTTCTTAAAATTCTCACCGTGTAACGGAGCCTCTTTTATTTTATTTTTATGCCATTTACTTGTTTATGCAACTGGGTGATCTGTCTTATAGAATTTCTTATGTTCTGAGTTTGGTTGATTTTATCCTTGTGGTATCACTTACTGTGTTTCCTTACTCTCCATATCATTGTAAACTGGTAGTTAGACATCAAAGTTTTGCTAGATTCATGTTCAGTTGTTCTAGGCTAGAATACATTATAAGTTTCACTATGTATGGGATGCCTGGGTAGCTCAGTCACTGAGTGTCTGACTTTGGCTCAGGTCATGATCCCAGGGTCTTGGGCTCAGGTAATGATCTCAGTGTCCCACTCCCTACTCAGCAGGAGGTTTGCTTCTCCTTCTCCTCCTACCTCTCCCCCTGCTCATGCTTGTTCTCTCTCTCTCTCTCTCTCTCTCTCAAATAAATAAAATCTTTTTAAAAAAGTTTCACTATGTATTTCCTCTAGTATCACATCAGGTGGCATATAACTAAGGTGTTTCCATATATAATTATGGTAAGATGGGACCCCTGCCTTCTGGGGAGCATTGGACGGAAACTGTAAACAAACAAACAAACAAACAAACAAAAAACCAACTTTGTTAATCGAAAAGGGAAATTTCCAACTCAAAATTTGTATTGAGAAATAGTTTGAAGTCACTGGTACAAAATTAGGTTTCTTTGGAACTGTGAAGAGGGAACACACAAGAAGTGAACATAAGTGATTTGAAGAGCAAAATGGGAGTCCTGAGTCGAGGCTTAAGGGAAAAATCATAACCTACCTCATTCAAAAAGATAGTTTGACTCACTGACTGAATAAATGTTTAGTCCTTTAACCCATGCATTGCAGGTGAGTTTCCCCTGGTGGGTGGGTGTGCGCTGGAGGTGGGTTTGGGAAATTCAGGAAAGGAAAAGTACAGAGAGAGAGGAGGGTCTCTCATGCCAAAGCTAGCGACAGGAGAGGTTTCCGAGGAAGGAAGAATCTTCTTGGCAAGCAAGACCCTCCGGTCTTCCCATGTCTCTCCGAAATCCTGCACTAAATGGAGAAAAGCGAACCTCGCCTGCTGGAAGACGCTGAGTTTCCCCGAGTGGTCCGGCTGGGCCTCCTCTGGGGAACACGAAGGTGGGGGCGGGCTGGGGCTGTGCGGAGGAGGTGGCCTGCCCAGGTGGCCGCCGCGCCCCGCCCCTGCGTGCTGCTCCCTGGAGCCCCGATGTCCCCACCGCACCAGCCCCTCGCAGTCAGTCTTGCAGAAACGCCAGCAAGCTCCCGCGCTCCGCGGTCTTGTCCCGGCGCTGGCGTCAGTGCCCAAGGTCTCTGGGGTGGCTGCGCGCCAAGCTCCGGGGAAGCGAGCGGGAGGGAGGTGCAGGCGCGTCCCCGCTGGCTGATGTATTTCAGGGACAGATACCGGAGGTTTGCAGCCCTTCCCCGGAGCTACCGGCAAGTCCGAGGGGGCGCGGCTCCGGGCAATCCGCTCGCGCTCGCCTTCGCGCCTGGCAGGTATATGCACTTAATGCCTCAGCCGCTGGGTGCACCTGCTCTTCAGGATGCGCTGCTGTGAAGGGACCTGGGGGTGCGGTCCCGAGAATCCAGTCGACACCAGTTCCGAGCAAACACATCTGCGTGGATCACTGCCCGACCCGCTGCGGGGTGAAGAGTGCGACGGCACGAGATCTACATCCGACGAGGTAGTCGAGTGGTGAAGGCGATGGGTTGCTAATCCATTGGGCTTTGCACGCGTGGATTCTATTCCTACCTTCATCGAGAGGTTTTCCTTGAACTCCGCTGCTGCCTCAGAATCACAAGGCCCACTAGCGATCATAGTGGGTCCTCTGACTTCTCTTTACTTTCATCATCTGAGACGAGAGCCTTCTTCAGGGCAGGTAAGATATTTATACTCAATAACGGAGGCTCCAGGTCTCCAGAAGAAGCAACTGAATAGTTGAGGGATATAGGAAAACATTGCCTAATTTAAATAATAAAGTCATCCACAGACTAAGTTGTTTATATTGTTTTTGGCATGATATTTTCAGCCGGATTTTAACTGTAATGCAATTGTCAACACATTTGCTAATTTAAAGTGTCCCCTTGCCCCCAAAATGTAATTTTGAATGTGTTCATCTGTAAAGTTGCAACATACATTTTTAGAAATAAGTTTGTTATGTCCTAGGATATATGCATTTTAAATATTTATACACAGGGCCAAATTACCAACCAAAGGAATTTTATTAGTCTATACTCCCAGCCAATAATGACTGAAGTCCTTGCTCTCTGTACTCTCCCCAATATGGTATGTTGTTGACTTTCAGTTCTCTGTTCATTTAGCAGGTGAAAGTGATATTGCAGTACAATTTAACTTCCATTTCCCTTATTACAACAGAATACCTCCTACATTTATAAAAAATATATATAGTTGTTTTTAATTTATCTGAATTTTTATTTTTTTTTTAAGCTGAGAGCAATATTTGAAGCATGATCTCTGGGCTGCTTCAAATGCTTGTTGTGAATGAAGAATTCTGGGCCTCACTCTTGATCTATTAAATTATGATCCCAAGGAGTACGCTTTTGAATCTGTGATTTAATAAAGCATTCAGATGTTTCTTCCATTGACCTTAAAACCTTGTATCTGGCTCAGGTATCTACATGGCACATCTAACCACCCAGGATTCTTTTTATTTTTTATAAACGTTCGGCCCAGGAAAGCTGCTCCTGTCTTCAATCTTCCCAGCTACATCTCTCCTATTTTGTACAGATTTTTAAAAAATATTTTATTTATTTATTCATGAGAGACACAGAGGGAGGCAGAGACACAGGCAGAGGGAAAAGCAGGGTCCGTGCAGGGAGCCCAATGTGGAACTCGATCCCAAGATCCCGGGATCATGCCCTGGGCCGAAGGGAGACACTCAACCACTGAGCCAACCAGGTGCCCCTATTTTGTACAGATTTTAAAAGCTGTTTTCATATCCTCAGATAATTCGCTACCATTAATTCATTCACTCTACTCTGTCCTTCTCTACATAGCTGATTGCATCTTCAAATCCTGAGTTAAGTCTCTTCTCTGGAAAACACATTTTCCCAGGATGTGTCTTTAAGTTCTTTGAGGGAACTATCAGAGAAAAATTGCACCAGATGGCGTTAAACAGGCTTGTTAAGACTATTGCAGTAAAAGACAGAGATTAAACTTGACTTGGAATACAACTGGGGTGGCTAGGGATTTACAGCCAAGGGCAGGGAAAGGGAATCACTGGATGAGAAATTGCTAAAAACAAAA
The DNA here is from genome assembly GCF_905146905.1 of Nyctereutes procyonoides. Taxonomy (NCBI): domain Eukaryota; kingdom Metazoa; phylum Chordata; class Mammalia; order Carnivora; family Canidae; genus Nyctereutes; species Nyctereutes procyonoides. The sequence goes on from NW_026575043.1 coordinate 433,066, forward strand.
ACACAAAAAAGCTTGATTAAATATTTAGTGGAGTAGAAGGAACTTGATTCGATATGAACGGTAGGGGTTTCCCACCTAAACTGACTTAGCAGGATTCTTGCCAAACGTGGCCTCCATAGGATTCTTAAACTGGGCTTGTCAGGCCAAGGATGGCACCTAGTTCAGAAGGCTCAGAAGAACCTCACTAGTTTGGTCAAGGAGGGAGTCTTTGTGAATACCCATAGACGTTCCCTCAGCTTCCTAAAGGCATAGGAGAGCCATGGAGCATGTGAGGTGCTAGCAGAGGTATCCACGTGCTCCCTCAGCTCCCATCATGTGTCTGGCTGGTTCTATTTCCCTGTGGCAGCTGCTCTGTGGCCTTCTCCTCAGTCCTGGGTCACTTGGGTGCAGGCACTCCTCCACCCAGGCCTTTTCATTACCTTCATTTAGAGGGTTGGAATAAAGTCTGAATTAGTGGATTTGAGGTAGGACAAGTGAATCCTTGATGCAGGATATGATCATAATGATTACATCATTTAATTATTTCAATATTTAAGAAGTATTTCTTCCTTCTGTTACTGTCACTTCATAAAGTTCTGGGAGAGTGGTTGGAAATCTGTGGGCCATTTGTGGTATTGAGTTTCTTTTGGTTAGGATGCCTGTACTGCATGGCTGAGAGAGAACCACAGGCTGGAGGTGGTGCCAGTTGGAAGAAGGACTGCAGGTATAGACTTCCCACATGGGAAAAGCCATCAGGCCATTTCAGAAGAGAGAAGATATTTTGGGGGTGACCTCATCACACTAGCATCAACAAAGTGGAAAGAAGGCAGGATCTCACCTGCTGTGATGACACCCCAAGCAGAAGAGGTTATTTCCCTTTGCAATTAGCATTATCACAGACCATGTACATGGAGGTACAAGCAAGCACTCCCAGTGGGAACCAAAAGAGTCTATTTTCATAAACTTAGTAGCCTTAATTTGTTACATAATTTCTATGTAACCAATGCTAATTCATAATAGGAGCTAATAAATATTTGCAGTCTAATGAATTACTGAAATTGGGGAGAGTAGGACTTGACTTTCTGTTATGAGAATATTAAAATGTTGAAGTAAAAAGGAATCTTGAAAATAGATCACTGGATTTAAAGGTTGCCTCTTCTGACATAGAAAAAATCTGTCTGTACAAAACACAGATATCTGCCTTTTCCTTTTTTTTTTTTTTAATACCCCTCTCTTCCTAATTTAGTTCCTGTCCTCCTCAAGGAAATCATTCCTTCCCATGACCCATTTCTCATCTAAATGAGTGTCCGGACTTCCTGGGTTTGATTGTTATGGCCAACTCTATCCTGTCCGCACAGTGAGAGTATTGTGCCACTCTGCCAGCATATTTTTGTTCCTGAGCTTCAGCTCTGGTGGTTCAAGCTGCAGTTTTTGTTGGTGTGAGGACACCCCACCCTGGGCTGCCTGTGTTAGCCTGGGGCATGGATCGATGAGCGTTCTGCAGCTTCCATCCAGGCTGCCCTCCAGGAATCTGGAGCAGGTTTTGGGAATAAGGAGAAAGGAGCAAGGGCTTACGTGTGCTCCTGGTGGCAAGAATGAGAAGTGCCCTAGGTATGGGGCTTGGTATCTCTGAGTGGGGCAGATTGAGAGCTCTGGGGATGCCTGTGTACTTGGAGATGCTGAATATGCTGGCTGCTCCAGGAAGGTCGGGAGGTGAAGTTTTGAAAGTGGAATTTACTTTCCTTGTTCTTCTCTTTGATTCAAGTTGGGAAGTTGAATAGTGCTGCGTGTTCAGATGCTAACTATAAAATATAAAAGGTGCTTCCCAACAGGTGCATTGACTGAGACTCAACTTGAGGATTCTAAATCCAGAATGCTAACCCCTACACCATGGGACCAACCAAAAAGGTGAACACACCTATCTTAGTCGTGGTTAAATATCTCCTTGGCCATAACTGCAGTAGCTCCAGCCCAGAGGTGGGTCAGGCTTCCCTGGGACCAAGCTGACAACGAAATCTGATGCTGTGTTGTCCTGGAAGAGGGGATGAGCAAAACAGAACTCAAGGCAGTTGGGGCACTCTCCAGCCCACCTCTTTTGCTATCCAGATTTTGTGAGGTCTGCAGCTTACACAATTTAGGGGGTCCTGTTTAAGAAAAATAATAGATGTTATCAGCACAGAATTAGATACAGCCACTCTAAGGTGTATATGATGTACCTGAGCATAAAGTGCAGCAGAAAGGGACAGTAGTCTCAACTCATTTCCTTTTTTTTTTGTTAGGTTTTTTGGTAACTAAATGGAAATGAGACCGCCAAGGCAAGCGAGGGTCCAAGAACAGATTTTATTGCAGGCACCCTCGGGCGAGGTTCCACGACTCACGGAGGGGAAGAGTGAGTCGGGGAAGTCGCGCCAAGACAAGGTGGCAGGGGGTTTACATAACGTTGTAAGGCGGAACGGTTTCCTATTGGTCGGCTCATATGCAAAGGAAGGATTGCAATCCAACCAGTCAGAGTGACCCTCACTATGCAAAGGAAGGATTGCAGTTCGGCCAGTCAAAGGTGACTTCCTCCTCTGGGGTTTGAAGGGCATTGGGTCCGGTTGGGTAAGTCCAAAGGAGAGGTCTAAGGGTCTGCGTCAAGCTGTCAGCGGGTCATTGGTCCATTGGCGTCCCAGGTGGAGGTGGTGACAGGAACCTCAGCCATTTGGGGTATCCGCCATCTTGAGGAGTTTCTCTTCCCGCCTGGCCCCAACACCCTATATTCATTTTTAAAGAAGTGTGAGAAATATACACCAAATTGGCATGATTTTTTCTGAGAAATGGAATTAAGGGATAAAGGAGCTTTTCATTTTTTGCGATGTTCACTTTTGTGATAGAAATTTGTTGTTTACAGGTGTGTATCACTTTAGATAGTAAAAGTGAAACACTTATCAAGGAATTAGCGCCCTTCTATAGAGGCCTTAGAGGTCATGTTTACTCCCTGATGACTGCGCCCTGTGCTCATAATGGCTGTGACAACAGGATACAGAAAATGAAAGGGATAGAAGATGGAATCGGTGACTGCAGAGCATTAGCAGTTGGCTGGGGGAAACCACAAAACATACATGCAACACGTTAAGAGTGCCTAGGAAACTGGAGAGGCTCCTTTGAAGATCTGACGAAATATTTTATATACAGTTTCATTGGGTTTAGGGACTCACTCGAGATCACTTACGGAACCCAAGGGCTAAGAGTTTTTAATTTCGAGATTTCCAAAAGAAAAGTTCTGATTCTTCAAAGCCTCCTGGGTCAGAAATGCCAGAATGTGAGTCATCATTAGGGACCAAAGTAGAAGGGAAGACAATGGAGAAAGGCACCCTTCCGGTTTGCCCCGCACTCCTTGGGGATCCATCACTCCTGCAGCGCGGCTAACCAGGCGGAGTCCGGCGGGGGGGGGGCAGGAGGGAGTCGGGGCCGGCCCTGCGAGGCTCCGGGGCCTCAGGCGTGGCGCGCCGCCCGCTGCCTTCCCCTCAGCGACCGGTCTCCCGGGAGGCGCCCGCTCCGGCCCCGCCGTTGCGTTCACCTGTCGACGCCGCGCACCGGAGCGTGCGGCCCGAAGGAGGGCGCAGCGGCGGGAGGTTCCCGGGGTCCCGAGCGAGGGGCTCCCGGGGCTCTGGACGCACAGCGGAGCGCGCAGGCCCGTTTCTGGGACCGGTCTCCCGGCGGTTTCGGGCCGCGCTCGTCCGCCAGAGCAGCAGCCAGAGCCCCCGCCGTCCCCGAGGGAGCCCCCTGGGTGTGGAGCGCGGTTTGCCCACCCACGATTGGAGACACGAGGCTGGACCTCTAGCTCTTCCTCAGGTCCGGCTGGCGGCGGCCGGGGAAGGACTGAGGCCTCGGAAGAGCTAGAAGCGGCTGGGTGTGCAGCCCGCCAATCCGCAGCCGCGGCAGGAGTACCCTCCCACGGGCGTCTAGCACCCACGGCCCGACCCACAAGGAAACCCAGAGCCGTCCGCACAGGTGCACGGCTTCCCAACACACGCCCACGCAGCCGGGCTCCCCGAGCGCCGGTGGCCACTACCACCAAGAGCTCGCGCCGCCCGCAGCCTAGAGCGGACCGGAAGTGCGTCCAGACCGGAAGTGCGCCCGGCCGGCGGGGACGCGCGGGCTGCGGGGACGACGAGTGTGGAACCCTGCCGGCCGGGAGGGTGGCCCTGGGCCTGCTGCGGCCTCCGGGAGGTGGGGGCTGCGGCCGGGAGAAGGCCGCAGCGGGGGGCGGGGGGGAGGCCGGGGCTACGGGAGGCCGGGGCTGCGCGGTGACTGCCGAGGTGCGAGCCCCTGCCCTCCTGGCCGTCGGGCTTGGCTTCCGAGCGGCCCTCCCCGCGTCTGGCCGCCGGGTCCCGGGCGCCGGCGCCATGAGGTCCCGGGCGGCCGCGGTCCCCTGGCGGTCGTGCCCCGCAGGTGAGGTGAGAGGCCGTGTGTTCCCGGCTTCCCGTCGGCGCCGAGGACGGCTTCCATTCCCGCGGACCGGCCCCGCGCAGCGCCCCGAGTTGTCGCGGAAACCCGCACTCTGCGGCGTCTGTGACCTCTCAGTGCTGGCGGCTTCCCTACCGCGGAGACTTTCCTAACCGAGTGGGGCTGGGGAGCGGAGAGCGCGCGTCTGCCCAGACCGCCGGGTGCACGGAGAGCTACCAGGATGGCCGCGGCTTCGGGCTTCCGCCCGGCGCAGGCTGGCCCGGCTGCAGAGGAGCACGCGGATATTATCAGAGTGAAGGTGAAGGACGAAGACCCGCTGTGGGAGCCAGAACCCTGCCTGCAGAAGGGTCTGTCTCACACCAGGGAGCTCCGCCGCCAGCGCTTCAGGCACTTCTGCTACCAGGAAACCCCTGGGCCCCGCGAGGCCCTCACCCGGCTCCGGGAGCTGTGCCGACGCTGGCTGCGCCCCGAGACCCACAGCAAGGAGCAGATCCTGGAGCTGCTGGTGCTGGAGCAGTTCCTGACCATCCTGCCCGAGGAGCTCCAGGCCTGGGTGCGGGAGCAGCACCCCGAGAGCGGGGACGAGGTGGTGGCCGTGCTGGAGGACCTGGAGAGGGAGCTAGACGAACCCCGACAACAGGTGAGGATTTGCACGGTGCCATCTTCCCTGGAGAATTTGGGGGCATGGGTCCCCGGTGGAGTGCATGCTGTTAACTTCACACTGGTGGCTGCAAATTCTGCTTTGGGGCATTCTCATTTGATCACCCGTGTAGAGGAATCCGTTCATGCTTAAGGAGTAACAGTGTTTGGTGTTTTTTTTTTAAAGCTTTTTAAAAAATATTCTATTTATTCATGAGAGAGAGAGAGAGGCAGAGATATGGGCAGAGGGAGAAGCAGGCTTCCTGAGGGGAGCCCGATGTGGGCCTGGAACCCAGGACCGCGGGATCACGACCTGAGCCAAAAGTAGACGCTCAACCACTGAGCCACCCAGGCGCCCCTGTAAGAGTGTTCTTGTGAGAGCTGGTCCAAATAAGTAGATGATTTAACAAAATTGGAAACCTTGATCTCTTGCTTACCAGTAGAAAATTTATTTAGTGACTGAAGTTAAAGTTGCTGTCTCTTCTTAGGAGTTGCAGTACTTTGAATATATGTGAAAACAAATTAGTGTAATATAAGGAGTACCTTCTAGGAGAGACAAAGAAGTAGCCAGATTTAATAGAAATATCAGGAAAACAGTGAATGGTGAGATTTAAATTCCATAATAGGCCCTGTCACTAATGAGCTGTGTAACCTTGGGCATATCACACCTTCTCAGGGCTTTAATGTCTTCTGTACTACAAAGAGACTAATTGCATCATTTTCTAGATACTTTTTTAGTACCTGGAATTGTTGGTATGGGAGGTGTATTGAGCCCAAAATTTGGTCTTTCATTATTACACTAGAGATTATTTTTAAGAGAGTATACTTGTGTTCTAGGACAGTAATTATAGAGAATAATAGAGCCTTATCACCAAACACTTTTACATTTCTCTAATGATACTATCCATACATTTCTCTGGACTCTTTAAATATGAACACATTATATAGACAGTCTGAGCTATTTTTTCTTTTCTTTCTTTTTTTTTTTTTTTTAAGATTTTATTTATTCATGAGAGACACAGAGAGAGAGAGGCAGAGACACAGGCAGAGAGAGAAGCAAGCTCCATGCAAGGAGCCGGTCTGGGATTGGATCCCAGGTCTCCAGGATCAGGCCCCTGGGCAGAAGGTGGCGCTAAACCCCTGAACCACCTGAGTCTGAGCTATTAAAACACGTTTTTCTGAAAGTCAGATCTTTCCTATGAGACTGATAAGTAGGGACCTGAGTCCATAGTATAATGCTGAAGTGGTGCTGACTCATACATGAATTTTACCAGCAAGTAGATGTTTTGGGGCCACCAAGTAAGAGCAGCTGAATGGAAAGTATCTGATTGCAGCAGAATGCAGCAAATTGTGAAGACATACTACTGTGCCAAATGCGCATTCACCTCCACATCCTTCCTCTTGGCTTTCCTGGACACAATCTCTGGGTAATGTTTATTTGCAGGGTTCCCTCCCATCTTTGTGTATCTTTCGCTAAACTTTTTTGTGTTCGAGAAAGTGAGCAAGCACAGGTTTACAAGTGCCACCGAAGCGTGCTGGTGATAAAATTTCTGCTAGTGAGCATAAAAGAAGCTTTAGCAATTGAAGAAAAGGTTGAAAATATAAAACACTTTGAAAAAAAAAAATGGAAGAACCTGTGACATTGGTTGTGGCACTGTCATGAAGGAGTCTCCAGTCATAGTGCTGGAGACAGTGCTTGGAAATAAGAGAAAGGTATCTAGGTGGAACAAATCCAGTGCTACAAAGTTTGTTAAAACAAAGCCCAAGGAAGTAGAAGAAATAGAACACCTGTTAGTGTGTGGATTGAGTACCAAAGGAAGAAGCAATCAGAGGCAGCCTTTCTCAAAGACAAGGTCCTAGCAATATACAAAGACCTTAAGAAAAAAGCTGGAAATCCTGCAGAAGTGCCTTCATTTGTGTCTGGCTTAGTGACTTGAAGAACCGCCATGCTTTCCACAATGTTAAGCTCTCTGGTGACGCTGTGAGGGCAGGTAGAGGGAGCTATAGACCATTCTGCCAGTGTTAAGAAATTTGATTGATGAAGAAGGCTGTACCCTGGATCACATTTTTAATTTTGATGAAAGCAGCTCTCTTGGAAGCAGATTCCCTCAAGAGCCTATATCTCAAAGGAAGAAACATACATTTGAGGGCTTGAGGCTACAAAAGATCATCTGGTGCTATGCTGAGTGTAAATGTCAGTGGAGATACGAAGCTACAGCCTGTTGTGGTTCATCACATTGCCTACCTGCAAGCTTTGAAAGGAGTTGTAAAGACTAGCCTACTATAGTTCTAGTGGAAGAGGCTGGATAATAGGGTGGATATTAACTGATCTTTTAGGTGATGTTTTTAAAAAGCAACTGCAAGAGGAAAAAATTGTCTTTCAAAATTCTTAAGAATTATAAGCCATCCAAGTCATCCTTTGACAGTTGCTGAATTTTCTTCAAATATTAAAGTTCTCATTTTCCTTCCTAATATAACTTCTTTGCTCCAGCCCCTTGATCAGAGTGTGATCACAGCCTTTAAAGCTTATTACTTAAGGAGAACATTCCAGATATTTATTGCACCTACAAGGGGTGATATACACACAAAGTTTTTGCAGTCTGGAATCAATTCAACATTAAACTTGCCATTGATGATATTGTAGTGGTTTGGAATGATGTCACAAAAGCCTTGCTTGGAGTGTAACATAAAATTCTCCCTGATTTAGTTAATGATTCTAAAGGCCTTGAACCTTCACAAGAGCTCTTCTGAATCCAGGTGAGATGCATTGCTCTGGCGGAGGAAGCTGAATCAGAAGTTGAGTGTGAAGATCATGGGGAGCTGCTGCAATCCCATGCAGAAGATCTCTCTGTAAGAGCTACAGCAGCTAGTTTCAGGCACAGATGGAGGGTGTGGAAGAAAGTGATGCTGTTCATTTCTCACTCACCTTGTGCTTTAGGCATGATTCGGGAGTAGCAGTGGACTGAGGAGGATGATGGCCATGCAAAACACAGTGGGATGGAGCTTCATGTGTAAGGTTTTGTTGAAGCCACAGAAGCTGCTGCTTTATGAATGAAAACTAAGTATCACTAGGTATCTCTTTTTTCGGTCAATGTTAAAGGAAAAGCAAGATGATGAGCCAGAACCATTATTATATTTCTTCTAAAATCACTACAGGGATCCCTGGGTGGCGCAGCTGTTTGGCGCCTGCCTTTGGCCCAGGGCGCGATCCTGGAGACCCGGGATCGAGTCCCACGTCATGCTCCCGGTGCATGGAGCCTGCTTCTCCCTCTGCCTGTGTCTCTGCCTCTCTCTCTCTCTCTCTCTCTCTGTGTGTGACTATCATAAATAAATAAAAAATTAAAAAAAAATAAAATCACTACATTTCTTGGAAAATGTGCAAATACTTCTCCACATGAATTTTTTTTAATTTGAGAGAAAAGGTGGGGAGGGGCAGAGGGAGAGGGAGAAGCAGACTCCCCACTGAGCAAGGAGACCCATACCCCATACAGAGCTCAGTCCTAGGACCCCAGGGATCATGACCTGAGCCACCCACGTGCCCCTCCACCTGAACTTCTTATGACAGTGTCTCTACCCTTGCTTCACCCTTTCCTTATACCTCTTTCTAACACAATAACTTTGCCTTTGTAAGGTAAAGTCCTATATGAGATGTAATAATTCTTTATATCTTTTTGACTATGCTTTTATTTTTACTAGAATTGCTATCGTTTTATTAGTGCTCTGGTGACAGAGTTGTATAGATGTTCAGTAGTCTACCCTGTAACTTTATTTTCTCCAAAAATCTTGGTATTTTTTGTGCAGTTTTGTAGAAAGCATGTTTCTTCATGAGTTCACTTATTATAACATAGATGCCTGTATAAGCAGTCTCTTACTCTAGCCAGCACACCTTGTCCCTTTGTTCCAAATGAACAGTATTGGTTTTTTTCCTTAAAATGTGCCTGTTACTTTCGGATTTTCCTCTTTTAGCTTTGTTAAGGAATGTTGCTGCCAGCTGAACACAGTTATCCCCTGCATTCAGACAGTTGGCTTTATACCCCTTCACTTTACACCACTTTACTTGCATTTTTACCTGCATTAGCACAGTAATGCCTCTTCTTCATAAAAATGAAAATCCTCTTTGGATTTCTTCTGGTGAGTAAAACCAGGAACGAATGTAGGTCTTTTGTACAGGGGAAGTAGCCCAATGTGAACTGACAGAAAGTGAGGGACACTGTTTGCCTTATGCCATTTTGGCTTACATTAGTTTTCCTAGGAACTCTCTACTTCTGTATAGCAAGGGAAACCTGTATCTAGTCTTCCCTTCTTTCTTCCTTCCCAACATTTTTTAATGTTGATTTTGCTCATGTCAGCAATGTAGCTACCTAGATATTTTCCCAGCTTTCCTTGTACTAGAGTTGGCTCTGCAGCCTAGCTCTGGCCAGGCGCGATAGGCATGTTTTCTGGGAGTTTCTGGGAGAGCTTTTACTTTCCTTATAAAATGGAACAGATGTGTTTAGTTCACTATTTCCCACTTCGTGTTTTGAATCTAAATGTGGTATCTGGAGCCGTGGTAGCCATTTGGGGACCATGAATGATGATAAGCATGAGGAGAACACTGTATGTTAAGAATAGCAGAGTGGAGATAAAACCACAGCTGGGGTCCCCACCAAACCATTAGTGAGTGAGGCGATGCACACACCTGCCCTCCCCTGGACTTTTTGTCATGTGACAAAAATAAACCCCTATTTTTTTTTTAAGTCACTGTTAGTTAAGTGTTCTAACTAATGGGGAAATATATGCATTTCTAATGAATACAGCCATATTTACTACATGATTTTACAACTAAAACTTTCTTACTAGGCATTTTAAAAAATAAAAGCCAGGAATCAGAGTGAAAGACAAGCGATCATCATAACCAGTTTGAGGTAACTTTGGCTTTTACTTTGTTACTGCCATCGCATGTCACCCTTTAAACCCTGGTGGTGGGGGTCCTTGCAGGACTGCTTGAGTTGGCAAGCAGACAGGCGTATACCCACTGTGGGAGAGGAGGAATCAGCAGGAGAGGACTGGCAAGGAGCTGTAGGGATGTCTGGTTTCATATCTTAGTTGCTCTAAGAGTTGTGCTTATATTAGCTTTACGAAATTGGTATGATTACTATAAGCACCGGGTTCCCCCTGTTCTCCAGATGACTTCTATCCTTACTCTAGGACCCTGCCTCCTCCTGTTAGGGAAGGATTTCGGCAATTGAAACACAGCCCATTTTTTATACAAACCAATCTATGTAGGATATTGTATTCCTAAGATCAGGGAAGGGAAAACCTTACCAAGGAAACTGGCTCATCTGTTTTTTGAATTTGAATTTGTTTTAAAGGAGATTGGTTTAGTTTCTTAAACACTTTGCACAGTCTAGGAAGTGTGTAAATTTATAACGTGGGTCCTGCTGGGAAAGGACCTTGACACGTGAATTCCTTAAACCTTGCCTTTCATTTCCTCATACATCACTGAGTTTTTGCTTTTGGAATATTCTGGTCTGTTATAATTTGGGTTCAGTATCCATGGGCATTTCCTAGCCATGCAGCAGAACAAGTTCTACCATTTACACCTTTTACTATTAATTTAGACTGTTTGAGTGTCTTGTTCTGCCTGTGAATTTGAATTATTCAAATTATTCAAGTAACTGTGAAATAGTTCACAGTTCTGAGAGTTTTTTTTTCCTCCATGAATCCACTGATCTGTAGAATTGAGGGGGCAAAAGAACAACACTATTGTCCTACAATCTACAGTAGTCACGGTTTGATGTTAGGTGGGTCAGGAAAGTTTTTCCAGTGTCTTATGTTTTTAATCCTAATCACTGTGCATACTCCAATCATCTTTATTCAGTTGATAAATTTTGGGAGAGTAGGATGACAATGCTAGAAACAAAATTGCTTCTATTCATGGATATTGCTGATGAATATACAATTATCTATAATTTCTACATTTTAAAGCATAACATTTCACTAGTTGACATCTGAATGTTGGCATGGACTGTACTTTTTTCATTTTTTTTATTTTTGAAAGATTTTATTTATTTATTCATAAGAGACAAAGAGAGAGGCAGAGACATAGGCAGAGGGAGAAGCAGGCTCCTTGCAGGGAGCCAGATGTGGGACTCTATCTCAGGACCCTGGGATCAATCCCTGAGCCAAAAGCAGATGCTCAACTGCTGAGCCACCCAAGTGTTCCTCATTTTTTATTTTTAAAGACAAAAATCATAACCATTTTTTTAAAAGATTTTATTTATTTATTCATGAGAGACACAGAGAGAGGCAGAGATAGGCAAAGAGAGAAGCAGGCTCCTCACAGAGAGCCTGATGTGGGACTCCATTCCCAGACCTGGGATCACACCTTAAGTCAAAGGCAGACACTCAACAGCTGAGCTACCCAGATGTCCCTTATAACAACATTAAAAAAAAAAAAAAAGATTTTATTTATTTGACAGAGAGAGAGAGAGAATGCACAAGCAGAGTGCAGGGGTAGAGGGAGAAGCAGACTCCCTGCCAAGCAGGGAGGCCAGTGCTGGGCCCACTTCTCAATGACCTGAGCCAAAGGCAGATGCTTAAACAACTGAGCCACCCGGCGCCCCACACGAATAGCCCTGGAGTTGCTGATCATGTTCTAATTTTTTACCTAGTTGGTTCACTTTGTGTTAAATCATCAAGCTCTGTGCTTTTAAGCTGTGTACTTTTTTCTAAGCATATAATACGTCAATTAAAAACTGTTTAGTTACAGGGCTCTTGGTGGCTCAGTCAATTAAGCATCCAACTATTGGTTTCCATTCAGGTCATGAACTCAGCATCCTGGGATCGAGCCCTGCATCATGCTCCAGGGTCAGCAGGGAGTCTGAGTCTTTTTCCCCTTCCCCCCTGATTGCATGCTCACTCTCTCTCTCTCTTTCTCTGAAATAAACCTAAAAAATTGTATTAAATAAAATATTTTTATCCCATTGTGATGTCTCCTGCATGATAGGCTAGGATATTTGACTACATGCACATATTTAGATTTGTATGTCATGTGAATGAGGAATTATTTTTGTAAAGCCAAGACATAGTGAGGGAAATTTTCAGAGTTAACCAAGTTTGTAAATGCCTACCAGAGGATAAGCTAAATTTTTACTTGAATTTTGAAGTTAGATGCAGAGCATGGGTACTTGAGGCCAAGTAGGTGGTAGAGCATGGATTGATTGGGTTTCCACACCAGTGTCTTATATATTGATAGATCATTTTTTTTAAGATTGATTGATTGATGAGAGATATACAGAGACAGGGGCAGAGACATAGGCAGAAGGAGAAGCAGCCTCCTGCAGGGAGCCCAATGTGGGACTCGATCCCCAACTCTCGGATCACACCCTGAGCCAAAGGCAGATGCTCAACCACTGAGCCACCCAGGCGTCCCAATAGATGAATTTTTCTTCTTTGTTTTGTCCTCAAGAATATTTGGTAAGGCAGACTATTGAAATGTTTGGTTGGGTTGCAGTATGGCTTCTATGAGGCTATTGCACAGGAAAGCAGGTGTGGCAGGAATGTGAAGTGGCCAGGCTACTTCCCCTGTGAGTAGCAGACTCAGAGAGATGGGATCAGGTGCCATAGTCAGAACTTCCAACTGGAAAGTCCAAGCCTGATTTTGGTGTTCTTTTCACTGTAAGGTTTATTAAGTAAATACAAATCAGAATATCTGTTCTTAGGGAGATGACAACTTTTTTTTTTTTAACTTTTATTCTTGCTCTGTTTTAGAATTAACCATAGAGATGTGATTAATCCCAGAGACTATTCTTTTGAGACAACTATAGGAGGTTATTATTGGCTGTTGAATACAGATTTTCATTAATCTGCTTTCATTAGATTTCACAGTGGCAGAGATTTAGAATAGAATCTACCTAGCACATCTTCACTCCCAGTTTACTTGTTGCTTATAAAGGTCTATAGGTGAAATGAGTAGAAGTCTATAAGTCAATGAAAGGTCTCCTAAACTAGGGTAGCATAACACCCCAGCACACAACTTTTCTCATTTTTTTTTTCCTGGTGAATGGCATTGATGCTTCAGACTTCATCTGAAAGGTTATATGTAGATACACTATTTCAGTGGAAAAAGATAATGTAAGTTGATAACAAACACAGTGTTACAGTGATTGAAATGCCAGACAAGAACATTCAGAGTTTCTGATAACAAACTGTGCCAACCAGTGAGCCATTAGCCACCTTCCTGGGTTTCTGTGATGTTCCCCGTTGTACACTATTACTTCCAGACTTAGCACAAGCTGATGTTAGTTAGACTGTAACACAGTCCAGGAAAACATACATACTGGATGGTGTCACAGCTGAATGTATAGATTCATATTTTACTGATATTTAGTAAATCAATTTACACAAAGGCTAAAAGAGCTTCTGATTTCCAAAGAAAGTGAAACCTAATCAAACCAACGGTGCTATATGGATAATTCTGAGGTAACCATGCTTTTATATTAAAGGTAGTGTTAATTTGAAGTTAGCAGCAACAACTTTTCTTCTGAATATTCCTGCTAGATAAACCTGTTTGGAGCATTGATGTTCTCTTGTATTCAGCCTCTTCCTTATTTAACCACATCATCAATAAAATATGAGTCTGAGTTTGTTCATGTTCCTGTAACAAAATATCGATGTAAACAAACAGATATGGTTCTAGAGGCTGGCAGTCTGAGATAAGGGTGCCATCACAGTTAGGTGGGGGGTCTCTTCCCATTGCAGATTTTTCATTGTATGGCAGAAAGGGGCTTAAGCTGCTCTGTGCGAGATCTTTTATGAGGATTAATCTCTGTCATGAAGGCGCCATCTTTATGATCTAATTTTCTTACAAAGGCTCCATCTCCCAAAACCATCTAGGTGGGTGTTGGGATTTTCACATGTGACTTGTAGTAGGGGTAACACAAAATTTCAGACCAAAGCAGAGCCAGAGATTCCATATGCCAGTGATAAGTAGAAGAAAATAAGCAAACAGAACCCAGGGAAGCTGAGGAGTACAACCCACCAGCTAATGTGCATGCACCTGAATTCTGAGGGGATGACCCTATTAGGTAATAACTTAATAGAGTATTACTGTATCTTAGGTTCATCTATACCCAGTGAAGATGACTGTGCTGCCTAAAACCCAAAACTTAATAGAAAATGAATTTTTAAAGTTAATAGTATTTTAAACACCCAAGTACTAGGATAAAAAACATGAATGACTTTTTTTATTATTTGGGTGTATAGAATTACTCAAAATCCAGAAGTAATACCAAGAAATTTTTCTTTGTGAAACAATTTATAAATGTAAAACAAAAACCCCAACAAGCAAATTAAAGTAATAAATTAGTAAAAATGTTTGTAATATATGTCATAGATAAAAGCTAATCTTTTTTTTAATCTTGTATTTATTTTTAATTAATTAATTAATTAATTCATGATAGAGAGAGAGAGAGAGGCAGAGACACAGGAGGGAGGGAGAAGCAGGCTCCATGCCGGGAGCCCGACGTGGGACTTGATCCCGGGACTCCAGGATCATGCCCTGGGCCAAAGGCAGGCGCTAAATCGCTGAGCCACCCAGGGATCCCCAAAAGCTAATCTTTTTAAACAGAAGTGCAAAAAAATCCTCAAGAGACATGAGCAGGTTTCATAAATAGATAAATGAATGACTTTTTTTAAAAAGATTTTTTTATTCATGAGAGACACAGAGAGGCAGAGACATAGGCAGAAGCAGGCTCTCAGCAGGGAGACTGATGCGGAATTCGATCCCAAGACCCCGGGATCACAACCTGACTCAACCACTGAGCCACCCAGGCACCCCTTGAATGGCTTCTAACTGTACGAGATGTTCCACTTCAGTCATAAAGGAACAAAACTACACTGAAGTACCCTTTATCACCTATTAGATGGCAAAAATTCAAAAGCTGGGCCACCACAGTCTGTTGGTCTAATTAGGAAGATGGGTCCTGTCCCTACATTGCTGGTACAAGACGGTACCATCCCCATGGGGGCAGCGGGAGAAGATTTTGGCACCATCTGACATCTGGGCATTTACCCTCTGATTGACCTAGCAATAATCTTTCTGGGAATTTACTTTGAATATACACATCTACAAATAAGAGAACATAGACATGTTTTTTTGTTGCAGCTATTTCTTTGTAAAAGCAAAATATCGTAAACAACTTAAATGGTCATCCATAGAGTGATTGTGCATATGTGTGTATAAACTACTGTGCATCAGTATAATGTGGCATCATGTACACATAAAAAAGAATGAGGAAGGTTATCTAGGGACTAGTATGAAATGACTTTCAGATAGTATTTTTATATTAAGTGAAAAAGAGAGAAGGTGAACTATATATAGTATGAAAAAAAGTACACATTTGCATTAAATTTGTATATATTATGTATACACATATGTACCAGTGTTAGTGTGTGTGTATATATATGTTTTATTTATTCTTGTAAAAATAAAGGGTAAACCATCAACAACAAAAATAGTTTCTTTTTTTTTTTCCAAAAATAGTTTCTTATGGGAGTGGGTAGGGTGGAGTAGAATATGAGCAAGACTTCTCTGAATATATATTTTGATTTTTTTATATCATGTAAATGTTTTAAGTATTTAAAAATAATGTTAAATTCAAAATGATTAAACACAAACAAATGAACTCACCTGTATATCAAATTAATAATAGCAAAAAAATAATTCAGGTAACTTGAACACTGTATTCTGACTACATAATCTCAGTGGAATACTGCCTTTGGACATATAAAGCTGCAAAGACAGATTTTACTCAGTAGGTATGTTGTTGAGTGTTCTACAAGCATTGTAATTCTGAAACTTTTGTGTTTATTGTAGGTTACAGCAAATGAGTAAATATAAACATTGTATTGAACTAGGCTTTGTTTCACTGCCAGAGAGACATATTAAAATGGAGTATGGAAAGAGGAGGTAAATCTTGTGGTGTTGAAATTGAATTGAATTCATGATAATTTAGGACTATATTTGCCAGCTCTACCCAGGAAAGGGCCTGGAAGGGATGACACACCATGAACAATGAGCCTACCTACTACTCTGTCTTTGTTACTAACACTGTTGCTCTAGAATGAATCGACTTCTTGGGAACATAGTTGAAACTAGATCTGGGACAGGGAAGATATAATGTGGTCCTTGTGTTTATTGTTGTGGAAAGCATGGATGTGCTAGAAAAAAAAGTGGGGGATCCCTGGGTGGCGCAGCGGTTTGGCACCTGCCTTTGGCCCAGGGCGCGATCCTGGAGACCCGGGATCGAATCCCACGTCGGGCTCCCGGTGCATGGAGCCTGCTTCTCCCTCTGCCTCTCTCTCTCTCTCTCTCTCTCTGACTATCATAAAAAAATTTAAAAAAAATTTAAAAAACATAAAAAAATAAAAGAATCAAAAGAGGGATCCCTGGGTGGCACAGCGGTTTAGCGCCTGCCTTTGGCCCAGGGCGCGATCCTGGAGACCCGGGATCGAATCCCACGTCGGGCTTCCAGTGCATGGAGCCTGCTTCTCCCTCTGCCTATGTCTCTGCCTCTCTCTCTCTCTCTGTGTGTGACTATCATAAATAAATAAAAAAAATTTAAAAAAAAAGAATCAAAAGATGTAATAACCAAAAACAATGTATAAACATTGTTTCACAGAGTTAAAAAACCATAAAATATATTTTGGGGACAGTTAGGGAAATTTAATTATAAACCATATACAAGATGATTAGTGTGAGGAGAAGATAATGTTTCTTTTTCTTTTTTTTTTTATTTTTTTTTAAATTTTTTTTTTTTTTTTTTATTTATGACAGTCACAGAGAGAGAAGGAGAGAGAGGCAGAGACACAGGCAGAGGGAGAAGCAGGCTCCATGCACCGGGAGCCCGACGCGGGACTCGATCCCGGGTCTCCAGGATCGCGCCCTGGGCCAAAGGCAGGCGCCAAACCGCTGCGCCACCCAGGGATCCCGATAATGTTTCTTTTTCACCCAACACTGTTACCCAAGGTGATTTCCTTTTTCCCATCCGTACCACTGGGGTAATGATTTTCCACATTTATTCTAAAACAACTGTCAGATTCCTTCCTGGATTGAATAGCTCATTAGTGACTATTAGCTAATTTGCATAATCCTCACCACAAATATTTATTTTTAATTACTCATACTGAAATCCATTTACAATTTACTTTTAATTACCACAGCGTACGGAGGATTTCTCTAATGTGTTTCTGTTGTTATTTCCCCAAACAGAAACCACAGGGATGGGTATCAGCTTCTGTCCGGGGGGACAGTTTGTGTTATGTGGCTCTGGTTTTATTAGCCTCTTCTTACTCTGTCTTGCACTCCTCTTCAGAATTCAGTGGAGACTTTTTCTCCTTACATCCTATTTCAGTAGAAGAATGTTCTGCGGTTTGTGCGGTATGTTAATTTCCAAATGCACTGTTTGTCCTCAGGTCTCACAGAGCACACATAGGCCAGAGACGTCTGTGGAGGAAAGGACTCCTCTGGATACCGCAAAGGAGTCCTTGGGGACCCAGTTCCAGTCTGTGGAAGACAGCATGGAATGTGAATCTCCAGAGCCACACCCACTGCAAGGTAATGGTGAGGATCATTTAGTCTGGAAAAGAGGATGAGATCTGAAAGCGGGAAGGATCTAGTTGCTGAGAAGTTATCAAACCTCCTTCTATCACTACCTTACTGAATATAGCTGGAGGAAAAGTCAGCCAGGGTTGTGTGATGCTATTAAAGGAATTGAATTAAGCAGCCAGGTGATTGTGTAAGAAACCGTTGAATACAAGATTTTTCTGTGGATATTTTGCAGTGGAATTAATTACTTGTGGATAAACCAGAGGTGCATCTGTGGATGAATGTTAAGCGCTTATCAGTATAGCCATAGGTCCCATTTCTATAGGCTCTGCTCCAATTTTTGTCACGTATGATATTTAAGACTTGGAAATACTACTTAGAAATTCTACTAGAGAGAATGGAATTTGTGAAGTCTGTGTCCTTAGCACTTCAAGGACTGTTAATAGGGTAATGTGTAGTGGAGGAAGGAACACTGGCTGGCCTGCTTCTGGAGCAGTTGTCTTTTCCAGAAGACTTAAGTATAATTGATAGAAGTTTTTCATCTCTTAAAGTCCTAGGCAGTCTCTCTTTATCCTAGACCTACTAATATTGTTCTCCTAACTCTGGACCTCCTATGCTCTTGGTTCTCATTTACATTGCCCTGTATTCCCCACCCCCCCATCCCAAATTCATCCTTGTTTGTCTGCCTTTTCTGCTTATGTCTCTACAGCATGGCACAAAATATATTAGTGTAGAAGAAACACCCTCCGTATGAACACCTTGTCAATCATATTTTGGGATCACACTTACCATGAGTGTTTTCATCTTCATTATAAAATTAGCATATTTTTATCTATCACTTGCCTGTGTGGTCATGTGTTAGATAATGGAAAAGATGCTGGAGAAATTAGTGATTCCTGCTTCTTTAGAAACTTAGTGTTTTAGTTCTACATATGGAACAGTTAAAGGATAAAATGTTACATGCTGGTTTGTGTTATGAGTAAATTTATTTTTTTCAGGAAAGGAGAACTTACTGGTGAGTTTAAATTAAGCTTATGGGAGTCTTATTGGAAGAACTAAGAGTTAAGTGAGGCCAGATTCACAGTAACATATCACTAATTTGAATGTAGTTTTGGAAATTATGAAAATTTGAGAATGATTTAAATTCACCAGTTTAAAACTTGGTATGCAGATTGGTAGTATAAACAATGTTGACTTGAGAGAAAGTATTTTTCCCATAACACTGTCTAGAGGTGATGTGCTAATCCCAAATTATTCTTTTTGTTTTTTTTAAAAAATAGTTTCCTTAAGACTAGCTAGGCTTGAGTTATTCTAAATGTTTCTGTTACTATGAATGTTCTAAACATTTATTTTAATGTCCTATATTAAGTCAAAGAGTTTTCACTACTTCAGGCTCATCTACTACTATATATTTATTAAAATTAATAATAAGGATACTTGTATTGGGTTTATAGTTTCACAAGCCTCAAAAGTGAGCTGATGTAAGTGTATGATGTTGAAACCTACATCCCAGATGTTGCTGTAACAGCTAGCCTGTCTTAATAGAACAAAATGTGGTATAGTCTCAGGCATTTTTTTAAAAAAAAACTATTACTGGGACACCTGGGGGGCTCAGTTGATTAAGCATCCAGCTCTTGATTTCAGCTCAGGTCCTGATCTCAGGGTTATGAGATGGAGCTCCACATCAGGCTCCAGACCATGGAGCCTGCTTAAGACTCTCTCCCTCTGCCCCTCCCCCTGCACTTACTCGTGCGTGCATGCTCGCTCTCTCTCTACAATAAATAAATAAATCTTTAAAAAAATCTATTACTGAATTGCTGAGGCTTCTCTAGCCCAAAAAATTGTCTTTTGTACTAAATAAATAAATAATAACATC
Source organism: Nyctereutes procyonoides (assembly GCF_905146905.1). Taxonomy (NCBI): domain Eukaryota; kingdom Metazoa; phylum Chordata; class Mammalia; order Carnivora; family Canidae; genus Nyctereutes; species Nyctereutes procyonoides. Next base: position 452,598 of record NW_026575043.1, read on the forward strand.
AATTTGCTGCTTGTTTTGCATAAAACAGTGCTTTACTTTTAAGGCTAATCCCACATACTGCTCTGGAAAGTCACATCCTGACTTTTTACCTTTACTATATCAGAACTTTTTGTTCCTGGCTGGGTTCTTCATTTGGCTTCTCTTCCTCCAAGGTTGGACTCCCTAACCAACTTGTGTGCCTGTAGCCTCTATTTCTACCCCGAGCTCTAGTGGCTACTTGGGCAATGAATATATTTCAAATTATATTCCCAGATATTCTAATTGTTTTTTCTTTATATTTTAGGGTCATTTTTGTGGCTTTCCATGATGTCTCAAAGCATGGGTGGTGATGATAACCCCAATACCTTAGACACTCATGAACCAGAAGTCAAACCAGAAAACATGAGAGAGAAGTTCTTCAGAAGCTTAGCAGTGTTATTGGAAAACAAAAGTAATAATACCAAGATATTTTCTAAAGCAAAGTACTGTCAATTAATAAGGGAAGTGAAAGAGGCAAAAGCAAAGGCAAGAAAGGAATCAGTTGACTACCGTCGCTTGGCTAGATTTGATGTGACCCTTGTACAGGGAAATGAAAAGCTGATTGAGGCTATAAATGGGGAAACAGATAAAGTACGGTATTACTTACACAGTGAGGAGTTATTTGACATTCTGCATGATACCCATCTCAGCATTGGACATGGTGGGCGTACCCGCATGGAAAAAGAATTACAAGCAAAATACAAGAACATCACGAAGGAAGTTATAATGCTATACTTGACACTCTGCAAACCATGCCAACAGAAAAATTCAAAACTCAAGAAAGTTCTAACATCAAAGCCAATTAAGGAAGTTAATTCAAGATGCCAAGTGGATCTTATAGATATGCAATCGAGTCCTGACGGGGAGTATAAATTCATCATGCATTATCAAGACCTTCATACAAAGTTGAGTTTTTTGCGGTCACTAAAATCTAAAAGGCCTAAGGAAATTGCACATGCTCTTTTAGATATTTTTACAATTATCGGAGCACCCAGTGTCCTGCAATCTAACAATGGAAGGGAATTTTCAAGCCAGATTGTCGGTGAACTTAGTAATATTTGGCCAGACTTGAAAATTGTCCATGGGAAGCCTCAGCCCTGTCAAAGCCAAAGTGCTATGAATCAAACTAATGAGAATATCCAAAATAGGATTATCTCCTGGATGCAAACTAACAATTCATCACACTGGGCTGAATTTTTGTGGTTCATTCAAATGACCCAAAATCAGCCCTATCACCGAGGCATGCAACAGATTCCATTTGAAGGCACATTTAGCTCTGAAGCTAAGCTAGGCCTGTGTCATTCTCAGTTGACAGAAGAGCTTATTGCCAGCCTGAATCCAGAACGTGAATTAGAGCAGGTTGACAGAGAATTAGAATATACACCAGGAGCTCAGTATGAGGAGAACGTCGAGACTGGCACGGATAGTAGTGATGTTGAGGAGAATCTTACAGCTATTCCTTCCAGGAGCATGAAAAACCTTCCAGAAAGCAGACTTAAGTTTTTATCCTGTATAGTTTGTGAGAAGGTGTGCTCAGGTGCTTATAGTTGTGTGTTATGTGATAGAAATGTCCATGCAATCTGTGGGGTGCCCCCTCAACATGACACTGAGGGCTGTCCTCACAAAATAACGTGTAGTCTCTGCTATGAGACCACTACAATGAAAAGAAAACATGATGAGATCCAAAGAAGTTCAACTGGTCAACCTTCCAAAATGCTGAAGCTGTCAGAGACACCATTCTCATCAGACAAAGTAGGAGATTGGGTAAGAGTCTGAGTCTCTGCTGGGGAAGAGCTTCATTACACCTCCCTGTGCTTGTGATGGGTAAGAATGTTTTGGTGTGGTATATATGCTAACACACAGTTTGGCCAACTTGGATTTGTTTTCTCGAGAAAAGCCCATTACTGTTAATGCCTCGCACCAATCCTTTTTTGGGGTTGAAACTTACAACCTTGAATGCTGCTTTATTTGTTGTGTGGGGTGATGACAATGTCTCTTTCACTCCTTTCTGGTGTCAGACATTTTTGCGGGGGAACAAAAAAGCTAAGATCTAGGGGATAAGTGGTTGTGTAAGGGTGGGTTTCTGTAGGAGGATGAATGTGAGAAAAGCCAAACTTAATGTTGTCATTGTATATGAGTTTGGGTGGAGAGGTAAGCTAAGAAAGGCATCTCGAGTCAAGTGAAGAAGTATTTAGGAAGGGTGAGGGATGATCAGTGTGGTTTTGAGATAAGGGGTTTGGGTTGAGAAAAAGCTCAGTTTTCAGATTTAAATGGACAACATGAGATAAGTCCAAAGAGGTTTATTTTAATTCAGTATGTTTTATAAAGTAGAGTTAATGTATGTCCAGTTTAGAGTTTTGAAATATGGAGGTTACACATGACTTGGGCCAGTGGTACCCAGAGTATGATCTTTAGGTCAGTGCTGGTCTGCAGACTGTTTCTACTAGTCCACAGATGGGAAGGTATACTAATCAAGAGTCTTTAGAAAGTTATAACAATTTGACATCGCTGTAGTACCTGGACACAGATTAATGAACTCATATTTCTGAATTCAATATAGGCCAGTTTGGGTATCATTAACCTCAGGGCCAGTCACTGTGGTGGGAGTTGCACACCAGTCAAGCACATTTACAACGTATGACATTTTATGGCTAGTTTGTCTGCTGTAACTCAGAAATGTAAACATTTATTTATTTTCTTTACAATTTTAAAACTTTTTAAGTTTTTAATCAAGCCTAGTTTTTTTTTTTCAAGCCTAGTTGTTAATTTGTAGTTTAATGTATTCGATAAAGGAGGAGAGTAAAATTGGTGTTACTTATTTTTAATCCTAATCTGCAGATGGTGAAACAAGCTTCGCTGGACTTTTTTGTCAAGAAAAAACATACCTTTTCTGAATATGGTAGCAGTAGTAGAAGAAATGGTAAGGATGGAAGTCGCCCAGAAGAAGTAAAAACCAGAAGAGTTCATACAAGTTTTACTCGGAAGTATGATCCCTCATATATCGAGTTTGGTTTTGTAGCCATAATTGATGGTGAAGTGCTAAAACCACAGTGTATTATTTGTGGAGATATATTGGCTAATGAAGCAATGAAACCATCAAAACTTAAGCGGCATTTATATTCAAAACATAAAGAAATAAGTTCACAACCAAAAGAATTCTTTGAAAAAAAGAGTAGTGAATTAAAAAGCCAACCAAAGCAGGTGTTTAATGTTTCTCACATAAACATCAGTGCTCTGCGGGCTTCGTATAAAGTGGCGCTCCCAGTTGCCAAGTCAAAAACGCCATACACAATCGCTGAGACGCTGGTGAAAGACTGCATCAAAGAAGTCTGCCTGGAGATGCTGGGTGAGTCAGCAGCGAAGAAGGTGGCTCAGGTGCCACTTTCTAATGACACCATAGCTCGACGCATTCAGGAACTGGCCAGTGATATGGAAGACCAACTCATAGAGCAAATAAAAGAGGCAAAGTATTTTTCATTGCAATTTGATGAATGCAGAGATATTGCTAACATGATCATTCTTTTGGTGTATGTGCGATTTGAACATGATGATGATATAAAGGAAGAATTCTTCTTCTCAGCCTCTTTACCAACAAACACAACTAGCTCAGAACTGTATGAAGCTGTGAAGAATTACGTTGTCAACAAGTGTGGTCTGGAATTTAGGTTTTGTGTAGGAGTATGTTCTGATGGTGCAGCTTCCATGACAGGAACACATTCTGAAGTGGTTACCCAGATTAAGGAGCTTGCACCAGAATGTAAAATAACACATTGCTTCATCCATCGAGAAAGTCTGGCTATGAAAAACATATCAGCTGAACTGAATAGTGTGCTTACTGACACAGTAAAAATTGTGAATTATGTAAAGTCTAATGCATTAAATTCAAGATTGTTCTCCTTATTATGTGACAATATGGAAGCTGATCATAAGCAACTGTTACTGCATGCTGAGATTCGGTGGTTATCACGGGGAAAAGTTCTATCAAGAATGTTTGAAATACGGAATGAACTCTTCGTATTTCTGCAAAGCAAGAAACCAGTTTGGTCCCAACTTTTCAAAGATGTGAATTGGACAGCCAGACTTGCTTATTTATCTGATATCTTCAGTATTTTTAATGATCTTAACGCTTCCATGCAGGGAAAGAATGCAACATGTTTTTCAATGGCTGATAAGATTGAAGGACAAAAGCAGAAGTTGGAAGTGTGGAGGAACCGAGTTTCCACCAATTGCTATGACATGTTCCATAACTTGACAACAGTTATCCATGAAGCGGGTCATGATCTTGATATCGTCCATCTGCGAAGAGTTGTCAAGGAACATCTTACAAACTTGTTGGATTGTTTTGAATTGTATTTTCCATCAAAAGAGGATCCACGCGTAGGAAACTCTTGGATCCAAAATCCATTTCTTCCATCAAGAGAGAATTTGAATCTAACTATAACCCTCTGGGGTGACTTGCTAAAGCTGGCTGCTGATGAAGGCTTGAAAATGAATTTTGAAAGTACAGCATCACTTGCTTCATTTTGGATAAAAGTTAAAAATGAATATCCTGAGCTTGCTGAGGTCGCTTTAAAATCCCTTCTCCTGTTCCCCTCAACATCCCTTTGTGAGACGGGGTTCTCTACTTTGAGTGTTATTAAAACAAAACACAGAAACAGTTTAAATATCCATTATCCCCTGAGAGTGGCACTGTCCTCAATCCAGCCTAGATTAGACAAGTTAACCAGCAAGAAGCAAGCGCATTTATCACATTAATGACTTGAAGGTATTCTGACAGAGTGTGCATACACACATCAGGGAATATGGAGTTATGATTAAAATAGCAGTTCTCTATATAAATTGTCTACATGGACACTTTCAGTTAAATGTACAGTTTTTTAAATTCTTTTTTCCTGTATTTATTAAAATGTAACTTTAAATCTGTTGCTTCTAATATTAAAAATTTGGTCTTACATTTTGTATGTCTTTGTTATTGTATTTCATTAGCCCTGTAGGACACACTATAGGACAACTTCAGGATGGCAGTGATGTCTCTGAAGTGACTCATTAGGTCAGTGATGGGAAGTGCACTTGAGGGTGGAAGTAGAACTCGGGTGCCAGGGTCAGTAAGGTTGCGGTTTCTTTAGTTGGTTGTGGTTGGATGCTGATGTTAAGCTTCCTCTGTTAGGTGTGTTTATGTGGGTAAGGTGGGGAAACACTTACTTGTAATGGTGTCAGGGCTTTGGATTCATATTGATAAGTTCTGATTTCATCACATGGGGGATTGGGCCATAGTGACAGAGTTTAGATAAGGTATAGATTTTTAGATTTTGCTTGAGCCGATTGCTATTAAGATTTCATGGGACAAAGCCAGGTATTTTAGCACTTCAGGTAGATGTAATAACCTCTACTGTGTGGAGATGAGTCACAAAAATGCCACACATATCTGCTCTCCCATCAGCACTTGCTCAGAATTACTGAAAACAGACTTTAACCCAAAGCATGTTCTTTGGTGTAAAACATGCCAAGACCCTTGGAGAAAACTAGTCTTTTCCTAGAGAGGGAAGCAACATAACAGTAAGTGCTTCTTTTCAAAGAAATGTGACTTGGAAATTTGAAGAAGGGAAGGATATTTAGTAATACAAAATGTCACTACTACTTTATTGATTAAAAGGTTTCATTGGAATGGATTCCAAAAATCTTAGAAAGTGGAGGAAATGTTTTTCACATTCAATTCTGAAACTTTGGTAGGATTAGGTTTTATTGTGTGTCTTCATCAAAATCTTCCAGCTTTTCAATAACAAGGAGATAGTGGTAGATGCACATGACAGTGGTTCAGTTTTGTCCACCTACATCTTATGTGTCCTCCTATCTGACTGTATTTTGGAAGGGACTTATATTTTAAAAATTTTACCATTTGTTGATTGAATAAAATATTGTGCTTCCAATTTTGAATTTTAAAACAATGTATGCATGGTGACTTTATACTTATTTTCTATAAATGCTATAAGTGGGAGAAAATAAACAGACATAAAGAGCACATTTAAAAGGTAACTTAACTCCCTATTTCCTCTCTGAGAAATACAAAGTATTGGATATCTCAGAACAGAATTAGAACCATCTGGACAAAATTTTTGGTGTGATTTTTTGCTTTCTCAGATATATGCATAGATGCCTGCCTATTTTTCCTGCAAATGACTCCGTGCCAGGAGCCTGGCTTGCTTTCTCTCCACCTTTTTAACATTTAGGAATATTTGTCTTTTCTTCCTCCCCGTTTTATTGTCTACTGTACATTTTTTTCTTCAGCTTCATTGAGAAATAGCTTACATGAAATCTTAACGTGAATTTGATGTAAATCACAAAGTGATTCTGTAAATCACATGATCTTTTTCTTCTGCTAGTTTTGCAGTGAGTTCATATGTCTGTAGACGTGGGGTGTAGGCATACACCACAAAGGCAACTGCACATTTTTTTGGTGTGCACATATGACTATTCTGTTTCCATCATTTTGCATCATCATGCAATCACAGGGCTATTCCTGCTCAGAGGAGAAAAGAAAAAAAAATGATTATCCATCTGGGAGAAAATGAATTGGACCCCTATGTTCTAAATATATTAAAGATTTAAATGTGAAATGCAAAGCCGTAACACTTTTATTATTATTATCCAGTGAAGCTGAGGATGTGCCTGCCCTGCAGTCTCTCAAGTCGCTGTTCGCTCTTGGTAAGGCATCTGGAGGAACCGTGCCTCTGAGAGTCATGAGACCAGAGCTTGCAAGAGCCCAATGTCCACTTACAGAGTACGATCTACTATGTTACTCAACAACTAGATCGAGTAGTAACACGAAGTCATTACTGAGAATTTGGGGGTATACGTATGTGTCAAAGCTCATCAAATTATGTCGTTAAAATGGTATGTACAGTATACCTCAATAAAGTTTACTTTGAAAACAAGCGACCTGTAGTTATGTCAACATGGGTTTAATTCAAGGATATAATATTGAAGGAGAAAGTGAAGTTGCCCAACTATGCTGAAGTATTGCTCCATCCATATCAAAAAGAGCTTCATAAAAAGTTGTGAAAGTCTGAAAACCCAAACAGCACAAATGAGAGCCATGCCATGGTACAAATATCAAGAAAGAGAATGCCACAGATGATGAAAACGGAACTTCGGATAGAAGAGAGATGGAAGGAGGCTGTGACCGGGAGGGCCACTCCGGTCATAGTTTGTTTCTTAAGATGGGTCGTGAGGACAATAGCATTCACCATACTGCATTGTTTTTGTTTTAATGCCTTGTGCATACGTTATAAATATTCTATATCTTTTCAAAGGGTAAGGTACAAAATAATTAGTTAATAGAATATAAATCTGACCAAAGTGATGCTGAAGACAAGATGGAAAGTTTTTAAAAATGAAAAATTATGAAAAGAACTGACATTATGAAGGAAAGACCAGGAAGTTTTCAACACCTGTTCATTAGAAAAGTATAGAGAGAGTGGGCAGTGAGTGGTCTTTGAAGAGATGAAGCATAAGAATATCCTAGAGTTGAGAAAAGCCCAACACCCCAAAATCAAGCTACAAAACCAGCACAAAGCAAGGTAAAACTAAATTTATATGCAAATCCTAATGGGAAAAATAGATTAAAAGAGAGTTAAAAATAACATAGAATTGACATGATCGGTTTTTTAACAGCCATAACAGAAGCCAGAAAATGTTGAAAAATATTTTCAAAGAGCTGAGAAAAAATAACTACCAACCTAATATAGATGAAACCTACTGCTCACTATGATGTTCAAGAATGATAGAGGAATAAAAATATTTTCACAAATCTCACGAGAGGCATGATACCAACAAACTTACACTGAAATAAACTATTAAGAACATAATTAGAAAAGAATAAAATTATGTCAATAGTGGGAGGGAAAGTCATCAAAGAATGACTCCTAGGAAAGTTGCCATAAAGCAGCAAGTATTGGACTTAACCCCATTGAAAATTTACAATTCTATATTGAAGGAGGCTATGAATAAATATAAAATGAGTAACTGGGAAAACATTTAGAATACATAGTAGATAAATACACTTGGTCTTATATATTTATGTTTGATGGTGATCTTCCCAATAAGTAAGAAAAGTGTTGAACAGCATAAAAGAAAGGAGTCAGGGATTCCAGATATCTTATTTAGCTGGGTTCTGCTGGGCTCAGCAGGGATTGACTGGGCTGTTGAGTCATACACGTGCCTCCAAATGTCTTCTTATTGCAGACCAGCAGCCTCCTGGACCACTCCTTTCTTGGCCTCCGGCAGGTGGGCTGAAGAACTTTGCCCTGACATTTAAAATCTCAGCTCAGAGCCACACACTTGTCCACTACTCACATTCCATTGTCAAATAGAGTCCTGTTGCTAAACCCAGTGTCAGTGGATTGGTAAAGTATATATTTCATCTTTAGGGAAGACCTAGCAATGGCAAAAAATATTTTTAAAAACCTAGAATATTCAATTAAAGGTCTTTTAAATTAAAAAAATATTTATTTTTTACATTCCAAGATAAAATGGTCTCAAGATTATTTCAGTAGCCCAGAGGGTGCCTGGGTAGCAGTCAATTACACAACCAACTCTTGGTTTCCGCTCAGGTCATGATCTCAGGGTCATGAGGTCAGGCCCTCCTGGAACGGAGCCCTGCAGCAGGCTCGGTGATTGGTGGGGAGTCTGCTTGAGATTCTCCCTCTGCCCCTCCCTCACCACTATCTTTTTCTTTATCTCTAAAATAAATAGATAAATATTTTTTAAAATAGCTCAGAAATGTTGTCAGGGACCCAGGTTTTTCACATTCTCATCCTCCCTGTCTGTTGGTCTTCGTCCTGAGGTTTGTCATCAGAGGTCACAGCTGGCTTTCCCAGTGTCATTCACAGAAGAGTAGCAAAGTAGGAAAGAGCATCCCCTCAAAATGTCAGTAAGGAAAAGTCTTTTCAAAAGCCTCCAGTGATTTCCCCTTCAACTAAACAGCCATAATTGGGTCTCATAATTATCCTACATAAATCTTCAGTGAAGGGGAACAGAACACATCCTGACTGTTGGTTTAAGCCCAGTCAAAATAGATGAGAGCTTCTCTTTCATATAAAAATAGCTATTGTGCATTAAAAGAGAATAAAGCTTAAAAGCCACAAAACTGAACATTTTCAACACAGATAGGGAGGAAATAGGCAAGTGAAAAATTTTTCAAGAATAAAAGAAAACCCCTGGGTTTTGCAAATGTGAGACAATAGATGGTCGTTATGGTAGATGATAATTATTCACAAGTATTTGTTCCTCTCTCTGGGTTAAGACCCTGTTCCACAGACATCAGATCTGCCTCCTTCGCTTCACCCGGAATAATGAAATGTGAGCAGAATTGACATGTTACTTTTGAGCAGAAACAAATAAATGGTCTCTGATTTGCTGCATCTTTTTTCTCCTCTGTCAGGAGACCATCAGCTCCACCACCCTGGCCCAGGTCATCATGGACAAAAATAGCTTGAGCAAGAAATATATTTTTGTCTTTGCAAGTCACGATGATTCCTGGGGTTGTTTGTTCTCATAGCACTTAGAAAATGCTGTACTAATGATGTGATTGGATTAATATCAGAAAATGAGCGCACGTCTTGACTCCCTTAATTATATTGGAGTTGAATATAAAACAGGGACGATACTTTATATGCTCAGCATCTTGGGGTTGCCATTGAAATTCAAAGAGGAACTAAGTTTAAAATCTTTTGGTAGATTCGAAAGTGATACAGATGGGAGGCTTCTATAATATTATTTCACTTGAAGTCTGGACTCAGCTATGGCGTTGTCCATGGCCTCCTCTTTTAGCTCCTGAGTTGTGGTGAGACAGTAACCAGCACTAGTGTCAAGCTCTTTGTTCAGCCGCTGACCTCATTCAAACTGCCCATATAGGAATGAAACAAGAAGAGAAGATCTTGTTTCTCAAACAAAATACAAAAGGAAAGAAAATGGGGAAAAATGATGAATTAAATTACTTTTATTTGCAGTCTCATAAGTTAACTTTTTTATTTAAATTAAATTAGCCAACATAAAGTATATCGCTCGCTTAAAATGCCGAGTTCAACAGTTCATCGGTTGCTATGTGGAGCATCTTTTTATATGCTTCTTTGCCATCTGTGTATCTCTTTAGTGAGATGTCTTTTAAGGTCTTTGACCTATTTTAAATCGAGCTGTTCTTTTATTTTTGAGTTTTAAGAGTTCTTTTGAGTTTTAAGAGTATATCTTGGATATTGGTTCTTTATCAGATATGTATTTTGAAAATTTTTTTCTCACTGTATAGCTGGTCTTCTCATTCTCTCAACATGTTTTTTTACAGAACAAAGGTTTTTAATTTTAATAAAGTCCAGCTTATCAATTTTTTTCTTTTATGGATCATGTGTTTCATGTTGTAGCTAAAAAGTTACTTCCAGGGGTGGCTGTGTAGCTCAGTTGGTTAATTTTTGACTTGGGCTCAGATCATGATCTTGGGGTCCTGGGATCAAGCCCCATGTCATTGGGCTCCCTGCTTAGGGGGGATTCTGCTTCTCCCTCTTCCTTTGCCCTTCCCCACTCCCTGCTCCTGCTTGCTCTCTCTAATAAATAAATAAAAATTTTTTAAAAAATAAATAGTTACTGCCAGACCCAAGATCATCTAGGTTTTCCCTTATGTTATCTTTTTGGTGTTTTATAGTTTTGCCTTTAGGTTTAAGTCTATGATCCACTTTGGTTTAGTTTTTGTTAAATGTATAAGATCTGTGCTTATATTTGCTTTATTACATATAGATATCCAGTTGTGTCAGCAGCATTTGTTGAGAAGACTGTTTTCGCTCCATTGAATTGAGTTTACTCCTTTGTCAGAGATCGGTTGACTATATTTGTGTGTCTGTCTGTTTCTGGACTCTATTCTGTTCTGTTGATCTATTGTCTTGTGACTATAGCACCCTGTCTTGATGACTGTAGCTTTGTAGTAAGTCTTAAAGTCAGTGTCAGGTCTCTCTCTTTGTTCTTCTCTTTTAATACTGTGTTGGCTATTCTGAGTCTTTTGCCTCCGTACGTAAGCTTTAGAGTCCTTTTTTTTAAATTTTTATTTATTTATGATAGGCACACAGTGAGAGAGAGAGGCAGAGACACAGGCAGAGGGAGAAGCAGGCTCCATGCACCGGGAGCCTGACGTGGGATTCGATCCCGGGTCTCCAGGATCGTGCCCTGGGCCAAAGGCAGGCGCTAAACCGCTGCGCCACCCAGGGATCCCTAGAGTCCTTTTATCAACACCCACAAAATAACTTGCTGGGATTTTGATTGAGATTGCATTGAATCTATAGATCAGGTTGAGAAGAACTGATATCTTGACAACATTGACTATTCCTATCCGTGAACATAATATTTCTCCATTTAATTAGTTTTTCTTTGATTTTATTCATTAGAGTTTTACAACTTTCCTTGTGTTATAGATCTTGTACATATTTTGTATTTCATTTTTTGGGTGCAAAAGAATGTTGTGTTTTTAGTTTCAGGTTCCACTTTCATTGCTGGTATATAGGAGAGCAGTTGACTTTTGTAAATTAACTTTGTCTCTTTGATCTTATATAGTCACTTATTCATTACAGGAGGGTTTTTTTGTTTGTTTTTGTCAATTCTTCTGGGTTTTCTACACAAATGTTCATGTCATCTGAGAACAAAAACAATTTTATTTCTCCTTCCCAATCTGCATACTTTTTATTTACTTTACTAGTCTTATTGCATTAGCAAAGACTTCCAATACAATGTTGAAAAGAAGCAGTGAGAGGGTACATCCTTGCCTTGTACCTGATCTTCAGTGGGAAAGCTTTATGTTTCTCACCATAAGTGAGAGATTATCTGTAGGTTTCTTGTACATATTTTTTAAATAAAGATTTTATTTATTTATTTATTTGAGAGAGAGAGAGAACACAAGCAGTGAAGAGGGGCAGAGGAGAGAGGCAGGCTCCCCACCAGGCAGGGGACCCAATGTACGGCTCCATCCCAGGACCCTGAGATCATGACCTGAGCTGAAGGCAGATGCTTCACTGATTGACTGAGTGGCTCAGGTGCCCCTCTTGTGTATATTCTTTGTCAAGTTAAGAAAGTTCTCTTCTAACCATAGTTTACTGAAAGTCTTTTTTTTTATTTTTTTTTTTATTTATGATAGTCACAGAGAGAGAGAGAGAGAGAGAGAGAGAGAGAGAGGGGCAGAGACACAGGCAGAGGGAGAAGCAGGCTCCATGCATCGGGAGCCCGATGTGGGATTCGATCCGGGGTCGCCAGGATCGCGCCCTGGGCCAAAGGCAGGCACCAAACCGCTGCGCCACCCAGGGATCCCTGTCTTTTTTTTTTTTTTCAATCATGAATGAGTATTGTATTTTGTCAAAGGCTTCCACTCTTTTTCTGCCTTTTGTGGTTTTCATTGAGCATTTTATATGATTCCATTTTCTCTCCTTTCTTAGCATGTTGGTTATACTTCTTTTTGCTTAAAAACTTGTTTTAGTGGTTGTCCCAGAGTTTACAATATATATTTATAGCTAATCCAAGTCCATGTTTAAATAATGCAGTCCCCTTCATGGGTAATGTGAGTACCTTATAATAACAAAATAACCCTAGTTCCTTCCTTATGTCCCTTGTATGATTGCTGTCATTCATTTCACTTATCAATAAGCCAACATAAGCATATATATATATGTATGTATATATATATACATATATAAACAAGATATACAAAGAAGCATATATACATAACTGAATACATTGTTGCTATTATTATTTTTAACCAAAATAATATCTGTTAGATTCATTAAGGATAAGAAAAACAACAATATTTCTTCTTGAATGCTCTCCCTTTTTTAATGTAGATCTGAGCTATATTGTTATTCTCCTTTTCTTTAAAAAAAAAAAAACACCTCTTTAGCAATTCTTGCAAAATAAGTCTACTGGCCACAAATTAAAAAAAAAATTTTGTCTGAGAATGCTTTATTTCTCCTTAAGTTTTGAAGAATAATTTCGTAGTTTACAGGATTCTACTTTTATGGGGTTTTTCTCTCAAGACAAGAAGTATTTCTTGTTTGTATAGTTTCTGAGGAGAAATCAGATACAATTCTTATCTTTGTTCCTCTGTTGATAAGATGCTTTTTCCTCTGGTTTCTTTCAGGATTTTTTCTTTATCTTTTTTTCTTCCTGTAATTTTAAGATGCCTAGGTGTAGTAGTTTTGTTGATGTTGTTTTGATTTGGTTTTAGGTAGATTTTTTGGTTTGGTTGGTTTTTTTTTTTTTTTTGTGGGTTTTTAAAATTTTTATTTTTTAATTTTTTGGCACTCTTCATGCTTGGTGTTCTGTGAGCTTCCTGGATCTGCAGTGTGGTGTGTAGTTGTTTTTTTTTTTTAAAGATTTGTTTATTTTATATATAGGGTGCATAGTGGGAAGCACACAGAAGACGAGAGAGAGAATATCTTTTTTTTTTTTTAAGATTTTATTTATTCATGAGAGAGACAGAGAGAGAGGTAGAGACATAGAGGGGAAAGTAGGCTCCCCGCAGGAGCCTGATGCAGAACTCAATCCCCAGACCCCAGATCACGCCTGGAGCCAAAGGCGATGCTCAACCACGGAACCACCCAGGTGTCCTGAGAGAGCATCTTTAGCAGACTCTGTGCTCAGCCCAGAATCTCACAGGGGGTTGAAATTGTAACCTGAGCTGGAACTAAGAGTCTGGCATTTAACCAACTGTGTCACCCAGGTGCCCTGGTGTGGAGCATGAATTTGGGGGAAGTTCTCAGTCATTATTATTTCAAAAATTTCTTCCATTGCTTTCTCTCTTTCTTCTTTCTGGTGTTTTTATTATGTGTGTATTACACCTTTTGTAGTTCTGCGTCAGTGCTTGTATATTTAGGTCTGGATTTTGTTTGTTTTGTCATTGTTCTCTTTGCTTTTTGTCTTTCAGGGATCTGTGGATATATCATCTAGGTCAGAGATTCTTTCCTCAGTCTGCTCAGAAGCTCATAAAAGGCACTTTTCCTTTCTGTTACAATGTTTTTTATCTCTAGCATTTTTTTTCTTTCTTTCTTAGGATTTCCATCTCTTTGCTTTCATTGGGCATTTATTTTTGCATGATGCCTTTGCCATCCATTCAAGCATCCTGTTCATCTCTAGCTATCTTCTCCCACAGAAAGGGAGAGAAAGCACCAAGAAATACTTGTGCAGGTCTCAGTGTAGAGATACAGGATCACTAGAAGGCTGAAACCCATTCATAGGAGCATGGGATGCTTCCCTGCCCCCCACCCTGCACCACGTACTACCAAAGGCCAACTGAGATAATTTCCTTTACCTGGAACGACATGTCAAACTACCAAAAAAAAAAAAAAAATTACAACGCATACCAAAAGGCAAAAAAAAAAAAAACAAAATAAAACCCACCCAATTTGAATAAACATAGCAAGCATCAGATCCAGACATAGTATGGATGTTGAAATGATCATACTAGGAATTTAAAAACTATTATTAATATACTAAGTGCTTAGTTTCAGCTCAGGTTTCAATGTCAGCCCTGTGTTGGACTCTGGGCTGAGTACAGAGTCTTCTGAAGATTCTTTTTCTCTCTCTCCCTTTGCCCCTCCCATTGTGTGCTCTCTCTATATATATATAAAATAAACAAATCTTTTTTAAAAAATGCTACACACCAAACTACATATCCAGGATGCTCACAGAACACCAAGCATGAAAAATGCAAAAAAAAAGCTCACACACACACACAAAAAACACCAACCAAACCAAAAACCCACCTAAAATCAAATCAAAACAACAACATCAACAAAACCACTATACCCAGGCATCTTAAAATTACTGAAAGAAAAAAAGAAACAAAAAAGATAAAAAATCCTGAAAGAAGCCAGGGGAAAACCCAAAAAGAATGTTCTTAAGCCAGTTTTAATTGCTGGGAACTGCCTGGGGGGTGGGGGGGACCATTGGGAGGACTGCTGCCTGGTGAGGGCCACTTGAACATAGCTATAACATTAAGTAGAGGGAAGTAGACAACCGTCATGCTTTGCCCTGCTTATATCTCTTTTTGGCACAATCCAGCAGGAAGCCAGAGGGCAGGAGGCCCATGCATGCAGCCCCTAAGGCTCAATCTGTCATGGGACAGAGCAAGGTAAGGATAGAAATAGCTATCCTTTTTATTTGTTCTCTAATTTAACCCTTTTAAATAAACGTAAAGCTTCTAATGTTATTTATATTAAATTCCTCAAGACCTAGGTTTTTTCTTGGGTAAACTCTATGCCTAATGTGAGGCTCAAACTCAAGATCTGATACTTAATCTACTGAGCCTCCTAGGAGCCTCATCACCTAGAAGAATTTTTAAAACACATACTGCTGGGTCCCACCTCCAGAGTTTAATTCACTAAGACTAGGGCTGGCCTCAAGAAGTTGCATTTGTAACATCTTTCCAGGTGCTGCTGCTGCTGCAGGATCACACTTTGAGAACTGCTTGTCTAGAGTAATGCTGGACATGTAGTGTGTTGCTGAATGAATGAATATATTAAATAAATAAAAGTATATAACGAGTTGTGAAAGTAGATAGTGGAGAAATAATATGTCACATTTTCGTGTTTGTGCATAAAACAGCCATGGAAGTGGCTTTTATGAAACTAATACCACTGGGTTACTTGAGGGATGTGTTGGGAGGCAGGGCTTAGATAAAGACTTTCCCCTTGGTTCCTTTTGCATTTCTGAATTTTTAACTATGTGGTTGTATTATGTGTTCAAAACACTGAAATAGAGAAACAAATTAAAATGGAAATTTGTCCCTTTGGACCAGGCATATTGTCCTCAGATATGAAGGAGAAAAAGAGATTAAAATTTTTTTCTCTTCAACCTTGACCACAATTACTATCCCATTATTATATAAAGTTCTTTCTGAAAGACTTTCAGTGACTTCATTAAAATGCTTATCTACGTAACTAGTTTACTTATGTTAAGAATGCTGTACCACCAAACCTATCACCTCAAATTGAATTCCCCCCTGTCTTTTTGAAAGACCAATTTGTAACTGAGAAAGTAATTGCTTTAATTACCCAAGATGCACAAGAATATTGGCAGCAGAAGGACTGAAACATGTCCTCAAAGAGACTGGAGCATAATCCAGAGACTTGCATCATTTGGGCCTTCTACCATATTGGAGAAGTGTATGCAGTAGTTTTACTCTTTAAAAGATGCAATAATATATTTTATATGAATGCAGAGTAGATAGCCCATACTTTTTTTTTTTTTTTTGTCCCCTCTCTATAAACACTGGCCAGAGGCTTCAATTCTTTCAAACTGGGACAATTAATTGGAATATGCTTGTGGACTGTTCACTCAATTCCTACCTATGAAAGATCACTTTCCCATCATTCCAAATCAACACCCATAAGGAGCTTTCTCATCTTAAGGGCCAGGCTTCTGCTTCAGATTGTTGATGTGAGCTTTCTACCTGTGCTGTCTGTGCTAAGACACCATCATGGAAGGCACTGGACTTACAGAGAAACAACCATCCTATTGTAAGAAAATCAATCCTTGAGCAAGGGAGTAGAAATCCTACTGGCCTCTGTGGCACCAGCATTTCTACAGGATTGAAATAGAGCCTTGTATTTAACAGCTGAGTTGGCTGAGAGGTTGTTTCTCATCTACCTTTTTATCCAGTTTGTCATATTTCATCCTTTGCTGTTTTCAGCTTTTTATTTTATGTCATTACAGATGTATGGAAATCACATATGCAGCTTGCAAAAGTATTTGTAGGAAACTTAAACATTCTTGCCATGACTGACTCAGCAAGTGCGCTCCTAAGTACACATCTGTCCTGTAAGCATTGGGCTGAAGTAAGTGCCCCGCCTCCTTTGGTTTAAGTCCCGGGACTGATTATGCTACATGTGCACCAGGAGGACATACATGTCCCAAACAAATCCAAACATGGTTTGAGAGAGCAACGAGGGGTGAGTGGCTTTGGCTGTTATTGAGGTGAGAGGGTGGGGCTAAGGGGAAGGTTCCTGATTGGGAACCAGGACTAGTGCAGTTTGACCTTCCCACTGGTGCCAAGAGAGGGAGCTTGTGCACTTTCTCATGAGCTGGTTTAGCTGTAAGAGAGTGATGGGTCTTGAAAGCTATCAGCAAACATCAATAATAGTTAGCCTCTTAATTATAATACCTGATAAATATTTGTGCACAGGTCCACACTCTCACACAAAAACATTTCCAAGAGTGGTTTGTTTGTTGGTTTTTGTTTTGTTTTGAGAAGGGGAGAGAGCACAAGTGAGCAGGGGAGGGGCAGAGGGAGAGGGAGAATCTTAAGCAGGCTCCATGCAGGGCTTGATCTCACAACTCCTGAGTCAGGACCTGAGCCAAAAATCAAGAGTCAGATGTTTAACTGACTGAGCCACCCAGGTGCCCTACTAGACTGTTCTTAGTAGCCGAATTCATGATATTCCCAAAGTGGGGACAACCTACATGTCTGGAAGGAAATAGAAATGGCAATTTCTGGTCTGCTCCATTGTCCCCAGACTCAGACAGAATGTTTTGAATTTTTTACCTTTAAGTATTGTTTTCCCCACATAGTATATTTTTGTATTTTAAAAATCAGGTTAGGGATCCCTGGGTGGTGCAGCAGTTTGGCGCGATCCTGGAGACCCGGGATCGAATCCCACGTTGGGCTCCCGGTGCATGGAGCCTGCTTCTCCCTCTGCCTGTGTCTCTGCCTCTCTCTCTCTCTGTGACTATCATAAATAAATAAAAAAATAAATAAATAAAATAAAAATCAGGTTAAATAAATTTCCTTCTATTTCCAGATTGTTGTATCATGAGTGGGCATTTTTACATGCTTTTTCTGCTTTTACTAACTTTTTCTTTTAATTTCTTGATGTGCTCAATTGTAAAAACTGTTTTTTAATACTAAATTGACATTCCATTTTTGGTATTAACCAAAGCTTTTTACAATTTTTATATTTATTTTTTTTAAGATTTTATTTATTTATTCATGAGAAAAAGAGAGAGAGGCAGAGACATAGGCAAAGGGAGAAGCAGGCACACACAGGGAGCCTGATGTAGGACTCCATCCTGGGACTAGAGGATCACACCCTGAGCCAAACGCAGGTGCTAAACTGCTGAGCCATCCAGGCATCCCTTGTTATGGTTTTTAAACATTGTTAGCCCTAGTTGCTTCCCCCCCCCCTTTTTTTTTTTAAAAAAAGGATATTTGCGTTTGCATTTGCATTCATGAGATTCGCTTGTGATTTTGCTTTCTCACACTGTCTTTTTGTTGGCTTTGACATTAGGATGAGCTCAGGCTTAGAAAATGAGGTGGAAAGGCTTCCCTCTATTACTATATTTAGAGGTGTTTGTGTCCAACTGAAATTATTCTCCTTGGAATATTTTGTGGAACTTCCAGAAGGAAGTATCTGGGTTTTGGAGTTTCCTCTGTGGGGGAAAAAAAAGGACTATTCAGTTTATTTAATGATTTAGGGCTATTCTATATGTGGCTGTGCAAGAGAACGGGTATTACTTGGTTGTGTTCAGAATGTTTGGGACCTTCTGGAGCTTCTTACAAAGGTTCCTGTAAGGCACTGGCTCTTCCGTTCTGCTTGATTTCCAGGAAGGCCAGGCCTAGGAGGCGCCCTGCATCCCACCCTACCTGCAGGTGTTCCAGCCGGCCTGGGGGCCGAGCTGAGAGGTCACAGGAGGGTCTTCTGTCTCCCTCGCAGTGATTTTCCTTTACCCCAAGAGGGTCTCCATTCTGACTTCATCTTCCTTCTAAAGGTGACCTGAGAGTCTGGCCCTGATCACAGAAGGTTGGGCAGTCTTTTCCCCCCTGTCTTTACAACTTATGCAGCCAGCGGGGAGGGGGCCTCACAGCACAAGTAAACACTTGTTCGCAATGGAGATGTGATGTCAGGTTAAAGACCGGAGAGTGGAGGAAGCCAGAATTCTTTGCCTTAGCCTGTTACCATGTGAAATTATTTAGCTTTTGTGAGTGTCAACTACACTTCCTTTGAAATGGGATCAGCAGAGAAAGTCACTTTATTTTGTTTGGATGCAAAAAGTAATACACAAAATAATCCAGAGAATCCAGATTTTCAACATTTGTTATATTTTTTCGTAACAACAAAACTATTGGGCTATGTGGCCTAATGGATAAGGTGTCTGACTTTGGATCAGAAGATTGAGGGTTCAAATCTCTTCGTGGTTGCAATTTACGTTTTCAGTTTCCCCCCTTCCAGGCATCTCTGTACCTGTCCTGACTCTCAGATCCCATATCCCAGTTTCCGGAGGAAATGCGACAGTCCATCCAGCAGATCTGACCCAGGGCAGGTACACAGGTGTGGCGGGGCTCTGCTCTCCCCGCTCCGCTGCACGGAGCCTTCCCAGTCACTTTGGTCACCGACGACCCTCCTCCGCCTTCCAGGAGCCTCTCAGCTGCACTCAGTAACCTGACAGCGGACTCACAGGAAACCTGTATTTTGAGTGACTTGTCTTTTTGAAATAAGTTTAAACGTCTCCCCTTTCGAAAGAAGACCAAAGCCTCAGTGGTGACTCCTGCTGACTCGGGCTGACCCTCCCCACCTCCCCGTGGCCACCGGACCACATGCGGCGCTGTGCACCCGGCTCAGTAGGTGCCACTTGCCCCTGTGCCTGAGGACATAGCGCCAGCGTGGACACCTGAAGCCTCCGGGGAAGAGAGTCTGGTCAGCCGGGACTCTGGTGGAGCAGCTTCTGCGGAAGGTAGAGACTTCTGGCCAAACACAGCTGAATATAAGATGAAATGGACAAAATGTTAGAACATATTGATAGACATATCAAATGAAACTCAAGAAGGAATATTAATTATGAATATATTCTTAAACTATGAAATATTTTGAATTAGTTCTCAAAAGTCTTTCTACTGAGAAAATCCCATGTCCCATAGTTTACCAGAGACTTCTTTAAAACATTCAAAAAATAAATCTGATGAGACATAACTCCTCTGAGATAGAGCCAGGCCTGGATGGGGCCCTTCAATTTTTACCAGTGTTCCTTGGCTGTCTCCATTAGGAAAGAAACAAAAGAGAAAAAGCTGAAACTCTGCACCCTTTGAGTAGCATATCTGGACCAAGCCAGTCTGCCTCAGGATGGGTCCTGGACTTTCATGGACTTTCCCTCCTTGTAACATTAAAATCACATACAGGTGGAGATTTGACATGTTCATGAGACAGGCCACACATGAACAACATGACCTCCAAGTGCCCAGGTGGTCATGCAGCCCTGATCCTATATGCTTATAGTAAACACTTTTCCCACCTGTTTCTTTCAAAAACTCTCCCAGACGTCTCCTGGGGAGCCAGCCTGAGCACACTTTCTTTCCTGCTGCCTCCCCTGTGCTGGAGCAGAAGCCCCAGTAAACTTGCCTGAAACTCCCATTAGGCCTCTTGTCAATTTCTGCTGCAGGCCAGCTGGGGGCCCAGTTAGGTAACACTTTCACAATATAGGAAAATAGGAGACAGAAAGAAAAGACACTCCAATTACTTTTGCAGAATACCATAATGAGATTTTTCCCCAGTTAATGTACTTTTAAATGGATTTATTGAGGATTTAAATGGATTTATAATTTTCTTATAATAAACTACATCTATTTATACATATGTATGAGTTTGACACAGGTATAACTCATGAAGCTGTCACTACAATAAACATAATGAACACAGACATCACATCTCCCACACACAACCAAGCTTTTTTTATGCTTACAGTTATTAGAATTTTATGTAAATGAAATCATACATTACAGGCTCTCTTTATTCTTTTACCCACATTATTATTTTGAGATTCATCCATGATGCTTATATCAGTAATTCATTTCTTTTTGTTTCTAGATAGTATTCTGTTGTATGTATATACTGCAATTTGTTTACCCATTTGTCTGTTGATGAATATTTACATGTTATCCCCAGTTACAAATAAAAATGCTGTGAATATTTGTGTATAATCCTTTGTGTAGATATATTATTTCATTTCTCTTGGGTAAACACCTACCACTGGAATGGCTGGACCATATGGTAGCTCTATATTTATAGAAAATATATTTAAAGAAACTGCCAAACTGAGGCTGGTATTGCCTTCATACTAACCCAGTAGGGACATTATGAGAAAGGAAGATCACAGGTCAGTCTCACTCTTGAACCCAGATACAAATTACCTTGAAAATTAAGGAACTGAACACAGTCATGTTTAAAATTAATTATAAGTCATTTTGGCCTTGGGTTTGTAGCAAGATTGCTAGGCTGGTTTATCATTAGAAAAATAAATCATTCCAATTTGCACATTAAGATAGAAAGAATCCACGTGATCACCTCAATAGAGACAGAAAAAGTATTTGCTAAAACTCAGAATTCAGTCATGCTCAAAACTCCAAGCAATCTAGTGATAGAACGTAATTTGTTTAACTTGGTATCTTTGAAAAATCATAGTCAATATCAATCTTAAATGTGAAATATTGAATATATGCAGAATAATGAAAACATTCTGTTTGAGACTGGTAACAAATCACGGACACTAGCTCTTATCACTTCTGTTGACGATGATGGATTTTTGTGTGCATCATTCATTGCTTTGTGCAGTCATGCTCAAAAAGGGAATACAAGGTCACATGACTAGAAAAGAAGACTGTCATTATTCTCAGATGATATGATTACATACAAAGGTAAGTTATTCGATTAGATAGATCTATTACAACATAATAGCTTGTAAGATCTAGTAGATGGCAGTAGATTATACTGAGCAGTGTAAATGGAGAGATGAACCATGAAGCATATGTTACATACGATTAGAAAAGAACAGGGTTGGAGAATACACCTCTGCTACATTCACATACAATGGGCCCTTTCCTTTTTACTCCACATAAGGCCAAGAATCTGATAGACAAACTTTATTTATTACAGTTTTTGTTTTTTATTTTAAGCAGTCATTGACAGTCTTTGTTTAGGGGATCTGAGAGTGTGTCTTACAATCCAAACCCAAAGCAGCTCTATTTTGCTGAAATTCTCCTGTTCTACTTGCCTGCTTAACCCAGATTCCTCCATCCTCCTGCCCTCCCCAGGTCCTTTCTGGAACTGAACTCCAGGTAGAGCTGATTTCCAGCCTGAGAAAGGGATTATGAGACTTTAGAAGCCTCCTTTTGAAGATAGAAACCATTTCTTTCTCTAGACTTCGGGGCTCTTCTTGGGGCTTCTAAACTGAGAACAATAGTATAAGGACACTGAATTGTGCCTCGGAAACCCCAAAGCCTTTTAGAGCAGTCATGCAGAAGTCTCCTTCTGCCGTCACCATAGACATTACAGCTTTCAATCCCACACTATTGGATAATAATACCTGCCTCATGAGATTAAACGTTAATATATTGTTTTGGGATATAACCTTGGTTTGTTTTAATTGGATATGGTAAAACACACAGGAGTTGGCTGTCCTGAAAGAACAAGTTTTTGTACACTCAGATTCCCAGAAACAGAAACCATGGCACATCATCCAGTCCAGGGCATGTGGGGAAGTACCAGGGTCAGGCAGTAGGCAGAGGGAGTGAGAGGAATGTGGGCAAGAGTCTTTGCTGTGTTTTTTGTGGGAAGAATGAGTGAGGCAGGGTAAACAGGCTTGGGATGGGCAGTTTGAATGATTCAGGGCTGTCCCTAGTGATCTGGTACCTGGCCCTGCGATGACTAGGGCAGGAGAATAGTGGCCCAGAGCATAAGAGCTTGATAAGGAAACTGTCTGGAGCACAGACTCTGGACTGGTTAGTGTTCATGGGAAAGGCACAGTCACGGGGTTGTTTGTTGGAAACAACCTACCTCTGGGTATTGATCAGCTCTCGGGGACAGGGACAGTCTTTCTCTACGGTTGGCAAGGACCCAAGATGTCAAAGCATCAGGAAATATAGAAAATAAAAAACATGATTAATACACATCTATAAAGCACTGAGCGTGTAGCATGACGTTTGGCCTGCACACAATAAATTATATTTATCATTTACATTATATATTAACATCATGTAGTTAACAGCAATGGAAGGAATCCAATTTTCATATTCCTGCTTTAGGGCTGTATCTATGTTGTCATCCCACCCTTCACATGTTGTTACTAATTCCTTTTTTTTAAGATTTTATTTATTTATTCATGAGAGACAAAGAGAGAGGCAGAGACACAGGCAGAGGGAGAAGCAGGCTCCATGCAGAGAGTCTGACGTGGGACTCCATCCAGGGTCTCCAGGATCATGCCCTGGGCCAAAGGCAGACGCTCAACCACTGAGCCACCCAGGAGTCCCTGTTGTTACTAATTCCTAACTATCTAGGACTCTTAGCCTTTGCTCACCTTTGTAGTAATTGGCTATTAAGTAGTAAAGAAACTCTTTCTTTATGGGCCTCATCTTATGTATCATGTCAAGTAGCTCAAAGACTCTTTTTCCTCTCCCAAATCTGAGTTTCAAAGTTCTGATAAGTTTTGGAGCACACCTCCAGCATTAGAAGAACAAATGATCTAAATTTGAAAAAAGAAAATCATGGCGGGCTTATTTCAGAACTCCCATCCGAAAGCATGACATATCCATATTACAACCAGGGTAAGAATAAAAACTAAAGTCTGGAAAAGCTTTGCCTACCCAGGGATGGTAAGGACCAGTAGTCTACCTTCGAAAGACATGAAGGCCAATAGTGACATGTCAGATCCTATAGTTCTCAGCCTCTCAGGGCCAAGGTGTTCATTCAGGCTCACATCCTGGTCAAGACAGAGTCAATGGGGACAGAAGGTGTTGTGGGAGCCCAGGGCTGGAATATAGGAAGGGGAGAAAGTGGAGGAGGAGGGGAATAAGTAGAGAAGAAAGCGGGCAGCCCCGGTGGCGCAGCGGTTTAGCGCCCCCTGCAGCCTGGGGTGTGATCCTGGAGACCCAGGATCCAGTACCACGTCGGGCTCCCTGCATGGGGCCCGCTTCTCCCCCTGCCTCTCTCTCTCCCCACCCCCTACCCATGTGTCTCTAAGAATAAATAAATAAAATCTTAAAAAAAAAAAAGAAGTGGTAGCTACTTCCTACAGTTGCTACTGCTCCTATTAAAAAAAAAAGGAGAGAAGAAAGGAAGGTGGGAGGAAAGAAGGTAAGAAAGAAGCATGCTGGAAGACATTGACAAGCTGCCCGCCACGTAGCAGCCATCTTCAAATGCATCACACTGAAGTCTCACTAATGAGCAGGTGGTTGCCAGCATGCCCATTCTGTCAGTAAGGAAGTCAACACAGAGAGAAAATAAATAATATGCCAGAGTTTGCTTTCCTAATAATCCCAAGTGTTCCAAAATCCAATTCATTTTCATTATTCAATAGTAAAGACTTATGGAAGACATGAAGAGAGTAGAGAAAGGGTGGAAAGAAAGGAGATGCAGGGAATTCAGGAGCAAAGTTCCAGAGGTGTTCAGAACCCATCATGAAATGAATTCATGATATAAATGGCTGCTGAGCAAGGGTTAATCTCATGTAGACCTCAGCCTCTCTTGGAAGAAATCACTTATTAAAAAAGTATTGATGTATTTTAAATTTCACACATACTTTTTGTTACTTGGGATAAAACTGAACAATTTCAATAGTCTCTGCCTTGAGAAGCTTAATTTCAACGATGTTAGTAAACAGAACTCCTGCTTTTACAGCTACAATTCCCCTATGACTGTCCCACACACCAACTATGGAATTTAGTGTGAACATGCTCTTTTTTAAAAAGATTTTATTTATTTATTTGGAAGAGAGAGCACAGGCAGGAGAAAGGGGCAAAGGCAGAGGGAGAAGCAGATTCCCCACGAAGCAGGGAGCCTGATGTGGGGCCTGATCCTAGGACCCTGAGATCATGACCTGAGCTGAAGGCAGCCACTTAACCAACTGAGCCACCCAGGTGCCTCACATGCTTTTAAAAAGCTTATAGCAAAAAGAACAAGGAAGAGATAAAGCCATCATAGCAGGAAAATGGTGCAGTATTACCTTGGACAGAAGAAAGCAATACCATTTAACGCCCACTTGCTTCTGTCTTTTCCAACAAGGAATAATAATACTTATTTTAAAAAAGATTTTATTTATTCATGAGAGACACAGAGAGAGAGGCAGAGACACAGGCAGAGAGAGAAGCAGACTCCATGCAGGGAGCCTGATGTGGGACTGGATATCAGGATTCCAGGATCATGTCCTAGGCTGAAGGCAGATGCTCAACTGCTGAGCCACCCAGGCACCCCAATAATACTTATTTTTTAAAAATAATAACTCAGGGATCCCTGGGTGGCACAGCGGTTTGGCGCCTGCCTTTGGCCCAGGGCGCGATCCTGGAGACCCGGGATCGAATCCCACATCGGGCTCCCGGTGCATGGAGCCTGCTTCTCCCTCTGCCTGTGTCTCTGCCTCTCTCTCTCTCTGACTGTCATAAATAAATAAATAAATAAAAAATTAAAAAAAATAATAACTCACTTTATCATCACACAATCTTTAAAAAAAAGTTTTAAGTAATCTTTATGCCCAACATGGAGTTCAGACTTACAACCCCAAGATCAAGAGTCCCATGCTCTTCCATCTGAGACAGCTAGGTACCCCGGGAAAATATTTGAAGTGGAAAAATAGGGGTCCCTGAGAGGCTTGGCCATTAAGCATATGACTCTTGATTTTGGCTCAGTTCATGATCTCAGGGTCAAGAGATCAAGCCCCACCTTGCACTCTGTGCTGAGCATGGAGCCTGCTTAAGATTCTCTCTCCTGGGATCTCTGGGTGGTGCAGCGGTTTGGCGCCGGCTGTTGGCCAAGGGCGCGATCCTGGAGATCAAGGATCGAATCTCACATCGGGCTCCCGGTGCATGGAGCCTGCTTCTCCCTCTGCCTGTGTCTCTGCCTCTTTCTCTCTCTCTCTCTCTCTCTCTGACTATCATAAATAAATAAAAATTAAATTTTTTTTAATTTAAAGATTCTCTCTCCCTCTCTCTCTGCCCCTCTCCCCACACTGACTAGCTCTCTTAAATAAATAAATATTTTTTAAAAAAGACTCATTACAAGTTTCAACAGTTACTAAAAGAAGCATGGCATTGGCCAGGACAGGTAACTAGAAAAATCAAACATAACAGGGAGCTTATGCTCATGTGACACCTGATAGAGAGGAGAGGATACACTACAGATGGGGGGCTGGAGTGAATTTTTAGGTAAATAATTCTAGAAAAAATGAACATAAATGTATTGACCTGTACTTCATCATATAAAATTTTTTTTAGTTAAAGGCTTAAAATGTAAAAGACAAATATATACAAATTTTAGAAAATTATAAAAAAGAATGTATTTGCAAACCTGGGGTAGGGAAGAATTTCATAAGCATGCGCAACATGACAACAATAAGGAAAAAGATTTATTTGACAACATTAAAATTTTTTTAAGTTAGCTAATCGACAGACACCATAACGAAAGAGAAATGGCATTTATAGTGTTTTATAGTGTTGGCTGTGGGTTTTTTTTTTTTTCACAGATGTCCCTTGTCAGGTTGAGGAAGTTCCTTTCTATTCTTAGTTGGTTGATAATTTTCATCAGGAAAAGGTGTTGAATTTTGTCAAATGCTTTTTCTGCATCTATTGTGATGATCACGTGGTTTTTGTTTTTTATTCTATTGATGTGATGTATTACAATAATTGATTTCTGCTTGTGAAACCAGCCTTTGCTTTCCTGGGATAAATCCCATTTTGTCATGGTATATACTTCCTTTTATGTATTGCTAGATTTTGTTAGCATTTTGTTGAGGATTTGTGTCCATGTTCATAAAATACATTGGTCTATATTTTCTTGTGATGTCTGTCTGGTTTGGGTAATAATGGCTTCATAAAATCAGTTCCTAAAAAAAAAAAAAAAAAAGAGGAAGTCTTTCCTCCTCCCTTTTTTTCCCGAGATTTTTTTTTTTAATAGAGAGAGAGGCAGAGGCACAGGCAGAGATCATACAGAGAGCCTGACGTGGGACTCGATCGAGGATCTCCAGGATCACGCCCTGGGCTGCAGGCGGCGCTAAACCGCTAAGCCACCGGGGCTGCCCTTCCCGAGATCTTTATTATTTATTCATGAGAGACACCGAGAGAGAGCGAGGCAGAGACACAGGCAGAGGGAGTGCTTAATCAGGCTCCATGCAGAGAGCCCGACATGGGATTCGATCTCAGGTCTCCAGAATCAGGGCCTGGGCTGAAGGCGGCACTTAACAGCTGAGCGACCCGGGCTGCCCACCCTCCTCTATTTTTAAAGAGTTTACCAACTCTCCAAGAATTGATACTGATTCATCTTTGAATATTTGGTACAATTCAGCAGTGAAGATGCCTGGGAATGATCTTTTTTTTTTGTGGGTAGTTTTTTGGTTACTAACTCAAACATTTGCTTATTACAGATCTATTTATATTATCTACTCTTTTTGAATTAGTTTCATTAGTTTGTGTCTTCCCAGAAATGTGTTCACTTCATCTAAGTAATCTAATGTGTTGGTGTACTATTATTCGCAGTATCCATTGATAACTTTTTTTTTTAATTTCTGTAAGGTTTATAGTAATTCTCCTTCTTTCACTTCTAATTCTAGGAGTTTCAGTCCACCCTCTTTTTCCTTAGTTAGCCAAAGGTTTGTCAATCTTGTTGATCTTTAGAAAAAAAAAAAAAACAGCTTTTGGTTTGTTTCACTGATTTTCTATGTTGTCTTTCTATTCTTTATTTCATTAATTTCCATTCTAATATTTATTTCCTTACTTCTCTGCTTGCTTAGATTTTGTTTGCTCTTCTTTTCCAGTCCTTAAGGTGGAAGGTTAGGTTATTAATTGGAGACTGGTTTTCTTTTTTTAACATAGGAATTTATAATTATAAATTTTCTTCTAAGCCCTATGGTAGCTGCATCACATAAGATTTGGTATGTTAAGCCATTGTTTTCATTTATCTTAAAGTATTTTCTATTCTCTTTTGTTTTTTTTATTGACTCATTTGTTATTTCAGAGTATATTGCTTAATTTTCACATAATTGTGAGTTCTATGAAATTCTTTGTTATTAATTTCTAGTTTCATACATTGTGATTGATGAATATATTTTGTATTATTTCAATCCTTTTAGATTTATCCAGGTTTGTCTTATGGCTGAGTATACAGTTATCCTTGAGAATGTACCACATGCACTTGAGATGTAAGTATACTTGGTGGTGTTTTCTATAGATGTCTGTTAGGTCTGGTTTATTATATATTTTATCATAAAAATCTTTTATTTTTTTGTTGATCTTTTGTCTAGTTCCATGTATTATTGAAAGTAAGATTTTGAAATCTCCAACCATTATTGTTGAATTGTCTATTCTTTTCTTTATTTCTTTAAGTTTTTGCTTCATATATTTTGGTGCTCTTTCATTGGGTACACATATAAGTGTTATATCTTTCTGATGGATTGATTCTTTCATCATTATGAAATGTTCTTATTTATCTCTAGAGCCTTTTTTAATTTGTTTTAGACTATTTTGTGTAATGATAGATACAGACACTTTGGCATTCTTGTGGTTGCTGTGTGCATGATATATCTTTTTATCATTCTTGTCACTCTATCATATCTTTGAATCTAAAATGTATCTCCTGTAAACCACATAGAATTGGATCTTTTTTAAAATCCAATATAACAGTCTCTGCTATCAGATTGGTTGTTTAATCCATTCATAATTAATGTTATTTTCAATATAGTGGTATTTATATCTGCCATTTTACTTTTTGTTTTCTCCATGTTATTACTGGCAAATATATTACATATTACATTTCTCTGTTATAGATCCAACTATACATTTATAAAAACCCATTGTTTTGTAGAATTGCTTTTTTATATAAGCAAAGAAGTTTGGCCTAGGTGTGGTATGGTATCTTGGTGGGTAACCCAGTGGGAAGGTCCTGGAGACCTATTTGAAAAAAAGAACTGTACATGTAATTTCTAGTCACCATGACAACAAGTATGCTACCCCTAAGAATTTCTGTTATGGGATTTCCTTGAAAAAATATTAGGCAACAAGCTATCAGGTTTGAGTGCTTGGTATCTTTAAACTATTTCAATATGCAAATGTTTATCAATGTGGCTATTAGCTCCTTGTCTCCTTGTCATGGGCAAGGCAAAGCAGGACATTTAACAAAAGGACAGCCAGCACTGGGAAGATGCATCCAGAGAGGAATACGGATCCTACAGCTTAGTCTATTTGCAAATGCAGGCAAGGAATGTGGACACTGCCTATTCAATCATACCTCTACTCACTCTAGAGATTCAGAAATTCTGAGCCTTTCAACTCTAAGCTTGGTGCAAGGACCCAAGGAAACAGCTTACTCCTGGAGTAAATTTAAATAGCCCAGGTTCCAAATGATTTTGGAGTCTCTATGCTGTGGCAAGAACAGAGAGGACCCAATGTTTAGGACAATGAAAAGATCCCCAAAAGTAATAATCTGCTAACTCATCTTAGGCTCTTATTCTGTGCTTAAATGCTTCTGTGTGAAATACAGTCATCTAAATCTTTGTAACGAACCTCACCCAAATTTAGTGGCTTAAGACAATAATTGTTTCTTTCATTTGAAATTCTGCAGGTCAACAATTTGGGCTGCACTCAGCTGGGAAATTCTTTTGCTAGTTTTGCTTGTGGTCATTTATGTGATTGCAATCATCTGGCAGTCTGACTGGGACTGGATGGTCCAAAATGTTCCCACCCACATGTCTGGGATGTCACCTGGAATGGCTGGGATGGCTAGGATGGCAGTGTCTATATGTGAGCCTCCATCGTCTAGGAAATTAGATGACATTCCTTCGTATGGCGAGTCTCAGGGTCCCAAGATGGCAAAAGGGGAAGCTCCAAGGCCTTATCTTGGAACTCCTGCAAAATCACTTCTATAGCACTGTAGTTGGCAAAGTCAATCACAAGATCAGCTCACATCCAAGAGGGAGAGAAACAGACCCCATCTCTTGATGGAAGATACTGCAAAATCACTTTGCATGGGGACATGCAGAGATGGGAGGAATTTGCAGCCATTAATTAACTGATAATTTATTATCTCCTTTTTAACTGAAAACAACTCTGTGAATAACCTCTCTTCATATGTCCATTGTACATCCTGGTAAGTAACCTATTCATTATCACTTCTTTTTTTTTAAGATTTTATTTATTTATTCATGAGAGACACACAGAGAGAGAGAGGCAAAGACATAGGCAGAGAGAGAAGCAGGCTCCCTGCAGGGAGCCTGAGGTGGGACTCCATCCCAGGAGCCAGGGAACATGCCCTCAGCCAAAGGCAGATGTTCAACTGCTGAGCCACCCAGGTGGGCCCGTTAACACTTTTTTCTTTTTTCTTTTTTTTTTTTTAACATACAAAAGCTTTATCTATTTGATAGTGCATCCATTGTCAAATGTGAAGTCCAGGTTCAAACTGCACTGGCCTCCCCGTTATTATGTACATAGCTCACACTACTTACAACAGTGTGCAGTAAGTAACTCAGAGTATCAAGTCCTGGATTTGAGTCCAGGTTGTGTGTTTTTTTGTTTTTGTTTTTTTTTTACTTTATGATAGACATAGAGAGAGAGAGGGGCAGAGACACAGAAGAAGGGAGAAGCAGGCTCCATGCACCGGGAGCCCGACGTGGGACTCGATCCCAGGACTCCAGGATTGCGCCCTGGGCCAAAGGCAGGCGCTAAACCGCTGCGCCACCCCTAGTTGTGCAATCTTAAGCAAGTGACAACCTCTGCAAGCTTGCTTTTGTGTGTGTGTGTGTGTGTGTGTGTGTGTGTGTATTTTTTTAAATTTTTATTGGAGTTCGACCTGCCAACACACAGTATAATGCCCAGTGCTCATCCTGTCAAGTGCCCCCTTCAGCGCCATTATCACTTCTTTACCAAGTGTTCACCTAAGTCGGCCTGGGAGCCTTGTTTTGAACTTACATTTACATATGGGGCAGCTCAGGGCGAGGAGGGGGCTGTAAGCAGCATCTGGACGATTTCCCCTGTGCTGGGGAGCTGGAGAGCTCTGTGTCCCCAGGACGCCTTCGGGAACACTGAATATCCAGACGGTGAGGCCACTGAGGTTACGTGGGCCACACGCAGGTTTCCGCTCAACTCGGAGTGGGTCAGTTTGTTTTCTGAGACTGAACACCTGGGTCTTCGTCATAAGTGCAGGCATCGCGGACCTGAAGGATGAGGAGCCCAGGGGAGTGGAGAACTGAGGTACGGAAGGCAGATTTAAGACCTGAACGTTTCCCCTGAAATACTTATTAAAGACCAAGGTTGTGGGCACCTGGGTGGCTCTGTGGTTGAGCCTTCAGGATCAAGTCCCGCATGAGCCTCCGCGGGGAGCCTGCTTCTCCCTCTGCCTGTGTCTCTCAAGAATAAATAAATCTTTAAGAATCTTTTTAAAAAGCACAGCAAGACTGTCCGCGTTTCAAGGAGTTAAACAGGCACAGCGGCACCTTCAAGTAATGTCCACGTGTACCTTAAGTGCGGGCCTGAGTCTCTGCCTCTCACTGATTTGACTGCTGGGGGTCGCGGGGCTGCGGTCAGATCCCGGCGGCTGCTGTGGAAGCTCTGGGACCCTGAGCTCAGAGCCGGGCGCATCGCGCCTGAAGAGCGGCAAAAGTGCTCCAGGTGAGGCTCGAACTCACAACCTCGGCATCGCCCACAGCCACCGCCATATAAGTACCGCGCGCTAACCGATTGCGCCACTGGAGCGGCGCGGACGGGCGGCCGCCGAGGTGTCCGTGTACTCACGTCCGCCCCCAGGCGCGCGGGCTCCGGGGGGCGGGACCCCGGAGTGGGGCCGCGGGACAGCGGGGCGTGAGGCTGCGCTCGGCCTCCCCCGCGCAGGTGCAGCCCGCGTTGCCGCTCGCTGCCTCCCAGGGACCCTGAAGCCTCCGGAGAGCTACTAGTTCCCTTCAGGAAAGCAGCGTTTTTCAGACACGCAGCGGCAGCGCGGGCTAAGGAAATGCAGGAAACAAACATGGTAATTGCTTGAAAATGTTCCAAAGTCTCCTACTCAAATCCGCTGTTTCCGTGTGTATGTACGTCAGACTTCGTTCTAGGGAGATTTGCGTTGGAGTGTTTCGGAGTGGCCGTGACTGTCACTACACACACAGCCCTACACACACACATACATATGTGATACATGTGCATTTATGTTCTATTTTTAAATTAGAGACGTTTTGAATTTCTGCTCCTTTAATACATCTCATTGTGCAGGCAACAGTCTCAGATACATATTGTCACATATTCTGTTTAAAGCCAAAGGGCGCGATCCCTGGCTGGCGCAGCGGTTTGGCGCCTGCCTTTGGCCCAGGGCGTGATCCTGGAGATCCGGGATCGAATCCCACGTCGGGCTCCCGGTGCATGGAGCCTGCTTCTCCCTCTGCTGCCTCTCTCTGTGTGGACTATCATAAATAAATAAAGGCAAAGGGCCATAGGTACAGCTGATCACCTGTCCAGAGTTCTCAGTTTATGGAATCTAGCTTCTTTTATATTAATTTTTTTAAAGTCAGAAATGTCATCTCCAAAGATTGTTCAGGGAGCTGTACAAAGTAATCACTTTATTCAATATTATAGTTGTAGAAATGGAGTATATTTCTTTTTTTTTTCTTTCAGGTTTTAATTTTTCATTGGTGTGCCTCCAACTTTCTTCGTCTTCCCTTAAAAAATTTTATTTTTTTTTTTTTTTAATCTGTGAGAGATAGGGTGGTGGGGTCACAGGCAGAGAAGAGCAGCCAGCTCCCCGGCCAGTGCAGAGCCACACACTGGGCTCAGTCCCAGTTCCTGCAGATCATGACCTGCACCAAACCGAGTCATGACTTTACCTACTGCACCGCTGGAGTATATTTCCTTTAAGAAATAAAAACTAGGAAGTAAATGCCACCTAACATCATTGGTACATCATTATAGGCCAGCAGGAAAAAAATATTGTGATAAGCCTGTCTCTTTGATACCAAGCAGGCATTCTAGTTCAAGCTTTAATGCCTTTGTATGTTTTCACTAAATGAAGTGTTCACTTTTCTGCTGCTTTTCATTCTTTTCCATACTTCACATCCGAGGGTTGGTACAGCCTTTAAAACTTCATTGACAGGGACAAATTCAATATCCACTGATTTCTTCTCTAAAGGCATTCTAACGCATCAGACGCCGGGCAGGTCCATCCTCCCGAATACTCTCGCCATGACAAAACTCAATAGGACACAGAAAAATCCAGTGAATATAAGAAGAAATCTATTGAGTTTTGGAATGTTTGGTGCACCCCATGATCCAGGATCATGAGCCCTTAGCCTCCCATTGTAAACAGGAAGATGGATGCGAGTCCTTCCAAAATTAATTGTCCATTTACTTTGTAGGCCAAGAAAGCTACTGGTTTCTGAGGCCCATGTTCATTAGGCAGAGAGCCAACACCAGGAGGTTCAACAGTAACACATCAATGGTTATGCTAGTGATGAGGAAGTAAGACACCACCAGCAGAGCATACAAAGTCATGGCCCACAGTACACGCACCCAGGGTGGCTTCTTCAGCTTCAGGTTGGGGCATTCAAGCACTAGCAAGGGGACTCGGTACAAAGTCTCCACGTTGGTGGTGGCAGAGGTGGCTCTTGACCTCTGTATTATTTTATTTTTATTTAACACTATAACATAAACTATTTTCCATGATGGTCAAGCTAAAGGAAACACTGATAAAGCCCTTGCTGTTGGGTTGGACCTGTTCTAAGGACTGATATAATGACTCATTATTCCACATTTTTATATATTTGTAAGAGACAATGTTCAATCCGTCCACTGATCTATCACAATTTAACTGGATGTCTTTGACCTGTGTTCTGATAAAGACATTTGGTACATTTTAGACTTGCAGGATCAATGTTCTAGAACAGAGGCTATCTTTCTGATTCCATGGCTTCTCTTCCTGGGAATATCCCAGCCTAATATAAAGAGCTAGCTCAGGACTTGGTCCTGGGGAAGAGCCAATGGTCTGAACAACCCATTGGTCCTCTCTTGTCCATGATCCCAAAACTATAAACATTATCTTCTGAACAGGACTACGGACTTCCTAGCTGAGAAATCAGTCTCTGACAGGACACTGTGCCCAGCATCTTTAACACTTTCTTAGTGAACGTAGATGTTTTCTGAGCCAGGTTTGGGGCTAAGGTTGTAGTGGCAGGGTGTATAAAACGTACGATGAGTCAAGGCTAAGATTTCATGATGGTGTGCAGATTATTTTTTTAAACTAATGAAGCCACAAAAGGTTATACTTAATCTTATTTTCCACTTATTTCTTTAAAGAATCAAAGGATGTAAATTAATCTTTTCTAATAAATATATCACATCAGGTACAGCACTTTCAATTAGGGCTATTCTTTGGTTTAGTTTGTGGAGAGACCCACAGACTCCAACAGACTAGAGAGACCATAGGGATCCCAATCATGTATCCTTTTTGTCTATCTGTCTGTCTCCTTGGGAAGATGGCTTCAGGTACTGCCCAGGCCATGAACTTGGGAGTCAACATCAGGCCTTCCACTTGGCCTATTCTACTGTGACAGTTCTTACACCACATGCCAAGATGCAGCAGTTTGCCAATTACCACATACATCATTCTAACTGGACATTTGGAGACAAGAGAAATTTCTATCAGATGGATCCATGGCCTTAATGGATGCACTGTGAACCAGACTTGGGCAGGGGCTGCATCTGCTGCTTAGTCCTCAAAGCCTCCTAATCAGAGGCCATGATGACACTTTGGGCCTTCCAGTATCAATGTCAACCTGGATCTTATGTCCAACAGTCCTTGAAATGTAAGGGTATTTCTCTTTATTGATTTTATGGTTACTGAGTGAATGGCTAGAAGTTCCTTTAGGAAAAGACTGGGAAATTACTTTCTATGTATTTGTGGTGGTATCACAGGATCCTACCTTCTCAGGACCCGGCTTCTTCTTTTAGTCCATGATTCTGGGTCTGAAAACTGGTTCAAGATTAAAAGCCAAGCAAGGTGTGGTGATTTTATTTTTAACTGGGGCTGCTGCCTCAGCTTCCTGGTTCTCTATTCTTGCTTTCTTCTGATTGTATAGACAATGATTACCTTTGTTGGATGTTCATCTACCTTGCTTCTACGGATGATGTGTTCTTTGAATCCATCTCCAACACTCCACAGAGTTCACACACACACATAATCACACATGCACACACACACACACACACACACACACACACACTCTAATGAATGAATGCTGCCATCTCTGGCCTTCAGGATTCTATAATCTGCATTGCTAACAGTGAGGCTACTTCTATAGCAGAATTTCTTATCAGTCCAGGCCTTTAGAGGACACTCACCACCGAACTTTTCAGTGATCCTGCACATTCTGTTTTATTTTTTCAAATCCATGCAACACATTGTCATCAGCAGGTTTCTAGCATTACATAGTAAAACCACTCTAGGCTGGCCACGTCTTTCAGCTTTTGATCCCTCCTTTCTGTCATTAGGCACAATAGTCCTGGCATTTCTACTGCATTTACTGAGAATCATTTTTTTTTTTTTTACAAGCAGGAGAATCCAGTGTGTTGGGTTCTTGCCAATGTGTAAAGTTTCTGCACTTTGGAAAAATGCCCCAAGATCAATGAACTCTCCTTTAGCTAATTTCGTGTCCCATGCCCCTTGATCCAGAACTCTCAGAATCTAGTTCTTTATGGGACAGATGTTGAGTAGATGGCAGAGCACATAATGTTTGGCAGAACAAAAGCCTCTGCATTGTCATCAAGCAAGAATGATGTGCTTATTCTTAATAAGAAGAACTGGGAGTCTTGGGAACTCTGGGGATTTAGATGTTCTAAAGCATCCAACCAGATGTCTCCATCCAGTGTCTCAAGATTCTATTCTTTTCCAATCAAGGCCATGACCTGGGCATAGAAGGTAATTAGTTTGAGAATTTAACCATATTTGGAGCTCTACTATCCCTACAATTAAGTCTTGGACCTGAAACTTAGCTTTTTGTGCTCTCGAGTTGCAGGATATGAGAGGTTCTTCATCTCCTCTTATGGAGGCACTTTGGCTTCTACAGTTAGCCTTTATTTGGTCAGATATAATCCTCAGCCTTTAATAATCTCTCTCCAAAGCACCAATTTCTTCTAGTAACAATCTTAAAATTGCCTTAAAATTATATCACCTTAAAAGTACCACCTCTCTCACATTTCTCAAGCACCTGATACCATATCCTTTCACCAGTGTACCACCTCATTCAGGTTTGGTGAAAGTTCTAAAAATTGCTATGGGTTGCATGGGTGGCTAAATCAATAAAGTGTAAGACTCTAGGTTTTGGCTAAGCTCATGATCTCAGGATTGTGAGATTGAACCACATGTCAGGCTCTGCACTGGGTGTAGAGTCTGCTTAAGATCTCACTGTCTCTCTCTCTTCCTCAGCAACCCCCCTTAAAAAAATAAAAAATAAAAATTGCTCTGCTGCTCTGTGCAATGGCTGTTTGTGCTCCACCCATCCCAGCACTGCTGAGCAGATGGTGGGTAGTTCAGTTTCAAAACTATTATCTTAGCATCTTCTTTCTCACATTCCTTCTGGTGCCAACCACTGCAGGTTAGGTTACCAATAAAGTCTCAAAGATGGAGACATGCATGCAAAGCTTACTATAGAGCACTAGGTCAGGATCAACAGAAAGGCATCAGACCCTTGGGCATCTCTGCAGCTGGGATGGCCCTCCAGAGCTGCCCTAGGTTGAGAAGTCAAGTCTTGCTTCTTATGCCCCTCATGGAGCAGTAATTGGATACATGCTGCCCCTGGAAAGGGGACATGACCTGAACCTGAGATAATTCCCAATAAGGGGTGACAGTTGAGAGCTGCCAGGTGACAGCCTTCCAAGGATCTGGGAGGATAATTTCTTCTATCCAAGGGGTTCAGGTGATTTGGGAAACACATCATCTGTGGTAGTCACAGTGAGAAAGAAGAGAGAGATGAGACAAGTTTGAGTACAAGATAGGGTATAAAAACTACCACAGTGATGCCAGATGCTGTAGAAAACATTTTATTGGAGACAGTGCAGAGCTGGTTCTGAAGCTGAAGAATCTAGGATGGACAAGGGAAAGCCCATCCTTCAAAGGATGCATTGTCCAGGTGTCATGACCTGAGTGCACTACAAGTCAGACAGCAGGGAAGTTTCTGTAGGATCTAAATGATAGAGAGGCTCCGGGTCCCACTACCATGGAGATGTCCTTCTCTTCATGCAAGGCAGTCTCCTGCTCCCACTCCACCTTAGAGCTCATAAACCAGAACGACAGGTCACTGTGTATATGGGAGGGTGAGTTTCATGGATGAACACTGGTCTCAAAGACTTGGAAACTGACAATACGTGTTTGTCACGGTGGAGGGCAGGTGTTATAAGGTGGAAACTCGGCTGTATGGCTACCATCCCACTGTTATTTCTACACTTTTAGAGTGGAAAGAGAAGGGGGAACATTCTGTCTGGAACGTTCTTTTTCAGGATGTTGTGGCAGACTGAACCATCCTCATGGAACGCTGATTTTCTTTTGATGGACACGACCGATTAAATTTATTTATATTAGAGGTCTAAGGATTTAGAGGTTCCATTCTTTTGTTCTTCTTCCACATATGGATTCTTGCAAGGAGAAATAGCAGTAGTCTTCTGAATATAAATCTGCTTGATAGAGAGTGGGAACTCTGGCGGTACAGCGTGCTTTGGTCAAGGGCAGGCCATTTAGAAGAATGTGGTGAAATCTGGAATTTTTTAAAACACGTCTTATGATGAGAAGCAGGGTTGCTCCTGCCTTCCTATTTCATTTTGAGCTGTTTCAGGTAGACCAGGATGTCTGCCTTGACAGTGCTGATGGGAGTCCGGTGGAACCAGCGCAGGACAGGGACTCCATCGGGCCCCACCAGGAACTTCTCAAAGTTCCAGCGGATATCGTGGACCTTTACAGGATCCCAGGAGATGTGTCTGAAGGAGCCTAGAACCTCTGAGGGGTGAGGGCAGGAGAGCTGGAGCAGAAATGGAACAAACTGCGTCATTTCTGCTACTGTCACCCACAGGGGATCTGCTCCCTCCCATGCCTATATATTCTAATTTCTTGTGATTCTTAACAAATCCTTTGGATTGCCACCACATCAATGATCAAGACAGTTGTAGATATAACAGTAAAAGCCTGTTCCCTCTTCCTGTGCCCCTGTGCCCCCGGTGATCACAAAGCAATGCTGTTATGGGTAAGATATGTCACTTCTGTTGGCTGTTGGTTTCCTTTTGTGCAAAGTCAACAATTTAGATTAGAATGGGGTTCACCAGGTCTTAGGGCTCCTGGGCCAGTAGCATTCCAAAAATATCTTTGGGATCAACGTGGAGTTCCAACATTTTGTTTTGTCAAATTAACAAAACTTTTGAGAAGCATCATTTAATTTAAAAAAGATTATTGTAAGAATAAATTGCAAATAGGTCCTAATCTTAGAATAAAGGGAAGCCCTTATAAGTCAGTTGAGTTTATGAAACCCTCTGACATTGTCCTATTTTCTTCAATTTGCCGAAGGTATATAAAAATCTCTGAGTTAGGTGCTGGCCCACTGTCTAGCATTTAGGAACAATTAACGCTGGTGGTTAGTTAGGGACCCTGTTAGCCTCCAGTTCTCTATATCTGAAAGTCAGTGTTTCATAAAAGGCACTTACTACGTGGTATTAGCCTATTTATTTCTATGCTCCTCTCTCCAATAGGAACCATCAAGGACTAGGGACTGTGTCTTATTCTTCTTTATATCAGTATTATTTAGCTAACTGCCTCATATTCAGAAAATGTACCTTGATGAATGAAGGTTAATGAGCAAAAGAGGGTGGTCCTTGGAAACACAGCCACTCTTCGCAGCCCTCTACATCACAAAAGCCAGAATCTCATAAATCCTAACAAATTAAACCCAGGTCCCTACACTAATGTGTAGACCTCTAGCCAAGAGTCCAATGCCACTTCCAGGCATGACCCTTGGGTCCATTTCCAGCACAGTAACTCTACGATAGGAATGCTAGGGAAGAAGAGGTTTGGGTCAGTGATTCACTCACCTTCAAGAAGGTGAAGACTTTCTGTTCTTTTTCACCATTCACATCCCCTTTCTCAAAGAGCTGGAAGTTAGGGACATAGCCTCTGCCTGGACGGACATACCTAAAATGAACCACAGCATTCCCAGGAAGCTCCAGAATGTAGGAGAGGAGGCTACAGTGGGGCACCAGGTCTGGGGTTCATGGGAAAAGCAGGAGGAAGGGCAGAGATGGAAAACAGAGCTGAAAAGGGAAAATACAGGCCATTTCTAGACTGTGGGCTCCCTGATTCACAAAATTCTTCTCTTTACTGCAACCTGACCCTGTGTTCTGTGTACAGCCTCTGTTCCGGCTTCCTCTGCGTTCCTGCTCCTTTGTGGTCCAGCAACATCTCATCTCAGAGAGGAGAAGAGTCCCTGGACACTGCCAGACTCACATCAGGCTAGGACAAAGCTGATGTCAGCTTGCAGGTGCCCCTAATCTGCCACCCACTCAGGGAGTCCCCAGCACAAAAGTGGCTCTGCAGTCTGAAAAAAGGTAGGCCTCCTGTGGGGTTCCTAGTAGGCACTTACTTCAGCCCCGGAAGGATCTCTGAGTTCTCTCCTGGCTCCTGCTTCCCAAATTGGTTGCAGGGAAAGCCCAATACAACCAGGCCCAAGGGCTTCAGCTCCTCCTGAAGTGAATTCAGTTCTGTGGGTAGATAAGGGACAATAAGGAGACCTTGTGTAGAGAAAGATCTGTGGGATTGACCCATTTCCAGGGCAACAGAGCCCTAGGGGAGGAAATATCTCTAGATTGGAGAGACTCTCAGTGGCAGGGCTGCAGTTAGATGCTGGAGCTCCAGACATGCATTCCAGAGCCTTTTGTTATAGGGTAATAGTTCCCAAATCTCTGGCACATCAGAATCAACTGAGAGCCCTTTCTGATAAATAGGGAAAATCAGGTCCCATCCCAGAGAATTCTGATTCCCTTCTTCTGAGATGAGTCCCAGTCTTTAATATAAAAACTTCACAGGGTTATTGTAGATTGTAAAATGTATAACTGCCACTGTATGGAGGGTTATTGATGGGTATAGTTTCATTTTGGCAAGATGAGAAAGTTCTGGAGATTTGTCTCATAAGAATGTGAATATACTTAACACTACTAAGGAGTACACTTAGAACTGGTTAAAATTGTAAATTTTATATTACATCTTTTGTTATATACACACACACACACACACACACACACACAAGCTTGCCTTCCCTGGTTGGTTACTTGCTAAACTGAATCTGTCTTTTTTAAAGGAAAGGACACAGATGAGGAGAATGGGTTTTTCTCCTCTGTACAGACTGGGTGCTCTGGGTGGAGCAGGGATAAGCCTGACAGAGGCAAGGAGAAACAGAGAAATTCTAGGTCCAGCTTCCTGGAACAATCCTCAGGATGTTGAAAAGACATTCTACCCCATGGTCCTCACTGACATAGCAAAACACAAGTTTGCTCCTGCCTTCTTCCACTGTTTTCCAATTTGATTGCTCAGCTTTTTATAATCAACTTCTCTGTTAACGCTTTCTGGGCTACATGGCTTCAGTCCCCTGACAAACACCAGCCATACCACTTAGATTCTGCACAGCCAACTGGTCAACTGGTACCACCTCTTAGTCCTGTTCTTTTCCTTTCCCTTCCTTCCTTCCTTTCTTCCTTCCTTCCTTCCTTCCTTCCTTCCTTCCTTCCTTCCTTCCTTCCTTCCTTTTTCTTTCTTTTTTTAAAAACTAGAGATTGCCTTCCTGATTCCATATAGTTCCTCAGTATTTCTCCCCACATCCTTCCCCTCTGTCCTCAGTCACTGTACATGATCACTTCCTCTAGGAAAGAGACAATAAATTAGGAATCCTGTCTTCCAGTCCTTGAGCAACTAACTATTGCTTAGTGTCCTTGTCTGTTATGTACAAAATGGGAACTGACTAAATTGATTTTCAAAGTCAGTGTAAGCTGGTAAGATGAATTATGGTCCAACACAGCCTTAAAAAAGAATGAGGAGATGGTCTGAACTCTAAAGTACTTTATTAATTAAGACAAAGAGCAAAATGGGATGTAGTATTTATATTATGTTATAACTGGGTGGGAGAGAAGCAGAAAAAAACCTCTACCTATGTATTTTCCTCTGAAGGGAGGGGGGAGGAGGTGGAAAGACTTCTCACTCTAAACTTTTTGATTCCCATAATTTATGAGCCCTGAATATATTACCTGTTTACAACATAATCAAAAACAACAAAAAATGAAGTTATTATTAGTTTAAATATAAGTCCCTCTGTTTCTGGTAACATTCATCCTATTCACTATTATTATTATTTTTTTAAGTAGGCTCCACTCCCAGAATGCAGCCCATCACAGGGCTTGAACTCAGAACCCTGAGCACAAGAGTTAGATATTTAACCAACCAAGCCACCTAGGCACACTCCATCCTACTCATTATCCATTGCTTTCTAAACCACATGGTCTGAGATATGAGAAAGATAAAATCTCTCCTTGAGTAACATACAGAGAGGCGGAATCTCCATCTAGGAGGCCTTCAGTTGGAGCAGGAAGATTCCCCCATCACCACCTGCTCTACCAACTCTCCAGCCAAACGCAGCTCCAGGTATAAAACCCCATCCCCCTCTCTCTGTCTTTGTCAGTTACCTGTAAAACCCTAGAAAAGTTTCAAAAACATTGTTTCTGTCTCTTGTATTCACAGAGGAGAGTTCTAGAATCGGTGGAGAGGCTCCTAGTCCTCAGAGATCTATTGATTCTCCTGGAAATTCTCAGGAGCAAAGCAGAAGCAGGACATGCGGAGGGAATCAGCAAACTTTTTCTATAAAGGTCTAGATAGTAAATACCTTAGACTTTATGAGCCAGGTGGTCTCTGTCACCATTATCATCAACTTACTCAACTCTGCCTGGAGGCGTAAAATCAGTATGAAGGGCATGGGCATGGCTGTGTTCTAATAAAACTTTGTTTACAAAAGCAGGCTAGCCAGATTTGGCCTGTGGGCCATTGTGGCTTCTGACATCAGGGAACCAAGTCACTTGACCATGAGCATTTATTTTCATATGTAATTAGAATATAATTCTAATTATGATTTAGAATATGGTGAGCTGGAAGATTCAGCCCCAAGGAGATCTGGCTATGAATTCTTACCAGGATACTGAGCTGTCAGACCACAATAGGTGGCCACATTGACAAAAAGAACATGCTTGCCCGCATACTGCTTGAACTGAATGCGTTCATTTCCATTGAGAGTGAGGGCTTCATATTCATAGATGGTGCCTTTCACATCTTTGTAGCAATCCATCTAGAAGATTTAAAAAATGATGATATTAATAACAACAATTCCTAACATCAGTGTAAGCTTTCAAAGCACTCCAAGTAATACCTGCATTAAATGAAAACAAACCAGGAAACAAACAGGAGTTATCTAAGGTGTGTGTGACAGGATAGAAAGTTAAGTCTTGTGATTTAGAAGCCAGTGATTTTCAAGCAACAGTCAAGTCTCCCCTCCTGTTATCCTGGAAGAGGCAGGACACCAGGAAATGTGCTGGGATAAGATGAACAGAGCAGAGATTCATGAACTGGGATGGGAAGTTCTGGAAGGAAGCAGGGGCGGAAGAGAAAAGCCCACTGCCTTTTGTGCTTCTGTGAGAATGAGGATACTCATTGGCTCTGGGTTGGAGATATTCTGTCTGGATTTTCCCAGTGAAGGGAAGGTTTGGGATTGCTTATATAGTGGAAAGAACTCTGATCTGGGAATCAGAAGCCAGCTCTGTGGTCAGATTCCCTTGTGAATCTGGGCAAGTCTCATCCTTGACATTCAGTTCCCCCACTGGTAAAATAACATTCACCTACATTCCTGACAGGTCCTCAAGGGGCCTTCCCAGTTTAACATTCCAGAACCTAATATTAGCCCTGCCTGAAACAGTGTTCTCTCTCCTGTCACTCTCGTACTCGCATGATAGTCCTACAAGCCGCTACTGTGGAACTCTTTCTGTGGCTCCCAGCGGAGGAGGTGGAGAGCCCAAATCCACCTGCTAGTGCTACTAAAATCTATCTGGCAGCACCCAGCTGCACACCGGCTGCTCCCCACCCCACTGTGCTCTAGGTATCTAATATTTGCCTTCACCACTGGCTCCATCTATTCTATTCCTCCCCAAATCTCCTGAACATATTGGAGCAGAATTCCATGTAACACAAATAAATTCCACATAACAGAAATTAGTTGTCCATGACATTCTCGTCACCTGTTCTTAGGTTAAATTCCTCTGCAAGGCAGATCTCACCTTATTCTTCCTCCACTGTATCTATATAGGGTCCATGAAGGACTCCTTTTCCTATCTTGGGAAAGCTGCTGCCAGTTGCTCATGGAACACAGGGAGTACAAAACAGGAAGTGTGAAAAGGAAGCCAGCAAACTACATGGTGAGAATGAGGAAAGAGGAACCGATCAGAGAAAGGGGAGAAGGACATAATCTGATAAGGAAGGTCTAGATTTAAACTAGGATTAAATCAGACTCCCTGGAAATCCAATGAACTAGAAAGGATTTCAGCCAATCACTACCTGTCCCGATGCAACACAAACAAAACTAGACTTTCTCCAACTTTCTAGGCCAACTGCTTCCATGACTAGCACACTGGACTCTAGTACTCGGTCCCTGCTCTGGGGCAGAAAGGTGCCTTCTCTGTGCAGGATTTTGCACTTTCCCCTGAGTGCATACACAGACACATGCCAGCAAAACTGAGATGTGCATAGAGAGAATACTGTATGAAAACATCCATCTCAACTTCCATAATGCCAGGTGCTAAGTTAAACGTTTTAAAGAAATTATCTTTTTTTTCCCCTTTGTACTGCAATGAAAATTACTGAAAATCATGTTAAGTAACCAGAGTATGGGAATTTAGAGAGACTCTGAACTGGAAAGCCCTTTCCAGGCCAGCTTACTCCTGACACTCATTGCTGCTTCAAATGTATGTAAGTCCATATGATATGTCTCTAATACCTCCAGACTCAGTTTTTTATTAAGCAAATTCTATAGCTGAGGATCCAGGGTCTTCATACTCAACTAGGCAGCACTGAGTCACAGAAAAGCCACACCAATTCTCAAAAGTAGAGTCACCCAGGAGGTTCTCTGGTCAACTTCAGAGTGGTAGGAAGATCTTACCAGAGCTGCCTTTTACTGAGCACATTATATGTGTCATAATTATTGTTCTACCCACAAGGTAGATACGGTTGTCCACAAATGTATATGAGAAAGCAGAAGCTAACAAAGGTAAAGGGACTTGTCCAAGACCAAAAATGATTGCCCCACTACACGGATGAAAGGTTGCTTGCCTCTCACTTCATGATTCCATCTTGCCTCCAAGTCATCCAGATCATTGCTCTCCTTCCCAGAGCTGCCCCTCCCTATGTTATACACACATTTCATCAATAAGGCAACTGAATTATGAACTAGGACTAGACTGATGCCAGAATCCAAAACCCCTGATTCTAAATCTGTTTGTTTTAGATCTCCAATTTCTTTCTTTCTATCTATCTATCTATTATCTATCTATCTATCTATCTATCTATCTATCTATCTATCGAGTGTGTGCTCACACACACACATGTGTGCATGTGCACGGGAGGTGGGGAGAGGCAGAGGGAAGCAGACTCCCTACTGGGCTCAGTCTCAGGACCCTGAGATCATGACCTGAGCCAAAGGCAGATGCTTAATCAACTGAGCCACCCAGGCGCCCCTAGACCTCCAATTATTTTTGCCCATGTTTTATATTTCTCTGATTAACTCTCTGATTTTATCCATTTGCAAAAAAACTTCCACATTGGTTTTTTCCTTCTTGTTGTAGGTGTCCCACTGAGCTG
The DNA here is from genome assembly GCF_905146905.1 of Nyctereutes procyonoides. Classification (NCBI taxonomy): domain Eukaryota; kingdom Metazoa; phylum Chordata; class Mammalia; order Carnivora; family Canidae; genus Nyctereutes; species Nyctereutes procyonoides. The sequence goes on from NW_026575043.1 coordinate 497,549, forward strand.
CATCAGAGATGACCTGGCTCACCCTCTCCTCCAAACCTTGCCACCCACCATGGTGCCCACTGCTTCCCCTGCCTGGTGTCCAGCTCTGATGCAGATACTGACGTGTTGGAAGAGTATCCAGGTAATCCTAACTAGAGATGGAGGAGAGCAAGGACTGCAGGAAGGAGACTCTTCCCTACCTATATTCAGCCCAAGGAGCATCCATTTATAGGAATGAAGAAGAGGCAAGTAGAAAAGAAAGGTTAATGGAAAACCCCAAAATGAAAGAAAGCAGAGGTCAGAGCCTTACAAGAATGACTGGAGCAGGACAGAACAGTGACTCCACCTTGGGGCCCTGCCCCACCCTCTCTGGAGGCTGCTCACCTTCGTCTTCTCAGGCTTGGCATTTGTCTGCACAAAGCTGACTAGCAGAATAGGCAAAACGTAGGAGGCCCCTAACCATGCAGTCATGACTAGTCCGTAGATGTAGTTTTTGAGGCTGGGATCTCACACACCCTGGCAAGCTTTTGATCCTCTAGCCAAGGCTGTGCACACCAATTGCAAGGATTTCTGTGGCATGAGTGGGGATGTAGAATTTAAACCACATCCTCACCCACACACACCCCCATGGGCATTCTGTGCTCACCAGTGCGATGAGGACCTGGGACTCATATAAATTCTGGCAGAATTGTGAAAAGGTGAGGGCAAGCATCCATGGTCTTGAAGATTACTGTCTGTTTTAATCAAGTGAATAGTAGTGTCCAGATGCAGACAAAACCTCCCCAGCTTTTCAGTAGAGTCACTACCAAGGGAACGACATTGACATTCCAGATACCATTCATAATATCATGATTTGTGGACCATCTAGGACCTCTCCAAGAGAGATGGAAGGAACATGGCCCTGAGGAGGAAAAGATATTCACAACATACGTGAAAGAAGCACATTACTATATTCATTACACAACTGCCTTCAAGTGATTACAAATCAGTAATTACACAACCAGCCCAACAGACACATGGGCACCAGACAGTAAACCAAATGGCATTTGTGCTGGGATACAATGTTCCTCAGCAGTAATCAAAGAGGTATAAATAAGAAAAGATGCATTCTGTATTTATCAGATTGGCCTAAGTTAAAAGGCATGGTGTTACCCCAGGCCTGAGTGTCGAAGATCTGGTATAGGAGGCCCCACACACCAGCCTAGGGAGGGGAAACACTAGGGCCGCCCATGTTCCGGTTATTATCCACCGCTCTGAATGCAGGTCTTTTAAAAGTGCTCTTAATCCCTTGAAGCCCCAGGCCTGAGAAGGATGAGGAAAGGAGACACAAATTCCTCTAAGACTAAAAATGCTTTGCCGCTCAGCTCAGGGGCATTCCAGCAGCTCAATAGTCTCTGCTCACAGGGGTACTTGCTGGGGGCCACAGACCTGGAGCCCAGGAATTGCTGGATTTCCCACTTACAGAACATAGTCGGTCCCCACTCCCACCCCACCCCGGGGGAAACTCACCCAGGTCTTCCTCCGTCCTGCCTACAACACTATCCACCTTTGGACCTCAAGTGCTGGGGGCTGAGCTCAGGCACTCCGGAACCCATTATCATTGATTGATCTGCACAAGGCCCCTCTCTTGCTTTGTCCATTATTCCCAGGCTTTGACTCCCAAACCCCATTCTCCCGCTGGTCTCCCCAGGAGTAAAATACGTTTAATATCTCTATTGTTTGTATTCTTGAAAAACTTGTGCCTTCCTCATCAGATTATTAGCTTCTTGAAGCTTAAAACATCACTCACCACCCCCCCCCCATTTGGACGTCAGATTCAAATGATTAAACTCCAAAATTTATGGCACTTGATCATCATTAGGCTGTGCAGAGACTGTCTTATTTCAATAATTTTTTTAAAGATTTTTTATACATTCATGAGAGACGCACAGAGAGAGAGAGACAGACAGACAGACACAGGCAGAGGAAGAAGCAGGCTCCATGCAGGGAGCCGGAGGTGGGACTAGATCCTGGGTCTGCAGGATCAGGGCCTGGGCTGAAGGCGGGGCTAAACTGCTGCCCTCCTGTGGATGTGGAGCCTAAAGTGGGGCTGGAGCTCACCACCGTGAGATGGAGACCTGAGCTGAGATGGAATCAGACGCTTGACCAACTGGGCCACTGAGGCACCTCTTATGCTAATTTTTAAAAAAATATTTTATTTATTTGAGAGAGAGAAATGAGTGGTGAGGAGAGATAGAAGGAGAGGGAGAAGCAGACACCCTGCTGAGCAGGGAGCCCCACGCCGGACCCCATCCCAGTACCCGGAGATCATGACCTGAGCCGAAGGCAGACACTTCATAGACTGAACCACTCAGGTGACTCTTAAGTTAATTTTTAAAAAATTGCTTTCTGTCCCCGCATCCACTCCCACTTTCCTGGCTGTTGGGGGGACTCGCGTAAGGAAACCTCTCTAAGGCCTGGAGGGCTGGTGACCCCTGGTGACCCCCGAGAAGTCAAATGGCTAAAACAAGGCTGAATGTCCGTGGGGGTGGCTGTTCCTAAAGCTCTGTTTCCCAAGTCAGAGAGGAGAGCAGCTGCCCGAGTTCCGCCGAGGTGCTGGAGGCCCGAGTCCCTGAACTGGATGGGAAGGGGCCGGCTTCCAGAGCCCTCCCGTCCCCGGGGTCAGCGCCCCCCGACCGTCCGTCCGTCTCCGCGCACACCGCCCACCTCCCACCCCGCGCTGCAGAACCCCCGCTCCCAAGCCGCGGCCCTGCCCCCTTCGGCAACCCCCCCTTCCGCTACCACACGGAGCGCTGCCTCCATCTCCCTGAACCCCAGGGCTCGGCTCCGTTCTCTGAGTCTGGGCGCTCAGAGCTCTCCTGGAAAACGGAAGCGGTTTGTTCTCGCGTTCCTCAGCCTCCCGCAGAGGCCGCTCATCTGGCGTGGGGGGAGGGCCCGAAACCGGCACCTCGGGCCGCCCCCCTCAGCCCCCCCCGCCCCTCCTGCTCAGAGACCGTCGTAGATTGAGGTACCGGGCCTCAAGAATATCGCTTTTAATTGTTACTTAACGATGCTTTCAGTTCCCTTGTCCTCCCGGAGCTGTGTGACTCAGGGCCGGTCACCTTCTGTGCCTCCGGTTTGCCTTTGGGAAGTTCGGAGAATGAGACGAAACTGACAGGGCTAATCAAGAATAATAAAGATTCCCTGAAACTCTAAGCGGCGACCTGGCCCCAAGGTAAACATCCCGTTTCCTCAACAGGTGAAGACACCAATGCTCAAGTGGAAAAACTGATGAGGCCTCCGTGGTGGGAAATCACACACGTGGCTCGTCACTGCTGTATTCCTTGCTCTTTTTGCCATTTTCTCTCTCTGCTCATCACATGAGGGCTCCTAGAGTAGAAGAGAAACTTGTGTCCAACTCTGCCTCAGCGGTCCCATCAAATGGCCTAAAACCTCCCCAAGTCTGTGTCCCATGGTCTCCGTCTCCCTGGAGACAGGACCTCTGTCCAGGATGAGGCCACAGGAGGCCTGGGGGTGCTGCCTGTCTGGGTGCACCTGCTGGCATCAGCACCCGCTGCCTCCTCTTCCACCATCCACTGGAGCACTCCTCAAATCCCTGTCACTTCCTTTCTGGAATGTGGAAACTCTCCTGCTTGTCTTCTCCCTTCCAGACTCCTCCCTTCCTGCAGCCACTGGGGCCTCTAAACCTCTGCCCTGTGACACCCCTCCACCCATACAGCAAGGCTGACCAGTTTAGGTGAGCCTCCCACCCAGATTCTGCAACATGTACCCAAACCTCTCCTGACAGTGCTCTCTACCTCCTCTTCAGGACTCCCTCCTGTGACTCTCTTCACACACACAAAATGCACCCCTTCTCTAAAACACACCTCCTTGGAGTTTTGGGGTTTATTTTGTTTTTTTGAAACGGGGAAATTCAGCTCAGAATCATTTTCTAAAATTTAAATTCAATTAATTAACATAATGTATTATTAGTTTCAGAGGTAGAGGTCAGTGACTCATCAGTTGCATATAACACCCAGTGCTCATCACATCATGTCCCCTCCTTCATGCCCATCCCCCAGTTACCCCATCCCCCACCCCTCCCCTCCAGCGACCCTCAGTTTGTTTCCTATGATTAAGAGTCTCTTATGGTATGTCTACCTTACTGATTTCGTCTTATTTTAATTTTTCCTCTCAGGCAGCCCCGGTGGCTCATGGGCAGTCCGGGTGGCTCAGCGGTTTAGCACCGCCTTCAGTTCAGGGCGTGATCCCGGAGACTTGGGATCCAGTCCCACATCCCGCTCCCTGCATGGAGCCTGCTTCTCCCTCTGCCTGTGTCTCTGCCTCTCTTTCTCTCTCTCTGTGTCTCTCATGAATAAATAAATAAAATATTTTTAAAAAAGTTTTTTTCTCTCTTCCTCTAGGATCCTCTGCTTTGTTTCTTAAATTCCACATAATGAGTAAAACACACTTAATTGAACTTAGATTTTTTTAAAATTTTTTTTAAATTTTTATTTATTTATGATAGAGAGAGAGAGAGAGAGAGAGAGAGGCAGAGACACAGGCAGAGGGAGAAGCAGGCTCCATGCACCGGGAGCCCGACGTGGGATTCGATCCCGGGTCTCCAGGATCGCGCCCTGGGCCAAAGGCAGGCGCCAAACCGCTGCGCCACCCAGGGATCCCGGACTTAGATTTTTGTTTAAAAAAATTATTTATTCATGAGAGAAACAGAGATGTAGGCAGAGGGAGAGGGAGAAGCAGGCTTCCTGCAGGGAGCCCTGTGGGGGGTGAGAATCCATCTTGGATCCTGGAATGATGCCCTGAGCCGAAGGCAGACCCTCAACCTCAAAGCCACTCAGGAGTCCCTGGACTTAGAGTCTTGATCTTGGAGGTCAATTATTCTGAGTACCTTGGGATTCTACCTCCCCTGCTCCAAATTATCTATATTTATGCTCACTGAGAGGACAGGGAATGCAATTTTATCGAACAAGTGGAAATGTTTGTGACCTGAGCAATAGCTTTAAGGCTGAAAACCTCTCTGGATCTAAATTGGCCATAAACTCTTGTCATTTTCTGACTTTAAAAATCCTACAATTGCAAGTAGTCCATAATCCTAATAGATAAGTTGGCAAGCATCACTATGTCTCAACACTGCCTCTTTTTTCCCATTCAGACTCCACGGTTTCCCTTGAACTAGGACTCTTAGGAGGAGAACTTTCTTGCCCAGGGTCATGTAGCTAGTGAATCTTTTATTTAAAGACTCAAAGAAAGCCCTCAGACTCCTGCCAATTTCAATCAATACCAATTTCTGGTGTTTTAATTACAAGTAACAGAAGTTTGGTTCCTTTGATCATAAAAGAAATTTTTGCTGAGATGCTGTCCACGTCCTCACCCCAGGTTCAAACCCAGCCTCTGCAACCCAAACCTGACTTAGAGATTTGTGTCCCCATTTACTTGGGGGCAGTTTTCCCTGAATGTTTTCTCTGAATTAGATGGTCTCTGTGGGCATCTGGGATACCCATGCAGACCGCCAGGATTTTCTGGGTACAAGTGTGAGAAGCAGAAGGCCTATTCCTAAATATGCCACTTTAAAATAATATTTATATAATATTTGGAGTTCACGAATATTCTTTACATCAGTGATCTCCACGTAGCCCTCCCACTGAGTCCCTGACAGAGGGAGAACAGGAGTTCCTTGCTCAAATTTGCAATGGAAAAGTGAGGCTCAGAAAGGGGATGGGACTTGGGTAAAGTCTAAGAAGAGTGTAGACCTAGACCATAAATTTGAGTTTTTTCTTTTCTTTTTTTAGATTTTATTTATTCATGAGAGACACAGAGAGAGAGGCAGAGGGAGAAGCAGACTCCCTGGGAAGCCTGATGTAGGACTTGATCCCAGGACTCCGGGATCTCGACCTGAGCCAAAGGCAGATGCTCAACCACTGAACCACCCAGGAGCCCCATAAACTTGGGTTTTTATTTCAAATTCATTTGTCTCTCCACGCGGCTCCATTCCCCATAAAACATGTTTGGAAATGGAGGAAAGTCCTAGAGAGACCACTTTTGCATTTGTCATCCTCATGTTTTCTTAAACTTCTGACTTCCTTCCTCAAACATGCTGAGGTCTGGGGCTCTCTGCAGGTCAAGGCTGATTGTGGCCCTGGGCCTCACAGGGGCAGCTGGCCCAGGAAACGTAGACTTTCTGGAGGTTGTGTCAGTGACACTCGCTTTCCTCCCTGGCCCCCTGGGGAGGAGGAAGGCTGGAAGAACTCTGCTTCTTGGGGTTAGGCTGGAGAGGCAGTGAGAGGAAGGATGTGTGCTCCCCTAGGCAGTGTTCTTTCTGTTACTCCTGCCCTAATGGGCTGGGGGAAGGCGTGGGAGAGAGCTCCATGTCCATACACAACCACCGGAATCTGAGGAACCCACACCATTCAAAACCAGAGCGCTCCCACCTGCAAATCTCTAGTCTATGCCTCCGGCCCTTGCTGCTCCCAGGGAAAGAACAAACGTGCTATATCAGCAAGCACACCCTGCAGCCATCACTGACAGCTTTAATAGGACGGCAAGGCATTGGGAAAATACCTCCCTCAGCCTCAGTTTGCCCATTTATAAATCAGAAAATCATAAAAGTCCCTTCTAAGGCTGATATTCTCAGTTTATTTTCCCAGGTTTTGTGAGATTCTGATTGCCTCTGAAGCTGATTTGACCAGTTATTACTCTAGAAGGTTGGGAGACAAGAGTAAGAATCAAGGAATGCTGAGTTTTGAGTTCTACCGTGTCATATAGGTCATGTGGGTCATGTAGGTCATGTAGATTTTCCAGCCCACAAATGTATATGAGAGAACCAGATGCTCAGGAGAGTGGAAAGATGGCCTGTCCTAGTTTAAGGCTGGGACCAGACAGCTGCAGCCACAACTCTGCCCTCACAACTCTCCATCCACATAGCAATCAGATGAGATTCAGAACAACAGATTTGAGATTGAGACGCTTGGCTTCTCCTCTCCCATTCTACAGCCCATTGGCCTGTGGCACCTCATGAAGGGCATTCCAGGCCAGTAGAAAACAGCCGGAGTTGACCTAGAAACTCCCCGCAGTTGTCCCAGGGACACCTAGGGACAAGGTGGACTTGCTTTCTGGTTCAGATCAACAGAGTCAAGAAATTTTTACAGAGGAAGTGGCACAATGCTTAGAATTTGTTTCAAAATGATTCTGCGTGTATGTGTACGTGGAGCGTTGGGGGCAGTGGAAAGAAGCACAGGTGGATGCAGACGAAATGAAATTAGCCACCACTTGTGCTGCTCACAGCTGATGTAGTAAGAGGTGTGTGAGGTGAATCATATGCTCCTCTGTAGAGTGTGCATGTTTGGGATTTTCCATTATAAAAGTTTTAATTGAAAGTAACATGCTGGCGGGCACCTGGATGGCTCAATCAGTTAAGCATTTTCCTTTGACTCAGGTCATGATCTCAGGGTCCTGGGATCTAGCCCTACATCAGGCTCCCTGCTCAGCGGGGAGTCTGTTTCTCTCTCTCCCTCTATCCCTCCCCCTGCTCTCTCTCTCTCTCTCTCTCTCTCTCTGACAAATAAACAAATAAAATCTTTAAAAATAAAAGTAACACACTAGAGACACTTGGAGTAGAGGACTTCTTAAAACTAATGGACAGAAAAGGAATAGATCATGTCAGAAGGTAAATGAGAGAGATAAGCAGTGAAGGAAGGAAGAAAGAAGACAAAGAAACAGTGGGACTTACATGAGCATTCACTAAGTCCTTATTCATGCCAGACATTTCCAGGTATAGATTCTTCATCTTTATTTTAAAAGTCATTATTTTATGTTATTTTACAAAGAAGAAACAGATATACAAAAATTACATAACTTGCTCAAAATTTCATAGCTAGAAAGAACTCAAAGCTAGTCCTGTTTAAATCCCAAATCCAAACTTTTTTCCCTGTACACAATGGGGAGGGAGAGCAGCAGTAGACAGTGAAGGGTGGAGAGTGTAGAAATGGAAATAAAATAGGAGAGTGAAGGAGGATCAGTGAATTCAGCCTCAGGGACTGGATTGATAAGAAGGCCTTCCAGAGCTATTCCTGGAACAACAGGCAACAAGGGGGGGCACCCTGCTCAACCAAGACTCTTCTGAGGCATGATTAATCTGTCATCAGGATGAGTTAAGAGAAAATCTGTTGTGCCATCTGCTGAGCGCGCTGTGGAGGGAACACGAATTCTGTTGTCCTTGTCTTCTACTGGTGTCCACACCCAGGAGAATCCAGGAACTCCCAGATATCTGTGACTGGCCCTGCCACTAGCTCCTTGTGAGTGTGTGTGTGTGTGAGAGAGAGTGTGTGAATGTGACTGTGTGAGTGTGTGACTATGAGTGTGAGAGTGTGAATGTGTGTGAGTGTGTGTGAGACTCTGTGTGTGTGTGTGTTTTCAAGCTAAATTATAGCAGAAAGGGAACAAGGAAGAGAAAAATACAGAACTTGGGAGAAATGATAGGTTAATCGTTGACAACGAGAAGGTAATGTTACTTAACATCTACTTTGCTTCTGTCTTCTCCATTAAGAAAAAATATATATTTAAACTTAAAAGAAGAAAAAATGCAAGACAGAGAATTTAAAGTTAAAACTAGGGATTAATAAAAGCCATGTACTTGTATGTGAATTTGTGGATGCAAGCCAGACAAGATAGATCTCAAGATAAAAATTAAAACCATAACTTAACCTGCACTTGTTCTGTAATCAAAGGGGACATTGGAATATTTAACCCTGCAGAATGGGCACAACCAATCACAGCAAATGCTGGCCTCCAACAGGTGGTGTGCAGATTGCCATGGAATCCCTGCCTGTAATCACAAGAAGCAGATGTCCTGATGGATACACAAAGGACCTGATTTTCCAAAGTGGGGGAGAAGAACTTTAAAATCTATAGAACGAGGTCTACTGAGAGCCATTGCTGCTGTTTATGACATATTTTTATCTTATCTTTGTTTATTTTGTTTTATTTTATGCTTGCTTATTTGTTTTTAAGTAACCTCCTCACCCAATGTGGGGCCAAGACTCACGACCCCAAGACCAAGAGCTGCATGATCTTCCCACTGAACAGGCCAGGTGCCCGCCAACATATTTAAATAGATTATTTATGAACAAGTGGGTGCTGAATGCTGTACACCAGCACGGGGTTGCCAAAAGTCAACCACAAGCATCTTAAACTCTAGCTCTGGGCAGAATGTTCTGCACTTAGCCCCTCTCTGCCCTACAGACTTAGGTTTTATTTCGTGGGAGGTACAAAACCTATGCTGGTTAAATACACAGATCATTGATAGCTGGGAAAAATAGCTAGTATGATACATGACAGATTAAGTGTTAAAAGTTCCATTGCCTAGGTGGATAGACTAAAATAGGCACCAATATCATAAGGGCAATTCATATAAACTTATATTGACTTTAAAAGTCAAAAGTGAAATCAATAAAAATAAAAATCAGTGAACTGATAGTGTTTAGATGATATTAGAGATAATAATGCTATCTTGGACTAAACTGATTAGTGTACAGTATTCAAAAAATGTGTTTATCATTGATCACATCAGATCTGAAATGCTTCTACCTGTAGACAGAACAAATTAAAATGTAAATTAATAAGGGCATCTGTCTGGCACAGTCAGAAGTACATATGATTCTCGACCTCGGAGTGCTGAGTTTGAGCCCCATGTTGGATGTGCAGATTACTTAAATAAAACGTTTAAAATTTTAAAAATATATAAAATAGTATATAAATTAATACATATAGAAATTCTATAAATACATATAATTTAATATATGTAAATTAATAAATCAGACCATATTCCAAGGAAGGGAGTCAGGAGGTAAGCTGGCTTCCAATATATATTTGCTGAATTGTCGGGCAGTTAGATAAGAGCAAGAAGGGATGAAGCCACACCTGGGAACCACCCCCAAGAGCTAACAGGAGAGGAAAGGCACAGCCACAGAGCTGGCTCCGAACCCATAAGGGGATGTCCAAGAGTTGAGCATGAGCACAAGAGATGCAACATAGCCTAAATTCACAGCAAAAGCTTATTAGAAACTCATAAATACATGGTACATACACAAATACATATATTCATACATACATTCATAACAGAATGCATCATGATTAGGTGCACGTGCAGAAGCCAAAATGTGCTATAACTGCCAGCTGTTGATCAAAAATGTCAACCAAAATCAAATTTACATACACAAAGGGCAGGCTTAAAAGGGTGCAGCAACTGTCTGGCTGTCTGTCTTCAGCGGGCAGTAGACTTACCTACTCCCTATTCTGGTCTTGGGCCTCCATGTCTTTGGGGCATCTGGAACAAGAACCAAGCGACCCAGTAGCAGAATGGCTGGATGAACTATTGAAGGGAGGAAGAAATGATCTGTTTGGCTCTGATTTGGTGCCTTCCAGGACCTCACCTGTGCAGAGGCCGTGCAAACTTTTGCAAATAAACTGTTAAGTCTATCGCAGTGGTTCCCCCCTTGGAGTTCCCAACGCTGCTCAGTGAACATACAGAATTACTGTGATTACAAGGCCCTGGGGAATCTGCACCCCACACTACTTTCCAGGCTATTTCATAGCTCGTTACCTGTTGCCACACTGGCCTGTTTTGTTTGTCCAGCGGGCTGGACTCTGGCTTGCCAAGTATTCACACCCGCTGCTGACAGCCGGGACAGCTTCCCCTGGATCTCCACCTGCTCCTTCCTCTGAACCGTATCTCCCTCTGCTTCGTGTCCCACCTGTGTGTCCCCTCAACCAAGAGACCTTCTCTGACTCCTGTAATGCGGTTCACTCCCGCTTACACCGTGTGGCACCGTCTGAATGTTCCTTTACAGGGCTTATCAAAGTCTGTCACCTTCTTGAGTATTTAATGAAATTAATATGTGCTGATTTATGGTATACCTAATGCATGAGGGGTAAGTACCAGGAATGCAGGTTACTTGGTCTGATTTGTCTAGAAGGCAACTACCTTTATTTATTAGGGTCTTAGTAAACATTTGTGGAATGAATAACTAGACCTCTAGATATCTTAGAACCGTAGATCATAAATTTGGTTGGAGGAACATAAGCAGTTTTAAAGATCTATTGAAAACTATGGACTCTTCTCCCTCTAGAAAAGTGACACTATGCCCTATGATGATAATATCAAGGGTCTCCTGATTCCTCAATACTCACTGCTGTCTATAGCTATGTTAGATTTGTTTAAAATATCAGGAACAGAAAAGCTTTTCCTCTAAGGACATGAGTTGCACCCAGAAACTGATAGGAGTAGACATTCTGGCCAAATAGTATTCTGCCAGTTCCCAGTTTATTCAGAGCCTTTGAAACAAATACAGACGTCTCTAAAGGCAGAGTTTCTCTCTCATCACTGGCTCCTGGTTTGGGGTACAGTATGAAAACCTGCCACCCTAGAGTAAGTCCACTGCTGTGCCAGTCAGAGGCCCTGTATGTACCCACTGAAGGAGCAGCACACACATCAGCCTTCTGAACTCAGGTCAGTGCACTTAAATAACACTCTGTGCTTTCATATGCGCTGCGGCACTGAAGCATGGTGGACAGAGCAGTTCTGTGATTGAAGATCCTGTACAAGCAAAACGGTTTATAATAAAGCCTCTGTACTCTCATCTATGCATATGCAAAGGCTTCCATGGGACCTAGACAAGCCAAAGCTCAGCCTGCTAAAAGCAAGCAGGAAACAATGTTTCTGAGGTACCCCAACGTGTCTTTGCTAGAGATCCAAGAAGTGGAATCACATTCACAGATAATTTATGGAAATATGTTGCAGGTCTTCGGGAAAGAGCAAGCAGGCTTTTCTGGTTGATCCTGTTACTCTGCCCTACATCTTCATTAAGCTTCATGGACTTTCTTGGTGCCAATAGGATAAAGTCCATACTTCTCAGCAGAACGTTCAAATACCTCAAGCCAAGGCTTCAGTCTGGCATAACCCCTCCCTTGATACTCTGTCTTGGCTAAATTGTGCTCCAACTTAATGAGAATGCTCACTCTTCCCTGAAAAGAAAGGAAAAGGAAAACGGGTTTGTTTTTTTTTTTTTCTCCCACCAAATTAACAGTATACACATATTTTAAATGTGTTATCTCCTAGAAAAGTGTCACTTTTTTAGAGGGAGAAGAGTCCATAGTTTTCAATAGATCTTTAAAACTGCTTATGTTCCTCCAACCAAATTTATGATCTACGGTTCTAAGATACCTAGAGGTCTAGTTATTCATTCCACAAATGCTTACTAAGACCCTAATAAATAAAGGTAGTTGCTTTCTAGACAAATCAGACCAAGTAACCTGCACTCCTGGTACTTACCCCTCATACATTAGGTATACCATAAATCAGCACATATTAATTTCATTAAATACACAAGAAGGGGACAGACTTCGATAAGCTCTGTAAAGGAACATTCAGACGGTGCTACACAGTGTACACATCTTCGTACTCATGATCCTGAAAAATCCCTCTCTGCACAATAGCTGGATATGTTAAACAAAATATGATAAGCATACTATTTTTTTTTAATTTTTATTTATTTACGATAGTCACAGAGAGAGAAAGAGAGAGAGGCAGAGGGAGAAGCAGGCTCCATGCACCGGGAGCCCGACGTGAGATTCGATCCCGGGTCTCCAGGATCGCGCCCTGGGCCAAAGGCAGGCGCTAAACCGCTGCGCCACCCAGGGATCCCTGATAAGCATACTATTGAAGGCACTTGGACTATGATGTATTTGGATGAGCAAAATTTCATATTTTCTTTAGTCATTTAAAAATGTTTCCCTTTATAATCAATGTTTCTTGTGTCTTATCAAAGAAATTTTTCTTAGTCCCCAGGTCATAAAGTTACTGCTTGTTGTCTTCTACAAGCTGCATTTTTTTTTTTTTTTGCCTTTCATGTTTATATCTACAACACTCCTAGATTTCATTTATTCACAAGCTTTTATTATGAAAATTTAAAAAGGGATGCCTGGGTGGCTCAGCGGTTGAGTGTCTGCCTTCGGCTCAGGTCATGATTCCCGGATCCCACATCGGGCTTCCCACAGGGACCCTGCTTCTCCCTCTGCCTATGTCTCTGCCTCTCTCTGTGTGTCTCTCATGAATAAATAAATAAAATCTTAGAAAGAAAGAAAGAAAGAAAGAAAGAAAGAAAGAAAGAAAGAAAGAAAGAAAGAAAGAAAGAAAGAAAGAAGAAAGAAAATTTTGGGCAGCCCGGGTGGCTCAGTGGTTTAGCGCTGCCTTTGGCCCAGGATGTGATCCTGGAGACCCAGGATGGAGTCCCACGTCAGGCTCCGTGCATGGAGCCTGCTTCTCCCTCTGCCTGTGTCTCTGCTTCTTTCTCTCTGTGTCTCTCATTAATGAATAAATAAAATCTTAAAAAAAATAAAAAGAAAAAATTAAAAAAAGAAAATTTAAAAATATACACTTATGCTGACAAAATAGAAAAATGATCACTGGAAAAATAAAAGGGTGGGGGGGGAACGGGGCTGACTTAGTTGGTGGAGCATGCAGGTCTCAATTTCAGGTCATGAGTTCAAACCCCACACTGGGCAGGGAGTCTACTTTAAAAAAAAAAAGGAAAAAGTAATCATTGGATTATCTGCCTCGTGTTTTCAGCAGTATTAATGTTGTTAACTTATGTGCACTTATGTGTATTTGTTCATTTGTTTTGTTTGAATCATTTGAAAGTATGTTGCAGATGTTCAGATATATTACCTCTATATACATCATCAGTAAGACATATCTTAAAAACAATATATTCTACCTAAAAGATATGATTCCTCCTCAAATATCAATTTTAAGAACCCTAAAATTTTCTCACATTCATTCTGTAATAAAAATCATCCAACAGTTCCTAAACTGACTATAATTTTCTTTCAAACTGGGATTCATTCAAGGTTCATATTTTGATATTGATTGTTAATGTATTTTTCACATCTTTGACTTTAAATCCAGAACAATTCCACTAAAGTACTTTTTTAGGACATCTTTGAAGATACAAGACCAGTTGTCCCGAAGCATAGCCCATATTTTTGTCTCATTGTTTCCTCAATCAGTGGGATTTATCTGATTCTCCTCCCCTACATTTCTTTTTGGGGATGTGAGGCCAAAGACTGGACTAGACAGAGATTTTGTATTTGAGTTAAGGCAGAGGTAACATTTTAATTCTTTTTCCTGATGGATACGCAATAGAATCATCACTATTTATTTAAAAGACCATCCTTTCTTTTTCTATTACTTTGCAGCGTACTTTGTTCTGATGTCTGTTTCTATTTCTTTCCATTGCTCTGTTTACCCTTAAAATAAGCAACATCTAATGTAGCTTTTAATGTGCAATTGTGGGGAATCTTGGGTGGCTCAGCGGTTCAGCGCCTGCCTTTGGCCCAGGCGTGATCCTGGAGTCCCGGGATCGAGTCCCGTGTGGGGCTCCAGGCATGGAGCCTGCTTCTCCCTCTGCCCGTCTCTCTCTCTCTCTATCATGAATAAATAAATAAGATCTTTTTTAAAAAAAAGTCTTTAGTGTGCAATTGTATTTTATAAGTTCTCCTACCCTCTTCAAAAGTGTCTTGACTGTTTTTGACCATTTGCACTTATATTTAAATCTTTTTTTGGCGGGGGGCGGGGGGGATGCCTGGTGGCTCAGTGGTTGAGTGTTTGCCTTTGACCCAGAGGGTGATCCCAGGTCCAGGGATCCAGTCCAGCATCGGGCCCCCTGCAAGGAGCCTGCTTCTCCCTGTCTATGTCTCTGAGTCTCTCTGTGTGTCGCTCATGAATAAATAAATAAATAAATAAAATCTTTTAAAAAAATCTTTTTTCAGATTGTTTTATATTTAAGTTTTTACATTTTAATTCCAGTATAGTTAACATACAGTTTATATTAGTTTCAGGTGTACAATATACTGATTCGGCAATTCTACATATTACTCAGTGCTCATCAAGATAAGTGTCCTTTTAATCCCCTTCACCTATTTCCCCCAACCCCTACCCACCTGCCCTCTGGTGACCATCAGTGTATTCTCTAGAGTAAGAGTCTGTTTCTTGGTGGGTCTCTTTTTTCTCTCCTTTGTTTTGTTTCTTAAATTCCACATATGAGTGAGGTCATATGGTATTTATCTTTCTCTGACTTATTTCACTTAGCAAAGTACCCTCTAGCTCCATCCATGTTGTTGCAAATGGCAATATTTCATTATTTTTAATGGCTGAGTAATATTCAGTATGTGTGTGTGTGTGCATGTGTGTGTTGCTTCCATAATTTGTCTACTGTAAATAATGCTGCCATAAACATCAGTGTGTATGTATCCCTTCGAATTAGAGTTTTTGTATTTTGGGAGTAGATATCCAATACTACAATTACTGGATCATAGGGTAGTCCTATTTTTAACTTTTGGAGGAAACTTCATACTGTTTTCCAGAGTGGCTGTACCATTATGCATTCCCAGTAAGAATGTAAGAAGATTCTGCTTTCTCCACATCTCCACTAACATTCTTGTTTCTTGTGTTTTTTAGTTTAGCCACACTTAAATTTCTTAATCATTTTTTTTCAAATTCCACAGAAATTTAAGAATTTGAGAAAGTTGGGACTTTGGTTGGGATTTCACTGAATCTATAGAATGGTTTAGATAGAATTGACATTCTTACATCATTCTCTTCTAATTCATAATGTGTATACTAAAAATTAATTTAGGACTCTTCAAAAGTGTACCAATTAATACATTTCTCATCAAAGCAACCTAGTATATCTTTTGCTAACTTTATGGCTGCATATTTGATTATGTTACTTTTAAAAATTAAGCTTAATTTTAATGGTTTATAAATAGTATATAGAAATAAAGTGAATTTTGCATTATTTTTTATCTAGTAACTTTGCTAAAGTCATAAAACTATAATAATTTATCGCTAGTTTCTTTTTAAATTATATGTTCACAAGGTGTACTAATGATAATTTCATTTGTTTCTAATCTTTGTACAATAAATTTCTGTCTTTTGGCTTAAATACACTGGTTCATTCTGCCAATGCAATATTGAATTGAGGTAGTAACAGAGACATCCTTTCCTTGAAAATTATTTCAGGGGGTAATGATAAAATATTTCACCATTAAGTATGATATTTGTTGCAGATTTGTGCTAAATATTCTATCAGGTAGAAAAGGTCTCTTCTATTCTCAGTTTGCTGTGAGTTTAAAATATGAATCAATGCTGAATTTCTTCACATGCTTTTTGAAGTACATATTGAGATGGCCACATGACATTATTTTCTTAAAATGGTATATTAATTGCTTGATTTTGAATGTTAAACCATTTTTATTTCCTGGGGGGTGGAGAATTCCAACTTTATATTGCTTAATTTGGTTTACTAATATTTTGTGTAGGATTTTTGCAACTACATTCATGAAAAAGATTTAGCTTATGGTTTTTCTTTCTCATAGTTTCCTTTCCTTGTTACTTTTTTTTGTCCTTGTCACATTTTGATAATATGTTACAGTATCCTTATAACATGATTCAGGATTCTTTCTTCTTTTGCTATCCTCTGGAATATTCTTTTTAAGATTTTAATTATTCATGAGACACACACACACACACACACACACAGACACACAGAGGCAGAGACATAGGCAGAGGGAGAAGCAGGCTCTCTGCAGGTAGCCCGATGTGGGACTAAATCCCAGGGCCCCGGTATCATGACCTGAGCCAAAAGTAGATGCTCAATCACTGCGCCATCCAGGCGTCCCTGGAAGATTTTTTGTAAGCTCTTGATTGTTCTCAAATGTTTGGTAGAATTTACTAGTAGAATCATCTATACCTGGAAAATTATTTGTGGATTTTAAAAACCAAATCAAATATCTTTACACATTAAATTATTGGTCATATTTTGTATTTATTACAGAAAGAAATATAGAAAAGCTACAGTTGTATCTTTTACTAATTTGCCCATTTCATTTAAACTCATATATTTATCAGCATTAAATTGTTCATGATATTTGTTCTTACCCCCTGTTGGATCTGAAGTGATGTCTCCTTGTCCATTTCTTTTTATTATTATTATTATTATTATTATTATTATTAACATTATTATTATTATTAATATTAAAGAAAAGTCTACTTCCAACATGGAACTTGAACTCACAACCCCAAGATCAAGAGTTGCCTGCTCAACTGAGCCAGCCAGGCGCCTTCCTTTTCCATTTCTAATATTAGCTATTTGTTCAGTCTCTCCATTTTTCTTGATCACTATTGCTGCAGAGTTATCAGTAACAGTAATCTTTTTAAAATATTTTGATTAAGTCAGCCTCTTTAGTATATCGGGTTTCTATTTCATTAGTTCTCACTTCTACCGTTACAATTCCTTCCTTCCATTTTCTTTTATTTCCTCCATGTATCCCGTGGGCAGCCCAGAATGGTTGCAGTCATAGTTTTAATATTATTCCGGTCAAAATACTTCCTAGAGTCCAGAAGCAGGCCGTGAAGGACATAGAAACATGGGAAAGGAAGAAAAACAGCACGTTATCTGAAGGAAATCAAGGACACTTTGGAAAGCTATTAGTGTTGGAGGACTCTACCTGGAGGCAAAGATGAATGATCCAACTAATTGAAATGTATTTTCAAAGCACGAAACTTTCTTTCCAAGAGAAAAAATTTTACAATTTCCATTCTCATGTCATCTTACAAACATATGTTATTTTATGGTTCAGTCCTCAGTTTCCAATATTTAGGAATATTCTAGTTATTTGTTAGTTGAATAGTGGCTTAATTGCCTGTAGTCAGAGAATATGGTCTATATCACTTCAGTCATTTGAAATTTATAGACAGTTGGTTTATAGCACAGCATATGGTTGATTTTTGTGAATGTTCCATGTGTGCTTTAATTTTTTTAAAAAAATATTTTATTTGTTCATGAGAGACACACAGAGAGAGAGAGGCAGAGACATAAGCAGAGGGAGAAGCAGGCTCCTTGCAGGGAGCCCAACATGGGGCTCAATCCCGGGTCTCCAGGATCACAGCCTGGGCTGAAGGCAGCACTAAACCACTGGGCCACTCTCCATGTGGCCTTTAAAATAATTTATATCCTGCAGTTGTTGGATGTTCTGTATACGTCTGCTATGTCTAATTTGATAAACGTACTGATTAAATCTCACCTATCATTATTCAATCCTGCTTTTTCTATTACTAAAACACATATGTTAAGTTCTTCCATTGTAATGTGTAGATTTGTATATTTCACTGTAGATTTCTATCCATTTTAAACTCATATATTATTAGTTCTGTTATTAGGTGCTTACAGATTTAGAGTAATTTTATCTTCCTGGTCAATTGTATGCTTAATTGTTACAAAAATTTCTCTAAATTCATGGTTATCCATTTTGCCTTAAAGTCTACCTTGTCTAAAAACAACATAGCTATTTTTATTTTGGTTTATTTTTGCTCTTTCCCATCCTTTCATTTTCAGGCATTATGTATCTCTCCATGTTAGGTGTGAATTTTGTCTCTCTTGTTCTATATCCCATATTCTCTCTTTCTAGTTTTCTTTTGAACTGTTTGGACCCCCACTCCCATAAAGTTGGTAGTTATACACACTGTGATCATTCTTTGAAATTACAAAATATAGTCAGGATATATCAGATCCTAGTCATAAATAGTTACTTTGCCTCTTTTTACCCTCTTTCTAGGCAATGTAAAGACCTCAGAATTTTATAACACTATATCTGCGCTCTTGAATTATATAATTATATGGTATAATCATTGGTATGATTAAACAGAGATACATATTATCTATCTAAATATATAAAGAGAAAGATACTGTTTACATAGTCAATCGTCATAATACATTTACCATGATGGTTAATTTATGTGTCAATTTGATTGGGTAATAGGGAGCCCATAAATTTGGTTAAACGTTATTTCTGAGTGTGTCTGTGACGGTATTTCCAGAAACAAGTAACATTGAAATTGGTAGAATAGGTAAAGCAGGTTGCTCTCCATAATGTGGTGGGCATCATCCCATCTGTTGAAGGTCTAAATAGAAAAAAAGGCTGAGTAAGAAAGAAATCTGTCTTTGAGTTGGGACGTTAGTCCTTTGCCTTAAGACTCAGACTGGAACTTATAACATCAGCTCCCCAGGTTCTCAAGCCTTCAGACTCAAACATCAGCTCTCCTGGGTTCTCAGCTTGCTGATAACAGATCTGAGGACTTCTCAGCCTCCATAACCAGGTAAGTCAATTCCTTATAATCTCTCTCCCTCTCTCTGTCTCTGTCTCTTTGTCTCTGTTTCTTTTTTTTTTTAAATTTTTTTTTGTTTGTTTTATTTATTTATGATAGGCACACAGTGAGAGAGAGAGAGAGGCAGAGACAGAGGCAGAGGGAGAAGCAGGCTCCATGCACCGGGAGCCCGACGCGGGATTCGATCCCGAGTCTCCAGGATCGCGCCCTGGGCCAAAGGCAGGCGCCAAACCGCTGCGCCACCCAGGGATCCCTTTGTCTCTGTTTCTTTATCTCTGTCTCTGTCTCTGTCTCTCTCTATATATATATACACACACACACACAAATATATATATTGATATAGATATCTATATACTGAACAGGAGATAAATATAGATATAAATAGATACAGATATCTATCTATATATATAATTTCAAAGTGGCTTTGAAAATGGATAATGTATAGAGGCTTGAAGAACCTTGAGGTGCATGATAGAAAAAGCCTAGAATGTCTTGAACTAACTTGCAGAAATATGGATGCTTCCAGTAAGGGTGAGAAGGAACGGAGGAACATGTCATGGGAAACTGAAAGGATTCATGAGCCCTTTCTGGCACCACTCCAACCTCTTTCTTCCATTGTCATATCTCTCCTATCTTCTTAGTAAAATCTCCTGCTTCCCTCCCCTAAGAATATGCATGATTGTATTTGGTGCCCATGCAGATAATCCAGATAATCCCTTTATCCCAAGAGCCTAAACTTAATCACATCTGCAAAATCTTTTCCATATAAGATAACATCTGGGTTCCGGGGATTAACACCTGATATCTGTGGGGGCCTTTATTCAGGCTACCACAGAGTCTGGATTTGGGATCAGAACATACTTGAATGAGAGTACCAGCTAGACAAATTACTAGGTCTGTAATTTGAGAAGACATTTATTTTTACTTTGTGTTTATAGCCCTACTTATAAAATGGAGAAAATACTAACCTAGTGATTATTTTGGTGATGCTTCAGTAAGAAAATCTATCTAAACATTCCTGATACTAGTAAACAGGGAGTTAACACAGAATGATTCTCCTCCCTTTTTGTCCTTCAAACTTTGTTCTTTCCTTCCCTCCTTCTTCCCTTTATCTCCCCTCTCCATCATGCCCCTATTTCTCCTTTAACTTCTCCCTATTCGTGCTCTGGCATTCAGTTCCTCCAGCATCCCTTGTTTCCAGTGACTTTGCCCCTGCAGGTCGGGTCTAGGGGGAGACAGAGTTGGCCCAGGATAGGCTGAGACCTGCAGGGACCTCCCAGGCTAGAACTCACGTGTGAACCATTGGCAGTGGGAATCCACAGGGAGCAGAGAAGCTTACCAGCTTCTGTTTGTTGCACCTGACTTGACTTGATGGCTACAGGGACAGAGCTTGTTTTTTAGGTAAAGCTACTCAAGGTCAAAAGGGTCAATTTCTGGGCCTCTGAAAAGCCATAGGTGAATAAGAAGCTAAGATATCCAGGCATTAAAAGTTTAGAGTTTTCCGAGTAAATACTTCCTCTTCCCAGTCTTCTCAAGGCAGAAGTTGGTCAAATTAAATCACCAAAAGATCTGCACCTCTTAAAAGAAGTAGAAATATTAAAAGATATGAAGTGACAAAGGTAGTTGAAGGTGGTCATATTATAGCTCCAAACCCCTGCCAGGTAATAGTTGGATTTGGGCTTGCAGTGTACGAGATGGCATATTCCTTCCTCTCTCAGAAGCTCTGGGACCATGCCTTATTGGGGGACAGCTGGTTCTATGGCAGATAAGTTGCTTAGCTCTTGTGGGTGCCGATGGTGTCTCAGACACCAATGGTTGTGTGTGTGGACACAGGGGCACCTACCTGGAACAAGATGGTAGAAATTATGGACATTAGCATTACCTGGGAAAGAGCTTCACCAAACACCAGAATTATTTCGTGGAGCAGATGAGGGTGGGAATGCTGGCAATAGTGGCAAAGCCCCCAGGAGGATATTATGTCAGCTGCCTTTGTGAAGGCTCTGGATTAGGACCATGGCCAGCCTGGATCTGGGGTGTTTTCAAGGATAAGGCAATAGTAAACATGGACTTGGACAGAAACGTAATAGCAGGGGCACCTAGGCGGTTCAGTGGGTTAAACAGCCAACTCTTGTTTTTGGCTCATGACCTCGAGGTCCTGGAATGGAGCCCCAGGTCAGGCTCTGTGCTCAGTGAAGAGTCTGCTTGAGATTCTTTCCCTCTGCCCCTCCTCCCTCTTTATATTTTCAAATCCTACTCTCACATTTGTGAATTGAGGGACAGGTGCTCCTCCTGCCTCATAGGTAGCCTGGTGGTAAGGACTATACGAACCAGTAAATGAGGAAGCATGACTTACAATATGATGGAATGGCATTATAAACACAGCAGATCCAGGACTGCAGTCTGTGTCTCTCACTTGCCAGGCAGAGAAAGGAGATGCTGGAGTCCTGACAGGGGAGCCCGCATGTACCTGGGAAGATGGACTGGATCTGAAAATTTTTTTAGAGATCAAGCAGAAGCTAAGATCTCTAAGTTGGGGTTCCGGCAAACAAAGAAGTAGTTTTGTTCTGGAACTCAGATGAAGGCATGTACGGAAGCCATACAGAGTTTTGTTTCCTTTTTGATCAAAGAAATTGAGAATGAAGGAGGTTCATAGTGAGCATGGGACAGACACAGGGAATGGAAGAAAAATGAAAGCGGTCAGACAGAACTGAGTTCCTTTCTCTGAACTGAAGCTTGCTTATAGGGATTAGTATGCATTTCTGAGGGCTGCCCTAACCAAGTGCCACTAACTAAATGATTGACAACAATGGAAATGTATCGTCTCACGGTTCTTGAAGCCAGAAGTCTGAAACCAAGGGGTCACCTTGGCCATGCTTCCTCTGCAAGCTGTATGGAAGGAGCCTTCCTCGCCTCTTCCCATGTCTGGTGGCCCCAGACCATCCTCAGCTTGTGGCAGATGACTTTGGCATCTGTCCCCATCTTTACAGGACAGCCCCACATGGCCCTCTTTTTATGAAGAGCGCCAGTCACACTGGGTTGGACTTTATAAAGAGCTTTACTCTACTATGACCTCATCTTAACTAATCACAGTGGCAATCACAGTGGCAACTAATCACAGAGGGTTAGGACTTCACTATGTCTTTTTGGGGAACATAATCAGCCCATAACCCTCTTGTGACCTGGTGCAGATCATTGGTCCCCTTAGGACTCCTGCCTCTGTCCTTTAAACTACTCCATCCTGCTTGGGTCACAGAAACAGTGATTGAGACACCCTGATCTGAGGATCACCCTTTTCTGCCCTAGGCTATTTGTGAAAGGCAGCAGGCCTGATCTGGTCAATTCAAAGCCTGGTGGAGCTGGTTTGGACCTGATCTGTGACTCTGAAGTCTTGTTTGTTAAAATTGTGATCCATCATTTTGAATAAAAATAAGTCAAGAAATCTTTCAGGAAGGATCCCAAAGTATTGGCTCAGATTTTATTTAGAATGTCAATAATTGACACCTCAGTGGGTGGATTTGGGGTGATGGAGCCAGTTCAATCTACCAAAAACATAACATCTATGGAAGGCAGGGCATGCCTGGAAATTTGTCGAGAGTCAAATCCAGAGTGTTCCATGAGATAATTTCAAATCAAAGGTGGAAGAATTAGGGAGGAACCAAAGCATTTTTAACATACGAGTGATATCAACAGGGTGGCTCAGTGGTTGAGCTTCTGCCTCTGGCTCAGGTCATGATCCTGGCATACTGGGATTGAGTCCCACACTGGGCTTCCCCATGGGGAACCTGCTTCTCCTTCTGCCTATGTCTCTGCCTCTCTCTCGCTGTCTCTCATAAATAAATAAATAAAATCTTTTTTTTTTTTTTTTAATGAGTGACATCAACAAAGTTGATCTTTAGAAAATTGGAGCAGAGGCAGAATGTGGAAGAAGACAGACCCAGCGGGAAGGAAACAGGCAAAGGGGCAAAAGCAAAATTCCTGTAAGCAGGTCATGAAACAGGCTCTGGAGGAAACAAGGGAAACTGTAGCTCTGAGATACCCTCCAGTGGACCAGCGATGTGTTCCTCCTGCTCCGGGTGTGCTCCACACCTTCATTTCTCGCTGCTGGAGGCCAGGACCGACCATGCTCAAAGCTTACCAGGAATATTGGAACAGGAGTGTGAGGAGCTGGAGTTTCATTCAGGAGGCCATTGGACCTACTGATATGGTCCGTAATGCAGTGTCTCCTCGTGATTGCAAGATGAGCAAAGGCACACGACTCTGAAGATTTAGTCACAACTGATGATGCATTTGGAAGAAGAACAAGAGATCTACAGCAGGAATCCAGAGTTGGCTTTCATGTCACCATTACCAAACTGTGAGCTCTAATATATCACTTCTCTCTGCTTCTTTTTCTCAAGCATAAAGCTGAGTGTCTGAACGGTTGCTTACCTGTGCCCAGTGCTGGCATGAGTCCTGTAGAGTCATTATTACTGCTCAAAGCAGTCCTAGCAAGCAAACTCTATTAATTACCTCTATTCTACAGATGGGAAAACTAAAGTACAGAGACGTTAACCATTTCTGAGTCAAGAAGCTGGTCAGTGGCACACACAGGTCTTGAACTCAGTGGTGTCTCTGTCACCTCACAGTTGGAGGTTCAGCCATTATTTTGAACTGAGGAGGGGGAGAAGCCAATGTGTGTATAAGTCTGTGCCCAAGGAGGGAGCCTCCTGCAAGTTGCTGTGAATGCCCTGGGTTCTGCAAGGCTTGGTCCCCCTGGCAGGTCTACAGGCCTTTGGGAAGAGCTCAGAAATCTGAGCCAACAAGAAGCTTATGTTGCAAGGGGTTCCCAAGAATTCAACCCCAGCCAACCTTGCCCCAGGAGCAGAGCACGCCTTGAATGTGGACCCGAAGGGCAGGTAGAGGGGCGGGCTGGAAAGGGCCTGACGCCAACAAGGAAGGAGTTATCAGAACATGAGAGACTCTTAACTCTGGGGAACAAACAAGGGGTTTTGGAAGGGGAGGTGGGAGGGGGGATGGGGTGACTGGGTGATGGGCACTGAGGGGGGCACTTGATGGCATGAGCACTGGGTGTTATATGTTGGCAAATCGAACTCCAATAAAAAAAATATACAAAAAAAAAAAAGGAAGGAGTTATCGCCTTAATTCACAAGGAGCTTAGCAAAACTGAGCCGCCCCCAGGGAGCCGCTAAGGGAGGGGGGTGGGGGCAGGAGGGTGGGAGCCACCACTCCCTACCCCTTCACCGATTCCCTTTCCAACAGCTTTCCACTTGCTTCCCGTTAGGGCCTCAGAACAGCGTTTTGGAGCAGGCAAGGCCGAGATGACTGCAGGGCTTTCCAGAGAACAAGAAACTCCAGCCTGTGCCCTTCTGGACTCAGTTTAGGGCTCTATTCCCCAGGGCCTCCCCACTGCGGAGGTGCTCCTCAGCTGTGCCACCTGCATCCACTAGCTCCTGTGTCCCCCTCAGCCATGCCACCTGCACGCACTAGCTCCTGTCCAGGAGACACGGTGCCCTCCAAGGCGTCTGAGACACTCAGGCCCCGCGGCTGGACCTCATCACTAGGAAACACAGTGCGCTGAGACTAAGTGATGGGAGACTGAGGGGCGGGTTGGAGGATTAGTGTCTCGAGCTTGACTGCATGGAAACCACGTGACGATCTTGTTTTAAAAAGCAGATTCTGATTCTGGCTTTTCTTCCTGGACGCGGAGCGAGTACCCGGGGGTCCCAGTCCCTTGGGGAGGGTGGGCACAGTACTTCTGACCCCAAGGAGCGAGGCCTCCCACGCTACTCGCCAGGAGGACTCGCGGGACAACAGGTGCAGGTAGCCTCTCGGATGCCCTGGGGGCGGCGGGGGGGGGAGCGAGGGGGGCTCAGGTGTGTGCACGCGCGTGCACTGATCTGCGATTGGAGGACACCTCTCCACTCCCATCCCCACCAGGGCTTCAAAAGTGACTGAGGCCCCGGACGCACCCGGATCCGTGCGCACCAGCTATGCTCCCGCAACTCCTGGCTTCGGCTCTTTTCCCGCTGCTCCTGGCCGGCCTCGCGCAGCCGACCCAAAACACGCAAAAGATGAAGGTGAGTGTCCCACTGGGGAGCCAGCGGACTGCAGCACCTGGTGACTAGCCTAGCCTCCAGGGATGCGAGGAGTTCTCTCTCGTCCTCTCCAAGGCCGAGAGCACGCCCTGCTCAGCAGACCTGTGCACTGCTTCTTGGAGGCGGGGGCCCTGTGCCTTTAGGAAAACATGAGTCCTGAGGCCCTTCAGGTGTGTGTCAGTGGGCCATATGCTTGGAGGACGATTGCTAACATAAACCGGGGGTGGGGGTGTTTACGTTACAAGAGTGAAGTTACACTAACTAGAGCAAAGTTATGGTGGCAACACATTCGAGGAGGTTCTAGAGGGAGCCTGGACCTCAGGTACCCTGCCTGGGGACAGCTGGCCGCGGGAGAGTCTGCTTCTTTCCTTTTCTGCAGTCACCACCCACCAAGTTTCTGATTCAGCGAGTCTCAGAGAACCAAGAACTTGCCTTTCTTTCTTTTTCTTTTTCTTTTTAAAATTCAAGTTAGGGGGATCCCTGGGTGGCGCAGCGGTTTGGCGCATGCCTTTGGCCCAGGGCGCGATCCTGGGGACCTGGGATCGAATCCCACGTCGGGTTCCCGGTGCATGGAGCCTGCTTCTCCCTCTGCCTGTGTCTCTGCCTCTCTCTCTCTCTCTGTGACTATCATAAATAAAATAAATAAATAAATAAATAAATAAATAAATAAATAATAAATAAAATTCAAGTTAGTTAACATATAGTAACATAATAGTAACATAACAATGTAGTATTGGTTTCAGGAGCAGAATTTAGTGATTCATCAGTTGCATCTAACACCTGGTGCTCATCACAACAGGTGCCTCTTTCATGCCCATCACCCATCTAGCCCATCCTCCACCAACCTCCCCTGCAGCAACCCTCAATTTGTTCTCTTAACTCTGTGAAGTTTTGCTCCCCTCTCTGTTTTTATCTTATTTTTCCTTCCCCTCTCCTATGTCCATCTGTTTTTTTCTTAAATTTTACATATGAGTGAAATCATATATTAGTCTTTGACTTATTTTGCTTAACGTAATAAGCAAAAGTTCTGTCCATGTTTTGCAAATGGTAAGATTCCATTTTCTGATGGCTGAGTAATATTCCATTGTATATATAGACCACATCGTTTTTATCCATTCATCTGTTGATGGACATCTGGGGTCTTTCCATAGTTTGGCTATTGTGGACATCACTGCTATAAACATTGGGGTGCAAGTGCCCCTTCAGATCACCTCATTTGTATCTTTGGAGTAAATACCCAGGAGTGCAATTGCTGGGTTGTAGGGTAGCTCTATTTTTAACTCTTTGAGGAACCTCCACACAGTTTTCCTGAGTGGCTGCACCAGCTTGCATTCCCACCAACAGTGTAAGAGGGTTCCTCTTTCTCCACATCCTCACCAACATCTGTCATTTCCTAAGTTGTTAATTCTAGCCATTCTGACCTGTGTAAGATAATATCTCACTGCAGTTTTGATTTGTATTTCCCTGATGATGAGTGATGTCGAGCATTTTTTCATATTGTCTGTTAGCCATTTGTAGGTCTTCTTTAGAGAAGTGTCTCAGGAACTTGCATTCCTAATATGCCCTGGTGATACTTGTTCAGGTCCTCAAATCACTTTGAGTGCTCTGTTAATGGGTCCCTATGATGTGTAAGATGATGCATGAGAAATGCTCAAAGACCAGCATTCGTAACACTATTTCCTTTTCAGAAATAATAATAATAATAATAAAAGGCAACCTGTGAGAGGACAGCCAGGTCTGTCAGCCACTACTGCCTGGCTAGGGTACAATTTCAGCTGTGGAAAGCCATCTTGTGAACTAAAGGCTGCATTTTTTAGTGTCTGGATCCCTTCAAGCTGGAGCAGAACTGATCGTGGAGTCGGAAAGACCCAGCCTTCCAGCCTAGTTTTCTTGGGATTTGGCATCCCAGCTTACAGGGTGGCATCCATGTAAGAGACACATGCTGGGTGTTGGTGAGCCCAGAGCTAAGATAGCACAAAGGCAGGAGGCATACAGATGACAGCTCTTGCAATGATTTCCATGTGACTTTTTCTATTACGTATTGAGAAGGACAAATAGTAGAATTTTTTTGGCATGGAGCCAAGTTGACCTAGGGGCATGGAGATGACAGCTCCTCCAGCAGGGCTTTCCTAGGCTACTATTCCCGAATATTTGGAGCAACGTGTTTGTGCTCAGATGTGTAGGAATGTATGGACATCTTGCCTGGTGTCCTGATGGCAGATGCACAGACTCAGGAAACGAAAACAGTTTGTTGACCCTGCTCTCTTCAGGAGAGCTTGCCCACCGGCTGTTCCCTTACTGCTCCAGGCAAACTGTTATGGACTGAGATCCCTTGAAACTCACTTCCATTCATTCTACACTTCTCTGACTTTTGTGCACACCTCCAGGAGTGTGGAGCTCCTCAGAAAAAAGCATATTGCCTTTCACGCCAGCTCCCATCTGCCTATTGGCTTTGGCATGTTTGCGGGCAGGAAGCTTCTTCCCGTTGCTTCCTGTCTCACTGTCCCTACCCAGGAGCAGTCAAGGCCACCTCTCCACAATGTAGGGTACAAGAAAGGGTACCAAGGATGGGTTTTTCATCCCAGTGAGCAGCCCACTGGCAAAGCTCTGGGAAGGGCCTCCGTGGGATCCAGATGAGGAGCGTGTTCCTTGCCCTGTTCTGGGGGAAGGAAATTGCAGTTTAAGAACATCTAGATGAGACACTGATGTCAGATTACAAAGATCTCTTAAGAAAATATGAGAAGGGCTGGAGCAGTGGGAGCCTGGTGTCAGGATGCTGAGTGTCAGAGGGTGGAAGAGAGTTGTGTTAATCTTCCAGGGAAGGCAAGATCATCACAAAGTACTTGTCCTGCCACACACACACACACACACACACACACACACACACACACTTTTATAAGATTTTATTTTATTTTATTTTATTTTAAGATTTTATTTTTTAAGTAATCTCTATGCTTAATGTGCAGCTTGAACTCACAACCCCAAGACCAAGAGTCGAATGCCTCACCAACTGAGCCAGCTGGGCACTCCCACAAAGAAAGGGTTTTAACTTACATAACACACAATACTAGAATGTATTTGCCTCGCCATAACTAAAAATATTACTGGAAAAAAGTCTCTTCAGTTCTTAGAATTCCCAGGTATTACATGAAATATCTTTGAGCACTTTGGAGAAGCCCCTGGATGCTGGGAGTTATTGTTTATCTTATGATCACATCATTGTGGTTATTTTTGTTACATTCCAGGTGGATTGCTATAACGGGGTGATGGGCACCATCTATGAGTATGGAGCCCTCACCCTCAACAATGAGGAGTACATTCAGTTCAAGCAGTATGCCGGCAAGCATGTCCTCTTTGTCAATGTGGCCACCTACTGAGGCTTGACAGCTCAGTATCCTGGTAAGAGCTCATGTTTCAATTCTTTTGGAACTAGCTTTGTCAGATGGCCATATTCTAATTCCAGAGGTTTTCCTAATTTATTACTGAGAGGAGAGAGGTGGGGGGGTTAAGTGGTTGTGTGAATCTGTCCCCCTGAATCCTGTCACTGCTCTACTCCTTAGGAGGTCAAGAGAATCATCTTCAGATTTGAGAAATGAGATTCTCCCAAAGATTTAATCAAAGACCACCAGGAACATATCTATCACTGAACAAGTGGTACTTGTTGTTCGATGCCCTGAGGGAGAACACATACTATAGGGAATCATGGAGCTTCTCAGTAAGAAAGTGCTAGAAAGAACTTATTTGAGAATCTGGGCTTCTGTTAGGTACTTTGGGGAAGGATTCAAAGAATTGCTTTACTCTGAATGGGCTGCTGTCAGGAAATGAAATGGGGACAATTCTGTGACCATGATTAAGATATGTCTTAATAAATCATATCTACAAGGTCGGAGGAATAAAACAAGGCTAAAACTGTAGTTGGTAAAGAAGCAGAAGTCACTTATATTGACAAGAATAGGGAGATGCATGGCCATTTTTGCAATCTGGACAAGGTCCCTGTTCTGTGTTAAAACATGATAATGGAGTGGTCTTGTTTTTGTCTTGATCCATCATGATCCTGACATGACCATGATGTATGATGTTGATGTCCTGTGAGACTGTTGACAGAACACCAGGCCCCAGCTGTGACCCCCCCCCCCCCGCCCCCAGGCCCAAAAGGCTAGCTTCCCGGGGCTGCCTGTATCCTCCTCATTGGTGACTTCTGGGAACGATAGCAGATCTTTTGGAAAATGCTCTTGGGTTCCACAGTACCTCCATGTGATGGGGAGATGGAAACGTAGCTTTCTTATGGGTGGTCTTTGGTGTAATGGCTATTTGGAAAGATGCTCCATCTTTCCAAACCTGCCCCGACCTTCTGTGATAACTGAGGTGGATTTTCTTTGTGCACTTGTGGGGAAGAGTTTGGTTTCTCTGTTGATCCAGAAAAGGTTATTTAAAGTTTTAGATGGATTGAAGTAGAGATAAATGCAGTTTCTGACAAGCCACAAACAATTTTTCTGCTTGAGGCCGTGAGGGTGGACCCTCCATGAACCGAATTAGTGCTTTATAACAAGAAACCTCACAGAACCCCCTGGCCCTTGCACCTTGGGAGGACACAGTGAAAAGCCTACCATCTGCAACCTGGTAGAGGGCCTTTGCCAGAACCGCCCCATACTGGCACCATGATGTTGGACTTCCAGTCCCCAGAACTGTAAGAAATAAGTTCTTGTTGTTCATAAGGCCCCTGGTCTACAGTATTTTGTTATAGCAGCCTAAAAGGACTGATATAGAGGGGGCTGCTTGATTAGGCAAAAACTATATTGAAATACCTCTTCCTTCAAAGAACAACAACAACAACAAAAAAAATGGTTCACATTCACCAAAAGAATCTAAAGACTTTTTACATTTAATGGTGAAATTGTGCTTCAAATGATACTTTCAAAAGTACAGATTATAGGAAGAGAATTTCAGGATCACTTTAGATTTATTATTTTTATGGATAACCGTAGGAAACCTGAAAAGCTACAGACTAAATCTTTGCTTAATGTATATAAAATCTCACAGTTTAGTATCAGCAAGTAGGAAATTTCCTTCCTTTAAAGAGTTAAATTTGAAAATATTATAGTAAGTTTAAAAAGTTCTAATATATAGATAGCAGTTCCATGGAATGCAAATTTGCTTTTAAATCTGTTTTAATTTAATTGTTAATTTAAATTTGTCTTGAATAGGAAATATATTCACAACATTGAAAGTTTAAAAGATACCAAAGGATTCAAGAGTAGAAACTTTCAGGGATCCATGGGTGGCTCAGTTGGTTGAGTGTCTGACATTTGATTTCAGCTCAGGCCTTGATCTCAGGGCTGTGAGTTCAAGTCCTATGGTTGGGCTCCATTTTAAAAAAAAAAAAGTGAAAACTTCACATTTTTTCCTTTTGGATAACTACGATCATCAGTTTATGGTGCATATTTTCATAAATCTTTAATGTAAATGCAAGCAAAAATCCCATATACACAAATACACACAACTGATCCTGCATCTTGCTTTTTCACATAATACAATACTCAAATGTTCACCTGTGAACATTCCAGTATGTTATGAGTTTCCTCATTTATTTGATGGCAGAGTTTTCTACTCTGTTGCTATGACATAACTTAGTAAACTAGTACATGAGAATTTTTTAAAATGTTTCATTCTAATTTTACTCCAGATGGAGAAATTGAGAGAGTTGGAACCATTTGCCAGAGGAAGCAGGGTCTGCTAAGTGTTTCTGCCATAGGAAGGACATGTTCTTAATGGTTAAGGAGGAAGGTGGGTGATAATAAGTGAAGACATGCACAACACCAGGAAGGCTCTCTCACTTGAGAATTTTTGGCGGGGAGATCCTGGCAGGTGGAGCTGAGTCTGAGTGGGACTGGCTGGCATTGGTACTGGGAACTGAGAGTGGAGCTGAAGATGGAAACACGGTACAGGTGTAGACGGACAAGGTAGAAACCCTCCAGGCAGTAGTAAAAGTGGAGTGGAGTTTGTAGCCTGGAATCCCAGTGAAGGTCCCAAGGAGATGGCATCAGTCAGATCACTAGAATTGACAAGACGGTAGAGAGTGCTCTGGAGCCAGACTCAGGTATTGGCTCCCTTCCACAGCTCCTAGGTGAGCATACCAAAAAGCGCTCCTGGGAGGATGCCTGGGGTGTCAGATGTGTCATCATGGGGCATAGTTGGGGGAAGGGGGGACATTTCCATTTATTTGCCTTTTCCTGAAAAATTTTTGATCGGTCAATCAATCCACTCCTAAGGTAGGTGGCAGTGGCATTTAAGTTTTAATTTCCTTCAGAATCAAGCAGAAACTCACCCCACCCTACAGGGCTACCCAATCTTTGTAGGAGCACCCCTATTGGATGGTGCAGTGGAGGTACATTGGAAACCACCGCACAAGAGGTATGTTCCTGGAAACCTGCATTCTGGCTTTTTGCTCTGCCTCTCAATCCCTGTAATCTCTTTTTTTTAAGATTTTATTTATTTATTCATGATAGACAGAGAGAGGCAGAGACACAGGCAGAGGGAGAAGCAGGCTCCACATTGGGAGCCCCACGCGGAACCCGATCCCAGGACCCCAGGATCACGCCCTGGGCTAAAGGCAGGCGCTGAACCGCTGAGCCACCCAGGGATCCCCTCAATCTCTGTAATCTTGAATATTTCCCTTACAGTCCTCACTTTATTCATGTGATAAATGAATACATCCAGAGGTCTCTCACTGCTGAGGGTAGGGCTAGAGGCCACGCTACTCATGATGCTTGCTGTCTCCCTACAGAACTGAATGCACTGCAGGAGGAGCTGAAGTCTTTTGGTGTAGTTGTGTTGGGCTTTCCCTGCAACCAGTTTGGAAAACAAGAACCAGGAAAGAACTCAGAGATTCTTTCTGGGCTCAAGTGAGTACTTGCTTAGGACACTGCCTAGGTCCTGGCAGGGTTTCCCTTCCTCCTTCTGCCTGGAGGTTCTCCTCTTCTGGAAACTTCCAGGGCAGGTGGTGGATCACAGGGTTCAAGAACATCATTGTGAGGCTTGCATGCAAACTTGCCCTGCTGGCAATGCTTAAGCATTCATTCTGCCTCGAGTTCCTTGACGGTGACACTAGGGGAATATCTACTGGAAAAGAAGCATAGGGCAAAGGAGGGAATGTGGGGAAATAGAAATGAATTGGGAATCCTGACTGAAAAATAGTGCCCTCCAGTTTTCATGGAATTCTCTGTTGGCTCCATAAAGCATGAGGTCCTGGCCCCTAGAGACCTATTTCCTCACCTTCCCTGTCTTCCATCTCTCCCTCTTTATATCTAACTTCCTTTTGTGATAGAGGTGTGGTGGCCATTACCATCCCTCTTTGTCCTAACTTGGACCCTCTTGGGGCCCCTCTGTTTCATTGCAGACATGTGCGTCCAGGTGGTGGCTTTGTCCCCAATTTTCAGCTCTTTGAGAAAGGGGATGTGAATGGAGAGAAAGAACAGAAGGTCTTTACCTTCCTGAAGGTGAGTGACTATACCTGCCCTGACCAGGTCAGGTAGGTAGAGGCACCCTGAAAGCCTGGGGCTCATTCCTAGGATTAAGGTTGCACTCCTTGGAAAGAAAAGCTCAGATAAGTTCAGGAATCAAGGCAATATCCATTGAGAGGCTTGAGCTTCAAGTATAGGAATCAGAACATGTGGCAGGTCTGATATGAACTGCCGCCCCCTACTGAATGACACTGTCTGTTCATTTGACAGTCAGCCATGGAAGCCCTCGTAGGTGTAAGGAGCTGTGCCATTCAGGGCACTCTCAAATATCCATGGGGCCCAGCTCCTCCCTGAGGGACCCCTATGCAATCAGGGTGACAGACATGGAGCATGTAGAGTGCCATGTGGTAATATACATGTGGACCTGAAAGTCACAGCATGTTTAGAGCTGCAGAAGACCACAGAAGCACTTCGGGTTCTCTGAGACCACTGGTTCCCTCTTGCTGGCCTGCCAAACAAGTCTGGTCCTTGTTGAAATTTTCATCCATCCATGGCAAACTGAAATAAAAAAGACAATGTGGGGGGTTTTCGCAAAATTCCACTTATTGACTATAAAAAGACCATCATTAACTCTGATATTGAATTAATATTTAGTTAAATTGCACAAATTACCATTTGTGTTGCCCAAAAATGGTGATATGATTGATTTTATTTTCTTTAATCTAATACTTACAAATCTGTTAATGTTTAAATTTACAGTTATAGTTGACTTTTGATTTTTCTTATTGTCTATTAAAATAAATGTTGGTTATTCTGCATTAATCTCAAAAAAAAATAGTTGCTGAACTTTTATCAGACTACAAAGCCCTAACTCTGGGAACCATTACTCTAAACCAAAGCATTTTTTTCAGCTAAGAAAACCAAAACTATAGAAATGACTTATCAAAGAAAATGGAAGATATTATTTTACTGAAGCACCATAATATAATCATGGGAAGGGCAGGCAGGGAAAAGAGGAATATTTTCTGTTTATCATCATACTCTCTAGCTCTTGGTTGGTTGATTGCTGATGCATTGAAATCCCTGTGGTTCACTGGGATCCCACCTGATAGTTAATAAATTGAGACATATGATGGTGAGTAGACTCTCTAGGGTTGGGGATAAGACTGGACCACAGTCCTATAAAATGATGGTCTTTTATAGTCAATAAGTGGAATTTTGCGAAAACCCCCCACATTGTCTTTTATTTCAGTTTGCCATGGATGGATGAAAATTTCAACAAGGACCAGACCTGTTTGGCAGGCCAGCAAGCGGGAACCAGTGGTCTCAGAGAACCCAAAGTGCTTCTGTGGTCTTTGGCAGCTCTAAACTTGCTGTGACTTTCAGGTCCACATGTAGATTACCACATGGCACATGTGGTCCACATGTAGATTACCACATGGCAGAAGCAGGGGGAAAAAAACTTCTCTTTTTCTTATCTCTGCTCCAGAACTCCTGCCCTCCAACCTCTGATCTTTTGGGCTCATCAAACCAGCTCTTCTGGGAGCCCATGAAAGTCCATGACATCCGCTGGAATTTTGAGAAGTTCCTGGTGGGACCCGATGGGGTCCCTGTCATGCGCTGGTTCCACCAGGCTCCCGTCAGCACTGTCAAGGCAGACATCCTGGCCTACCTGAAACAGCTCAAAACCGAGTAGAACAGGCCAGAAAGCATCAGCCCCTTGCCCCACACCTAAAAAACATGGTGAACACTGGATCCATTTTACTTTATGTTCCTTCCCACTCGGCATCCCAATGACCGTATTACCCGAGTACGTGTGCACACCAATGTCCATGTGCTCATATGTGTGTTTGAAAACACGGGAAAGAATACCTTTCTCCCCAGCTCCCTACTCCCAAAATATCAAGTTTTTCCACTCCATTCCCAAGGAAAAGCATATTTCAGGGTAGATGGTTCAGACTATACAATATCCCTAAAAAGGCAATCCCCAGAAGTTCTGACTCCATCCTCTCTCCATCCTGAAGGTTTAAAGAAGCAGGAGCTGGCAGCACGACTCCCCAAGATCTCCTTCACAGCCTTTCTCTCTTCCAAGATAAACCTGCGCTGTTAAACTCTTCCTCTCCCAAATAGGCCTTTGCTCCTCTGACACCCTGTAGTTCTCTGTAGGTGTTAGTGCGGAAGCCTGGCCTCATATGAAAGGAGGGCATCTCCATGATGGTGGGTTCCCAAGCCCCTGCGGTCGGACCCTACCAGAGCCTTCTTGGGTGCCTGTCCCTTCGTGCATTCAGGCCACGGCACCTGGGCAGGGATGTCTTTTCATTCTGAAGGATGGGTTTCCCCTCAGCCTGAGCTGCCCCTCCTTTAAACTCCTTCTCGTCACTGTCAAATAAAGAAAATTCTGCAGCAGGTGGGCTTCCATCAGTGTTTCCTGCTCCCAGGTTATGTCTGGGGCATCCTCCTCTGTCATTTTGTCCCTGCTTCCTTCAATACCTGACCTAGCTCCTCAGTATTTTGTTTTTCTCTAACACACTCTGGACCTTTCCCTGACCTTTCCAGAAGGTCAGGTGCGGCTGGCTGCTGGGGAGCTGCTGGGACCTGGAGAGCTGGGGAGCTGCTGGGACCTGGGAAGCTGCTGGGACTGGGATGTAGCCACCCCCTGGACTGGGAGAGAGTGTGGGAGGCAGCCTTGCTTCCTCCAAACAGAGACACAGCCCACCTATAAAATTCCTTCTCACTGTTAGAAATCTAAAACCACATAAAACCAGAAGTAAAGTATGACAAAGCCTCCCCCTAATCAGAGGAGTCAAGAACATGCTGTTTTACCATCACAGTCCTTTATGTGAGATGATTTCAGGACAACAGAAACTAATAACACGAACTAAACTTGTATGAGGAAGTGAAAGAAAATAGCTGCTTTTCTTATCCCTTTCAAAACTACTTTGGACATATTTCAAATACTTTTTAAAGTTTTTGTACTTTAAAATATTATTTTTCACTTGAAAAGTAGAGGGAATTTAAGTATTAGCGGTAAAGTGAAACACAAGTCCTATTGTGTACCAAATAGAAATGATCCCTGCCTTAACCCCTAGATAGCAGTGTGAAAACTGACCAAGCCAGGGACACATGGGAAGTGATTCAGATTTGGGGACTCCAGCTTCCAAGATGAACACAGGCACCCCTGAAGCCCTGGGACCAGTAGTGTTCACGTGGTCCTCGAGGAAGATGTGGCATTTACATGGTAGCTGCCACAAAGGAGGAAGCTGGGGTCTTGCCTCCAGGAGGGGGCTGCTTCTAAAATTCAGAGGCAAAAAAGTAAATAAATAACTCATAAATAAAATTTAGAAGTGGTAGACACATATGGAAAATATTTCCAAACGTTTGGACATTTTATCTTCTTGAAAGTCTAGGAAGGAAGGAATCTCTGGCCGTGTGTGGCCATAGCCATGAGGTGTGGGATTTCTATGGGCCTGGCAAGCACCAGGGCAGCTATGAGGCCATGAGGGGCTCCAGAGCCAGCCGGCAGTGGTGTTGAGTAAAGGTGTTTCGTTGTTGAGTTTCTCCTAAGTCTCTGATGTCCTGAGAACCCCCAGGACCTCAGTAGTCCTCAGAAGGGATCCAAATCCATTATTTCCAGATCCGAGTTATTAGGGTCCGGGAGGATGGGGCCATGTAGTGTAGATTCAGCCTAAACCCAAGAACTGTATTCTCTGAGTCAAAGTTACTGCTCCAGGGGAGCAGCCTCCTTGAATCCATGGAAAAGTCTCGAAGTAATAAGGAAGAGTGCTCAGCCTCAACCTGAATGCATTGTGTTGAGGATCTGCCAAAGGCTCCATCCTGAGCAGCTCTGACAGCTCTAAATTCTGATCTCCTGGTGCCCACCACGGGCTGACCCTGAACAGAAAACCAATGTTAAACTGGGCACAGCCCAGATCAGAGAAGTGCGAAATAACATCCTTGCATAGGGAGGTGAGTGTCCTGGGGGGCAAGTGTGGGGCAGCAGACCTGATCA
This sequence comes from Nyctereutes procyonoides, assembly GCF_905146905.1. Classification (NCBI taxonomy): domain Eukaryota; kingdom Metazoa; phylum Chordata; class Mammalia; order Carnivora; family Canidae; genus Nyctereutes; species Nyctereutes procyonoides. Next base: position 534,311 of record NW_026575043.1, read on the forward strand.
GAATGATGCCCATGATGATGAGAATGTAGATGTCTTATAAAGGGACAATCAGAGATAAAGGTTTTCCACTTCTCCCTTGATCCCTTGCTCACCAACCCCTATAACAGAGCTTGATACCAAGGAAAGCCACAACCTTCCAGGAGCAAGCAGAGTGCCCAGGACAGTCTTGGGAGCTCCAGCCCGCCAAAGTAGTTAGAACCTTACTGTTACTGTCATGGTAATCATCATTACCTCACTGGCACTATTATTGCTGCCAATTTTTTTCTTTGAACCAGAGGTTCCCACAGACTATCATGCAAATTAGATAAACCTGAGCTAATTAATTCCAAAACTAGGGTTTTCCCATACATCTACCCCATAAACCACCGAACAGGTGTCTAAAATGATGAATGCCCAAAACCTTTGAGAGGGTCCCTGGGCAGGACAGGCAGGTTCTAAAGTCCAGAGAACCAGGACTCAGGCCCTCGCTAATAATTTATTCCCAGAGTTTCAAAGCATCCACTCCTGGAGGGAGGCCCCAACAGTTTCCCTCATGGTGATTACTGCATAGATGCCATGCCTTCCCTGAGGACCATGTAAACACTGGGAGCTTCTGGCCTTTAAGATTGCTCATGTTGGTTCTGGAAGCTGAAGCCCCCAAATCTGAGAAAGAGAGGGCCAAAGTCCATCCCAGAGGACATCAGGTGTTATCCTGTGGTCTCAGAAATACTCAGTAAACAGAAGCTGAGACTAGGATTCAGGCAAACACAATTTCCTGAGTGGTTCCAGAAGCAAGAAATCAGTGAAGCAGGAAGGGGCAGAAGAAGAAAGAAGATAACATTAGATTTCTGCCAGAGCTTAGCTTCAGAATAAATCACACAATTTTATTCCATCTTGAAGGCAGAGGGCTGGCCTTGTGTAAGTCAGATTGGTCAACTATTGGCTGCAGAATCACCCACGGGCCCCAGGGACATAACCTCCCAGAGCAGGTGGCCCCTTTGGCAAATGAAACTCTGAAGAAGGGGCAGCTGTGAGCCACTAGCAGCCAAAACTCAGCATAGTTTGGGTGGATGCACTGTCTATGTAAGGCCCTGGAGGCTACCTGTTCCCCTCCACAGATAATTCATTATAGCACAGGTCCTCATTCACTCATATTTTCCCTTTCTCGTCCTCTATCAATAGGGAATTAATCTCCAAGTGATATCCTCTGACCACCAGCAACAGCATCACCAGAGAACTTGTTAGAAATGCAGTTTTTAGATCCCTCCCAGACTCGTTGAATCAGCAGCTCTGGGGGTGAGGACAGCAATCTCTGTTTTAAAAAGCCTTCCAGGTGATCCTAGCACATGCTACAGTCTGAAGACCACAGCTCCTGGGAAGGGAGGGTCTGCAGAAAATATTGTCATTTTGGCACAGGAGGAATGAGGAGAATTTCTCCTATACTTTTTTTGGTTACCGAAGCTCTGCTCAGTGTTGGCCACACTGCATCCCCACTCAGCCTAGGACCCCAGTGTTCCTAGGACCCCAGGGTTGACACGGACAATTCAGCCAGCCCCTTGGCTTTAGTGACATCAGTCTCTGACCTTTGTGGTTTCCAGGTGGGTCCGAATCCAAGGTGTGGTGTATTATCTGACAGACTCCTTCCTTGATCAGACCTTGGTCAGGCTCTTCTGGTCCCCTTCTCCACCAGGTTTTGACTTCAGCCAGCCTTTACCAAGAATCCTGCTCCGTCAGTTTATCCTTCTGCCCTTGATATGTCATCTGGTGGTATTCTGTCCATTGCTCTCACTCTGCCTATTAGCTGTAGGTCCCCAAGTGTCCCTGTTGTGTTCAGAGCTGAGTTCAGCCTTGCTCTCCTACTGCCATACTTGCTCTCTGTGGCAATTGTCTTAAAGTCTTCATTACTGTTTTAACAAGTCAAAGCAATTTCCCTTTAACACATCTTCCCATAGACTCAGATGTATGTTGTGATTTGTAGCCAAGTCTCACCTCCTGTTCTCCCTTCACCCCCTGCTGCCCATTCATCCATTGCTCTGACTAGAAGTTTTCTCTTGCCCTGTCAAGTTTCAGGCCAGAAACACTCTTTTCTTTGAATCTGGGAAGCTCCTGATAGAGATTCTGCTCCCCTCCCCATCCCCTAAATTTTCCCTATGAAACCATACAGACTATCCACCCTTTTATTCCTCTGCAAAAAAGGAGAGAGTGACATACTTTTAATTCTTTCAGATGCCCTTTGGCCTCTGAAATGCAGTGGTCTCGGCTCTGTGTGAAGCATTTCATATCCTCAGGGCAACAACTGGAGCATACATACAGCTCAAATCAATTTTTAGATGATCATTTCAGAGGAACTAAAGAATTAAGATAACAGAATCTTTTCTTTTTTTTCAGATATTTCTCTTTCCAATTTCCCCTGTTTATATCCTTTGCGTCCAACAGACAAATCAATAGGAAATGAAATTGTCACCAAATTATTTTTGGAGAACCTGATACTCTAATACCTTAGCCTCATACCCTATCCCTAACAGCCTGAGCCTAGGGACTCCTATGAACCTCAGAATTATTCACATACAGGACAGTGGGAGCCTACTCTAGAAATACAGAACACTCAGCTTGATGGGTTCATGAAATAGGAATTTGCTATATTATTTGATAATATTCTGATATGGAAAATGGGAACACAAATTGGATGGATAAAGCCTATATGGATCATAAGCTAGTAGCTTTATGAGATAAAGGGGAAAATGCATAGGATGTGCAAAATACAGATAATTATTAAGCAAGTAAGCAAGTCGCTGGTGAGAAAGGCAGAATTCATAAATTGTGTTAAATATAGATAGTAAGTACATTAGTAACTTGCAAGATACATTAAAGATAGATGGAATGCAAGGATTATATGATGCAACAAATTGGAGTGTTACTTAGAAAGTAGTAGAAACATGCATGGTAATCAAAACTAAATGACATTCAGCAAGGCAATTTTTCTATTCCCTTTTTAGGGAGAACTGAGTCTCAAACGATGACTTCCCACCAAAGGAGGGGAAATCATTTATGACTTTGTCTGTTTAAATTAAAGAAAATAAATTTTAATTAATCAGCATGTTCTAAGGGCTCTAAGGGTATCTTCTGTCTTCAACACATATTCCTAATTTGTGAAGTTATGTAGAAACCATGCTCTTGATATCTGCCATCAAGTTCTCCGGAAGTCAGCCACTTTATGCCAGTACATTTTTGCAAACCATGTCTACAAACCCTAGCCAAAGTGTGAACTAACTTTAAACTTTCTATTTCTTTCTATTTCTATTTCTTTCTATTTCTACTTGTCTTCTCTCAGTCTAAGAGACAATGGGTAGTTGATGCACATCTGGCATTAGATACATGTGATATAGGGCCCAGGGAAAAAAGACTGTGCCAGATGCTCCATAATTGGTTGTTCATCAGGAACCAAAGCTCACACCCATCCCACATGTTAAGAGGCACTGTCAGTCAGGGGTCAGAAAGTAGCATGGATTTGAGGATGAAGGGCTTACCTTGGAATTTCAAATGCCATGGGGCTATGGCTCACTCTGCCCCTTACAGTTCCACCAATCAGGTTGCCCAATGGCTACAACTCCCTCTATGAAAAAAAGAACAAACTCTGGACACTGTTCGCCATTGATTAGGATTGATTTTTATAATTTGGGGGGCAAATTCAACTATACCTTATGGTAAACTTGATCTAGAATTTTTTGTCCAGTCAAAGACTCAGATTTGTATCTATATGGACTATAAGCTTCTCTAGAGACAAAACAAGTAACATTTTTAAACTAGAATTTTATCTTTGGACTCGTTGGCTTATTGATGAGTTAACTGAATTTATAGTAATAACTCTCAGTCAAATCAAATTATGATTTCACGATAATAGGTTATACTTAGAATGCTCTATGAATGCTGTGATTGCCACAATTAGGAAAGATTTCTTATTTGAGCCTAAACAGCAAGTGACACTATATTCACTTGATGAATATGAATGAACTATTCCCTCCCTCATGAGGAGGGAATGAATGAAGGAAAGTCATCTAGAGTGATTCTCTAGTTTCTAGATTGTGTTGATAACAAGGAGAAAAGTAATCATTGGAAGGACCTGATGAGTTCAAGTCTCTGTGGTGGAAATGACTTACAGGCAGCTGTCTATCATCCTATCAAATTCTAAATAAGTCTATGTGAGAAAGATATTTAGAAGACATCAGCATATTCTGGATAGTTTAAAGATGTGAATTATGGAATCATATGGATATTCTCTCAGAGAGGAAAGTAGGAAAATGAAAGAAAACCTAGAAAATATCAATATTAAAAGGATAATTCTTGGGGCACCTGGGGGGCTCAGTTGGTTAAGCATCTATCTTTGGCTCTGGTCATGATCTCAGGGTCCTGGGATGGAGTCCAGAGTGGGGCTCCCTGCTCAGTGGAAAGTCTCCTTCTCCCTCTCCCTCTGCCCCTCCTCCCTGCTCATGCTCTCTCTTTCTCTCTCTCTCAAATAAATACATAAAATCTTTTTTAAAAAATAAAAGGGTAGGAGCACGTGGGTCACTCAATTGGTTAAGCATGGGACTCTTCCTTTTGGATCAGGTCATGCTTTGGGGATCATCAGATTGAGTCCCACATGGGGCTCCCTGCTCAGCATGGAGTCTGCTTGAGCTTCTCTCCTTCCTCTGCCCCTCCCCTGCTCACACATGCATTCTCTCTCTTTCTAAAAACTAAGTAAATAAAATCTTTAAAAATTAATTAATTAATTAATTAAAAGAGTGAGTCTCCCACTTACACCAGATATTCAGGTTAGAAATATATTTTATTCAAGTCTCTGGGGAGTTTTGGGCCAGAATGAGAAATTCCATTCCCTTAGAATTTCTCTACAAAGATACACATTAGATATACTCAATATCTCAATTTCAATTTTTTCCAGCATTTTAAAATTTCAAATCATAATTTGAAATTACTGAAAGTTATAAGTGGAGACACAAAGATTTCTGTCTGGTGGAAAGAGGGAAAGATGGTGGAGGAATAGGGGTCATCAACTCACCCAGCCCCACCAACTTACCTAGATTACTTTCAAACCATCCTGAACACATACGAATTTGACCTGAGATTTAAAGAGAGAACAGCTAGAACTACAAAGAGAAGGATTTTCGCTTCTAGCAAGGTGTGTGTGTGTGTGGGGGGGGGGGTAAAAAAGAATCAAGTGGGGGAGGGGCCCCGTGAGGAGCCGGGCTAAAGCCAGGCTGCAAAAGCCTCCGGGACCGGAAAGCCCAGCCTCAGAGAAGCAGGAACTTTAAAAAATCTGCACCAGATTCTTCCCTGATGGAAAGGCACTTAGCAGGGAAATCGGAGCAGAACTACAGCAGGGGCAGTGGAGCCTCCAGTTTTCCGGAATCACTAACAGAAGTAGTGCGCCCCCCTCTAAACTGCGCCACAAACCTCGGGCGGATCTCAGTAAAGGGCTGCAGCAGGGCATGGGGAGAGGCCGGTAGGTCAGGCAGGCGGCTCCCCATGGAGGGGTCTGCGCCCTGCTGTCTTTGGGAGCCGTGCTGGGAGCATGATTCCAGGCCCCGAATCCCAGGGCGCTGGGTGGACACAGTCCACGATCCTGCGTTCCCCCCGCCGGCCCCACAGGCGGAGGCGGGGAGGGCACAGGACAGCGAGGACTGTCCTGCCGCCCAGGGCCCCCAGGTTGTGCAAATCAGTGCCCCCGCCAGCCTGGGAATATCTAGGCCAGTGCGGACTGGGAGACTGTGGTAGTTACTGCGGAAGCTGACTCCAGAGCTGGAGAGCTGGCCCCCGCCAGTGTTGTTGTTTCTCTTTGTTTCACCCAATGCCTGGGAGGGGCGGGGCGCCAGGGAACAGAGGCCTCAAGGGGTAAACAGCTCCCACTGAGCCCCGCCCAGCAAGGGGCGGGGCATCTCCCGCAGGTGCACACACCTGAAAATCAGCACAGCAGGCCCCTCCCCCAGAAGACCAGCTGGAAGGACAGGGGAAGAGTAAGTTCTTGACCAAGAAGTGCTAGAAAGCTCCAGGGGGAGTTGAAGGATTTATAGTATATAGAACCAGAGGGTACCCCTCCTATTTTTTTCTTCCTTTTTCGAGGACAACTCATTTTTATATCAGACTGTAAATTTTCAATTTTTTTCTCTTTTCCCACCTTAACTACAATATTTTACCACTTCTTCATTTTTAAGATTCTTCCTTTTTGACTTTCATATTTACACAATTAACAGGTCCTAGATATATTTTCCACTTCTAGATTCCCTTCAACACACTCAATTTTGGGAGATATACGAGATATGTTTTTTTGTTTGTTTGTTTTGTGTTTTTTGTTTTCTCTGCCTCATTTTGTTCTACAATGGCAGAAGTTAATACCTTCTAAAACATGACCAGCATGCACCCAGAACCAAGTGGTATACCGTGCTGGTTCATTCTGTGAGATTCCTCATTCCAATTCTGCCCCCCTGTTTTATCTCATTTATGTTCTGGTGGTCAATGTTGGGGCCTTCTACAAGTATTTCTGGTTTATATAAATTTGGGACTGAGCATCTTCTAACATACAGAACTTATACTCAGAAAAAATAGGATCCCCTTTTAGAGCCCCTCAGGTAGACTACATTCTCCCTCCACTACAACTTTGACACCACCACCATCTCCTAGTCCCCCCCCCCTTTTCTTCTTTTTTTTTTCTTTTCTTTTTTTTTCTCTTCTTTGTTAGGATTCTTGGCCTTTTATTTTTTACTACTTTGTTTTAAAATTTGTTTTTCACTTTAGTGGTCCTTTTGTTTTGTTTCATTCTGATCTTTGTTTTCAATTTCTGGTCCCTGACCTTGACAGAATCATCTAGGGTGAAATTCACTTAGGTCGTGGTTTATATTCTTGACTCAACCCACTCATACAGCCACTCTGCACTGAGTAAAATGGCTAGAAAGAAGAACTCACCACAAAAGAAAGAATCAGAAACAGTACTCTCTGTCACAGAGTTACAGAGTTTGGATTACAATTAGATGTCAGAAAGCCAATTCAGAAGCACAATTATAAAGCTACTGGTGGCTCTGGAAAAAAGCATAAAGGAATCAAGAGACTTCATGACTGCAGAAGAATTTAGATCTAATGAGGTCAAAATTAAAGATCAATTGAATGAGATGCAATCCAAAATGGAGGTCCTAACGACAAGGGTTAATGAGGTAGAAGAAAGAGTGAGTGACGTAGAAGACAAGTTGATAGCAAGGAAGGAAGCTGAGGGAAAAAGAGAAAAACAATTAAAAGACCATGAGGAAAGATAAGGGAAATAAATGACAGCCTCAGAAGGAAAAATCTACGTATAATTGAGGTTCCAGAGAGCATTGAGAGGGACAGAAGGCCAGAAGGCATATTTGAACAAATCATAGCTGAGAACTTCCCTAATTTGGGGAGCAAAACTGGCATTCAGATCCAGGAGATAGAGAGGTCCTCCACCCAAAATCAATAAAAACCGTTCAACACCTCAACGTTTAATAGTGAAACGTGAGAATTCCAAAGATAAAGAGAAAATCTTTAAAGCAGCAAGAGACAAGAGATCCCTAAATTATATGGAGAGAAATATTAGATTAACAGCAGACCTCTCCACAGAGATCTGGCAGGCCACAAAGGGCTGGCAGGATATATTCAGGGTACTAAATGAGAAGAACATGCAGCCAAGAATACTTTATCCAGCAAAGCTCTCATTCAGAATGGAAGGAGAGATAAAGAGCTTCCAAGATGGGCATAAACTGAAAGAAAATGTGACCACCAAGCCAGCTCTGCAAGAAATATTAAGGGGGGCCCTGTAAAACAAAGAGAAAGCCCAAAGAAATAATCCATAAAAACAGGGACTGAATAGGTATTACGATGACACTAAATTCATATCTTTCAATAGTAACTCTGATCATGAATAGGCTAAATGATCCCATCAAAAGACATGGGTATCAGACTGGATAAAAAAGCATGACCCATCTATTTGCTGTCTACAAGAGATTCACCTACACCTCCTTAGGTGTACCTAAGGACACCTACAGCCTGAAAATGAAAGGGTGGAGAACCATTTACCATTCAAATAGTCCTCAAAAGAAAGCTGGGGCAGCAATCCTCATATGAGATAAATTAAAGTTTATCCCAAAGACTGTAGTAAGAGATGAAGAGGGACACTATATCATACTTAAAGGGTCTATACAACAAGAGGACCTAACAATCATGAATATTTATGCCCCTAATGTGGGAGTTGCCAAGTATCTCAATCAATTAATAACCAAAGTTAAGACATAATTAGATAATAATATACTAATAGTAGGAGACTTCAACACAGCACTTTCTGCAAATGACAGATTTTCTAAGCACAGCATCTCCAAAGAAACAAGAGCTTTAAATGATACACTGGACCAGATGGATTTCACAGATAAATACAGAACTTTGCATCTGAACGCAACTGAATACACATTCTTCTCAAGTGCACATAGAACTTTCTCCAGAATACACCACATCCTGGGTCACAAATCAGGTCTTAACTGATACCAAAATATTGGGATTGTCCCCTAAATATTTTCAGACCATAAGGCTTTGAAACGAACTCAATCACAAGAAAAAATTTGGAAGAAATTCAAACACGTGGAGGTTAAAGAACATCCTGCTAAAAGATGAAAGAGTCAATCAGGAAATTAAAGAAGAATTAAAACGATTCATGGAAATTAATGAAAATGAAGATACAATCGTTCAAAATCTTTGGGATACAGCAAAGCAGTCCTGAAAGGGAAATACATCGCAATATAAGCATCCCTCAAAAAAATTGGAAAAAACTCAAATACACAAGCTAACCTCACTCTTAAAGGAACTGGAGGAAGAACAGCAAATAAAACCTAGTAACCCAGCAGAAGAAGAGTTAATAAAGATTTGAGCAGAACTCATTGAAATAGAGACCAGAAGAACTGTAGAGCAGATCAACAAAACCAGGAGTTGGTTCTTTGAAAGAATTAATAAGATAAATAAACCATTAGCCAGCCTTATTAAAAACAAAAGAGGGGCAGCCAGGGTGGCTTGGCGGCTTAGCGCCACCTTCAGTCCAGGGTGTGGTCCTGGAGACCTGGGATCAAATCCCACATCAGGCTCCCTGCATGGAATGGAGCCTGCTTACCCCTCTGCCGGTGTCTCTGCCTCTCTCTCTCTCTCTCTCTCTCTCTCTCTCTCTGTCTGTGTGTGTGTGTGTGTCTATGAATAAATAATTTTAAAAATCTTAAAAAAAACAAAAGAGAAAAGATTCAAATTAATAAAATCACGAATAAAAGAGGAGAGATCACAACCCATACCAAGGAAATACAAATGATTTTTAAAACATATTATGAGCAGCTATACACCAATAAGTTAGACAATCTAAAAGAAATGGACACATTTCTGGAAAACCACAAGGTACCAAAACTGGAAGAGGAAGAAATAAAAAACCTGAAGAAGCCAATTACCAGGGAAGAAATTGAAGCAGTCATCAAAACCTTCCAAGACACAAAAGTCCAAGGTCAGATGGCTTCGCAGGGGAATTCTATCAAACATTTAAAGAAGACCAATACCTATTCTACTAAAGCTGTTCAGAAAGATGGAAAGGGATGAAATACTTCCAAACTCATTTTATGAGGCCACCATCACCTTAATTCCAAAACCAGACAAAGATCCCACCAAACAGAATTATAGACCAATATCCCTGATGAACACAGATGCAAAAATTCTAAACAAGATGCTAGCCAATAGGATCCAACAGTACATTAAGAAGATTATTCACCATGACCAAATGGGATTTATCCCTGGGATGCAAGGCTGGTTTCAACACTCATAAAGCAATCAACATGATACATCATATCAACAAGTGAAAAAAAACAAGAACCATATGATCCTCTCAATAGATGCAGAGGAAGCATTTGACAAAATACAGCATCCATTCCTGATAAAAACTCTTCAGAGAGTAGGGATAGAGGGAACATTCCTCAGCATCTTAAAAGCCATCTACGAAAATGGGGAAACACTAGGAACATTTACCCTAAGATCAGGAACACAACAGGGATGTCCACTCTCACCACTGCTATTCAACATAGTACTAGAAATCCTAGCGTCAACAGTCAGACAACAAAAAGAAATAAAAGGCATTCAAATTGGCAAAGAAGAAGTCAAACATTCCCTCTTTGCAGATGACATGATACTGTACCTAGAAAACCCAAAAGCCTCCACCCCAAGATTGCTAGAACTCATACAGCAATTCGGCAGTGTGGCAGGATACAAAATCAATGCCCAGAAATTGGTGGCATTTCTATACACTAACAATGAGACTGAAGAAAGAGAAATTAAGGAGTCAATCCCATTTACCATTGCACCCAAAAGCATAAGATATGTAGGAATAACCCTAATCAAAGAGGTAGAAGAAATGTACCCTAAAAACTACAGAACACTTCTGAATGAAATTGAGGAAGACACAAAGAGATGGAAATATTCCATGCTCATGGATGGAAGAATTAATATTGTGAAAATGTCAATGTTACCCAGGGCAATTTACACATTCAATGCAATCCCTATCAAAATACCATGGTCCTTCTTCAGAAAGTTGGAACAAATCATCTTAAGATTTGTGTGGAATCATAAAAGACCCTGAATAGCCAGGGGAATATTGAAAAAGAAAACCAGAGCCGGGGGCAATCACAATGCTGGGTTTCAAGTTGTACTACAAAGCTGTGGTCATCAAGACAGTGTGGTACTGGCAAAAAACAGACACATAGATCAATGGGACAGAACAGAGATCCCAGAGATGGCCCCTCAACTCTATGGTCAACTAATATTTGACAAAGCAGGAAAGACTATCCGCTGGCAAAAGGACAGTCTCTTCAATAAATGGTGCTGGGAAAATTGGACAGCCACATGCAGAAGAATGAAACTAGACCATTCTCTTACACCATACACAAAGATAAACTCAAAATGGATGAAAGATCTAAATGTGAGACAAGAATCCATCAAAATCCTAGAGGAGAACACAGGCAACACCCTTTCTGAACTTGGCCACAGCAGCATCCTGCAAGATACATCTATGAAGGCAAGGGAAACAAAAGCCAAAATGAACTATTGGGACTTAATCAAGATAAAAAGCTTCAGCACACCAAAAGAAACAGTCAACAAAACTAAAAGACAACCTATGGAATGAGAGAAGATATTTGCAAATGACATAACAGGTAAAGGGCTAGTATCCAAGATCTATAAAGAACTTATTAAACTCAACACCCAAGAAACAAACAATCCAATCATGAAATGGGCCAAAGCCATGAACAGAAATCTCACAGAGGAAGACATAGACATGGCCAACATGCACATGAGGAAATGCTCCGCATCACTGGCCATCAGGGAAACACCAATCAAAACCACAATGAGATACCACCTCGCACCAGTGAGAATGGTGAAAATTAACAAGGCAGGAAACCACAAATGTTGGAGAGGATGTGGAGATAGGGGAACCCTCTTGCACTGTTGGTGGGAATGTGAACTGGTGCAGCCACTCTGGAAAACTGTGTGGAGGGTCCTCAAAGTTAAAAATAGAGCTACCCTATGACCCAGCTATTGCACTGCTGGGGATTTACCCCAAAGATACAGATGCAGTGCAAAACCGAGACACCTGCACCCCAATGTTTATCACAGCAATGTCCACAATAGCCAAACTGTGGAAGGAGCCTCGGTGTCCATCGAAAGATGAATGGATAAAGAAGATGTGGTTTATGTATACAATGGAGTATTACTCAGCTATTGGAAATGACGAATACCCACCATTTGCTTCAATGTGGATAGAACTGGAGGGTATTATGCTGAGTGAAATAAGTCAATCGGAGAAGGACAAACATTATATGGTCTCAATCATTCGGGGAATATAAAAAATAGTGAAAGGGATTAAAGAGGAATGGAGAGAAAATGAGTAGGAAATATCAGCGAGGGTGACAGAACACCAGAGACTCCTAACTCTGGGAAAGAACAAGGGGTAGTGAAAAGGGAGGTGAGCAGAGGGATGGGGTGACTGGGCAGTAAGGGGGGCATTTGATGGGATGAGCACTGGGTGTTATGCTATATGCTGGCAAATTGAACTCCAATAAAAAAGAAAGAAAGAAAGAAAGAAAGAAAGAAAGAAAGAAAGAAAGAAAGAAAGAAAGAAAGAAAAAAGAAAAAAAAGAAAAAATATATATATACAAAAACCCCACAAATATTTCTGTCTTTTAATATTTATATTTTAAAAGAGGAACATTTTCATCCTGCAGAAGAAACAGGTAGATAGATACAATTAATAATTGGCTTTAATTCATCATTCTCAGTCCAGGAACTAGCAATGGACAAAGAAATAAGTAATATTATAAGAAACTTAAAAAACAAGCAATAAAACTAACCTTATAAATACAATGAAATTATTTCCAAAAAATATCTTTTAAAATTGCCTGTGGAATTTCATAACTTGACTCTATATATATATATATATATATATATATATATATATATATATATTTCTTTTTTAGAAATAGATATATGAATAGATGAGAGATGTCTTTTTTTGAGAGATGTCTTAAGTAAAAATCAAATACCATTTATGACTTTATACATCTGTATCTGATGTTCTAAGTGTAATGAATGACAGAGTTTAGGATAATATAAATTATCAATATTGATGTGATAATAATAACGAAAAACATTGACTGAAAGCTTTCCTGTGCCAGGGAGTGTACTAGGACAATAGAGGCAGTGGATCGGTTAACTTTTTTAGTATTGTTATCTCTCAACAAATGAGGACACTGAGAATAACAGACACCATAGGACATGCCGTTTCATTCTTATAGAGTGTTAACCTCAGAGGTAAATGAAGAGGGTATCAGAGCTCTTTACGTTTCTAACCCCCATAAAAACGCTCATTCCCTTATGCAAGTTCCATCAAATTGCCAAGGATCAGATCTTGTGGATTGAGAACAGTTCCAGGGCATAAGAAATGGAAAACTGCCTAATTCACTCATTAGGACCACCAAAACTTGATACAAATAGCACCCAAGAGAAAACAAATCAAATGAGAATAATTCAAGTTTCACAGCTAAAGATCAACATCTCACATAAAATATTAATAAGTAGAATCCAGCAAGAATAATTAATTCAACAGCACCAAACAAAATTCATGCTAGGAGTTAAAGGATTTTTTTTTTTTTTAGTGACAATTAAAAAATTTTTTTTTTTTATTTTTTTAATGGCATTACTTTACAAATGCCAAAAAGTGGTCTCATGATTTCTGGCTAAATAGAAAGGCCAGAACCTTTCTCCCACCTCCATAATTGCAAACACTTCAGATCCCTAAAGTGTTTGGGTAAGTAATGTCTAATTTTCCTGTTTGTGAGCTTCAAATCATTTGTCTGGATTAAAAAAAAAAAACTTGCAAGTAAAGTGAAATTGCAAGTAAAGTGAAAAGAAAAATGAATAACTGACCCAAAAATAATGTTCATAGCTCATTACACAGACACACACCTCTAATATAGAGATAGCATATATCAAAGAAAAAAATCCAATCATTCACTGCAAGAGAAATAATGGACAAAAATTTTAGTAGACATTTCATAGAAAGGAAAAGCAAGTAGTGGCTTTACAATTTTTGAGAAGATTTTAGTCTTATAATATTGGGAAGGTATGGACAAATAAAACTATAGTAAGATACTACTTTATTAAATATCTATTAAATAGCCCCCCTAAAAAATCCTTTGATACAAACACAGATACCTAATCTTGATTGTTCTCTGTTCTCTTTAGGCAGGCTTTTTAAAAGGAAAAGCCTATTTTCTTATCAATTAAATATGGGTAAACATGCTACTATCCTGATGGAATTGTTATGAAGATCAAATGTCAAGGAATGTAAAGATAAGACAATAAATACTCGGCATCCTTTCTGCCCCTGGACACCGCCGAGTAAGCATCGTGAAAGTCTCCCCTCCCACCGCCGTCATGTCTAAGTCAGAGTCTCCCAAAGAGCCCGAGCAGCTGCGGAAGCTCTTCATCGGAGGTTTGAGCTTCGAAACGACCGATGAGAGTCTGAGGAGCCATTTTGAGCAATGGGGGACGCTTACGGACTGTGTGGTAATGAGAGACCCCAACACCAAGCGCTCCAGAGGCTTTGGGTTCGTCGCGTAGGCCACCGTGGAGGAGGTGGACGGGGCCTCGAACGCCCGGCCGCACGAGGTGGACGGAAGAGTCGTGGAACCAAAGAGGGCCGTCTCCCGAGAAGATTCTCAAAGACCCGGTGCCCACTTAACTGTGAAAAAGATTTTTTGTCGGTGGCATTAAAGAAGACCCTGAAGAACATCATCTAAGAGATTATTTTGAACAGTATGGGAAAATTGAAGTGATTGAGATCATGACTGACCGAGGCAGTGGCAAAAAGAGAGGTTTTGCTTTTGTGACCTTTGACGACCACGACTCTGTAGACAAGATTGTCATTCAAAAATACTATCCTGTGAATGGCCACAACTGTGAAGTGAGGAAAGCCCTATCGAAGCAAGAGATGGCCAGAGCTTCGTCCAGCCCAAGAGGCCGAAGTGGTTCTGGAAACTTTGGTGGTGGTCGTGGAGGTGGTTTTGGTGGGAATGACAACTTTGGTCGTGGAGGGAACTTCAGTGGTCGAGGTGGCTTCGGTGGCAGTCGAGGTGGTGGTGGATACGGTGGCAGTGGGGATGGCTATAATGGATTTGGTAATGACGGAAGCAACTTTGGAGGTGGCAGAAGCTATAACGATTTTGGCAATTACAACAATCAATCCTCAAATTTTGGACCCATGAAAGGAGGAAATTTTGGAGGCAGAAGCTCTGGCCCCTATGGTGGTGGAGGCCAATACTTTGCCAAACCACAAAACCAAGGTGGCTATGGCGGTTCCAGCAGCAGCAGCAGCTATGGCAGTGGCAGAAGGTTTTAATTACTGCCAGGAAACAAAGCTTAGCAGGAGAGGAGAGCCAGAGAAGTGACAGGGAAGCTACAGGTTACAACAGATTTGTGAACTCAGCCAAGCACAGTAGTGGCAGGGCCTAGCTGCTACAAAGAAGACATGTTTTAGACAATACTCATGTGTATGGGCAAAAAACTCGAGGACTGTATTTGTGACTAATTGTATAACAGGTTATTATAGTTTCTGTTGTGTGGAAAGTGTAAAGCATTCCAACAAAGGGTTTTAATGTAGATTTTTTTTTGCACCCATGCTGTTGATTGCTAAATGTAATAGTCTGATCATGACGCTGAATAAATGTGTCTTTTAAAAAAATAAAAAAATAAAAAAATAAATACTCGGCATCTAGTGAGCACTATATAAATGCTTAATGTTCCTGTTTAGTAAAGTCCGCTAGTCCTGGCATGGTGAGAGGGGAACTCCAAAGTTGCTGGTGGTTGTGAAAATTGGCATGAATATCTAGGGGAGGCTACTAGGCAAGATCCATCAAAATTACCATCTCACTATCTTTGACTTATCCATTGCACTTCCAGAAACTTGCCACAAACGTGAAAGGCTTCATATACAAAGTTGTTTGCAGCAGCATGGGTTGTCTGGGCAAAAGTGAGAGGCTGTATAGATTCAGTGGAAGTTAAAATACTGGAGTAAGGGGGCTCTTTATGTTTTCCTATGGGAATAACTCAAGGGTATCTGAAGCGATTAAAGTGTTTAAGAGTGTGTTTGAGTAAAAAGTGGGGACAATGAATATATGGGCTTGCATGCACTTGTGTGCAGAAACAAAGTCCCTGGAAATAAATGTTTGCCTGGGAGGTTGAATCTTAGAGAGGTGGGGTGGGAGAGCGGGGAGGAGGGTAAAGAGGTAAGGAAGGTCTGCTTTGACTCTTTCTCTGGCTGGGCCTATGTCAAAATGTTACCTATGCGGCGTATCATCGTTCTACGAAAAATAAGTCCCTTTAGGACTCCAGAGCTTGACCAAAGATGTGAAAAGAAAGGGGAAATACAGGAAGAGTGTGGGTTCGTGTTGTTGTTGTTGTTGTTGTTGTTGTTGTTGTTTTAACTGGATCTTAATTATCCTTAGTTTATTGTGATAAAGCCGTGTTTGCCTCCGCCTGGGCCACACCACCACCTCCCGGGGACACCAAGTGCCGCGGCAGGGGACCGGCAGGCGCTCCCCAGAACGCTCTGTAGCTTTTGCACCAAGTTGACTGGCGGGGTGGGATTCTTTTTTTTTTTTTTAATAAATTTATTTTTTATTGGTGTTCAATTTGCCAACATATAGAATAACACCCACTGCTCATCCCGTCAAGTGCCGGGGTGGGATTCTAATCCCTCACCCAGCGCTTGGGCCGCTTGGGGTCCTGACCTTCCCGCCCCTCCCCCCGCCCCCCAAGCAGATTTTTTCAGAGCTACTTGTATTGTTCAGAGGACACGTAAGGAGGTCAAAGACGGGTGGGGTCATGCGCACCCCCTCCTGTTCGCACAGGCGTCCGGAAGTCAGCAGCGTTCAACTCGCATAACGAGTCGGAACCCTGTGCCTGGACCTTCCGTTGACCCCGCCGCTGGACAGTAGGTGCTCGGTCCCACCCGATGCCCGCCCCGGGCTGAGCGCCCGCTGAAGGCCGCGGCTCTGTCTTGCAGCCCGAGTGTCCCCGCGGGCAAGGCCGCGGAGCACGCAGCTGCAGAGGAGGCCACCGCGGAGAATAAACCCGCCTGGGGCTCCCCGCGGGGTCTGAGGGCGTCTCCGGTTCCAGCCCCGCTCCAGCCTCCTAGCCTAGTCCTCGCCGCCCCCGGTGCCTCCGCCCGCTGACACCCCCCTAGTCCAGGTCCCTCCCGCCCGCGGCCACACCCGGCGCCTCCCGCCCACGCGCCACGCTCTCAGCCCAGGTGCGACCCCGGGAGGGGGTGCGAGTGAGCGCGGGGGGTGTGTGACCTTGGGGATGCGGGTCACCGCGGGGCTTATGACTTCGGGGAGGGAGCGCTGGTCACCGCGGAGGCCGGGCGGCCTGTGAGGGGTGCGACCTCGGAGGGATCACCCCGGGGGCGGCGAGGCGGCTCCCCGAGGTGAGAGGGAAAAGGCCTCCCGTTCCCTGGGAGCTGATTTTCAGATCCGTCCGAGTATAAAAGCCCGAGATGAACAGAAGGGGAGCCAACAAATGGCTCTTTTCTTCGTTGGAATTTTCAAAGTTTCCGCCACCCTCCCCTGCACACCCCGTACCACCGTCCCAACCCTTCCCCCCCCCCCCGCAGCTCCACATCCCATCCCCAACCCCCGCCCGAACCCCCCGCACCAGTCTGCTCCACCTGGGCCGCGGTTACCGCAGAGGACTCGCCGGGATCTGCGGAGGAACCAGGCCGCGGACCCCTGTCGCGGGAGGAACTCCTGTGGCCCCCAGAACGGAGCGGTCCTTCCTCACCAATCCGGAGCCTCCAGGCGGCTCAGAGTTAAGAAGTCGCACAGGACCAGCGACTCTAGGCCAATCCTTGAAGTCCTTTTAAAATTATGAATAGTTTTTCCTTTAAATGGTCTTTACCACGTATTGTTTAGCCCCCGACTTTCTGTAACGCTTTTCCTCGGGATAGTAGAAAATCCTTCGTCTGCCCTGCCTTTGGTATTTTCCTGCCTCTGGCGAGTCCGGTGGAAGTGAAGCATCTCCCTGCGGTTGGCATGTTTCAGAAGACGCCCGAAAACACCGGACTGTACAGTCATGTTCGCACCCAGTCCAGATAAAATGAGACTCATTCGGTTGCACAGAGTTGCTCAGGTGGCTCTATGGCTTAGTTGGTTAAAGCGCCTGTCTCGTAAACAGGAGATCCTGGGTTCGATTCCCAGTAGGGCCTGGTCTTTTCTTGAGAAGCTATTTCTGAAAATCATTTTATGTAGGCAGGTTAATTTGCGTGATCCCCCAAAATTCTCACCAAATTTACAGCAAAAAAAACCCCCGATCAGCTTGCTAGACTTCCTTAGTCCTGAAAAGTAGTAGATTCTTAAGGAGATGACAATTGAAATGCAAACCACTGCCAAAAAATAATGCATGTGACCTTAACCTCCATCAGGTTTCATACAAGTTTTGCATTACATGGTTTTTGACCACCTCCAGTGTGTTACGATTTAAAGTACCCAGACATGTAGATATGTATAATCTCTGTAGATTTCAACAACCTCCAGTTCTAATCTCATCCATAAGAGAAATTAATGAATGATGAATCCACTATTCACTTCAAAGAAATATTATGTTTGCAGGGACATTCTTGCCATTTTGAAGAGAAGGAAGAATAATTATGATCCCTTGTTAATCCTCCTAAGGAAACTTTAGGAATAATGATCGTCTGGAAACCAATATGTCCTGGACACATTCCCAGAGCAAGGACAAATTTGCTGTGGGAAGAGCAGGTTGGAAAATTGTGCCAGATATCTAGGGTGACTTAGTTTCAGCCCTGGGGATTTACAGAACTTCAGTGTCTTCTTGTCTCCCATCCTTTCATCCATTAATCCAGCAACATTCACTGCTGATCTTTTATATGGTAGGCTCCTTCCTTCCTTCCTTCCTTCCTTCTTTCTTTCTTTCTTTCTTTCTTTCTTTCTTTCTTTCTTTCTTTCCTTCCTTCCTTCCTTCCTTCCTTCCTTCCTTCCTTCCTTCCTTCTTTCTCTCTCTTTCTTCCTTCTTTCTTCCTTTCTCCCTTTCTGTCTACTTGCCAGGTTTTTTCCCCTTATGATGAGAACTTTTAAGATTTGCCTTCCTAGCAACTCTCAAATATATAATACAGTATTGTTAACTACAGTCATTGTGCTATATATTACATCCCCAGGACATATTTATCTCATAACTGGAAGTTTGTACCTTTTGCCCACCTTCAACCATTTCACTCTGTCCCCCATCTCCAGCTCTGGTAATCACCCAGGCATATTTCTAAAAGCAGGAAATACAGCAGTGAACACAGCTAACAAAAATCACAGCTCTCATGGAGCTTACATTCGTTGGGGGTGACACAGAAAATAAAGAAATGAATATGTAAAATCATTAGTGTAGGAGATACTGATAAAGTCTTTGGAGAAAAGTAAGCAAGAAAAGGATATAGACAATGTATAGGATAGGGGCAGGGTAATCAGAGAATATTATCCTGTCTCTTGGATTATATCATAGGCAAATGTTTCAAAACTGTTTTTTTAACTTTTTAATAAGACATAGTCACAAAGTGGCTACTATATTACTATACATAGCAAGATTAAACAATCAGCAAACTACTCCTTAGTTATGCCTGGACCTCAGCTCTATTCATATTGATTAGGACTTTATTGAACTAGGTTACACTGCCTGTGTTCAAACCTCAGCTGCTCCATCTGATAGCTAAGGGACTTTTGAAAAAATTGCTTCATCTCAAGGGGCATCATTCTCCTCAAATGTGAAATGGAAATAGCAATCAGTATACCTAATAGACTTATAGAAGGACTTGGTGAATAAATACACATAAAATATTTTAGAAGGGTATCTGGCACATAAATAAGTAATCAATAAGATTCACTATATTGTTGTGTTTATTGTTATTATTTACTGAATTGTTTGGTTCTAGTGTTTAAACCTTGCAATAACTTTCTGAGGTATTATCCTAAATTTACAGACAAAGGTTCTAAGCATGGTGTGAGTAGAATTGTACTCCCCCCAAATATGTGTTGAAGTCCTAATCTCTAATATCTGTGAATGTGACCTTATTTGGAAATAGAGCTTTTGCAGATGTAATCAAGTTGTGATGAAGTCATACCAGATTAGGATGGGTCATTATCCAGGGACTGGTGTCATTAGAAGAAGAAGGAAAAGGAGGTTTGGACACAGAGATCCAGACATATGGGAAAGAAGGCCACATGAAGACAAAGGCAGAGATTGCTAGTTTTTGACCACAAAGGAGCACCAAGGATTGCAAGAACCACCAGAAGCTGGAAGAGGAATGGAAGTGTTTTTCCCTAGAATCTTGACAGAGAGGATACTCCTGCCCATAGCCTGATTTTAAACTCTCCTCCAGAACTATGAGAGAATAATTTTCTGTTGTTTTAGGCCAATTTGTACTAACTTGTTATGGCAGCCCTAGGAAACCAATACAAGGCATTAAAACAAAATTAGTGATTATACTACCAAAGAAAAAAATCTATAATTTTTCTTTTTTTTATCTATAATTTTTCTTAAAGTAATAGATAACACAAAGGATGTTCATACTTCACTTTAAAGTTTCAAAGCCAGGGATGCCTGGGTGGCTCAGCAGTTGAGCATCTGCCTTTGGCTCAGGGTGTGATCCTGGAGTCCCGGGATTGAGTCCCACAACGGGCTCCCTGCATGAGCCTGCTTCTTCCTCTGCCTATATCTCTGCCTTGTGCTCTCTCTCTGTGTCTCTCATGAATAAATAAATAAAACCTTTAAAAAAAAGTTTCGAAGCCAGAGTATCTCCCACTTACCTAAATATGTTGTGCCTCCTCCACCCCACTTTCTTCCGTTGTCCCAGATTTTTTTTAAAGGACTCCACACTCATCTTCCCAATGGTTTATCCCTCTGACCTTCTCCAATGACTTGACCTTGACTATTTGGAGACATTTAATAGAATGGATGATCATTCCATCACCAGCTATAGCCAATAACTGGATGATGGAAGGGACAGGCAACAAAGTCCAAACCCCTTAACTCAATGCTTTGTTATGTATACTCGAGAACACCTCTGTCCCATGGGTCAGGGTAAGGCTAAAGTTTATCCAAGGTGACATCTTTGCTTTGCTATTTCCCCGTCCTCGTTCTGAGCACTGCTCCCCCAATAAGTCACATACTCCTGAATTCCTGTCTGAGGGTATGCTGTAAGGACCTAAGAAACTTGCTTTGGAAGTACAATTACTGATCCTTCATATTCAATCAATTGAACAAAGTTTTCCTATGGAAAAGTTCAACCCAACAGCTTTAGATCTGAGGATGGCATTCATAATGTGCACCAGATCTTGATAATGAGACCTTTTGAAAGTTCAAGGTTTTGACATAGAACAGGAGGGCTATTAAGAAAATTGGTGGCTGACTGACCTTTATTGTTGCACTATTATAATTCTGTTTACAAGTGAGAAAATAACCAACAAGCTTGAGAAAATGTTAAGAGACACTTCCAAAACTGACATTCAAAGGAAAAAAAAGTGAATGAAAAAGGCAGAGCAGAACACCCAAGAACTATGGAGAAATCACGAAAGGTATAACATATACTTAATGGGATATAAGGAGAAGAAAAAGAAAAGGGAATAGAAGAAATATTTGAAGCAATAACAACTGAGAAGTTCCCAAACTAATGATAGATACCAAACCATATTTCCAGGAAGCTCAGAGAACACTCAGCATGCACGGAGTGAAATATTTAGAGTGTTAAAAGAAAAGATTAACATAATTAGTTGCCCAGTGAAATTATCCTTCAACCGTTAAGTAGCAATAAGGGCTTGTTAAAAAGAATTTTTTTTGAGATAATTTGTAGCCAGTACAACTACCTTGCAAGAAATGTTAAAAAGAAGTTCTTTAGAGAGAAGGAAATGACATAGGTCAGAAACATGGATTTATATAAAGAAAGGGTGAGTGGTAGAGGAGGAACAAGAGAAGGTAAAATAAAACATTGTTTTTCTCTTTTTCTTAATTAATCTGAGGAGTATTAGTTTGTTCAAAATAATACCAACAATGTTTCAGTGACACTGGGAATAGTTGTGCTAACTACATAATGGCTTAGTGTTATGTGAAAGTGCACTTGGATTAGTTTTATATGTATATTGCAAACTCAAAAATGAACCACTGGGATCCCTGGGTGGCGCAGCGGTTTGGCGCCTGCCTTTGGCCCAGGGCGCGATCCTGGAGACCCGGGATCGAATCCCACATCGGGCTCCCGGTGCATGGAGCCTGCTTCTCCCTCTGCCTGTGTCTCTGCCTCTCTCTCTCTCTGTGACTATCGTAAATAAATAAATAAAAAACCTTAAAAAAAAATGAACCACTAAGAAGGCAAAATAAAAAATATAATTAAAGTGATATGAGAAGAGAAGAAAATGGAGTCATACAAAATACTCAAAACTAGAGAAAGCGGAAAAAGAAGGGAAGACAGAAAAAGAAGAAAGGACCAGGGCAATGCATAGAAATAGTAAATACAGAAGATATTAATCCAACTTTATCAGTAATTACTTGAAATGTCAGGGATTTAAATACACTGATTAAAAGACTGTCAGAGCAGATCAAAAAACAAGACCTAATTACATGTTCTCTACAAGAAACCCACTTCATATATAAATACATCTATAGATTAACAGTAAAGAGATAGAGAAAGATATACCACAGTACCAATAATCAAAAGATGGAATAGTTATATTAATATCAAAGTACATTTGGAGCAAGGAAAATTATGAGATAAATCGTGGCATTACATAATGGTAAAAGAGTTAATTCTCCAAGAAGACAAACAATACCTAATGTATATGTGCATAAACAATGAGTGTCAAGATATGTAAAGCAAAAAATGATGAAAACATAGGGAGAAACAGATGAGTCCACTATCATAGCTAGAAATATCAACAGCCTTCTAATATTTATGGATGGATCCAGCAGACAGAAAAAAATCCATCAGGACATGGTGGAACTCAATAGCCCCATCAGTGAACTAGATTTAACTGACATCTATACAATAAAAAATCTATATAGCCAACAAAATATACATTTTCCTCCCATGGGATGTTCACCAAGACAGTGGATTTTCTGGGCCATAAAGCACATCTTAACAAACTTTAAAAATATATAAATCATATAATATCTACTCTCAAACTACAATGGAATGAAACTAGAAATCAATAATACAGAGATAATTAAAAAATCCTAAGAGGGATTCCTGGGTGGCTCAGGGGCTCTGCCTTTGGCTCAGGTTCTGATCCTGGGGCCCTGGGATCAAGCCCCATTTCAGGCTCCTTGCAGGGAGCCTCCTTCTCCCTCTGCGTGCCTCTGCCCCTCTCTCTGTGTCTCTCATGAATTTTAAAAAAAAAAAAAACTTAAAAAAAACCCCAAGATACTTAAAGAGTAAACAACACATGTCTAAATAACTTAGGAGTCAAAGGAGTCTTAAGAGAAAATTTTAAATATTTCAAACTGAATTAAAATAAAAACACAGTTTGTCAAAATTTGTGGGAGCTATGAAAGCAGTAGTTTGAGGGAGATCTGCAGCATTGATGCATGTATTAGAAAGGAAGACAGATCTAAAATCAGTAATTTACACTTATAACTGAGGTATGTATAAAAAGAACAAGTTACCAAAGTGAACAGAAGAAAAAATATAATAAAAATATGGTAGAAATCAATGAAATTGAAAATTGAACCAACAGAGAAAATCAACAAAACCAAAAGCTGATTCTTTGGAATAAAATTGATAAAACTCTAGTCAAGCAACAAAGAATAAAAGAGAGAAGACACTAATTCCCAATTCTGAAACCATGAACATTAAAAGGATGATAAAAGAATATTATGACCAATATACACTCATATATTTGATTAGGTTATCAAATGAGCCAATCCCTTGAAAGATACAATCTACTTGGGATCCCTGGGTGGTGCAGTGGTTTAGTGCCTGCCTTTGGCCCAGGGCGCAATCCTGGAGACCCGGGATCGAATCCCATGTCGGGCTCCGGGTGCATGAAGCCTGCTTCTCTCTCTGCCTCTCTCTCTCTCTCTCTCTCTCTCTCTCTCTCTCTCTCTGTGTGTGTGTGTGTGTGTGTGTGTGTGTGTGTGTGACTATCATAAATTTAAAAAAATTAAAAAAAAAGATACAATCTACTCACACAGGAAGAAATAGATAACCTGAGCAGGTCAATACAATATTAAATGTTTCTATCTCCCCAAAATTCATATATTGAACCCTATTCCCTCATCCTAATAATATTTGGAGTCAAGGCCTTTGGAAGGGGATTAAGTCAAGAGAGCAGACCCCTCACAAATGGGGTTGGAAATCTGAGAGAGCTCCCTCCCCCTCTGTCATATGAGGACCTATAAAAAGATGTCCATCTATGAATCAGCTAGTGAGTCTTCACCAGACACTGATTCAGCCAGTGCCTTGATCTTGAACTTCCAGCTTCCAGAACCATTTGTTAATAAGTCATTCAGTCTATGGCACTCTATTATAGCAACTGAATGGACTAATACAGTCTATCTATCTATCTATCTATCTATCTATCTCAAAGAAACTGGAATTATAGTTAATAACCTTTCAAAACAGAAAGCAACCCAGATGGGTTCACTGGTGAAAGTTACTAAATATTTAAAAAAGAAATTATACCAATTTTGTACAATTATTTCCAGAAAATAGAAGCAAAGGGAATACTTTAAGATGGATCTTAATTGCAGAAAAGTAGACCTGGAAGAGAGGCACGTTTCAGTTAGATGAAGGGAAGATATTGCCCTAAAACTGCGGGGTTGTGGCAAGAGAGAAACAGGGAAGAGGCAGAGGCCGCGGCGATGTGGTTCACGACCACTCCTCATCCATGCCCCCACGGACTCTCAGAAAAACTCCCGTAAAGGTGGGATCTAAATGACAACTTAACCACTGCCCCCTCAGACCACCTTACAGGAGGTGCAGTGATTTGACAGCAAATCAAGTCTCCCAGGGAAGAGGGCAGTCTTGGGAGCCTGATGTCTTCAGGACAAAGTGTTCCCTCTCCCTGTGCTGGTAGAGCCCTCATTCTGTGTAACCCGCGGACTCTTCACGGTGTACACGGGAGACCCACAAAGATCTTGAGAGTGTTCCACGAGCACACACACACGCTGCCAACTTGCACAGAGAGAGGACAAAATGAATGGAGGACATTGAATTCCCCACATGTGATAGTGAGGAAACAGGCTGATGACTGTGGGATGGGCTGCAAACATGGACACCCCCCGCCCCCCCACTGCACATGGAAGTGAACATGCCTCTAGCCTGGCGGAACTTCGAACACCCAAAGGGGATTTGGAGAATTCACTCTGCAATCACTTAGGGTTGGTGACCCTTCTTCCATTCCAGTGTATTCCTCTTAAACGGGAATGTCTACAATGGTTATCCTACACCTGTCCCAGTCCTGCATTGGGGGAGCAGATAACTATGTGGCTCGCACAGATTTGTAATTGGAGAGGAATTGTGCCCAGAATGGCTTATGCAGGAGAGCCTAATTCATGCCTACTTTGGGGAGGGCAGTTAGATGAGTTCATGCTGAACTGAGTTGAGATCTGGAGGAGATTGGGATGGAGTGAGCATTGTTTCATGTGGGATAGGTGTAGCTCTTTGGGAACCAGGGGGCAGATCATGTTAAGTGTAATAGAGCCTCCCCCCCCCCGCCCCCCCTCCAGCCCTCCCTGAGAGCTCCATCTCCTAATCACCAAAACCTGAGAGTGTTGTCTTGCAAGGCCAAAGGGACTTTGAGGATGTGACTGAGGTAAGGATCTTGAGATGGGAAGAGGAGGCTGGCCTCCCCAGGCGGGCTCAAGGTAATCACAAGGTCTTAGAAAAGGGTGGGAGGAGGGTGCGGGTCAGAGGAGATGTGACAATAGAAGCAGAGGTCAGAGCCAGATGGTCCTGTCAGGAGCTAAGGAACGTGGGCCGCCTCCAGCCACGGGAAAAGGCAAGAAGGAATTCCCACCCGGCGGCTTCTAGAAGGCAGGCAGCTTTGCCACCTCTCGATCTCCGCCCCAGGGGACCTGGGTCAGACTTCTGACACTGCGCTCAGCTCCTCGTCACAGCACTCCGACCGGGGACTGGGGTGGGAAGCGGGTCACGGTCTCCCCGGCCTCACTTCCTTCTCAGAGCAGGTGGGAGAAGTGCCAAAAGCCTCGTGCCTTCTCTGAGGCTCGAACTCAGGACCTTCAGATTATGAGACTGACGCGCTGCCTGCTGCGCTAAGAAGGCACCGACCCGGGTCCTCTCAGCAGCACTTTCATTCTCGCCCGCTTCACGCCAGGAGCCATTTCTAAAAAGCCAGGGTCCTGCCCAAACTCGTGCGCCCGCCCGAAGGAAGAGTGTGTGCGAGGTCACCTGTGTGACGCGCCCCGGCACCCGCCCCGCATCCCGAGGGCGCGACAGGAGGGCGGCCTGCGGACAGCCAGGGCCCAGCCGGGGGCGTGCACCTCAGGCCGCCTCGGGATCAGGCTCCGCACCGCGCCGCCTCCACTCCACCCCCCCCCCCGGGCTGCCGCCCCCGCCGCCGCCCCCCGCCCCGGGCGACCTGTGCGCGTCCCCGACCGCAGCACCCCAAGGGCAGAGGGTCGGGAGCAGTGCGCCGGGTGGCAAGGTGAGTGGGAGATGCCCTAACTCTGAAATGGTCGCATGGACTGCACATCTCCCACCTGCCGTTTAGTACTTTAGAAGAACGATTCACTTGGCTTTCTTGACGGTATAAGTGACTTGATTTGAAAAGCTTCCTTACCTGCAAAACGGGACATTTCACACTACTACTTAAAAAACTGAATTCTTGACACAAAAAGTTGTTTAGTGAATACTCATGAGGGATTCAAATAAAGATAAAAGCTTTACTGGGAAGTGCTCTTTAGCCATTTACATGAATTGACAAAATCAATCTACCACTTTTGTTCAGGCAAAAAAAAAATTTTAATGGAGTCCACTTTACAGATGAGGAAATTGAGACCCGGAAAGCCTCAGTGATTCGCAGGGGCCCCGTGGCCTTGAGGCGGGGCTGCTGGGTTAGAAACGCTGGGGCGGAGGGCTGGTCGCACCTGCATCGGGTGGGACCCGGGCGGGAAGCGGCGCCCCGGACCTGCAGGCCCCGCAAGTAGGTGCGTTTGCAGGCTGTTTCCCCCTGGACTTTACCAAAGCAAGTGCAGGACGCCCTCCGGGGGGGGGGGGGGAGACACCCCCCACCCCCCCACCCCCGGCTTGTAGCGGAGGACCGGGAGCGCATGAAGCGGGGGCGCCGCGGTGTCCCCAGTACAAGTCTGGCTCGTGAAGTTTGTGGGAGGTCTGAGCGCAGTGGTCCCGGAGGAACACTGGAGAAAATGAACGGGGCTTAGGGTGGAAGTGGAGGGGGTAGGGGGTGGGCGGTGAGGGTTAGTGGTGATGGGGTAACCTCCCTGTAGGCTTAAACCTTCCAGAAAAAGCAGAGCGCCGTGCGTAGGTGACGGCGCGGCGGAGCGGCTAAAACGCTGAGTTAAGGCTCGGGTGTCTGTGAGAGCGTAGGTTCGAGTCCTGCCACTGCTAACCTTTATAAGGCTAGCTGATTCCACCAGCCTCCTGGGAGGGCCATCGCGACGTCATTCCTCACAACTGAAGGACTCTGGAGTTCAAGAATCAACTTTATAGACCTTAGAAAAAGAACAGTCTGACTACCAATTATTTATATCTAAGGTCAACAGGTTCATACAGAAATGAGTAAAGCCTTCATCTGGTTCACAACTACAAAAATATAAGAGTACATACACCCGAAAATGTACCTTAATTCTACCTTGATCCACACCAGCACCCAACTTTGCACCAGCCACATTTAATTACATAAACAATGTTGCAATAAATTACACCCGCATTTCACAAAGGTGCAGTATTAGAGAATTTCCTAAAAGCACTATTGCTCAGTCAAATCACTTGTGTGATGGTAATTTAATGAGTTGTCTCAGCCTTCCCCAATTACTAATTTATCTTCCGGTAGCTCCCGGGAAGGGACTGTTTCCCTCACACCCTGACCAGCATTGTGCTGGTGACAATTAACTGCCATTTATCTCTACTAAGCTCCAGATTTTGTCATAAGTTCCTTACATTTATTTTCATATAATATTCTCAATATTACATAAGGATTCTTCCCCACCAGCCTCAATAGCCAGTATGACCTTGTCAACATGTTCATCCACCACACAGTTACACTGACTTTTGGACTTCTGGCCTCCAGAACTGTGAGGAGGGAAAAAAGGGATCTGTTGCTTGAAGCTGCTGAGCTTGTGGAGATTTGATACAAGAATCATAGGAAGCAAATTCAATCTGTTTGAATGCTAGTAGGCAACACACCAGGAAACAGTTGTTTTTGTTTGTTGTTTTGCCAAATCCATTAGGCAAAAAGTACCATTACCATCATGGTTTCATTTTTGCATTTCTCTTAGAGTAGAATTATCATTTTTTCACACTTTCAGAAATATTTATCTTTCTTCTTTACAAAAGGTATGTTGAACTCAACCCTGAAATCAAGACCTGAGCTAGGACCAACACTCAGGTACTTAACCAACTGAGCCACTCAAGGGCCCCTCGTCCTTTTTTCTCATTAACTCCGTATTTATATCCTTTGCAAGTTTTCCCCAACAGTTGGAATTTTTCTTGCTGAGGTGTAGTACTTATATTAGGAAATTTAACTCTTCATGACACAACTTACACATTTTTCCCAGTTTGGTCATTTGATTCCTTCACTTTGATTATGTATTTTTTTTTTGAGGATATGAGGGTATATCTAAGCAGAATATTGTTTTAATATAGTAAGTCACTTTCTATGTTTCTGAATTTTTTGCAAACATTAGTTTTCTACACCAAAGTAATAAAAATGTCTGTTTTGACAATGTTAGTAATTTGTGGTTTTATCCCTTCTTTTAAAATGTGCATCTATTTAGAATATATTTTATTGTTGCAGGTGATATATTCAGCTTTATTATCCTAGATAGCTACTCAACACCATTTGGTAAATATTCCATCTACTTCTGTTTATTTGACTTATCACCTTTCTCTAATTCTCATGTATATAATCATCCCCAAACCCCATCCCCCATGTTTGGAATTTTTTTTCTATATCATTTCCTATCATTATTTGTATCCCTCATGAGTATTCACTAAACAACTTTTTGTGTCAAGAATTCAGTTTTTTAAGTAGTAGTGTGAAATGTCCCGTTTTGCAGGTAAGGAAGCTTTTCAAATCAAGTCACTTATACCGTCAAGAAAGCCAAGTGAATCGTTCTTCTAAAGTACTAAACGGCAGGTGGGAGATGTGCAGTCCATGCGACCATTTCAGAGTTAGGGCATCTCCCACTCACCTTGCCACCCGGCGCACTGCTCCCGACCCTCTGCCCTTGGGGTGCTGCGGTCGGGGACGCGCACAGGTCGCCCGGGGCGGGGGGCGGCGGCGGGGGCGGCAGCCCGGGGGGGGGGTGGAGTGGAGGCGGCGCGGTGCGGAGCCTGATCCCGAGGCGGCCTGAGGTGCACGCCCCCGGCTGGGCCCTGGCTGTCCGCAGGCCGCCCTCCTGTCGCGCCCTCGGGATGCGGGGCGGGTGCCGGGGCGCGTCACACAGGTGACCTCGCACACACTCTTCCTTCGGGCGGGCGCACGAGTTTGGGCAGGACCCTGGCTTTTTAGAAATGGCTCCTGGCGTGAAGCGGGCGAGAATGAAAGTGCTGCTGAGAGGACCCGGGTCGGTGCCTTCTTAGCGCAGCAGGCAGCGCGTCAGTCTCATAATCTGAAGGTCCTGAGTTCGAGCCTCAGAGAAGGCACGAGGCTTTTGGCACTTCTCCCACCTGCTCTGAGAAGGAAGTGAGGCCGGGGAGACCGTGACCCGCTTCCCACCCCAGTCCCCGGTCGGAGTGCTGTGACGAGGAGCTGAGCGCAGTGTCAGAAGTCTGACCCAGGTCCCCTGGGGCGGAGATCGAGAGGTGGCAAAGCTGCCTGCCTTCTAGAAGCCGCCGGGTGGGAATTCCTTCTTGCCTTTTCCCGTGGCTGGAGGCGGCCCACGTTCCTTAGCTCCTGACAGGACCATCTGGCTCTGACCTCTGCTTCTATTGTCACATCTCCTCTGACCCGCACCCTCCTCCCACCCTTTTCTAAGACCTTGTGATTACCTTGAGCCCGCCTGGGGAGGCCAGCCTCCTCTTCCCATCTCAAGATCCTTACCTCAGTCACATCCTCAAAGTCCCTTTGGCCTTGCAAGACAACACTCTCAGGTTTTGGTGATTAGGAGATGGAGCTCTCAGGGAGGGCTGGAGGGGGGGCGGGGGGGGGGAGGCTCTATTACACTTAACATGATCTGCCCCCTGGTTCCCAAAGAGCTACACCTATCCCACATGAAACAATGCTCACTCCATCCCAATCTCCTCCAGATCTCAACTCAGTTCAGCATGAACTCATCTAACTGCCCTCCCCAAAGTAGGCATGAATTAGGCTCTCCTGCATAAGCCATTCTGGGCACAATTCCTCTCCAATTACAAATCTGTGCGAGCCACATAGTTATCTGCTCCCCCAATGCAGGACTGGGACAGGTGTAGGATAACCATTGTAGACATTCCCGTTTAAGAGGAATACACTGGAATGGAAGAAGGGTCACCAACCCTAAGTGATTGCAGAGTGAATTCTCCAAATCCCCTTTGGGTGTTCGAAGTTCCGCCAGGCTAGAGGCATGTTCACTTCCATGTGCAGTGGGGGGGCGGGGGGTGTCCATGTTTGCAGCCCATCCCACAGTCATCAGCCTGTTTCCTCACTATCACATGTGGGGAATTCAATGTCCTCCATTCATTTTGTCCTCTCTCTGTGCAAGTTGGCAGCGTGTGTGTGTGCTCGTGGAACACTCTCAAGATCTTTGTGGGTCTCCCGTGTACACCGTGAAGAGTCCGCGGGTTACACAGAATGAGGGCTCTACCAGCACAGGGAGAGGGAACACTTTGTCCTGAAGACATCAGGCTCCCAAGACTGCCCTCTTCCCTGGGAGACTTGATTTGCTGTCAAATCACTGCACCTCCTGTAAGGTGGTCTGAGGGGGCAGTGGTTAAGTTGTCATTTAGATCCCACCTTTACGGGAGTTTTTCTGAGAGTCCGTGGGGGCATGGATGAGGAGTGGTCGTGAACCACATCGCCGCGGCCTCTGCCTCTTCCCTGTTTCTCTCTTGCCACAACCCCGCAGTTTTAGGGCAATATCTTCCCTTCATCTAACTGAAACGTGCCTCTCTTCCAGGTCTACTTTTCTGCAATTAAGATCCATCTTCTGCGTTGGAGTTTCTATGGGTTTTGACAAGTGTACCATGACAGGCATCTACTGGTACAGTATTGCACAAAATGATATCTCCCTTGCCCTTGACATTTCCTGTGCTCCCCATATTTATCCCCCTCTCCCTCCCTCCTCCAGAACCCCCTGCAACCACTGACTTCTTTACTGTCTCCATAGTTTTGCATTTTCATAATGTCATCACGTTGGAATCATACAAGGTGATTGGCTTTTCAGATTGGCTTCTTTTACTTCATAATATGTACCTATGAGTCCCCCATGTCTTTTTGTGATGTGGTAGCTCACTTCTTTCTATCAGTGAATAATAATCCACTGTATGGATGCAGCACTGTTTGCTTATCCGTACACCTAATGAAGGACAACTTGGCTGCTTCCAAGTTTTGGCAATTATAAATACAGCTGGTATAAATATTTGTGTACAGACTTCTGTGTGGTTTTAAGTTTTTAGTTCATTTGGGTAAGTGCCATGAGGCAATACTGCTGGATCATGTGTTAAGGCTATGTTTCATTTTGTATACACCTGCGAAGCTGTCTTCCACAGTGACTGTACCATTTTGCATTTACTCCAGCAAGGAATCAGACTGCCTATGACCCCACATCCTCACCAACAATTGGTGTTGTTAGTGTATTGGATTTGGGCCATGCTAATAGCTATCCGTTGGTATCTTATTGCTGTTTTAGTCTGCAATTCCCTAATGACATATGGTGTTGAGCATCTTTCCATATGCTTATTTGCCATCTCTATATCTTCTTTGTAGAGTTGTCTGTTCAGGTCTTTGCACATTTAAAAAATTGAGTGTTTGGGAGGACATCAAAATAATACAACTTCTGCACAGCAAGGGAAACAATCAAGAACACTTAAAGGCAACCTGCAGAATGGGAGAACATATTTGCAAATGACATATCTGATAAAGGGTTAGTATCCAAGATTCATAAAGAACTGATATAACTCAACACCTAAAAAACAACCCAGTTTGAAAATGGGCAGAGGACATGAACAGACATTTCTCCTAAGAAGACTTACAGATGGTCAACAGATACAAGAAAAGATGCTCTACATCACTGATCATCAGGGATATGCAAATCAAAACCATAATGAGATGTCACCTCACAGCTGTCAGAATGACTAACATCAAAGCACAAGAAACAGCGAGTGTTGGCGAAGACATGGAGACAGGGGAACCCTCTTACACTGTGGGTGGGAATGCAAATTGTTGCAGCCACTGTGGAAAACAGTCTGGAAGTTCCTCAAAAAATTACAGTTAAAAATGCTCTATGAGCCAGTGAATATACAAATACATAATCACAGTATTTACCCATAATACATAAATACAATCACAGTATTTACCCAAAAGATAGAAAGGTGCTAATTCAAAGGATACATGCACTTTGATGTTTATTGCAGCATTATCAACAATAGGCAAAATATGGAAAGAGCCCAGATGTCCATCGATGGATGAACGGATAAAGAAGAGGTTTTATGTATGTATCTAACTCAGCCATAAAAGGATGAAATGTTGCCATTTGCAACAACATGGATGGGGTAGAGAGTGTTATGCTAAGCGAAATAAGTAAAAAAAAAAGGCAAATACCATATGATCTCACGCATGTGTTTAGCTTAAGAAACAAAACAAATGATTGGGAGGGGGAACAGAAAAATAGAAAACAACAGAGAGAGCGAGAGAAACCAAGGAACAGACTCTTAAAAAAAAAAAAAGATTTTATTTCTTTGTTTGACAGAGAGAGAGAGTGAGAGAAACCAAGAAACAGACTCTTAACTACAGAGAACAAACCGATGGTGACCACAGAGGAGGTTTGGATGGGTGAATAGAGGAAATAGAGAGTAGGAATTAAAGTAGGAAAGGGTACACTTATCATGATGGGGAAAAATGGTACAAATTAAGTTGTTTCTTTTGTTGTTGAATTTTAAGAGTTCTTTGCATATGTTAGTTATGCAAATGTTAGATATGTCCTTTTCAGGTGTGTCTTTTGCAAATATTTTCTCCCAGTCTGTGGCATGTCTTCTCATTTTCTTATCAGTGTCTTGCAGAACAGACATTCTGAATTCTCATGAAGTCCAACTTAACACATTTTCCTCTCATGAATCATGTTTTTGGTGTCTTTAAGAAGTTTTCATTAAACCCAAAGTCACCTATGTTTTCCTCTATGCTATTTTCTAGGAGTTTTATGGTTTTACATTTTAAATTTAGGTCTAGGATCCATTTTGAGTTAAGTTTAGTAAAAGGTATAAGGTCTGTGTCTAGTTTTGTGTCTAGATTCTTTTTGTTTTTTGTTTTTTCTGCATGTGGACATCCAGTTGTCTCAGCACCATTTGTTGATGAGACTGTGTTTGCTCCATGTATTGCCTTTACTCAGTGATCAGTTGACTATGTGGGTCTATTTCTGGGCATTCTATTCTGCTCCATTGATCTGTTTGTTTTGTTTTTCACCAACACCACAGTCTTTATTACTGTCTCTTTATGGTAAATCTGAGGTCTAGTAGTGACAATCCTCCAACTTTGTTCTTCAATTTTGTGTTGATAATTTGAGTTATTTCTGTCTACATATAAACTTTTGAATCAATTTGTCAATATTCATGAAGTAACTTGCTGGAATTTTGATTGGCATTGCATTGCTGTGTTGAATCTCAGGCCTGTGGTGGGCTGAGTCTCAGGGGAAGGTTGCGGGGAGGTGTTTGCAAAGTCTGCAGGTGGAAGTCAGAGGGGATCCCACCCCAACCCTGCATCCTCTTCACGGGAGCAGGAGTGGAGCTGGAGTCCTGGTTGTGCGTGCCTACAGCAGCAAGACAGACTGAGAGACAGAGACGTTAACAAGACCCAAAGTTTAGGGAAGGGATCTGTTTGGATTGTCCTCCGGGCAGAAGAGGACCAGTCCCCACGGCCCCCAGCGCACAGCGCGGTCTGGGTGGTCCCGGGATCTCCTCCAACGCCCTTTTCGGCCTCTCAGCCTCATCCCCTCCGCACCTCATCTTCGGGTGTCCAAAGTCCCTGCCGGCCAAACCCCCACCCCCACCCCAGTCTCAGGCCCCTAGCACTCAGCACAGCGCGACCAAATGCCACCTGAGAGCCCCGTTCTCTGCGCCCCAGGTACGATCTCGCGGAAGAGGGCAGGCCATTTGGGGGGGGGTGCAGTGTCGGGGGTGCGAGTGACCGCGGAGCTGCGACCTCACAGGATGGGGTTAGAGGGGAGAAGGCGTCACCTGTCGGGCGAACTGATGACGCACGGCCCTGGGAAGCAGGCCTCGGTTTTGCGGGAAGGGGCAAAGCGATGCCTCCAGGAACCGTACAGACCCTCACCTCCGAAGGGCTGTCCCCGGACCCAGGGAACACTTTGGGTTGGGGGGCCCCCTCTTCCTCGCCTTCACCCCGAGCACCCTACACCTGTGCCTGTGTCACCGGTCTCAGCAGTGCCCTGCGGTCCTGAGAGATCCTATAACTTAGCATATTGGAAGGTCGCGCGTCTAAGTTACAAAGGAGCAGGTACAGTCCTGGCTAGGCTCTACTTGGGAAGAAGAGGGACCTGGCTTTGGGTTTTCCTGAGAGTTGTTCCTGGGTTGAGTGGAGTGTTAGGAGTCCTAACCCGCCAGCTGCGCCCAACCTTTCCCATTTCTATTAGCTCTGCAGCATCTAAGTGAGCAAAAACGTCCTCTTGGGAGTCTGTCCGTTTTCTTATGAGAGACTGCTCTGCATTCTATGGGCTCTGGCAATACTATTTAATCTAATAGCAAGGATAGATCTAACACAATCATGGCCACCTGTATAGGCTCCATGGCTTAGCTGGTTAAAGCGCCTGTCTTGTAAACAGGAGATCCTGGGTTCGACTCCCAGTGGGGCCTTGGCTTTTCTTCTCCAAAATTATTCCGTGTTACTCTAAACTCTGATCCAATCATTCACATGCAGTTGGGACTGAACATTCTCACTCTCAAGGACCAAGGATGTGTTTATGATCAAAGTGATAACTGTGAAGAGAAGAAAATGCACTTCCTGTGGCTCTGAGAGCTGAGCAACCCAGAAATCAGTAACTTCCTTTGTGATGTCTTTGCTGAAGTTCCTCTCTGTCCTCTCTTTTTAGGGGAGGAATGGGGGGAGAACGACAAAAATGTTCCCAATTCTTAAAGCCTTTTCCTGAATTCCCATGTAATTAATTAGGGATTCCAGAGAACCCAGCATGCTACGTTTTACATATGGTTTTCCAAATACCACTAAATTATAAAATAGTAATGCATATTTTCTTATATGTCTTCAGTATTCAAGGAAGAGTTTTAGTCCCCAAGGAAATAAATAATTCGCCCCAATGGAAATTGAAGTTTAATTCTGCAATTTAAAACACAGAATGATCCTATGATGCAGTGACTCCCAAGCTGGATGTGCATTTAAATCACCTAAGGAACTTGTTAAAAATATAGTTTCTTGGGACTCATCCCCAGAAGTTTTAATTCTGGTTTGGTGAAGGACACAGAAATAAGTACTTTGAGCAAACACTCCAAGTAATTTTGAAGCAAGTGAATTACGTTTGCAAAACTCCATATTACATAGCTGAACTAAAAGTGAAGTCAACATAGGCCTTTAGCACTTTTATATTGATTCATGAACATCTGCTTACCCTCCTATTATCAAATTAGAATTACTGGAAGTCTACAATATTCCAGGTGTTTGCAGACACACTCCACCTAATCAACCCAACAATCCTGTCAAATATGTGTAATAATCCATTGAAGATGAGGAAACAGGCTCAGTAATGTTCACAGACATGTAGTAAGGACAAAGTGCAGTGTCAAATCCAAGTCTCTGTCTGATTCTGGAATCCATGCTTTTCTCATGATACCTGTCTTCTATTTTATTCAGTCAAGAATTAAGTTTTTGGCCACAGAGATAAGCAAAATTAAGCAACTTAGACTGATCTCAAACCTCGGTCCTATGGGTTAGATAGCCTGAGATAACCTTCTATTTTCTGTGGAAAAAGACTTGTCCAGTGAGCAACTGCTTGACTCAGGTTTGAAACATGGAAGAGGAAGATGTAAAATAAAACCTTAGAAATCTATATAAGAATTTCTCCTCACAGGAGGTACAAACCATATGAACAAACCGAATTGATCTTCTCTATCTCCTAGGCTCTATCTGCTTTTGCCTGGGACATGCTCTCCTTATCCGCCGATTCTTTCAATGTAAATATAGTATAGTAGTCACCTAGGGCTGCTGTAACAAAATATAACAGCCCGGGTGGCTTTAACAACAGAAGTTTATCTTCTCATAGTTC
The DNA here is from genome assembly GCF_905146905.1 of Nyctereutes procyonoides. Lineage (NCBI taxonomy): Eukaryota > Metazoa > Chordata > Mammalia > Carnivora > Canidae > Nyctereutes > Nyctereutes procyonoides. The sequence continues at coordinate 570,539 of NW_026575043.1, forward strand.
TGGAGCCTAAAAGCCCAAGATGAAGGCGCTGTCACAGTCGTTTTCTGAAGAGGCCTCTCCTCTGCTTTGTAGACCTCCACCTTCCTGCTGCTTCCTCACATGGCCTTTCAAGAAGAGAGAGAGGAAGACAGTGAGGTGGTATGACAGCTCTCATTTATCTTTCCCTTCTGATAAGGACCCAGTCTCATTAAGTAAAGGCACCACCCTTATGACCTCATGTAATCTTAATTAAGGCCTTAAAGACCCTATCCCAAAATGTAGTCAGGTCAGGGGTAAGGGCTTCAACGTGTGAGTTGGGAAGGGGGAACACAATTCAGTCCATAACAAGTAGGAGAGGGAGAATTGTATGGCTTTGCTCTGAGTAACAACTTCATCATGAGAGCATCTAATAAGCTAAAGTGCCTGAAGAGGCAGCTTTGTGGATGTGATGAAAGTGTGGAGATAAAAGTATTGTCATGGAGTTGGCAAGGATTTTGCTTTTAAAGCACTTTTTAAATTCCTTCTTCTGTTCTACCTTGTCCTGAAAAGTGACCTGCTCTGAGATATTCTTCATATGATTGAGATGGCTGGAAGTTTTACCCTCCTTTGTAAGAAATAGAAGGAGGACTTAATTTATTACTGTGCTGAAATCAGTTGAAAAAGAGGACCTGAGCCTTGTCTTTAAAGAGCCTTTTGTATGGTTGAACACACCAAATAACACATCCCCAACATGACAAGAAAACCGATGTTTACTCATGACATTGGCAAAGCATTCACTTGGTGTTTGAGTTCTGAAAATGTGTAAGCCTTACATAGGTGGGACAAATGACACCTTTTGAAGCTTCAAGGTCAACTATAAAATTAAGACAATAATAATACCCATGTCAAGGAGTTGGTAGGAACATTATATGAGACCATTCATGTAAAGTAACTAGGATATATTAAACTACAATCATCATCACCATTAATGCAGTATTGTTTGCTTTCTGAAAATTTTGGGGGTAAATCCTACTCTCCCTTGCTATTAAGATGGGATTGATGAGTGGAAGAACTAATGTAATCTGCAATCATAACCAAAACTGAAAATAAAAGATGGTCATTGTTCCTCCAGAGAGATTCATTTGCCAATGACAGCCCCTCTGGGACCACTGGTGTAATGGGTGAGAACTGGTTTTATCTGCCATTGAATCAGACTTGGAACCTATGCCTCTGGAAAGTACATTCACCCTATCCACCGTATCAAGACTTTTAGTGACTCTTATTGAAGCCCTAGACAGATTGTACCTTCTTCCCTCTCTCAGAACTTTTGGAATCCAACCCTTTTGCAACCCTTCTCCTGACTAAATTCTATAGCTAATGACACCTGGTTAATACAAGTTCAAATGAGAAAAGTATGTTTTTGTGATGTTTCATTCTATGCACATCAGCCTAGATGGCACTGAGTGTTGATCAATTTTATTTTGTTTTGAGACAGAAAATGAAGTTTTCAAATTTTGAACAAGATCAGGCAGGGTAAGATCACTCCATGAGCTAAATGACTTCTTATTATGCCAGACCCGAGGCTATCATTTGTTCCCTTCAATCTCAGAATTATGTCCGAAAGTTCCCATTATCTAGGAAGCAGGAAAGAGAGCAGATCAAAGCACTAAATACTCTGATTATAAATTTGAAGACCAAACCTTATGAACAATGACCAACAAACCAAAGTATTGAGGACTGGGGTGGGGAGGTGGGGGCTGCTGTGGGATCTTGTTTTACTCTTTTCCATCTTATATGCAAATGCATGAATTTTCCAGCAAGTATAGGTTATTATGTTCTCTGTTTTTGGAGACTTGTTTCTTTGCCACTGCCTCTGCCTCCATATCTGGTCCTGTCCCTGTCCTGAGCCACCCAGGCAACCCATTAATCCCCATTTCTAATACAGTGGAGGAAGTTTCAGTACATTCATCGGGCAAGAAGTGTATGGGGGAATATTTCCAATTTATCTCAACTCTCTCCTTCATAGTTTTGAGAAAGAAAAAGGAATTTATCAGATTGGTAAACTTATTTTTTAATTAAAAAATTGAAATATATAACATCCAATGTTATATTTTTTAATTTTTTAGAGGGATGCCTGTGTGGCTCAGTCAGTGAAGCATCTGCCTTTGGCTCAGGTGCTTATCCCAGGGTACTGGCATGGAGCCCTGCTTTGGGCTCTCTGCTCAGCCGGGAGCCTGCTTCTCCTCCCTCTGCCCCTCCCCACTTGTGTTCTCTCTCTCTTTAAAAGATTGTATTTATTTATTTGAGAGAGAGAAAGAGAGACTGGGGTGGACAGAGGGAGAGAAAGACAAGCAGACTCCTTGCTAAGTGGGGAGCCCCACATGGGGCTCAATCCCAGGACCCTGAGATCATGACCTGAGCTGAATCCAAGTCGTGGCTTAACTGACTGAGACACCCAGATGCCCCTAACACCATATGTTAATTATACTTTAATTAAAAATAAATAGAGGTGCTTGGATGGCCCAGTTGATTTAGCATCCCACTCTTGATTTTGCTCAAGTCATGGTCTTGGGGTGGTAAGATCGAGCTCCCCTCCAAGCAGCTCAGCACAGAGTCAGCTTAAGACTCTCTCTCCCTCTCCCTCTGCCCCTCCCCACCATCTCTAAAAAACAAATAAATCTTTAAAAGATAAAACCATACTAAGACCGGTAAATTTGACAAATGGTACCAAGCATGGTTGGTTGATTCAGTGCTTGACTCAGCCACTTTCTCTCTGGTTGAATCTCACCTGTCTTTGGGATTCATCCCGCTCTGCTTTCACTATGCCTGACCTATAGGCACAGATTCATCATGTGGTTGTGTGTGTGCGTGTATGTGCGTGTGTGTGTGTGTCTGTGTGTGTGTCTGTGTCTGTGTGTGTTTTGGGAGGAGGGGTGGGCGTTGTCCATTTGTGCTAGTAACTGATGGGGTAAGTACTCTCAGGGATGTAGAAAAAGCAAGATGATTTGATTGCATGACATAAACTGTGATCTTCAAACAATAATGCAAACACATTTTTTGATTGTCACTCTAGCATCTATATCCATTTTTCATTTTGTTTTGAATTCAAGAAGAGAAGACAGTGTTATTAATCAACTCCTCTAAAACCTGATAGGTCTTCTGGTCTGATACTTTAATTTTTTATCTATTTTATTCCATTTCTATATTTTTGTTCTATTTTCTAAGAATTTCCCTTTCAAACCTTTTATTTAATCTTTCCTTTATATCATATAGTTTTCTCTTTTTTTAGATTTATTTATTCATGAGAGACAGAGAGGCAGAGACACAGGCAGAGGGAGAACCAGGCAGAGGGAGAAGCAGGCTCCATGTAGGGAGCCCGATGTGGGACTCAATCCTGGGTCTCCAGTATCACATCCTGGGCTGAAGGCAGGCGCCAAACCGCCAAGCCACCCAGGCTGCCCTATCATATAGTTTTCAACCACTATTTCATGTTCTCTAAATAATGCCCCGGTTTCTAGTAATTCTGCTTGTATTTCAAGGTTATAGTATCTCCTTAATGTTTGAGGTTTTCTCCTTCCTGCATTGTCTCTTATATCTAAGTTCTTTTTTTTTTAAGCTCATTTTTTTTGGTCTCTCTATTATAGTTAAAAGCTTTTCTGAGATGTTTGGTCATTCTGGTCCACTCATATTTCAGGGTAAGACACAACAGGGCTGACTGGTAATTTTGTGAATACAAGGAGTTTGTTGATGGCAGCTTTCCCTGTAGTTTGGTCAAGTATGAATGCAGCTTTTCATTTTAAAAATCTTCATTTGAAAATGTAGGTTTTTTCCTGGACTGTTTCTCAAATCACAAATCCTCCTAATTCCTGTTTAAGTCGTCCTGGCATGGCTGCCAACATTCTGATAATTGAGAAAAGTTGAGAGTCTCACAAATTGGTGAGTGCTCTGTGATTGCCCCATTTTCATTCTGTCCTCTCCTGTGGGATCAGGTTTGCCTGGTGTCCCCAGGTGCATAGTGCCCCTAGATTACCTTCACAGAGGAGCAAACATGCTGCCTCCTGCAGTCACCTGGTAGCACTGAAGAAGTAGGGGACCTCAGGGTCTAACTGTTCTTAATATATCCCTCCTACAGTCCTCTCGTTTTCACTTCATGCCACAGCTATCACCTTCAAGGTCTGTGGTTCCTCCAATCCTACACCTTTCTCGGTTTCTCCCCTATGAGTCTACTTGCTTGTTGGCTCCTCCCATTGCTCTCAAGGTCTCTGCTTTCCCAGATCTTCCAAGACAACCATCACCCAAACACCTTTCCATCTTCCAAAATCCTGTTGACATTGCTTCTCTGTTGTCATCTCCCTTCTCAACCTCTTCTCCTTTGTGAGTTTTTACCTTTTAAAAAATTATTTTACTGCCACTGTGGTAGGTAGGGACAAATACCTTTGTTATGTGTGCCATGTTTAAGCTGAAATCCATATCTAATATGAGATTTTCTTTAGTAGCAGTCACCTTCATGATACCATCACCTTCTTGATTCCCGCCTATGAATGATTTCTCCCACCTCTAAATTCTCTTCACCCTTTACCTGTACATCTAGGATGGCTGTTAGCACATTTTTAGTTATTCTTACTTATTTATGCGCATGTAGAGAGATACTGGTGTATGATATCCTTGGAATGAAGGATAGATCTGGTTAGTTTTCCTGCCCTTCAGTGCCTAATATTATGCCCTATGCTTGGTAGGCATAAAAGTAATGTTAATTCAATGAGTGAATGGATAAATAACTGTAAATGGATCAACCAAAATATTCTGATTTTAAAGAATTTTTTTTTAATTTTTATTTATTTATGATAGTCACACAGAATGAGAGAGAGAGGCAGAGACATAGGCAGAGGGAGAGGGAGAAGCAGGCTCCATGCACCGGGAGCCTGACGTGGGATTCGATCCCGGGTCTCCAGGATCGCGCCCTGGGCCAAAGGCAGGCGCCAAACCGCTGCGCCACTCAGGGATCCCCAATATTCTGATTTTAAATATTAAGGCTATATGCTATGTCTTGAGAATTGTGCATATGTTAATTTTCTCTTGTATACATTTCCTCTTATGAAATATCTTGCTTCCATGAATAGTTTATAAGGTCTTTAAAGGAAGAAGGGTTATTGCTGGATCAAATGGTAAGAGTATGTATGGTTTTGTAAGAAACTTGCAGGCTATCTTCCAAAGTGGCTGCACCATTTTGCATTCCCACCAGTCATGAATATGAGTTCGTATTGCACCACATCCTTCTCAAGATTTGGTGTCATTGTTCTGAATTTTGGCCATTCTAGTAGTCATGTAGTGGAATCTCATTGTTCTAATTGTATTTCCCTGATGACATACGTCTTAGCCCATTTGGGCTGCTGAAACAAAATGCCCAGGATTGGGTGGCTTATAACATTTTTCTCACAGTTCTGGAAGTTGGAAAGTCCAAGATTGGGGATCCCTGGTGGCTCAGAGGTTTAGCGCCTGCCTTTGGCCCAGGGTGCGACCCTGCAGTCCCAGGATCCAGTCCCACATCGGGTTCCTGGCATGGAGCCTGCTTCTCTCTCTCTCTCTCTCTCTCTCTCATGAATAAATAAATCTTTAAAAAAAAAAAAAAAGAAAGTCCAAGATCATGAGACAGGCATATTTGGTAAGGAACCACTTTTTGATGAGCAGATAGCACCTTCTAGCTGTAACCTCCCATGGTGAAAAGTACAAGGGGTCTCTGGGTTCTCTTTTTATTATTATTATTTTTTATTTATGATAGTCACAGAGAGAGAGAGAGAGAGAGAGAGAGAGAGACAGAGACATAGGCAGAGGGAGAAGCAGGCTCCATGCACCAGGAGCCCGACGTGGGACTTGATCCTGGGTCTCCAGGATCGTGCCCTGGGCCAAAGGCAGGCACCAAAAAGCTGTGCCACCCAGGGATCCCCTGGGTTCTCTTTTATAAGAGCACCAATCCCAGACATAAAGGCCCACCTTCATGACCTAAGGCCTCCCAAAGGCCCTGCCTCCTAACGCCATCTCATTGGGAATTAGGTTGTAACATATGAATTTGGTGAAGGGGGTGAATAAAATATTTAGTCTATAGCAACATATGATTTGGAACATCTTTACATTTGCTTATTTGCCACCTATATTTCTTCTTTGATGAGCTAAGGACTTTGGCCTGTTTTAAAATTGGGTTGTTGGGGGAGCCTGGGTGGCTCAGGTGGTTTTTTTTTTTTTCTTTTTTTTTGTAAATTTATTTATGATAGTCACAGAGAGAGAGAGGGGGGCAGAGACACAGGCAGAGGTAGAAGCGGGCTCCAAGCACCAGGAGCCCGATGTGGGACTCGATCCCGGGTCTCCAGGATCGCGCCCTGGGCCAAAGGCAGGCACCAAAAAGCTGTGCCACCCAGGGATCCCGGCTCAGGTGGTTTAGTGCTGCCTTCAGTCCAGGGCCTGGTCCTGGAGACCTGGGATCGAGTCCTACATCAGCCTCCCTGCTTGGAACCTGCTTCTCCCTCTTCCTCTCTTCTTGGGATGTCTAGGTGGCTCAGTGATTGAGAGTCTGCCTTTGGCTCAGGGTGTGATCCTGGGGTTCCAGGGTCAAGTCTCACATCAGGCTCTCCACGAGGAACCTGCTTCTCCCTCTGCCTATGTCTCTGCCTCTCTCTGTGTCTCTCATGAATAAATAATCAAAAAAATCTTAAAAAAAGAAACTTCTCTACTAAAAACATTCTCTACTGAAAGGATTTTCCAAATGTTACTTTATAATGTAACATTATATATAATTATTAAGATAATAATAATATATTATTATTATTGCAGCAAGAAAGGGTGGAGTGTGTTAATCTCATAATATGAAATTCAAAACTGGGTGAAGTTTAGGCAGGAAGGAGGGCAGGCAACGAGTTTGCAAGTGGCAGTGAGTATCAGGAGAAACATAGACTCCATCTCCAGGCTCACAAGATGAGTGATATAGGGAGAAAATCAACCACTTTAGAGGTCTACAAAGGAAACAAGGTCCTTGTGGAACATTCAGATTTTAGTGAAAGCAAGGAGATGATAGGTCCATTCAGAGAAGAGAGTGAGGCTGTATGTGATTACGCTGAAAGACAATTCCAGGGGGTACAAAGGAAAGATAATCTGCAGCTCTTTCTGCTAATGTTAAATTCTTCCTTTTTAGTAATCAAAAAAAAAAGAAAAAAATTATATTAATATAATTATTATATTCATTAATGTTATGATTTCTATCGGGAGTGTAACCTATCTCTCCGCCCCCCAAAATGTATATTTTTTTCTCAAAACTTCTGCTAACTTGGGTTTTTTTAATTATTTTTTTTAAGATTTATTTATTTATGATAGACAGAGAGAGAGAGAGAGAGAGAGAGGCAGAGACACAGGAGGAGGGAGAAGCAGGCTCCACGCCGGGAGCCCGACGTGGGACTCGATCCCGGGACTCCATGATCACGCCCCGGGTCAAAGGCAGGCGCTAAACCGCTGAGCCACCCAGGGATCCCCTAACTTGGGGTTTTTAAATCACTCATATCTTCCTTGATTTTGGCAGGTGTCTCCCATCAAAATTTAATGAAGCATATAAATGAAAGTTTCCCAGAGGATTTCATTCTTATGGACTTTGCCAAGTACCCTTGGTTGGGTCTTCGTCTCTTCTTTGCCTTTCTCATCTCCTACATGTGCACAATTGGAAAATATTGCTATTATTCTGGTTTCTCCACTAAATTCCCAACTTCAAAGTCCTATGTATTTCTTCCTCATGAGCCTCTCCTTTTTGGACCTCTGTTTCACCACCACAACTGTACCCCAAATGCTATTCAACTTGGTGGGCCCCAACAAGAACATTATTTATATAGGCTGTATGACCCACGCCTATATATTCCATTGGCTAGGCTGTACTGAATGTGTCCTGCTTGGAATCATGGCCTTAGACTGCTATGTGGCTGTGCTTAAGCCTCTGAGGTACTCTGTAGTCATGGACCACAAGCACTGCTGGCAGCTCTCCAGCACTGCCCGGCTCAATGGTCTGGCAAATTCACTGCTGCAGTCCATACTCATGGTCCAGCTGCCCCTCTGTGGGAACCAGGAGCTAGACCACTTCTTTTGTGAGCTGCCTGGGGTTATTAAGATGGTTTATGTGGACACCATAATCAACGAGGTTACTTTAGCTATGGTGGCCACCTTTCTGATAATGGGTCCCCTCTCCATGATTCTTGTCCCTTATAGTTGTATTGCCCAAGCCATATTTCGAATCCCCTCTGTTGATAAGAGACTTAAGGCCTTCGACACTTGTTCTTCACGTTTACTGGTGGTATCTTTATTTTATGGCCCTGGCATCTACATCTATATGCAGCTTTCAGGGGATAGCTTTCAAGACCTTACCAAAGTTCTAATGCTGTTTTACTGTGTTATTACTCCTATGGCCAACCCATTCATCTACCCCCTGAGGAGCAAGGATGTTAAAGAAGCTTTGAGGAGACTTCTCAGAAGAGCCTTTTAGTACAAAAGAATATGAGAAAATGATGCTTTATCCTGAATGGAAAAGCCCAACAATAATCTAAGATATGTCCTCTTTTAAATATGTTTCACCAAAATCATACTCAAAAGTCAAGTCAAGAAAGTTTTCATGAACTGTGCTTACCAAGTACGTTGGGGTTTTCCTACACCAGCCAATTCTCTGGCGCCAACTGGGTGGCCTACAATGCAATTCAATTCTCACACTACTCAGAGTTAGCAGAGACTCCACAATTCGAGAGCTCAGTCCCACAAAAGCAGCCTCCACCTTGGACGCCAATTGCAAGTCCAGACCACTTGTACTTGTGACCCAGCAGCTAATAAAATGTTCCTACAACCTCATCTTCAGATTTGATAATTGGCCAGAACAGTTCACAAAACTCAAGGAAACACTTTGCTTACTTTTACCAGTTTGTTACTAAAACATACAACCTAGGAGCAGCTGAGTGTAAGAGGTGCATATGGCAAGGTTTGGCAGGGAGGGATGGTGGGTGAAGTGTTCATTCACTCTCAGGGCATGATGCCTCACAGTACCTCATACCTGGAAGTTCTCCAAATGCCATTGTTTTGTTTGTTTGTTTGTTTGTTTGTTTGTTTGTTTTACAAAGGCTCCACTACATGTTTGATTAAATCATTGGCCATTGGTGATTGACTCAATCTCCAGCCTCCTCCACTCCCCAGAGTCAAGGGAGGGGGCCAAAAGTTCCAACCCTCCAATCCCGGTGTTTCCTGTGGCAATCAGTCCCTTCATCTGAAGCCACCTATGGGCCCACCAAGAGTCACCTTATTAGAATAAATTCAGGTATGGTTGGATTGGCTTGTTATGAATAACATAGGATGCTCCTATCACTCCATCACTTGGGAAATTCAAAGTTCTGTGTCAGGAACTGGGCACAAAGATCAAATACATATTTCTTATTCTCACACTTCGCTTATGAAAATAAACACCCTTGTTTAAAAAAACACAATTAGGGATCCCTGGGTGGCGCAGCGGTTTGGCGCCTGCCTTTGGCCCAGGGCGCGATCCTGGAGACCCAGGATCGAATCCCACATCGGGCTCCCGGTGCATGGAGCCTGCTTCTCCCTCTGCCTGTGTCTCTGCCTCTCTCTCTCTCTCTCTCTATCATAAATAAATAAAAATTAAAAAAAAAATAAAAAAAAACACAATTACAACATGCATTGTTAATTATAAAAAAATAAATGTAAATCAAAAAGTTGGTATGGTAAATACTTAATTTGGGTCTATTCTTCATACCATAAATTAAAACAAATTAAATTTAAATCAAAAGGTTAACATTATAAAAAGCTTTTCATTAAAAACAAAATACTTTACTGTCACAGTTGTAGAAGAGAATTGCACTTTTGACAATTGAATAAATAGAAAGACCAAACAAGATGAATAGAAATGATAAAGATGTGTGTAACACAATAAACACAAAACAACATAAAAAGTTGATAAATATACAGATATCTTAGGTATAGGAAACATAGGCATACCTTTATGTAACAAAACTTGGTCTTACAAACAAGTTTTTAAAAGTGCAGACGAGGTTGCAAAGTGACATGGACTTTTAACTCCTGCTAATACAAACTGGGAAATGTGACACACATATGAAGGAAAGTTGATGGATCTTAGAAAGTAATATTATTTATTTATTTAATCTTATTTATTTGTTTGACACAGAGAGAGAGAGAGAACACAAGCAGAGGGAATAGGAGAGGGAGAAGCAGACTCTCCGCTGAGCAGGGAGCCCAACTTGGGGCTCCATCACAGGACATGACCCAAGCCGAAGGCAGATGCTCAACTGACTGAGTCATCCAGGCACCCTAGAAAGTAATATTTTTTAAATGTGAGCAATACTTTAGAATATAGGAATTAGTTTTATCCCGTTATCTGGAGGGAATAAATAGCACCCTAGAGAAAGAGATCTGAGGGCCAAGGATCAAGGATAAGCTTGGGAAAACTTTCTCTCCCATGTGACATGAGGCCATCCTGGCCTTCATTTTGAAAAGCTATAATGACTGTTGCTCTTTGAAATATGAGATGTTACAGCCTTTTGGAAAGCAATCTGACAGCATCTTTCATTATTAAAAATATACTGGTGGTTCATTTTGTTAAGCATCTGATTCTTGCTTAATGCTCAGGTCATGATCTCTGGGATGTGGGATCCAGCCCCACATCTGGCTCCACTCAGCATGGAGCTCATTTGTCCCTCTCCATCTGCTTCTCCCCCCCTCCCCCCCACCCACACACACTCTCTTTCTCTCTCTCATAAATTAATTAATTAATTAATTTAAAAATCTTTAAAAAGATATATATATACACATATATATATATTCTTCCATCCAGGAATCTTACTGTGAAAACCTATCCCCTAGAAATAAAATCATATGTGTGCAGAAGAGATCATGTATAAGAATGTTGCAAAAAAAGAAATGCTGCAGACTTGTTCATTATAGCAAAAAATATATTTTAGTATGCTTATTGATAGTAAGTTAGCTATTAAAATAAATGCCTTGAGACCATTAAAAATAATGCTTAAGAACTATTCCAGATGATTTGCAAGGATCTACCTGGATGCCAGGGGTTCTTTACAGGTTAATCATTCAATACTCACGATAACTGTCTGATGAGTGTACTATTATTTTTACTTTACAGATAAGGAAAATAAGGCACACAGAGATTAAGTAACTGCATTCTGTAGGGGCCAAGGGCAGGCTGCCTCAAGACATGCTCCCTAAGCATAATGATTATTTTGAGTTAAAAAGCAATTGAAACCCAGGAGATTCAGGTAAAGCTCTTTACCTCCCCCACAACTGCCTAAACAGAATGTAGATAGAGGTCCTGCTCCAGGAAGGGAGGTGTCACCACGGATAACAACATTATGGTGTGAACTAGGTATGGTGGACAGGGAGGAACGTACCAAGGCCAGTTTCATCAAGGTCCTCTATGCCCCAGTATTTCTGAGTGGCTAAGAAAACATTTGTTTACCAAACGGTTACTCTTTTTCATCTTCCTGAGGATTGCATTCCTTCCCTGTGAGTCCCAGACCCCTACCAGGTTCTCCTTTGTTGACATTTATATCTTATTTTGCTTGACTGTCTTTGGAATTTCATGTCTGTGTGACTTCCCCAATTGTAGGCTATCAGATTTGATTTTCTATGGTTCATCTCTAAAAGAAATTTATTCAAACCCCACCTCCCTTCCTCCAGCCACCTTACAGACAAAACTTACAGGTGTCTACACTTGGCCCTACCTCATTGCTTTTCAAGTGCCCTACATCTTGGGAAAATCGACTCCACGTATACAAAACATTCTTCTCTAGTCTGACCACAACCCGCGTCCCAAGGAGCCCCTGACAGAGCCCCGAGAGGACCTGCCCCTCCCGCTCTACCTGGCCAAGAATGGACCCCCCTGTCCCACCTCCACCGGAGCTCCTGCAACCCTCTCACATCATTAAAACTCCGGGCCAGCCTAAAAGAACCGAGCCCGCAGCTCTGCGTATCTGGGCCCTCTCCTTCCCTGGAGAGAATCAAATCCGTCCTGCTCGTCGTTCCACTCCTGGTGCAAACCTCTGGCCCCAGGTCACCGGCCACCCCAACAGTCTCATCTGATTCTCAGTCCTCCAACAAGGGCCTCCAAGGCGACAGGGTATCCAGAGCACTAAGCGGGGTTTCCAAGTCGAGCTCGGACACCGAGCTATCCCACTGTAGGGTGCAGATGTGCCAGGCCGTGGGGTCCCGTGAGCAGGAAGGAAAGGCGGAGGAAGGGGCTCCGGAAGAACCACACACTCGGCGGGAGGGGGCGGTGCAGGCTCGGGGACCCGCAAGTGCAGAGAGGAAGATACAACCCCGGGGTGGGGGGCAGGGAGGAAAGCATCAGGAACTGCAGACCGAGCGGTCATTTCCGGAGCAGCCCCGCCTCGACCCGGGAGCGTGGGTTTTGGGGGTGGTAGTGTCCTGGGTGCGGGGAGCGGGGGGCAGGCATGTACCAGGCGGGGCGCTGCAGGGGGCCTGGGCCGCCAGAGGGGGACCCCGAGGGGCTGACATCTGGCGCGGCTCCGCTGTCCAGCGCGGGCGGGAAGCCAGGGACTCCGGGGAGACGCGTGGCTTTCTTGCGAGCCGGTGGGTCCCTGACACACAGAAAACTTTTCTCCAACCCTGGGGGTCAGAAATGATTTCGGAACCAGATTTGGAGGGATTGTTTGAAAAGCGTGGTGCTTATATGGTGTTTTAAACGCATAGCCCCTCAGGAGTCTAGGGCAGCCGCGTGTACAAACGTGTTAGTAGTTCTGTGACAGAACGTGATTCACACTAAGACTATGAGCCTACTGTCATTTCAGGACAAGTTTTGTTAATGAACTTATTACTTTGAGAATTGCCTTCTAGTAACTTAAAGAAAATGCTCTTGGTTTTCAGAGCGTTCAGGAAGTTCACAACTGTGGACCTATTAATGTTTTCACTGCTGTATTTGTCTAATCATTGATGGCTTACTATGTATCATGCACTGCTCTGGCACCACCTGTTTGTGTTCTGAACAGATAAAGCCCTGCCTGTGTATTGTGGGACTGAGGAGTAAACATACAACCTCCGGTGGTGGTGAATGATACAAAAAACATTGTAGTAGGATAAGAGAGTGATGGTGGGTGGAGAGCTATTTTACAGCATGATCTAGAAATGTCTCTTGGAGGAAATGCTTTTTGAGCATGCTGTAATCAAATGAGGGAATACCCCATGCAAATATCTGCATAAGAGCATCCCAAGCAGGTGTCAAGGCCCTCAAGTAGAACACATTTGACACGTCTAAAATTGAAGGGGATTTTACTGGGGTAGAGTGAGGACAGGAAAGACAAGAAGGAAAAAGATTACTCTTTAATTTCCAAAATAGTCATTTAAATTTTCATTACCAAGAGTGTCAAATCCTTAAATCATCTATGTTACTGTTAGCAAAATTTCAAAAACTTCTTCTGTTGTGTTTTTCTTAAAGTATCCTGGGCAACCTTTAATAGTACATGTAGATTTTCTTTTTTAATTGGTGGCAATTTTTCATCTTAATACTCTTCTGTATTCTGTGAAAGGGATTCTCCTTGGGGTATAAAGTCATCTGCAGGGACCCCTCACCTGAGAGAAGATGGCTACAGAGCTCATCATCCAGGACGGAAAATAACAAGAACCTGTAATAGTAAATAAAGATGGAGGAAGGTAAGTATTTGTACAAGAAATTGACGTGCAGAAGAACAGCCAGTCCAGTCAGGAGCTCTGCGCCTCAGGCAGTTCTGCTACCAGAAATGGGCCCTCACCCGGCTCTGGGAGCTGTGCCAATGCTAGCTGTGCCCCGAGACCCACGGCAAGGAGCACACCTTGGAGCCGCTGGTGCTGGAGCAGTTCCTGACCATCCTGCCTGAGGAGCTCCAGGCCTGGGTGCCAGAGTAGTACCCCAAGAACAGGGATGAGGCTGTGTCTTTGTTGGAAGATTTGGATAGAGAGTTTGATGATCCAGGATTTCAGGAGACAAGAGCAGGTGTTTTGTGGTGGCAAAGTGCAGTATCTGCGGGTTAGGTTAATAGGAAAGCAGTGAGATTGCTGGGAGTCCACCCCCCATCATGCTTCATGGTTTCTGTCTCTCCCTTGTTCTGAGTCCTTGAATCCTTTCCCCAATCCTGTCTCCATGGGAAATGTTTCCTGAAGCTTTAGCTCTGATTCTCACAGCAGCTTCTTCTGAAGCCCAGTAGTCCCTGCTTGTCTCCATGGCACATCCCAAGCAGATGGACAGGAAGTGCTCTGGGAGGAGGTGATGTCCCTGGGAGCCACACACCAGTCACGAAGTTATCCGCTCCAGCACATTGAGACCCTGCTCCAACATGCCACTCTGAAACCCCATTCCCAAAAAGAGAGAGGTGAGGACAAGAGGAGGAGACTCTCTGGGGAGATGTGTTAGGGGAGCAGGCTCTTTCTTGGCCAATCAAAGCCGTCCGTGAGAGCTTACTCATGGGTGCTTCTGCCTGACTCACCCGAAATCCTTACTGTCTCATCTACTTCTCTCTTTACAAAGTACAGCCTTCATTCTTGGCCTTCAAAGCAAAAGGAGTTTGTTTTTCAGATACCTATTTATGCTTTTTATTAAAGCACTGAATTATCACATCAGCCTGTTGCTTCTTACAACCAGCTCTCCTTTACCTCCTCAGTGTCTTGCCCTACCCTCTGTCTCTCTAAGTTTTTTCTACCCATCAAGGATAAAGTCACCTTTTAAAACCTTTCACTTTGACTGCATTTCTATCTTCTTCCACATTAAATTCTCTCCTCTTTTCATGCCAATACTTTCCCTTTCATTTCACTCCAGTCTACATTTGGTACCTTTTCCTTTCCACATTCTTGACATGTCATATATGCTTTCCATTTACAAACTACCCCCATTTTATATCCTGATCCCCTTGACAGTCTGTCTAGATAATAGCAATAAAATGACCAGAAGAGCCAAGAAATCAGTCCTTTTCCAGATTTCCTTTGAATTCAGGTACAATCTTCATTTTAATGAGTTTGGTGGAACACTTATCTCCTTCAGGCCAAATTTCACTAAAACTGTATTTTTCTGTTGTGTTCATAAAGGAATACTGATCTTAGTTAATATGAGGGAATTATTAGTTTACACTGAATCTGCAAGCAATGTCCTATTTGGGGGAAGATTAAGACAAAGAATTTTCTTTCCAAGCAATAGAATAAATAAGTTTTTGCCTTTCCTCTATAATTGTATTTGAATGCAGTTTGAAGTACTCTTCATACCCTCAGACTTTTAACAAATGCTTTAATAATTTGTGCCCTTTTCATGGTAAAGATTGCTCCCAATCCTACGTTAGTAAGTACGACATAAGTTATTTATTTCAAGATGTGTTTATTTCACCTTTCCTCTCCAGCACTTTCCTTAATTGAGCTGAAGAGATATTTATCAGTTGAGGGAACATGACTAAGAAAGAGACAAATGGTCCCTTGGTGTGTAAGACTCCATCAGTTCAAACAGGTGACATTTCCATTTTGTTTGCTTTTAAATGTCTAAAACTTTCTATTAAAAAAAAAAGCTGAAAAAAGAAAGGGACGTTTCAATGATCTATTTCCTATTTTAGATAGTGAGCCAGCCTGAGACTGGGAAATTGGCTGGAAAGCAGGAAGTATCCAAAGAAATGGAATCACAGAAGATGATACTCCATAGAATCTGCAGAGGTAGGAATATTTTTCTGTTTCTCCATTTTGGAGACCTTCATGAATGCAAGGACAGGCTTGGGAGGCGTCAAGGAAATTCAGAGGAAGGATGACAACATAATGTGATTGGTGTGGGAAAAGCCTCATGCACAGCTTGAAGTTCTTGGACATCAAATAATCCACACAGGGAAAAGCCCTTTCAGTGTCAAGAGTGTGGGAGAACCTTTAGTCAAAACACAACCCTGTTTAAGTACCTCATAATTCACACGGGTGAAAAACCGTATCAGTGTAATCAGTGTAGTAAAAATTTTAGTCCAGGCTCAGTCCTTATTAAACATCAGAGAAATCACACTGGGGAGGAACTGAACGAGTGCAGTGAATGTGGCAAAACCTTCAGTAACAGCATAGGACTTGCTGTGGCAAGCAGAGATACCATAGCTTAATAAAATGTTACCAGTGCCGGGAATGTGGGAAGGCTTTTAGGGAAAGTTCAGTCTTCACTCAACATCAGCAAACTCATACAGGAGAAAAAGCCTTAGAATGCAGTGAATGTGGAAAAGCCTTCAGTGTAAGTTCTGACCTTAATAGACATTACGGAATTCACACTGGGGAGAAACCCTGAGTGTGAAGAGTGTGGGAAGGCCTTCCATCTGACCTCATGTCTCACTGAGCGCCAGATTATCCACAACAAAGAAAAACTCTACATGTGTAATAAGTGTGGAAAATCCCTCAAACAGAGGTTAGGTCTCTTTCAACATTAAAACACACACACACACACACACACAACTAATCAAAACCCATTGCTTTAATTATTGTAGTAAAATTGTTGGGCAGCATTTGCATTTAGGCAAGTCTTCCATGCTTTCTGGGCATCTGTGAATTATGGGATTAAAATAGTAGAATCTGGGCAGCCCCCGTGGCGCAGCGGTTTAGCGCCGCCTGCAGCCCAGGGCGTGATCCTGCAGATCCTGGATCCAGTCCCACGTCGGGCTCTCTGCATGGTGCCTGCTTCTCCCTCTGCCTGTGTCTCTGCCTCTCTCTCTGCGTCTCTATGAATAAATAAATAAAATCTTAAAAAGAAATAGTAGAATCTCTCAAAGGTCCCTTCCACCTCTAAAAGTAAGTGGTTTTTGTGAATACCGTCAACCCTCTATATTTAATTCCTAAACATTCAAAAGTGTCCTCCACAAATTTGTCCCAGGACTTCCGTATTACTTTCCTTTTCTGGTCTCACTTTGCCTAGCTACCCAAGTACACTCCAGCTTCCATGTCTGTCTTCCATTCCTCCCCCTTCATGCCCTGAATACCCTTTTTTTTTTTTTTGGAAGGGGTGTTGATTCCCTAAGTTTATGTATGTCCTGCTGTAACCCCATTTGGGATAAATAACCTTTCTGAGTGCTGGGTCTCCCAGAGGTTATAGCAGTGCTTCTGATGTGTCACTAAAAGTGGCCTGGCTTATGGATTAGTGAACTGTCCAGTACCTCCCCTTCAGAGCCCTGGAAGATTTGTCTGTGCGCATTCAGTAAATGTGGTGACAGTTGGGATTACCTTCTGAAAGATCTTGCTCTGGCAGCTCTGGTGGCCCAGCAGTTTAGCACTACCTTCAGCCCAGGGTGTGATCCTGGAGACCCCGGATCGAGTCCCACGTCAGGCTCCCTATATAGAGCCTGCTTCTCCCTCTGCCTCTCTCTCTCTCTCTCTCTCTCTCTCTCTCTCTGTGTGTGTGTGTGTGTGTGTGTGTGTCTGTCATGAATAAATAAATAAAATCTTTAAAAAAAATAAAAGATCTTGCTCTTTCATGGAGGTCCTAGGAAGTGCTCCTTCCAGGCACTGTTACGTTAATGCTATGTTAATGCAGAGAAAAATAAAATGGGTTGGTTCTGGAGAGGAGTTCTGAGATCTTCCCAAAACAAAGAGCAGAGAATGGTTCAAGTCAAAAGAATGTAGATACTTTGTTCAATCAGAAGATGGGTAGCAGGGATCAAAAAGAGTATACCCTAGTGAGATTAAACTGGATAAGCTAGAAAATATGCTCCTTTAGCATGGCTCCCACATGAGAGTTAACTTGTTTCAGGACCCAGTGACCCTGAGGGCATTAGCTGTCATTCCTATTAAGTGTCATATCACTGTTAATGTAGAGCTATCCTTTTTATATTGATTAGCCAGCATACTTACAAGTGGAAAGACCCTAACTTCCCCCAGGTTTCAAGGGAGAGATCAAACTTCCAAGCATAACAATCTTGGAGGGTAACTCAAGCTATGGACACTTGAGCCTGGCTTGACATTATGGCATTTTTAACATAATTTACTGAGTGGTTGATGAATCACTGAACGCGGTGCCATTTTTTGCCTGCTCTCTCCTCCCTTTTATTCCCTGACTACTTACATTCTTTCTGCCACATCATTTCTGCCTAATTATCTACGTTCTTTCCAAATTGTGTTTCCTAAATATCTATGTTTCAGGGAGGAAGCAAAGATAGTTCAATCAGAGATGAAAGGATCACATTTTACACAAAAAGGAAAAGAAAACCCTAGTTTTCTAAGGTGAGAGAGAGAGAACATAATTTTAGATAATGAGTTTCAAATTTTTCTCATCTATGTTATCAATCATCCTTATTTTTAAAAACACTCAATGTTTCTATATAATCACCTTATGACTTGATAATAATTTTAGGTCACTTTAGACTTAAAAATATATATATATCTATATTTGAGAAACATTTCACATAATTGCTGAGTAAGAAGATTATCATACATCTGTATCTAAGTCAAGGAGCAGACGCCCTATGTCAGAGTTTATGATCGACTATTAGTAACAAAAATCTGAAAAATTCACAAAATATATTTCTCTCATGTAAAAGACATCTAAACGCAGATCATTTACAGTTGTTGGTTTATTTCATGGGGTCCTTGGGGATCCAGGTTCTCACATTTTCCCCATCTTCTTCATACATCTTCTCTTCCCATGGCTGCTGAAGCACCACCCATCAATTCTGCATTCCAGGCAGCAGGAAGGGCAAAAAAGGGATTCTGCCAGCTAACAGCATCTTTCATGGAACCTTCCAAGAACACACACATTTCCTCTTACATTTAATTAGCCAGAATTGAGTCACATGACCACACTTGGCTGCTAGAGTAGGTAGGAAAAAGGGCCTGGGTGGCTCAGTTAAGTGTCTGCTTTTGGCTCAAGTCATGATCATGAGCCCCAAGATGGAGCCCCTACTCCAGCCCCATGTTGGGCTCCCTGCTCAGCCTAAGTCTGCTTCTCCCTCTCCTTCTGCTCCTCTCCCTACTCCCTCTTTCTCTCTCACTCTCAAATAAATAAATAAAATATTTTTTAAAAGTAGCCAGGGAATATAATACCAGATACCAAAGTACACAGATAAAAATTGGAGTTCTGTTACTTAAGAAAACAGAATACTTATTTGGTAGCCAAACAATCTCTGCCAACAGTCTCAAATCTTTTGAGTTCTGAATTGTTAAATAAATGTGAATAAATGTGTGCTAAAAGACTGATTTACATATGAATGCATGAATGAATGGTAAAGGGTGCAAGGCACAAAATTAGAACTAGGAGATACAGTGGTGGATGGATATTAAGAGATTAGGATTAAAAAAAGAGATTAGGAGAATAGAGCTAGGAGGGACCCCTGGGTGGCTCAGCGGTTGAGCGCCTGCCTCCAGCCCAGAGCATGATCTTAGAGTCCCGAGATGGAGTCCCACATTGGGCTCCCTGCACAGAGCCTGCTGCATGGAGCCTGCTTCTTTTTCTGCCTATGTCTCCATCTCTCTCATTGTGTCTCTCTGAATAAATAAATAAAATCTTTAAAAAAAAAGGAAAAAAGAATAGAGCAAGGAGAAAGAAAAGTGGGAAGCAGGGAGTGGGAATAGGTAAAGCTCATGAATTGGAGATTCTTTAAACTTGCCAGGCTTCTTTTATTTTTTTTTTAAAGATTTTATTTATTTATTCATGAGAGACAGAGACATAGGCAGAGGGAGAGGGAGAAGCAGGCTCCCTGCAGGAAGCCCGATGTGGGACTCGATCCTGGGACTCCAGGATCGCATCCTGGGCCAAAGGCATCCTGAGCCAAAGGCAGATGCTCTACCGCTGATACCACTGAGCCACCCAGGCGTCCCTACCAGGCTTCTTTTAATGTTATTAAAAAGACTTGGGGAAAAATACAGCCCAAATCCATTTTTTTTTAATTTATTTATGATAGGCACACAGTGAGAGAGAGAGAGAGAGAGAGAGAGAGAGGCAGAGACACAGGCAGAGGGAGAAGCAGGCTCCATGCACCAGGAACCCGACGTGGGATTCGATCCCGGGTCTCCAGGATCGGGCCCTGGGCCAAAGGCAGGAGCCAAACCACTGCGCCACCCAGGGATCCCCCCAAATCCATTTTAACTTAGTAATAAAGGATATATTTTTAAGGGTTTTTTTTTTTTTTTTTAATTTGAGAGAGAGAGATTGAACATGAGTGCGTTGGAGGCAGAGGGAGAAACAAGCAGACTCCTGAGCAGGGAGCCTGAAAGGGACTCGATCCCAGGACCCTGAGATCATGACCTGGGCCCAAGGCAGATGCTTAACTAACTGAGCCACCAGGCACCCCAATAAAGGATATTTTTAAAGAAAAAAATTCCTCTAGATTCCTACCTCCCTAATTTGAGAATTATTTTCATTTATTTACACTATTTGGAGATATATATTTATTTATTTATTTATTCATTTGTTTACACATTTATTTATTTATATATTGATTTGTTTACATATAGTAAACAAATATATATAGAGATATATATCTAACAAATATATATATATATATATATAGAGAGAGAGAGAGAGAACATAATTTTAGATAATGTGTTTCAAATTTTTCTGAACTGTTCTATCCATAACCCCTATTTAAAGAAAACATTCCATATTTCTATATAATCACCTTACGGCTGGTATAATAATTTTAGGTCATTTTAGACTTTATATATCTCCACCTCTACTTGGGAAGCATTTGTGGAATAACTGAGTATGAAGATTATCATATATATGTATCTAAGTATTACTAACAATTGTATTTTTGCCTAATGGACACTGTGTTAAACTTGCAACAAAAGTAATGGCCCATTTAAGACCCATATGTAAAGATTACTAGCTAAAGGATTTTTCAGAGTCAAGGAAGCTACCTTATCTGGAAACCTGGATTTAAGTCCTAGCTGTGCTGACCTCAGCAACATACTTCACTTCTCTGAAAGTTGATTTCTTCAACTGTAAAACGGTTTGAATTTAAAACACCCACAGGGGGACCTGGGTGGCTCAGTGGTTGAGCATTTGCCTTTGACTCAGTGCATGATCCTGAGATGAAGTCCCATATCAGGAAGTCCCCGCAGGGAGCCTGCTTCTGCCTCTGCCTATGTCTCTGCCCTTCTCTGTGTCTCATGAATAGGTAAATAAAATCTTTTAAAAAATAAAATTAAAATTAAAAACACACACAAAGCCTTTTTATTGACATAAACCTATATTTGAAAATATAAGTGTACAGGTAAATGAAATTCATAAAATGAAACTACCCACATAGCCATCACCAAAGTCAAGAAAGAGAACATTACCAGTTCCCCAGAAGACCCATTTGTGCTCCATCCACCCTTCCTGTTATGACTTCTAACACCAGATATTAGCTTTCCCTGTTTGAACTTTATGTAAACGGAGTCATGAAATATGTATCTTTTTGTGTCTGCCTTCTTTCACTATTATTTTTGTGAAAATTATCGCTGTGGCTTATAGCAGTAGTTCATTCCTTTTAATTGTTGCATAGTATTCTATTGTATGAATAAACTTAAACTTTTGTATGTATTCAGCTGTTAATGGATGTTTGGGTTGTTTCAATTTTAAAGCTGTTAAAATGCTGCTCAGTCATGCCTTTAGATGCAAATATATATTCATTTCTGGTGGCTATCTCTGAAAGTGAAATTCCTGGGTCATGGACTATGCATGTGTTCAGCTTTAGTGGATATGCCCAAAAGTTTCCCCCAAATAATAATACTAATGTACACTCTTATCAACAGCATATGAAAGTTCTCATTGCTCCATAATCCTTGCTAACATATGGCATTGTGAATCCATTTTTTCTTATATCCATGGATGGATACTAGGTTGCTTCCATATCTTGGTTATAGTAAATAATGCTGCAATAAACATAGGGTACATATATCTTTTTAAATTAATGTTTTTGTTTTCTTTGGGCAGATATCCAATAGTGCATTTACTGGATCATAAGGTAACTCTATTAATTTTTTGAGGAACTTCCATACAATTTTTTCAAAAGTGGTGACACCAATTTTACATTCCCTCTGACTGTGCATGGAGACCACGTTGCCAACACTTGTTATTTCTTGTCTTCTTGGTCTTGGCCATTCTGACAAGTGTGAAGTGATATTGTGGTTTTGATTTGCATTTTCCTGGTGATTAGTAATGTTGAGCATCTTTTTGTGTGTCTGTTGGTGATCTGTATGTCTTCTGTGGAAAAATGTCTGTTTGTGTCTTCTGCCCATTTTTTAATTGGATTATTTGGGGCTCTTTGGTGCTGAGTTGTATAAATTCTATATTTTGGATATTAACTCCTTATTGAATATGTCACTTGAAAATATCTTTTCCCAATCTCATTCAGTATTTCGCCGTGCTATTTGATCGATATTTTTCTTTGCTGTGCAAAAGTTGTTTATTTTGGTGTAGCCTTAATAGTTTAATTTTGCTTTTGTTTCCCTTGCCTAAGGATATGTATCTAGAAAAATGTTGCTGGGTCAATGTCAAGAAATTACTGCCTATGTTTTCTCCTAGGAGTTTTACAGTATCAGGTCTCACATTTAGGTCTTTAATCCATTAGTTTATTTTTGTGTATGGTGTAAGAAAGTGGTCCAGTTTCATTCTTTTGCATGTAGCTGTACAGTTTTCCCAGCACCATTCATTGAAGACATTGTCTTTTCCCTGTTGTATATTTTTGTCAAAGATTAATAGACCACATATGTGTGGGTTTATTTCTGGGTTTTCCTTTCTGTTCCATTGATCTATAGGTCTAATTTTATGCCAGTACAATACTGTTTTGATTACTAGAAGTTTGTAGTTATACAAACTTGAAATCATGGATTATGATACCTCCATCTTTGTTCTTTTTCAAGATTGCTTTGGCTATTCAAGGTCTTTTGTGGTTCCATAAAAATGTTAGTATTATTTGTTCTAGTTCTATGAAAAATATTGTTGGTATTTTGACAGAGATTTCATTAAATCAATAGATTGCTTTGGGTAGTATGGACATTTTAACAATATAGGTTTTTCCAATTCATGAGCGTGGGATATCTTCAATTTCTTCCATTAATGTTTTATAGTTTTTGGAGTACACTATGAATTCATTTTTAACAGGGATTTCAGCATTGGAGTTGTGGTTGCTAAAGAAATACTTAATGAGGGATCCCTGGGTGGCTCAGCCCTTTAGCGCCTGCCTTTGGCCCAGGGTGCGATCCTGGAGCCCCGGGATCGAGTCCGACATCGGGTTCCTGGCATAGAGCCTGCTTCTCCCTCCTCCTGTGTCTCTGCCTCTATCTCTATGTCTATCATGAATAAATAAATCTTTTAAAAAAATAAATACTTAATGACCTCCATATTGATAAAATTCAAAAGTTTGAAAACATACAGTTGGGGAGGTTATGTGAAAACAAGCACTCTCACACTTTGCTGTTGAGAGTGCAAAATAATATGTTTACAAAGATACCTCCCTTTCTCTCTCCTCTCTCTTCGTTGTTCACCTCAGCATTATTTATTAAAACAAAATGTTGGAAACAATCCAAATACCCATCCCTCACAGACTGGCTGGAAAAATTATGGTACAGTTACATGATAGAGTACTATGACACTGTAAAAAAAATCAAAGAGGGATATTTCATTGAACAGATAATTTCCAGGTTATTTTAGTAAGTGATAAAGCAAGGTACAAAACAATATGATAGTTTAAGACGGAAAGAAGGTAAGTGCTTATCTTTGTAAGGGAGAGTAGAGGAGAAGGGAAAGAGGAAGGAAAGACAGGATAAGTTAAAACTACTGGAAATGGGGTGTACACAGTTGACCCTTGAACAATGCAGGGGTTGGAGAACTGACCCCAATGCAGTAAAAAACGCACATATTGACTCCCTCAAAATTTAACTACTAGTAGCCTACTATTGACTGAAGTCTTACTGATAACATAATTAGATTCACACACACTTTGTATGTTATATGTATAATATACTGTATTCTTATAGTACAGTAAACTGAGAAAAATCATTAAGAAAATACATTTATAGAACTCTATTGTATTTATTGAAAAAATCTGTGTATAAGTGAATGCACACAGTTCAAACCCATCTTATTAAAGGGTCCACTGTATATGGAGTAAAGGAGTTAGGGATAGAGGCAAAACTTTGGTTATATCCTTTTATATCGTTTAGATTTTGAATTAAGTGTTTTGCATGTTCAGAAAGGAAATGAAAAGGGATGAAAGGAAAATAAACCCTGAAACAGAAAAACAAACAGAAAGAAATGATCCTAACTGTATACCAAGTTTATAACATAACTATAAAAAGAAAGAATTCATTCAAATTAAGTACTCTATGTTTTTGTATTTGAATTGGAGACATTCTATAAAATCCTAAAGAAAATAAGAATTATTGATAGGGCCTACAAGCAAGTAATGCGGGTGAGTTTCCTCTTCTGTTAAATGGGGATTACTGTACCTAACTTACAGGGTTGCTATTTAGAATGAATGAGTTAACGTGTTTAAAACACTAAGTCGGCTGTTACTACATTTGCCCGCCTGGGGGGCTCCACGCCACCCAGGCCCTCGCTCCACCTGGAGAGGGGGCTCCGCGAGGCGACCACAGAGGCGCGAGACCTCCGAGCTTGCTAGAGCGAACGCGGCCGGAACCGCTGTCCCCGGGAGACGGGCCGCGCGAAGCACCTCGGGACTGCCGCCGTTCGCTGCGTGGGCTACGGTGGTCAAGGACTCGGAGGTGGAGCCGTCTGGCCGAGGGCCTCTCCTCCCACGGATGCCCGGTGAGCTTCGAAGTCCGGCTGCGCCAGGGCCTCGGGAGCGGCGGGGCTGGGGGTGTGAGGCGGGGGGCCGAGGGGTCCCGGCGGGCAGGGCGGCGGCGGCGGCGGCCCCTGGACCCTCACTCCTCGCCCCGGCCCCTCCCCTCTGTCTCTTTCCAGCTCGTCCACCCGTTCGCTGACCTAATTCGCTCGCTGACCTGGTTCCCGGGCCGCTTCGCGCCCTCCCTGTGCGTGTCGTAGGACGTGTTTGTGTTTTCCCGCGGCCGCCAGTCTCTGCTGGGGACTTGCTTGAAGCAAGGAGCAGGGGTCGTTTCATCCTGTGCCGCAGCCTCTCGTGGTTTGGCTCACAGCCGGCGCAGGCTCTTGCCTTCTGTTTTTGTTTTTGTTTTTTTGCGACTTTAAATAGCAGTTATTATGTTCCAGGTAGGCATTGTTGAAAGCACACGTATTAACATATTCACTTCCCATAACTCTAGGAGGTAGGCACTGCTATAATGTAAGCCCCCCTGCCCCCTTTTTAATATCGAGAAAGAAAATCAGGTCAAGTAACTTTGCTAGGGTCGTGTAACTGGTCAGGGCTGTAGTCAGCTTGCAAATCCAGGCTGTCTGGCACCAGGGTCTGTTTTCTTAGACCTTTTGCTCTCTCTGTTGATTCTGCCCTCTTTCTGGATTAGCTTTCCAGCCACAACCCAGGAGGTTACTTCTCTTGTTTGAATCTGATCCTGCACCTTTTGGACCTCAGGAGACCTAGTCTTCTAGCTAGGATTTAAAATTGCAGAAGAATAGATCTGAAGACTTGAATGTCTTGCAGAATATTTCTGCAAACTTGATGAAACAGCGATTTCATTTGTGTGTTCACCTGTGTGGTACCCACATTTCGCCACCCACATACCCATGCTGTGCTTTGGGAAGTAGAAAACATTACAGTCTTGGCTGCTAGGGTAGGTAGCAGCTATTGATTAAGCCACCTTAAACCAAAAATTGTACATTATCTCTTTAGAAGGTAGTTGATTTGAAGCTTATTAAGTGCCAGGTTTTGTGCAAAATCCTTTTATATGCATTATCTCATTTAATACTCTTGCACAACTTTACAAAGTAGTTGTCCTCATTTTGTAAGAGAGATTGAAGGTCAGAAAAATCCATCAGGAAACTTGCCTGGAATCACATTGTTCATAAGTCAGGATTCATAACTAGATCTGCTACCTCATACTACCTTCTACTTACTGCAGATAAACAGGAAACATAAGAGGTGTGTGTGTGTGTGTGTGTGTGTGTGTGTGTGTGTACACGCACACATTCACACCTCTGAGATTGAAGAGAAAGTCCAAAGGGTCCATTCTTATCTAACAGTATCTACTTCTGGAGAGTAGAGTTTGATGAAGGAATTTATTCTGTACATTCTGGATTTTTTTTTAATATGAGAAATAACTGCAAGATAGTGACTTGAGGGAAAAGAAAAGGTTCATAATAGAAGAGCTGGGAGGAGGAGGGGATGGACTGTAGTGCATGGGGAAGACCTCAGAGGATTTGAGAGTCAGATCAATGTGCTGAGTTTGGATAGGGTTTGAATAAGTACAGAAAGTAAGACCACAGACATGGAACAGGGAAGAGGAAGGCCTGATTAAAGAACAGTGAGAAGGAAAGCCTAAATGGAGTTGGCAGTTTTTGCATGTGGAATAGAGTAAACAAGAATGTGGCCCAACAATTGAGCTAGAGCTGTGACTGGTCTTAAACCAAGCTTGAGGGTTTGAGGATATGTCCGGTAAGTAGCGGGCGGTCTCAGATGGTGACAGAGAGAGGAGTGTGGGGATGAATCCAGTAAGTGGTGGGGACCTTGGATGGTGACATCATGGGGGGAATGTGGGCATGCGTCCTGTAGTTACTGGGCACATTGGCTGGTGACATTGGAGTGTGGGATTGCATCTTGTAAGAAGTGGGAGCATTGGATGGTGACATCAGAGGGGAGAGTGTGTGGATGTGTCCAGTAAGTAGTGGGAGCCTTTGAAGGTGACAGAGGGAAGAGTGTAGCATGTGTCCAGTAAGTAGTGGGGGCCTTGGATGGTGACATCAGAGGGAGAAGTGTGGGGATGAGTCCAGTAAGTGGTAGAACCTTGGATGATGACATCAGAAGGGAGAGTGTGGGCATGTGTTCAGTAAGTGGTGGGGGCCTTGGATGGTGACATCAGAGGGGAGAGTACGGGGATGTGTCCAACAAGTGGTGGGGGCCTTTGATGGTGACATCAGAGGGAGAAGTGTGGGGAGGCATTATGATAGAGACATTTGTATTGCATGCTGCTTTGTCTTAACCTCTATGCCTGTTGGTAAAGAACATTTCTCTCTGAGAGTCATGGTAGATTTTGAGGTATTGATCTTGCTGAGGCTCTAGGAAAAACTAGCTTTAAAATGCTGATGTAGGGCAGCCTGAGTGGCTCAGCGGTTTAAGTCCCTGCCTTCTGCCTAGGGTGTGATCCTGGTCCCAGGATCGAGTCCCACGTCAGACTTCTTGCATGGAGCCTGCTCCTCCCTCTGCCTGTGTCTCTGCCTCTCTCTCTGTGTGTGTCTATCATGAATAAATAAATAAAATCTTAAAAAAAATAAAAAATAAATAAAATGCTGATGTAAAAATAAAATAAAATGCTGATGTGTTTCTTTTTTAACTGTGAGAGATTATTATGCTAATTATATTCCTGACCTGTTTCCGAGGCCCCAATGATGTAGGATGATTTTTCAACGTAACAATGATGGAAAGTGATAGATGTTCAATGCTACTTCAAATTTTGAGTTTTGATCTTCTCAAGTTGTTTACAAGAAACAACTGATAGACTTAAAACTATTCTGTACCTGTACAACCATTCTGGTTTTCACTTTCAGTACAATATTCAATAAACTACATGAGATTTTCAACATTTAATTACCAAATAGGATATGTGTTAGATGATTTTGCCCAATTGTAGGCTAATGTAAGTGTTCTGAACACATTTACTGTAGGTGAGGCTAAGCTATGATGTTTGGTAGGTTAAGTGTATTCAGTGCATTTTCAACTTGTGATATTTTCAACTTTGATGGGTTTATGAGGACATAACCCCATTGTAAGTCAAGGAAGACCTGTACAATGGGGTGGTGAACCTAAACAATATTAAAAACTATATGTTTGTGACTGGGAGGCTAGGGTTATAAAACATTTGGGAAGCATTTTAGAGGCACTGGGTTCGAAAAGGAGCTAAGATGTGCTAGGGTCATGACTATCAATGAAGCCAGAACTGTCAGAAATTTGTGGAGGAGGATTATGTTTGCAGATTAAATATAACTAAAAATGGCATTATAGATTTAACTTTGTGGTTGTAGTGTGACCTGTATTTAGTTGTAATTTAAATATGCTTCTAGTTTTTTTTAAAGATTTTTTATTTATTCATAGAGACACAGAGCGAGAGAGAAGCAGAGACACAGGCAGAGGGAGAAGCAGGCTCCATGCAAAGAGCCTGACTTGGGATTCGATCCTGGGTCTCCAGGATCATGCTCTGGGCTGCAGGTGGCGCTAAACTGCTGCGCCACCCGGGCAGCCCTCCACCCGCCACCCCCCCACCCCACTCCTAGTTTTTTTATTTTGTGATGCATGCCAATGCCTAAGAATAGTGTTGGGATACACACACACACACACACACACACATATATATTTTAAAGATTTGTTTATATGAGAGAGGAGGGGGTTTGGGGAAGCACAGGAAGAGAGAATCTCAAGCAGACTCCCTGCTGAGTTTGAAGCCCAATGCAGGGCCGGATCCCAGGACTCTGAGATCAGGACCTGAGCTGAAACCAACGGTTGGATGCTTAACTGACTGTGTCACCCAGTTGCCCCAGTATTTACAGTGAATTTTAATAATTTTACTTAAATGTGGAAACTTTTTTAAGCTGTATATCATGACTTCTGGATCGTGAAATCTATGTGGTCAGCTGTGAGCAGGGTTTTTTGTTTTGGGGTTTCAAAAAAGAATTTAAAAAATAATAGTATATATATGT
This sequence comes from Nyctereutes procyonoides, assembly GCF_905146905.1. NCBI lineage: Eukaryota > Metazoa > Chordata > Mammalia > Carnivora > Canidae > Nyctereutes > Nyctereutes procyonoides. The sequence continues at coordinate 599,304 of NW_026575043.1, forward strand.
AATTCAGGATACATAGTGTTTTGTGAAATTATTATTTTAGCTATTTGTGTGTGTGGTACCTCACTCATGTGCAAACATGCATTCCTGTGCATGTATACATACATGCTCTGGGTCTCAATGTAAAAATTTTTTGTTTCTATATAAAATATTTCTGAGAGTCCTGGTCAAAAAAGTTTGAAAGCCTCTGCCAAAACATGATCCTTTGAAATCACTTGGTTTATATAATATTCTTTCAGAAAATTGCTTTCATTAATTACTCTCATGGTTAAGATTTTACCATAAGTTTTACGTGGTCATAGACATTTGTCTCTCTACGTGCTCTGATTTTCTTTTACACACGGTTGCCATCCTCCATCCTCAATATTCAAAGAGAAAACAGTTTTCAGAAAATTAAAGAACAAGAAACAGCTCAAACTCTACCTCTGTTTTAAAATATCAGAACCAATATTTCTTTCATTTTAATATCTCTGAGTCAAGAGCAGTTCAAGAGCATTTTTTTACCATAATGTTTTGACCACTAGGATTCATTAAATCTTTCAACAACATTTATAAGGAAAATAATAATATTGGTAATTTATAATACTTGAGAATATCTCAAGCTCCCAGCTTCTTGTGCTCTTTATCCATGGTCTTACTTGATCTCTATATCCAGGGATCCCTGGGTGGCGCAGCGGTTTGGCGCCTGCCTTTGGCCCAGGGCACGATCCTGGAGATCCGGGATCGAATCCCACGTCGGGCTCCCGGTGCATGGAGCCTGCTTCTCCCTCTGCCTGTGTCTCTGCCTCTCTCTCTGTCTCTCTGTGACTATCATAAATAAATAAAAATTAAAAAAAAAAAAGATCTCTATATCCACCTACAAAGATAGGTCAGCAGAGGTTGTGCCTGGAGGACCAGGTCTCCATCTGGATTTCTCCCACCCCACACAGACCTCGCTCCTCCACACCCCACCTGCAAGGATGGAGCCTTTCTCCTCATTCTGTCTTTTTATCTTTTTTTGCTTTCTCTCTCCCTTTGCTCCTATTCTTAGTGTCCTCTGTGACCCCTTGGCACCAAAACGTTGGTTTACCTCCAACTGAAAACTTAACTCCGAGTCCAGTATCTTGCCATTCAAATGGAAACCTAGTATGTTCCCGCCGATTTGTTTGAGCTGATTCATTCATGATGATCAGAATGGTCCCTTCCTTCAATAAAACTCTGTGTGTGTGTGTGTGTCTGTCTGTCTGTTGGGATAGGGTGGGTGTTCTATTTCCCTTCCCATATCACCTGCATCAGAATTTTTGTAGTCCTTACCGTTACTCGTGCATTCAGAGTTTTTCACTAGACAGTGACTGCTTTTGGTACAAGTACTCCCTGTGCCTGCCAGCAGAAAATATTTTCTATATTTTAATATTTTTTTTTCTCTGCAATTACTTTATAGATTTTGGGATTTCTAGGAGAAAAGATCAAAAAGGCATCATCGAGCATAGACTCTTTTCCTGAATAGTTAAGCCTAAAATGGCCACAGCCTTGGCCCTTCAGACTCCAGAGATGCAGGAGGGACATCTGGCAGTAAAGGTAGAAGAACAAGAGGGGGATAACCCTCATACAAGAGAGATCTTCCGTAGACGCTTCAGGCAGTTCTGCTACCAGGAGACCCCTGGGCCCCGAGAGGCCCTCACCCGGCTCCAGGAGCTGTGCCGACACTGGCTGCGCCCCGAGACCCACAGCAAGGAGCAGATCCTGGAGCTGCTGGTGCTGGAGCAGTTCCTGACCATCCTGCCTGAGGAGCTCCAGGCCTGGGTGCGGGAGCAGCACCCTGAGAGCGGGGATGAGGTGGTGGCCGTGCTGGAGGACCTGGAGAGGGAGCTGGATGAGCCAGGAGAACAGGTGGAAGATAGGAAAACAGAGGTTTGTACCTACAGGGAGAGTGTGGGTTTCAGTGCAGCAAGAGGAAGAGGAGGATTTCTTTGTTCCTGATGGGGTGTATTGTGGGTTCTCTATCTCTCTGCCTTTTCCTCTTTGCCAGTTTCTTGGTCCTTCCTTTCCTGTGCAGTGGACCTGAGATGGCTCCCTTACAGTGTCTTCTCTGATATTTGATTCCTAACTGTCCTTAATTTCCATCAGGTCCCAACCTATGTCTGTGAACAGGGAGAGTTTGTGAAGGAGAAAGCATCCCGGGGAACAGCCCACGAGTTGTCAGGTGGCCGGCTCCAAACCTTGGAAGAGCTGCATCAGTGCAATTCTCGAGAGATGTGCCCGGTTCAGGAGATCGGTGAGGATTAGAGTTTCCTCAGGAGGCCTTCCTCACTCCCCGAGTGTCTATCAGTTCAGCACCTCTGTTCCATGTCTGCTGTGTGCCAGGCAGTGTGCTTGGTTTTAGGGATACTGTGACAGGCAGGGGAGACATGCTCCTTGCCCTCAGGAAGTCTGCAGCCTGGCGGGAGAGGCAGACAGTCACAGCAGTTATGGTTCCGTGAGTTTTCTCCCTGGGGACTGGGCATCATTGTTTACCCAGGGACAGTAAACAGAAACCATGGTTATTTGTCTCCTGCCACCTACTCTCCTGGCTGGTTTTTCCCATTTTCCTTTGGAAACAACATTCATGTGATCTACTTATTATTTCAGGTGATGGGGCTGGGACTTGGAATGTGGAGTTAGCCCCAAAGAGGGAGCTTTCTAAAGAAATGAAATCTCTTGTGGAAGCACCTGAAAAATCGAATGGTGATATTATTCAGACGCCTGAATGTGGAGACACCTGTGACCATGAGGGCAGATTGGAAAGGCAGCGGGTGAGCTCTTCAGTGGAGAGACCCTATATCTGTGGTGAATGTGGGAAGAGCTTCACCCAGAATTCCATCCTTATCGAGCACCAGAGAACACACACAGGCGAGAAGCCCTACGAGTGCGAGGAGTGTGGACGGGCCTTTGGGCAGCGGTCAGGCCTGTTTCAGCACCAGAGACTCCACACTGGGGAGAAGCGCTACCAGTGCAGCATCTGTGGCAAAGCTTTCAGCCAGAATGCGGGGCTTTTCCATCACCTCCGGATCCACACGGGGGAGAAGCCCTTCCAGTGTGGTCAGTGCAGTAAGAGCTTTAGTCGACGCTCCGTCCTCAGTAAGCATCAAAGGATTCACTCTGGGGAGAGGCCTTACGAATGTGAAGAATGTGGCAAGAACTTCATTTATCAATGCAACCTCATTCAGCACCGGAAAGTGCACCCTCTGCTGAGTCCAGCCAGCCCCTTGGAACAGGTAGGGCAACATTTCCTGACATCAGACCACTAGGCAAGGTTGCAGGGCAGGTTCTCACTTTGTCCCTGAGCAAGGTAATAGTAAAAAGTAGTGTAATCCTCTCGAGTAGGAAGCTCCTAGGAGAGCCAGTGAAATTGTATTTTTCTGCTGAGAGAAGTGTTAATACCGTAAGTACCTCTGTCAGGTGTTCTGAGGTCAACAGCATCCACAGTTTGCAGTACTGAACATTGTTGTGTTGACTCAATCAACACAGTCCTCAGTCTCACACACACCTGTGCAAAAAGTTTTCTAGGTGTGCTTCAGGAAGCCTTCTTCATTCTAGTTCTAGGAAACTTTTAAAGAGTTTTTAAAAATTAAATGCTGCCTGAACACAAAATTATGTTAAAAGTAGTTCACTCACTGAGAATTTAAAAACCAATTGAAAAGTAATTGCAGTGAAATATATAATATAAACTATTTGGCTATTTTCTGTTTTCATTAAGGTGTGATAAAATTATCATACCTTTCTGACCTGCAGCAGGGGGGCAGATGAATTGTCCCATAGACATACACAAAGCTTTTCCCTACAGAAGCACTCTGTAGCATTTCAGTAACTCAGCCTCCAGATAGGATCCAAGGAATTTAACAATCATACGTTACTGGTAGCTCAGTGGCTAGACGTAGCAGACATTGCCTGAGATACTCAATTGGCACAGGCCAAGAAACTTAGCTAAAAATCTGGTTATCTCACTTCTGATCTTTGTTATGAAAATATAGGCCTCTGTATTTTTCCTGTGACTTACAAGCGTTTTCAGTTTTTGCTTTCTTTAACCCCTAGTTATGGATATTTTCAAATACATAAAAAAGGAGAAAAGTATTATCAGTCTTCCATGTTGTTGGCTTTTTATAAGCTCCATGCTTCTCAGCACTACCTATTGATTACCACCAAGGTCATGCATTAAAAAAAACTTCTTTCCCCTAAAGTAACTGAGTGTTTACTTTATACTAAGCCCAGGACACAAAGAAATGGAAACTCTCTGGTGATGACAATCTGGATTGGAGTACCAAATACGCCTTAATAATAGAAACACTGTAAGGGTTCTCAGAGATCACTTCTGCGCCCCCTTGTATGATTGATATAGAAATGGAGGTTCTGGGAAGCAACTGTAAGATCATACAGATAGCTAATTAATGAAGCTGGAGCTAGAACTCTGTCTCCTAATTCCCAGTGCTCTTTCTATTAAGCCACTGGAAGCATTTTATCTCCAAATAGAAATTACTAGTAAATGGAACTTACAAGATTTAGAAGGCACTGAGGCTTTGCTTTTTTAGCTCAACAAAGCCTCCCATCTGTGTGTTTTAGTAAATGCACAGCTCCTCTATTCAGTTCCAGGAAAGACTCACCACTTATCCCTCACTTGGGGCATTTTATTTTTAAGTAATCTCTATACCTCAAATATGGGCCTTGAACTCACAACCCCAAGATCAAGAGTAACATACACACTCCACTGACTTGAAACAGCAGGCAACCTGATTATTTTTAACTTTTAAATTTTAATTTACTTAGCCAGAGTTTTCAAGAAAAATAACTCATTCTTCATCCAGTTCAAGTATCAGAACAACATTAAAAAGGGAGCCTATCTTTGACCTTATAGATAGCCATTTTCCTAGTATCTTATGTATCCTCAGTGTTTATGTAAATACAAGAAAACGTTAGTATATATAACCTTATTTCCTCTGTTACACAGAAAGATGATACTCTAGACCTTTCTGTGTTCATGAAACAGTAGTCTTTAGAGTAACAGAGCTTCTTCGTTCTGTTTACTAGTGGGGACAGTATTTGATTTATTGGTGCTCTTGCAGTTTGACACACTCCCGTAGATGCACAATCACTACTTTACAGTGTCACAGATTGTTTCATTCTTTTTCCAAATTTGGTTCAAGCCAAACCATTTAAAAACTAACAACTTCCACATGAGCTAGGAAATAGGGTTTGAGTAACTAGAGTTGCACCTAATTCTTCTACAGAGAAATGCAGAAGTGATGGGGTGATTTTCAGTCTCGTGTATTTGGCTCTATTATATATCCTTATTTATAATATTTCAAACCATTTCTGTCACCATTTGTGGCTAATTGCAGGTCTTTCCCCAAATCTTAAATTTTCTCAAGAGTGTATTTTACTGTGTCTCGAGCTTAAATGATTTCCAAAAGTGTACATGTGGATTTGAAAGTGAAGGAAAATATAGTAGACTTAAGTTTGAAATAAAATCTACTTCTCAAATAAATATATATTCCATATAGTAATATAATACATATACAATTGTAATCTGAGTTCATAAATATTTCAAATGCATCTGCATATACCGAAGCAGCATATTTGGATAATTCCGCTATATCAGCTCTTAAAAGATTTAAAATATGAACAGATCAGAATTTTAAAGAATGTATTTCTAATGGATTGTTTTACACCTGCAGTTGAGGATTGGTTGTTTGGTTTGTTTTGTGCTTGTCTTTTTTTTTTTTTTTTCACAGCTTCTCAAAAATTCTAAATTTTCTCAACAACTGATGAAATACCAAGAAACAAAAGATGTTATATATGCTGTACAGATATGTGCCACTTAGAATGCAGTGATGGTTAACGTGATTAAAATTACTTACAGTTCACTAAACTAACTTTACTTGTTTCTGATACTAATTGTGCTAATTCTCTTATCTGGGATGCATATTTGTCATTCCCTGAAAACTAATGTTTGATGTGGCCTGTAGACAATGGCATGCAGACCCTGGCTATTCTGTGATTATTCCAGCCTTCCTGGCCAGAAGTTCTTGCTTGTGTCCCTTTTACATTCCTAAATTACCCCCGCTTCTCTCTCTTCTTTCTCTACCCTGGCTCTTTTTATTCAACCCACGAAGTCTCTGGCAGTGATCTCTGTTAAGCCAGCAACCATCTATCCGTATGCTTTTGAAAGTCTAATCTGAAAGAGTAGTCAGTTTTACAGCTGAGCAAGGTATAAGAAATACTGATTGAAATCCAATTAAAAAGCCTGTTGGTTCTTGAGGGATAGTCCAGGACCCCTCTGAACACTGCTAGGAGACTGGACACTGTAAGGAAAAAATGGCTGAGAATTTTGCAACTAACACCTATCTAGAGATGTAGATAAGAGCCCTAAAGATTCTTTCACTGTAATTTTTATTTGAAGGTCAAGACACAAGGAGAACCAAGTCTCTGTCCACATTTTGTATTTGGAAATGACTCCTATTTTCTGTATCTGACAATACTTTTCCTTTAAAATTTATTATTTATAGTGGAAGAGTGTTTTATACTTTTCCAGTAAGACAAAGTTATCTCTGAGGAGATTTTAAAATAAAAGTATACCTAAAGTCAAGGTAGCTGGGTGGCTCATTTGGTTAAACGTCTGCCTTTGGCTTGGGTCATCTCAGGGTCCTGGAGTTGAGCCTTGCATCTGGCTCCCTGCTCAGTAAGGAGCCTGTTTCTCCCTCTGCTGCTCCCCCTGCTTGTGCTTGCTCTCTCTCTCAAATAAAATCTTTTTTAAAACGTTTATCTAAAGTCAAAATTATAAAATATGAAGTATTTTTCTCAGGAGCAATTTTGAAATATAAAGTCTGTACCAGTATACAAGTGTGTCTGTGGTTCAATGTTAATTTAAGTTAGAAGTTGAGAGAAAAGTAAGGGTGTCTGTGTGGCTTAGTCAGTTAGGCAGCTGCCTTCCACTGGGTCATGATCCTGGGCTCCTGGGATCAAGCCCTGCGTCATCGAGCCCTGTGTCAGGCTCCCCCCTTAGCAGGGAGTCTGTTTCTCCTTCTCCCTCTGTTCCCCCTGCTTATGCTTTCCCACTCTTTGGCAAATAAATGAGTCTTTAAAAAAATTCTTTTACAAAAGAAGTTGAGAGGAAAATAGATTATTTGTAGAAGGAAATGGAGGATAGAGGAAAGTATTTGTGGCAGAGAGAAGAGGGTGAGGAGGGCCCGATTAAGATATATTCAAGATCCACACGTTTTCCAGTTTGGCCAGGTCACGTCACGGAGCTCCTGCAAGGAAGTGCAGGAGTGGGGCCAGATTGAGAGATCCTTAAACACTTTCCTGTGCATTTGGTAAGCATAGTGGAATCACTGAAAGTATTTGTTGTGCTATAGGAGGAGGTTTTTAACATAGAATCAGAGAATTCTACCTTTAAGAAGAAATTTTGAGTTTACCCATTCATATCTACATGAGAAAGGTGAAGCCTAGAGTGGTTAAACACTTGTACTGATCTATTTTTTAATCACTTTAAAATTTTTAAAAGCAAAACTATGAACAGAGATCATTGTGAATTATACGTAATTTCATGTAGCCCGGGACACAATTCAGGCATCTGCAAACAGCAGTAGCAACAAAATGAGAGGGAAAGAGGAAAGTGAAGAACAAAATGTGAGAACTTAAGGACTCAGGCAAAATTACATGTTAAAACTGGATTAGACCAACAGATGCTGACCAAAGATAAGGAAAAATAAAAAGATGCAGAGACAGTGTTACCAAAAAATGTGCTTTATCTTTATAATACCTTTTACTAGAGATCCCTTTGTCTCTGTTAGTCCACTTGTCTTAACAGTGAAAACAGTCCCTCTGCTCTTCACTCCTTACTCATTTTGGTGCTTTACATAAAAAAGAAAGAGAAGAGCACAGTGTATAAATTACTGACTTTTTTTTAGGTCTGCACCCACACCCAGTTTTCCATGCCAGCATCTCAGCTCTTTGATGAAGCCACTGTTTTTGAATATATACCTGTGTTAGAACCCCCTGCGCTGTTTGAACTGCAGTTTCCTGGGCACTACCCCAGACTGGCTGAATGTTTCTGAGGGCAGAACCTGGGAGTATTTTAGCTAGTTTATCAGTGATTCTCAGATATAAGGTAATCATATATGTAATTTATTGCCCAATTTGGGACACTTGAGAATGAAAGGAACGGTTACTAATTTCACCCAGATAAGAGGCCTAAATCAGCATGTTGTTCCCGAGGATAGGGTGGGGTAGGGGTAGGGGGTGGTATCCTCCTAGCTTTCTGCCAGCCCAGTAGTCAGGGATCTGATGCGGTTCCGTTACCCAGAAGGACCCAAGTTGTGTGAACGAGGCCTGCAGACAATGAAGAGCAAGCCAGCCTTGCTTCCGGGGCCCGGGGGGTTGGAGTGGACTGTTATCTGGACAGCGGGCATCTTCAGGGACCCTGCGGGCAGGACCTCCATCGACCAGGGGCCCGGTGTCCTCAGTGGAGTAGAGAGACCTGGGCCCAGGCACCAGGGCTGCCGGACACCAGGCCAAGCCGCCTTCCCGAGCGGTTGTGAGGCCCCGCTGCGGGTGGGAGCCAACTAACCACTGAGATGACGGGCCCTCTAACTCCCTAGAGAGGCGGCGAGGAGCCGGCGGAGGCGCGCTCGGGGGTCGTGACGCACTTCCGGTCTTGCGGGCGCCGCTGTCCCAGGGTGCCCCTTCCGTCGCGGGTGCGGGCGTGGGCGGGAGGCTGGTTCTCTGCCCGCAGGCAGGATGGCTATAGCCTGGACCCACAAGACCTGGGCAGCCTTGGCGGACACAGGCGCTGCGCAGCGCTGGTGTGGTCCGCAGGTGGTGTTTTTGCCGGAGTACTAGTGAAAAATCCTGGGGGAATGATCGTGGGATTGCACGTAGTGCAGGGGAGGCTCTCACTGAAATACGGCAGCGTGACCTGCATAATGTCGAGGGGCCGAGGGCAGCGCCTCGTGAGATCCTATGGCCAAGAACGGGTCCACAAGGTAGCACGGCCGTCTGGTGGGCGCCGTGCGTGCCTTAAGCACGGGAACAGACATTACCGTGTGATGAGGAAACTATGACAGTATAGTGTAAGTGCCTCAGGGAAGTAAGCTTCATATAGGCCTTGGGAGGCGGGCCGGGGCGAGTTAGAGGTCACCCCCCTGAAGCCATTAGAGCGGTCTCTCAATTGGAGGCAGACAGCGAAGAGGAAAGAAATGGCCCTTAGGGGATTGATTGTGGGTGACAGATGAGAAAATTGAAACGAAAGAAGGCGGGTGTGGTGTAGCTGGGGCCCAGAGGAAAGTAGTAATAACTGGGTATGCCAAGGGTCCTAAACATTGAAAGGCACTGTGCTGCTCCATGTTTAATGTAACAGCTCATACATTTAACATAACAGCAGTGCAGCCGCCTTGCAGAAGAGACCAGGCCGAGGGCTGCAGCTGTGCCAGTTATGCTCATCAGTATGCTGGCACTATCTAGGCACCCGGTGAACTGTGGCATCCACGGTAGATGGGAAGGTCTACTCTACAGACAGCTTAGTAATATAATCCTAATAGGCTACTAGGAATATTCTAGAAGCATTGTGGTAAATGAATTGGAAGGGGGCAAGACTAGAAGCTAGAAGGGATGTGCTGTTGTCACAGAAAGAACCAATACTATAACTTGGTGAAAGGCCTCCATGTTCAGCTTGGAGTCTGCTTGTCCCTCTCCCTGTTTCTCCCCTGTTCACCCTCTCAAATAAATACAATCTTTAGAAAAAATAATAAAGCAAAATATAGCCAGGAATAATTAGTTTTTTTAATTAGATGATTAGGTGAATGAATATGCCATTTTTTCTAAATAGGTGCCACACCCAGGATGGAACCCAATGCAGGGCTTGAATTTAAAATGCTGAGATCGGGATCCCTGGGTGGCGCAGCGGTTTGGCGCCTGCCTTTGGCCCAGGGCGCGATCCTGGAGACCCGGGATCAAATCCCACGTGGGGCTCCCGGTGCATGGAGCCTGCTTCTCCCTCTGCCTGTGTCTCTGCCCCTCTCTCTCTCACTGTGTGCCTATCATAAAAAATAAAATAAAATGCTGAGATCAAGAGTCCGATGCTTAACTGACTGACCCATCCAGGTGCCCCGTGAATGTGCCATTTTAAAAGAGATGGGGGAAGGAAGGAGTGAGGTAGGTAGGTAATTTTGGAGGAGACATTAATTATGGGGGGAAAATGAGTTAATTTTGGTGGTGCTGAGATGCCTTTTTTTTTTTTAAGATTTATTTATTCATGAGAGAGACAGAGAGAGGCAGAAACATAGGCAGAGGGAGAAGCAGGCTCCCTACAGGGAGCCCGATGTGGTACTCAATCCCAGGACCCTGGGATCATGAGCTGAAGGCAAACACTCAACCACTGAGCCACCCAGGCATCCCAAGAGCTGCTTTTAATACATGCAAGTGGAAGGGTCTGATACACCATTGGACTATAATGGTCTGGAGCTCCAAAGCAAGATTGGGATAAAAAAGAATCAGATTTAGGAGTTCTTAGGTGACAACATCTCACTTCTCAGATGCTACTACTGAATGGACAAGGTTGCCCAGCATGAAAATGGAATGAGAAGATGGCTGGGTCTCAACTTACGGTACCAGACATTTCTTGACAAGCTGAAGGAGAGCCATAAAGTAGACTTAAGAATGAGTTATGACAAGTGTTATATAATACATCCTGGGGATGCCTGAGTGGCTCAGTGGTTGAGCGTCTGCCTTCTACTCAGGGTATGATCCCGGGTCTGGGGATGGAATCCCACATTGGGCTTCCCATGAGGGGCCTGCTTCTCTCATCTGTCTGTGCTCTCATAAGTAAATAAAATCTTAAAAAACAAAACAAAAACTCCCTGAGCACCAGGCATTGGTCTAAGCACTTTACAGATACCAACTTATGGAAAAACAGCCACAAGATTGCAGTTCCTTGTAAGACTGGGAGTGGCTAGCAGTGTTAGGTGCTGCAGGGGCATCTGATAAGAACTGAAAAATACTCACTGGGTTTATGTACAAAGGGGGCTTCAGTTAATTGACTTGGGACTCTTGACTCAAATTTGGGACACATTGACTGACATGCACACTGTTCTTTTTTAAAACTAAGAACGCCTTGGAACATATCTATCACAATTCTTGGCAGACAGGTTGATTTGTAAATATAACTGACTAAACCTGTGACATGCAGCTTAAGCGGACAACTGTTTGCATTGTTTTTTCTTCGTTACCTGAATATTTTGTTATCTGAATATGCCACTGAAGTTTCTAGATCTAAGTTACTAGTATTGTTCTTTAATCCTAAAGTAATGTGTTTTGCATAATTTTATGACAGTATCCTAATGACAGTTTGTGTTCATTTTATCTTTTACAGAGCATCTCTACCTTCAAATCACTGGCTTGATCATAGCGATTCACTCTGACTAAATATGTTCTTCCTTTGGAGCTGATCTGTTAAGTGTTGTGTTATGTGTTATCATGAGCCTTAAGTTCCCCCTGCTGTTATAATGAGCCAGTCTTCTGAGCAGTTTGCCCAGGAATGGATTCAATCCAGCCCTTCTGGGCTGCAGAAGAACAGAAGGAATGTGAGTAGCAGAATCTAACCTGCACAGAAGTGGTCCTTCTGACAGGATTTCTTCAGACGAAACTTAAGGCAGTTCTGCTGGGAGGATTCTTCTGGGCCTCAGAAGGCCAACTCCAGACCCTCTGCTGTCAGTGGCTGAGACCAGAGTTGCACAGCAAGGAGCAGGGCTTGGACTTTCTGGAGCCAGGGCTACTGACCACCCTGTGGGAGAGCTCCCAGCCCAGGTGCAGGAGCAGCCCAGGGGATAGGGAGGAGGCTGTTGCTGGACTTGGAAGGCTTGTCCAGGAAGCTGGATCATCCCAGACAAAGGGTGAGATAAGGAAGAAGTGATCTATCATCGGAAGGCAGGTATTCTCTCCAGAGAGAGATAAGAGAGTTGTGATCTCCTCTCACATGTAGGGAGGGAAATTGTCAAGATGTATTGGCTAGGGACTCCTGGGTCGCTCAGCGGTGGAGCGTCTGCCTTTGGTTCAAGGTATGATCCCAGTCCCAGGATCTAGTCCTGCATTGGGCTCCCTGGGGGGGGGGGGGGGGGGGCTGCTTCTCCCTCTGTGTCTCTCATGAATAAATAAAATCTTAAAAAAAAAAAGATGTATTGGCCAGAGTTGTGTTCCCCTCCCTGTCCTTCTAATCCCTGCCCTTGGTCAAGGAAACCTCTGTCCTCCTGATCTATGTTCCCCATTGATATTGGGATTGAAGCTCTAGAACTCTCAGCATATAGCTTCCTGGTCAAATTTATCTCATTGTCCCTGGGTCCTAGTCCTCCTGCAGCGACAGGAAGGGACCCAGGGGCAAACAGCTTATGTGGCAGCAGCACAGGACTCACCCCAGAGTTGGCTCCAGCCAGAATGGGTCAGCTCACTTCTGAACCTTGGGAGCTGCACCCTGTTCAGGAGAAAGGTGAGGAGATCCCAACGGGGGAAAAGATAGGAAATGTCTTCTTGTGTTTTTCCAAACAAACCTCATCACTAACATTTTTCCCTACCTTTCACTTGCTCTTTTTTTCCACTTTTAACCTGTTCCTCTAAACACATTGTTTTCACCTTGTGATTCTTCCTTCACTTCTTTGACTAAAATTGTTGAAAATTCACTCCTATTGAATGGTTCAGTTCCTCCATTCTAACTTAATACTACCGACTTCCCTGATCCCTACCAACTTCCTCTTATCCCAGAGGCAGAACATTTTTCTTCATTGAAGCCAATAGAAAATGACTCAAAGGCTACGTGCAATACAAAAATTTCTAAATGTGCATTTTGAAAAAATTAGTGCAGGAAACAAATTTAGTATTTTTATGTGCTTGTTAGAGAAGCACACGTATATGCTCAAATATAATCATACTGAACATATCAACTGCCACTACTATTAAATTTAATAATACATTATGGACATATCCATAAGAGTTACATGTTATGCATACATATTGCTAGCATAAATTTTTTTCTTTTTTTGTTTTTAAAGATTTTTTTTAAATATTTTTATTTGTTTATTCACGAGACACACACACACACACACAGAGGCAGAGACATAGGCAGAGGGAGAAGCAGGCTCCATGCAGGGAGCCTGACGTGGGACTTGATCCTGGGTCTCCAGGATCATGCCCTGGGCTGCAGGCAGCGCTAAACCACTGAGCCACCGGGGCTGCCCAGATTTTGTTTATTCATGAGACACCAAGACATAGGCATAGGGAGAAGCAGGCTCCCCATAGGGAGCCCAAGGCAGGATTGGATCCCAGGACTCCGGGATCACCCCCTGAACTGAAGGCAGACACTCAACCACTGAACCACCAGGCATCCCACTTACAGGTTTCATTTTATGGGTATCAAATTATTGTTATTTTTTGCCTTTGATCAGGTCTTTATTCAAAATTAGCTGTCCAAAATGGTTCAACTGTTAGAGAACAAACAAATTTAAGCTTATGCAGCAGGCTTCTTGTCTTCTGTGATAGGTTTCTTCCCTTCAAGCTGCTTCTCAGCTACTGGTTTCTTGGTAGCTGTGGCCTTTTCCCACCAAACGTTCCTTCTGCTTCCAACACCAACAGCCTTTTTTACTTTCTTCCCTAACACAGGCTTCTTGCCCAGAAACCCCTTCTCATCTGATTTGGCTTCTAAGGCTGCTGCTCTGGATTGTGACTCTTGGCCTAGCGAAGAATGATGTTCTGGCACGTGGTCTTTGTGTACAGGTCTAGCTTCACTGTGATTCCCAGGTTTTTCAGTGGATTCCAGGCTTTAAGGTTTTTTCTTCTTCTTCTCCTTCCTTTTTTTTTTTTAAGATTTATTTATTTGAAAGAGGGAGAGAAATGGGGGTATGGACAGGCAGAGGGAGAGAATCTTCAAGCAGATTCCCCACTGAGTGCAGAGCCCAACACGGGGCTCCATTCCACAATCCTGAGATCATGACGAGCCAAAATCAAGAGTTGGATGCTTTACCGACTAAGCCACCCAGGCTTTAAGTTTCTTAAGAAGCAAAAACAGCCTCCTTGGTCTTCTTGTAGCCTTCAACTTTATCTTTAACCAACAAAGGAAGTTCAGGAACTTCCTCAGTACAATGACCTATAGACATGACCAGTGCTGGAAAGGCTCATGCAGCCAGGGTAGAGCAGATAGCATTGTTGCTTCTGTGTTGTTTTCTTGGTACAAACGTGCAGCTCCCACAGCACATATTCCCAGAAACCCTGGCTATAATGGTGAGTCCCATCACCTTGTACCCTGGGAGGCCAGCACTGGCTAGATGACCTCCTAATTCACTGACAGCATAGGGTCATCTGTTGTTTTTGCACAAGTTGGTGTGAACAGAGTTCACAATATCAGGTTGAATGGGAGCCTTGAGCACAGCAGGCAAGGTAACATTTTTGCCAAATGACCTCTTTTCAGAGTACACAGATATCAGTGGATGAGTACACACCATGAAGAGGAGAGGACTGCACTCCTCTCAACCCAGTGGCTCCTACGGGAAAAGCTCAAATTATTTTTTAACTAGCCATGGAGGGTTTTTAAGTTGCCTCTTTTTTCTTTCTTTTTTTTACATACTACCAACTAAAAGCCACAAACTTTTTTTTTCTTTTTATTCTGGAAAAAGTACAAATCTATATAAAAAATTGCATAATGAATCTCCATGAACCTGCCACCCAGCTTCAACATGATCAAATTATGACCATCTTTCTCATTTATAACTCATTGCCGTATTATTTTTTCCATATAATTTTGAAGTACATCTCAGATATATTTTTTCAAATGTAAATATTTCAATATATAGCTCAAAAGATGGATTCTTAGAGGTATGACTGAAAGACAGGAATTTATTTAACCATAATAGTATTATGACATGTATAAATATTAGCAATAATCCTTTGGTACCAAATTTCTAGTTGTCTCAATGATGTCATGAATTTTTAAATTTCTTTTGTTTTAGCTTATTTGTTTGAATTAGGATCCCAAGAAGAAGACATACTTTGGTTGATATGTCTCTTAAGTTTTTTTTAAATAGATAGTTTCCTCTTCCTTATCTCCCCACTTGCAACTAACTTATTAAAAACATCAGGTTGGGGATCCCTGGGTGGCTCAGTGGTTTGGCGCCTGCCTTTGGCCCAGGGCACGATCCTGGAGTCCCGGGATCGAGTCCCGCGTCAGGCTTCTAGCATGGAGCCTGCTTCTCTGTGTCTCTGCCTCTCTCTCTCTCTCTCTCTCTCTCTATCATAAATAAATAAATAAATAAATAAATAAATAAATAAATAAATAAATAAACCTTAAAAAAAAAAAACAAAACAAAACATCAGGTTGGGGGCGCCTGGCTGGCTCAGTCAGAGGAACCAGTGACTCCTGATCTCGGTGTCATGAGTTCAAGACTCATGTTGTAGGTAAAGATTACTTAAAATAAACTGGGGAATCCCTGGGTGGCTCAGTGGTTTAGCACCTGCCTTTGGCCTAGGGTGTATCCTGGAGTCACAGGATCGAGTCCTACATCGGGCTCCCTGCATAGAGCCTGCTTCTCCCTCTGCCTGTGTCTCTGCCTCTGTCTCTGTGTGTCTCTCATGAATAAATAAAATCTTTAAAAAAAATAAAACAGCTGGTTGTGGACCTGGGGAACTCAGAAACATTAGGCATTTTACCTTTTAAGTAACATCTTGTGGAACTATTTGTCAATGTATTTGAGGTGCTCAGAGCCAAACCCCTGGGACTTTGTTACAGTCCTCCCTTCCTCTCTCTCAGACTTTCCTTAGAGCTCTCATGGTTTCTGCTGTTGGTTCTATAAACAATCTTTGTCTCCTCTCAGCCTTTGGTGGAGAACTGAGAGGCAGTCCTGGCTGAGTCCCTCATGTCCTGGTAAGGTGGCCACCACAGAGTTTTGTTGCTAACTCATCGCTTTCTTGTCCTTTTGGGGAGGTCAAGGCCAGGCCCCAACTTGGCTTGAAGGGACATTTTCAGAATTTTCTTCATGTCACTGGAGTGTCTTTGCTTCTCATATTTCCCTAATAAACTTCTCAACTTAAAAAAATAGCAAAAAAAAAAAATGTAGCATATCTTCCACATCTTTTTCTGGTTAGTAGTTGAGAAATCAATTACAAATTGAAAATTCCCTGTAGACTATACCATTTAACCTAAGGAAATTTAATATTCTCAGGGAATCGTCTAACCAAGCCGTAATAGTAAACATGATCTGGTTATCTGTTGCTGCATAAAAAGCTACCCCAAAACAATGGCTTAGATAGCCATCCCATGATGTTTTTGGCCAGGAATTTTGGAAGGGCTCAGCTGGGAGAGTCTTCCATTTCATGTGGCATCTTCTACTGGCACTTCATCTGGCAGCTGGGTTTGTCTGGAAAATCCAAGACAGTGCAGTGCCATGTCCAGTGCACTGGGGACAGGGACAGGTAGAAAGATGGTTGCAGGGCCTCTTTATTTGATGATTTCAGCAGGGCACTCAGACTTTTTCTGTGATGGCTCAGGGCTCCAAGAGCAGTTGTTCCAATGTTGGAGAGGATGTGGAGAAGGGGGAACCATCTTGCACTGTTGGTAAGAATGCAAACGGGTGCAGCCATTCCTCAAAAAGTTAAAAATAGAGCTACCCTATGACCTAGGAATTACACTTTTGGGTATTTACCCCAAAGATACAGATGTAGTGAAACGCCAGGACACCACCCCCAACATTCATAGCAGCAGTGTCCACAATAGCCAAACTGTGGAAGGAGCCTTGATGTCCTTTGAGAGATGAATGGATAAAGATGTGGTATATATTGGTATATATATATATATATATATATACACACACACACACAATGGGATATTACTCAGCCATCAGAAAGGATGAATACCCACCATTTGCTTCGACATGGATGGAACTAGAGGGTATTGTGTTGAGTGAAGTAAGTCAATTGGAGGACAATCATTATGGTTCCACTCATACAAGGAATATAAGAAATAGTAAAAGGGATGATAAGGGGAAAGAGGGGAACTGAATGGGAAAAATTAGAGAGGGAGACAAACCATGAGAGACTCCTACTAATTTTGGGAAACGAACAGAGTTGTGGAAGGGGAGGTGGGAAGGGGATTGGGGTAACTGGGTGATGGGCACTGAGGAGGGCACTTGATGGAATGAGCACTGGGTGTTATATGTTAGCAAATTGAACTTCAACAAAAACAAATGGAAAAAAAAAAAAAAAAGCAGTTGTTCCAGAAAACAAAAAGTGAAAGCTGCTGTTCTCTAAAGGCTCAGGCTGGAAAACTTAAGCAGCATCACTCTTGCTGTATTTTATTAGAGCAGTCATCAAATCGACTCAGACTTAAGGGAAAATGACATAGACCCCCAAATGACATTACCTCCTAATGGTAAAAGTGCTGACGAATTTGTAGCCATCTTTAATTTTCCAAAACAGCCTTGTCCACCCAGATTTAAAGCTTGGGGCAAAAATAATAATAAAGTTCCTTTGGGATTCTCTTTTCCTAAATAATTGTTCAACTTTTTCCTCCTTTCTTGCTTCCTTTCAACTTCCCTAAATACACCCAACATGATTATGAGCTAATCAAGTGTATACGTTCATATTTTATACACAAAGTAAAGTGATCTTCTGACATTAGTTTCACCATTTATTTCCTGAGCCTTGGATCTCAAAGTCTGCTTTTTTCCCCCTCTTTTTAGTAGTTAGAAGGCTCATCAAATTATCACAAGAAACACTCTCTTATAAATTAGCATTACCTGGTTTATAAAATGGCCAAATGTTAGGAATAAACTTGGACGGAAAGTGAGGAATGAGTTTTCTGGAGATTCGTTTCTATACCTTTGGTGTCTGCTCTGCATCCCTACGTCCATGGGTCTCCTCCCTGTAAACGACGGGGATGCTCTCCGTGCTTGGGGGCTCTGCTGTGGCCACACACACACCCGCGGCCCTCCTCCCCCGTCCATCCCCACCAAGGGCCATCCCGTTCCAGTAGGCGCCGCGGCCACCGTCGCCCCGGCCCGTCCGCGGTGCCGCCTCCTCGAGGTCAGCCTCCTACAGAAAGCCGCGCGCCATGGGGTCAAGGTCATAGAAGGAAAACCGGCAGTTATTTTCCACGAACAGGGATGCAAACCCCCAACAAAACATTGCCAAGTTGACTCGAATAAGTTATAAAAAGCATTATAGGACAAAGTGGCACCTACTCGAGGTGTGCCGGGCCTCGCCCACCGTGGGGGGGGGGCAGAGAGAGCTACTGCACCTGCTAGCTCGCCCCTCCCTACGGCTGCCGGGGAGGGCGCACGCGCTCCCACCCGCCTAACTCTCGCGACCTCGCGGGGACCGCGGGAACTGCGGCGAGTCGCCCGCCCGCCTGCGGCTGTGGCGGAAGTGCGTGCTCGCGGACCTCGCTCGCTTCCGGCCTTTGTGGGGCGCTGTCGGCTGTTCTGGCTCCGCGCCTATTCTAGGCCACGGCCCTTCGTGCCCGGGAGGGGTAAGTGCTCTGGCCTCTGCCGGCCGCGGGTGAGCGAGCGTGCGGCCCTCTCCCGTCCTCGGAGGGCCGCGGGGAAGGAGCGGAGGCTGCGCCCGCGGGGATAAAGTCCCGCGGCCGCTGCCTGCCAACTTCTGGGCTTCCGCCGCACTTCCGGCGGTCACAGAACAAAGGCGAGCAGAACAAAGGAGACAGGAAGGATGTCTTTTATTACTGCTTATTTGCTCTAAACTTAGTTGTATGCGCTTTGCCCTTTATTCTAGAACAGAATGCAGGTGTTTCTGCCGCGTCGTATTCGTTTGTAAATCCTCAGACCACTTGGCATCTTTTACTTAATACTTCTCTTTAGTCTGTTCTTAAATCTCTTGTAATCAGAGCATTTCCCCGAGTATCGTCAATTAACCTGGAGGAGGCTTTCAAAGCACAAAGTAAATTGTTAGAGTTTGCCATTTTTGCCTGTGGTGTAGCCTGTGTTAGAAGGGATGGCTTCTCCCTCGGGTCGGCTCAGGACGAACTTGACCAGGGATTCTTGCCAAAAGCGTTGACAAAGCTTTTGAAGACAGACACGATGGCATCTACTTGGGCAGCCCAGGCCCACGAGGACCCGGATGAGCTTTTGGAAGTAAAGATCGAGGAAGAGGAAAAGGAGTGTAAGGATACCACCACACGGGATCAGAACCTGCAGAAGAACAACACCCACAGCAGAGAAGTCTTCCGGCAGTACTTTAGGCAGTTATGCTACCGGGAAACATCTGGGCCCCGCGAGGCCCTGAGCCGGCTCCGGGAGCTCTGCCACCAGTGGCTGCGCCCTGAGACCGACAGCAAGGAGCAGATCCTGTTGCTGCTAGTTCTGGAGCAGTTCCTGACCATCCTGCCCGAGGAACTCCAGGCCTGGGTGCGGGAGCAGCACCCTGAGAGTGGGGAGGAGGTGGTGACCGTGCTGGAGGACCTGGAGAGGGAGCTGGATGAGCCCAGAGAACAGGTGAGAAAAAGAGATCTGGTTTATGATTGAGAAAAGGTAGATTATGGATTTCTAGGCCAGAGTGAAGTGCAGCATTGTTTCACAAAATTTGTTCTTGACAGTCTGGTGCATCAGGCTCAACCCTCTTGGAAAGTTGGTTAAAATTATATTTTTTTCTGTGGAAGGATCGTGTATTTCTGTACTAGGCCTACAGAGTTCTAGTTGGTGAAATGCTGCTCAAAAACATTGGAAACAGATTTCTAAGAGGAAATGTTAGGTCATGGTAATGGGGTGGGCAACAGTCGTTTGAAACAGACATCACTTCTGTTTTGCAGTATAGTGTATCTGCTGCTCTGCCTCCATTAAAGAATTAAAAGATGGCAAAATCAAAGTCTCCACCTTGGAGACGTGTGAGGTTGGAGCAGAGTGGAAGGTTAGGATTGAGGGCCAGGGCAGGAGCCAAGTTGCCTGGAGTAGGAGAAAGCCCATTTAGGTTGGACAGGCAAGTTGTAAGTAGAAGGGTTGAGAACAGAGAGTCCAGGACCTTGAATATCATCTCTGGAGTGTAGATTTTATTCTGTAGGACACAAGCTTCTGTTTCTCTTTAAATCTAAATGAGTTTCTCTAACCCCAGGATGTAACCAAAGTTATAGAAGCTTGTTCTGTTCTGTTTTGTTTAAACATTGTTAAAAGACAGTGGTTCCCAACCGGTGGCAATTTTGTGCCCTTGAGGCATCTGACAGCGTCTTGGGACATTTTGGGTTGTCAGATAGGGTGAGGTGCTACTGGCATCTAGTGGCTAACAGGCAGGGACATTGGGGAATATCTTACAGTGTATAGGACGGCCGCATACCACAAAGAATTATCTGACCCAACTTGTCATAAAGTCAAGGCTGGGAAGTCTTGGTAGGAAGAGTATAAGACAGGTAACTAATCAAACAAGAAGTGCATTCCAGCATTGGGGCAGAAACACTGGAGAGGGATGTGAGTTTGAAATGGAGTTGTGATGGTGAGTCTACAAGGATGAAGCATGTCGTCCATAAGTTAATTGGAAACAATGACAGACTAGTGGATGAAAAAGGCAGGATGAAAACTGTCTACCGAGGATTCTGTTCTAGGCTGAGCACTGGGGATTTCCAGCTTAAGATTTTCCAGTGTGATCCAGGTGCTCCTAACAGAGTTCAAGGTATAGGGGAAGGTGGATTAAGGAAAAGTCCACTCATTCAGAAGACATATACTGAATGTTGATTTTTGTACCAGGCACCATTCTAGGCAGAACCAGAAGAAAGAAGCAGAGTTCTCAAGTGCAGCACAGTAATTTGGTTTTAAACATGTTGAGTTTGTTTACCTACTAGCCCTTTCCCTCAGAGCACGCTGGGGGCAGCTAATGGAATTTAAACTTGATTTTTGAGGCCCTGCCAGAGATCCATGGGTGGAAGGCATAGCTCACTGTACCAGCCTTTTTCTCCTTCCACTTTTGAGGTGGACACATCTTTTTCTGTCCATCTCAGATAGCATCATGCTAATTCTGGCTCTTATTCTGGGGTCAGAGGTTACAAAATGAAACTGAGTCGGAATAGAGGCAGTGTGTGGTGATTTCTTATTTACAAAATTTAGCCACTGTAAGGGATTGGGGAGCAGTTTGAGGGCCTGGTGTGTGCCAGTGCCCCCCCCCCAGGTGAGGTGCTTTGGTACACAATCAGTGCCATACGGTCCGAGTAACTGGGCCATGGTCACAGAGCTACTGAACTAAGAAACAGACTAAGCGGTCCCTGGCCCCTGCATTTTGCACCCTGCTGGGGAAACCAATTATTTTCAAATACAAGGGGAATTGTTTTGTCTAGGCATGGAAGCTATATGGCAGCTTAAACTGATAAATGAGTTAGTTGCAGGAGCAGGGGTTAAGGGTGCAAGAAGGGATGGGGTTGAAGGCAAGGGTGGAAATACAAGCCTCAAACAAGAAAAGGCCTTTTCCTCTAAGTGGGAACCAAAGGAGAAGTGTGTGTGTGTGTGTGTGGGGGGGTGATGAAATGAAGGGTGGGCGGTCCTGATGTGACCGTGACCTTGACCATGTACAAGGAGAAATCAAGGTCATCTCCCAGAAGGAAGTGGGGTGGGGGCCTGGGCAGGGCAGAGTCTGTAGGGAGGAGACCTCCTCTCCATCCTCCTCCCTCTTAGTTTCCTTCTGCCTTCTTCAGCCCCTCTGTCCTTCGTTCCTCTCTGCTTATCCCCGCCCTGTTTTCCTTCTCCTGTTTTATTCTCCCCCAAGTTCTGTTCTCTTCCTTTCTGCCTCCCTTCCCTTTCTCCACTTCTTCGAGCATAAATGAAGTGAAGGTGGTACAACCAGCATTTTGTAGCTGTGAAGAACGAGAGAAGGGAAGGTTTCCCAGAGGAGGTGCCATGAGTAGGCTTAGGACAGACTGGTGTCTGGAGAGAAGTTCAGGTATCGGGGAGCTGGTGTCCCTGCCCTGGACTGTATCCTCTTGTTTGCTGTTTGCAGAGTGTCTGAACTGTGTCTCTCCTGCCCCAGGTCTTGGTCCACACTGAGGAACAGGAAAAGCCCTTGCAGGACATGGGCCCTCTGGGGACAGAGCAGGAGCCCAGCACGTCCCTTCCACCCCTGACGGTGCAACTAAAATTTGAGTCTCTGGAACCTGAAGCCCAACCAGAGGAGCAAGGTAAAGAAGACAGAACCATCCTGGGAGAAAGGAAAAGGCAGGCTGGCCCATGACATGGGGCCTCTAGTACTTTGTTCTGTGTCTGATCAGTATAGTCAGGAAGGGCTCTCATGCATAGACTCACCCACTTTGGTTTGTCACTCTTCCATTCTTGTTTTCTCTTTGTATTTAAATTTTTTGTGTGTGAATTCTTGAAATATTTTATTTGAGATCACTTAATTTAGTCCTTTTTTTTGTTTTAATTTTTATTTATTTATGATAGTCACAGAGAGAGAGGCAGAGACATAGGCAGATGGAGAAGCAGGCTCCATGCACCGGGAGCCCGATGTGGGATTCGATCCCGGGTCTCCAGGATCGCGCCCTGGGCCAAAGGCAGGCGCCAAACCGCTGCATCACCCAGGGATCCCTAATTTAGTCCTTCTGATAGTTATTTTCCTGTCCTTATCTCCCTGCTTTCTCTAGCCTTTATCCGATCAGACAGTACTACTGTCTTCACTTTGGCTATCAGTCAGTAGACAGGCCTCTGCCCCACGATGTCTGCAAGTTCCAGATGGTTCGGGAAAAAAATGTATAAATGTGTATGCTTATAAAGAGCAGGAACGACAAAGCAAATATAGCAGAGTGTTAAAAGTTGGTGAATGAGGGACGTCTGGGTGGCTCAGCGGTTGAGTGTCTGCCTTTGGCTCAGGGCGTGATCCCAAAGTCATTGGATCAAGTCTCACATTGGGTTTCTTGGATGGAGCCTGCTTCTCCCTCTGCCTGTGTCTCTGCTGCCTCTCTCTCTCTCTCTCTCATGAATAAATAAAATCATTTTAAAAATAAATAAATACAATCTTTTAATAAATAAATAAAAATAAAAGTTGGTGAATGGGTGAAAGAACCCATATTTTCCTATCTCTACTTTGTCTATATTTATTTTTTAAAAATAGGTAAAAATTCATATAGTTCAAAAACAGAAGTTACCCAGTGAAAGGTTTTTCATTCCACTCAATTCCTTTGGCAATCTGGTCTCCTCCCAGCCCTGAAACAGATTGTCACTGTTTTTAAGTTCTTATGTGTTCTTCTTAGAAATATTTTTACATACATATGTTTTTCAGATTCAAAATATGTATTCATATTCAAAACAAGTATCTTTTTTTCTTTTTATCACTAAGATAGTAAAATTTGTAGTTTTTATTTCTTAACAGCAGCTTGATATTAAAGTGTATGGACAAGCCACACAACTTACCCATCCCCCAAGCTGTCCTCAGTGTTTTACTTTAACAGGTAGTGGTGGGGAATGTGTGTGAGTACTTCAGTATAGATTCTCATATGTGGAGTTACTTGGCCAAATGTTGAGAACATTTGTAATTTTGATGGATATTGGCAAATTGCTCTCTGTAAAGCCTGGGTCAGTTTACACTCCCACTGGCGATGTGTGACACCCATTTCATGAACATGGTGTTATACTCATGGGCAGAGATGATGGGTGAAAATTGTATCCTGATACTGTTTAAATTTGTTTTTCCCTTATCTTAAGGTGGAGTATCTTGTGTTTAAGAGTTAATTATTTCCTTTCCTGGAGACAGTCAATTCTTCCTTTGACCAGTTTCCTTTGGGTTTGGTCTTTTCCATAATAGTTTTTGAAGTGCTTTATATATTATGTCAGTCCTGTATTTTAATGCCATTTCATTGTCCTACAGAAACTCTAGGTTCTTATGTATTTTTCACCTGAATAATTTTATGCTGGAAATTAGCTGACTTGGTGATCGATTGTAGTTTCAGGTGTTGAGACTGGAAAGGAGTACAGGAATTTAAAGCAAGAAGTTTCTGAAGAAATGGAACCATGTGGGAATATGTTTAGGTTTGAAAGTGAAGTATTCTGGTCCACTCGATACAGAAAAGTTAATGAATCTGCAGCAAAAGCAGAAGAGTCTTCTGGACACTCCAGGGAAGGTGAACAATCTACAGGTGATGAAAACAGAGTCAGTTTGGCTGGACAGCAGATGGTCTATCTGGGAGAAAAACCTCACGAGTGTGAGGAATGTGGGAAAGGCTTTAGTCAGCACTTGCACCTCGTAGAGCATCAGAGGGTCCATACTGGGGACAGGCCCTACAAATGCGAGGAATGTGGAAAAACTTTCCGTGGGAGAACTGTACTTATTCGGCACAAAATAATACACACTGGAGAGAAACCATACAAATGCAATGAATGTGGCAAAGCCTTTGGCCAGTGGTCAGCTCTTAACCAACATCAGGGGCTTCACACAGGAGAGAAGCACTATCACTGTAATTAATGTGGCAAAGCCTTCAGCCAGAAAGCAGGCCTCTTTCACCATCTCAAGATCCACACAAGAGACAAACCATACCATTGTACTCAGTGTAATAAAAGTTTCAGTTGGCGCTCGATACTTACTCAACATCAAGGAGTTCACACTGGGGCGAAGCCCTATGCGTGCAGCAAGTGTGGAAAGGCCTTTGTTTATAACTCATCCCTCATTTCCCACCAGGAGATCCACCACAAAGAAAAGTGCCATCAGTGTAAGGAATGTGGGAAATCCTTCAGTCAGAGTGGCCTTGCTCAGCATCAGAGGATCCACACTGGGGAGAAACCCTACAAGTGTGATGTATGTGGAAAAGCCTTTATTCAGAGGACAAGTCTTAGAGAACATCAGCGAATTCACACTGGGGAGAGACCTTATAAATGTGATAAGTTCGGGAAGGCCTTTACTCAAAGGTCAGTCCTCACAGAACATCAGAGAATCCACACTGGAGAGAGGCCCTACAAGTGTGATGAGTGTGGGAATGCCTTCCGAGGAATAACCAGCCTCATTCAGCATCAGAGAATCCACACTGGGGAGAAACCCTACCAATGTGATGAATGTGGCAAAGCCTTCAGGCAAAAGTCAGATCTTAGTAAACACCAGAGAATCCATAACAGAGGTGGTCCCTGTAAATTTAAAGAGTGTAGGGAATCCTTCAGGCAAACTTCAGCTCTAATTCAACATCAGATTATCCACAGAGGAAAAAAATCTGTTTCTGTATGACAACTATAGGGAAACTGTCTCACAATGGAGGCTGGAGAGAAATACTAGCTTTCAAATCCTTTAGGGCAAAACGTCAGTCACTTGCTAAAAGGAAACCTCAGATATTTTACAAAGAATTCACTGTGTGCTGCCCATTCTCTCAGGTGCTGTGGAGAACAAGACGCAGAACACCAAATTATCCTTCTCAAAAGTTTTACAATTTAGTTTGGGATTTCTTAAGATTCACGTGTGAGGTTAGATCATCAAATGGCAGCAGGGCAGGAGGATTGATGAGTCCTGTATCTTTGAAGTGGCACCTGGCACACAGTAAATGCTACCAATTCTGGAGGACAGATCACTGATGCCTAAGCAGGTCAAGAAGGATTCTATGGATGATGAGGGTTAGATGGGCAGATTTGGAAAGCAAAACGGGAAACATTTAGGGTAAAGGAGATGTAAGCAGAGGCAAGAGTGCTCATGGTTTGGAAGCATCCATGCCAACCTGAGGTAGACCAGCTTCAGTTGGACAGTTGATGGCAGTAAGCTGGAAACAGAACTTGGGGACAGATTGGGAGGGCGAAAGAGCCTCTTAACCAAAGGCACTTACAGAACACTCTTAATGAATTCCTAAAATATCTCTGTAAATTAAAATTCTTCTCCTTTTTTTTTTTAAGGATTTATTTATTCATGAGAGAGGCAGAGACACAGGCAGAGGGAGGGGCAGGTTCCCTGTTGGGAACCCGATGTGGGACTCAATCCTGGGTCCCTGGGATCATGCCCTGAACCAAAGGCAGATGCTCAACTGCTGAGCCACCCAGGCATCCCAACATTTCTCTCCTTCTTAAAAGCAAGGCTACCCTTGCTTATGGAGATGGTGACATAGCCCTAACATCACACAAAGGGAAAGGCCAGCCCCTGAAGCCTGGGTCTCTGACTTCAGGTCCTATCCGTTGCTCTAGGGATTCCTCTGAGCATCGGAATCACCCATGGAGCTTGTTGAAATGCCTGTATCCCACTCACAGACATTCTGCTTCATTAAGTCTGGAATGAGGGCCAAGAATCTTCATTTGTATAGCTCTGTGGTCACCTGATTGTAAATCTGAGAAACATTGCATTGAATCCCAGCTCCCTTCATGGTTGCCTGTGGAGTGATTATGCCTAGAAACAATCTGTGTAAACAGGGACCCATGCAGATTTGAGGCATAAAGAAAGCCAGGTGCTACCAGTGCTTTAGTGGACAGGGAACTAGACCACTTTCCAGCCCCTAGGGCTTCAGAATGGCCTTCCTACTGTTTCAAACTTAAGGCTTTCAAAATAGACTAACCTACATTTGAAGGCTTCCAGGGGTCATCTGAGCACACGGCTGTGTATGTTTAGTTAAGGGAGGGTGCTAGAGTTCTGTTTTACTCCTAACCTCTCTTTTTACCCAACTATATAGTTCTCACGTTCTGAATTCCCTAATAAGTGCTCTCTAGAACTAGTTTACAATTTTTTGATCTATATACCTTTTTGAGCACATGAAAGAGCCAAAGATTGGTGACTTTGTCCCTTGGGACTTGTGAAAACACAGATCAACTGATAACTGGTTAACTTTACTCCTGTATTACTGAGTAAATAGTTATGTCCTAATGAAGGCCTATGATTATTGTTGTGGATAATAGGCAGCCATGTAGAGGCATGTATGGCTCCTGGTCTTTTTATTTTTACCATTTTTTTAAACTTTCTTTTTAAATAAATTTTTAAATTTATTTGACAGCACAAACAGGTCAAGTGGCAGGCAGAGAGACATGGAAAAGCAGACTCCCCGCTGAGCAGGGAGCCTGATGTGGGGCTGAGGCTCAATCCCAGAATCCTGGGATCATGACCCAAGCTGAAGGCAGATGCTTAAGTGAGACACTGAGGCACCCCTGTTTATCTTTCTATTTACAGAGACTATAACCTTCACTGAGCTGTCTCCCCTTATTTCCTTCCCTTTCTACCTTGCCATGGCGGACTACAATTTCTGGGGCTACCTCCTCACCCCACCTTATCCCATGTGGCTCCAGGATCCTCTCCACCCCTCACCTCTAGCTGGTTAGTGGGCTTGAAGTGGTAAGATAGTGACAGAAGGGGGTGGTGAAAGACAAGGGTAACTATCCTTTGGCTACTCCTATCTCCCATTGCATCCAGCCCTGTGTCTTTATCCCATTTCCTCCCTGCTCCTGTAATGTACTTGGTGTCCTTTCCCAGTGGCCCCTTTCTCTTGCCCCTCTATCCACAGTCCTTTACAGAAAATAAGCATATCATCACTGACTTGGAACCAGAAGAGTCTCTGGAGAAATAGATATGTAGCTTCTAAACTTGTAGGTGTGAGCACATTTTCCTATAAAAATAATAATGGTATCACTACTATAATTTAGGCATATTATGTATCACATTTGCTTTTGGGATTGGAATTTACATGACTGGGAAAACATCCTGAGTTCACAATAGGGGAAAGCAAATGAACATTTGAAAAACAACTCAATCATAAGTTGAAAACTCTTTAGGGTGTTTATCCTACGACCAGCATTGGTGCTGAGCCCATGAGACACTGAAGCCACCAGGGCCGGACACCTAATTTTTTTACATCCAGAAATCAGTTTGTTGCCCCGAGTGAGCCTGAGTGTACTCAGCCGTATGCTCCTGTTCCCCAGCTCACCCTGCCATGTGTCTCTCACTCTCCTGCAAGTTCTCTGCTACTCAGTGATGAGAACCCACGCACGCCTTTCCTCTATACCAGCTGATGCTATCTGTCCTTGCCATCAGATCTGGTTTCAGACACGGTGTCCAAACTGAAGTTACTCTTCATAGTCCCTTCGAGCCTCTCTCATAATCTTACTATTTACTGGAACTCAATTCTTATTTTCTGTTTGCAGTGCTATTACTTGCAGGTTGTGCAGTTCATCTGCTTAACACGTTCTTTCAACGCAGACACATCCTCCATCTGCCTCTGATGTCCTTAACTGCCTAACATAAAGGAGCTATAGACAGAGACCCAGAGCAGCAGGATGTACCCCTTCAATAGGATACAGTTCATCACTGGTTTAAAAGTGAAGGTGGGGGCTTTGTTCTGATCGCTTCTTGCACTTGTATATAGTTGCAGAACCAAGAAAGGGTGGGATGGCATGGAATTTCCAAGTAGGCATCAGAGGGGTCAAACTATCCAGGATAAGGAGAAAATAGAGTGGAATAATGCCAGCTAAACTGGCAACACAGAAGGCGAAGGCCCTGAGGGGCAAGTGGGGGACATGACGGGTTAGAGATGAAACTGGGGAATGTGGTGAACAGAGTGCCCCATGACGAAGTCCAGAGTATATCTTTATGGATAAAAGGTAGACATGCTATAACCGTGACAGCATCTAGAAATTAGGGTCCTTTGGAGTAGCTTACCTTTGTGGATTTTGAAATCATCAACAATAACAGGCGGTAGGATGGAAAAGAAAAATGTGAAATTGAAGCAAGTCCAAGGTAGAAATAAGGTCAGTCGAGAATAGTAACATAACAGCCAGGTTGAAGAACTGGTGTAACATTCAAATGATGAATCATGAAGTGGTGGCTTAGAAATAAGGATGAGTGAGATTGCCTGGCTTTTCTAATTGATTCAGGGTAAACAAGATATTGAGTGTTTAAGACAAAAAAAGAAAAAAAAACTTGGAGAGATTGGGGGAGAATCAAAGTACTAAAACAGTGAAAAGGGGGCTTTAAATGAAAAGTAACCTGACAAACGGGGTCCAGGATTTAATGGAAAGGGACAAAGGGATGAAAGCTGGGGCCCCCCTCAAAAAAAAAAACCCCGTTGTATGAAGAGGTTGCTGGAATTTTAGGTGGGAAATAAAGCTAATGAGGAAGCAGAATGGAATTGAGTAGGGCTCTTAATTGAGAATGTCTATTGTGTGGTGAGGCCAGCTGTAGAGAGCATGAAGATCCAAGAAGAGCAGCTCTGTACTCCTGTGCTCTGAACAGATCCCTTATTGGCTATCTTTGCAAGTCAAGAAAAGGATTTGTTAATGCCTAACATTAATGGCTTACCAAGGGCCAGACACTACTATGTGCTTTATTTTTAGCTGGGGAAACTGAAATCAAAGCCATCTGAGGTCACAAAATTATTGTGTGGTGGAGCCAAGCTTTGAACCCAAGCAGCCCAATTCCAGAGCCCACACTTCCTGTTTACTTCAGTTGAGGGAACCCTGTGTTGCAGTGGTAATCAGTGTCTCTAGTAATGATCTGTGTGGAAACTTTCTTACTCTTGTCATTATTCTGAAAGATATGTTAGAAACCCCAGAGTCCTAGGTCTAAACACCCAAGGTAATATCACCACCCTCTTTGCACACCAAATCTTGAATGAGGTTTGGTCAGCCTAACATGAACCCCAATTCTTGTTGCCTACCCAAGGAGGGTGTCCACAGGAGACATTCCACTAAAAGAGGGCTCTCTATATGTTTATAGGAAGGGATCACCCTCCATTCTGACAGAATTCAGGGTATTTGGCAGTTTTCACTAATACAAATGATAAAGATTTAGATGTCCCATTATGGGTCTATCCAATAACCCATATGGATCTACCCTTGATGAGGGTTTTATATTTGTAGCTAACACCACTTCTAAGATTGAAGGAAACATAAGTATATAAAATAGTTTTTTCAGGTGTCTCTCCTGGCACCACAAGCCCAGAATTTGAGCAACAAGTTGTCCTATTCCTCTTAGGGATTATCATTTGATAACCTTTAATTAAATATTCTCAACTTTTGTCCTTTCACACTTAAAAGTTCTCATACCACAGTCTCTAGCAGTTCATTTTATTGGAAATTTCTTTGGATTCTCTCTCATTCCAAATGTTTTTGGGGGTAATTGGTAAGGAGTCCTTGCACATTTATTACTCATGTATAGTTTTTTTGTGTATATATAGAGAGGATATATGTATGAATGTATTTTATAAAAAAATGTTGTATGTAGGCTTTAGACGTAATTTGATTTTGACAAAGCCAAATAAGTAAAGTCAGTTGAGTAACTCCTTAGCTCACATGGTAAGACCATCATTGAAAGCCAGCAGTTTTCATATTGGAAACCACTGACTCCCGGGTCTGAAAACCCATTGGCTCCCAGAGCTTTCAGCCAACACAGTTGAAAGTGGTCTTTGGGGGATGCATGTTTGTTCCACCAGTCATCTTACCCGGAATGGCCTGGTCCAGGCTATCCCAAGAAGGACCTCAAAGTGGGGGTCATTTGTCCCTTGTGATTTATGGTTAGGATTTTATTCATTCCTCTATAAGCTTGATACGTATATTTCACTTTCATCTACTGCATCAGTTGTGCCTACTTGAAAAATATTTAGGAGTGGGCATCTCACCATCTCATACCCGCTAACGGACCTGGCAGTGTAGGTACTAGTTTTCCAGGCATACTAAGTGAATTCGGGCAGACCGATGGCTATCCTTGTGTCAGTGTCTCCATAGGGAAAGTGGCAGTACTAGCCGCCACGTGATTGGGCCGGTACATGAGTCGCTGGGTTCTGTAGACCGTGCTGAGAACAGTGCTTGGCGCTCTGAGGTTCTTAACAGCCATCTGCTGCTGCTGCGTTCCCGTGGGCGCTCCAACCGCGGGCACCAGTCGTCTGTGGCCACTGCAGGATTCCCGGGCCAACTGCCTGCTGCGGCTCCCTCAGGACCCATCTCACTCAGGCTGACGAAGAGAGGGCTCCCCGCCCTGTCTCCGCCCCTGCTCGTTATCTCAGTATAGCCCGGGTTAGCGACGTTTGTCCTGGGAGGGTGGGCCCCCTCATCTGCCCTTGCCGCAGGGATGTTTGGCAGGGCGGGGACAGCCAAGGCAATCACCGAGAGGAGGAAGCCTCCAGGTTCCTAGGGGAGATCCACGGCAGTGCAGGAGGAGAGGAGGCACGCTGGGGTGGGAGTGTGTCCGACAATGGAGAGCTGCATGGGAGGGTCAAGGATGGCTTCCGAGTTGTGAGGTGTATTAGGATACCTGGGTTGTTAGGAGGAGGAAAGTCTGGGGCCCGGCTCTTGTGAAAGCAAAATTGGGTTGGTCGGGAGATGATCCGCCTCATGACTCTCCCTAGAGTATAGGTGACGCTGGAGTGCGAGAAAGGATTAGGATGGTTGTGTGCTGTATTGAGTGATTCAATCTCTACCATGGTGTCTCAACTGTCTGTGGGATTATGATATTATCTACTTAAATGAGTAAATTTGTAGTCACTTTTAAATATTAGCTGTTATTTCATTTCTGATGTTGTTTTCTTTACTGTTTATTTGGGATTCTCTAAAAGGGAGAACCCAGGAGAAGAGGGTCATGGTCTTTCAAGCTTTATTAACATTTAGGAAGTAAGATTTTAGTACTTAGTGTTGGTGCTAGCTAATAATTTGCAAAGTCACTCCCACTCTCCTAATTTATTTCGCTTCCTGACAGTTCCTTTTTCCTTCAGTGCCTTGTCTCCTAAGTGAGCTCTTGAGGAAAAGAACTTAAAATTGAGAGTTTCTGTTAACAGTGTTACTTTGTTCCTTGTAGTTGTTTGTTACTAACTACAAGGAAATACTTCTGAAGAACCAGTGTGAACTCGAGGCTGGAGTGAATCTTCTGAGCGCTCTCCTCTCAGAATGGCGGTCCTCCTGTGCAAAGGTCCCTACTAGTGACTGATGGCAGAGGGAGAGGGCTATGCCTGGGATCGTGCTGGCAGAGAAATCATGGACATCCCTTCAGACTTGAAGTTGCTACTACCAAGAGGCAGCTACCTGGGCTCCAAGGGCTGTCAGAAGTCTCAGAGCTTTGCCTACAGTTGCTGAGATCAGAAACAGACCAAGGAGCAAGTGCTGAAGCAGATCCTGACACCTACTGGGGAGCTGCAGACTCAGGAAGGGATAATATCCAGAATGTGGAGAAGAGACATCGCTGATGCTGGAGAAGTTGGAGACAGCTTGGAGGAAGAGCCATCAGGTGGGAAGGGTTAGGATAATCACTTATGTTATGGCTTGACAAGTGAAAGTCTTCTGGAATAGTACAGAAAACGGTAAAACTGAACTCTAGGATCCACTACCTGTCTTTGAGCCAAACCCAGCACCTACCTCATGGACTTTAATTCCCCCTTGGTATTCGTGTGCATCTCTGGAAATTTTTGAAATTGGATGGTGGTGGTTTGGGCAATTTTACTGAAAGTTTATCTTCAAATTCAGTTTTGCAAGACCAGCTTCATCCCATTTCCTTTAGGGTCTAGGCTAAAGGATAAAACAAGATATGCTTGTGGCAGAAATAGTACTTTGGAATCCAAAGTGTCAAGTGCAGCCTATTAAGACCTTGTCTTAGTTTGACTTTGAACATTATTGCCTTTTGAAATGGAAAGCAGTGTCTTCAGAGAAAGAAGAGATCCTTGAAGAAAGTTTCTTAGAATTCTCATTAGTAATGCCCTTTCCCTTGAAAACTTGGCCTCAAAAAAAAAAAAAAAGAAAAGAAAACTTGGCCTCTACCCATCTCCTCATTATCTGCCCAATTCTTGAGGTAGAAACTCCAAGCCATATTTGTGAGGGGTTTTGTTTAGTTTGTTTTGACCTATTCAACTCCTTGAACTTCAAAGTGCGGCTTTCTTCCTATGATTTAGTCCTGAACATTGCTGGAAAAGTTATTTTCCCCACTTAAATTTTTCCCTTTCAAAACAGTATGTATTTTGGGGTGCGTTGGTGGTGCAGCTGATTAAGTGACTGACTCATGATTTCGGCTCAGGTCATGATCTCAGGATTGTGAGATCCAGCCCCACATCAGCACCCCCATTTAGTGCCGAGTCCATTTAATATTCCCTCTTCCTTTGCCCCTTATGCTTGTATGAGCTCTCTGAAATAAAGAAACAGATCTTTTAAAAAATACTACGTTTTTTGAAACTGTTCTAGCTATTGCTTTGAGTTAACTTTTATCATATCTCACTGTTAATTGGTTCACTCAATAAATATTTGTAGAGCATTTTGTTTTTCTATAATAGTGGCCTAAGTACATCTCACTTGGTATAAATGGTCCTTTTAACTCACACTAACAAAATTTCTCTTGATTGCATAATAACTTCATTTTTCATCTCTGGTTTCAAGCTGATCTCTTAACTTTTTTTATTATACCTACCTGGTTCTTTGTCACATTTTATAAGAAAATCCTCCAAACTTTCTGCCCAGTTGTCTCTTCTCACTAAAACTGGAACCTCACATGCCTTTTTCAGCACTTTGCCAAATTGAGATGACAGTTTGGATACATAGAAAAGGGATGCACTTTAGGTAAAACTGGGTTTTATTTTATCACTGCTCTTCATCTTAAGTCTTATTATCTCAGGAGAAGAGATAACCAACATTTGAACTGTCTGCATTTTTTTTTTTTAGATGGTGTTACTGAGAATGAAAATAAGGACTTGTCTCCAACAAAAAAATTATGAAGATGCTAAATCATGTGGTAGTTCTATCTCTGTAGAACTGCAACACCTATGCAGTAAGTGTAGTAAAAGATTTAGTAACTGGTGAGTCCTTACTCGACATCAGGGAGTCCAAATGACAAAGAGAATCTCTTGGAGAACAAGTTTGGAAAGGCTTTTGTTTATGGCGGGTCCCTCTTTTCCCACCAGGAGATACATCACAAGGAAAAATGCTCAGTGTAGGAAATGTGGGAAAGCTTTCAGCTATAGTGGACTTACTTTACATCAGAGAATCCACATAAAGGAGAGACTGCATAGATGTGATGACTGTGAGGAGGCCTTCATACAGCACCGAAACCTTATAGAACCTTACATGGAGGAAACAGGAATGCCTTCACCCACAAGTCAGGACCAACTGTGCACCAGAGAGTCTATGCAGGAGAAAAATCATATAAATGTGATGAATGTGGAAATGTTTTGCATGGAACCATCAGCTTTATTCATCATTGAAGAATTCACACTACAAGGAAACCCAGACAGTGTGAAGAGTATGGAAGTCTTCAAACAGTGGTTGGACCTTGGTTAACATCAGTGAATCCATACCCCAGAAGTTCTTATAAATGAGAGGATCATGGGATGTTGCATGGACAGAGACCAAGTCTCAACAACAGAATCTCCACATTATTGGAAAATTAAATTAATGTAAAAAGGCAAGTTGTATGGGGAATGGGTATTCTTAATTGCCCAATTTAGCCAGTAAAAACATTCAATGAATGTCTCAGGTCAAGAAAAGAAAATGTCAGCCATTCTTTTTTGCATTCTAGAGGAATCTATAGATGTAAGCAACCAGAACTTTTGAAATAAGGTGCTCATCTGCATCCCAGGATCTGTGTTACTGTCTTCTTGATGACTGTGTGTACATGTTTCTGCCAGGCCTGCTGTAATCTCATATTTTAATTCATTCAACAACAGTAGATATTGTCTACTGTTATATTTTATTTTTTTTATGAGCTAAATAGGCTTATGTCTGTACCCCAGGACACAAAAATTACATTTATAAAGTTGGACACTTTCCTAAATTTGAGATTGCTTCTGTGTTCTCCAGCATAAGACCATGTCAGTGTCCCTTAGAGAATATGTATATTCTACCTTGGGTTTGATTGTTTAAGATAGTGAAAGATAGGGATGCCTGGGTGGCTCAGCAGTTGAGTGTCTTCCTTTGGCTCAGGGTGTGATCCCAGGATCCAGGATCAAGTCCCACATTGGGCTCCTGCATAAAGCCTGCTTCTCCCTCCGCCTATGTCTCCTCTCTCTTTGTGTCTCTATGAATAAATAAATAAAACTCTAAAAAAAAAAAAAAAGATAGTGAAAGATAATTCACAGACAACTTATTGAAAGATAATGATGGAAATACTTTCCCTTACAAATAATGCATAATATAACGTTGTGAAGGCTAATACTTTAACTTATTATCCTTTTTCATTTGTAAAACAGGCCAAAAGAGGAAAGCATCTTTAGAAGCTCTTCAGCAAGTTGTTAATATGGCCTAATCTCTGTGAGAGAGAATGAGGCTTATATAATTAATCACTAAATATAGGAAACATAGATTTTAAAACTTTGCAGTGATTATTTTAGAACTCTGAGTGTATTTGCTGCGCATTCCTAAATTTTTTTGAATAGATACTACAGAGGGCATTTGGGTGGCTCAGCCAGTAAAGCATCCAACTTTTTTTTTTTTTTAAAGATTTTATTTATTCATGAGAGACCCACAGAGAAAGAGACAGAGACATAGGCAGAGAAAGAAGCAGGCTCCTCGCAGGGAGCCTGATGCAGGACTCGATCGCCTGACCCAGGATCACACCCTGGGCCAAAGGCAGAGGCTCAACCACTGAGCTACCCAGGCGTCCCAAGCATCTGACTCTTGATTTCAGTTCAGGTCATAATCTCAGGGTCATGAGATTGAGCCCTATGTTGGGCTCTCTGCTGGTTGTGGAGCATGTTTACGATTCTCCTTCGAGGCCCTTGGGTAGCTCAGTCTGTTGGGCATCTGCCTTTGGCTCAGGTCTTGATCCCAGAGTCCCAGGTTTGAGCCCCACAATGGGCTACCTGCTCAGGGGGCAGTCTGCTTCTACCTCTGTCCCTCACCCTACTTGTGCTTTCTCTCAAATAAAATCTTTTATTTTTTTTCAAAGATTATTTATTTACTTATTTATTCATGAGAGAGACAGAGAGAGAGAGAGGCAGAGACACAGGCAGAGGGAGAAGCAGGCTCCTTGCTGGAAGCCCAACGCGGGGCTCGATCCTGGGACTCCAGGATCGCGCCCTGGGCCAAAGGCAGGCGCCAAACCACTGAGCCACCCAGGGATGCCCTAAATAAAATCTTTTAAAATAAGATTCTCATCCCTCTGCCCCCCCTCAACAAGTGCTCTCTCTCCCTCTCAAAAAATAAGTATTACAGTCATTTCATTTTTTCTTAAGATTTTATTTATTTATTTATGAGAAACACAGGGAGAGGCAGAGATGCGGGCCCAGGGAGAAGCAGGCTCCGTGCAAGGAGCCAGATGTTGGACTCTTCCAGGATTACGCCCTGGGCCACGGGCAGACACTCAACCACGGAAACACCCAGGTGTCCTCTATTCCAGTCATTTTAGAAGATGGACTGCATTCAGGGTGCCTGGGTGGCTCAGTCTGCCAACCATATGCCTTTGGCTTAGGTCATGATCTCGGGGTCCTGGGATCAAGCCCTTTGTTGGGCTTCCTGCTCAGCAGGGAGTCTGCTTCTCCCTCTACCTCTGCCTCTCTACCCTTCTCCCTCTGCCCCCACCCCCTCCTCATGCTCTCTTCTTGCTCCCTCGCTCTCAAATAAATAAAATCTTTAATAAAAAAAAAGAAGACTGCATTCTGCAAAAGGCCTTTTAGAAATTATATAAATCACATTATTTTTTCTTTATTATTATCTTTTGTTATGTGAAAGGATTTTCTAATATTGAATCAATCTTGCATTCTTGCAGTAAATCCTACTTAGTCATGATGTATTCTTAATATGTGTGACTTCTAATATTTTATTTAGTACTTTATTCTTCAATGTTTATATGAAATTGGCCTGTAATTTATTTTTTTTGTACTACATTTTCCAGGTTTAGGTTTCAACATTTTAATTGCATCATAAAAGCAATTCCTTTTTTGTTCATTTTTAATACTCTAGGACAATTTATAGAGCACTGGAATTAGCTGGTCTTTGAAGCTTGAATTCTAATGTAAAACCATCTGAGTACTTTTCCTATGTGATAGTTCTTTGGTAACTTGTTCTGTTTCTTCTACAAAAAAATGGTCTATTTAGGCTATTTATAATGAGAATCAATTTTAGTAATGTATTACTTTGCCTAGAAAACTATCCATTTCATCTAGATTTTTAAATTTATTTACCTCGAATCTGCAATATAATCAGTTATAGTATTTTTTAAACAGCTTTACTGGAGCGCCTGGGTGGCTCAGTTGTTTAAGGGTCTGCCTTTGGCTGAGGTCATCATTTCATGGTCCTGGGTCTGGCTTCCTGCTCAGTAGGGAGCCTGCTTCTTCTTCTGCCTGTCCTCCCACTTGTGCAGTATTTCCCAAATAAACAAAATCTTAAAAAAAATAAACAGCTTTACTGAGGAAAATTGATGTATAGTAAACTGCAGAAATGTACAGTTGAACATAACTTTTAACATGTGCACATCTGTGAAACAATTACCACAATCAATATAATGAACATATTTATCACCCAAAAAAGTTAACATGTGTGCCTTGATAATTCCTCCCTCCCTCCCTTCCCTGCATCCTGCCCTCATCTCCAAGCAAACTCTGCTCAGCTTTCTGTTGCTATAAATTTAGTTTGCATTTTTTAGAATTGGATATGAATGTATAAAACAGTACATTAACTGTTTTGGTCCAGCTTCTCTTATTCAGCATATTTATTTTGAGATTCATCTGTGTTGTTGCATATATCAACAATCCTTTCTTTATACTGTTGAGTATTCCATTGTATGGATACACCACAGTTTGTACATTTACCTGTTTTTTTTTTATTTTTTTATTTTTTATTTATTTATTTTTTTTTGTACATTTATTTACCTGTTGATAGACATTTGGGTTATTCCCATTTGAGAGCTCTTAAAAATGAAGTTTTGAAGTATGAACATTTGTGTATAAACAAGTCTTTGTATAGACATGTTTTCGTTTCTCTTCAGTAAATACCTAGGAGTGGGATGGTTGAAATTACTTGCTAAGAATATTTTTAACTTTTAAAGAAACTCAAATTGTTTTCTAATATTTATTCTCTTTCACATTCCTACCAACATTCTATGGGCTTTCCTTAACTACACATTCTTGCTAATGCTTGGTAAGGTCAGTCTTTGATTTTAGACAACCTAATAGATATGTACCTTATTGTAATTTTAATTTGTAATTCTAAGGACTAATGATTGAGCATCTTTTCATGGGATTATCGGTCATTCCTATAAAGCCTTTTCTGAAGTATCTGTTCAAGATTTTGCCCATTTTTTTCCTTGGGCTGTTTGTTTTCTAAACTTATATATTCTGGATACCAGTCCTTTATCAGTGCAATGATGTATGACTATTTCTTCCAGTTTATGGGCTATCTTCACTCTAATACTGTGTTTTGAAGAGCAGAATTTTTAAATGTTCATGAAGTACAATTTATCTTTTTTTTTAAGACGGGTCATGTTGGTGATATGACTAAGAAATCTTTGCCTAACCCAAAGTCACACACACACAAAAAAAATGTAATTCTTTTTTTTTTAATTTTTTATTTAATTATGATAGTCACACACAGAGAGAGAGAGGCAGAGACACAGGCAGAGGGAGAAGCAGGCTCCACGCACCAGGAGCCCGACGTGGGATTCGATCCCAGGTCTCCAGGATCGCGCCCCCGGCCAAAGGCAGGCGCCAAACCGCTGCACCACCCAGGGATCCCAAAAATTGTAATTCTTTTAGGTGCTTCGTAATTTTTAGTTTTTTCCTCCACTGATTTGCCTTCAAATGATTGCTGAAACGTTGTTCATATTCATGCGAGTCTATTTCTGGACTTCCTATTCTGTTCAAATGATCTATTTGTTTACCTTTACACTAATACCATTCTCTCTTGATTACTAATATCTTTATAGTAATTCTTGAAATCAGTTGCATTAGTCCTCCAACCTTTTCAAAGTTGTCTTGGCAATTGTAGGTCATTTCCATTTCCATATGAGTTTTGGAAACAGCTTGTCAATTTCTTCCAAAACATCTGGGATTTTACTTTGCATTGCATTGGATCTATAAAAAAAAAAATTGGGGAGAATTGACATCCTAAGAGTACTGAGTAGTCTAACATATGAACATTGTATATTTCTGCATTTATTTACATCGTTTTGAATTTATCTTGGCAACATTCAGTGCATAGGGTACATGTATAATCAGGTCTTAATTTGTAGCTTGAATGAAAAATCTTTCTTTTTTTTATAGATTTTATTTATTTGAAAGAGAGAGCATGAGCATGAGCAGGGGGAGGGACAGTGGGAGAAGCAGACTCTTCACTGAGCAGAGAGCTTAATGTGGAGCTCGATCCCAGGACCCTGAGATCATAACCTGAGCCCAAATCAGACACTTAACTGACTGAGCCATCCAGATGCCCCCCCCCAATCTTTCTTTTATCAGGTAAGTTAGGTTTCACTTCTATTTATTGATATGATTTGATATCTTTGGTACCATCAATTTATTTTTTAAAATTTTTTAATATTGACTGTTGTGTTGGCTATATTTATTTCTTGTGTATATTTTGCTCTTTTACTTTAGAAATATTCTTCATATTTAGAAGAAAATGTAGTTTTATTACAATGGTAACATTTGTATTTATAATATTTTTAATGCCCTTAGTCACCTATTTTCATATCCAGCTTTTACATTGACTTGTCAGTTTTGTTTCCTTCACCTACAATCAGTGAGCTTCTCTTTTCTCCCATTTTTTTTTAAGTTTACTTATTTTTTTCTAAAAATCTATACACCTAACATGGGGCTCCAACTCACTACCCCAAGATTAATTAAGAGTCTCATGCTCTTCTGAGCCAGCCGGGTGCTCCTCCTTTTTCCCATTTTGAAGTTGTATTAATTCTACTTGTCACAATAAATGATGTTTACATATTTATCTTCTATCCTTGTTGCTGCTTCTATTTTAATTTTAGGCCTACAATAAAATATATTAAAATATTATTGATAATTTTGAGTTTTCCAAGTCATATGGTTGAATAAAGCCTGTTTCCAGGTGTCTCCTCCAGAAAGACTCATGGATTTAGAAATCCCTAAGTTCTTCTAGATCTCAAACTATTTTTGTAATCTTGATACTTGAAGGACAGCTGAGCTGAATATTAAATTCTTTGGTCACACTTCATAAAAAAATTTTTTTAAGTCGGCTTCATGCCAAGCATGGAGCCCAGTGTGGGGCTTGAACTCATGACCCTAAGACCAAGACCTGAGCTGAGATGAAGAGTCAGACGCTTAACAGACTGAGCTACCCAGGTGCCCCATGGGTCGCACTTTTCTTCATTGAATTTTTAAAAAATATTCCACTATAGTTTCATTTTGTGTGGTGTTTTTGAGAAAGCTAATATCAGTCTAATTATTTAGCCCTTTTAAGTTCTTTAATGTTTTCCCCTGGAGGCCTAGAGGACATTTTTCTTTATCTTTGAAGCCAAATATATTGACTAGCACACATCTCTAGTTTCCTGTTCCAGGACAATCTTCCAAGGTATCCAGTGAGCCCTTTGTACATTTAGGTCTTGTTTTCAGTGTTTTGTTTTTGTTTTCTTTTTAAAATTTTATTTATTTATTCATTCATTCATTCATTCATTCATTCATTCATGACAGAGAGAGAGTCAGGCTCCGTGCAGGGAGCCCGACACGGGACTCGATTCCGGGTCTCCAGGATCACACCTCCGGCTGGAGGTGGCGCCAAACTGCTGGGCCACCAAGGCTGCCCTTTCAGTGTTTAACAATGTAAAGTTTGGGATGCCTGGGTGGCTCAGTGATTGTCTGCCTCTGGTTCAAGGTGTGATCCCAGGGTCCTGGGATTGAGCCCTGCGTCAGACTTCCTTTTTTTTTTTTTTTATTTATGATAGTCACAGAGAGAGAGAGAGAGGCAGAGACATAGGCAGAGGGAGAAGCAGGCTCCATGCACCGGGAGCCCGATGTGGGATTCGATCCCGGGTCTCCAGGATCGCGCCCTGGGCCAAAGGCAAGCGCCAAACCGCTGCGCCACCCAGGGCCTGCGTCAGACTTCCTACAGGGAGCCTGCTTCTCCCTCTGCTTATGTCTCTGCCTCTCTCTGTGTGTCTCTCATGAATAAATAAATGAAATCTTTGGGAAAAAAAACATGTAAAGTTTTCTTGGATTAGGACTTTCAATATTAATTTTATTTTGTTGTTTTATTTTTCAGGGACTTCATTGGCCCAGCTTCCATTTCAATCACTCCTCTAATATCTTCCACTTTCTTCTTCTTTCCTTTCGCTTTCATTCTCTTTGTTTTCCTGCCTTTCCTGCCTCAGTGCTCCTTTTATTTTTTACATTTAGGATTTTCTACCCTAGGTATCTTTCGATGTAGTGTTTGTTTTTCAGGTAACTTTCTTCCATTTCCTTCCAGGTTCAATCAGCTCTCTTTTCATTTCCTCCTAGTTTTTTGATCTATCTTTGTTTTTAATTTTTGAGTTTCTTTTTTTTATTTTTTAAAAGATTTTATTTATTTATTCATGAGAGACAGAGAGAGAGAGGCAGAGACACAGGCAGAGGGAGAAGCAGGCTCCATGCAGGGAGCCCGACGTGGGACTCGATCCCAGGTCTCCAGGATCACACCCTGGACTGAAGGCAGCGCTAAACCGTTGAGCCACGCGGGATGCCCCTTGAGTTTCTGATTCAAGGTGTTTTTCATATCTCTGATGCTTGTTTGAGATGTTCAGTTTACTTTGCAGTATTTGTTTCATTTTTCTTTTTCTTCAAGGATTTTTGGGGGAGTGGGCTAGTTGATTTGTATTACCTGAGGTGTGTTGGTTCTGATTTTTTGTTTCCATGTAGTACCTTTTCCTATATTTTTTTCACATTTTCCCCTGTTCATAAACTTAGGGTGTGTACTAGATTCTTTATTCAGTGGTTCCTTCTGTCAGTGTAACAAAATCCAGTTTCTTTAGTAGATGTTTTTATGCAGACTGTGTGATTACTGGTTTTGAGATTTCTTTGTGTGTATATATATATATCTTGCAGGAATCTTAAAAGTTTCCTCTTTCACTCTTTATCCCTTTCACTACAAATTTACCAAAAACTGTTTTTTCTTTACTCCTCTCCCTTTCAAAGTATGTCTTTTGAAGACTGCCACCCTGAGTTACATACTCTCTTAAACCCCTTGCTGTGTTCTCATACCCGGTATATTTTCCCCAATCTTCACACATAGGATAGACTCCCTCTTTCTGATGGTGATTTTAGAGTAACTTTTAGGGCCACTACTAGCTCCCCTCTTCTCTTTTCTAGGACTTTCTCAGACTGCCCATTTCTCACCACAGAGCCTTGCCATGGGGGCGGGGAGGGTGGGATTCTGGTGTTTTCTCACTTTGTATTCTAGGTAATTTAAAGTTTAGGCATTTTCTGTCTTCTGGTAGTTTGAAGACATAGTTTTTGTGTAGTTTTGTTTTTCTTGTTCCACATGGTTTTTGGAGGATATTTGGCAACACAGATCGAAGCAGTTGTCATTATCCATCAGTAGGTTTTCCAAAAAATGAATTGGAAGCATTTAGAACAGAAAATATCAGAATTCATTAATAATAAGAGTACTGTTTTATGATACTTTTGTTTCAGTATTCTGTATTTGTATATGTAACTGTCATTTGTAAAGTTATCATTTTTATAGGTCACATTCAAAATAGAGAATGTTGTACCAGGTCATCTCCTAGGCCCCTCTGAACTTGTACCATCAATGGTTCTGAACTCTCAGTCTTTACAGACATTTTATTGCTGAGCTTCCTTCTGGCAAATCCATTTCAAAGGAACACTGTTTTGTCAGTCAACTTTGATAGATGCATTGTGCTGGGTCAGGCATTTGTTAAATGCAAAAAAAGCCAAGTAGAAAAACATGACCTTCTAACCTCTAGGACACTTACTAATTGGGAAGAGAGAACTTTATACCTCAAAAATACCTATGGAGTTACTGCCCTCATATAAAAATGACCAACTAGCCCTCACTCCATACATCCCTTCATGATACAGTTTTCTAATTGGTCTATAGGTATGAAGGAAATCCATGACTTGGAGCCCTGACATTTTATTCAATAGTTTCACTCTACTGTTTTAACCCTACAAAATAGAATAGTGATGTCTCATCATAATAGCTTTGCCTTGTTTGGAGGAAAGGACAGTAATGCATGGGCAATGCTGTCAGCCATAAGAGAAGAGGTAGAGTGGTGATACATCATGATTAGATTTCATGCTAAAAATGAGGTAACTTAGATTTCTTTTTCTAAAGGTCTAGTTCTTTCTTAGAAGATTTTATTTATTTGAAAGAGAGAGAGAAAAAGAGAGCGCACAAGCAGAGAGGAGGGTTGGAAGGAGAGGAAGAAGCAGATTCCCTGGTGAACAGGGAGCATGATGAAGGGCTCTATCTCAAGATCATAAGATCATGACTGAATCCAAGGCAGATGCTTAACCCCCCAGGCACTTCAAAGTCTTTTTAATTCTTAAGGATTATTTATATTATTTATTTGTTTGAGAGAGTACACACATGCACCAAGGGGGGACGCACAGAGGCAGGGCAGGGTAGAGGGACAAGCCAACTCCAGGCTCAGTCCATTGACCTAGAGATCATGACCCCAGCCGAAACCAAGAGTTGGATGTTCAACTGACTGAGCCACCCAGGCGCTCTTGTAACTTAGATTTCATATGGACTACTAGATTTTGAAAGGTCAGGAAAAAAGGGCTCCTTGGACTGGCTGGGTGCTAGGAGTTGCCATGAGATGCAAATGGGAAAAGACTATATGAAGAAGTGTTTTCAAATATCT
The DNA here is from genome assembly GCF_905146905.1 of Nyctereutes procyonoides. Taxonomy (NCBI): domain Eukaryota; kingdom Metazoa; phylum Chordata; class Mammalia; order Carnivora; family Canidae; genus Nyctereutes; species Nyctereutes procyonoides. The sequence continues at coordinate 642,936 of NW_026575043.1, forward strand.
CAAATAGGCTTATTTTAAAACAGTACTTCTCACCCACGATGATTTTGTCCCCCAGGAGACATTTGACCATGAAAAGAGACTTGTGGTTTCACAGCCGGCAGCCAGGTGGGGGGTCAGTGGGGAGGGACAGGTCAGTGTCTGGGAGGGGAGAAGAAGGAGTTAGTGGAATCTAGTGGGTAGAGTTCAGGAATGCTTCTAATCCCAGAATGCACAGAACAGTATCTCACAACAAAATGATTCAGCCCCAAATGTCAATAGTGCTCAAGTTGAGATTCTTGCTGAAATGAAGGAAACTGGCAAGAAAGGGAAATAGGAAATACAAGTTTTCTTGCTTGAAATTCTAGTACCTTCCTAGCTTTTTATTTTATTTTTTTCCTTCCTAGCTTTTTAAATGTACTATCTGATTCCTAGGCTGTATTCTCTAGGCCAGGAAATAAAGGGCTGAAACTGTCATCCTTTGACTCATGTCCCATCCATTATTGAACTTAATACCCCACAAAGTTTTTATGTGGGAAGTCTATTTTCTCATTAGGGTTTATTATCAACAACAGAAAGGCAGAGGAGAAAGGAGAAGATGCAGGAGAAGGAAGAGGAGGAAGAAGAATCAACAATTCTGCTCACTCTTATTTCCTACAAGCAAGACACTTCCTTTGGATTTTGGATATTCACTGGCAGCAGAGATAGCCCCTTGTCTTCCCATTGCACCTGCTGCCTGTGTGGCTTCCTGCCAACCCAACAGGTGCATCTGGAAGTACCTATTATTTCACAGATTCTCAAACTACCTTTGTATTGCTGGGGGAGGGCACAGTGTTTCTCTGAACACACCGTGGGACACTGATCATTTGGGAGTCCTGGATGCCTGACAATACGGGTTAGTTTCTTTAGACACCCCCTGCCTTGGTGGCTCTTTCTGAGGTCATGCACTAACTCTGTACTCAGAATACTCTTTCACTAATGCGTAAGGGAAACCAGTCTTCCTCTCACTCTTACCACGTAGCTTTCCTCCTTCAACTTCATCCCGGGCCCTGAGATTAGAAACAGAGACCACCAGTTTCGTCTGTGGTCAAAGACAGGACAGATGAGCAGCATATCAGGCTAGTAGGGGTAATGCACTATTTTTATCTAGCAAATACAAAAGATATTACTTGTGCCAGGCCGATATATAACAAGTCTAGTCAAGTCAGCAAAAAATACCCTAAAAGTAAAGTGTCTGAATTTTACAGGCAAAGGGAGGTGAGTCCACATGCATAACCACCACGGCAGGTCGGCCCGCGGGGCGTAAGGGGAGCGGAGTGCCAGCTTCCGCAGGGGAGGGGAAGGCGGCCGGGAGAACGCGACCTCGAGGCCAGCTAGGCCTGGCCGGCCAGCCGCGCCCTACAACCGGCTCAGAGCAACCACTGAGTTTGGGAACCTTCCTGCGATCCTAGAGCGATCCCGGAAGTGCCTGCGGACGACGGAAGTCCCGGCAGCCGCCTCAGGAGCCGGGGGTGCTCCGCGGGAGCGCCCCTCGGTGGCCCTGGACGGCTGGCTGGACCGGGAATGACGGGGGGCGGGGAGGCCTCCGTAGCGTCTTCTCCGACGGCCCGGGGCGACACCGCGCGTGGTGGATGGGGCCTTCCGGGGCTGGGGAGCTGCGGCACAATCCCTTAGGGAGGCGTGGACGTGGACCAGAGTGGAGAGTCCGAGTCCCCGTCAGTGGCCTACGTGACCCGCTTCTCCCACGGCACTCGGGTCGGCTCCGGGAGGCCGATCTGCTCTCTCTACAGCTCTTACCGCCTCAAGTGCTGAAAGGTCCACTTATTTTCGTCTGTCGTTTGTCTGTACTCCCAGCCTACGTCTACCCTGACGTTGGTGTGAGCTCCTCCAGGGCCGAAGTCTGTGTGTGTTTTGTTGTAATCATGAGTAAGAATTGCCAACTGCCCGGAACTCTGCCTGGTGGGAGTATTGGCTCTTACTGTTGTGTTCACTGAGCACCTGAGGGGCTTGAAACAGGCCTGGCACACGGTAGGAACTCATGAATGAACGAATGAAGTCCTTCCCAGAACATTATGATAAAGGAAGGAAACATTTTTTTTCTCATTAGCTAAGCTGTGTTAGTAAATTCTTCGTACTAGGGAGCTCAGCTGGGCCCTGGAGATCAAGAGATCCCCAGCATAGAGGCTTCTAGGGCAACAGGAGGAAAAGGATAGCTTTCCCCCCCTTTTTTAGTATTATATAAGTAACAAATAACCACCTGTCTAGCAGTGACAGGAAGTGCTGATGTCATCATTCTGGATCTCACCAGTAGGCACCTCAGGGTTATTTTATAATGCTTAATCAATACCCAGCATCCAGTTTAGCACCACAAACATCAGTGGCCAAATGACTGTTGGATTTCTCAGTGAATACAGAGCTAAAACAACAACAACAACAACAACAAACAAACTACAGCACTTTGTTCCCAGGAAATAAGGCAGGTAGAAATTAAACTGGAGTGAAAAGAAAATGAAGTGTTTGTGAGCTCATTGAGAACCCTGTGGCATACATGCTTCACTCTTAGGTTGTCTTTGTTGTGTATTCTTGCTGGTTGGTCGTTTTTGGTTTTGTAGGAGTCATTGCGACTTTCTTGGATATAAGCTACAAGATATTTGCTGTTACACATGGAATGAGACAAATGGGATTAACAATTTCTATTTGCCGATATTTTAGCAACTCAATTTTCATGCTCTTCACACTGTTATAGTGTTATACCAAAGAATTTTACGTACTTACAGTCCTTAATCACTTAAAAGAGTGCATCTTTTAGACATGGAAGAAAGTATTAATTAATACAGGATTATTGCTAGGACTTAACCTTTTCTATACACGGGAATAAAATCCAGTTACGCTGAGGCATCCACTAAGTAGCTTGAAGGTCTAAAAAAGTACATACCAACTGAATTGAACACACTCAAATAAAGAAATATAATTTAGTCCAAGACTCAGTCAATTATGAGTATCATTTAAAATTTACTGTCTCCAAAATTGTGATTATTTGGGGGCCTGGATATCAGTGTTTTTACTTTTTGTCTCTGTATGGATAAAACCTCCCCTAACAGATGGCTTTTAGGGCAGAAGACATATCCTTGGTAGTGCCCCTTGTGGTCTTGTTTATTCACTGTCTGATTATACATGCGTATATATCTCATACTTTGGAGCACCCCGTATGGATTTTCTTTTTAGCTTCATTTGTTGCCTTTCAGTTTTATGGTGATAAAACTTTGTATGTATAACTATTTTTTAAAAAGTCTATTTCCCTTAAGGTACATGCATATAATATGTACAGGAGGCCAGTACTCACAGTGACCACCTTTTAACTGTTGCCCTGCTTTTACCCCTTGAAGGGTAGCTATCTTGTTCATTTAGTATCTATCTGCCTTTTTCCACCTCCTTTTCCTCTTTACTCCCTCCTCTATCTAGTTACTCCTAAATGATAGTCCTCACTGCAGACCACAACTGTGGGAGAGCAGGACCTCAACAGGTAGAAGAAACAATAAGAACAGGGACACACATAAATGGCAACAGCTCTATGCATGTGGCAAAAGTCAATTATTCCTGCCATTGGTCTGTGCTGAAAATAGTAATGGTAATGGATAAGATAGCTGGGCCTGCTGAGGTCAGTTCTCTATTTCCTTGCTGCACCCTAGTTAACGCTTCACTAAGACCCGTGCAGGTAGTCACATATGCAGTTCCTTGCTGCCCCTCACGTGATGCTTTCTTGGGTTATTTATCCTTCCTTGTTTCCACATAATTTACATTCTGATAAAACCAAGACTCAGCCCGGACTCACAGCTTCACCTCGGCTCCTGCACTTCTTGTTGGTGCAGCCCCTTCGGGCCTGTCTTTATTCCAAAGTATAGGACTCTGAGTAATCATTTCATCTCTTGTCAGAACATGCAATGCGGCACACAACTGCTTTCTTACTTTCAGTTAATTGGTGTAAAGTTGTGAAGGCATAGAATTTTGGAGTTAGAGACCCATGTTTAAATTAAAAACTTCAGTTTCATCTTTTTTTCTTACATATGTCACTGAATTATTCTGAACTTGAGTGTACCTATTTGTAAACATTATAATTCGAAAATTGCTCACTTGTAGGAATTAAATAATCAATATAAGCACCATAAATATAAGCCCAGCATAATTCCTGGCACATAGAGGATGTTCAATAAATATTACTTCTTGTCTCTTCATCTACTTGGCTTTCTTTTAAATGTTTAGCAGCACCCACCTTTACCAATGGCCATTTCTTTACATGTTTACCTAAAGGCCATCTAAGTCAAATCCGGCTTTGGCTCACTACTCTAAAGTAACCCAAACTTTTCAAATTCACCCTTTAAGTAGGTTGGATTATAACCCCTTTTAGTGCTCATTTAGGAACTAGAAACTCCTCCCACGTAATAGAACATATCCTGTGGTCCTTGAACTATCAGTGGCAGGTGGAGATGTTTCTTAAAAAACACTGGCATATCCCAGTGCGGTCTCTATCAAAATACCAACAGCATTTTTCACAGAGTTAGAACAAACCTAAAATTTGTATGGAATCATGAAAGACCCCAAATAGCCATAGCAACCTTGAAAAAGAAAAACAAAGCTGAAGGCATCACAATTATGGACTTCAAGTTCTATTACAAAGCTGTAGTAATCAAAATAGTATAGTACTGGCACAAAAATAGACACGTAGATCAATAGAACAGAATAGAAAACACAGAAATGAAGCATAACTATACGGTAAATTAATCTTCCACAAAGCAGGAAAGAATACCCAACAGGAAAAAGAGTGTCTTCAACAAATGCTATTGGGAAAACTGGACAGCAGTGTGCAAAAGAATGAAACTGGACCACTTTCTAATACCATACACAAAAATAAATTCAAATGGATTAAGAACCTAAATGTGGGACCTGAAACCATAAAAATCCTAGAAGATCGCACAAGCAGTAACCTCTTTAACATTGGCTGTAGCAACTTCTTTTTATAGATGTCTCCCAAGGCAGGGGAAACAAAAGCAGAAATAAACTATTGGGACTTCATCAAAATTAAAAACTTCTGAACAGCAAAGGAAAAAATCTATAAAACTAAAAGGCAACCTGTGGAATGGGAGAAAATATTTGCAAATGATATATCTGATAAAGAGTTAATATCCAGAATATATGAAGAATTTATACAATTCAACACCCAAAAAAAATGGGCAGGAAAAATGAACAGACATTTTTCCAAGGAAGATATCCTGTTAATGGACATCAAAAGATGCTCATCATCACTTACACCAGGGAAATGCAAATCAAAACTACAACAATGAGATATCACCTTCCACCAGTCAGAATGGCTAAAATCAACAACACAAGAAACAGCATATGTTGGTAAGGATGTGGAGAAAGTAGAACCCTCTTGCACTGCTGGTAGGAATGCAAATTGGTTCAGTCACTCTGGAAAACAGTATGGTGGTTCCTCAAAAAATAAAAAATAGAACGACTCTATGATCCAGCAATTGTACTACTAGGTATTTATCCAAAGAACATAAAAATACTAATTCAGGGGATCCCTGGGTGGCTCAGCGGTTTGACGCCTGCCTTTGGCCCAGGGCCTAATCCTGGAGACCCGGGATCGAGTCCCATGTTGGGCTCCCGGTATGGAGCCTGCTTCTCCCTCTGCCTGTGTCTCTACCTCTCTCTCTCTCTCTCTCTCTCTCTCTCTCTCTCATAAATAAATAAAATATTTTTTAAAAATACTAATTCAAAGGGATACATGCACCCTGATGTAAACAGCTTTATCTACAATAGCCAAATTATGAAAATAGCCCGTGTCCATCAAAGAACAGATAAAGAAGATATAGTGTATATACACAATGAAATATTACTCAGCCATCAAAACGAATGAAATCTTGTCATTTGCAACAACAGGAATGGAGCTAGAGAGTATTATGCTAACCAAAAAGTTAGTCAAAGAGAAATGTCATATGATTTCACTTATGTGGAATTTAAGAAACAAAACAAAAGAGCAAAGGAGCAAAAAGAGAGAAGAAAACAAAAACAAAAAAACAGACTCAACTATAGAAAACAAACTTATGGTTACCAGAGGAGGTGGGTGGGAGGATGGAGAAACAGATGATGGGAGCTAAGAAGGGCATTTGTGATGAGCACCTAGTGTTGCATGGAAGTGTTGAATCACCACATTGTATACCTGAAACTAACACTACACTGTGTTAACTAACTGGAACTTAAGTTAAAACTTAAAAAAAAATTAGAACATTAGCAGATCCCTATAGGTTAATCATAGAACAGACCCTTAGGATTTTGAAGCAGAGCCATGCCATTCTCTTCAAATAACTACTCTCCTTTTGAGAAACAGCTTTTGGCTTGCTACTGGACCTTAATAGAGAATAAATACTTGGCCATGGACCACTAAGTTACCATGTGACCTGATCTGCTTGTCATGAGTTGGATGTTGTCTGATATACCAAGCCATAAAATTAGGAATACACAGAGCTTCATTATTAAATGGAAGTTGTATATATACATGGTCAGGCTTGAGCAGGCTTGCAGACAAATAAGTTGCATGAGGAAGTGACTGAAATACTCCAGACCTTTATTCCTGCTACATTACTTCCTATTTGCTTGAAACTATGGCCTCATGGGGGAGTTTTCTATGAATAGTTGAATGAAGAAGAAAAAAACATGATTCTGCATGACATCTACAAAAGTTGACTTGCAGCACTGTAGGCCTATTCTGGTACAGTCCTGAAAGACAGTCATAAAATAAAATCCTCCCAAGAGACAGAACTTCAAGAATTGTACCTGGTTGTTCATTTTGTTTAGGAGAGAGAGGTGGCCAGAAGTATGAATCTTAATTTATGGGCTGTAGCTCTTGGTTTGGCTGAATGGTTAAGGTACCATTGGAAAATTGAAACAAGGAAGTCTGGGTAAAAATATGTGAATAGATTTCTCCAAATAAGCAAACATCTGAAGTTACATGTGTGCCATTTATTGCTTACCAATGGGTGATCTCAGCAGAGGAGGGTTTTTTTTTTTTTTTTAATAATTGCATGGATAGGATGACCTGTTCTGGGGCTATCAGTCAGCCTCTTTCCCTGGGATCCTGAACAAAGTGGCCATGGATGCAGGGATTCAGGCTCACTTCCACTTACCAAGGCCAACCTAGTTAGAGCCACTGCTGAGTACCCAATCTGTCAACAGCAGAAACCAACAGTAAACTACCAATATGCATCATTTCTTGATGCAATCAGCCAGCTACTTGACTGAAGTACAATGGACCATGTCCACTATTTTGTACACACTAGAATACACACTGGATATGGATTACCTTCCTGGCCTATAGTGCTTCTGCCAAAACTGCCTTCTGTGGACTTACAGAATGCCTCATCCACTTTCATAGTATTCCACATGGCTTCATTTCTGACCAAGGAACCTATTTCAAAGCAAATGAAGTGGGTATTGGGGCTGTGTTCATGGAGTTCACTAATCTTACCATAGTCCTCATCATCTGGAAACAGTTGAGTTGATAAAACAGTAAAATTACCTTTTATTTTTTTTTAAATTTTTTATTTATTTATTTATTTATGATAGTCACACACACACAGAGAGAGAGAGAGACAGGCAGAGACACAGGCAGAGGGAGAAGCAGGCTCCATGCACCGGGAGCCCGACGTGGGATTCGATCCCGGGTCTCCAGGATCGCGCCCTGGGCCAAAGGCAGGCGCCAAACCGCTGCGCCACCCAGGGATCCCCTAAAATTACCTTTTAAAGACTCAGTTATGGCACAGCTAAGTGGACATACTTTGCACAGTTGGTACTGTCTTCCAGAATGCAGTGTATGCTCTAAATCAACATCTAATATATCATGCTATTTCTTCCATAGCCAGGATACAAAAGTCCAGAAATCAAGGGATGGAGATTGAAGTTATTTCACTTCCTCTTACCCCTATGAGAATTCCACTAGCAAAATTTTTATTTCTAGTACTGAGCTTAGTTTCTGCTAGTCTAGGGAGGAATGTTCCCCTAGATGTCACCACATGACACAACAAGGATTCCATTAAACTGGAAGTTGAAACTGATAGCTGACTGCTTTGGGCTCCATAATGCCCCTCAATCAACAAAGAAAAGCGTCACTATACTGACTGGGGTGACTGATCACCCAAGGGGAAAGTGGGTTGCTAATAGTACTACGCTACCTGTATTTTAGTACTACATTATCTGTGGTTAATTTTATTGGAAAATTATGACAACCCATTGCAGGCCTCAGACTGCTACTGGCTCTGACTCTTTGGGAATGAAGGCTTGGGTCACTCCATCAGGCTAAGAACCACAACCAGCTGAGGTGCTTGCTGGGGCGATAGGAATATGGAACAGATAGTGAAAGAAGGTTGTTATAAATACAGTTATTACCATGTTGCAAAAAAAAAGGATAATAGTTATGACTGTTTAATTGCTTTGATATGAATGTTTACATTGATGATTTTTTGTTTTCTTCTCTTGTCCTCTTATCATTTATCATAAAATATGTCAATGAGGGGATCCCTGGGTGGCGCAGCGGTTTGGCGCCTGCCTTTGGCCCAGGGCGCGATCCTGGAGACCCGGGATCGAGTCCCATGTTGGGCTCCCTGTATGGAGCCTGCTTCTCCCTCTGCCTGTGTCTCTACCTCTCTCTCTCTCTCTGTGTGTGTGTGTGTGTGTGTGTGTGTGTGACTATCATAAATAAAAAAAAATTTAAAAAAAATATGTCAAGGATAGTTAACTTTATACCCCAGTCTTTAGGTTAAGGTGTTTATTTTTTCTTTTTAAATATTTTATTTATTTATTCATGACAGACAGAGAGAGAGAGAGAGAGAGAGAGAGAGAGAGAGAGAGAAAGGCACAGGCAGAGGGAGAAGCAGGCTCCATGCAGGGAGCCTGACGTGGGACTCGATCCTCGGTCTCCAGGATCACACCGTGGGCTGCAGGTGGCGCTAAACCGCTGCGCCACTAGGGCTCCCCCATCTGGTAATTTCTTTCAGATTTGGGGGCAATTGGAGCTGGCACATATATGAATATTCATGCCGCTTGCTATCTATGGATAATAAAGCCCTTTGTTTCTGACCGTGGAGTCTTATATCTTTTGAAATCATCCATAAAACTTTAGCAGGCTAGTTTTTAGTTTGTGAGATGAATAAAATAAAATCCCAGACTCACCTCACCTCCCCGGAAATAATGCACCCACAAATTCATTACCTCCCACGAATATCCTATCTTACTTTCACCACCATTAAGTTTTTAACAATTGTACTGCAATCTTCTGTCAGGGCTATGGGCGCTCAACCTATCTCCATGCCCTGGATTTTCAATGCCAGTTGACATCAGGTCTCCAACTCCCAAGTACCATTTTTGAAACTACTTCCTAGGATCATTTCTAGTATCAACTATAGGTTCAGTTCTCTATGCAAGAAATTCTGAGATGTATGTGCAAGAAATTTATTAGGTCAGTGCTGTACAGAAGCAGTATTGGGTGGAGAGGGAGGTGGAACAGAAACATTAACTCTACAAGAAGCTCTGGAACCAGAGCAATTGTCCTCAGAGTTGTCTTGCCTAAAAGCAAGGAGTCAAGATTGCATATACCTCTCAGCAATGATTGGCTACTGAACGTGAGGTGCAATGTTTGAGGACATGATCTTGAGCTCTGGAGTTGTCATTGTGGCTGAGAGACCTGCATCAAGAGCTTCTCACTCACTGTAAACAAGGTGGGGAATGCATGTCTCAGTTGTGACAGAAGGAACTGACCATCAAGCAATAGATTCTCTACAAGAATCAATGACTGAACTCTAACATCCTAACATTGAGAGTTAAATGATATAGAAAGGATCCATAATGGAAATGATGCAGTAAACAATAAGATACGAAAACTATGAGAGAAAGTGGTCCCCCAAAGAAGAGTGTGTTTCAAGGAAGGAGGAGTATTCAAAAATGTGAAATGTTGCCAAGAGACTAGATTGACACTTTATCATTAGATTTGGAAATGTGGAGGTCAAGAAGTTTCACTGGAATGGCAGAGACAAAACTTTGATTTCAGTGGGTTTATAAAAGAAAGGGTATGTTTCCATTTTTGAAACATGAAGCTTAGTTATTCAGATCCACTCTCGTAGTGAAAGCAACCCATGCAGCCTACATTATTTACAAGTAACTTCTAAAAAGCATTGCAGAGCTGGTAAGATAGTAAGGAATCTCAACTTAAAATCTAAGTAGAAGTGGAAATTCAGAGAGGCAATTAAACATTTAAGCTGATTTTTACCCTGAGACTTTTGCCAAACAGCAATTTGATCTTCAGTGTGATGATCTTGAAAGTATAAGACAGTGACGCCTGGGTGGCTCATTCTGGTGGTTGAGAGTTGGCCTTCGACTCAGGTCGTGATCCCAGGTCCTGGGATCAAGTCCTGCATTGGGTTCCCAGAATGGAGTCTGTTTTTCTCTCTTCCTATGTTTCTGCCTCTCTCTGTGTGTCTCTCGTGAATAAATAAATAAAATCTTTTTTAAAAAAAAAAAAAAGAAAGCATAAAACAAAGCCTCAGACCTACCTAAGGTGAGCATCTGATGAGAAATCTGCCTTTGATAAACCCAGCTTCTGTAGGGTAGTGGCCATGGTGAACCAAAAGTAATCCTACTCCTATCTATATCTACCTTTAGCTGACTGTACAGGAAGTTGCCTTGGCATAAACAGAACAGAACACAATAGTGCCTGAGAATTATAACTGCAAACCTACTATTGCACAGATTGTCATTACAAATTCACAAAACCAAGATGGGCTGAAAAGTCTCAAATCATGAATTCAGTTTAAAACATTCCTCTACTTAACTGACAGAGGCAAATGCAAATCCTTTTAGGGGTACCCATTGTGTTCCTTCATTCTACTTGCTTTGAGTTTAGTTTGTTCTCCTTTATCTAGTTTCTTATGGTGAGAAGATAGGCTATTGATTGAGATCTTTCTTTTTTGATACAGGTGTTTACAGCTATAAATTTCCCACTAAGTATGGCTTTCACTACATCCCATACATTTTGGTATGCTGTCATTTTGTTATCAGTCATCTCAAGGTTTTTTCTAATTTTCCTTGAAGCTTCTTCTTTGACTCATTGGTTACTTAGGAGTGTGTTGTCTAATTTCCAAATATATGTGAATTTCCAAATATATGTGACTTTCCCAAATTTCCTTTGGTTAATTGATCTCTAATTTCATTCCAGTGTGGTTGGAGAACATACTCTATATGATTTCAGTAAATTTGAATGTTACTGGGGCTTGTTTTATGACATATCATAAGTCTGTCTTTGAGAATGTTCCATGTACATTTTAGGTCTCCATTGTTTTTACTTGTTTAACGCCAGTATGATTACTGTACAGTGTTATAGTAGTTTCAGCTGTATGATGTAGTAACTTAACAATTCTATACATTATTTTGTGCTCATCACAGTAAATGTATCCTTAATCCCCTTCACTTACTTCACCCATCCCCCTGCTCACCTTTGTTCTCTATTTTTTTAAAGATTTTATTTATTTATTCATAGAGACACACAGAGAGAGAGGCAGAGACACAGGCAGAGGGAGAAGCAGGCTCCATGCAGAGAGCCCGACCTGGGATTCCATCCAGGGTCTCCAGGATCACGCCCTGGGCTGCAGGCGGCGCTAAACCATTGCACCGGGGCTGTCCTGTTCTCTATTTTTGAGTGTGTTTTTTTTGTCTCCTTTTTTCCTTTGATTATTTATTTTGTTTCTTAAATTCCACATATCAGTGTGAAATCACATGGTACTTGTGTTGCTCTGACTGACTTATTTCACTGAACATTATACCCTCTACCCTTACTCATCTATCTACATTTCTACATTTCTCAGCCCCTTGCATTTGGTAGTACTATGTGATTGTCACCAAAGCCACATGCATGGAAGTGATATATCACTTTCATCCAGAGCACCCTCTCTCCATGCTCACTATGGAGGGCTCAGGGAATATAGATTCCAGAGGACATAGCTACAAGATGGAGGACGGTGGCCCAGGCTGTTTTAGACATGTGATGTAAATGAGAAATAAACTTTTAATGCCAGTGTCACAAAAGGCAAAGAAAGACTGTGGCAATATTCCAGATTAAAAGAGGCAACTAATTGCGGTATCTGCCCCTAGAGTGGATTATTTACCAGAAGGGGGATAATGCTACAAGGAATATTATTAGGTCAACTGATGAAATTAAAATATGAATATTAGAATAAATTTTAAGAAGTATTGTATTAGTGTAAACCTGTGAAGATGACAATTATATTATAGTTATATGAGAGATCTCTCTATTCTTTGGACATATACACCAAAGTGTTTAGGGACAAGCCACATGTTATGTAAGTTAAACGCAAATATGGGTAAAATGTTAATAACAGGAAAATCTAAGTAAAAGGTATTTGGATGTTTCGTGTACTATTTTTAGTTTTCCAACTTTTTGTAAGTTTTATTGAAATTATTTCCAAATTAAATATTAAAAATAAAAAGTCGGGCAGCCCAGGTGGCTCAGTGGTTTAGCGCTGCCTTTGGCCCAGGGTGTGATCCTGGAAAACTGGAATCGAGTCCCACATCAGGCTCCCTGCATGGAGCCTGCTCCTCCCTCTGCCTGTGTCTCTGCCTCTCTCTCTCTCTGTGTGACTATCATAAATAAATAAATAAATAAATAAATAAATAAATAAATAAATATTATTTTTATTTTTATTTTTTTAAATTTATTTTTAAAAAAGTCATTAAGTAAAGAAAATAATATTATGCCCTCTAGATCCATCCATATCATTGCAAAATGGCAATATTTCCTTCTATGTTATGGCTGAGTAATATTCTATTGTATATAAATACCACTTTTTCATTATCCATTCATCTATCAATGGACACTTGAGCTGCTTCCGTATATTGACTGTTGTTAACAATGCTGCTATAAACATAGGGGTGTATATATCTTTTTCAAGTAGTGTTTTCATTTTCTTTGGGTAAATACTCAGTAATGGAATTAAAGATTATATAGTAATTCTATTTTTAATTTTTCAAGGAGCCCCATACTGTTTTCCACAGTGACTGTCAATTTACATTCCTACCAACAGTTCACAAGGGTTCCTTTTTCTCCACATCCTCGCCAACATCTGTTGTTTCTTAGGTTTTTGAGTTTAGTCATTCTAACAGGTATGAGGTGATATCTCATTGTAGTTTTGATTTGTATTTCCCTGATGATGAGTGATGTTAAACATCTTTTTATGTGTTTGTTGGTCATGTGTATGTCTTCTTTGGAGAAATGTCCATTCATGTCTAATGCCCATTTTTAATTTATTTTTTGAGATTTATTTATTTATTTGAAAGAGAGAGTGTGAGCGCTTTTGGTGGGAGGGGGAGGAGGAGAGAATCTCCAGCAGACTCCTCACTGAGCATGGAGCCCCACATAGGGCTCAACACTGACCCATGAGATCATGGACCTGAACCAAAACCAAGAGTCGAGACTCAACCAACTGAGCCACTCAGGTGTTCCTTTTGCTCATTTTTAAAATGGATTATTTGTTTTATTAAGTGTTGAGTTTTATAAGTCCTTTATATATTTTGGAAACTAACCTTTTGTTGGATATGGCATTTGCAAATGTCTTCTCTCATTCTATAGATTGCCTTTTAGTTTTGTTGATTGTTTCCTTGTTGTGCAGAAGCTTTTTATCTTGATGAAGTTCCAATAGTTCATTTTTGCTTTTGTTTCCCTTGCCTCATGAGACATATCTAGAAAAATATTACTACATCCAATATCAAAGGAATTACTGCCTATGCCCTTTTCTAGGAATTTTATGGTTTCAGGATTCTTATGTAAGTCTTTTATCCACTTTGAGTTTATTTTTGTGTATAGTGAAAGAAAGTGGTCCAGTTTCATTCTTTGCATGTAGCTATCCAGTTTCCCTACACCATTTGTTGAAGAGACTTTTTCTCATTGCATATTCTTGCCTCTTTTGTTGAAGATTAGTAGACCATATAATCGTGGGTTTATTTCTGGGCCCTCTATTCTGTTCCAATGATCTGTCTATTTTTGTGCCAGTACCATATTGTTTTCATCACTACAGTTTTGTATTATATCCCAAAAACTGGAATTGTGATGCCTCCAGTTTTGTTCCTTTTCCTCTTTCTTTGGCTATTCAGGGTCTTCTATACAAATTTTAGCATTATTTGTTCTAGGTCTTTCACCTCCTTTGTTAAGTTTATTTCTAGGTATTTTATTGGTTTTGGTGCAATTGTAAGTGAGATTGTTTTCTTAATTTCTTTTTTCTACTGCTTAAGGATTAGTGTAGAAATGCAACAGATCTTTGTATATTGATTTTGTATCCTACAACTTCACTGAATTTATCAGGTCTAGCAGTTTTTTTGAGGAGTCTTTAGGGTTTTCTCTGTGTAGCATCATGTCATCTGCAAATATTAGAAGTTATGCTTCTTACCAATTTGGATGCTTTTTATTCCTTTTTCTTGCCTGATTGTTGTGGTTAGGACTTCCAGTACTATGTTGAATAAAGGTGGTGAGAGTGGACATCTTTTTCTTCTTCCTGACCTTATGGGAAAAGATCTCAGTTTTTTCCCCATTGAGGATGATATTAGCTGTGGGTTTTTCATATACAGCCTTTATTATGTTGAGGTATGTTCCCTCTAAATGTACTTAAAGGTTTATATCATGAATGGACTGTACTTTGTCTAATAGTTTTCTTGCATTTATTGAAATGATCATGTGATTTTTATTTGTTTGTTTTGTTGATGTGACATATATTGATTGGTTTGCAGATATTGCACCCCAGGAATAAATCCCACTTGATTGTCATATATGATTTTTTTCAGTGTATCATTGGATTTGGCTTGCTAATATTTTGTTGGCATCTGTGTTCATCAGAGATGTTGGTCTGTAGTTCTCCTTTTTTGGTAGTGTTTTTATCTGTTTTTGGTATCAGGGTAATGCTGACCTCATAGTATTAATTTTTTTTATTATTTTTTAAAGATTTTATTTATTTATTTGAAAGAGAGCAAGAACACATGAGCAGGGGGAGGGGCAGAGGGAGAAGGAGACGCAGACTTCCCACTAAGCAGGGGACATGGACATGGGGCTCAATCTCAGGACCCTGGGATCATAACCTGAGCTGAAGGCAGATGCTTAACTGACTGAGCCACCCATGGGCTCCTAGATGTTAACTCTTCATTAAGTGTTTAGTAGAATTCAACTGAGAAGCCATCTGGTCCTGGACTTTTTTTTTTTTTTTTTGAGAGAGAGAGAGTGTGTGTGTATGTATATGTAAGTGGGGGGCGGGGGCGGGGAGCAGAAAGAATGAAGGAGAGAGAAAAATCCCAAGCAGGATCCACAATCAGCATGGAGTCTGATCTCACGACCCTGAGATCATGATCTGAGCCAAAATCAGAAGTTAAATGTGTGACTGACTGAGCCACCCAGGGGCCCCCAGTCCAGGACCTTTTTTTTTCTGTTGGGAATTGTTTGGTTACTCACTTCATTTCATTGCTGGTAATTGACCTGTTTAAATTTTCTATTTGTTCCCGATTCAGTTTGGGGAGGTTATCTATTTTTAGGAATTAATCTGTTTCTTCTAGGTTGTCCAATTTGTTGGCATATAACTTTTCATAACATTCTCTTATCATTTTTATTTCTGAGATGTCATTTGTTATTTCTTCTCTTTCATTTCTGATTTTGAGTCCTTTCTGTCTCTCTCTTTGATGCGTGTGGCTAAAGGTTTTTCAATTTTGTTGACCTTTTCAAAGATCTGGTTTCATTTATCCATTCTGTTGTTTCTGGTTTCATTTATCCGTTCTCTTGTTTTCTTAGTTTCTATATGATTTATTTCTGCTCTAATCTTTATTATTCCCTTTCTTCTATTGGTTTTGTGGTTTTTGTTCTTCTTTTTCTAGTTCCTTTAGGTGTAAGGTTAAGTTGTTTACTTGAGATTTTTCTTGTTTCTTGAGGTAAGCTTGTATTGTCATAAACTTCCTTCTTAGTAGAGCTATTGTTGCTCCTAATATTTTAGACTGTTATGTTTTTATTTTCATTTCTATGTATTTTTTGATTTCCTCTTTGATTTCTAGGTCAACTATTCAGTGTTTAATAGCATGTATTTGTATTCTTTAACCTCCATGTATTTGTATTCTCCATGTATTTGTATTCTTTCCAGATTTTTTTCTTTTGGTTGATTTCTAGTTTAATAGCATTGTGATAATAAAAGATTTATGATATGACTTCAGTTTTTTTAAGTTATTGAGACTTGTTTTGTAGCCTAACATATAATCTGTTCTGGAGAATGTTCCATGAAAAGAATGTGTATTCTAGTTTTAGGATGAAATATTCTTTTTTTAAAAAAAAGATTTTATTTATTTATTCATGAGAATACACAGAGAGGAGAGAGAGATAGGCAGAGACACAGGCAGAGGGAGAAGCAGGCTCCATGCAGGGAGCCTGATGTGGGACTCGACCCCAGGTCTCCAGGATCATGCCCTGGGCTGAAGGCGATGCTAAACCACTGAGCCACCCAGGCTGCCCAGGATGAAATATTCTGAATATATCTGTCAGATGTATCTGGTCCAATGTGTCACTCAAAGCCAGTGTTCTTTTTGATTTTCTGTTTTGGATGAGTTGTCTGTGATGTAAATGGGATGTTAAAGTCCCCTTCTGTTATTGTATTACTATCAGTTCCATTATGTTTGTTATTAACTGTTTTATGTAGGTGGGTGCTCCCATGTTGGGTGCATAAATATTTACAATTGTTGGGATCCCTGGGTGGCGCAGCGGTTTGGCGCCTGCCTTTGGCCCAGGGCGCGATCCTGGAGACCCGGGATCGAGTCCCACGTCGGGCTCCCAGTGCATGGAGCCTGCTTCTCCCTCTGCCTGTGTCTCTGCCTCTCTCTCTCTCTCTCTCTCTCTCTGACTATCATGAATAAATAAAAATTAAAAAAAAAATTTTTTTTTAAAAATAAATATTTACAATTGTTATATTTTCTTGTTCAATTTTTCCCTATGATATAGTGGCCTTGTTTGTCTCGTTACTGTCTTTGTTTTTTTATTTTTATTTTTATTTTTTTGCTCTGTCTTTGTTTTAAGCACTATTTTGTCCCATATAGGTATTGCTACCCTGCTTTCTTTGCACCTCTACATGCAGGAGAAATGCTTTTCCATCCCTTCACTTTCAATCTGCATGTGATTTTAGATCTGAAGTGAGTCTCCTGTGGGCAGCATATAAGCCTTGCTTTTTTCTCCACTCTGTCACCCTATGTCTTTGGAGCATTTAGCCCATTCACATTCCAAGTAATTGTTTTTTAAAATATTTATTTATTTATTTATTTGAGAGAGAGTGAGAGAGCAGGGGGCAAGGAGAGGGAGAAACAGGCTCCCTCAGCACAGAGCCCAACATGGGGCTTGATCCCAGGACTCTAGGATCATGACCTGAGCGAAGGCAGACATTAAACTAACTGAGTCACCCAGACACCCCCTGGTAATTACTGATAGGTATGTACTTATTGGCATTTTGTTACTAGTTTTGTAGTTGTTTGTGTAGTTCTTGTTTTCTTCTCTTGCTCTCTCCTCTCATGGTTTGCTAGCTTTGTTTATTGATATGCATGGATTTCCTTTTATCTTTATTTTTTGCATAACTGCTATCATTTTCTTTCAATTTATGGTATGTGGTAACCGTTAGTTTTATATATAACATCTTATGCATATAGCAGTCTATATTTAGTTAGTGATCACTTAAAATTGAACTCAATCTAAAAGGACTACATTTTTACTCCTTTCTCCACCATATTTTAGATATACTGTGTCATACTCTATGTTCTTTTATTTTGTGAATCCCTTGACTGATTTTTATAAATATGCTTAATTCTACTGCTTTTGTGCTTCCTATTTTTCTTACTCTTGCTGTGGTCTTTCCTTTTCCCTGAAAGAATCCCTTTAACATTTCTTGTAAGACTAGTTTAGTGGTCATGAGTTCCTTTACCTTTTGTTGTCTGGGAAACTTTATCTCTCCTTCCGTTCTGAACAAGAGCCTCTCTGGATAGAATATTCTGGGTCGCAGGTCTCTTTCTTTCAGCATTTTGAATATATTATGACAGTCCCTTCTGACCTGCAAAGTTTCTACTAACAAAATCAGCTGATAATCTTATGGGGGTTCCCTTGTATGTAATTGTTTTCTTTTATCTTGCTGCTTTCAAAATTCTTTATCATGACTTTTTGTCATTTTACTTACTGTATGTCTTGGTGTGATCCTCCTTGGGTTGATTTTCTTGGGAACTTTATGTGCCTCCTGGCTCTGAATGTCTGTTTCCTTCCCTAGATTTAAGAAGTTTTCAGCTATTATTTCTTCAAATAAACTTTCTGTCCCCTTTTCTCTCTTCTTTTTTTTTATCCTTATAATGTGATTGTTATTATGCTTGACAATGTTGCTGAGTTCCCTTAGTCTATTTTCATTTATTATTTTTTAAGATTTTATTTATTCATTCATGAGAGACACACAGAGAGAGCCAGAGACACATAGGCAGGGGGAGAGGTAGGCTCCCACAGGGATCCTGATGTGGGACTTGATCTCAGGACTCTGAGATCACAACCGGAGCCAAAGGCAGATACTCTACCACTGAGCCACCCAGGTGCTCCTCTCTTTTCATTTCTAATTATTTTTTCTCTCTTCTACTCATCTTGATTGCTTTCTATTACTCTGTCCTCCAGAACACTGATCCATTCCTCTTCTTCCTCTATTTATTCCCTCTAATGTGTTTTTCATTTCAGTTATTGAATTCTTAATCAATTGGTGCCTGCAGGTGCCTGTTGATATGCAAATATTAACAATTTAAAATGTTGCATTTAAAATGTTGATCAGAGGGGATCCCTGGGTGGCTCAGCGGTTTGGCGCCTGCTTTTGGCCCAGGGCGGGATCCTGGAGTCCTGGGATGGAGTCCCGTGTCAGGCTCCGGGCATGGAGCCTGCTTCTCCCTCTGCCTGTGTCTCTGCCTCTCTTTCTGTGTGTGTATCATAAATAAATAAATAAATAAATAAATAAATAAATAAATAAATAAATCTTAAAAAAAAAAACGTTGATCAGGGGCGCCTGGGTGGCTCAGTCAGTTAAGTGGCCAACACTTGATTTCAGCTCAGATCATAATCTCAGGGTGGTGAGACTGAGCCCTACTGAGCATGGAGCCTGCTTAAGATTCTCCTTTTCCCTCTGCCCCATCTCCAACTCCCATTCACATGTGTGCTCTCTCTCCCTCTCTCCAAATAAATAATAGTTTTTGATCAGCCATGCTAAAGGAAAGACTACATTATCTTTGTATTCTTTGTAGAAAATTTTACTTTTTTTTACTTTTTATTTTTTAAAGATTTAATTTATTTATTCATGAGAGAGAGAGAGGCACAGACACAGGGAGAAACAGCCTCCATCCATGCATGGAGCCTGATGTGAGACTGGACCCCAGGTCTCCAGAACCACACCCTGGGCTGAAGGCAGTGCTAAACGCTGAGCCACCCAGGCTGCCCATGTAGAAAATTTTAAACGACAAAATTAGCATATAAAGAGATATTTCAAGAATATAAAGCCAACAATTTAGGGAAAATATTACAGAGATGCATCAGGTAGTAAATTAAAATATTTAAATTTTTTTTCTGATCTGTGTTTGTGATGTAAGACTTTAAGGTTTATTAAGTGATGTGACTTCCCCCCTCAAAATCTCTATTTTCAAACCTATGTTTCACCCAAATTGTATAAACTGGATTTCCCACTGTCTTTACTTCTCTATTATAAACTTCATAAGGGTGAGGACCTTGTATTCATTATTATTTCCAGTACCTAGAGAAAACCCTTAGCACAGAGAATGCATTCAGCTGGAGTTTGTGGGAAAATAAATGAATAGGTCAGTTCAACTTAACGCATATTATCTGTCCCCTTCTCCCACTTCTGCTTTGCTTCAGGATTTGGAAGTAGTCCCCTAACTGGTCCCCCTGCCTGTCATCTCAGGCTCTTCCCATCCTCCCACTGCGGCCTCTGCAATGTGTCCAAGTGCAAATGCTCTCATAACTGAACTCCTGTGAGGGTCGGGAAGGAGTCCCATCCCACTCCCTCTAGCTTCATGGATGCCCCAGTGCTGTGTTCTGGCTGCAACAGAGCCTCCCACACTCCCACGTTGTGCCATCTGCAATCCTGGCATGCCCCCTGTTCCTCCCCCACGCGCTCCTCCCCTGGTCCTCCTCCGATGCCCCCCCCCCCGCTCCTCCTCGGTCCTCTGATGCTCCCTGTGCTCCTCCCCATCCTTCTCCGATGCTCCCTGCACGCTCCTCCCTGGTCCTTGCCCCTCCATCCTCCCCACGGTCCTCCCTCGGTCCTCCCCCGATGCTCCCCAGGCTCCTCCCTGGGCCTCCGATGCTTCTCGAGCTCCTCCCCTTATTCCCCCACCCCCGCCCCCGCTCTTCGGGTTACCCCGAGAGGTCCGCTAGCTCTCCTCGGCCACCAGTTAGGCTTAGTACTGGTACCTGTGTCCTAATTGCACAGCGGTAACTACAGCCTAATCGACTTATAAACCTTTATTTCATTTCACGTTCACATCCGCTTTATGAAGTTACTTGTTCACCTGCCCACGTCTCCTCGACTCCGAGAATCCAGAGACAATCACAACAAAGTGCCCCGTACTGTCACCCCTACAACCTCTACAACCTCTCCTCTAGTGCTGCCAACACCAAGGAAGCCCCGGGGGGCAAGCACTAGAATTAGAGGAACTGCTGCATTCCCGAGGCCGCCTGACCCCGAGGGCTGGTCGTCCCGCAGCGGAGCCGGAGCTGGGCGGGGAGGTGGCCACCGAGACGCAGGGACCTCTGAGGTCCTAGAGAGGACAGGAAAGCTCCCGGAAGGCGACTGGGCTCAGGCTGCTGACGCACTTCCGGCCTTCGTGGCCGCTCAGCTGTTGGGGGTCTGCCGCTCGCGGCGGCCCTTAAGTTTCCCTGGTCCGAAGGTGGGTCTCGGCCCTGGGCCCCTTACTCCGGGAAATGGAAGGTCCGCGCCTTGGCGTAGGGGCCCGGGACGCCTTCTGAAGTCGGGGCCGAGTGGGAGTCCCGTGGGAGGGACCCCCCACTGGGGGTGTCTGAGAGCGGCCATGCGCGGGGGCGGTTGGCCTTTGAACAGTATCAGCTGCTCTTCCTGTCCCTGACTTCTGCTCTTTGCATGGCTCACTCCTTTTCTCTCTTAAGGGCTCCACTTAGATGTTTATCTCACCTCCCACCACCCTATCTTAATAGGCCTTCCATTTATTTGATAACTCGGTGTCACATTGGTTTTCCTTATAGTACTTATATCACCTAGTTCTTATTTCATTTGCTTAGCTCCTTACCCACTTTTGTCGTTGTTAATGTTACTCTTGGTTTGTCTTTCCTCTTGGAACGTAAGCTCCAGCAGAACAGAGATTCTGTGTTTTTCACAGTTGTATCTCTAGCGCCTCACAAAGTGGCCTGGAATGTTGTAGGTGCTTGGGAAACAATTGTTGAGTAAAATGAGTGAATAAATGGCAATAACATCTATCTAGAACACAAACAGGAATCAGGATATCAGAAGAAATCAAATAGGAAACCTTGGTGTAATATAAACAGCCCCAAATTTATGCAGTATATTTAAAAAATACTAGAGTCTTAAACAGTTGCCAAAATTCAGTTTCTTGTGGTTGTAGGACTGAAGTTCCTGGTAGAACTGAGGTCCCCCCTGCTTGCTGGCTGCCAGCAGGAGACTGACCTCAGCTTCTAGAGGTTGCCGGCATTTCTTTACACTGGTTTCCCTCCACTGACAAGCCAGGAAATGAGCCTCAAATCCTCCTCAGAGCTTCGTTTGACATCTTCTGCTACCAGCCAGGGACTACTCTACTTTTAAAGAGCTCATGTAGGTCGTTTAGCCCTACCCAGAGATCAGCTGGTGTCTCCCCATCCATAAGATCAACTAATTAGTAGCCTTAATTATGTTGCTGGGTGAATTTAGGAGACCCCAGGCCCTGAGGCTTTGACCTAGCCCATCCGAAAGGTTCTTGGTTTTGTCACATGAAGAATTCAAGGACAGACACAGCACAGTAATGATACATCCTCAAGATGTGAGCGCAGGTGAGTTCCAGTGAGTGAGCAGGTGAGTGCCAATGCATTGCTGGCCACTGCTATTTATTTGGGTTTCTTTTATTGACAGTTGTCAATAAGGGAATGGAATATTCACTGTTTGGGGCAGGGATTTCTTGGAAGTAGGGTTTTGTGCTGCTTTGATTGGCTTCCTGTGGCTTTGTTTTGGAGTGCTGCCAGGACAAGTCTCTGACCTTCCCAACAGGGCCCTCCAGGCATCCTGTTAGAGACTTACTGCCTGCTCTAAAACTTTCATCTTAATTATACCTTTTGCCATATAAACCAACAATGAGAAGAGAAATACTAGAAGACAGAGATCATGAGTCCATCTTTGAATTCTGCCTACTACAATAATATATTCATTTTACAGTTGATGGACTTTGGGGTTGTTTTTAGTTTGGAACTATTATGAATAAAGCTGCTCTGAACATGTATTTAGCTTTTAGTGGAGTAAACTCTCATTTCTATAGGAACTGTATCCAGGAGTGGAATTACTCAGTCGTAGTGTACACCTGTGTGCCACCTGTTAAAGAATGACGGCACTGTCCCTCAGTATCTGAGATACAGAGCTGAAGACGTATGCTGACTGGGTGCAGAGGAGATTGCTGATCTTGTGAAGCATGCAGTTCAATATTGCTGGGGTTAGGTGGGCTGATACCATCTGTGGAAGCACGATTTCATGGAACAGACTATTGTCAATTAGTTGGCACTCCTCAGATGTATTTATTGGAGTGAGTTATTCTGAATTGGCTGATTTTCAAAAGCTATGGATTGTCATGAATTGATTGACTTGCAGAAACATGTTCTCTGAAGTGAATTGTTGAGTGATTGAATAAACCAGATCTGGGTGACTTGACACCATGGGTACAGACCAAGCAGTCTTTTCTTAGAAGGAGGGTACTTTTTTTTTTTTTTTCATTCTAAAGCTTTAGTAGGTAATTCTTTTTTTTTTTAAGTTTTTTTTTTAATTTTTATTTATTTATGATAGTCACACACAGAGAGAGAGAGAGAGAGGCAGAGACACAGGCAGAGGGAGAAGCAGGCTCCATGCACCCGGAGCCCGATGTGGGATTCGATCCTGGGTCTCCAGGATCGCACTCTGGGCCAAAGGCAGGCGCTAAACCGCTGCGCCACCCAGGGATCCCTTTAGTAGGTAATTCTAAAGAATTTTCCAATGTGTTTGCATATACTGAACTATCAGCATTCATATTTAAGCATTCCATTTGTTCCATATGCTTGCGATTTACCTTTAAATTATGAGAGGTGTATTTACTTTAAGAGTTTTTTACATTAAGTGCATCATTCTTCAGTATTTCTATTCTCCTGACAAGGGCCTTAACACACTGTAACATTTTACTGAGCTGCACATCCACCACATCTTGTCATTATACATTAGATTTTAATTTCATATCCTTCTCCTTTTGTGTCATAAAACATTCTTATGTAAAAAAAAATGTGACAAAGTCTATCCTTTGAAAAATTGCACATCTTCCCTGCCCCAATTACTCTTTTTCCATCCCCAAAGACCAGGGAATTCAAATGTATTCTTTTTTTTATATACAACTAATAGCATGTTAATCATACTCCTTCTTCACCTAGCTCTTTTCACTTAACTGTGTTTTGGCAGTATTTTGGCAGTCCTTTCGTATCTGTACATAAAGAACTTTCTCAGTTTTATTTATTTATTTATTTATTTATTTATTTATTTATTTATTTATTTATTTATTATTTTCTCAGTTTTAAGACTGCATCATAATCCAATACACTGATGACTATAATCTGTCTAAGCAGCCCTGTACTGGCCACCATTCATGTTGTTCCCAGTCTTTTCTGTCACAAAGCAGCGCTTCAGTAAGCAACCTTGAACATGGAGCATTTTATATATGACTGAATAGAGACTTTTTACCATAATCATTTCAACTTCTTGTCATATTTTGTTGGTTCTTAGGGTTCTGTTATTTCTTCTATTTTACACCTTCTCTCTGAGTTCACTTTTGTTTGCTAAACTGCATCCTTGACTTTTAGGAGGGGGTCTCTGGGTAGCATATGACTTTATTTTGCTCCCACTGTTTACTTCTCTTTGGCTGGGGGCAGATTCTGTGTTGACAGTACTTTTTCCCACCCCAATTGCATTCAGGACTCCATCCAGTTCTCCTGAGTGGTTTGCTGTGCCCTTAGGGGGTATCTGGCTCTGTTTCTCAGGCAGCTTTTAAGGCTGTCTCTTGTTCTCAGTAGGCTGTGGCTTCACTGTATTCTGTCTCCATGTGTACTCCTGATCCGAGAAGTCATGCCTTCATTTCTGGAAAATTTTGTTTTATTCTCAGTGATTTATTTCTCAGCCATTCACCACATTCTTCTCTCTTGAGCCTCCTATATTAAAGTCATATTCTCTCAACATAGGCCCTTTCATATTAATTGCTCTGTAATTTTCATCTCTTGCTGCATTCAGAGTGAAGTCTAGTGTTGTCAAATACTAAACAGTTAAAAAATCACTGTTTTTTCTTCAAATGTATTCTTTCTGTTATCTTCTAATGTATTTTCAGTGTTAAAGGTTTTTTGTTTTTGTTTTAAAAGTTTCTAATTCTTTTTTATATCTACCTGATAACTACATTTTACCTGTTTTGGTTTCACTGTATTTCTCAAAATCACTTTTTTTAAAAAATTTATTTATGATAGTCACACAGAGAGAGAGAGAGGCAGAG
Organism: Nyctereutes procyonoides; assembly: GCF_905146905.1. Taxonomy (NCBI): domain Eukaryota; kingdom Metazoa; phylum Chordata; class Mammalia; order Carnivora; family Canidae; genus Nyctereutes; species Nyctereutes procyonoides. Next base: position 667,794 of record NW_026575043.1, read on the forward strand.
ACACAGGCAGAGGGAGAAGCAGGCTCCATGCACTGGGAGCCCGACGTGGGATTCGATCCCGGGTCTCCAGGATCGTGCCCTGGGCCAAAGGCAGGCGCCAAACTGCTGCGCCACCCAGGAATCCCCTCAAAATCTCTTTAAAAATTTCTTGGACTATAGAATAAATTTCATTCCAAGAGAATTACTATTTTATTTTTTTTTTAATTTTTTTTATTTATTTATGATAGTCACAGAGGGGGGTGGGGCAGAGACACAGGCAGAGGGAGAAGCAGGCTCCATGCACCGGGAGACTGACATGGGATTCGATCCCGGGTCTCCAGGATCGCGCCCTGGGCCAAAGGCAGGCGCCAAACCACTGCGCCACCCAGGGATCCCGAGAATTACTATTTTAACTGTTGATTGTTTTTCTTAGGGTTAGAGTTTTACATGTTTTGGAATTTCTTTTGAGTGGAGAACTGATGTAGATTTCTCTCACTTAGATGTAGTGCTATCTGCTGAGCATGGTAGGTTACATCTAAGACCCTTCTTGGGTCTTACATCTAGTGCTTTCGTGTTGCTGTCCCCAGCAATTATTAGGGTGTGCAGACCTAGTATGGGGCCATCAGCTTCTGGGCTTCATTACTGCAAATGAGGCTGGTCCTGTCCGTTGGCCCCTGGGCCTGTAACTTCTGATAAAGCTGTAGGCTGAGTCAGCATCAGAAAGTTAGCCTGAATGCCTATAGTCTGACACACACCACTCTGAGTCTTTAATCCCTGGGAGTTGAATTCTAGGCTGTCCCTGGCTGATTTTTATCTTGTGTTTGTGGCTGGCCATTTCTTTTTCTTTCTTTTTATATATCATCTTTTAATATTTGGAGCCAGTTGGTAATTAAGCATAACTGGCTATGCTGTGTTACTCTGGAAATCTGAATCCAGTCTTTGATTTGTTCCTTTTGAGCTGCCATTGGGATGTTCAGGGTTATAAGCTTCGCGGGATCTAGAGGTGGGCTTCAGCACACATTTGGAAGGTCACCACTGGTCATAGTTTGTCCTGACCTTTATTGAATATTTCTTCCAGGTTTTTCAACTATCTACTAAATATTGGCCTATGAATTCAGTGTTTTATTTTATTCGAACTAAAAAAGAGGATATTCAATTCATTAATACTGCTTTGCTAATAATACCAGGTAATTTTTATTTAGCAGTTGCTATGGGCCAGGTAAGCTTTGTGCTAAGCTTTTTGTATGCATTACCTTATATAATTATCAGAATAGTCTTAAAAGTGGAGTGCTTTGGTCACTCCCACTTTTGAGAGGCCACATGATTTGAATGTTACTCACTTCGCAGCACTGTTTCTCTAAAGACGATTTTAAAGAACTCATTCCATTTGGTTCATCAGATGTGTATTAGGTACTTGCTTCCTCCTCGGAAATGAGACAATGCCAAATTGTGCATAATTGAATCCGGGCATGTAAGTGAATAAATCAGGTAAATAAAACATTGACAAGTCATCCATAATTTTGTGGCAAATCTAGACTTGTAAATCTTTTAGGCATTTTGTCATAAGAGGTGTTTGGGATCTGTAGCAGGTTGGGATGTAGTTGGGAGTGTAGACAGATGGGAGGGCTGTTTGGGAACTCTGGATAATGCATACAGATCCTGGGTGTGGCAGAGACTTGGGGAGAATAGAAAGAGGCTGTTTCTGTTTCCCCGTCCTTCTTCCTTTCCATTTCCTTGCTATAGCTTGATGAAATGAAAAGGGAGAATTGATTTACTCATCCAGAAAACATCCATAGAGCACTTGCAGTGGGCTAGCACTGTATTAGGCATACAGGTAAAGACAGGGTTCACGGTGGCACAAGACCAGGAGGTAAATCCTAAGCCCAGGCATTGTGGGGAGAGCAACACAGAAAATTGAGAGGCTGCCCCACCCAAGGCCTTGGGTATGTGAGGAATCTGCTTGTTCTGCTCCATGGTTTCTCAGTAGCATTCAGGTGCAACCCCATAATCACAGACCAGTTTTTGCCTGTAAATCTAATCCCATGGGAAACCACATTTTTAATAATAATGAAACCCAATGCCAAGTCACAGTTAGGGATTCTCAGACTTAGAGTCTTCCTGGACTGAAGACTCAAAAATCCTGACACCTAGATCCTGCAGTAAGGAGTAAAAACAGTGCAGTTGTTGGCCATGGACATTGGCAAAGGGTAAGCTCCACAATCTTTGTTAACTTCCCATATTCTCATCACAATTTTATGTAAATATTGCACTAATGTCTGTCCCACTGTAAATGCCGTGAAGACAAGGACCATGTGTTTTTCCTCTCACTGCTATGGCCTCGGCACCCCACACCACGCATCTGGTAGGCACATGGCATTTGCATGAATGGAATATAAATACATATTCCCACAATAAAGCATATCTGAAAAACTTCTAAATTGTCTCAGACATTAAGAATTCTGTTAACACAAGACTGAAGTAATCTATAAAACTCAAATTCTACCATGAAAGTAAACTGCCTTTGTAACCACCATTCCACCTCCCAACTTAAGTGCTACAGCCCTACAAATACTCTTACCATCTCCTTCCTGAATCATACTCTGTTTTTCTTTAAAATACAGATCTGACAACGAAATAAAGCTTTAATGCCCCTTGGTTTTCCATATACTAAACTCTAAACATCTTAGTCTAGAGTTCAAGGCTGCTTTCTACTGCAGTGTGTCTTTCCATCCTGACCTCTTCGCACACCTTCTACCCATTCTCTGTGGCCTGGCAGTCAGCCTCCAAGACCCCTGCACAGTGTGCCTGTAAATAGCTGAGGTCCTGTTGTTTGCTTGGCCTGTCATGTTGAACCCCCTCCCAGTGCCCTGTCCGTGCCTAACAAGTTCCTATTTGTTCTTTCAGACCTAATTCAAACCCACTTGCTCGTAAGCCACATTCTTTCAGTGCTCCATACCCAGTCAGAATTATTTTTTTTCTACTCTTTGCTTTCTAGTTATCTAGTTGAATCCTCTGTGATAGCACTCATCATTTGATTTTTTTTAAATTTTTATTTATTTATGATAGTCACAGAGAGAGAGAGAGAGAGAGAGAGAGAGAGGCAGAGACACAGGCAGAGGGAGAAGCAGGCTCCACGCACCGGGAGCCCGATGTGGGATTCGATCCCGGGTCTCCAGGATCGTGCCCTGGGCCAAAGGCAGGCGCCAAACCGCTGCGCCACCCAGGGATCCCTCATCATTTGATTTTATCACTAGTTTTACGTGTTCGGTTCTTTACCTGATGCTACTGTAATTTGTCTACCAGGCTTTCCAATTACTACTATTCGTTTGTTTTCTTGCAGTAAGAATTTCAAATAATACAAAAGTCAGAAGAAGGGATCCCTGGGTGGCGCAGCGGTTTGGCGCCTGCCTTTGGCCCAGGGCGCGATCCTGGAGACCCGGGATCAAGTCCCACGTCGGGCTCCTGGTGCATGGAGCCTGCTTCTCCCTCTGCCTGTGTCTCTGCCTCTCTGTGTGTGTGTGTGTGTGACTATCATAAATAAATAAAAATTAAAAAAAAAAAAGTCAGAAGAAGTACAGAGAGTATTCTGTGAAAAGTAAATTTCCCTTCTCTTGTTTGCACTTAACCTAGTTCCCTCCCTAGTAGCCAGCCCTGGGCATCAGGTTTTCTTTGCTATAATAATGTGGTGTACAAACAGATATGAAATTCTGGTGGCCTGTGGCAGTAAACATTTAATTAGTACATGAATCTGTGGGTTCACCTGATCCAGGCAGGGCTGGCTTGTGTACCTGCAGTGAGCTGTGGGTCCGCCAAGTAGTTCTGCAGACCTCATCCTGGCTTACGCACATGTCTGGGGGTTGGCTGGCTGTCAGCTGAACCAGGTGGGTCCATCTGTCCTGTTGGGATGGCGGGTCCGGTCCCACAGGCCTCTTTCATCTGGAAGCCAGCAGATCCTCCTTGCAGTTGTGGGGGGAAAGGGCAAGCCAGCTAGCTGAGTCACACAAGTACTTCCCAAGCCTTTGTCTGGGTGACATTTGCTGGTGTACCACTGGGCAAGTCTAGTCATATGTTTGAGGACAGAATCACAGTGGGAGGCCACTGCAATACGTGGCTATGGGGAAGAGTGAAGACTCGAGACAAGTGATGTATTCTGCCATATGCTTTTTTCCAGGTTCTAGACTATATTAGTAAAACCCTATATACGTTTTTATGAACATAAATGATAGCATGATATTCATTGTTCCTATACTTCACTTTTTCCCCCACTACTTTTTAATTTCCATGAATATATAATGTTTCATCATCAGGTGTATCCTCTTAAAAAGAATATCTCAGGAAATCTTAAATGAGGCTCCCCTTCATCCCAGGCTGGAGTGAACCTTCCAAATTAACCCCAGAATGGCTTCAACAGAGGGACAGGATGGACTTACTATTGTGAAGGTGGAGGAAGACCCTATCTGGGACCAGGAAACCTACCTTCGAGAGAACAGCTTTTCTAGCCAGGAGGTCTCCTGCCAACTTTTTAGGCACTTCTGTTACCAGGAGACCCCTGGGCCCCGAGAGGCCCTCACCCAGCTCCGGGAGCTGTGCCGACGCTGGCTGCGCCCGGAAACCCACAGCAAGGAGCAGATCCTGGAGCTGCTGGTGCTGGAGCAGTTCCTGATCATCCTGCCTGAGGAGCTCCAGGCCTGGGTGCGGGAGCAGCACCCCGAGAGTGGGGAGCAGGCCGTGGCTGTGGTTGAAGATCTGGAGAGGGAGCTTAGTGAGCCTGAGAACCAGGTGAGAGGAGGAATGTGGACTCTCGGACGCTGAGTTCTATGAAGGGTGAAGTTTGCTGACTCAGGCTGGCTGCAGCCAATTCTCAGCTGCTGTTGAACAAACTGCCCCAAGCCTTAGTGGCTTAAAAAACCCAAATATTATCTCATGGTTTCTGTAAGTCAGGATTTAGGACATTACTTAGGAGGATCTCTCCTGAGGTTGCAGTGGAAAAAAAAAAAATTATTATTATTTTTTTTTAACATGGATTCCCTTTTTACCAGTCTTACAAGGCTGGGGTGATCTCATCCACTCTCCCAAGGTAGAGAGGGAAACTGAGGATACACAGTGAGTCAGGACAACTCTTGTTAATCCCCATTACCCAGAACCCAGACACAATGAGGCAAGGAGTAGCTCTGGGGTGCAAAGCTTCTTTGTGATTGCCTGTCTCAGCCCTGTGCAGTGAGGAGCCTGCCCCAGGAGAGTATCTGAATGCTTGACTGGGGCTGGTGGATTCCCCTCCAGGATGGCTCCCTCCCATGGTTGCTAGGAGGGGCACCAGTTCCTCAGAACTTTGGCAGGAGGCTTAGTTCTTTGCTATGTGGATTTCTGCCTAGGCCTCATTGAGTATCCTCTGGCATCAGCCAGCTTCTAGAGAGACAGAGAAGGAGAATGAGGGTGCTTTCTATGACTTGGTCTCTGAAATTTGTAGCATCACTTCTGCCACGTATTTTATTCTGTGGAAATGAGTCACTAAGTACAGTGCACTCTCAAGGATGGGGAATTAGGCTCCACCTTTTAAAGGAAGGAGTATCCAAGAACTTAGGAAAAACACTGTAAACCAGCACAAACACACCAGGCCCCCTTGATCTCCCCATCTGCTTGTGCATGTGAAATCAACCTCTGGGCCTCTCCCTGTGCCATTCCTCGACAGAATGTTCCATATGCTTCCATTTGATGTCTTTCAGTGAGTATTAGCCTGGGTTCCTGTGTCCCTTCTCATGATCCCAAATATACTTACCTGCCTCCAGGCCCCAGATGATGAACATGGCCGTTCTGGAGCGCTCTCAGAGGATGTGGTGTGTTTGAAGGCCAAGCAGGAATCGATAGCCATCCAGCTTCAGTCTGTGGTGACTCAGTTCAAAGGTGAATCTTTAGATCCCCACAGATTTGGAGAACAAGGTAAGGATTTTGAGGGGTCCACTCGGTGTTTCTGGTGGCTCTGCAGAGAATAATAGTTAGGGCTGTGGATTCTGGGGTCAGTTTGCCTGGGTTAGAACTTTCTACTTCTCTGTAGCTCTGACAATAGGCCGGTCAGGTAAACTTCCCTGTCCTTCAGTTTATGTGACTGTAGGATGGATGTAATCACAGTCCCTTAATCTTAGAATTGTGTGGACATTTAGTAAGTTAATACAGGTAAAACAGGTAGATCAGTGCCTGCTTGCACACCTTTCTGGCCCCTCACCCTCCAGCCGTGTTAGCAGGGCTGCTCACCCTGCTCTGGTCTCAGTATCCTCATTGATCCCTGTTGTACTTCCCACCGCCCGTTTTGCATTCTGAGAACATGTGTGTTTTGATAGGGACTTCCTGTGCCCATCTTGGTGCTCTTTTATAAAGGGAGAAGGATGACATTATCTGGTGCATTTATTATCCCAGGTGGTGAAACTGTACCGGAAAGCCAGGAGTCAGGATTGAAGGAAGAAGTCTTGAAAGAAATGGAACATTTTGGAAATGGCAGACTCCAAAGAGATGCTCCTCTAGATTCTAAGTACGGAGAAATTTGTAAGCAGGAGAGCAGAGTAGAAGAGTGGAGGGGACAGGCCACTGGAGAGAGACGACACAGGTGCAGTGAGTGTGGGAAAGGCTTTACTCAGAGTTCGGTCCTCATTCAGCACCAGAGAACCCACACGGGGGAGAAGCCATATGAGTGTGAGGAGTGTGGGAAAGCCTTCAGCCAGAGATCAGGCCTGATGGAACACCAGCGGAGCCACACCGGAGAGAAGCCCTATCAGTGTAAGGAGTGCGGGAAGGCCTTCAGTGCCAGCAATGGTCTCATTAGACACAGGAGAATCCACACGGGGGAGAAGCCCTATGAGTGTGAGGCATGTGGGAAAGCCTTCCGCCTGAGCTCATACCTCGTTCAGCATCAGAGGATACACACTGGGGAGAAACGCTACCGGTGTCACGAGTGTGGGAAGGCCTTCAGTCAGAACGCAGGGCTTTTCCAGCACCTGCGCATCCACACAGGGGAGAAGCCCTATCCGTGTAGCCAGTGCGGGAAGCGCTTTAGCAGGCGAACACTCCTCATCAAGCACCTGAGAAGCCACACTGGGGAGAGGCCGTACGAGTGTGAGGAGTGTGGGAAGGCCTTCAGTCACCACTGCAACCTTATGAGGCATTTTAGAATCCATACTGTTGCCAAATTAGACTCATTCCACGAACTCCCAGACCCTTAAATCGGGCCATCTTGGATAGTAAGATTTTCAAGTGGCTTATTTTGTTTTTACCAAGTGTATTCTGCTCTGGAATGCATAGCTTTGTCTGCAGACTGGGTGCTGGTGTCTTCTGGGTGAATGGCTGTGGGCACAGGTTACCGGGCAGCGTCTTCCTTCTCTGTCCCTTGGTTCAATTCTGATCATTTCCCTAAAAAGAGACCAAAAGTTACCTGGAAATAAGTTGATATGGAGGGCTGTTCTTGAGTAACACTGAATACCAAGCAACTCAAAAAGACTAGCATCTGTGTATACTTTTTTTTTTTTTTAAGTTTTTATTCATGAGAGATGGGGCGGGGGGGGGGGGTGGGCAGAGACATAGGCAGAGGGAGAAGCAGGCACCGTGCAGGGAGTCTGATGTTGGACTCAATCCCGGGACTCAGTATCACACCCTGAGCCGAAGGCAGACGCTTAGCAGCTGAGCCACCCAGGCATCCCTTTGTGTATACTTTTTAAAGATGGGCAGACTAAAAAGATACTTAGATGTGAAGGTTCCCCCCACCCCCGTAAAAGTACATTTTAAACACACTGAAGGTTTTGGGAATAAGAATCCTTGCCATTCGCATAGGCAGTCGTCACCATAGTCTGAGGAAAGAGGTAGATGATCTCCTTGGTGCTTTCATCAGAACGAGCAGCGTGCTCACCAACTATGCTGCATGACACTTGAAGTCACGGCATTTAGGGGCCACATACCTTTGATACCTACATGCAGGTCGATACCATATTTAAAGTCTCCATTTTGTTATCAGTAATAAAGGGTGCTTGAAAGTGTACACACTATACTCTTCCTGTCAGCATCACTGCCCTGCCCCTGCCCTTTGGAGGTTAGTCGGGTGCCTTAGCAGACAGCATCACCGAAGCTTTGTAAAGAGGACCCACAGCGCTCAGGCCGCCTGCTCTTAGCTGGGGAGACCAGCATGCCCAGGCCACTTACTGTCAGAGTAACACACCAGCTCTGGCACCAGATGTCTGGGCTCCAATCCTGCCCATCTGGTTGGGAGCCTTGTGACCTTGGGTAACTTAGTTGAATGACCTGATGCTATGGTCTCCCCATCTGTAATAAGGGGTGATTAATGTGCCCTTCCAACAGGGCACACAGGATTAAATTAATGCAAACTTTAAAACACTTAAGACAGCTCTCAGAAAATGTGCATTAGGATTTATAAAAGAAATAATACTGTCTAATGAGTGCAGGTTGGAGTTGTAAGTATGTTGGAACTAAGGATATTAAATGCTTCTGCTGGTATTCTCATTATACTTTTCCCAAAGGTCAAAATCAGAAGCTGAACTTCCAAAGAGAGGAAATAAAAGTTCAGCTTAAAAGTATGCTATACTAAATCTTTGTCTTTGAAGTTTATAAAAAGCTAGGGATGTGTGTATATATATTTGGTTTTCCTTAGAGCTTGGGGACCATAGCAAAAGAAAAACTCTTTAAAATTCCTGGACTGGGGATCCCTGGGTGGCGCAGCGGTTTGGCGCCTGCCTTTGGCCCAGGGCGCGATTCTGGAGACCCCGGATCGAATCCCACGTCGGGCTCCCGGTGCATGGAGCCTGCTTCTCCCTCTGCCTCTGTCTCTGCCTCTCTTTCTCTCTCTCTGTGTGTGTGACTATCATAAAATAAATAAAAATTAAAAAAAAATAAATAAAATTCCTGGACTGTACTGTTTTATCTGTGAATAGAACAATTAGTTAAAATCTGATTATCTGGAACAATGCTTACCAATTTTTAGAGTATCTACAAATCACCTGGGATCTTCTTAAAATACAGACTAAAAAATTCAGACTGGAGGCTAGAATCAACATTTTCAGCAAGCTTCCCGCGCTGCTGCTGCTGCTGCTGCTGCTACTGCTGCTGCTGGTTCCCAGAGCACACTCAGTGCCGCCACCAGCCCTGAATACTGGTGTGGTCCTTCAGATACGCGAAGGGCGCCAAGCAGATCTGCTCTCCTTCCCATGCCTCTTTCCCCTGTAGCCTCCATGGACAGCAGTGTGTAACCCCTGAACTGGGCTCCCCGCAGGCAAATGCAGCCTGATCTTCACCCGGCGGTGTTTGCCTAGAGGAGGCCGCTCCTCATCTTTCCTCCATACACACCCTAAGAGAGAGGGCAGAGCAGCTGTCCAGTGCTTGTGAGCATGATGTAGACCTGCCGGTCCTCACCCTTGGCCCTCTCATGGGCTTTCTGGGCATTCAGGACACAAGAGCCAGGTCTCCACTGAGATGTCCTTACCTGTGGTGCTACCACATGCCACCCTGAACTTGTTTGGTCCCTCTGGGTCTCCTTCCCCAGTTCTCAGCCCCTTCCCTTCTCAGCTACTCACAACAGCAAAGGAAAGCTTACAGGGGAGAGCAGCCACAAGAGGCCAGGGGGTAAAGGAGAAAAGGAGAGGCCTCCCAATGGGTGTGTGGGGAGAGAGAGGAGAAAGGCCTGAAAGGGCAAGCCTGCTGCAAGGGAAAAATTGAAGGGGGAATTTGGGAATGTTTCGTTTATTTCAGATCCTGTTTCAATGACCTGGTCAAAATGGTGCCCAGTGGACTAGGGAGACACTGGGCCCTGGGGTCGCAACCCAGCCATCCCAAGGATGTCACCAAAGAATTCAACAAAGAATTCAAGCACAGATGCAGAACAGTGGATGAGTGACACAAGGAGGTTTTTTTGTTTTGTTTTTAAGATTTTATTTATTTGTGCATGTGGGGAGAGGGAGAAGCGGGCTCCCAAGCAGGGAGCCCACATGACAGGGCTTGATCACAAGACCCTGAGATTAGGACCCTAGCTGAGGGCACACGCTTAACTACCCAGGCACCCAAACAGGAAAGTTTATTAAAGCCAAAATATACTTGAGATGTGAGAGCAGGGCAGTTCAAGAGAGAGTGCTGCATTCCTGGGGTTTGGCTTTCTACCTTTTATTAATAGCTCTTAACAAGGACGGGATATTCATTGTTTGAGATGGGAGTTTCTTAGTAGCAAAATTTTGTGCTTTTTCCTCATTTTACCAGGGGTTCCTGTTATGGCACTGCCATCTGGGGCTGTCTGGTGTGTGTCCGGCTCCTTGTGGAGTGTTGCCAGGAAGGCCTGGACCTTCCCCATGGCTGGCCACAGCCTCCTTGCTGGCTTCTGGGCATCCCGTTCGAGCTCCTCACTAACTGCCTACTCTGACAGGTTCACTAATATTTGTGTAGAAAACATTAAAGACTCAATTTCCAAATAATCCCCCCTTTTTAAAAAACTAATCGTAAGATAACACAATTTCTGAATGTATTAGTTATTTTCCAGTTAAAAATGGCCTTTTTGGTCCAAAGATACCAAAAACTACGGCAGCAAACAGATCAGATGAAGTGGGATCCTTGGGTGGCTCAGCAGTTTAGTGCCTGCCTTCCGTGGATCGAGTCCCACATCGGGCTCCCAGCATGGAGCCTGCTTCTCCCTCTGCCTGTGTCTCTGCCTCTCTCTCTCTCTCTCTCTCTCTGATAAATAAATAAAATCTTAAAAAAAAATCAGATGAAGTCCAGAGTGTCTGTGAGTGTTGGTTCCACCCAAAAGTTGGGGGCTTTACTGACAACCAAATAAATGGCTTCTGGGTTTGTGATGGCTTAGTTTTACAACTGGCTTTCGCTAATGGTACACACAAGAAACATTCAGACACGTCAAAAGAGCTCCAGTTGGGCCATCTGGCTCAGGTTGTCCTTATATTTTCTCATTAGTAACTACTTGCAAGTAGAAGCTAATGTGTATTGTTCATATACATATATTCCTGTTGGAGTTCTCTGGTTGGTGGTGGGTTTTCCGGGGGTTTTGAAACATGGTTCCCTGGTCCTTTTAGTTTCAGTTGTATTTGTAGATGAAGGCTGGGAAAAGATCCAAGGATATTAAACGTGGATGGAGAGGGTGGTGCATGTGTCACTTCTCTTCTGTGTCTTTGGTTTCTCCTAGCAAAGTCTAAGACCACTGATGGTGCTCAGAGCACTGGATGACCAGTCCTTAGGTGTGCATCCCTGGACAAGCCAATCATTAGTCACTTTAGGAGACAGGAAATTCCTATGGGAGAGCTCCACATCTTAAGAACTATCCTCATACACGTCTGGTGGGAGCAAGTGCCCCTTCTCTTTGGAGCTGAATGATTCGGTCTCATTTTTCTAGCCAGAAAACTTGATTCAAGCCTTCTATTATGTCAATTAATTTAATGCCAAATCAAGCAATCCATAAGCTCCCCTCTGGGTTATTCCCACCTAGAGAACATTATCAGTAACCCTCAACAGCTCAAGTAGAATCAGATCTGTCCACTCATATTGAGGTCTGGCTATTGGGAGAATTCAGCAGGTACACCTGTGAAGGGCTGAGAAGTTGGGGCTCCTGCTGGCACTAAGCGCCCGTTTCCAGAGGACCCCCACCCAGGTGTTTTTAGGCAAGTTGCTCTGAGGTCCTACAGTGACGACAAAAAATGTTGATGCAAAATGAACAAATCTTTTAGAATTTTTTTTTTTTTTAAGGAAGAGTTTTTTTGATTCAAGCCCAAGTTAGGACAGCTACCAAGGATACAGTCTTCACAAAGAGAGTAGTCTGGTAAGGGGACATTTGGTGTGGGGCTGTATACGTTTATTATATGAAGTTACGAACTATTAGACAAGGCGTTTCAGAAGGTTCTAGGGCTTATGTTACTTTTCCAGTATCTGCAGGGCTGTAGGACTCCTGACCCTTTGGTTCAGAAGACTCCTTTTTGGTTATTTTCATTAGGAAGCACATGCACAAAGTGTGCTGGGGTCGAAACGAGTCTCGTTGTGCGGTGTTGCAGTCATTCTAACCGGTGAAGGTCCTGAGAGCCCAGGAGCAGGGCGAACACAGGAAAACCGGAAGATTTCCTTCATCCCGGGAGGGGAAGGGGTCCGTGAAATCTCGGAGGAGGGTGCGCCCTCCCCCCGGAAGTAACCAGCCTGGGCAAAGGCCCAAAGGATGGGGTGAAAATGGCTTTCCGCTGGGTTTGCGGCACGACCCTTACGGTCGCCCTAAAAGAGGAAGAGCGGGCGTTTACCACTGCGTCTGAGGGTGGACTCCTGTGTCCTGGGAGGTGCCTGGGGATAGTGTCGGCTTCCTGCTCCGGAGCCGCTGGGTTGTGGGGTGGGGGTGGGGGTGCTGGGGTGGGGGTGCTGGGCAGGCCCCGCGCCGCCAGCCGTGAGGACGCCGACGCGCTCCTTCTGGTGTCTGCGCCACGGTGGAAAGGCCGAAGGCGGGCGAGCGCGCGGGGCCCCCGCCTCACCAAAGGAAGCTCGTTCGCAGGGGAGGTGAGGAGTGGGGTGGGGTCGGGAGCCGGAAGGCAGAGCCAGGCTCGTCTCCCACGGAAGTCGCGGGGTGGGGGTGGGGGGAGGTGGCGGGTCCTTAGCCCTCAAGGGGCCGCCAGCGGGGAGGCCAAAGCGCCAAAACAGCCTGCGCCGAAGAGGGTCCGCTTGCTCGCTGGCGCGCCCCGGCGTCCCAGGGTGCTCTGGCCAGGTGCATGCGGGCCTGGGTTCCGAAGTGACCGCGCGGCGCTGGGGGCCGGGTGGGGTGGAGGTGTGGGACCCAGGAATTTTAGCAAAAATCCCCTACCCCAGGACGAGCAGAGCAGGACTGATTCCATTTTGTGCTACACCTGCCACCTCCCCTATGACCCCCACTTGACCTGCTTATGGCTTGAGGCGCTGCCCCACCCTAGTCAAGCCGCTGGGCACACCCTCATCGGAAATCGGCTCCTAACAATGTAACCCTGCTTTGTGCCCGCCAAAACTGCGCGCCGATTCTGACCGCAGTACTAGGCCAGCTCAAGTGGATACTAGAGGCTAAGGTGTAATTCAATCGGCCACCTGCGTGTGGACCGACATGACTGTGCAACTTTCTGCGTATCCCATGGGCCAGTGGCCCCTAGAAAGCTGCTTCGCCTCTTAGTCTCGGGGCCCAAGTCTCTGCTCCGCTGTGTCGGGTGCACTTGGACCCAAGCCCGAGCTTGTCAATAAACCCTCGTGTGCCTGCATCGGTGTCGGCTCCTCGGTGGTTTCTCGGATTCGCAATCTTGGGCACAACAGAGGAACCCCGGGAAGGTGAGCACCCGCATCTCGGGCATGGTCACGCCACCACGCCACCACTGCAGCGGGTGTCCCTGAGCCCATTTCCAGGAGAAGAGGGGAGCTTCCTGAGGCGGCCGGGCCGCGCCCCTGTAGAACGGGCGTTGAGGTCGTGCCCCGTGTCGGTGGAGGCTTGTGGGGTGGGGGGTGGGGGGCGGTACTGGACGGGATTGGGATTCCCCTCCGCTCCCTAGGGGTACGTGCGTGCCCCCCCCCCCCCCGCAGTCGTTCTTCTGAAGCCCAACCGGGCACGCTATTTGCACCTGTGACTGGCTGGCGGGGCGCAGCACCCTAACCGCTCTCGCAGGTGCTTTCGCAGAGACACCTCATTATCGTGCTTCTCCGTGAAGGGCGTTGTCGCTCGCCTTGTGTTCTTCGCTGTGCACAAGCCCTTGACTTCCGTGGAGTCCCAGTGGTTTGTTTTTGTCTCCCCTGCCTCCAGCGGTACCCAGAAATACTTTGCTAGGGGTGTCAGAGACATTACTGCTTGTGCTCTCCTCCAGGACTTTAAGTCCTTCATTTATTTTGGTTTTCTTTTTGCCTGTGGTCGACAGGGTAGTCAGGATTCATTCCTTTACGTGTGCCGTCCAGTTCTCCCAACACCATTTGTGAAGAGACCTTTTACCACTAGATAGTCTTGCCTCCTTTGTCAAACTTCAAGTGACCATATAACTGTGAGCTTATTTTCTGGCATCTCTATTCCTGTCCTAGTGACTTGTGTATTTTTGTGCCAGTACCATACTAGTTTAATTACTAGTTATGAAGTAGAGTTTGAAATCTGAGATTGTGACCTCCAGGTTTGTTCTTTTTCAAGATTGCTTTAGCTATTCGGGAACTTCTGTGCTTCCACACAAATTTCAGGATAATTTGTTCTAGTTCTGTGAAAAAGACTGTTGGTGTTTTCATAGCGGTTGCATTATTTTTTTCTTAAGACTGTATTTGAGGGAGAGAGTGAGGTGGGAGGAGGAGCAAAGGGAGAGGGAGAAGCAGGCTCCTGGTTGAACAGGGAGCCTGGTGTCAGAAAGTCAGAAAGCTGGGATCATGTCCTGAGCAAAGGCGGGCCCTTAACCGATTGAGCCACCCAGGCACCCCAATAGGAGCTACATTAAATCGGTACATCGTATTCATTTTAAAAGTAATTGTTCTCCCATTCCACCAGCATGGAATGTGTTTGGTTGTGTCATCATCAGTTTCTTTCACCAGCGTTTTAGTTTTCACAGTATAGGACTCACACCTCCTTGATTGTTACTAGGTATATATTTTTGATTCAGTTGTATGTAAATGGGACAGTTTTCTTAATTTCTCTTTGCTACTTCATTATAGAAATACAGCGGTTTCTGTGTATTGATTTTTACTTTCTTGTATTGATTTTCCTGAATTATCAGTTCTCATGGTTTTCTGGTTTCTCATGGTGTCTTTAGAGTTTTCTCTATGTAGTGTCATGTCATCTGCAAATACTGCAAGTTTCCTTCTTCCTTACTAGTTTCAGTGCTTTTATTTCGTTTTCTGTGCTGATTGCTGAGGCTAGGATTTCTAGTACTATGTTGAATAAAAGTGGTGAGAGTGGACATCATTGTCTTGTTCCTGATCTGAGGAGAAAAGCTTGTTTTTTGCTAGTGAGTGTGATGTTGGCTGTGGATTTTTCATATTAGGCCTTAATTATGTTGAGATATGTTCCTTCTAGATCTGTTTTGCAGAGGGTTTTATCATGAATGGGTGTTGTACTTTGTCAGATGCTTTTTCTGCATCTACTGAAATTATCATATGGCTTTTATCCTTTCTTATTGATATGAGAGATCACATTGTTTTGTGAATATTGAACCACCTTGCATCCAGGGACTTAATCCACTTGATAGTAGTTATGATTTTTTTGATATATTATTTCAGTTTGCTAATATTTCACTGAGGATTTTTCCATCTGTATTCATCACAACCTATTTATCCTACACAAAGGGAGCTTACTAGGACTTCCCTCTCCTACTGAGTTCCCATGAGATATGCCCCAAGATCTTGTGAGATTTGGGCTGAAATCTTGTGAGATTTGCCCCAAGATTAAGTGAGATCTGGCAATGGAAAGAGATGGCTTGTTTTTGGGGGTGTGAATCACAGACTGCCCTGAAGTCGACAGCCTGGGAGAGCACTCAGGCAGCCTGCCTGTGTTCTCAAATGCGCCAGCTCTCATGCACGTTGTTCTATCCTACACCTACTGCCCTCCGGTTTCTGTCACCTACTTTAGTGTGACTAAGGGGCCACAAAGCCCATTCGTCCCTATTTCTGTGCTGTAGCCTGCAGGTTTTTTTTTTTTTTTTTTTTGTGGTGTCTTTATCTGGTTTTGGTATCACAGAATGATTTGCAAGTTTTCCTTGAGAAAAATAGGTATTAACTCTTCTTTAAATGTTTCATAGAATTCCCCTGAATCCATCTGGTCTCAGACTTTGTTGGGAGATTTTTGATTACCGATTCAATTTCTTTGCTGGTTATAGGTCTGTTCAGGTTTTCTATTTCTTCCTGATTCAGTTTTGGTAGTTAATATGTTTCTAGGAATTTACCTATTTCTTCTAGGCTGTTCAGTTTGTTAGCATACAGGTTTTTCTCCCTGGGCTTTATGTCAGCTTCACCCTACTGCTGACTTTTCCTTTCTTCTCCTGCTGATGCCACTGTTACCCGATTTACTTCCTATTTCCTCAGTTTTCTTTATTCTTAGCTGCTTCTGCCAACTCCCACAGTCCCAACAAGATACACCTTTCATTTCAGTATTCAGAGGCACTACTTTACTTCCAAATTCTCCTTTATAGTACTCTTCTTCAGCATCCCTGCCTGGCCCTTCTCTCCTACACACTATCTGATCCAGTTTTATACCAATGCTGAGGTCTTTAGCCTCCTATCACCTCAGGGTTTTTTTAGATCATCCTTATGTCATGGACTCTGCCTCAATTTTTAACTGTAGATTCAGCCACCATTCTATGGTTACTATGACAGTGCATGCATTAAAAAAAAAAATCTCCACAAAAAAATTAGAAGCACAATTTCATTCTATGCACAAGTTAATCAATTCAGCGAATGACTTCCCACATCTTGCACCAAAAATTAGTCATAGAAAAAGGTAGCACTCAAGTTCAACATTGTAATTTTAAATTTTTTATTTATGTATGATAGTCACACAGAGAGAGAGAGGGGCAGAGACACAGGCAGAGGGAGAAGCAGGCTCCATGCACCGGGAGCCCGACGTGGGACTCGATCCCGGGTCTCCAGGATCGCGCCCTGGGCCAAAGGCAGGCGCCAAACCGCTGTGCCACCCAGGGATCCCAACATTGTAATTTTAAAAAATTTTTTTAGTTCCTTGTTATAATAGTCTTTGAAACTCTATATAGATGTTTGACTTTTGAAAATATAAATTACTTAATTTCATCACATACACCAGGTTTGCTTTGGAAGGGTAAAGTCTGATTTGTACCTGTAATTTGTCTTAATATTGGCACCATGTTCATTTTATCTGCCTTAATCTGATGGATTAGCATTGTGCTCCAAGTAGAAATGTGCAACATATTTCCGAAAATCCAGGAGGTCTAGAGAAGTACCTGGGTTACAGGTTCTGTGTAGCTGCCATGCATTGTTCATGGCTACATCAATTATGTAGCTCACCAAAACTGAGTACCATTTCTTGTTTCTTACTCTTACCCTGTATTTGGAAATGATTTGATCCATTTTAGATACACCTTCCCTGCATTCACCATACAATTTCACTATAGATGGTTGAGCTATCTGATGGATCTCTTCCTCATCAGAACAGTTTAGCTCACTGGCTGGTTCTATGCCCACAGCATTGGAGCACAGACTTATAATGCCATCACCATGCCAGCGACACAAAATTACCTCCTCATTTTCTTCGACTCGGAAATCGAAATACCCCTTCTTCATTTTTCGCATATGTTCTACATTCATGAGGGGACATTTTTCAGTCCTATTTTCACGAATCGTTCCTGTGGCCCTCACTCCTTTCTTCTTCAAGGCTGATACCAATTTGACGCTTGTAAAGAAGCTATCAAAACACAGGTGATAGGGATATTGGCCTCTCTCTAAAAGAACATCAGCAAAATGCATCACTAGATTTCCACCTAAACCAAGATCAAGATCCTTATCCACCGTCACCATTGATTCTTCTTGATAGGGCTCAAACCACACCAGATAACCCTGTGTGGTTGTGCCACACCAAATTTTATAGCCAATTCTAATAGGTTTCCCATTCAGGAATTGGTCACTATCAAAACATTCACACATTGTCTTATCAAAATAATAATATTCTTCCAGGGGAGCATACAGGAGGAAATTTCTATTCATTTGCTTTATGAGAGGCCTCAATTTTGTAAACTTATCTTTTTGATCTAGGTGGCTATTATCTGCAAAATGTAGGTATGAGAAAATCAATTCAAATCTGTCCCTTCTAATTGCATCTCTAACCAGGTTCTGGTCAGCATCAGAGATTTCCCAATACATTCCCCTTCTGGGACGCCTCACAAATCCACTCAAAAGCAAGATACCAAACACACACCTTACTTCCTGAACTGTGACTTCCAAGTTTACATTTTTCTGAGATGCATAATTATTGGTTTCATTGACAATCAAGTTGAATACTTCATCATCAAAAAACAATTCAAAGAGTTCTACTGGGTTCAGCTTCTCATTCTTGAGATTCAAAAGTCCAGAATCTAGTGCTAACCAGCTTGGGAAGTTAGGTTTAATGTCTCTTTTGGTCCAATTCTTCTCTGGCACATTTGACAGCCTTAGCTTTTTTTGAGCATGGTAGGCCTCAAGCTTGTTATCTTCTTCCACATCTGAGTCACCAGAAAATGCAAGGCCTTGGAGCAGTTCACTCACTCGAGCTTTGTCCTTTTTTCTCCCTTTTCGCATCATGTCTCCTGCAGCATATTCCAAGGAGGAGATGTGCATTTGGGCCCACAAGTCACCCGGGTGACGGTCCTTCGGGGTGTTCAAATGTGCAACTGTCTTGTCGGTGTGGACAGAAGTACAACAAGGTGGCTGTGGCACACAATCTCTAGGAATGAAAAACAACAACATACTATAAAAATCCTCAGTCTTACTACAACATGAATCTGATGACACCTAAGTATTCTTGGGTGGAGATTAACCACTTCTCACTCCTAGGACTTTGGCCAGACCTAACACTTCTGGCCTCTCCCTACCTTGGTCTCACTGGTCAAGACCGTGAGTTGTTAGCCTGAAAGAAAGAACCGGGCATCTTAGTACAGTGCCTCCCTCCTCTTCAGGAGCAAGTGGCAGATATCCCATGTACCTTTTGGCCCCAGGTTCTATTGGGCAGGCCTGTGCAAGGGGAGGTCTGTTCTCTTTCTGCTCTAGAGCTCCTTTTCTAGCTGAGCTTCCATCAGTAATGAAGCCAAGGTTTCCACAATCATCTGTTTTACTCCTGTATCTCCATCGATTGGTTCTAAATTTGGACAAGGAAGAGGGTTGTTATTGACTGAGCTCCCTCACACCTCTCTCAGAATTTCTGAACATGGAAAGATTTAGCCTCTCCTAGCTCTACAATGATCTGGAGGACAAACTTCTCTGGGGAGAAACTTAAGAGAAACTCAAACTTCCTGCTGTTGAACTGATTTTTATGGTGTTTACAAGGAAGGAAGATAAAGTTACCAAAGTGAAAAGTATTATACACAAGCTTCTCTCTTAACATGAGAAATTTGCATTTCACTTACTAAAGTCTCATTGGTAAATAGCCTAGTTGCAGAAGACATAAGGGGGAGAAAGCAGTGAAAAGAGAATGCTACAATTTATAGTACATGCATTTACTTATTTGCTTAAAGCATTTATAATCCTGGGTGTCTCCAGTGTGTGCATACAGCCCATTCAACAGTTCCCTAACGTTCTCAACTGCAGGGACCCTGTTCTGATGCCACCATCATGCTGAATCTTTTCAGTCTAGCCTGCTCATGCCTCTGCTCTCCCATCTCACAGACTCCTCCCTTCGTCCTGCTTCCACTGCCCTTCCTACTCCATTAACCGACCCCAAAACCCATCACCTGCCAGGATCATCAACCACCTGCCCCATTGTCCTTCTGTAGCATCATACTAGCCAAACTTCAGTACCTGGTAGAGCCCGTGGTTGGGTCTTCTCCAGTCCTCATGCCAGAGTGAGCGGCGCCACAGTACCCACACTACCGGGGAGACTGACACTGCTGAAAGTGCTGGTCTCCAAGATGCAGCTGGTCACTCACCCTGCCCAGGAGTCCTCCTTCCCCCTCACCTTTCCTCCCAGTTCCCCACATTTCACATCTTCATCATTCTTCTAAAAGCTTCAATCCCACAACTTCTTTTCCTACTCCAAAGAGAACCTAGAATTTCTCAGGCAGCAACATGCTTGTTGAAACAGTCTGCCTTCGATGGCTCCTATGATTCCTCTCCCAGCTCATCTCCAATCCTCTCCAGGCACAGGCATATTCACTTCTCTGCCTCTCTCCTTTCCACCTCCTCTGTCCAACAAACTCCCACCTCGTCTCCCTGAGTCTTGTTTTAGGTGTCACCTCCTTCACAGGTACTTCTTTCTGCTGCACTGCAGCACCATCCCCTCTGCTGTGCCCTCATGGCACCTACTGAGGGTGGGGTCATGGTAGCCATGGGATTCTGCATAAGAGAGAAAAAATACTTCCTGAATAGGTGGATGACAGGAAAAAAAGTATGAAAGCTGGAACTTAAAAAAATGTGCCTGGAAGTCTTTTCAACAAAACCCTCTCTTGGTCTCTTATCAGTTCATCACTGATTCTCCAAACCTGACTCTTGATCCATACTTCTGTCTAGTTCATCTTGGCCTGTGACACCCTGAGAAAGTTTCCCTAATCATCTTCTCAGTGAGGGTGGCAGACTCAGTGACTTTCCTGCCAACACTACTTGCTCTCCCTTTTAGCCAGTGAGAAGCCCAGTTCTACTGGTGGCAGCAGTGTGTCCAGATAAAAGCCATGAATTGGTCTAAGCCAGTCCCAAAATCCCATTCCCCTTTCTAGATACTCTGTTCCCCTAGCCTCTCTTATAGCCAGAGTTGTTCCTATGAGTCGGTTTTAGCCAGTGAGAAAGAGGGGAAGACTGCTGAGGCTTTCTGGGAAGACATCTGTTTTCTTGGTGCCAGGAACCAACACTGGTAGAGGTGCCCTTCTACCCCCTTTCTGCTGTAACAGATTTAGTACTTGGAGTTGAAGGGATCATCCTATGGTCATGGGTTGATAAACAAGTCCTGGTTCCTTGAATGAGAAAACTGAATAATAACAAATCCTGGTGAGTATGAACCTTTTTAAACTGATCTGCGAGTACAGATGGTACATTCTTTTCAGAAGCCAATTTAGCAGTACTGAGTTAAATTTAGTAAAAACACACCCTAAGGCCCAGCAGTTCTGTTCGTATGTATTAGTCCCAAAGAAATTTTCCCACAAGGGGTAGGTAGAGACTGCTCACAGTAGCAGTGTTCCTGCTGATGGGAGACCCAGAGGCAACAGTGTGACCACCTATGGGGAAGCTGATGGGCAGGCCATGAGAGATGAGCCCGCAGATATGATGTAGCAGCTCTGAGTAAAGGGATAAATGTTTACTCAGAAATACAGATAGGGGGATCCCTGGGTGGCGCAGCGGTTTGGCGCCTGCCTTTGGCCCAGGGCGCGATCCTGGAGACCCGGGATCGAATCCCACATCGGGCTCCCGGTGCATGGAGCCTGCTTCTCCCTCTGCCTGTGTCTCTGCCTCTCTCTCTTTCTCTCTCTGTGACTATCATAAATAAATAAAAATTAAAAAAAAAAAAAAGAAACTGTGGTGCAGCTCTGGTGGCCCAGCGGTTTAGCGCCACCTTCAGCCCAGGCCGTGATCCTGGAGATCAGGGATGGAGTCCCACGTCGCATGGAGCCTGCTTCTCCCTCTGCCTGTGTCTCTGCCTCTCTATCTGTGTCTGTCATGAATAAATAAATCTTAAAAAAAAAGAAAAGAAAGAAAAAAGAAACTGTGTGGCAAGGCTATGGCGGGGTGAAGACGGAGTCAGATTTCTGGTCACTAAGGTTAAATGTGCCTGACAGGCACACCACCAGATTCCTATTTTGCGGTTACAATTACCGTCACAAAATATTTCCTTTGGCTCAGACCCCAGGGCTTTGAGACATTTCCATTTTCACGAAGAATTTAGTCCTAATTCCCTGCCCTAAACATATGTCCCCTCTGCTACCCTGCAGTGTCAAGCTAATTATTTTATACTGTTTCCTTTCTCACCTCCAAAGACTTAAGGGCCTCACCCAAACCCACCCTCTGCCTGTAAGCAGGTTCCTCCCATTATGCTTTAGGAGGATCTGTGCTACATATCCATTCATTCATTCCCACAACCAACACTCAGTAAGTACCTATTACTATCTTTAATTTCTGCCTCATCAGCTACTTTCCTTTCAATTCTTGTTCAAGATTTTCTTATGCTATTTCTTTCTTGTTGCTATGACAGCCCTCACTCTCATCTAAATTCTCTGCCTTGGGGCAGCCCGGGGGGCTCAGCGATTTAGCACCCCCTTCAGCCCAAGGCCTAATCCTGGAGACCCGGGATTGAGTCCCACATCGGGCTCCCTGCATGGAGCCTGCTTCTCCCTCTGCCTGTGTCTGTGCCTCTCGTTCTCTCTCTGTGTCTCTCATGAATAAATAAATAAATAAAATATTTAAAAAAATAAAAATAAATTCTCTGCCTTTTCTGGTTTCTCTTATCTGTAGCTCCACAAAGATATAAGGATGCTCAGGGAAGGGTGACCACACAGGGTAAACAGAGTCAGAATAGGATTCTTGGAAGCAGCTGTACACCAACTGAAAGTTTTGTGCAATGAGGGTATTAGTAGTTCACCAAGGCATGGGTCCTCCTATGATTACAGAATTGAGAGCAGCACTCTTACTACATTATTCCAGAGAAGCAGCTTTGGTCCACCTGGTTTCTCTGGTTCCATTTCAATTTGTTCTTACAGCTGCAGGATTTAGTGATCAAAAATTCTTTCAGTTTCTGGTTGTTCTGTAAGCTTTTTTATCTCTCCTATTTTGAACAAGATCCTAGCTGGATAATGTATTCTTGGCTGGATATTTTTCTCATTTAGGAACTTGAATATATCATGCCAGTCCTTTCTGGCCTGCCAGGTATCTGGATAGGTCTGCTGCTAGTCTAATGTTTCTACCCTTTTAGGTTATAGACCTCTTGTCCCAAGCTGCCTTCAGGATTTTCTGTTTCCGGGATTTGTAAGTTTCACTATAATATGTCAGGGTGTTGACCTATTTTTATTGGTTTTGAGGGAGGGGTTCTCTTTGCCTCTTGGACTTGGATGCCTGTTTTCTTCCACCAGAATACAGGAGTTCTCTGCTTTAATTTGCTCTATAAGGTATACCTTCTGCCCCCCTCCTTTCCTTTTCTTCTGGGATCCCAATTATTCTAATATTGTTTTGCTTTATGGTACCACTTACCTTTCGAATTCTCCCCCCACTGATCAAGTAGTTGTTTATCTCTCTTTTTCTCAACTTCTTTATTCTCCATCATTTTGTCTTCTATATCACTAATTCTCTCTTCTGCCTCATTTGTCCTAGCAGTTAGAGCCTCCATTTTTTATTGCATCTCATTAAGAGCCTTTTTTATTTCAACTTGTTTAGATT
This sequence comes from Nyctereutes procyonoides, assembly GCF_905146905.1. Taxonomy (NCBI): domain Eukaryota; kingdom Metazoa; phylum Chordata; class Mammalia; order Carnivora; family Canidae; genus Nyctereutes; species Nyctereutes procyonoides. Next base: position 690,786 of record NW_026575043.1, read on the forward strand.
TTAGTTCTTTTATTTCTACAGAAAGGGATTCTCTAGTGTCTTCTATGCTTGTTTCAAGCCCAGGTAGTATCTTTATAATCATTATTCTGAACTCTAGTTCTGACATTTTACTTATATCCATACTGATTAGGTCCCTCGCAGTCAGTACTACTTCCTATCCTCTCTCTTTTTTTAAAGACTTTATTTATCCATTCATGAGAGACACAGAGAGAGAGGCAGACACACAGGCAGAGGGAGAAGCTGGCTCCACACAAGGAGCCCGATGTGGGACTCGATCCCAGGACCCCAGGATCACACCCTAAGCCAAAGGTAGATGCCCAACTACTGAGCACCCAGGTGTCCCGTTCTCTTTTTTGAGTGAGTTTTTTTTTTAATTTTTATTTATTTATGATAGTCACACACAGAGAGAGAGAGAGAGAGAGAGAGAGAGAGAGGCAGAGACACAGGCAGAGAGAGAAGCAGGCTCCATGCACCGGGAGCCCGATGTGGGATTCGATCCGGGGTCTCCAGGATCGCGCCCTGGGCCAAAGGCAGGCACCAAACCACTGCGCCACCCAGGGATCCCTTTTGAGTGAGTTTTTGTTTTGTCATGCTACCCAGAAGAATAGATGGACAAGGGAACAAAATACTAAAATGTCAACAACCACCCCAGAGAAATATACACTAATCAGAAGAGACCCAAAACCAAAGAGAGAGAGAGAGAGAGAGAGAGAGAGAGAGAGAGACTGACTATAATTAAACAGGTGAACAGACCAATACACTGGATCCTGTGTGTATTTTGACCCATTTGTTAGAAAACTTAGTCCCAAAATTGTAACAAAAGAAAAACTTAGTGTATTTCAATTTTTTGTGGATAAAAGGATAGAAAGGATAGAATGTATCTAAAAGGATAGAATGTAACTGCAAAAATGAAAATTAATTTTTTTAAAAAAAGGACTACAAACAGAAAGGTGAACAGAACACACCAATACACTATATCCTGAGTGTATTTTGGTCTATTACTAAAAACTACATCTCAAAATTGTATGGAAAGAAAAATACATATATATGCAAACACTAAATATATTGAATAGACAGAATGTAACTGTAGAGATGAAAATTTAAAAAAAGGCTTTAACAGAAAAAAAAAATAATATGATCAGACAAGTGAGGAGAACAGAGCCATACACTAGATTCTGGGTGTATTTTGATCTGTTAGAAGAAACTGCATCCCAAAGTTGTAAAAAAAAAAAAAAAAAAAAAAAGACAGACATATATAGAAGATAAAATTAAATATAATGAAAGAGTAGAATATAACAGTAAAAATGAAAATTAAAAAAGATTTAGAAAAAAGTTGATAAAATAAGAATTTGTTTGAAAAAGAAAGAGAAAAAAAGATTAATATTAAAAAACTAAAGAATCATGGGGGGAGGCGGAGGGACCCAAACCATGATTTCTATATGCTGTGTTCCCCTAGCACTGGAGTTTTGCAGTTCTCAATGCTTGGTAGTCTTGGACTTAGCTGCATGATCTTACTGATCTTCTGGGAGAGGGGCCTTTTGTGTTGATTGTCAAGTGTCTTTGTCCTGGGGCAGAGCTGCACCACCCTCACCAGGGGGCTAGGCTAAGTAATTTCCAGATTGCTCAATGTGGCTTTTGCTCCCTTGAAGGCTTTCCGTGCCACTCTAGAAGATGAGAGTGAAAATGGTAGCCTCCCAATTTCCAGCCTCAGAGCTGAAAGCTCAGGGCCCTACTCCTCAGTTGCACCCTCAGGGAAAAGCAGTCAATCACTCTGTCTCCCTGGTCTCTGTCCACATTCTGTGCTCACCCAGCCTGTGACTGAATGTCTTTATCTCAGACACGAGACCCCCATTTCGAGTCCCCTAACCCTGCAGACTCTTGTGGCCCACTCCCACACCACTCCTCCCTGAGAAGGGGGGGTCTCAGGTTCTGCCGCTCGCTGGGGCCCTGACTGGAGAGCAGTCACGCCGACTGTGCCCCAGTTCATGGTTTATGGCCACCCTGAGCTGGGAGCCCGCTCCCAGACCTGCTGATTGCAGCCAGCTTCCCCTCTTCTAAATCCTGGGAATTCTGTCACACTCAGGCACCCCCGAGCTTCCTGTGGCCCTGAGGATCCTGAGACCACACTGCCTACCTAGGATTCTGCCCTGTTTTATCACATGAGTGCCTTTCATCCCTCCACATTCCCTGAACCCTTCACCTAAGCAGACTTCTAAAAGTTCTTATTTTGTGCTGCACTGTTCTGTCACTTTCTGGTAGCTGGAGGCTGGAGGCTCCCACCTCCCATGGTCTAGCTTCCCATATATCACCTTGGATTCATTTCTCTGCACTTCCTACCTTGCAGAAAGTGGTTGCTTTTCCATTTGTAGAGTTGCAGCTATTTTTTCAGATCTCTAGTTGAGTTTGCCGGTGTTCAGAACGATTTGATAGCTGTCTAACTGAATTCCTGGGATCAGATGAAACTAAGGTCTCCTACTCCTCTGCCATCTTGGACTCCTCCCAGCTGCAGGATTTGTTTACGTACAAGCATGGACACTCACCTGCTGGGTATTCCTGAGGCCTCAGCACTGTGCTGCAGTTCTTCAGAAGTTTCTTGCTTTGCATTAAATAATGCATCTTTAGTTACAACTTCTTCAGCTAAAATGATACAATAATTTAAATGTTATTTGTTGCCTGAATTGAGAAAGAAGAAAAAAAATCTCCAGAGTAGGGAGGGAATACGATTTTTTTCAGTGAGCTCTATGCCCAATATGGGGTTCAAATTGACAAGATTCTGAGATCGAGTTGTATGCTCTACTGACTGAGCCAGCCAGGTGATTTAATAGGGGAATAGGATTTTCAAATTAAAATAATCATCAGGTGTCTCAGGAGTGCTGTCACAACAGTCCTACAAAATGTGGTATAGTATGGGAAGATAATAAAGGTCAGTGAGCTGGGGAGAAGGTCTAACAAGGCAAAGCATATTTAACGAAAATTATACATGGATAATAATTTTCTCAGAGCGTGGGGAGAACTTCATCTGAGATAAAAAGTGTGTGGGTCTTCCAGACATGAAGAGATGTCTGAACATGACAATTACATGGAAGCTTTTACAGGGAAGAAGATGGGAAGCAAAGGAGTGGTGAGGGGTTCAGGGAATATGGAGGGATGATCAGAGAAGATAACAAGAATCACTAAGCTGAGTGATCTGTGACCAGGAGGGATGTGAAAAGGTAAGGGCTGAGAGAAGTCAGCAGGCAGAGGGCAGAGAAGGGGAGGGAGGGCAACAATGGTGGATAGGGAATGTTGCCTCACAAGGGCCACATCAGAGTTGATGATGGGAAAAGGTGCTCATACACAAGGGACCTGCCAGAGGCCGTCCTCACCCACTGGACTGGTGTTTGTAACCTTCTCTTGAGCTGAGTTTCCACAGGGGCTCCTGTGAGCCAGACTCCAAGGCGGCCGTTCCTCTGTGACAAGGGCCTGGATGGCTTCTTCCTCCATCTTCAATGATGTCTGAAAAGGCAAAAAGAGGCTCTTAGTCTTCACTGTGGTAAGGATGGGGGCTCTGGTTGAAGGGTATGGACTACCCCGCCTTCAGTAAAGCAGTGGTACCAGCCCTTTGGCATGGCCTTGCTCTGTCTAGAGGTCTTTGGGAGGATCATCCTCACCGTTCTCCTGGCTGGTGGTGGTTGGCAAGGATCAGTGTTCTCTGGCTTGTAGATGTGTCACTTCAATCTCTCCCTCTGCCTTCACACAGCCTTCTCATAAGACACCACTTACCAGATCTGGGGCCCACGCAGATCCAGGATAATCTCACCTTCATTACATCTACAGAGTTTCTTTCAAAATAAGATTGCATTCACAGGTACCTGGAATGTTAGGGCCTCAATATATCTTTCAGGGGGACACAGTTCAAACCACATCATCAACTATATTGTTCTAAAAACACGTACAGGTAACTTTTATTCTCTGTACAACTATTTTCATAAAGATAAAATATTTGTGAAAAATAGAAAGCACTAGGTCTGACAGAATTAAGAACAAATTAGAAGCCAGAAAAAAACACCAAGTAATGAGAGGACTCCACAAGGACCATGTTTTGAGGAAAACTGATTTAGAAACACAGGACTTAATTAAAGATTCAATTATTTTTTTAACTAAATGACTAGGAAAATGACTAAACCACTGAGAAATTGAGGGGGAAAACAAAATCCATTTGTGGTGATGTCAAGTTTTGCCCTGGATACAAAGAATTAACATTACCATCATAAATGTCAGGTCTGTGCAAGAACACTAAGAAAATAAAGCAAGAATCTGGGAGGTCAGGCTCGGGAGACAAAGCAGAGGCCCTCAAAGAGAAAACATGAGGCACTAAGCCTCAAATGAGTGGAGGTACTTTCTGAAAAGAAGGGTCTAACTGCCCCTTCCCTGTCCTACTTAAGATGTGGATGTGCCTCTTAAGCTTGGCCCACAATGAGGCAACAGCATGTCATCCACACGAGCCCCTTGCATGAGGCATCCTTGATCTGACACCTGTTACAAGGTGAAGGTAGAGGGGCAGAGGTGCCTAAAAAGCTCCCACAGGTGAGAAGGGCAAGGAGGAGGTGGCCAGAAGGAGGGCTGCTACCTGCCACATTCCCATGAGCTGGGCACCTTGCTCTCCTGGGACCCAGCTGAGTCCTTGCCTCTAGCTGGTCCCTAGGGGAGCAGGCCTTGTGGGGGCACAGCCTGCATAGCCTCTGATGTATATGAAACAGGTCAGAACCAAGGCATGCCTCTGACTGACATGGGACACCACAACTGTCCCCATTCTGTCAGGAATCCTACAGTTCTAAAACTTTAGGGTCTATTCACAACTATTCACAAACTCGACTATTCACAAACTCTTCAAGTGCTTTACGGTGATGCACTTTCACATACAGCAAATTTTAAAGTCATAGATGAAAATAAGGAGGAGAAAGAAGCTTGTGCTATAGGAAAACTTAAGCAAAGAGTAGAGCTACTCAACAAAGGGGAGACAGGAAAAAAGAAACGAAACAGGAGTTGACAGAGGAGGTGGCTGTGTGTGGATGAGTGCAGGGTGCTTTCTGGGAAATGAAGACACACACACCCACACACACACCCATACACACACAAACAAAAAGAAGCAACCTGAAGTGGAAATGCTGGGAATCTATCATGTTGGAAGCTGCTGATTCCAAAAGGACCCACAATAATCGAAACAGGAACAATGACTGCACAGTGCATGCAACTCTTGATCTCAGAAGTTGTCAGTTTGAGCCCCATACTTGGGCGTAGAGCTCAATGAAAAAAATCCTATTCCCTCCCCACTCTGGAGATTTTTTTTCTTCTTTTCTCAATTCAGGCAACAAATGACAAAAAGTCTGCTTAGGTGAAGGGTTCAGGGAATGTGGAGGGATGAAAGGCACTCATGTGATAAAACAGGGCAGAATCCTAGGTAGGCAGTGTGGTCTCAGGATCCTCAGGGCCACAGGAAGCTCGGGGGTGCCTGAGTGTGACAGAATTCCCAGGATTTAGAAGAGGGGAAGCTGGCTGCAATCAGCAGGTCTGGGAGCGGGCTCCCAGCTCAGGGTGGCCATAAACCATGAACTGGGGCACAGTCGGCGTGACTGCTCTCCAGTCAGGGCCCCAGCGAGCGGCAGAACCTGAGACCCCCCCTTCTCAGGGAGGAGTGGTGTGGGAGTGGGCCACAAGAGTCTGCAGGGTTAGGGGACTCGAAATGGGGGTCTCGTGTCTGAGATAAAGACATTCAGTCACAGGCTGGGTGAGCACAGAATGTGGACAGAGACCAGGGAGACAGAGTGATTGACTGCTTTTCCCTGAGGGTGCAACTGAGGAGTAGGGCCCTGAGCTTTCAGCTCTGAGGCTGGAAATTGGGAGGCTACCATTTTCACTCTCATCTTCTAGAGTGGCACGGAAAGCCTTCAAGGGAGCAAAAGCCACATTGAGCAATCTGGAAATTACTTAGCCTAGCCCCCTGGTGAGGGTGGTGCAGCTCTGCCCCAGGACAAAGACACTTGACAATCAACACAAAAGGCCCCTCTCCCAGAAGATCAGTAAGATCATGCAGCTAAGTCCAAGACTACCAAGCATTGAGAACTGCAAAACTCCAGTGCTAGGGGAACACAGCATATAGAAATCATGGTTTGGGTCCCTCCGCCTCCCCCCATGATTCTTTAGTTTTTTAATATTAATCTTTTTTTCTCTTTCTTTTTCAAACAAATTCTTATTTTATCAACTTTTTTCTGGACAGATCATCCAAATAGAAAATCAACAAGGAAACAATAACTTTGAATGTCACACTAGATCAGATGGATCTAACAGATATTCAAAATATTTCATACTGGAATGCCTGGGTGGCTCAGCGGTTGGGCGTCTGCCTTCAGCTCAGGGCATGATCCTGGAGTGCCAGGATGGAGTTCCACATCAGGCTCCCTGCATGGAGCCTGCTTTTCCCTCTGCCCATGTCTCTGCCTCTCTCTCTCTCTCTCTCTCTCTCTCTCTCTCTCTCTCTCATGAATAAATAAATAAAATATATTTTAAAAATTCATACTAAAACAGCAGAATACACATTCTTTTCAAGTGCACACAAAACATTGTCCAGAATGAATAACTTTTTGGGCCACAAAACAAGTCTTACAAATTCAAAAGACTAAAGCCACTGTCATTTCAATAAATGCAGAAAAAATATTTGACAAAGTAAAACATTCATTCATGATACAAACCCCCAACAAAGAAGGTTTATAAAGAGGGAACATACCTCAACCTAATGCTGTATACAAAAAAAAATCAAAGCCAACATCATACTCCGTGATGAAAACCTGAGAGATTTTCCCCTAAGATCAGGAAAAAGACAAGAATTTCTACTCTCACCACTTGTATTCAAAAGAGTTGTAGAAATACAAGCCACAGCAATCAGGACAGAAAATAAAAGGTATCTAAACTCACTATTTGCAGATGACATCACACTATACAGAGTCTAAAGACTGCCAGAAACCTATGAGAACTGATAAATGAATTCAGTAAAGCCGCTACAGATGCCTGGGTGGCTCAGTGGTTGAGCATCTGCGTTTGGCTCACAGGGTGATCCTGGATTCCTGGGATCAGAGTCCCACATGGGGCTCTTGCATGGAGCCTGCTTCTCCTTCCTCTGCCTGTGTTGTGTCTCTGTCTCTTTCTGCGTCTCTCATGAATAAATAAAATCTTTAAAAAAAATAAAAATAAAGCCACAGGATACAAAATCCGTAAACAAAAATCCACTGCATTTCTATACATGCACTTACAACAAAGCAGCAAAAAGAGAAATTAAGAAAACAGTCCCATTTTACAACTACATCAAAAATAATGAAATACCTGGGAACAAACTTAACAAAGGAACTGAAAGACCTGTACTCGGAAAATTATAAAACATGAGGGAAAGAAATTGACAATGACACAATCAGAAAGATACTCATCTTCCTCATGTAGTGGGAGAAGATTATTATTAAAATATCCCTACTATGCAAAGAAACCTACAGATTTAATGTAATCCCTATCAAAACACCAACAGTATTTTTCACAGAACGAGAATAATCCTAAAATTTGTATGGTACAACAAAGGTTCCCAAATAGCCAAAGCAATCTTCAAGAACAACAACAAAACTGAAGGTGTGACAATCTCAGATTTCAAGCTACACTCGGTAACTGTAGTAATTAAAACAGTATGGTATGGGCACAAAAATAATAGACACATAGATCATTAGAACAGACTAGAGATCCCAGAAATAAACCCACGATCATATGGTCAATTAATCTTCAACAAAGTAGGAAGAACATGCAATAGGAAAAAGACAGTCTCCCCACAAATGGTGTTGGGAAAACTGTACAGCCACATGGAAAAGAACAAAACTTCAACACTTTCTTATGCCATACAGAAAAATCAACTCCAAATGGATTAGAAACGTTAATGTGAGACCTGACAGCATAAAAATCCTAGATAAGAGAACAGGCAGTAATTTCACTGATATCCATCCATACCATTTTTCTAGATGTGTCTCCTGAGGCAAGGTCCAAAGGCAAAAATAAACTAAAATAAAAAAAATAAAAATAAAAAAAGCTTCTGCACAGCAAAGGAAACAATCAACAAGGTTAAAAGAAAACCTACTGGGGGCGACTGAGTGGCTCAGTAGGTTAAGTGTCTGCCTTTGACTCAGGACATAATCCGGGGGTCCTGGGATCGAGCCCCACATGGGGCTCCTGCACAGCGGGGAGTCTGCTTCTCCCCCTCCCTCTGCCCTTTCCCCTGCCGGTGCTATCTCTCTCTAATAAATAAAATCTTAAAAAAAAAAAAAAAGACAACTCTAAAGAACAAACTGGTGGTTACAGAGAGGAGGTAGGTGGGGGGATGGGTGAAACAGGTGAAGGGAATTAGGAGTACACTTATCATAATGAACACTGAGTAATATACAGAATCACTATATTGGACCCATGAAACTAATATAACATTGCACGTTGACTATACTAGAGATAAAATTAAACTTTTTAAAGGCACATAAAGTCAGAGGTGCCTGCCTGGTTCAGTTAGTAGAGCATGTAACTTTTTTTTTTTTTTTTAAGATTTTATTTATTCATGAGAGATGCAGAGACATAGAGGGAGAAGCAGGTTCCCTGTGGGGATCCTGAAGCAGGACTCAATCTGGGGACCCTGGGATCACCACCTGAGCCAAAGGCAGATGCTCAACCACTGAGCCACCCAGGCACCCTCATGCAACTTTTAATCTCAAGGTTGTGAGTTCAGACCTCATGTTGGGCATGGAGCCTCCTTAAAATAAAAATTTTAAAAATAATAAATAAATAAAGGCACATAAAGTTAAACAGACATTTGTTGAGTGACTGGACCCTAGGATCACAAACTGAGCCAAAGGCAGATGCTCAACACTGAGCCACCCAGGTGCCTGGTGACCACCAACTTTAAAAAAGGCAAGAGAAGAAAAGATCTGAGAAAATCTAGAGAAACCATTAAAAGGGTAAAAAATGGCAATATATATCTATCAATAATTACTTTGAATGTAAATGGACTAAATAAATCCAATCAAAAGACATAGGGTAAGAGGATGGATTAAAAAAACAATATCCGGGCGCTGTCATGGCGGGTGTGCTGAAGAAGACCACCGGCCTTGTGGGATTGGCTGTATGTGAGAGTCCACACGAGAGGCTAAGAATATTGTACACAAAGATTCTTGATGTTCTTGAGCAAATTCCTAAAAACGCAGCATATAGAAAGTATACAGAACAGATTACAAATGAGAAGCTGAGTATGGTTAAAGCGGAGCCAGATGTTAAGAAATTAGAAGACCAACTTCAGGGTGGCCAACTAGAAGAGGTGATTCTTCAGGCTGAAAATGAATTAAGTCTGGCAAGAAAAATGATACGGTGGAAACCATGGGAGCCTTTAGTGGAAGAGCCTCCTGCCAACCAATGGAAATGGCCAATATAATCATCATTAAATGACTAGTGTGTTGATGGGAAATGGATGTAATTAAATGTTCTGTTATATTAAAAAAAAAATAAAAAAATAAAAAAATAAAAAAACAATATCCATCTATATGCTGCCTACAAGAGACTCATTTCAGACCTAAAGACATCTGCAGATTGAAAGTGAGGTGATAGAGGAACACTTATCATGCAAATAGATGTCAAAGGAAAGCCAAGGTAGCAATACTTATATTGGATAAAGTAGACTTTAAAACACAGACTGTAACAAGCAACAAAGAGAGGCACTATATAATCAAAAAGAGGAAACTTCAACAAGAAGACATAACATTCATTTATGGATGAAAAAATATTTTAAAAAGAAAGAAAAAAACCTATATGTCAACAAATAAGACAACTTGGAAGAAATGTATTCAATCCTAGAAACATACAAACTACCAAAACAGAATCAAGAAGAAACAGAAAATTTGAACAGACTGATTAACAGCAAGATTAAATAAAGAATCAAGAAACTCCCAACAAATGAAAGTCCAAAACCACATGGCTTCAAAGGCAAATTCTACTGAACATTTATTTTTTTAAAGATTTTATTTATTTATTTATTCATGAGAGACAGAGGCAGAGACTAAGTAGAGGGAGAAGCAGACCATGCAGAGAGCCCAATGCAGTACTCAATACTGGGACTCCAGGATCACACCCTGAGCTGAAGGCAGACACTCAACTGCTGAGCCACCCACCCAGGAGTCCCTCTACTGAACATTTAAAGAAGAGTTAGGGGATGCCTGGGTGGCTCAGTGGTTGAGTGCCTGCCTTCAGCCCAGGGCGTGATCCTGGAGACCGGCGATCGAGTCCTGCATTGGGCTATATCTACATGGAGCCTGCTTCTCCCTCTGCCTATGTCTCTGCCTCTGTGTGTATGTCTCTTATGAATAAATAAATAAATCTTTAAAAAATAAAAATTTTAAAAAAAGAAGAGTTAGCACCTCTTCTCAAATGATTCCAAAAGGTAGAACAAGGCTTCCAAATTCGTTCTATGAGGACAGCATTACCCTGATATCAAAACCAAATAAAGACACTACCAAAAAAGAGAGCTCTAGGGAAATATCTCTGATGAGCACAGATGCAAAAATCTTCAACAAAATATTAGCAAACCAAAGCCAACAATACAGTTTAAAAATCATGCACCACACTCAGGTGGGATTTATTCCCAGGATGCAAGAGTGGTTCAGTATTCACAAATTCATCAGTGTGATATATCATATCAATAAGAGAAAGGATAAAAACCATATGAGCATTTCAATAGAGGGAGAAAAAAATATCTGACAAAGTACAACATCCATTCATGATATAAACCCTTGTCAACGAAGATTGAAAGAATATACCTCAACATAATAAGGGCCGTATATGAAAAACTCACAGCTAACATCAGACTCAATGTGGAAAAACAGAGCTTTTCCACTCAGGTGAGGAATAGGACTAGGATGTCTACTCTCACTTTTGTTTGTTTGTTTCAAAAGAGACTGAGGGGAGGGGAGGAAAGGGGCAGAGAGAGGAAGAGAATCTTAAGCAGGCTCCACTGTGGAGCCTGAATGCAGGGCTCAGTCTCACAACCCTAAGAGAAAGATCATGACCTAAGCCACAATCAGGAGTCAGACATTTAACTGACTGAACCACCCAGGCAACCCTACTCTCACCACTTTTATTTAACATAATACTGGAAGTCCTAGCCATAGCAATCAGACAAGAAAAAGGAATAAAGGATATCCAAACTGCTTAGGAAGCAGAAAAACATTCATATTTGCAGATGACACAATACTATATAGAGAAAACCCTAAAGACTCCACTAAGAAACTACTAAAACTGATAAATGAATTCAGTAAGGTCACAGGATACAAAATCAATATGCAAAAATCCACTGCATTCCTGTAAACTAATGATGAAGCAGCAGAAAGAGAAATTAGGAAAACAATCCATGGGCACTTGGGTGGCTCAGCCCATTAAGCAGCAACCCTCCAAGCTCAGCAGGGAGTCTGCCTGAGGATTCTCTCTCCTTCTCTCTCTTCAGCCTCCCCCTGCTTGCACACACGTGTGCTCTCTCTCTCTAAAATAAATAAATAAATCTTTTAAAAATCCCATTTAGAATTCCACCAAAAAAGAAAAAAAATGAAGTATCTAATAAACTTAACCAAGGAGGTGAAAGACCTGTACTCTGAAAATCATAAAACACTGATGAAAGAAACTGAAGACAACACAAATGAATGACTTCCATGCTCATAGGTTGGAAGAACAAATATAATTGAAATGTCTATACTATCCATAGCAATCTACAGATTTAATGCAATCCCTATCAAAATACCAAAAGCATTTTCCACAGAACTAGAACAAATAATTCTAAAATATGTATGGAACCACAAAAGACCCCCACATAGCAAAATCAGTCTTGAAAAAGAAAAAGTGGGAGGTATCACAATTCCAGATTTCAAGTTATATTACAAAGCTATAGTAATTAAAACATTATGGCACTGGCACAATCAATGGAATAGAATAGAAAGCCCAGAAATAAATGAATGATTATATGGTCAATTAATCATTGACCAAAGAGTCAAAAATATGCAATGGGAAAAAGTATCTTCAACAAATGGTGTTGGGAAAACTGGACAGCAATATGCAAAAGAGTGAAACCACAACTTTCTTATACCACACACAAAAATAAACTCAAAATGGATTAAATGGGAGACCTGAAATCATAACATTCTAGACAAGAGCACCAGCAGTAATTTCTCTGACATCGGCCATAGCAAAATCTTTCTGGATATGTCTCCTGAGACAAAGGGAAAAAAAAACCCAAAAATAAAATATTACAACTACACCAAGATAAAAGCTTCTGCACAACAAAGGAAACAGTCAACTAAAAAACAACCTACTGAATGGGAGAACACATTTGTAAATGGCATATCTGATAAAGGATTAATATCCAAAATATATAAAGAACTTATGTAGCTCAACACTAACAAATAATTCAATTTTAAAAATGGGTAGAAAACACGAACAGACATTTACACATGGCCAACAGGCACACAAAAAGATGCTCAACATCACTTATCATCAGGGAAAAACACATCAAAACCTCAATGACATATCACCTCAGATCTGTCAGAATAGCTAAACTTAAAAACACAAGAAACAAGTATTGGTAAGGATGTGGAGAAAAAGGAATCTTCCTACACTGTTGGTGGAGATGCAAACTGATGCAGCTACTATGAAAAATAGTATGGCGGGATCCCTGGGTGGCACAGCGGTTTAGCGCCTGCCTTTGGCCCAGGGCACGATCCTGGAGACCCGGGATCGAATCCCACGTCGGGCTCCCGGTGCATGGAGCCTGCTTCTCCCTCTGCCTGTGTCTCTGCCTCTCTCTCTCTCATTCTGTGTGACTATCATAAATAAATAAAAATTTTTAAAAAATTTAAAAAAAAAATAAAAAAAAAATAGTATGGCTGTTCCTCAAAAAAAAAAAAAAAAAGAATTACCATATGATTCAGCAATCGCGCTATTATTTACCCAAAGAAAGTGAAAACACGGACTTGAAAGGATATATGTACCCCTGTGTTTATAGTAGTATTATTTATAATAGCCAACCAAGGAAACAGTCCAAGTGTCCAGTGATAGATGACTGGATAAAGATGTGGTAGACACACACGCACAATGTAGTATCACTCAGCCATGGAAAGGATGAAATCTTGCCATTTGCAACAACATGTATAATGCTAAGTGAAATAAGAGAAAGACAAACACCATATGATTCCACTTATATGTAGAATTTTAAAAACAAAAGGGAAATCTGAGACAAACCAAAACAGACTCTTAACTACATAGAACAGATAGATGGTTAGTAGAGGGGAAGTGGATTGGGGGTGATGGGTGAAATAGGTGAACAGGATTAAAAGTACACTTATCTTGGTGAACACTGACTCAGTGTTCAATATAGGAAACTGCTGAATCACTATTATATACCTCAAACTAATAGAATACAGTAATGTTAACTACATTGGAATTAAAAGAAAATATAAAGAACTGACTTACAGGTGCAGCTGTGTGATCTTGGGCCTGCCAGTCTTGCTAAGCTTCCAATTCCTTATCTGTGCAATGGGGAGAACATAGTCCCTTTACAGAGTTCATGAAGATCCAATGAGATAATGAACACAAAAGCCCTCTATAAACTGCAAGACCCCCCATGAGGTAATGTATTATTATATTTTAAGATTGGCTTAATACAAGATACAGAAAATTACTAAAATGAAGAGGATTTGATCATTCTAACACAAAATATATCCAAGACTATGGCATCACTTTTTTTTTTTCTCCAGACACAATGGATCCTCATAGAACTTTTTTGTTTCTGTTATTTGGGATCTAGAGAAACCAGAGTTTGCTGGAAAAAGAGACTTGTCCCTGATTAACTATTACTGCCTGACCTCTCCCAGAACACATACATGCCAAACCTCTCACTTGAAAAATTACAATGTAAAACAGACCTGCTGACAGAGAAAGGGCTGAGTTGAGAATGGGGAAGATGGGACAGAAAAAGGAAGCAGGAAAAGATAAAATGCAAGGAAAGAGCAAACACAGTGGAAGATGTGAGACTGCAAAGGTCAGATCAGACTTTGTGTCTGCTTATCATCTTCCTGAGGTGGAAGAGCATTAAGGTTAAGCCTGAGAAAGAGGCAGAAGAATGTTTTCACATATAGGAAAGTTCATTACAAACACCACACTGATCTACTGCTCTACATCTCAAAGACACAACAGGAGTACTGAATACAGGGTTATGTTGCAATTCAGATGATATCTTAAGGTCCCTTCTACTTCTCCATCAGCATATCCAAACACTCAACAATGTGTCTGACAATAAAATTCTATCAAAACCGAGCAATAAGGAACTGGGAAAAATAAAGTTCTCAAGAGTTTTCATTTAAATCTAGTGTTCTATGACAGGTAAGAATGCCCCTCCACAAACACACCCAAATGTGTGCATGTGCACACACATGCTATAACTGTTGTAAATCCTATTTTTGATTAAAAAATAAGGCTTCAATGGCACCCAACTATTTTTTTTTTAAGATTTTATTTATTTATTTGAGAAAGAGAGAGAGTGAGAGTATGAACAGAGGGAGAAGCAGACTCTTCACGGAGCAGGGAGCCTGACTTGGGCTCAATCCCAGGACCCCAGGATCATGACGTGAGCTGAAGGTCACCTGCTGCTCAACTGACTGAGCCACCCAGGTACCCCACCCAACTTTTTTAAGTTTTTTTTTTTTTTTTTTTTTTTGAGAGGGAGAGAGAGAGAAAGCATAAGGTGGGGTGTTGCGGGTGGAGAGATGCAGACTGCCTGCTGAGCAGTGAGCCTGACACAGGCTCAGCAGAGGCCTGAGATCATGGCCTGAACCAAAAGAAGACACTCAACCAACTGAGCCACCCAGGCATCCAGCACCCAACTTTTTTTTTTTTTTAAGATTTTATTTATTTATTCATGAGAGACACAGAGAGAGAGGGGCAGAGACACAGGCAGAGGGAGAAGCAGGCCCCATGCAGGGAGCCTGATGTGGGACTCCACCCTGGGTCTTCAGGATCACACCCTGAGCTAAACCGGGTGAGCCACCAGGCTGCCCCAGCACCCAACTTTTTAGCAAGAGTCCAAACTTTAACAACCCTGCAAGATGTTTCCACGTAATCTCCCTATTTCTTCCCACACTCTTCGCCAAACAAACCTTACTCTTTAGCCATGCTGGTTGACTTGCTATTCCTTAAAAATACCAGCATAGGAGGGATACCAATAGCCTGGGAAACTGGTCTTTAGTTCATGTGGTCTCAGGTAACCTGGATAAATGTGCTGAGATTGTAAGTGGTAGGTAGATCTTTAGCTAGAGTCTAAAGGTCTAAATCCTAGCTAAAAGGATATACTTTTTTTTTTTTTTAAGCCCTTGAAAATGACAAGACCTGCTTCCTGAGGGCCCAGAGAGCATTCTCATCCTGTTCACACACTTCACAGCAGTGGTGCCTCCCTGTGAGGACACAGAAAACCACAAGAGGCCATCACTCTGCCCAGAATGTCACTGGGGTCCAGTTCTGTGAGCCATCTCACACAGCTTTTTTTTTTTTTTTTTAATTTTTATTTTTTTTAAATTTATTTATGATAGTCCCAGAGAGAGAGAGAGAGAGAGAGAGAGAGAGAGAGAGAGAGAGACTCTGGCAGAGACACAGGCAGAGGGAGAAGCAGGCTCCATGCACCGGGAGCCCGACATGGGATTCGATCCCGGGTCTCCAGGATCGTGCCCTGGGCCAAAGGCAGGCGCCAAACCGCTGCGCCACCCAGGGATCCCCATCTCACACAGCTTTTAAGCCTTCACTTAACATGAGAGAATCTTACGTCTTATGACCACTGCTATCTTTTAGTCAATTATCATCCTCACCATTCTGACAACTGCCTACCTCCATTCATTACCTCTTTCCCATCTCCAGTCGAAATGAAATGAAATCACTTGGAGCAGATGGGTGCTCATCATCTCATAGGTAAGTAGGAATGTCTGCCTACTGTGGGGCTCCCTACCTCCTCTCAACTTCTTCACATAAACAATTCTGGGGCTTTATGTAATGCTGGCTTTTCATAGCTGAAGAAATATGATAGAACCATTAGCCATGTCAGTAGGGAAATATCAAGTCCTATTTATGCTACATTATATGGGTAAACACCATAAGTAATGCAAGCCCTATATATTTTATCTCACTCTAGTGATTTTATTACATGAATCATTTATTCTCCACTTATTGTCAAAATAACAATATTCACAGATTACCAATGTGGTAACTGATAAACCATGAATGACTGGGGTATATCATGAACCCTCTGAAATCATACACATAATTTTGAATGTACCCACATTTTCCAGGGAAAAGAGTCAAGTTTTCAACAACTTCTGGGGAAAAACCTGTAGCACCTCTCACCAGAGGTTAAAAAACACCACACTTTGGAGTTCTAAGTTCTTCTCTTTGAACTTTCTGTGTACTTTTTCTGTTCTCAATCCATCTGCAGACCACAGATTTTGTATTCACTGCATGGCTTATCCCATTGCCAGAGGCCCGCACAGAGCTGAACAATAACCAATAACCACCAGCAGGGGTGGTTTACCTGGAGGTAAAGACTGGAGATGGAAAGTGGGGGAGCTCTGCACATAGGAGACTGCACTCGAAACAGAAAAGAGAGAACCTGCTTAAGCCCAAAGCTGCACTTAAAATGGTCCAAGAGGGGATCCCTGGGTGGCTCAGCGGTTTGGCGCCTGTCTTTGGCCCAGGGCGCAATCCTGGAGACCCTGGATCGCGTCCCACGTCAGGCTCCCGGCATGGAGCCTGATTCTCCCTCTGCCTGTATCTCTGCCACCCCCCTCTCATGAATAAATAAAACTTAAAAAAATAAATAAAATAAAATGGTCCAAGATTAGAGGCAGGGAGGATACTGAAGAAATGTTACTAAGGGGAAAAAGGTAAATCTGTGGAAGGCTACCATCCAAACAGGTATAGAATTAGATATGTAGAGCAGAGGTATATAGCAGAGACACTTCCGGCCAGAAGGTCAGGTGAAATGAATTCTGGACGTTGCTATGTCTGTTGAACCTGGACAACTCATTAAACAACCTGAGTTTGGTTTTCCCAACTATTGGGAAGGGTATCGGACAAGAAGATTTTAGGATTCCAACATTTTACAATTCCAAATGTCCTTAGAAGCTTGCTTAGATACAGGGTTAGACTAAAATATATATATAAAAACTCGAGGACACAGATAAACAAACACCAGTCAGAGTCTGCTCCCAACATCCACACTAAACACCGACTGGCGCTGACCACTTACTTCTTCAGGGTTTTCTTGGCAGAGTTCAGGAAGTTCACACTTCAAGGGGGGTTTCCTGGGCAGGAGCTGGAGACTCTTACACTCCAAAGAGGCTCTTTGATATTCTGTCACCAGTGGGTACAGGCCCTGTCCCTGAGTATAGATAGACGCCTAGAGACAAAAGATTAGAATACCTTGAAAAGGCACCCTGATAGGACCCAGACTGAACAGCAGTTAGGGACAACTCCCAGGGAACACCGGACGAGCCCCATTTAATCTTTGAGAGAAGCAGCAAGTAAGACAGAGGAGCAACACAGAGAAATTCATCCATTTGATAAACAAGGACTGCACACCTACTAAGACTCAGACTTTGTGCTACATTCTGAGGATATCGTGGCAAACAAGAAACAAGGCAAAGAATCCCTGCCCAGAAAACAGAACAAACCCAAGTGGATGCTTACACTAGTGGATGGGACTTTAATGAGGACCAGGGTGTGTTACACTATCTCAAAACATCTCCCAAGAATTACTTGTTAATTACAAAGGGAAAACAGTATCTTTATAATACAGAAATCCAAGAGATACCACCTTAACCTCATCAGTAACAGGACAACCCATCACCATGTGCCTCCTGATGTTATGCATTTATCATGACAAAATAAAGACAAACCCAAATTTATGGGCATTCTGTAAAAAAACTGGTTTTGTATTCTTCAAAAATATCAATCTTATGACAGACAAAGAAAGACCAAGAACTGTTCCAGATTCAAGGAAACTAAAGAAGAGGCAACTAAAATGCAACATGTGAGGCTGGACTGTATCCTGGATCAGGGTAAAATTGGCATAAAAACACTGCTGGGATGATACGGGATGATACGGCAAAATGTGAACAAGGACCACTGTGTATATGATAGTATCATAACAATTTTAATTTCCTAAATTGAAATCTTTGTATTCTGGTTATACAAAAGAATGCCCTTGTTCCTCAGAGGGGGCACATCAGGATACAATGGTTACAACTAGTGAATCTGGGTGAAGAGGATACAAGAGTTCTCTATAAGATACTTCTGTAAGTTATAAATTGTTTAAAAATAGTAACTTAAAAATTAACGGACAAATGTTCCCCAACCTGCTGTCCTGGGTCTCCTGTGTCTTTCTGTAGATTCTCCAGCATAGTCACGAAATCCTTCCTGCTCTCCAGATGACAGGCCTGCACCCGGGCCTGGAGCTCTTTGGGCAGGATGGTCAGGAACTGCTCCAACACAAGCAGCTCCAGGATCTCCTCCTTGCTGTGGGTCTCAGGCCGCAGCCACTGATGGCAAAGTTCTTGGAGTTGGGCCAGAGCCTCTCGGGGTCCTGTTACCTCCTGGTAGCAGAACTGCCGGAAGCGCAGGCGGCAAAGTTCCCGAGTGTCGCAGCTGCTCTCCTGGAAGCTGCACATCTGCTCCCAGGTGGGGTCTTCCTCCTTCACTTTCACAAGGCTGTCTCCATTTTCAGAGGTGGGGCCTGGCAAAGCTTCATCCATGCTGAGCTTTAAGGCTTCAAGGAAAAGGCTCATTTAGCCCACGTTTGCACTTCAGAAATGTTTTTCCAAATGTACATCTAAGGAATAAGAATGGATAGTAACATGTAAGTTACAAGAGCTTCAAAATTCTATGAAACCTTTTTTTGTTCCTATTGTACTTTTGTTCCTATTGTACGTCTCACTCAGAGCGGGCTTGCCTATGTTACCAGTGAGATTAATCAGAAATATATCTTGAATCCTAAAGGGGTTGAGCCAGGAGGTGATGGATGTAAGTAAAGGATGTGAGGGAAACAGGGTTAACAGTAAGAATGCCTGAGCAGCCTACACTTCAGCTGGAGAGAAAAAACTGTATTCAGTGCAGAGCTATAACATACTCTTTCACCTGTGTACTTCTCACAGAATATTCCACCTTAAAAGCAGGGAAGGTTTCCAGTCTCCTGTCCCCTAAAAGTTCTTATGATGAGATTTCATCACTCCTTTCATCAAGGCGTGGAGTCTATTTCTCCTTCCCTTGAATCTGTGCTGGCCTATGACTTGCTTTAGCCAAGAAAATATGGCAGAAATGGCTCTGCAAGAGGAAGTGAACACTGCTATGAGCCTGCCATGCTGTGAGAAAGCCCAAGCTGGCCATGCAGAGGTCATGTGGATTGGAATCCAGGTGGCCCAACTGAAATCCAGCAGCATCTAACTCCCAGCTGATAGCAACCGTAGGTAACTCCAGCAGTAGAAATCCTCAGTCAACCAACAGAATCATGAAAAATAATTTCAATATGTTTTACAGCACTAAGTTTGGGGTTTCAATTTATTACATTTTTAATGTAAGAATAGGTAATTGAAATACATGCTTCATGTTCTTTTTCTCTCCCTCCTTACTATCTCCTTTTGTGTTCTCATTAATCACAGTATATTCAGTATATCTCTATTCCAAGAACACTCAAATCTGGCTGACTCCAGCTAACCTTTACATTCCTGACTCAGATCTTAAAATGCCAGTAGGATGCCTTCCAGTTTCCAGCTTCTCCTGGTCATAATTTCAACACATCCCAAACTGAAATCCAAGTCCCTCAAAGCTGTACTCACTGCTCTCCCCATTCCATTGGCATCACCACCATCCCCCCAGGCTGAAAACCAGTCTCTACACATTGAGTCCAGCCGATCCTTCCTCGGAAACACCTCGTGCTGCCATTCCCTCCCCTTTCATTCTCCTATTACATTGACTTACAGTCACGACTACAATAATGTTCTGTATGGTATCCCTGTCTCACAGTTCACTCTGCCATCACTGGGTTAGTATTTCCTAAAGCACCATTCGGACCACGTTCAACACATCTGCCCCACTAAAACGCCGCGGAGGCCGACCCGCCGGCAGCCGAGCGGGGCTTTTCTAGGAACGCGGTCCGGCCTCTCCAGGACCGCCGCCGCTCTTCTCCCCAGGGCGTGGGAGGGCCCGTCCGGCCTCTCCAGGACCGCCGCCGCTCTTCTCCCCAGGGCGTGGGAGGGCCCGTCCGGCCTCTCCAGGACCGCCGCCGCTCTTCTCCCCAGGGCGTGGGAGGGCCCCCGCCGCCACCTCCCCGCGCAGGCGCGTCGCGAAGACCAGAACGCGCCGCTCATCTCATTTAAACTGCTCCTTGGTGAACTGGATTCAAACTCCCCAGGATCTGACCTTCGCGGGGTTTTTACTGGTTTGTCTGCCATTCGGTAAACATTGAGCACGTTTTTCCTGGCAAAACGCTAATCCCGGAATAAAAGACACAGTCTCTACCTCCTGGAAAGCCATGGTCTTCGCAAACTCAAGTCACTGCCATGCTGACTGCTCAGGTTGTTCCTAGCCACCTTGTCCTCCACGGCCAGGACTGCCCTTCTAGGAAGGCACATTTCCCAAGTCACAGTGCATACGCCATCCTACAACTCACGTTCACCCTACATCTCATGTCCGGACGAAGGAATCTCCTTTGTCCTCCAGACTATTCGTGGGAGAGCGAGCCCGACCCTCAGCACCCACCGGGTCCCTCTCGGCTCTCGCCGCCCGCCGCCCGCCCCCCGCGCCCACCCCCACCCCCACCCCAGGGGCAGAGGCCCGGTGCCCACAGCCCCAGCGAGCCCGCCCGCACCTGGTGTCCAGGCAGCATGGCTGTCCAAGTCACGGAGGGGCACCTGCGCCTCCCACGCACCCCGAGGCACCCCGCAGGCGCCGGATACGAGCACGTCCTCCTGCTATTCGGCGACGGAAAAAGCTCAAGGATGTTGCTCAGCAAAGACGCGGCTCTCCCGACCGCACAGGTTCCCAAAGCCGCGGAGCGCGACCCGCCGGCAGCCGAGCGGGGCTTTTCTAGGAACGCGGTCCGGCCTCTCTAGGACCGCCGCCGCTCTTCTCTCCAGTGCGTGGGAGGACCCCCGCCGCCACCTCCCCGCGCAGGCGCGTCGCGAAGACCAGAAGGCGCCGCTCATCTCCGTGAGTCCTTTCCGTCAGAAACAGGATGGCACAGCCGAGACCCTTTTGTGAGGCTCCTCTCGGGCTTCTGGTTAGACGATGAAGGAACAAGTACAATGTGGCAAGCAGCACCAATTCCTAAAATTTAAGTATGCGGGTGATATATTCCCAATAAAAATTCAATTTGCATAGAGACCACAAAATGAAGAATGCCCCATCCCTAAAGTTAACCATTGTTAATATTTTGTATGGGTTTCCCAGCACACTATCAGCCACATAGTAGCACCCAATCAATCAACGTTTGTTTACTGAACATTTATGGGATCACAACATGAATTTGCATCTCAGCCTTTTCTGTTACCTTGGAGATCTTTCCATACGAATTTATTTAACAGCCTAATAGTTTTCCATTGTATGGATGCCCCACAGTTTACTCAACTATCCTACTGTTTTATAGTGCACGTGTACACATATATATGTGTATATGCGTACATATATATATATATATACACATACACTAAGTAATGCTGCAGAGAACATTTAATAGCTTTACATGCTCTTGTAACTCCCAAGTTAACTACTACACATTAGAATCGATCTGTCAAAGAGCATGTGCGTTTAAAATTTTATATACAGAACCCCTATTTTTAAGGGCAGTGCTGTTTAAAAGCAGAAGAATCTAAGAGAAAAATCCAGAAATAAATGTAAGTATGGCTGTTCACAAAATCAGAATTATAAATGACCAATTAACATCCAAGAGACCAACGTTGACAGCAAAAATATTCTTTAAAAACCGCTTTAAAAAAACCGCTTAAAAAACTTATTTTGTATGCACCAGAATGTCATATATGCAAAAGGATAATTCCCAGGTTTGATGTAGGCATGGAAAAATGGGCATTTTCAGACTAACAGAAGGTACAGATTAGTATAACCATTCTGGAGGGCAATCTGGAAAATGAATCAAAAAGCCTTAGAAAATGTGCCTACCTCTTTGTCTCATTAATTTTAGTTACAGGAATTGAATGAAGGAAAATTCTACAAAGTGAGCAAAGCTGTATGTCCAAGGATGTTCACTGAAATACTGTTTATGGTGACAAACTATAAACTAAAACGACTAATGGTAGAAACATGTACCACAGAATGTTGAGCAACCTTTCTTAGAAATTGTCTTCAAAAAAAAAAAAGAAATTGTCTTCAATGAAGACTTTTAGTTATCTGGGTGTCTTAATCAGGGATTTCTTTTATTTGCTGGCAAGGAAACAAAGGCATTTCTTGGACTCCCAGGACCCACTGGGAATATAGTGGACCTCAGGAGAGGAGGGTCGGAGTCACTTCTCCAGAGTCTCTGAGTCTTCATTCTTTTACTTCTCACTGGGCTGGTTTGTTTCTATCTGGTTTTCATAAGACCACAAAAATGGTTCCAGCTCTAGATTAGTTTCTTGTTCAAATGCCTAACAAAGACCAAACAGAATCTGTGATCCAGTATGAAACTTCTGGGGGTATCCAAATGACCAAGCCGGGCTAAGAGGTCCCCCACCCTGGTCTAATCCTCAGTGGTCAGAGAAGGGTCACATGGCAAGTTGCCCACTCAGGATCATGGCAGAAATGATAGAATGGACTGGGCAGATAGGCAAATTGTCCTTTTCTTTTACAAATCAAAACTGTTAATGATATGAAGTCCAGTGAGAAAAGTGAAGTGTTTCTATGCATAAAAAAGATGAGTATCTCAGAATACATTAAGAGATTATGTCTAGACCATGCAGCAGGATGATTTATTTTTTTACATGTTTTCAGGTCTTTACAAAGTATATGAATTTCTATAATAAATATAATGGGCAATTATATATTAAAATTAAGCAGAAATTATCAGTACTAATCACGATTCATTTGATTGTCATATATATACATGTATACACGAATGTATATATGTGTGTATATGCATATACATACATATACTAAACAATGATTATTTTTGACAGGTGAAAATTAGGATGCTTTATTTTTTCCTTTCCTGTTTCTCCATACTACATGAATTAACAGCACATTTACTAATAACTGTATCAGTTTTTTAAACGGGAGTGAGCAGGAAATGTTATTTTTTGAACATTACAGGATACTATCCCAACAGAAAAGCTGATCAGTAGAAGATACTTCACAATGCAGCTCATCCTTTCTGGGCTGCTATCCTCTGAATAGACTTATAGCTTTCCTTTTAGGGCACCTAACAAGTGTTGCATTGCAAGCAAAACCTTCAAGATCTGTTATAACATTTGCCCTTTGTTCAATGTTTCTATAATCTTTGAGAAATAGAGAAGAAAAGCACATTATCAAAATATACCTATATCCAGGGGTGCCTGGTTGGCTGTCGGTTAAGAGCCAGGCTCCTAAGTTTTGGCTCAGGTGATGATCTCAGGGTTCTGGAATCCAACCCTGAGTTGGGCTCTGCACTGGGTGTGGGGCCTGCTTGAGATTCTCTTCCCCCTCTCCCTTTACCCCTCCCTGCCCCCATGCTCTCTCAAAAAAAAAAATTAAAATATTCCTGTATCCAACATATATGTTCAAGTGGTTATGAGTGCACCCCCACGGTACCGATGAGAAGACAATTTCCTTTGGCACTGTGAGAGGGAGTAGGCTAGTTAAGGTGTCCATGAATTTAGAACACTTATAATGTGTGCACTATAGAATCATCACAAAGAAAGCTAAATTTTCCAGTTATTGAAGGGTATATCATTCTTCATACTTTGACTCTTGCCATTTTCATTTATTTTTCATGAGAATGATAAAGACATTCTGTTTTTTCCTTCTTAAATGGAACAGAATCAAACAGATTTAAACTATGACTCAGAGCTGAATGATAGGTACTGACCTCAGCACAGCCATCAAAACACTTGGGGGAAAATCTTCAATACCAACTTAATTTTATCCATCAAGGCAGAATAAAAGAAACACAGCTTTATGACCCCCTAAGGAATGGAATATGACTGTTCCATGAAATTCTTTAGTGTCTCAAAAAGTTGCTCTGCCTCTACAGATTTGGTCCTCCTCCAGGAAACAGTATTAACTGTGGCACCTGGTCAGCCTGCACGCAGCCATACGCAGGTGGAACGAAATGGATCAAAGACTGCAAAGTGGCTGTTCCAGCCTTCATGCTCCCCTTTCTTCTTAGTGACAGAAGCTTAGTTTTCAGCGATTCACTCTGCAAACCGGAACAAGACACTCTCCAGACTCCCTTTCCTAAGTTTTGGCCTGCAATCTATGCTGAAGTGACTTCTGGGAGGCTGTTCACAGAGGGCTGGCTGAACTTGGAGGACTCTTTGTCCTTATGCGTCTGTCTTTTTGCATGTGATGGCTGGAGCTTCAGCAGCCACCAAGGATCATGTGATGTCAGGACTGATGGTGTGCACCAGGATGATGGAGCAGAAGAGCAGAGGCAGGATCCCTAGCGGTGTCACAGAACCACTTTATCAGTCCTGGACTGCTTGTCTCCAGATTTTTCTATCTGAGAGAAAAACAAGCTTTTGTGAAGTCACTCTTAGTTTGTTTCTAAACTATATGTAGCTGAACCAAATCCTCACCAATACACAAGTGTTCATTCCCATGGCAGACTAAGACGCTGTTTCCAGACATAATACCCTATGCAGCTACTGCCAAACAGCAAGCAATGAGGATTCAGGAGTGCACCCCCCTAAGCTCAATATTCTTCATCATTACAACATTTTAGTATTCACAGTATAAAATCATGATCTCCTCTCAATTGACTTTATTGACCTCCAAAGAATTCCAGAACAAGCAATATTTTAAAATTACATTATTCAATGGCATCTGGGGGACTCAGTCGGCTAAACCTCAGACTCTTGATTTTGGCTCAGGTCATAATCTCAAGAGTCCTGGGATTGAGCCCCATGTTGGGCTCTGTGCTCAGCAGTCTGCTTCTATCCCTCTGCCTTTCCCCTACTCATGCTCTCTCTTTCTCAAATAAATACATAAAATCTTTTAAAAATAAATAAAAAATAAAATAAATTTCGTTATCAGTATTAAAGGAAAAAAGTCTAATTTCTTTCCCCAGTTACTAAACAGTGTCTATGCAGGAGCCACTCTCCTGTCACTGGAGTTATCAAGTAAGACAGTTGCTACCTGGATTAATTCAGCACTATTCACTCATATGACTTATGAAATCTCTTCTGTACTTCAAATAAAACCTTGATTTCTAACTTCAATCAGTGAAGTATTGTAGCAAGAATGGGGTGGGAAGTGGTCAAATTAAATTTTCTTTCCCTTCCAAAATGCTTCTGCTGGCTGGGGGTGGGGGAGAGCAGGCAGATGCCAGTAGGGGGTGGTTAGTAAAACCATGGAAGAAATGCCCCCCATTAACCTGCACTTTAAGACACTTTTGAAAGTGCTATATTTTCAAACATCATTAGTTTTATTTTACAGTTGTTTCTGTAGCAGATGCAAAAATATTGACCTCCTCTTGTTCTGTTGAGCCTATAAATCCATAGATACTTGAATCACTGCTGACTTCAAAGCCCTAACTCAATCAGGAGGCTCTCTGCTGCTTGAAGTACGCAGTCATGTGTTTACCACGGTCAAGGCTCAGAGAAGTCCTGCAGTGAAGCATGCTGGTTAGCTGGTTCTCACAGTCCCATCATGGGTCAAATCATTGTGGCCCAAAGGCTGAGCACGAGTGGAGGTGGAAAGTCTCCTGCTCAGCCCCCTAGAGTTCTCTGAGGCTAGAATCGGCCGCAGTGACTCTTCCTAAAGTGCTGTTTGCTTGTCAACATAGCCTCTGTGATATTCCTTGAGGAGATGATGCCCCATCAAGCCAGACTGTCTTTATGGTGATATCTCTGATGCTGAAAAAGACCCGACCTCTGCCTGAAGGCTTCACCACATTCGTTACACTGATAGGGTTTTTCTTCATTGTGGATCCGCACATGCTGAGCCAGGTGGGAGTTCAGTCGGAATGCTTTCTGGCATATGTCACACTTGAACGGCTTCTCTCCAGTGTGAATCCTGTGATGTCGAATCAGGTCTGAGGTCAAATTGAAGGCTTTTCCACACTCATTACAGCGATGGCTTCTGGAGTGGCTATGGATTCGCTGGTGGTGAGTGAGAAAAAGGGCCTGACTGAAGGTTTTTCCACACTCCTTGCACTCACAGGGCTCCTCCTGACTATGGACTCTCTGGTGTCGGTTGAGGTGGGAGCTGCGCCTGAAGTTCTTCCCACAATGGATACATAGGTAAGGCTTCTCTCCAGTATGGATCCTGAGGTGTTCCAAAAGGCCTGCATTCTGGCTAAAGACCCTTCCACACTCTTTGCACTGATAGGGCTTCTCACCAAGATGGATTTTCTGGTGTCTAACAAGGTGTGAACTTCTCTGAAAGGCTTTCCCACACTCGTGACACTGATGACCTTTCTCTCTAGAGCGAATTTTCTGATGTCCAGTGGGACTCGAAGTCTGACACACCTCAGATTCATAGAGCTTTCCTTGCATGTGTGTACCTTCATGCTTAATCAGGTCTGAGTGCCGGATGAACCCCTTTCCACATTCTGAGCATTTATACTCAGTCTTTGCCTTGAGCTTGACCTGCTGCCTTTCCAAGTTAGGGTCCTCATAACGAGGCTCTAAGGGTTCAGATACTTTCCTAGATGATTCCACTTCTCCACAAGAGTCTGTCTCTACAACCATCTTCTCATTCTCAGTCCTTGTCTCCTCACCTGAAACATTAAATATATACCACCAATTATTTGTTTTTTGATGCTTTGGGAAGAGAATCTGCATTTGGGAGGAATAAATCTAAATCAAGCCATGTGTGCCAAGTGGAAATGCTGTGAATGCTTGTGTTTGCACAAAATATATAAGAGCAATGGTTCATGAGAACTTGTCAACAGCGGCTACTCAAGGGAGGATGGGTATTGTGGTAGGAGGCAGCTTATCTTAAATGGTTTGAATTTTATGATGTGACATGCAGCACACATTCTGCAAGCAAACTGGCTCAAAGGGCTTAGCTGTACATCCTTGAAAATGGTTTGTCAGCCGCAGTATAAAAAAGCAAAGTCAACTGATGGCCCTGAGGCCAATAAGAAAGAAAAAGCACTGGAGATGAAGAGATGCAGACAGAATGCCCATTTTATCACTGATTAGCTATGTAATCTAAGACAGGTAATTTAAACCCTCTGGGCTCAGCATCCTCACCAATAAATCAAAACCACTGGACCACAAGACCTTGATGTAACATGAAGTTCACGAAAATGTCTTGGACTTTCCTGATCTCCTTGGACAGCAGCAGCTGCTCCCCTGTGTGGCTCAACAGGGACAGGGCATCTCAGTGCTGTAATAATTTGCTCATAGGTCTGGTACATAAAAGACCATAAGAAATGTCTTCTGAATAAAATCTAAGAGCAGACACATGGGCACAAGTGGGCAAGTAGAACAGGCCTTCCCAGGCTAGGAACCTGAACGAGGACACGAGAAAGCAGGAGAGAGAGGTCCTCAGTAGCATTAATGACAAGTTAGTACGAGTTTATCAGTGTGAGCCAGATTAAAGCAGCAGATCAACTGCAAAGTGAGAGCACATGAGCGCCAAAGGTCACAGTGGAGGACTGGCCATAAGACTCCAGAGACAGTGAGTCCTGTGTGGGGCAAGCCACATGTGTGTCCTCTTGCAGCCATCCATGGGCGAGGGAGGGCGGGCTTGAAGGAAGAGAAGAGCAATCCTTCTCCAGCAACGATCTAATGACATAAGCAACTAAAAAGAAGGAGTGGCTCTAAAACCAGAAAACAACCTAAACTTTGAGTGTAAAATAGCATTTTCGGGGCAAGGAACAGTGTCAAGGATCTACTGTGACTACATTTATTTGTCATATTGAAAATACATGCGCATCATGGACAACATGGGATAAATTCATTTCTACAAGACTATTTACAAAAGGCAGGCCCCCTCACTAGAACTCATATAAAAATCTGAAAACAAAAAAAACAAAACAAAAAAAAAAAACAAAAAACAAAAAGGCAGGCCTCCTCTCTTTCAGCTACTTTGCACAGCAAGCTTCCAGAAGATGAGGACCTTTGAAGCAGGCTCAGAAATTAAACAGGGGAATCAGATAGTAGGTAACAGAAGCTTTAGACCCATTCATCAAACATTTATTGAGGATCTGCTCGAGGCCAGGAGCCATGACAGATTCAGGAAACAAAACAAAGCCCTGCTTTTTACCAGCAGGAGAAAGACATACACCAGCAATGATATTATGATATGATCCGTTCTCTGATGGGAGACATCTTGGAGCTCTAGGAGCCTAGGTGGGGAAGTCAGTCAGATTAGGAGCATTTAGGGAAGGATGGAGGCAGGGAGGTCTAAGACAAATCCTGAAGGGTGAGTAGGAATAGTCAGGGAAAGCAAGGAAAAAGTAGTGTAGACAGAAGAAACATGGCAGGAAGAGGCTCAGAGGAGAGAAGCAGCAAGGAACAAGCAGGAGTCAAAACACAGCTCAGAAAGATGGGAACCCACAGCGTGACGAGGACATAGGTCTGACTGTCCTGATCTGTCTGGGACTGAAGGGTTTCCCAGGATGTGGAGCCGATAGGGCCAAAAATCTCAAGCAAACTGGCACAAAGTTCATGCTTATAGATATGTGGCTGAGAAGCCAGCAGACACAACATTCAGGGGAGGCCTCTGTTACTCGCTGTCAGGAATTTCTGCAGGTCGTGGGTTTTTTTCTTGTTTTTATTTTTTTCCTTTTTATAATGGAATTTTTCAAATATTAAAAAATATATATGTAGAAAGAATAGCATTACTCAGCTCACTGAAGGGTTTTATAGACGGGAGCAGCATGAATGAATTTGTGTATAAATGATGGAGGATCAATAGGAGGTAAGAGACCCAACAGAAGCACCAGGAGGACAGTGAAGGACACAAGAAGAAGCAGGCCTACAAGACAGCCACATGGCTTCTGGCAGCCTGGAGAGAGGAGAAAAACATAAGCGACAGAAGGAGTGCCTGGGGGTACTCGGTTGGTGAGGTGTCTGCCTTTGGCTCAGGTTATGATGCCGGGGTCCTGGGAAGGAGCCTGCATCAGGCTCTTTGCTCAGTGGGGAGTCTGCCTCTCCCTCCCCACACCTCCCTCCCACCCCTGCACTCGCTTGTGCTCTCTGTCACAAATAAATCTTAAAAAAAAAAAAAAAATGGAAGCAACAGAAACAAGAAAGAGGGATTTCAATGACAAATACAATATAGAAAAAAACTAATCTAGGTGACATTTAGAAACAAAAGACAGTAAAAATACTACAATAATTTGAAGGAAACAAGAGAATAATGAGTAATAGAGCACTTGGCTAGGATTCTTTGCCTGAGGTGAGAAACCACCAATCCTTTTTCATTGACTGCTACGGTGAAAGGAAGAAGATGGTGAAGGGCAGCCAGGAGAAGCCTCTGGTATCAGCTGAACAGAAACATCAAGCAAAGGATGGGAGGAAATGTTTAGTGTGACAAGAATCTTCTAGATCTTGACTGTGGTGGTGATCAGATGACTGAGTTTTATCACATTTGTGAAAACTCACTGACCCAGACACATACAGAGTGAAGTCCACCTGGTGTAGATTATTCCTCGATAAACCTGACTCAAAGCAAACACAAATGTCAAGCCTCTGGAGGGACCGCCAAGCCCGTCTGTCACACGTCAGAAGCCACAGCTGTTTCTCACCCTTCTCTCGTTCTGGCTCCAGAACTTCACCCTCAGCCTGGACCCACGGCTCCTGCACTGCTTCCATGGCAGCTGCCTCCTCCACAAGCACCTCCTGCTTCTTTGCCTGGTCTGGGTTCTAGGGGCAAGTATAGACACATAGGGATGGTTAGGGACATGTGGCTTAGCAGAACACTGCTCAGAAAACACTGCCATGTAAGAAAAGAGTAAAGAGAAACCCCAGGGAGGAGGCAAAGTGGAAAGAGACCAAACCAAAGCTTAACAGGTCTGCTGCTCAGCTCACACCCGCCTCTCTGGCCCAAGGTCTTAATCCCTGCTTTTCTGTACAAGAGCACATCTGTTCCTTAACCACCTGCTGTTGGGGCTTGTCCAGCTCCCTCTCCAGGTCCTCCAGCACGGCCACCACCTCGTCCCCGCTCTCGGGGTGCTGCTCCCGCACCCAGGCCTGGAGCTCCTGAGGCAGGATGGTCAGGAACTGCTCCAGCACCAGCAGCTCCAGAATCTGCTCCTTGCTGCGGGTCTCAGGGCGCAGCCAGCGTCGACACAGCTCCCGGAGCCAGGTGAGGGCCTCACGGGGTCCTGTGGTCTCTTCATAGCGCAACTGCCTGAACTGTTTGCACAGCGGTTCTTGTCCAAGGCCTGTGCTATCTCCTGGCAGCTTGACTACCTGTTCCCAAGTAGAGCAGGGATCCTTCACTGTCCAAAGCCCCTTCTTCAGATTCAGAGGAGCCTGGGAATGGGCATTCACCAGTGCAGTTGCCATCCCCAGTGTCAGCCTTTGCTCTCTCTGCTCAAAAACTTCCTTGGACTGTCTCCTGAAAATGTGAAAACAAGAATCACAGAAACAGGGGCACCTGGGTGGCTCAGTCAGTTGAGTGTCTGCTTTCAGCTCAGATCACAAGCCCTGCATCCCTGCATCGGGCTCCCTGCTCAATGGAGTCTACTTCTCTCTCTCCCTCTGCCCCTCCCCCGGCTTGTGTGCTTTCTCTCTCTCTCTCTCATACTCAAATAAATAAATCATGGAAAAAAAGAAAAGAACCACAGAAAGGGTAGCAGTAGTAGTAACAACAGCAGCAGTACTCCTTTGTTGGGTTCATACATTTCCAATAATTACTATCAATTTCTTTCTCTCTGAAACAACCATTTCTAAAAACAGAACACACATACAAAATGAGAAAACTGTTCTATACAAGATTGCCAGCTGAAGGAGCACAAATAACAAATCTGAAAATTTACCATTTTGCATCTTGATGAAATAACTGATTGAATCAAGTGCCACAAATGGGTGAAGCCACTGGGCAAAAAGACACTCTCACAGTTTCAAAGGATCACCATGTTGATTGCTTATTAATTACAAAGGAAACAATGGAGATATTTGGCAGACACAAACTCAATCGAATGATCAAGCCCAGCAACACCAACAGTGAGACAAGTGACCTTGTGCCGTATCACTTATGCAGCATTTTTACTAAATGGTTAACATGAATCTAATAATGAGGAGACTTTTAGATAAATCCTGAATGCAGCTCATCTACAGCAATTTCACAGAGATAAAAAGAGGTATTCCTCTAGAATACCTAGTCTCATCTAAATGAATTGTGAAATCGGCTCCTGGGTTTGTTTGTTTTTTTAAAGATTTTATTTATTTATTCATGATAGACAGAGAGAGAGAGAGGCAGAGACACAGGAGGAGGGAAGAGCAGGCTCCATGCAGGGAGCCCGACGAGGGACTCGATCCCAGGACTCCAGGATTGCACACCTGGATGGAAGGCAGGAGCCAAACCGCTGAGCCACCCAGGGATCCCCTCGGCTCCTGGGTTTAAAAAACAGTATAAAAAATAGTTAGGGTCCAAATACTGCTTGCTGCTACTATGTAGTCCTGGTTGTATGTGTACATGGTAACTCCCAGCTGATATATGTTTTATAGGAGATGTTATATATATGAGATGTCAAATATACGTTAAAAAATGGACTTAAAATTTAAAAAGTCAAATCCTACTGTTCTTAATAGAAGTGAAAAAGTCTAAGAAAGTGATGATCATTAGTCAGAAATAAAAGTTTGAGGGCAGCCCCGGTGGCTCAGAGTTTAGCACTGCCTTCAGCCTGGGGTGTGATCCTGGACACCCGGGATCGAGTCCCACGTCGGGCTCCCGGCGCGGAGCCTGCCTCTCCCTCTGCCTCTCTCTCTCTCTCTCTCTCTCTCCCTCTGTCATGGATAAATAAAGAAAATCTTTAAAAGAATAAATAAAAATTTGGTATTGTGATGGTTAACTTTATGTGAAAACTTGACTGGACCATGAGATGCCTAGATATTTGGTCAAACATTATTTTGAGTGCTTCTGTGAGAGTATTTTTGGATGCAAGTAACATTTAAATCAGTAGAGTAAAACAGATGCTCTCTATAATGTAGGTGGGTTTTATCCAATCGGTTGAAGGTCTCAATAGAACAAAAATGCTGACTCTCCCTCAGGTAAGAGAATTCTCCCTGCTGGACTGCCTTCACACAGGAACATCAGCTTTTTTCCTGCCTTCAGATTCAAATGGAAACATCAGCTCTTCCTGGATCTCGAACCTGCTGGCCTTCCTACTTCCTACTGTAACCGTACCATCAGATCACCCAGTTCTCAGGCCTTTGGACTCAGAATGGAACTAAGCCATCAGCTTTCCCGGTCTCTGTCACTGACTCATCCTGAAGATCTTGGGGACTTGACAATCTCTGTAACTTCAGGATCCAATTCCTTATAATAAATCTGTCTCTGCGTGTCTATGTCTGTGTATTTCCTATTGGTTCTGCTTCTCTGGAGAACTCTAATACAGATGTATAGCATAGGTTGCTGAATTAATGGTGGTCATTTCTATAATGTGATTAAACACATCAAATACAATATATAATAAATAATATGATAAACTGACCCTTCCATTCTTCTATCATATCTTGTATATCAGATCAATCAAGATCTACTGATTCTGCCTACCAAACCTATCCTCTCCTCTTCATCCCCTTGACACCATCTTCTATCCAGACTACTGTGGCTGGCCTTTCTGACCATCAATCTATTTCCCACACTGTGAACAGTTATATTTCTAAAAAGGAAAAGGATTGTGTCTCTGCTGTGGTTCATCATTATCTTTAGAATTAAGTAAAAGACATCTAATATGGCTTAAAAATTTCTTATGATCTAATGAACTTTCAGTTCCTCCAATTTCCGATACTCTTTCCTGTTCACGGGTCCTTCCCCATCTTATTTCTTCTGCCTGGAAGGAGTAATTCTCCAATTTTTTTCTCATTAGCGCCCATATACCCTTCATGTCTCAGCATAATAAGACAGTAAGCCAGCACAATTGGTACTTAAGGAGTACTAATGCATTTTATCCTCACACAAAGGTATCAAGACACAATTGCAAACTTCGTTTCACAAAGAAGGATCCTGAGACATGGAGAGTTTAAAGGTTTTTTTTTTTTTTCCTTATTTATTTATGAGAGTCACAGAGAGAGAGAGAGAGAGGCAGAGACACAGGCAGAGGGAGAAGCAGGCCCCATGCACCGGGAGCCCAACGTGGGATTCGATCCCGGGTCTCCAGGATCGCGCCCTGGGCCAAAGGCAGGCGCCAAACCGCAGCGCCACCCAGGGATCCCCATGGAGAGTTTAACAACTTACACAAGGTCCCCAAGCTCAACCTCAGATCTTTCCCTCAAGAGCTCTAAACCCTTGACTTGACTTTGCCTTCTCTCTCGCACAATCCACGTGTGATCCAACAGCGAAGCCTGCTGGCTCCGTTTCCGGGTAGATCATTAATCTGTCCACTACTAACCACGTCTACCAAAGTTCAGGATATCTTCATCTCCTACATGAAGTACTTGTGATAGTTTCCCTGATTCCATCCTCGCGCCCCTATGGTCTAATCTCATTGTAGTTCTCAGCTACAGATGCTTTAAAACATGAGTCAGATCATGGTTTTCCTCTGCTCAAAACCCTTCAAACACTCTTCACACCAAAAAACGACCAAATTACTTAAACAGTACACGGCACAGCTCTTGCACACAGCTCCTCGCAGTCCCAGGCCTCTGGATACTGTTGTCTACAGCTCGGCCCCCGTTCGCTGCCCTCCCGGTCCCCCTGTGATTCCTGAGTGTGGCAAGCAGGCTTGGAGGCCTCTGAATTTGCTGTTCAGATGCCTGAAAGCTCGTGCCCCTAGAGGCCACACAGGTCTTTTCAGGTCCTTAAGGTTTCTGCTTAGGCACTACCCTGTAAGGCTTACCTTCAACATGTGTTGAAAACTGCGGTCAGCGGATGACACAGACGAAGCCTGCGCTGTGCCCAGTTCAGCAGACGCGCAGCTGCGGGACCCCCCCGCCCGGCCCTCGCCCTGGCCCGCGGGCCCTCGGTCGCAGAAGGCTCCCTGCACCCAGGGAGCAGCGGCTCCCCAGCCCCGGGCTGCAGGGCCTTCCTCGCCAGAGCGCACACACCGAGCACCCCAGCACCTGGCTGCAGGAATGGCCAGACTTGGCTCCTAGTCCAGCGGCAACGCCCACTCGCCCGCGCCCCGTCGCCTCCGCTCTAGGCGGGCGAGAGGACCGCAGCTCCATGGTGCCTGGTTCCGGCGCGCGGCTGGGAGGGCGGGAGCTCAGCCCGGCCGCAGCGCCACCCGCGGCGTGCAGGGGCGAGCACCGGCGGTTCTCGCCTGCAAGCAATGTGTATTATATTCAAGTTACAGGCCGGCTCAGTTTAATGTTACCGCGAAGAGCCAGCATTTCTACTTTGCGCACTCACAAATTTAACAGAGACACACACTTTTCCATTTCTCCCCAATTTAAAAAATCAAACACAATGGCAAAAATAAATGTCAGCGTAGGGGGATGGTTTTTTTTTTTTTCATAGCAGCAAAGAATTGATTAAATTGAACAGTGAAAATATCTTTGGATTGAAAGATTTAAGGTAATGAAAACTTAAGTATATTACTGTAAAAGTATAATTAGCAATACTTTGCAGTGAATGTAGGTTTCAGAGGAAAAAACATCAGATACCACTTTAGCAAAATAATTCTGCAGAAGAAAACAGAAATATTCCCTCTTGTTCATCTTACCAAAAACGTTTTTATACTCTTCAATAAATTAAATACTTTTAAAAATCTAAACAAATTTGTTTAATGGTAGTTTTGAAAAATCATTAAATATACTAATCATTGTTTTATGACAGGTAATTTATTCAGTGTTTTCAGCATTGAAATTATCACAACAAAAGGAGAAAACGTTTCATTATGACAAGGAGAAAACCTTTCCTTCTTGGGTGCCAGAAGCTTGGAAGAATCTTTTAAAAGTTAATTAAATACTAAATTAAATAATTTAATAATAACAAATATAATATATATTATAAATAATAATTATATTCACCTTAAAACTTCTCTAGGCAAACAAATGCAATCAATGCAAGTATTTTACTAATAAGAAGCTAACATTTTTTCTCAAATGAAAAACTCATGTCTGATTTTCTTTCTAAAGAAGGGCTTATATATTTTTCAAAAATTATATAAGGAATAAACAAAATTTAATTTTATTTATTTATTCATGAAAGACACGGAGAGAGAGAGGCAGAGACACACGCAGAGGGAGAAGCAGGCTACGTGCAGGGGGCCTGGTGTGGGACTCAATCCTGCAACTCCAGGATCATGCCCTGGGCTGAAGGCAGATGCTCAACCACTGAGCCACCCAGGCATCCCAACAAAATTTAATTTTAAAAGGAAGTAAATATATCTTAATTCATTTACTGCCCGTTTTAAATTCCCTACCATGGATGGCTTCTTAAACATCATTCATCAGCTTAGATTATTGGCAGTGTGTTGGCTATCCCATGAAAAACAAAACCATTACTATAGCTTAACAAAGCAGAGTTTTAAAAACTGTTAAAAAATTCAAAGTTTGCATTTCTTATTTAGTAGTCTATATCTTTTGGAAGGGGTAAGGGACAAATGAGAATAAATAAAAATACTATCTTTATGGGATAGACTACATGCGCTAATTTTTAAAAATCAATTTTCAAAATTGAGATTTTTTCATTTTCCAGGATTATCCTTATTTTCATAAATAAAATGGTGGTTCATATGTTTCCATCAGGTCCATTCTTAAGATATTCAAAATAAAAGCCTTCTGTAGGATCTATAGAGGGACTATTGCATCGTGAGTCATGCTACCATGCTATAGCATAAGATAGCAGTGCTAATCTTTTTGTAATGATGTTTTCTGCTTTTCTCTCTGCTTCCGTACATCTCTCAAGATATTATTCATTGTTCTGAATTTTAAATAGAAAATTAATTGGCCAGTGATTGTTCCAAACAATCAAAAACCTACAAATGAAAAAAAAAAACTACTAAATGAGTCCAATTAACTTAACCCATGGTTTAATATTATGAACCCTATAACTTTAAACCATCATATCAATAGACTAATAAAGAAAAATCCTAGGGGTGTCTGAGTGGCTTATTTGGTTAAGCATCCAACCCTTGATTTTGGCTCTGGTTGTAATCTCAGGTTCATAAGATCGAGACCCATGTTGGTCTGTGCACTCAGTGGGGAGTCTCAGTGGGGCTTAAGATTGTCTCTCCCTCAAAACTGGACAGTCACATGCAGAAGAATGAAACTGGACCATTTCCTCACACCATACATAAAAATAGGCTCAAAATGGATGCAAGACCTAATATGAGACAGGAATCCATCAAAATCCTAGAGTAGAACACAGGCAACAACCTCTTTGACCTTGGCCATAGCAACTTCTTGCTAAATACATCTCTAAAAGCAGGGAAACAAAGGCAGAAATGAACTATTGGGACTTCATCA
Organism: Nyctereutes procyonoides; assembly: GCF_905146905.1. NCBI lineage: Eukaryota > Metazoa > Chordata > Mammalia > Carnivora > Canidae > Nyctereutes > Nyctereutes procyonoides. Next base: position 727,625 of record NW_026575043.1, read on the forward strand.
AGATAAAAAGCTTTTGCACAGCAAAGTAAACAGTTGACAAAACCAAAAGGCAACCTAGAGAATGGGAGAAGATATTTGCAAATGTCTTGTTAGATAAAGGGTTAATATCCAAAATCTATAAAGAACTTATCAAACCCAACCTCCAAGAAACAAATAATGCAATCAAGAAATGGGCAGAAGACATGAACAGACATTTCTCCAAAGAAGACGTATAAATGGCCAACAGACACATGAAAAAATGCTCCATATCACTTGTCAGGGAAATACAAACCAAAACTATGAGCTATCACCTCACACCAGTCCACCACACACACACACACACACACACACACACACACACACACACACACACACAATGGACTATTTTTTCATCAGAAAAAAATGAAATCTTGTCATTTGCAATGCCATGGATGGAACGAGAGAATATTATGCTAAGTGAAATAAGCCAGTCAGAGAAAGACAATTATATGATCTCACTCATATGTGGAATTTAAGAAACAAAACAGAGGATCATAGCAGAAGAGAGGGAAAAAAACATGACAAAATCAGAGAGGGAGACAAACCATAAGACACCCTTAAGCATAAGAAACAAACTGAGAGGGATCCCTGGGTGGTGCAGCGGTTTAGCGCCTGCCTTTGGCCCAGGGCGCGATCCTGGAGACCCGGGATCGAATCCCACGTCGGGCTCCCGGTGCATGGAGCCTGCTTCTCCCTCTGCCTGTGTGCCTCTTTCTCTCTCTGTGTGTGTGACTATCATAAATAAATGAAAATTAAAAAAAAAAAAAAAAACTGAGGACCACTGGAGGGGAGGGAGGTAGTAGGATGGGGTACCTAGGGGATGAACATTTAGGGAGGGCATGTGATGTAATGAGCACTGGGTATAAGACTGATGAATCATTGACCTCTACCTCTTAAACCAATTATACATTATATGTTAATTGAGCGTATTTTTTTTTGAGATTTTATTTATTCATGAGAGACACAGAGAAAGAGATGTGAAGACACAGGCAGAGGAAGAAGCAGGCTCTTCTGCAAGGAGCCCAATATGGGACTCAATCCCCAACCCCAGGATCATGTCCTGAGCCGAAGGCAGACACTCAACCACTGAGCCACCAGGTATCCCTGTTAATTGATTTTAAATAAAATTAAACAAAAGACTGTCTCTCCTTCTCCTTCTGCCTGTTCCCTAACCTCTCTCTCGTTCTCTTAAAAAAAAAAAAAAAGAAATGAAATGCCATTTTTCATTTATTAGATTGGCAAAGATCAAGATTTAAAAGTACAATATTGTTGGTGATGTAGGTGTGTAACCTGGTACATCTTGTTTGCAAAATGTTGCAGTATCTATTAAAATGTAAAAGCACATAGAACTTATATGTGACATTCTTAGGCATTTCCTGACCACCCTATCAAACATATCCCCCTATTATTGTCTCTGGTCCCTTATTTTCTTCATAGAATGCTGCAATTAATAGATATTTTTCTGTTTTTAAAGGTCTGTCTCCTCCGTAGAATATAAAATTCTGGGATCCCTGGGTGGTGCAGCGGTTTAGCGCCTGCCTTTGGCCCAGGGCGTGATCCTGGAGACCTGGGATCAAATCCCACGTCGGGCTCCCGGTGCATGGAGCCTGCTTCTCCCTCTGCCTGTGTCTTTGCCTCTCTCTCTCTCTCTGTGTGTGACTATAATAAATAAATATTTTAAAAAAATTTCTTTAGAATATAAAATTCTGTGATGGCAAGTATCAAACTTAACTTGCTCTCTGATTTATAACCAGTACCTGCCATAGTACCTAGCATATAAAAGGCACCTGTTAATAAATTTTCCTTTTGATCTGAGAACTCCACCTCGAGGTGGCCATTTTTAGATGATCCTGAGGATTCTTTTGGACCCAATAATTCTATTTCTAGATGAGGATGCTACAGATAATGCTGTCACATATCCACGAAGATTTTCAATTCAGTACTATGTAATTATAAAATATAGAAAACATTTTAAACATCCAATAAAATATGGTCCTTTCATTCAATAGAATGTTATAAAGTCAATAAAACGAATAAAGTACTGGGTGACGGGCACTGAGGGGGCACTTGATAGGATGAGCACTGGGTGTTATTCTATATGTTGGCAAATTGAACACCAATAAAAAATAAATTTATTTTTAAAAAAGGATAAAGTAGATTTATATGCATTGATTAAAAAATCTCCAAGAGGGCAGCCTGGGTGGCTCAGTGTTTAGCGCCGCCTTCACCCCAGGGCATGATCCTGGAGACCCAGGATTGAGTCCCACGTCGGGCTCCCTGCATGGAGCCTGCTTCTCCCTCTGCCTGCGTATCTGCCTCTCTCTCTGTGTGTGTGTCTCTCATGAATGAATAAATAAAAATCTTTAAAAAAATCTCCAAGATGTATTAAGTGAAAAAAAAAAAAGGTCTAAGCCCATGCTGTAATGTGGTATGGCTTGTTTCTAAAGACAGAAATACACATATGTATCACTGACTTATACCAGTGTTCCCCAACACTCTTTGGGGAAATTCTCAAGGTATGTGGTCCAGTGGCAATCAAGTCATCTAATAGGATGAAGGTGCCCTTCCACATCATGCTGCCCTGTGAAATTCTAGAACCCTACTTTTTCACCTTCAACTCTGTGGAGCTTAGTAGGGTCTTGAGTCCTGAAAAGGTGACCCCTTTTCAAATGAGATAGTTTGCTTAGTGATGAAATGAAGTCTTAGGATTCAGGCAGATGTCACTAGATGACAATGAACACTTTATCATAAACCAAGAGTGGAGCTCATTCTAAAGTCTTCTGTGACACTGGTGCTCTCAATGTTAATTTTGTTGTCCATGAAGTTCTTCCTGATCGGATCTTTTCCTGAAGTCCACCAACTGCATTCTTCTTTGTACCTTCTCATTATTTTCTTTCTCCTTTCAGTCTAAGGTGGCTTCTAATCTACTCTTTGGAAGACCCAAGCATCATGGACCTTTATCTTTTAGATCATGTTAATGGATAAACCCAATGTCCCCTTCAACCAGATGTTCCTTTTCTAATAGTCAAAACCAAGCATCAAGAAAATTTGGTCTTTCAGCACATGTACTGTTTTTTAAGAAATCAAACTTATAGTGGGTGCCTACACACCTTCCTAACATTACCCTGATTTTCATTCGGGTATCCACTTCTTCTCCAAGTAGCCTATAAATTAGCTATACCCACATCTCCAGGAGCAGGCCTATTTTCATGGCAATAGAACCTTTTTTGAGAGTGGACATGTGACCTAAGCTAATCCAATTAGGATCCATCTCAGGATTCTTGTTTGGAATGCCAAGACAGAAACATTCTTTAGCTCTTCAGAGTGGACCAAGAAGTACATAACCAAACTCAGGATGTTTGGCGATCATTTTGTTATTTAAAGGAAACCAGGCTAAGGAGGAAAATGACCCATGGAGAACAAAAAAGTCAAAGTCCCGTAAAACCACAGGAAACTCATTCTCCTGCAGTACTTTTCGGTTACATGAACCAATAAATCTCCCTTATTTTTTAACTCAGTTAACTGCAACCAGAAGTATACACTGAGTTGAATCCTTAGTTATTTCTGGGGTTCTTCTGTTCCTCCTAGGGGCAAATGAAGGGCTCCATGAGACCCTTCATGAGAGAGAAAAGTCAGGGCAACAGAGAAAATAACGTTTACGTTAATAGCTCCAACATTTATCCTGCAACATTCTTGTATATACACAAAACTTGTGAATAGATCTAAAATACATCAAAAACAGATTTCTTTGGGGAGAAGAGACAAGGACTAGGATGACTAGGACTAGGAAGACAGACCTTTTATTAACTCTCCAACTGTAGTACTTAAATATCTGCTAAACCATGTGCACATTTTAAGTCAAAAATAAAGAGGCCTCAGCAGCTTTTTTCTTGAAGGACTTTCTAATGTAGTAGGTATAGTAGCACCATAAAGTCTTTTCATACTATTTTGGTCATATAAAATTGTTGTTAAAAGTCCTGCTGAAAGATAAAAAGTCCTTACTTGTCATCTTTCCCTTTTGTCTTCCTGTACACCATCTCTCGGAAACTGGCTAGAATCTTATTCTCTCTCTTCCGCCTCTCTTCCTGGTTAAAGGATGCAAGCGCTCTCTTCTCATCAGCACTGTAGATCTGGTTCTCTTTACGCAGTCGCACAGCCTCCATCCTACGATGCCTGCTACCACTCATAACATAACCTGAGCATTCAAATGAAGCAATCTCTTCACTTGTCAGCCCAATTTCACCTCTTCGTGGGATTCGCTTTCCAGCTTTTACATACTCAGCCATTGCTGCACCTTCACCCGGGAGCAGAGCATGGCCATAGTTCAAAGGTTTCTCCTCTTGAGACATGTGTATTATGGGTGCTTCTGGACCTATCAGATCCATGGTACCTGCAATCTTTGACTGCTTAATCCAAATATCTTCCAGCAACTCCCCTTCTGAATCTTTAAAGCTTGAGTCACTGGATTCTTTTTTAGTCTTCTTCTTTTTCTTGTTTTTTCTTGCCCTGTGTTTCTTTTTCTTCTCCTTCTTCTTGGCTTTTTTGGCTCTCTTTTTATCATCATCGCTAGAATCCATGTCGGAGTCTGAATTACCATCACTATCATTAGAATATTTCCTGTGTTTCTTTTTGGACTTTTTCTTTCTCTTTTTCTTGCTTTTTGAACGACTGGCCTTTTTCCTCTTTCCCTCAGAGCTGGATTCTGAACTGGTGGTCTTCTGAGCCTTCGCCTGGTCATCCTCCACGGGGGTGTGCTCATCAGAATCCAGCTCAGGAAACTTCGGAGACAGCCCCCACACCTCAGGGGCGCCCAACTCCCCAATCCTTTCTCTCTCCTTCAGCCTCCTCTGACGATAGCTCTCCTCCTCCTTCTGGTACTCCTCCGCCCACTGCCGGTCCCTCGGGGAGTGGTGGTGATGGTAGTGGTACCCGCTGCCGTAATAGACGGAGGACGACGACAACGCATAGTCGCGGGGCCCCGGCGGTGGTTCTCGAAACTCAGAGCGGCCGAGCGGGTAAGGGGCGCCAACGCCCGACCCTCCCCACGGAGGTCTGAGGGCCTCGCGGCCGCAGGAATAAGAACGGACAAGGCCTCCCCACGGGGAGCGTCTGGCCTGCGCCAAAGGCGGGCTCCCCGACGAGCGGCGTCGCCACCTCCGAGAGCCCACAGCTTCCTTGGGGTAGCGGGACCGGGACACCGGGGCCATGAGTGACGTCTTCACCGGGTACCGAAGGGCCAACGCCAGTCAGTTCACACAGAGATTGTAGTACCAGCCCTTCCTGCCCACGCAGGCACGTCAGCAACGGTCCGCTTGTGACTTCCGCTTCCGGCGGGTTGGTAGGCGCGGGCGGAAGGCGCGCCCTGAAGGCTCCTCGGCGGCTGCGGGTGGGGGGAGGCGAGCGGCTCTTGTCTTAGGGTTTGGATCTGTGCCTTGAGCCCTCGGGAACACAGGAGGACTGTGCAGTGACACCCTCTATTCTTCCCACGTCTTCTACGCTGGTTGGCTATTCGCCTTCAACCATCTTGACCCCCTTCGCTCCTCCTTGGTCCCTTCCACCCTTCTTACCATTTCCCCTTGGTGGAGGTTCCCTACTTGCTTTGGTCCTTTCGTTGATCCCCTAGAAAGAACCTGTCCGTTTCTTCATGGTGGAAATACTTTTATTAATGAATTGCAAACCGCCCCCACCCCCCCCACCCCCAGCCCTTGTGCCTACTGGAAGCAAGAGCCAGAACTTCTTTTGGAATTGAAGTTTAAAGTCAGCCTCTGAGCCAAGTGAAGGCCAGAATCGTGATTTTAATTCTTAAAATCACACACTTTTCTACCCCTGAAACACAGGGAAACATCCGAGTTACTCAGTCTTGTAGATGTTTCCTAATCTGGTTAATTTTCACCAGAAATTTTGTGATTAGGAGCAACTTTCTGTACACACTTTTTTCACTGTCTGAAATGGCCAGTATTTCATGCAAGATCATCTTCTTTTGATCTTAAAATGTATGTAGGCAACACCATCATCTTAGTTCTCTATACTTAAGTTCACCTGTTCAGTTATTTGACAAACTCATAAAATGACAGGGAAGCTTAGTCAACGGGATCCCTGGGTGGCTCAGGGGTTTAGTGCCTGCCTTCCACCCAGGGTGAAATCCTGGAGTCCAGGGATCAAGTTCCATATCAGACTCCCTGCATGGAGTCTTCTCCCTCTGCCTGTGTCTCCGCCTCTCTGTGTGCCTCTTATGAATAAATAAATAAAATCTTTAAAAAAAAAAGGTAAGTCATAATTTAGAAATAATGCTTTCCTGATTTTAAATAGTATAGTAAAGTGGGGAAATTAAATTGAAGAGGATCAAATTAGATTTTTAGATGACATTTACCAGCAATATGAGATGCTCAGCATGGAAGTCAGCAACCTGCAAACCTCAAATTTGTTATCAACATCCCCATGGCCTATCATTTCCTGTGCAGATATGCTAGATATCTCCATGCAGCATGAAGACATTGACCTTGTCCCACTTCATCCCTGAGATGACTGCAGAGCTTAGAATATATCCAGGAAAGGGCTTCCAAGCTAGCTCTGACTCCTTCCCCCGGCCCTCTGCATGAAGTTCAGACACTGGGCTCCTACCCTGGAGTATTACAGTGGCTACAAGACCTCTGATCTTCACCCGTGGGCAAGCAGTTGAATATCCCGCTGTTTTTGCATCTTTGCAGTAGGCTCAAGACTGTGCATTCCAAATATTCTCACAAGGTCTTCTCTGAACTCACCAAAATCTCTCCCTGGGAAATGTGAAGCTGGAGGAGATTTTGAACTACTACTAACTCTGAGGATTAGAATTAGCACTCTGGCAGCAGCCACCAGGGCCGGGCAGGCTATATTTATTGTCTATAAATTTGTCTTTTGATCACTTTGCCCCACTTTTAATCTATGTCTTCCCAAACTGATAATGTTATAAACACTTAATTTTTTAATGAAAGAAAATAAATTATTATAGTATTTGATTAGAAATTTAATTTAAAAAACTATTTTTAAAGGTATATAATAATACATTTTTTTGTAATACAGGTCTTCTAATGGGAAAAATAAAAAAATTGAGGGGGGATGCCTGGGTGGCTCAGTGGTTGAGTGTCTGCCTTTGGCTCAGGGCGTGATCCTGGAGTCCCAGGACTGAATCCCAAATTGGGCTTCCTGCATGGAGCCTGCTTGTCCCTCTGCCTGTGTCTCTGCCTCTCTCTCTTTCTCTCTCTGTTTCTCATGAATGAATAAATAAAACTTTTTTAAAAAATTGAGGAATAGCATTTGCTTAATTAGGATTCTACCATTGTAAGGCAAATGCAGCCATAGATAATATGTAAGTAAATGAATGTGTTCTAATAAAACTATTTATAGACATTGAAATGTGAAAGTCTGTAATTTTCATGTCACAAACTTTTATTATTCTGATTTTTCAACAATTAAAAAATATAAAATAGTTTCTTGTTCTTGCCACACAAAAACAGACACTGGGCCACTTTTGGTCTGTAGTTTGTTGACCCTGACTTAGTAGAGAAAGCAGTGGTATAAAAAATATGATGAGGGAACCCTGGGTGGCGCAGCGGTTTAGCACCTGCCTTTGGCCCAGGGTGCGATCCTGGAGACCTGGGATCGAGTCCCACGTCGGGCTCCTGGTGCATGGAGCCTGCTTATGTCTCTGCCTCTCTCTCTCTGTGTGTGTGACTATCATAAATAAATAAAAAAAATTAAAAAAAATATGATGATAAAATAAAAAATAAATGCCTACCATACCTTTTTCAGGGGAGAGGCTTATTTTCTTAATTTTATTTATAGGTGAGCAAATATTCATTCAGATAGAGCACAAAAATGTATTTGAAGATCTGTAAGAAAAATGGTAGTTTTGGGGGCACCTGGGTGGCTCAGTTGGTTAGGTGGCTGACTCTTGATTTCTGCTCAGGTAGTGATCTCAGAGTCCTGGGATCAAAACCTGCATGGCGGGGGGGGGGGGGTAGTCCATGCTCAGCAGGGAGTCTGCTTGAGGATTCTCTCTGTTCCTCTGCCCCTACCTCTACTTGTGCACACACACACACACACACACACTCACTCTCTCTCTCTCTCTCTCTCAAATAAATATATAAATAAATCTTGAAAAAGAAAAAATAGGTAGTTTTTGAAATAGCAATACATTCTAATCATTAAGAAAAGCACCAGATGTTGAAAGCTCAGCTAAAATGAAATTGCTCTCACAGGTATTATTTTACTATCTTTCTCAAAATTGTTTTCCATAAATTTCCCCAAAATTTTTGTTTTAAAAGATTTCAAAACTACAGAAAAGTTAAACACTTTTATGTTTAACTTGTGTGTCCTTTACCTAGATTCACTAATTGTCAAGATTGTATTTCTTACTCGATTGAAGGAAAATTAGAAATTATGAATATTACTGAATACTTTAGTAATCAACATCTAAGGAAAGGGACATTCTCCTTCGCAACCATAATGCCATCTTTACTCTTAAGAACCTTAATAAGTGGCTGAGCAGTTTGGCATGTCCCTTTGGCCCAGGGCATGATCCTGGAGTCCCGGGATTGAGTCCCGCGTTGGGCTCATGGAGCCTGCTTCTCCCTCTGCCTGTGTCTCTGCCTCTCTCTCTCAGTCTGTGTCTCTCATGAATAAATAAAATATTTTTAAAAAAATAACTTTAATATTATTATTAAATATTAGGTGGTGTTATCTAACATGCAGGATATGTTCAAAATTATTCAATTGTTCCAATAATGTCCTTAAAATGGGATTAAAAATCCAATCAAGTTTCTTGCATTTGATTGTGATTACTCTCTAGTCTGTTGAATGTAGAATGGTTTCTCTGCCTACACTCCCACCTCCACTTTTTAAAAATTATTTGACACAGTTTTGCAGGGTCTGGGGTGATGTTTTGTAAAATGTCTGGCAGGTTGAATTTATCTGATAATTTTCTCCTGATTAGATTTAGGGTAATTCTGTTTGGCAAGACCACACAGGTCTTCTTGTGGTACCTCCTCAGGAAGCACAGAACATTAGTTTGTTACAATCTATATTTATTACTAAGAAATTCCTAACAAGCCAGTTCTATAGAGCTCTGAGGACAAGCTGGAATTAAACATTCCTCCAAATTACTTCATATTTGCTGTCTTCACAATATTTAGTGATTTTTATCCACCAAGCAACAACAAAGGCACTCACTAATGAGGCTTACACCACCTGATAGTGCCCTCCTGCTGCTCACCTACCGTCCTGCATACAGTGCTCTGATTAACACTTTACACAGTATTTCTACAAGGCTTAGCTCACTGGATATGCCCATGGTTGCCTAAATATGTGTTGGGAAGAGGAAACAAATACTTGTATTATGACTACAACCTATGTTTCTTACCGCCACCCCCTAATAAAAGCAGATACAATGGGACTAAATTAAAATGTTGATCCTTGTGTAACATGGGTTTGAACTGTAGGAGTCCACCCATGTGCCACTTTTTTTATTTTTAAGAGTTGACAGCTTTTGCTGTCAAGCAAAAGCCTCAAGGCATTTATTGACAACTGCATAACCCAGTCTCCATGGGTCGCCTGCTGCCCTCTGAGTACCTTGGCAGCCCCCAGAGCCCCGGGATGGGGCAGGACAGCAAGTCTCTGCGTGTACTCACCAGGTGGTCCTGCCCAGGCTGGGGACTAGCAAACAGAGGCTGGGCTGAGGCAGAGGACTTGTTTAGACCGCAGGGACCGCGCTGGGCCAGGATCCCAGGCCCAGCCCGTAGCCTTGGGGCGGCAGAGGAGCCCAAGCCCAGGCGCCCCCTCGGGTTAGTCATGGACTCCTCCCCAAGTGGGCGTCCAACCCCGCAGCCTTCCGAGGTGGCTCTCGCACAGTGGCTACAACTGTCCCAGTGGCGCGGCGGTGCACCTGCTGGCCAGTGCAATGGCTGCGGCGCCCAAGCCTCCAGGCGAGGGAAGGCCACCCAAGAAGAGCAATGACCACACTTTGGAGCACCTATACATGAAGGTTTTATGTTGATTTGTCTGTTTTTACAATAAATGTACATGCGGTATTGTAAATGTGTTTTCTCTTCCTTATGATTTTGTGAAGGCTGGACTGCGCCTGGGCCAGTGCACCTAACGGCCCCGATGTTGAAGGGGCAACCCTACAGCTTAAACACGCAGTTTTTAGGGAAAAGACTGGTAATGGAAGTTAGGAATAGAGTGTGAAGACACATGAGGGAGACTCCTAGCAATGCCATTTACTCACCACTTCAAGAGTCAGGGGAGATAAATATAAAAATGCTTAGTGGGGGCAGCCCAGGGGGCGCAGCTGTTTAGCGCCGCCTGCAGCCCGGGGCTTGATCATGGGGACCCTGGATCGAGTCCCACGTCTGGTTCCCTGGTGTGTGTGTCTCTATGAATAAATAAATAAAATCTTTAAAATAAATAAATAAAAATGCTTAATGGCCTCTAGCGCTGGGTAGCCTGGGTGGCTCCGCGGTTTAGCGCCCCCTTTAGCCCAGGGCGTGATTCTGGAGACCCGGGATAGAGTCCCACGTCCGGCTTCCTGCATGGAGCCTGCTTCTCCCTCTGCCTGTGTCTCTGCTTCTCTCTCTGTGTGGGTCTCATTAATAAGTAAACAAAATCTTTTTTTAAAATGGCCTCTAGCTCTGTATCAATACAGAGCCAGGATGAGGGTGAGATAGGCACTGAGGGCCCAAATTTAAGGATGCATCCACACTCTTTAAATTCTGTGACCTAAGTGCCTCACTCTCCTCACCCTACTCCCAGTTCTATAAACATTAGATGTAGACAAAGGAGCATCTCATTTTTCTTCATGAAACATATAGAAGAAATTCTTTGGAATTCTCTATGGTCTTATACAGAGGATACAGAATTAGGAAAAATGCTGTATAATTTTGGAACTATAGGGGGACCCCTGGGTGGCACAGCGGTTTGGCGCCTGCCTTTGGCCCAGGGCGCGATCCTGGAGACCCAGGATCGAATCCCACATCAGGCTCCCGGTGCATGGAGCCTGCTTCTCCCTCTGCCTATGTCTCTGCCTCTCTCTCTCTCGCTGTGTGCCTACCCTAAAAAAAAAAATTTTAATTTTGGAACTATATACAGTTCATGTTGTAACAGTTTGGTGAGAATCCATATAGTTGATTCTCTTAATACATAGGATGACAAAATACTTAAGATATGGGCATTTTTAAGGTTTCTGTGCAGATTGGAGAATTGTTTCTTCTTAATTGTTCTGAAGATTTCTATATATTGATGCCTAGAAGGGTCAGATCTGCCTCTAACACTTATAGCAACATCTCAACTGTTACTTAGACAGTTAATTTTATCTTAATCTTACCATTAAGGTGTGTCAGGATTAAGTTTTTATATCTTTAAGCAATAATCAAGAAGAAACATACCATTTGAGGGACTTTTAGAGACCTCAGAGTTAAATCAAAGATAACCTACTTATAGTTTTCAACATAATGAATATAATGGGAAAATAGAACATATGTAAATGGGGAAAAATACAGAAACAAAGAATGAGAAGCTATGGGGAAAAGTAGAGAAATGTATATCCATAATCTATTTAAGGATTAAGCACCAACATTGAACAATTTGCTCTCTTGCTGTCTTAATTATGGGAGGAAACAGGGTTTCTAGAAACGTTGATTCTCCACTGCCTCAGTGATACGGTAGCCCATTCCCTTGCCAACTTCTTAAAGGGAGTAGGGATCATAGGACTAGAGGTAAAATTTCAGGAATTCCTAAACTGTTTGGAGACATAATAACCCCTTCTTGCCAATTTCCTGCCCAAGAAGATCTACAATGTCCTAAGAGTAATTAAGAACATTTAGACTCAAAAGGTCATCACTATGGGAATATGAGTACACTGAGGACCCACAGTGTCCCTCTTTTTTTTTCTTTTTGAAAGGGTCTGAGAACTAAATAAAGTCAATAACCACTGCTCTTGGGGTGGTGGAATGACAAGATGGAAAGGAAGAGACAACAGGATTGGTGGAGTCTATTCAGAATCACTTTCTCCCTCCCTCCCTTCTTCTCTGTCTCACACACACACACACACACACACACATACTCCCACATCAATCTTTCACTTACTCTCCCTGCTCAGCCCACTCTCTCTCCTTCTGCACAGTCACCAAGTTGTTCCATATTCTGGATGATGTTCTCACACTCAAACCAGTTGTTGGTCATCCTGCCCTTGAACAGTTCACAAGATGATATCCAATGCAGCAGAGCTCAGAGCTTCATGAGTACTTCCAAGGTATAGAAATAACTGTTCAAGATAAAGGAATTAATATCAGATGAACTTAGGTGAAAACTGTAGCCCAGAGAGTATCCAAAGCTCATGTAGGAAGAAGTTAACCCAGAACTCAACCCAAAATTCGGGAAATACTAGATATCTTCTATATTCTATTTACCTTTAGGAACCTTTTTCTTGGTTCACTTACTCATAAATAAAATGCAAGCATCTAGGACAGTGTCTCCAGGTCGTCTCTACCTCCTTGGGCAAGGTGAGAAAATGGAGAAAAAGGAGTATACTAGGCTTCTCTCTAAGGTCACATCAAAGGCTGGTTTTCATCATGTTTCATGTTGTAGCCTTCACAGTGGAAGTACAGATCCAAGCACTTGTTGTCATGTATGTCTCTCCAGTGTTCTCAAATTCCATTTTCTACTCCCCTGAATCTGCTTCCTCAGGTATGACTGAGATTCCAATCTTATTCAGGGGACTCTACATTCCCCAAACCAGGAGAGTCTTCCTTGTTACCATCACTACAGTGACTGAAGAATGGTATAAATGAGGGGTGTTATTCATGAATTCATGAGAAACCATAGTGGGTAAAAGATTCACTGGATAACTGAAGTTCTGAACAACGAAGCTTCTAGTACTAACATTGCTACCAGTTAGATGTGGAACTTGAGAAGCCCTGAAATTTCTCTGTGCTCAGTGGAGAAGTGAGTCTTATAGCTTCTAGCGGTCTTTAAAAGCTGATCGTATTGGGGAACCTGGCTGGCTCTTGGCCTCGGGGCTAGGAGTTTAATCCCCATGTTGGGTGTAGAGATTACTTTAAAAAAAAACTTTAAAAAAGTTGATCATATTTTTAAAAGGCCATATAGCCATACTAACATGCATTCGTTTTCTCTGGCTGCAAGGTAACTGCTCCTCAACAGGTAAAAGCAGTGCAGGAGTTAAAATATGTCTACAGTGAATAGTGACCTACTATACCTATATATCTATATATCTTGGGAGGATGAGAATTATTTTTTAAGGATTTTATCTATTTATTTGAGAGAGAGCACAGCAGGGGGGCAGAGGGAGAGTAAGAAGCAGACTCCCCTCTGAGCAGGGAGCCCCATGAAGTGGGACTCAATCCCAAGATCCTGAGATCATGACTTGAGCCAAAGCAGAGGCTTAACCAACTGAGCCACCCACGCACCCTGGGAATGGAAAGTCTTAAAAAAATAGTTATGCATGCAAAGCATTATCACCATAATACTGAAAGGGAATATATGAGTCGAAGGAAAATTTATAAGTAATGCTCCAGATCATGAGATATATTTGTATGCATAACCAGAGTCATAGCCCCAAGAACTAACAAGACCAAAAGGGGAATCAACAAGACTGGTGGATGTATTTTCTCAGAGTTTTGGGGCCTGGACTTTGATTTTATTCTACTAGCAAACTAATTAACTTAGCCTGTCATTGTTTCAAGAAATTCAGCATGAAATATGAGTTTCCTGTGTCAGAAAACTTGAATGGGGTCTTTAGGAAGAGATGGTAGTAATGGATCAGTGTTGGTTTTCTGGGGCCATAGCTCCCTCCCCCATGCCTATGAACAACCTCCTCACTCCACCTGGGCTCCAAACTCAATCCAAGCTGGGCTGCTGCCTCCTCTACCACTTCCTCTGGCACCACCTAAAGATTTTTGGACTGAATAATTCAAGAAAGAGGGGAGGACTTTGTTTAATTAAAAAGCAAATTTCTATGGAAAATTTCAAATATTGTATAAGCATAAAAAGTATATTACAGTGAATCCCAATGCCTCTTCCCAACTTCAGCAGTCATTGTGGTACCTTTCTTTGTGTGTTTTCTTTAGTTTTGAGTATTTTATTTATTTATTTATTTAAGTAGGCTCCATGCCCAGTGTGGAGCCCAACACTGGGCACAAACTCACAACCCTGAGATCAAGATCTGAGCTGATAGGCAGCTCAGGTGGCTCAGTGGTTTAGCGCTGCCTTCAGCCCAAGGCCTGATCCTGGAGACCAGGGATCAAGTCCCATGTCGGGCTCCCGGTGCATGGAGCCTGCTTCTCCCTCTGCCTGTGTCTTTGCCTCTCTGTCTCTCTCTCTCTCTCTGTCTCTCATGAATAAATAAATAAAATATTTAAAAAAAAGATCTGAGGTCAAGAGTCTGAGGCTCAATTGAGCTGCCCAGATGCCCCTAGTTCTGAGTATTCAAAAGCAAATCTAGACAGTATATCAGTTCACCTATAAGTACTTCAGTATAAATTTCTAATAAATGACAGTTTTTTCCTTAACATAACCAAAGTATCATTAGGACAACTAAATTGATAGTAACTCCTTAATATCATTGCATTTTAGTTTTCACAGCTGTCCCAAAAATGTGTTTTACAGCTGTTTTCTTCTGATCAGGTACCAAATAATGTTTACCATTGCATTTGGCTGATATATCTATTCAGTTTCTTTTAATCATAGACATTTCCTACTTTTTCCTCTACCTTTTCAAGAAATACCATTTATTTGTTGAGGATCGAGGTTCTTTTGTCCTATTGAATATCCCACATTCTGAATTTTATTTATTGCTTCTTTTAAGTATCATTTAACTAATTAACTCTCAAATGTACCTGCATATCACAATCATCTAGGAAAATTCTATAGTAATGCACACCTGAGTTCCATTCTTCCACATTCTGATTTAATTGGTCTTGTTTACAGCCAAGATATCAGGATGTTTTAAAGCTCCTCAATAATTCTAATGTGCCACACAGTGTGAAAACTGCTAACTTGCTTCTGAATCCCACCCCATATGCAACTATTAGTAACTAGAAAGTTAATTAGATTCAGGTTCACTTATTTTGCCAACAATACTTCATAGTAGTGCCTTGCACCTCTTGTGGCACCTTATCAAAAGGAAAATATTTTCTAGTGGTTTTCATTTGTAACAACCTTTGGGATCTCTCATTTTCTTCAATTCTATCCCCTCTTTGCTATCCATTGAACTGCGGAGGGGTAGGCTGAGGAATAAAAACTTAAAAAGGTACCAGCATGGTATTTTTCCACTTAATAAACTTCTACCAAACTTGCATTCCATTGAGTAGAAAGGGGACTTACTGACATCAGTCCAGCAAAATAACTGCTGTCACGTCTGGCTTAAATCTAGTCACTTCTGGCTCAAAGAAATGTCAGGTTTTCCTTCCATTTTAGTGTAGGCCATTATTCTAAGAACTTTACACACACACACACACACACAAAAAAAAAAAAAAAAAAAAAAAAAAAACAAAAAACCTCACTACTGCTCACAACAAACCTATCTACTATTAGTATCCCCGAGTTATAGATTGGGAAAGTCAGGCAGAAAGACGTTAAGTGGAAAATCGAGGTCACCCAGCTACTAAGTGGTAAATAAACCAGGATTTTTTTAAAAAAAGATTTTATTTATTTATTCATGAGAGACACACACAGAGAAAGAGAGGCAGAGACACAGTCAGAGGGAGAAGCGGACTCCATGCAGGGAGCCCAATGTGGGACTGGATCCCGGGTCTCCAGGACCACGCCCTGAGCCAAAGGCAGGCGCTAAACCGCTGAGCCACCCAGGGATCCTCTAAATCAGGATTTTGGCTTTAGAGTCTGTGGATCTACTCACTGAGCTAGACTGTGAATGGGAACTGGGAAGAAGCAAGAAGAAAGAGAGGAGAGAAGAGGATCCGGAAGTCAGGGATACCAGAATTCCCAGAAGTACAGAGCAGCATGAACCTGGCTGCTGAGAGGTGGCCCTAGAAAACGGAAAGTGGTAAGCTGTGGGGGAGAGGGGTGGTCTCTAGTTGATTTAGTTGGAGGGATGAGAACGCCTTGTTGGCGGTTTGCTGCCTACAATGTGGTAAGGATGAAGGGAAGAGGACTAAAACCAAAGTTAGGGAAGTCTTCCTTCCAAGCCATTTGTCGTAAAAGGGAAGGAAGGAGAGTGACAGCTAGAGGCGGGCAAGGTCCAAGGGCAGCCACTGCTCTCTCCCAAGCAAGCGCCTGGTGACAGTTCTGGCGTGCTCGGCCAGCCCTCGTGCCAGAGCTCTAAGGATGCCGGGGAAGCCCGTCTTCTGAACGTTAGCGGCCGTTGCCGGCCAACTCCTCGGCCCAGCTTACATCAGAGCCGGGGGGTCGGAAGGTGAGGTCTTATTTCCTGTGCATGCCAGCCGCCCCTTAGTCCCTCTTGCCCCGGGTGCGCCCTAGTCCTGCGACGGGCCTGACAGCGGAAGGGTTAACTCGGCGCTGCCGCCGAGAGTCGCGTCCTAGAGAGCCTTGGAAGGCGAGAGTCCCCGGCTTCCGGTCCCCGGCTTCCGGTCCCCGGCTTCCGGTCCCCGGCTTCGGCGCGCGCCTGGGGAGGGGACGGCTACCGGTTGAAGTCAGAGGCTGGGACACCGGCTGCGCGCCTGGGTGCGGATCGGGTCGCGTGCGGAGGACGCAGGGGACGCCGGGGTGCGGCGGCCGGGAAGGGGGGCGAGGCCCGGGGATGGCCAGAGAGTCGAAGTGCAGCGCCGCCTTGGACGCCCACACTGCAGAGGAGCGGCCAGGGCTCCTGACCGGCGTTCGGACGGTGAAGGTGGAGGAGGAGGACGGCTCGTACCCGGCCGCCGCGGCGGGCGCGCCCTGCAGCCCTGCCCCCGGCACCGAACGCTCCCGCCGGCGCTTCCGGAGCTTCCGCTACCCCGAAGCCGAGGGGCCCCGCGAGGCCCTCACCCGGCTCCGGGAGCTGTGCCGACGCTGGCTGCGCCCCGAGACCCACAGCAAGGAGCAGATCCTGGAGCTGCTGGTGCTGGAGCAGTTCCTGACCATCCTGCCCGAGGAGCTCCAGGCCTGGGTGCGGGAGCAGCACCCCGAGAGCGGGGACGAGGTGGTGGTGCTCCTGGAGTATCTGCAGAGGCAGCTGGACGAGCGGGGGCCGCAGGTAGAGGCAAAAGGCTGAGTATCTGAGAGCCGTGCTCTGTTTCTTCCTGAAGTCTCAAGATCGGAGCGAGGGCCGTTTCTGTCAGATTGAGAAGGTCTCGGGCTCTTTTTGTATGGTGAACCTCTTTGCCATTCGGGAAGAGTCCACGGACCCCGCCTCATGCTAGTATTTTTAAGAACATAAGGGATTACAAAAGTACTCGAATATATTGGAATACAGGTAACAGCCTGAAACCAATTAGTGATAAAATTATATATGTGCTTTTTTAAAGTTAATGCACCAAAGAGTAAGACGTAGCGGCCCGCCCATAACCGGTACAGTTTCACAGGTGCTGAATGACCTTGACAGGGTCTGCCTGGCTGTGCCTGCTTAGGCTGATAACATTTTGGTTTGTTGCTGCCATTCATAATCGAAAGAATTACTGAATTTTGCTTAGACACTAGTAAAAGTAGAAATACGTTTCATTTCTACATTCATAGAACACTTGGAAGGGAGTGGATGAACCACAGGTTAGGAACCTCTGGGTTCATTTTTTACTGCATCTTCCTGCTTCTTGTAGACCATTTTCTATGTGCATTATCCTGTATTTTTGTGTGATCCTTTCGCGGGACACATACCAGATAACTGGTGACCAGGAGACCAAGCTTCTTCAATTGCACTATTGTTCTCGAGCCCTATATCAGTGAAAAGTCATTTCAAGTCCCTTTCAGGTTTTGCATCTTGTACAAAGGACGTGGAAATTCTAAGCTGCACATAAGCTAATGATAATGAAAGTGACTTCAGAACTAATTACAAGTGTCCGGAAAGGAACTTGCATTTAATAAGGACAGACCATATACCAGGCTCTGTGTTAGGTGATTTCACATACTGTCATCTAAGTTGCCGGTCCTTCAGGCCTTGTGAACTAGAAATTATTGTCTTCACTTTTCAGTGAAAAAAAAAAAAGAAATTCAAGTAGTCGGAAACTTAACACTAATTTCCAAAGAGCACAATGTGTATAACGAGGGAGCACCCAGTAGTGGTTAAGAGCTTGGGCTCTGGGGTCCTGCCTGTGCCCCCATCCTAGCACCTTCACGTATTAGCGGGGTGACCTTGGGCTACCTGTTTCAACTCCGGGCCTCTACAGGGTTTTATCTCTAAAACTACAGATAAGACTAGTACCTAGCTCATAGAGTTGTTGTTTTCTGCATTAAGAGAATTAATCTTCATAAAGCTCTTAGAAATAGTGCCTGGAAATAGAAGGTACTAGCAAGCACATAGAAAGCATAATAGAAGTTTTTATAAATAAAAAGTGAATGCCTTCCAGATCCCAGGTGGTGTTGAGGGGCAACTACTCTGTTGTAAGGTGGCAGCGTTGACACCAGCTCAGAGGCCACGGAATACCCAGTTGCAGCCAATGAAGGCTTTGCTCAAGCATGAATCTCTGGGATCCCAGGCCTCACCAGACAGAGGTGAGTGTTATCTTCTGGGGACTATGAATTCTAGACTTCACCCAACTTCATTTAAAAGCCAGACCTGTTGGCATGCCTGGGTGGCTCAGAGGTTGGCATTTGCCTTTGGCTCAGGGCATGATCCCGGTTCAGGGATCGAGTCCCACATCAGGCTCCCTACAGGGAGTCTGCTTGTCCCTCCTGTCTGTGTCTCTGTCCCTTTCTCTGTGTCTCTCAGGAATAAAAAAATAAAATCTTAAAAAAAAATAGCCAGACCTGTTGACAAGTTCTTTATATGCCCATCAGAGACCTACTTTACTTTGAGACTGAGATGACAGGGAAAGTTTGGTAAGTAAACAAGGCTTCATTAAATTGGTGACTGGAATGACTCGATTAACACTGGTGTTTGGGAAGAATTGACTTCTTAATATCACAGTGATCTCCATTCATTGAACGTGAATTTATGGAGATGACCTATGTGGTAGCTAGTGTTCTGGCCCTAGGGTTACAGTTGTCAGTAGACAGATTTATTGCTGCACTGGAGCTTACACTCTAATAGGAAAGATGGCAAATAAAGTAATGATAATTTTAGTTATTGGTAAGTGCTATGAAGACCATAAGGCAAGAAATGTAAAGCCAGCCATAATACCCCAGACAGTGTAGGACCCTGCAAGTCAAAGAGTATAAGTCTCCTATATCCTTGGTGTGTAACTAGGACAGGGTGAAATCACTCCATGGGAAATCACTGTACACATTTGGGCCTGTTCCCAAGACACACAGCCCTGGGACACACCAGCCAACAGGCAGTCTTTATTTTTCCACAGAGGTTCTGACCTAAACTAATTGGTTTTCTGCCCCTTGCAAAGTTCAGCTCTTCCAGGAAAACTGGAAGTTACCCACCTCCTTATATAAGACTTCATTTTCTTCTTTCTGGGCCTAGCCTCATCTGACTCTTCTTAGTTTTTTAAAACTAAAGCAGAAACACACTAAGAGCTACTAAAGAGTTATTTTAAATCAAGAATCTTCTTATCCGTTCTCTCAGCGAAATTCAAGACTAAAGATCTTCAAATGGAAAGCTTTGTTGTCTTTCTGTGTTGCTTTCCTGTCACCGTCCCTCCCTCCCCACTCCCGTCCCTCCCTCCCCACTCCCGAGGACCCTGCCTGCTGAGGTTGCAGGTTGCATATCTGCAGGGGCTCATCACGCCTCTTCAGGCCCTAGTATGGGAGCCCGTAGGGACCAGGCATTCAGGAAAGGAGCGCATTCTGTAGGAGCCTGCTGACAGGAATTTACGGGCCCCGTTTTTGCACTTGGAATCTACAGGTCAGGGAGGCTGGGTACCAGGGTCCATCTCATCCAGAGTGTCTTTCCTTCTTAGTTCTCCAGGTTCCTGGGCTTGGCCCAGGAGGGCGTTGCAGAGGAGACACAGTGGTGGCTGCCAGGCTGCCCCCAGAGCCCCAGGTGAGCTGGAGCCCCCTCCCTAGCAGCCCTCCTGCCCGTGGGATTCCTGGTAGGTCCCTTTCTCCCCACTCCTCCTCCCTCATCCTCTGTCCCTGTGGACTTGGAGTTTTTTCATCTATCCCAAGGCTGTTCACTGTCCTCTGCCTTTATTTTGGTGCCCACTTACAAGAATTTTCCTGTTTTACTCCTAGAGCAGGGTGCTATGTGATTCCCCAGTCTTACCCCATCTGTTTGGTCAGCTCCCATTATCTGTGGGATTTTCTTCTTCCACTGGGCAATTTAGCAAATACAAACAATGTTTTGTTGTGATGGCGATTTAGCTTTGTTTTTTAAAGATTCATCAATTGTGCTGTTAGAGCTATAAACACAGGACTTCTGCCCTCTAGGGACTGAAACTTGAAGGATTAGATGAGGCATGTTCTTTTAGGCTAAGCTAGAATACTAAAATCTGAATGCTCTTTCCTGGACTTTAATACCTTACCCGGTCTTTCACGTCCTCTTCAGCATTTGAGGCCCTATAATGTTTTCCCTGGTTTTCTTCACTTCAGACTGAGATCTCCTTGTATTTTAAAAAATCGCTACTATAAATAAGCCCCCTGCTACCACTCTGCCAAAGCACAGCACAAATATTTTGAAAGCTTTGTGTATGCTTCCCCTCCTTTCACTGTCCTGGTCCTTGTGTTCCAAACCCTTCTACATTCTGAACTATTTAGATCCAAATACGAAAATATTTTTCCTAATGTGTGTGATATTTCTTTTCTTAATGGTTACATATATGTGTATATATTTACAAAGACGTTCTGAGACTGGGTGAAGGAGGCATAGTGAGCCACACTTGATCTTTTTAAAGAGAGCCCCTTTAGAAGGGATGTTCACTGCCTGTGCCCAGCTGTGGGTGTGACTTTGGAGAAGAAGAACTAGGTGGGATCATGTCCTGTTTCAGGGCTTGCTGAAAACTGAAGATATGGCCCTGGCTTTCTCCTCTGTGTGGACACAGCTGGATTCATCTCGAAGCAGCTTCCACAGAGATGAGAGGCAGGAGAACTGTGGCGGCCCGACTCCCCTGGGTAAGACTGTTGGGGGCTGGTTTCCTAGGGCTTCTTGGCATCCTTTGTCGGTTCAAACCTTCTGGACTGTGAGAAGCTGTTGGAACTGTGTTTGCATTCAGAGCCACCATTTCTGAACCCCAGCTGCTAAGCACATGTGTGACTGGCTCTTTCACCCTCACCCTCGTGACCTTGCTTCTCATGTGCTGCCGGTGTTCTGGTTAAGTGGGATGCAGCAGATGCAACTCCCAGCACGGGCCCGGCTCACAGGAGGTGTACGGGGAGTGTTCACCCCTCCCTGCTGCTGGCCTCAACAGAGGCCAGCTAGGTCCTCCTCAGGAAATGGGCCCTGGGACCACAGAGCGTGAAAGCAACAGGTGACTTGGAACCGACGGCAGAACTGACTTGGAGATCGGGGCACAGGACACACAGGGTGACAGCCTACCTCGTCTGAGCTGCCATAGCTCCATGACAGTTTGGCAGGAGCTCCAGCTCAGATCTTTCCTCACCCAAGCCAGTTCTGCTGGAGACCTGCCCTTGTCTGGGAGCAGAATCCCTGCTGGTATTCCTTGTGAGGGATCAGTGTCTAAGTTCCTGCTTGCGCCACTTCTTACAGAAACGTCTCACAAGTTGGACGTCTCACAAGCTACCCTTGCAGGCTCACTGCTGTCTTCTGCCCCGCCCTCCGAGCATCAGCCCCAGTGCAGGGTCTGCCTTTGTCCTTGGGACTGAGAGCCTCTGCATGTGTCCCCAGCGCCCAGTCCTCCCCACCTTCCTCCACTCCCGGGGTGAACCCTGCTTCTGACAGCCCCATGCCTATGCTCAGGTCTCCTTCCTCCCCAGCACCTGTCGTCCTCATCCCAGCACCTGGAAGTCTGTGGCAGGGCATAACTGAATTGTCTGGCCACTTGTTATTTCAGGTGGGGACACACAGGCTGAGATCACGGACCTGCCCCTAGGGGAGGAACATCCAGGACAAGAGCCTGGGGAAATACCCTGCCACCTGGGTGAAGAAGTCTCCCGCATTCCTGCCTGTGCAGAAGCTGGTGAACAGGAGGGCCGGTTACCAAGAAAGCAGAAAAATGCCACAGGAAATAGGCGGCACTATTGTCATGAATGTGGAAAGAGTTTTGCTCAGAGTTCAGGCCTGACTAAACATAGGAGAATCCATACTGGGGAGAAACCCTACGAATGTGAAGACTGTGGCAAGACCTTCATTGGGAGCTCTGCCCTTGTCATCCATCAGAGGGTCCACACTGGGGAGAAACCGTATGAGTGTGAGGAATGTGGCAAGGTCTTTAGTCACAGCTCAAACCTTATCAAACACCAGAGAACCCACACTGGGGAAAAGCCCTATGAGTGTGAGGACTGTGGCAAGACGTTCAGCCAGAGCTGCAGCCTCCTTGAACATCACAAAATCCACACGGGGGAGAAGCCATACCAGTGTAGCCTGTGTGGCAAGGCTTTTAGGCGGAACTCACACCTCCTGAGACACCGGAGGATCCATGCTGACAAAAACATGCAGGATCCTGAGCGTGGAGAGACCTGGGAGTATCAGGGGAGAGGGGAAGGCCAGTGGGAAAATAACGAGGCTCCTGTGTCTTATAAGTGTACCGAGTGTGAGAGAAGTTTCACTCAGAATAGAAGCCTTCTCGAACACCACAAAATCCACACTGGTGAGAAACCCTTTCAGTGTGACACGTGTGGAAAAGGCTTCACACGAACTTCCTACCTTGTTCAACATCAGAGAAGCCACGTTGGGAAAAAAGTTCCATCACAGTGACCCACGTCGTACATGTGAGCTGGTGCTCATTGCTCATTGGCCTGAAGCCACTGGGAACCCTTTCTGACCACAGAAACTGGGCTGGGACTTTGTTTACCACTTCCCATCATCTTATGTCAGAAGACAGAGTCTGGCTGAGATGTATTGTCTTCTGCATTCTAGAAGGTGGGTGGGGAGCAGCTTGTTTGATAGGAGGCTACGGGAGAGTTGTCTGGAACAGGTAGGACCTGAAATGTTTATTCTTACCTACTGGACTGAAATGGGCTTTCAGACTGGCTAACCACCTCCAGCTGGCACCTTATGATGTCTCCTGGGCAGAAGGCTCTGTTGGGAGCTGCTGCTCTCACCGTTTTGCTTATAAAGAATCCTCCATCAGTCGGTCAGATCCATGACATCTTCTACTCCCCATTGTGCCTTGAACACAGGTGCTCATAAAAATACATTAAATATACCAGTGAGGTGACCTCCACAGCTCTCCAAATGCAATGTGCTTTCAGATTTCTGAGGCCTTTCTAACTAAGGCCACTTGGTCTGTGTCTAATTCTCTGAGTTTCTAGATTTTGGGTCAGTTGTGTATTTATTGCTATGTACATAGGATTGTCAGAGTTGAAGTGGGGGAAATCCATATTTCTTCACCACCATAGTACTTGTAGAAGAATGCTGTAAGCAGCTGATCATTCAGACATGGTGAGACTGCTCCATTCATAGAACTCCATTTTTCAATGTTAATTACGTTTGCTCACATTAATTTTGCTACTTTTCAGGGGGAAACCTTTCACATTCAGGTAAATAAAAAGTGAATCAAGTTAGATCAAAGTGATTATGGATTTTGATAAAAATTCTGTGATGTTGAACAGCTTGTTTCTCACCTTTTAGTTATCTTGGGCCTAACAGATTGCTAAGACCCTATTTGTATCCCTTTTTCCCAACTTAGAGCCAACTTGAATCACAGCTTATGCTAGCTAAACAAGTTTCCTCCAGGTCAGAGGATTCACACTAGATGTGTATAGCAAGTTTCATATTTTCGGAACTGCTCTCTTGGTTTGGGATAGGAAGATTGGGTCAGAGGCAGCCAATGAGGATGGGAGCCCAAGTCTGAGCTGTAGGAGAAAATGTGTATCCAGAATTACATTGGAATCCTACTCTACAATATCCAAAGTATTTTTTTATTTAATGTTTTTTTTAAATTTTTATTTATTTATGATAGTCACAGAGAGAGAGAGAGAGAGGCAGAGGCAGAGACACAGGCAGAGGGAGAAGCAGGCTCCATGCACCGGGAGCCCAACGGGATTCGATCCCGGGTCTCCAGAATCGCGCCCTAGGCCAAAGGCAGGCGCTAAACCACTGCGCCACCCAGGGATCCCTCCAAAGTATTAACATGTGAAGCCACAGTAAGAATTTTGTGATACCTCTTCTTTTCATCCAAATCACCTACTGTGTTCTTCAAAGACTGACAGCTTCCTGATATCACCAGCTTACAGCTTTACCAGGCTGTGCCAGGAATGGATTCCATTTCTCCTGGATCTCAGGACCAGAGATCAGGACAATGTTTTATTCAGTTATCAGCATAGTGTTCTCTGTGCTCTCAAGTACCCTTTCTGGGTTCCTACTCTGAAGCACCACAGGCTGACTAGAGACTTTGCAGACTGTGGGGCTCTCCTTCTATCACTTTCCTGTAGTCTTCCATTGCCTTAATTTCCCCTCATTGCAGTCTAATTTAAAACTTCTTTAGCTTTCCAAAATTCTATAGACTTTCTCCATTTAATCTTTTCTGGCTTTTAAATTTTCCTTAGGTTTTTTACTTCCACAAAGCTAGCAATTTCCTTTTCTCTATTTTTCCTAAATATTGGCTAATAGCCTTGATCTTAAACACTGTTCATTTTTCTTTTCACTCTTTATGTCATGGAGAGAAATATATGTGAAAGCTTTTTATAAACCAGAAAGCATTACACTCAATATAATTTACTGAGATTAACAAGGGACCCTATGCCTCCTTCACTCTTTCTGCTCCCTCTCAGCCTTAAAAACTTCTCTGTAAAGGAAGAAATGTAGAAAAATAATTCCAAATGCCTATTCTGTCTGATAATGAAAGATAAAGCATATACATACATACATACTTGGGCTTAGGGTTTCAGCATACTAAAGTTGATAAGACCTGCACATAGATTGGATAGTACCATGAGAATGGTAAGCTGAATGGTACAGAATCTCAGGAAAAGGTTATTTCAGGCTGTGAAATTATTATCACATGGATAGGGTGATGTGTGAAAGAGCTGGGAAGACTAAAGGAATTTGTAAGTAAGACAAGTTTGAAATAGGTACATTGTGGGGGTCTGGGGTCTTCAGTGCCAGAGCAAGGAGTTTAAATTTTATTCAGTAAGTACCAGGGAGCCACTGACAAGATCAAAATACCATCTGGCAGCATTGTGTAATTTCAACTCAAAAAATTATTTGCTGGTAATCTTGGACGTACTGCTTTAGTAAAAGCAAAAGTAAGATTATAAGATGGCTTCAACTCTAGCCTATTTAATAGGCCTGTCAAAAAATTTGTTTCCTGATGAAATTAAAACTAGTAAACTGCTTAGTTAAGATACAACCAGTACTTAGAGTAGAATAAAATGCCACTTTTTATGCTGTTGAAAATTGTTTTTATGAATTTTAGTGTTGACTAGTCAGCTGTTCTACTTCATTTCTCCAACTGCTGCAATGCAGAAATCCTCCATTTTATCTTTCTCCCTTTGCAGAAGTAGTTTTTTTCCACTTGGGTAGAATGAATAGTTATTATGAAAAGAGCTTTTGATGACTAGCCCTCCTAGATGTGTTCTTAATTTTGATAAAGAATATAACCCTATGAAAGACTGTTTTTTCCTTTAGAAGGAAAAAAACAGGGAAGCCTGGGTGGCTCAGCAGTTAAAGTGCCTGCCTTCAGCTCAGGGCATGATCCTGGAGTCCCGGGATCCCTTCCTGCATTGGGCTCCCTGCAGGGAGCCTGCTTCTACCTCTGCCTATGTCTCTGCTCTCTCTCCCTGTGTCTCTCATGAATAAATAAATAAAATCATTTTTTTAAAATAAGGGACAGTTTACCCATAGGGTTATGAAGACCACTTATACAAACAAATGCTGAGAATTTCTAGTTCCAAGTGGGGCTGTAGTAAACCCTGAACTCACCTCCTCCCACAGACCCACTGAATCAAGCTACAGTGGAACAATTTCCTCTGAAAAAGCAAAGGCTGGCTGAGTGACAATCATACACCTGGCAAACAAGAAGAAAATCACTTGGAACCATGTAGAAGAGTTGGAACACAACCTTGCCATAAAGCCCACCCCTGGCACAGTGATCGACAACTTGGAAGGAACACAAAATCTGGAGCTTCTCCCTGAGGAGCAATGGGTTCAAACCCACATCAGGTATACCAGCTTTTAAGACACACTTGAGAGACAGTTCCCCAAAACATACACCTGAAACCCAACAGGGCCTGCATCCCAAGATCCACAAGACTGAAGGGATCTGAGGAAGTGCTCTTACAGGACTCAGAAGCAGCTGATAGTACTCAGATTGAAAGTGAAGGAGAGTTACCTGCTTCTTTTAAAACACTGGCCTAAGGAGCAGCTTCAAACTGAATATATACTTAGGAGCCTACTGAAACATTCCAGAGAGGAAACTGGCAGGTGCCATCTTTGCAATCTGCCTTTACCATGCTCCAGAGCACCAATATCTTTCATAAGGGAGCTTTTACATGCCTCTAGTGTCCCAATTTTTGCGGCTGCCTCCTAGGGCATGCCTCTGGATCACTTGGCTCTGGAGGCCAGGGGAGCTTCCATTCCTAGTCTCTTCAGGCTATATTTGGTGTCCCCCCAAAAGGAGCTCATACCCAGCCTGGTGCCCCAATTTTTGTGATTGCAAGAGAAGAAGAAAGGAACACAGAGACTACAAAAACAGCCAGAAAACAATGAACAAAATGGCAATAAATACATACCTATCCATAATTACCTTAAACATAAATGGACTAAATTTTCGAATCGAAAGACATAGAGTGGTTAAATGGATAGAGACAAAACCCATCTCTATGCTGCCTACAAGAGACTCACTATATATATGAGAACACACAAGACTGAAAGTGAAAGGGATGGAAAAAAGATACTCTATGCAAGTGGAAAACAAAAGAAAGCTAGAGTAGCTAAACTTAATGAGATAAACTAGACTTTAAAACAAAGACTAATGACATAATGATAAAGGGGTCAATCCAACAAGAAGATATAACATTTGTAAATATTTATGCACTCAACTTAGGAGCACTTGAGTATATAAGCAAATATTAAACAGGAATAAAGGAAGAAATAGTTCCACAGACCAATATTTCACTCTATGTAACTAAAATTTAAATTTTTAAAAAGAATAAAATGAGAAATAGCAATATAACAAACCAATATTTCACTCTATGTAACTAAAATTTAAATTTTTAAAAAAGGAATAAAGTGAGAAATAGCAATATAACAATAGTAGGGCCTTACATTGATGGACAAATAATCCAGACAGAAAATAAGGAAACACTGGCCTTACATATGTTAGGCCAGGTAAACTTAACATATTTATGGAACATTCCACCCTAAGGCAACAGAATACACATTCTTCTCAGAAGCACATGGAACATTTTCCAAAATACACCATATATTATGCCACAAAACAAGTCTTAATAAATTTGAAACGAATGCATCATATAAGTATCTTCCAGCCACACTGGTATGAAATTAATTATACAAAGAAAACTAAAAATTCACAAATATGTGAAGATTAAATGACTTGCTACTGAACAGCTAATAGATCAAAGGAGATAACAAAAAATACCTTGAGACATGAAAATGGGAATATAACACTATATGGGATGCAGCAAAAGCAGTTCTAAGGACAAGTTCAGAGTGATAAATGCCTATCTCAAAAAACAAGAAAAGTCTCAAAAAATCTAACTACACATCAAGAAACTAGAAAAAGAAGAACAAATGAAGGCCAAAGTTAGCAGAAGAAAGATTACAGCAGAAATAAATAGAGACTAAAGAGACAGTAGGAAAGATCAATGAAACTAAAAGCTGGCTCTTTGGAAAGAAAATTGACAAACCTCTAGCTAGACTCATGGGGCGGAGGGGAGACTGAGAAGAGGACTCAAAAATCAGAAATGAAAGAGATGTTACAATTGATACCACAGAAACACATAGGAACAATTTTAGGCCAACAGCTTGGATAACCTAGAAGAAATGGGTTCTAGAAGAAATTCCTAGAAATATACAACCTACCAAGACTGAATCATGATGAAATAGAAAATCTGAACAAAAACAGTTACTAATAAGGAAATTTGAATTAGTAATCAAAAATGTCCCAACAACAACAAAAAGTCCAAAAGCTTCACTGGTGAATTCTACCAAATGTTCAAAGAATAACGATCTTTCTCAAATTCAAAAAAAGAGAAGGGGAAGGAATTTCACACTCATTTTGAGGCCAGTGTTACCCTGTTATCAAAATCAGATAAGGATGGCACAAGAAAGGAAAATTATAGCCCAATATTCCTATTGAATATAGATGCAAAAATCCTCAAAATATTAGCAAACCAAATTCAACAATACATTAAAAGAATCATAGACAATTAAATGGGATTTATTCCAGGGATGCAAGGATGGTTCAACTTCTGCAAATCAGTCAATATGATACACCAGCACATTAACAAAATGAAAGAGAAAGATAGCATGATCATCTCAATAGATAGAGAAAAAGCATTTGACAAAACTTATCATTTATGTTAAAAATTCTCAACAAGGTGGGTGTAGAGGGAACATAACAATGAAGGCTGTACACAACAAGCCCACAGCTAACATCATACTCCAAAGTGAAAAGCTGAAAATGTTTTCTCTAAAATCAGGAACCAGACAAGGCTGCCCACTCACTACTTTTATTCAACGTGGTATTGAAAGTCCTAAAAGAAAAAAAAAAAAGAGAGAGAGAGAAGAAGAAAAAAAATAAGTCCTAGCCACAGCAATTAGGCAAGAAAAAGATATAAAATGTATCCAAATTAGAAAGGAAGAAATGAAACTCATTATTTGCAGATGACATTTCATACATAGAAAATACTGAAGACTACACATACACACACAATTAGAACCACTAAATGAATTCAATAAAGTTATAGGATATAAAACCAATACACAAAAATCTGTTGTTTCTATTCAATAATAATAAACTATCAGAGAGATTAAGAAAACAATACCATTTATAATTACACCAAAGAGATTAACATACCCAGAAATAAATTTAACTAAGGAGGTAAAAGATCTATATGTTGAAGACTGTAAGACATTAATGAAAGAAACTGAAGACAAGTAAATGGAGATATTCAATGTTCATGAATTGGAAGAATTCATATTGTTAAAATGTCCATACTACTTGAAGCAATCTACAGATTCAATGAAATTCCTGTTAAGATTCCAATGACTTGGGAAACTTTTGCATTGGGTGGGAAATGGAATCATGGATTCAATAGGCCGTGGTGGCACACTCACTCTTTGTCCTTTCACTTTGCATCAGTACCTATTGTTTCTCCTTTCAAGAATAGGATTTTTTCCATCTGAAAGAATTATCCTAGGATAAAATTTTAAAAATTCCAATGTCAGCTTCAGTTGAGAAACAGCCTTCTGCAGTCTCCTCTGCAAATGGGCTCCATGGCCATCCCCACCACTTGTGATCACCCACCAAGGCCTGCATGGTGTCACCACCGAGGTTTCCACCAGCCCACAAGTGACAGCAGCTCACTCCTGGCCACCCATGACTATTGCTGGTGCCAACTAGGCTCCACTTCCAATAACTGCTTCTGCAGAAGTGCAGAGTATGCTGGGGAAGCCATCCCTCACCACCCAAGTCTCTCCAAGGCTGACCTGGGTCACTGGTGGGCAAGCTTCTTTTTCAGGAAGTCCGCTTTCCCATTCATGGCTACAGTGTTCAAGTCCTCAGAAAGTTCAGAATCTTCTCAGGCCTCCAGTAGCATGATCACCTGTAACTTGTTCTGGGAGCCATGAGGAAGCAGCCTGGTGGCCAGCCTGGCAAAGCCAACACCAGGCTCCAGGAGGTGCTAGGCCCATCAGTGCCCTTCCTTTCCCTTCCTCTCCTTCCCCTTAGATTAGGCAGGCTGCACCAAGCAGAAGCAGTTGGGTTCTTTTATATCAAATAGTAAAACACCAAAAGGAAGTTGAGAGAATCCCGTTCTTTTTTTTTTTCCCCCATTCTTTTTTATCCAAGCCATCCACAAACCTTCCTGATACCCTGGAACCATGTGCCTTGTACCAAGTGAAAAATAAACTCCAAGCAGCCATTTGGAAAAAAAAATTCTAATGGCATTTTTCACAGAAATAGAACAATTTTAAAATTTGCATAGAACCATAAAAGACCCTGAATAGACAAAGGAATCTTGAAAAAGAAGACCAAAGCTGAAGTCATCATGCTCCTTGATTTCAAACTATATTATAAAATTACAGTAATTAAGAGTATGTCATTGGCATAACATTCACATAGAACAGTGAAACAAAATAGCCCAGAAAAAAGCCCACCCATATATGGCCAATTAATTTATGACAAAGGACCCAAGAATATATAGTGGGAAAAAGTCTCTTCTATAAAGGTGTTGAGAAAAGTAGACAGTCATATGCAAAATAATGAACCTGGACCACTATGTTATACCATATACAAAGATTTGGATTAGACTTGAATGTGAGGCCTGAAATGTAAAACTCCCAAAAGAAAACACAGGCAGTAAGCCTCTTGATGTAGGTCTTGGCAGTGATTTTTTGAATCTGATACCAAAAGGAAAAGTAAATAAGTGGGCCTGCATCAAATTAAAAAGCTTTTGCAGACCAAAGGAAACTATCAACAAAATGAAAAGGCAACATATAGAATGGGAAAAGATATTTGCAAATCACATTATCTGATTAATATCTAATATCCAAAATACATAAGGAACTCATACTACTCAATAGCAAGACAAAAAAAAAAAAACCAATTAATAAATGGGCAGAAGATCTGAATAGACATTTTTCCAAAGACATACAAATGGCCAATGGGCACCTGAAAAGATGTTCAATATTAATCATCAGGGAAATGCAAATCAAAACTGTAATGAGATATCCTCTCACACCTGTTAGAATGGTTACTATTAAAAAATAAAAAAGACACAAGAAATAAATGTTGGCAAGGATGTGGAGAAAAGGGAATCCTCATGCACTGTTTGTGGGCATGTTAATTTGATTCAGCCCCTATGGACACAGTATGGAGGTTCCTCAAAAAATTAAAAATTGAACCACCGTATGACCCAGCAATTCCATGTCTAAATATTTATCAAAACAACCACCACCAACAACAAAAGACTAAACAAGGGACACTTGGGTGGCTCAGCAGTTGAGCATCTGCCTTCAGCTCAGGGCATGATCCCAGGTTTCTGGGATTGAGTCCTGCATCAGGTTCCCCTGCCTATGTCTCTGTGCCTCTCATGAATAAATAAAGAAAATCTTTAAAAAATAAAAAGACAAACACACAAACAAAAAAACCAGAAACACTACTCAAAAAGATATATGTACTTTTGTGTTCAGTGCAGCATTATTTACGATAGCCAAAATATAGAAACAACCTAAGTGTCTGTTGATGGATAAATGGATAAGAACTGTGGTATATATACACAACGGGATATATGACAGTGGTTTGGAAGGGCTATCTTCCCACTCACCTTTGTTTAGAAACCTGTCTTTGTTGGTATCACATCCAGCATTTAGGCATTATTAATTGGTGGCTGATTGCTCTATTGTTTTCAACAATACCTTGTGCCATAAAATATTCAAGTATGATACAATTAAATTTAAACCCCCTTTTATGGATAGTTTTTGAGGACAATATGTATAACATTTCTGTCTCACCCCATGGGGGCTATTCTCTCTTGTCTTTTTCCCTGGTTCTCCCTGGTAAATTAGCCAGCCTCCTAAGATTTATTATTTAGCTTCCATGGAGTTATTAGTTTCCTTTAAAATTGCCAACTACCAAAATCTACACTGTTTCAGAGAGTACCTTTAGGCTTGACCTTTCCCATAATCTGTTCCAAGTATAGTCTGTTCCACTGGGGAGAGCCTCAGAGCATTCTGCTCTTACATTCACCTCTTCCCCATGGCAAAATATGGGTTACTGCTCCAGAGCTGAGGACAGGAACAGTGACCCACTTCTCTCAGCGACACTTCTGCATTATGATTAGGGTGCTGAGCAGGCAGCAGCCTTTAGTCTTCCCAGTATGAAACTTCTGTGAGCTATGAGTGAGCTTGTGTGAGGGCTTTTAAGGCTCCACTATTCTTAGCCTGCCATGGTGCCTCAAGTAGAGCCTCTGCTCTATGAATATGGGCTGGGTGGAGGAAAGAGTGCTTGACTTACTGGTCATATTGCCTGGAATTTAGTCTCTGAAAAATATAACTTTGGAGGAATTGAAAAAAAGTGCTGGTGCCTTGTCCCTCTTGGGGTGGTACCTTAGCCTTCGCTAGACCCTGGGAATTGGGAGCCCCATCTTTCTAGACATTCCCACCTAGACTGGAGCTTCCCTCATGCTGAGCCAGTGGATGGGGATAGGATAGGAAGTGGTTCATGGCACAAGTGCTACAAACTGTGTTCTTACGAAAATTTAGTACATTTTCATTTATTTGAGAGAAAGAGAGAGAGCACGCACAAGCGGGGGCGGGGGGGGGGAGCAGAGGGAAAGGGAGAAGCAACTCTCCACTGATAAGGGAGTCCAATGTGGTGCTTGATCCCAGGACCCTGAGATCATGACGGGAGCAGAAGGCAGACACCCAACTGACTGAGCCACCCAGGCACCCCATGAAAATAGATTTTCTTGAACAAATGTTTCCCTATTTGCTCTTAGGACA
This sequence comes from Nyctereutes procyonoides, assembly GCF_905146905.1. NCBI lineage: Eukaryota > Metazoa > Chordata > Mammalia > Carnivora > Canidae > Nyctereutes > Nyctereutes procyonoides. The sequence continues at coordinate 760,494 of NW_026575043.1, forward strand.
ATTTCGAGAGACTGTAAGTGATAGCATTCGCCAGTAATGACTGTTTCACTCTGAGTGGGTCCATGGAGCTCCTATGCTGCCAATTCAGAAGTTGCTTTTAAGATTTAATTTGTAATTATTTATTCCTATTTTAATAATGGGTATTAAATTTTTATTAGTCATAGTCCACCCTTCTTTTAATGTGCTATGGATTTTTTTGGCTAGTATTTATTTGGGATTTTTGAATTAATATTTATAAGTAAATATGAATGGTAGTTCTCTCTATGTTAGTTCTGACATCTTAATATCAATGTAATATTTACTTTATAAAAAGAACTTGTCTTAAACTTATACAGTGATGTATGTCAATCATTTCTCAACAAAGCTGAAAAAAAAACCCAATTTGGAATAATTCCTTTTAAAAAAATCTAATCTCCAGAAAAGTTTAAATAGAATGGCTTTATGTTCATTAGAGTTTTTATACATTTTATACATTTTACTGTGAAATTCACTGAACCTGGTGCTGTCTTAGGGATAGAACTTTGACAATCTTTCTGTTTCTTCAGTCTCCGGCAGAGATTGCTCATTGTCCACCCAACATCCATTTTCCCTTTCCTACTCAGAGCCATAATCCTGATTCTATCTGGATGCAGTGTCTCAGGAATACAGGACCACATTTTGCAGTGCCATGATTACGTCATCAAGAAGGTTTCGCAGCATCTCAGAGAGAATGACAGTGAGGGATGGAGACCGGGCTACCGGGAAATGGTAAGGGACCAAAGAGCAAGCAGTCTCTGCAAACACCCACACCTTCCTCTTTGGATGCGCCCCCGAACCACAAGTCAGTACTTCTTCCTAAACACACGGAGAGGGGACGTGGGGACATGAAGCAAGACATTTCCTAGCTTCCGCCTGTGCGGACAACGCGGGCAGGGACCCGGAAAACCTGCACAAGGCAACCGTCAAGGCAGCTCAGCCCCACGTGGGCCTTCTGATGTGGATGAGGTTGCAGTGATGGCAAAAGCTCTTCCCACCCTTGCATCAGTGAGGCCACTCACCTGTTGGCTCTTTGGGGCTCAGGGAGGAAGGCAGGCCCACAGCAACTCTTCCCGCACGGCTGCCCTGGTGGGGCCTCCCTGGCCCAGGGCTCCTCAGGTGCTGGGTCAGCCCCATGCTCTGAGGGAATGCCTTCCCACACTCCTGCACTCCTGAGAGTGGGGCCGCTTCTGTGGGCTATGGCCCCTTGGGTTCCACCAGCAGGTCCTTCCTCCCTCCTCACATACACAGCATCTCTCCCCAGGGGGGTTCTCCGCTGGCCAACAAAACCGAGCTCTGGGCAAAGCTCTTCTCACACGCATGAGATAGCTGCTGCCCTTCCTGCCCTGGGGGGCTGCCCAACCAGCAGGGCCCCAAGCACTCCATGTGGGGACCCTAGGAGCCTTCCTCCCAGGTCCATCCCTAGATATCCCCCCAGGAACCCAGCTGCCTCAGGGCCAGGTTCCTCTGCACCAGAGCTCCTGCTCAGCCGCTTGTTTGGCCTGAAACAGAAAGACCAAGCAAATGTCACCTGTTCTCGGAGTCTGCGGAAGCTCACACTGTGTGCACAAAAGGACAGGGTGCTCCTAACGTGCTGGACCCCACATCACAGAGCAGAGGCATTAGAAACCCAAGGGCTGGTGTGGGAACACCTTCCTCTAGGTAATAAGGAAGTCTGGTGAATTCAGCAAAATACAGTTCAGCCCAGCCTTCCCTTCCACACAGCCTAGGCCTGGAGAGAATTCTTCATGGGGAGGGCTGATCTAGATCAGCGTGGCTTCTCTTAGTTCCCCTCAGAACTCCCTCCCCGTGGAGCATCTGGGTGGTTCAGTTGGATCAGGTCATGCTCTCAGGGTCCTGGGATCGAGCCCCACATCATGGTCCGTTCTGTGAGGAGTCTGCTTGAGATTCTCTCTCTGCCCCTCCCCCAACTGCACACACCTGTGCTTGCTCTCTCCCTCTCTCTGAAAAATAAGTAAATAAATCTTAAAAACAACAAAAACCTCCTTTTAAGGTGGTAAGCCTCACAGTGACCAAGGGGAGTCACCCCGTGGACTCATTCCTTTATGGGACAAGCATTCAATCGCACTCTTCCAGTGGCAGTGGCAGCACCCAACGACTATCAAATGGGCAACACCCCAAGTGTGTTCCTGGCATGAGGCCCTTACAGGCGCTGCCCTCTGCCTGGAAAGCTCTCAGCTCAGGTAACAGCAAGTCTCCTTCTCTCATCCCTTTGCTCAGCTCCCCCTTCCTTACTTCTTCCACTTTCTACTGCAGTCAGCTCACCGGGGCCACGGCACTCACTGTCTCCCTTCCCTGGTCCAGTCTGCTCATTCCTCACTGACCACCTTCTCACGCACTCATCACCCTTCTATTTGTCTCCCCCTTGCCACAACCAAATATCCACAGCAGCAGGATCTTCCTGTTCTGTTTCTGGAGTCATGGCTGGCACAAGGCAGTTTTCAATAAATACTTGTCGCATGAGTAAAAGAGAAAGCACCAGAGCCAATCCAACTACTATGACCTCAAATGACTGGCCCAGAGTTGGCACCAGCAGCAAACCATGCCCCAGAGAACCAGTCCATGTGGGATAGCTGTCCAACCAGTCCAGTCAGATGCAGAGGAGTTGAGGGCAAGAAGGGAGACAAATAGGCCCAAACCATCTCAACACTGGGCAGCAGCCTCATGGTCCCCTGAGGATGCCTTGGTCCCCAGGGATGAGTGTTGGGGATGCCATCAAGAACACATGACCATCCAGTGACCCATGAGCCAGACCCAAGCACTGGATGCTCCTGACCTCCTCTGACCCTGGAATGTGAGCTCCCCCTGCCTGCCCCACTCCTAGGAGCTGCCCCAAGGACAGCGACAGTGCAGGGGGTGGTATGGAGCAAAATGGACAGCACCTGACTGAGGCCAGTGAAGACCTCTCTATATACTTTTCAGATCTGGCTGGTGGGTGTGGATATCTACTCATTCTGCCACCACCTGGGAAGAGCCTCACCTGTGATCCTCCTTTGCTTGTGAACACCACCAGCTTCCCTCTTTCCTGGGTCTCTCCCTGCCCCCTAAGGAGGGGCTAGTTTCAGATCACAACTGGAAAGCTTCCATGGAGCTTCCCAACCAACAGACTTCTTTCTTGCAAACCAGAAAGCCCAGGGAAAACAGCCCCAGCCCTTCTCTTTATCAAAACATCCAGCTTTCTCCCACAGCTAACTGTCCTGCCCCTCCCTCACACCCCTGAACAAGTACCTCTGAGTACTCCTCTGTTGTCAGACCATGGTTCTCTCAGTCCTTATAGCTGAAGGATGGCAGCAGGTTTGGAAAACAGAAATGTGTCTGCAGAGAAGAAATGGGCCACAAGTGGGATCAGTACTGCCCTTCTGCCCAAACTTCACACACACACACACATATATATTTTAAGTTTAAGTCTTCCTTTATTAGCACTAACACAGAACTGAGTGAAGGTGTGATGGTTAAGAAAAATTCAAGGTAAGATTAAGGAATTGAAATTATATAGCCTCTAAGGTCTTTTCCAACTGTTAGCATCATGCAACTCCATAAGGCTAATACATACTAAGGTATTAGTTAAGGAAATACTAATACTAAGGAATACTAATACTAAGGAATACTAATACTAAGGAATACTAATTCATACTAAGGTACTAGTTAAGGAAATATTGTTATGCCCCTTAGGATATTTACAGTTTAGAAGACTATAGTGCCATAAACCTAAAACACATAGTTCTACGCTTAAGAAAAAAAGGGGAGACAGGTCAAAAAGATACAGAAACCAACTTGGAAATTACCACTGGGAACTTTGACTTCGAATGGCAAAATCTGGAGAACCATTTGAAAAATAGATTAATAATGATAATAATGAATTGTAAACCAAAGAATGAGGTATCTGTAAGTCCAAAATAATACAAATGAAGGATCACTGGGTGGCTCAATGGTTTGGTGCCTGCCTTTAGCCCAGGGATGGTCCTGGGTCCTGGGATCAAGTCCCACATCGGGCTCTCAGCATGGGGCCTGCTTCTCCATCTGCCTGTGTCTCTTCCTCTTTCTGTCTCTCACGAATAAGTAAATAAAATCTTAAAAAAAAAAAGATTGAATATAAGGAAAAGGAAAAAAAAATCATCCTTAGAGAATTCCAATAAATGTAGAAGGAACAGGAAAGAAGAAAACCACCATGGAACTCCACAGTAATCTTTGTTGCACGGAAAATTCACCAATGAATGCTAAAATTAGTGGCACTTCTGAGCTCATGCACATTTAGAAACTGCCATTGTATCCTGACTTGAAATTAGGAGCCATTATAGCATAGCAATTAGTTTTGTTCCAAGTAATAGTCATTATAGATTTTATTTATAAAAAAATTATTATTATTTTACATTAAACTGTACAAACTTGAGAAATTGGAAGTTCACCTGGGTGTTAAGAACAAAAAAGTAGAGATCCTTGGGTGGCTCAGTGGTTTAGCGCCTGCCTTCAGCCCAGGGCGTGATCCTAAAGTCCCCGGACTTTGTGGGAGTCCCACGTCAGGCTCCCTGCATGGAGCCTGCTTCTCCCTCAACCTCTCTCTCTCATGAATAAATAAATAAAATCTTAAAAAAAAAAAAAGGAACAAAAAAGCGTATCCCAAATTTGACCACTTCCCAACCACTCTATCAGCCATTCCCCTAGTCTGAGCTGAGCTACCTCTTGCCTGTAGTAGTTTCCCAACTATTCTTCCTCCTTTCTATTCACGTATACTTTATTCTCAGCATTAGCCAGTAAACTTAAAAAAAAAAAAAATCAGATGCCTTTAATCATTTATGTAAAACTATCCAATGGCTTTGTCTAGCTTAGAAGAAAATTTGCTTATTACTTTGGCCAAAGAGGCCTATATGATCTGATTCTAACCTACTTCTCTGACCTCTTTTGTTACCATTCTCATCCTTCTTATTACTCCTTTCTAGCCCAAAAATAACCTTAGGAATATTAGGGAAGACCCTTCTGAGGTATGCTCCCCTGCCTTTTACCTGCTTAATTTTTTTCCCATGGCATTTATCACTACATGAAATATGTTTTGATTCATTTTCTTTACCTGATCTCCAATTTGAACGTAAGCTTATATGGGAAAAGACTTGGTTTGTCTTGCTTACAAACTATAGCCAAATACTTATTTTTAAAAAGGATTTTATTTTATTTATTCGTGAGAGGCACGGAGAGAGAGAGAAAGAGAGGCAGAGACACAGGGCAAAGGGAGAAAGAAGCTCCATGCAGGGAGCCCGACGTGGGACTCGATTCCCCAGTCTCCAGGATCATGCCCTGGGCTGAAGGCGATGCTAAACCGCTGGGCCACCAGGGCTGCCCTAGACACAATACTTAAAACGATACCTATACTAGAGTGAGCCCTCAAATATCTGAATATTTTTAAAACACTGAAGCGTAAAAAGTGGGGAAAAAAGCAGAAGGCCTGTATTAACAGAAGTAGACTTCTATTTCTGAAGTCTGTGCAAAAAATGTAAGTCTTTAATATAAAGAAAAAGGAGTACTTTTAACTACATTAATTTTATAAATTCAGTTGCTTAAAAAAACCTTGAAAAATAAATATGACATTGCTGACTCAATTTGGAAATTTGCAAGAATCTTACATGAAAGAAAAATTTATTTAAGTATAGATTACTGGTTTAAAAATACAAGGGAGGGGAGGAGGGCGGGGGGTGGGGGTGAATGGGTGACGGGCACGGAGGGGGACACTTGACGGGATGAGCACTGGGTGTTATTCTGTATGTTGGTAAATTGAACACCAATAAAAATTAATTTATTAAAAAAAAAATAAAAAAATAAAAATACAAGGGAAAAGACAAATTTACAAAAGCATTATTATACAACTGATTTCTAAACTCAATACTTCAGAAATACAAAACAATGATCATTACCCCCAAAAAGTCACTTTATTGAAACAAATTGATTTTTCAGTTGGTCTGTAACTCTTTTCACTCAAGTTTACAAATATTATTGGATTTTTCAGTTTCATCCCATATCAGAACTTTATTTTTGACGTGTCTTCTTCTCAAAGTAGTATATAGTTATTTCTGGCAATTAATGTCAACTATAGGAAGATTATAGGGAATCTAATATCTAAATATATAGAATTTAATATGGTTGCTGCTTTGGAAACAGTTACCACTCTGAGTTAATCTACACTAAGACTAAGACCTATGTAATGAAAGGCAAAACATTAATGGGCAATATATGAGGATTGAGATCAGAGAGTCTAAGAAAAGACAATGTTTTCTTATACTGCAGATCTGCTAGAAAAGACTCCATTATTTACTTTGGTATTACTGCTAGAGAAGCAGTTTCTGCTAGAACACAAGCTGGCCATATACTTGTCCATTTTATGTTTCCTTTTCTAAACAACAGCAGACTTTAATAATTAGACTGATGAACCAAATAAGCAGACACCTTTAAACTACCATATATTTTAACTGTAAAATAAATTATTTTCTTAATTGGTTTTGCAGCCTTGTGTCTAGAAAGGCAATAAAACCCATTCTGTTCCAAAATTACAAGGCTGACTCAGAGGCTATTTGTAAAATGCCTGGCTGTCTTCTATCACCAGTCATGAAGGTGGGCCTTCATGAACTCAGTAACTTAATACATGTAAAAATGACCTCATCCATCAATATAATGTTGAACCAGTAAAAGCAAAAAAGTATAATCATAAGGTAGGGATTGGGCTATATAAAGCAAGAGGGAAATATCCTCTTATATAACATAAGAGGAATACATATGGTAATAAAAATTATAATAAACTTGTAAAGAGATGATTCTGGTTTACATGTATATCTGCTTAAACTGACTGAATGATTGGAATTTTCTTCTCCTAACAGAACTCCTCCTCATTATAAACTAAGCTGGTCTTAGTGTCTTATAAATCTCTTATTTCCTCAGATTTATCTATTGTACCCTCACTTACAGTCATTTAACTTATAAGCTGGACCTGCCCAGCCTGCCTATAAAGCCTCTCTTCAAAAAGATACCATATGCATTTTTTAGTAAATACTGCACTTCAAAACAGTTTATAAAGAACCAGCAACTGGCCCTCCAATGTAAATACTTCTCATTTCATATTATCACAGAAGCAGTGCAGTTTACTAACCACTCCTTCCTTACAGAAAATTCAGTAGCTATAAAAATTTTTTCTGTTTCAAAACAATTCAATACTTATTAATTCCAAAGATCCGATCACCATGTAGCTGTGGCATTTTAGGAATTAGCACACTCTGGAGAGAAGCTGCGTTTAGGATGAAGTGAGTTGGATCATACTTCGTATAGAAACTTGCCAGAAAATATCTGTAGAAATAAAAATTTTTAAATTCTATCATATATAACATGTAAAACTTGTAAAAAAATTTAAAGGTTAACAAAAAGGTCACTGAAATACCTAATAAATACCTAAAAACAGAATCACTTCTGAGCACGAAAATAGTTTTACAGTTTGGGGCCTAAATTAATTTGGGATTAAAATTTTTTTTCATTTAAGTTTGATTTGCCAACATATAACACCTCGTGCTCACCCCATCAAGTGCCCTTCTCAGTGCCCATCACCGAGTTACCCCAACCCCCTGCTCACCTCCCCTTCTGCAACCCTTTGTTTCCCAGAATTAGGAGTCTCTCATGGTTTGTCTCCCTCTCTAATTTTTCCCACTCAGACAACATTTAAAGCCATCTATATAGCACTGATACTTTTCAGAGTGCTTTTGCATTTTCTTATTTGATCATCATTTGTCAGGTAGGTGGGGCATACAGTGTTACCCAGATTTTTAGATAAAGAAACAGGCTCAAATGCATTACCTTGTTCAAGATCTTGTTGTTATATAAGAAATTTAATCACAGAATATTTGAAATCATACCTGTGGGTCAAAAATATATGTTTAGAAATATGGATGTTGTACACAGGTACATTTTAGTTGACTATTTTGTGATAACTCTTATTGAAAATTCAGGATAAATGTCAGGCTTTTTACATTAATTATAATGTAATCCTCAACACTGTATAGACGAGGAAACTGAGGTTTTCAAAGAAATGGCCAAAAATCATACAGCTAGAAAGCAGTAGAGCTAAAATCCAAATCTAGGGCTGTTTAAATAACTATTAAGACTGTTACTGCATTTATCTTTGTTAGATCATACAAATCATTTAGCTTTTTTTTTTTTTGTCATTTAGCTTTTGATGTTAATTTTATATAGGGCTGAAACAAAAATTTAAAAAATTTCCTCAAAGTGCTATCAATATAAGGAAAAAGAAACCTACCACTTTATCATCAATTTATTCTTTTCATTTGAAAATGCCTTCCTTTCTCTCACATCTGTCTAAAATCTACCCTTCCTTAAGTCCCAATTTAAGGAATCCTAATGCCTCCAAGAATTCTTTCCAGTTACTCCAGGCTGCATTGATTTTATCATTGATGCATTACTACATGTAAGCTATGTGGTACACAGTGTTTGATTAAGATGTATTTAAAACATCCACTACACATACGCAACTATACTGAGTATGGAATTCAAAGCAATCTATGTACTTATAAATTTTTGCAGAAACAAACCATTTACAATAACAGATAATACAAAGTGGCATAAATAAGGGATATGTAATAATACTAAAGATGTTCAAAATAGGGCAGCCCTGGTGGCTCAGCGGTTTAGCGCCGCCTTCGGCCCAGGGGGTGATCCTGGAGATCTGCGATCGAGTCCCACATCGGGCTCCCTGCATGGAGCCTGCTTCTCCCTCTGTGCCTCTGTGTGTCTCTGCCTCTCTCTCTCTGTGCATCTCATGAATAAATAAGTAAAATCTTAAAAAAAAAAAAAAGATGTTCAAAATAGAGCATTATTACTTAAGGTTGGGTGCTAAGGAAAAGATCTCATTGAGGAGTTATGATATAAAACTTTTTTTTTTTAAGATTTTATTTATTTATTCATGAGAGAGAGAGGCAGAAACACAGGCAGAGGGAGAAGCAGGCTCCATGCAGGGAGCCCGATGCGGGACCCGATCCCGGAACTCCAGGGTCATACTCTGGGCCGAAGGCAGGCACCAAACTGCTGAGCCACCAGGGATCCCCCTAAAACTTTTTTTTTTTTTAAGATTTTATTCATCTATTCATGAGAGGCACACACACACACACACACACACACACAGAGAGAGAAAGAGAGAGAGAGAGGCAGAGACACAGGCAGAGGGAGAAGCAGGCTCCATGTAGGAAGCCCAATGCGGGACTCGATCCCAGAACTCTGGGATCACATCCTGAGCCAAAGGCAGACATTCTTTTTTTTTTTTTTTTTTAAGATTTTTTATTTATTTATTCATGAGAGCCACAGAGAGAGAGGCAGAGACACAAGCAGAGTTCGAGAAGCAGGCTCCCTGCAGGGAGCCCGACATGGGACTCGATCCCGGACCTCCAGGATCAGGCCCTGGGCTGAAGGCAGGTGCTAAACCGCTGAGCCACCTGGGCTGCCCAAAGGCAGACATTCAATCGCTGAGCCAACCAGACATCCCAATAGGATTTAAATCTTGAAAGAGTAAGAAAGATAAATTAGGAAAGGAGAAGGTATTACAGGTAGGAGAAATGATTTGAACAAAAGCATAAACATAGGCCTATATATAAGTATCAAGAAATGCTGCTTAGAAGAACTAGACCAAGTGGGAGTTGGGTGGGGGTAAAATATTCACATAAAGAAAAAATGAGGTAAGAATCATTTTGTGGAAGGCCCTGATACCAGATAATAGGAGTTAATTTAAGGTTGAATGCTTTACAGATAGATATTATCTATAATTTATTTCTTCTGGCATCATATTGAGCTATGTACTATTAGTGAGAATTTCATTTATGAGCAAACCATGCAGGCTGGGCGATAAATACAGGATTCAAGCCAGGTCTGTTCTACAATGAAAACCTAACGTTTGTTGTCAAAAACTATACAGCAGTCTCTCCCAAGGAGTTTGAACATCTAATGTGGGGTGGAGGAGGTGTGGATCAATGAAATTCATCTGAAATTATCCAAATCCTCATTTAGGGAGATTAATCTGATAGTGTAATACAGAATAAGATTATGTGTATAGCTTTCTTATAAGCAATTTAAAAATATGAACTAGAATACATTTTGACCTGTATATCCTAGAATGTCTAAAAATACTGATGGGCACATTATATTGTCTCCATATATTACTGACTGAAGTAAAAAATGGTTTATTACCAGCCTGTCAAAGATTTTGCTTGTATTTTATGCTCTAAGGTAGCTATCTATCAGTAGAGGCTTCAACAAATATTCTGTTTCTAACTGAAATTCAACATAATATCCAATATCCAATCTTCTTCATACCTAAAAATTTCCATCACTTCAGAATTATTGGAGAAATTGTGAAAAACTTCCGTGAAGATGTAAACTGTACTCCATAGTCCAATTGTTCCCAATGAGTTAAAAGCCTTGCTTTACCCTGGTCAGGAGTTTCAAAAGGTGTTCCTTTTACTGCATGCAAAAATACATACATCCCCAGATTATGGATAACATTCGTTAAGGTCCAAGCAACAGGAACACTGAAGAATGGAATACTGAGTAGGATAATACAAAGCAAGCCAACTCCTAATGCATATGTCAGCCACAAACCTCGTCTGCTCATTACACGGGTATTTGGATTCACCTCACTGTGAGCAACTCCAATATTCATGTTTGCTCCGCCGCCCCACTCCCAGTGGTGGGCTCGGAACAGCCACCCTTATATTTGAAATGTATGAGAGAACTGGGTAGATGACAAAACAAAGACATTTCTCACCTTTTAGCAATTAACCATTTACAGAGCCTTCTGGGACTTATGAAGCACTGTCACCCATGCTATTGAACTAACACTCCACAAAACCCCTTGATGTTATCACCCCACCTCTTAAAAGGAGTGAATAGCAAATAAAAGGCAGATACAAAGCTAGACAGACTCTATTTAGAGAAAGTCTAGAGAATACAGAACAATTTGACAAGAGTGGTTACTACTAGGGAATAAAATCTGGAGAACTTTCAAGTTTTACTATATAAACTTGTATATTACTTGGATGTTTTACCATCAGCAGGAATTCTAAAAGAAACTCAAACTCTGGGACCCCTGGGTGGCGCAGCGGTTTAGCGCCTGCTTTTGGCCCAGGGCGCGATCCTGGAGACCTGGGATCGAATCCCACGTCGGGCTCCCGGTGCATGGAGCCTGCTTCTCCCTCTGCCTGTGTCTCTGCCTCTCTCTCTCTCTCTCTCTGTGTGTGTGTGACTATCATAAATAAATAAAAATTTTAAAAAAATTATTAAAAAAAAATAAAGAAAGAAACTCAAACTCAGTGATACACAGTAACTTTAAATGTTGCTTGGTTAAGAAAAAAATGTGAGTTGGAAAGTGTATTAATCCTTGTAATCTCGGGATCCCTGGGTGGTGCAGCGGTTTGGCGCCTGCCTTTGGCCCAGGGCATGATCCTGGAGACCCGGGATCGAATCCCACATCGGGCTCCCGGTGCATGGAGCCTGCTTCTCCCTCTGCCTATGTCTCTGCCTCTCTCTCTCTCTCTCTCTCTCTGGGACTATCATAAATAAATAAAAATTTAAAAAAAAATTTAAAAAAATCCTTGTAATCTCAGACACTGTGTTGCTTTACAGAACTGGCTCTTCCTGAGTATAAGATGCATACCTGTAGTGACAGTCCTGTAAGAGAGCCCTTGGGTGCTCTCCAGCAGCCATATTCAATGCTTAATGGATGACTGGATGGAGGGAGGCAGTGAGCAATGGGCAGATGGGAGCAAGGACATGCTCAGATGTGCGTCCTGAAGAAAGGAATCCCCAGTAGGTTCTAGATACAGCTTGGAAGGCAGAATAAAGGAAAAGATGGCTGGAAAATAAAAAGTCCAAGTTAATAGGTAAACAAGAAAGAAACAAAGAAATGGACTGCAAAGATGTTCATGAAGGAGGGAAATTAAACCAAAGGACTTTATTTTAAAGATATATTTATTCTATATATATAGAGAGAAAGCATGAGTATGGGGAGGGGCAGAGGAAGAAGGAGAGACTCTCCAGCAGACTCCTCCACTGAGCGCAGAGCTCAGCGTAGGGCTCCATCCCACCACCCTGAGATCATGACCTGAGCTGAAATCAAGAGTTAGACATTTAGCCAACTGAGCCCTCCAGGACTTTTATCTGATGAGGTCATTGGAGCCGGAGGAAGGTCTGTAGAGCAACAGAAGTCATTCAAAAATATCTTTTCAATTTAAGTCAAGAGATGTGTTCCAAGTGGCAGAAACCCATGGTATCTGTATGATTGCCAGGGCAGGCGAAACAGAGGCAGAAGCAGACAGCGCGGAAGTCGTGGCTTTGATACACATAGGGATGACACGAAAATGGAAATAGCAGACCCACTGCACACAGACCTTTAGAAGGTTAACAGTCAGAGGCGACGACGTCAGTGTGAGACATCAGGCAGAAGCTGGACCAGCTGCTGCAGACACAGCCAGGACAGAGAGGCAACAGGCTCATCCCCTATGCCCAGGACTGCACCCATCACCAAGTCGCATGCCTGAGGCGGCAAAGGCTGGTTCCACTGGACTCTGCTATCTGGCACATCCTAAGCATACTCTCACCTTTCCACTGCTGATGTAAGCCCAGGCAGGTGAGGGCAGCCCACCAAGTGCTGCCCATCAGTTGTTCATGTCCAGTGCTCACAACCATCTTCTGTGGTACGTACTTGCGCCACTGAATTGTGACATCTCTGATACCCCAAGCATATGCTAAAGCCCTCACTGTGATAGGGCCTTTCAGAAAAGTAATTAAGATAATTAAGAGTAGGGCTCTGATCCAGCAGGACTGATGTCCTTATGAGAAGAGACACCAGAACTCATTCTCTCTCTCTCTCTCTCCCCCACTCCCACCCCAGTACGCACAGGCACAAAGGTACATGTGAGAACCAGGCAAGAAGGTGGTGTCAGCAACCCACCCTGCTCACACCTGGATCTTCAACATGTAGCCTCCAGCACTATAAGGAAATAGATGCTTGTTGTTCCTGCCCCCCAGTGAATGCTAGTCTATTAGGATAGCCCTAGCAACGAGAGCAATGCTATTACCTACCCCATTTTGGCGATGAGAACTGAGAGCCCATGTATAAGCAGCTTCCAAAGGCAAAGGCATGATTTGAACCTTTGGTCTGCTCCCCACAATGAAGCAGAAAGCCAGAGAGCCTCCAGGATGGTACTCGGGAAGCCTGAACGCAGGGCAAGGGAGCGAAAGGAGTACTCCGGACACTCAGCACTGAGCATCGTTGTTACCTGGTGAGGAGACTTCTAACCCCCTGATTCCCCCCGGGGGAGGGGGGGTGGCGGGGGGGGCAGGCTGTATATCAACAGCAGAAAAACCTTGTCTCTTACCTGTCTCTCCAAGGGTGGGACTCCTGAGCAGCATCCCATGTGGGCTGGGGTCCTCTGGGCTGGGACTGAAGCCTCAGTGATGTCTGCTGTCCCAGAGGCACTGTCCCTCTGGAGAGGACTTCTTGCCCCTGTGTGTAGCTACCACCTGGAAACAAGGACACAAAATCTGACTTCTGAAGAAAAGACTGTCTAAAGGAAACAATTCCTGGAAATGAACACAGTCAGGGTTAGGGTTAGTCAAACAGACACAAAACAAAGCACACAAGGGTTGCTGATGCCTCACATATGTTTTTCCCTGGCAAAACTCCCTTCCTACCTCATTCTGTGATTCATCTAGCTCCCTCTCCAGGTCCACCAGCATGGTAGTCACCACTTCGTCCCCGCTCTCGAGGTGCTGCTCCTGCACCCAGGCCTGGAGCTTCTCGGGAGGATGATCAGAAACAGTTCCTGCACCAGCAGCTCTAGGATCTGCTCCTTGCTGTGGGTCTCAGGGCGCAGCCAGCGTTGACACAGCTCCCACAACCAGGTGAGGGCCTCGCAGGGCCCAGGGATCTCCTGTCGAAAGTGCTTTCAAATAAATTTCCCTCGCCAGGGGATTACTCCATCTCAGTCGGGATTCCTGCATTGGGAGGCGACTTTCCATCTCCACTTTCACTGTCAGCAGTTCCTCCCAGACCTCAGAAGCTTGCATGGTCCAGGGGTAAAGCCTCCTCTGAGTTTGATTCATCTTGACCTTGAAGAGTTTAAGCAGCACCTCCAACTGGAGCTATGTTGCAGAAACACCTTTGAAAGTTTCCTCCTAAGCAGTAAAAATCACTGTTAAATGTAGAAAAATGTCAACAGTAATGATGAGCACTGATAATATAAGCAACCGTCACAGACCCCAGGGCTCTTCACTGAAGGTAAAGTCACTTGGTGACCAAAGGATGGGAATAATGGGAAATACAAGGTCATAATGTGTATAAAGCATACACTTTCAAGTCACTCAGAACTCCGTTTTATTCTGGTTCTAACATTTACTAATTGTGTGAGCTTCAGCCAATTTCTTTTTTTTTTTTTTAACCTTCAGCCAATTTCTTATCTTCTTTCAATCTCAATCTCTCAACATGAAGAAGACATAGTAATAAAAATACCCTACAGCGTTCATGGCAACATTAGGGCCCACACACAATTCACTCAGAATAGTTAAAAAGCTCAGACTCATTATGTAAAAGTCAAATTAGAGAATAGATGGAAATACTGTTCTTGTCTTTGATTAATAAATGAACTTACTTTTACTTGTCTCTTCATTAGTTTTCAAAATCAACCTCAAAACAGCTGAAGTTGCTGTCATTTTTGCTGAATTTACAGAAAAGGAAACGGGTAGATTCTACTTTCTGCGAGCTTTCCACTCTGCTCTGCTGCTTCCTAAGAGCAACAGCCAACACCAACCTGGTCTACAACATTCGTCCAATACAGGGCTAGGATGATCCTCAGGAGGTTTGATAACACCACGATTTCAGGAGATAAGAAACGGAGGCCAGGGGAAGTGAGGCAGGTTGCCTAAGGTTAAGTTCTCTGTGAGGACAGTCCTCAGAATCCACACAAGCCCAGGCAGTGCCTGCGACCCAGGAAGCCTGTATGTCTGCACAACGTCAAGAAGTGCAGCCTCAAAGCTGAATTCCCGCTTGGCAGGAGCTGTGGTGGACGCTCAGGGAATTGGCACCTGGGGACGGGGTGGGTGGCAGGACAGGGAGCCCCGGGGCACGCATCTCCAACAGGCTCCCGCGCTGTGTGCGCACACCTGGGCTCCGTCCTGGGAGGCATCCTGGGGCTCAGGGACAGGGAACCGGCCCCCGGCACATCCTGCACCTGAAATCCAGTCCGCTCACAGCCCTTTAACCTGCTCTAAAAACCAGAGTGTAAGAGATTGAGCACTCTCTGCGCTTAGTCTGTCTCCCCGCCCCCCAGGCTGTTCGCCCCAACTCCAGGCGTTCCCCACCCGGGCCAACCTGGGGCCGCTACTCCCGGGGGCGCCCCTCCAGCCTCGCGAACCTCCCAGGCCCTGCCCGCGCGACGTCTCCTACCTGGGACCACGCGGCCTCCTCGGCGGCCTCTTCGGGCGGAGACTCACCTTCCACCGTCCACTCCCAGCCACGCCGGCTCCGGCTTCCAGCGCTGACTCACCGGAGCGGGATGAGGCCGGAAAAAGGGGCCGCAGAGAGGAGGCCTCCCGCCGCGCGGGGCGCTCGGGGCATAGGCACTTCTGGGCCGCTCTAGGATCCCGCGTCTCGCCTCCCGTCTCCCACAGCGGGGCACGCGGTTGGAAAGTCGTGCGCAGGCGCGCCCCCTGCACGTTTGAAACCGGAGAAACGCCTGCGATCTAGGCCATTAAGTTGAAAATGCTTATTTTTAAAACCTTTTTTTTTTTAAAGAATCTATATGATTTTTAAGAAACCTCGGCCAATGCCAAAATGAATAAAGCAAGAGATGAAATCCCACCCTGTCCTACCTTAGACGCACGGACCTGGGGTGGCCACTGTCACCGTTAGCTGGGCATTTGCGCATATAATTATCTCATTCTTACCTCTGGATAGACAGGCATTAAGTTTTTTTACAGTTAGCTTTTTCTTCACTTATTTTAACTTCTTCACTTCGCCAATCTTGGACGTCTTTATTGTGGAGGCAGAGAAAATTAAGGCCATTCCACCTTAAGTTCAGCGTTAGCACAAGTACAGCCATCTCAGGCCCCTGTGAAGAAGAGCTGCACTTTACCTCACTTCAGTTAAGCCCCATATTAGAATGAGAACAGAGCTCAAGCCAGTGGCAGGAAGCCCCTTATCAGAATGAGAACAGAGCTTAAGAAATTCCCCCACCCCTTCTGGAAATTCCCTGGACCAGCCCCTAAAACTCAGCTGGAACCCACCTTGGGGTCCAAGCCCCTGCTCCGCGGTGTGGGGTATACTTGAACCCAACCTCGAGCTTGTTAATAAACCCTCATGTACTTGCATCGGTGTCGACTCCTTGGTGGTTTCTCGGATTCGCAAACTTGGGCACAACATTTATTGGTCATGTAGATCTACTCCTTTGGTGGCACATGTATTGCAATTCATTTGTCCAGGCCCTACCTATTGATAGACTTTCCTTCTACTTTCCTTCCTTCCTTTTTTCCTTCCTTCCTTCTGCTTTCCTTCTTTTCTCTTCTTTTCCTTCCTTCCTTTGTTTTTTGCTACAAGTCACTTGGCTTTTTAGCGGTAATACAAAATCAGTCCAAAATCAACTAAATTAGCTCTATTGGTACAAAACAGCACAATTATTAGTACTGTTAGTCATCCATCAATTTTATCATGCCAATCAAAATGATGGTATTGCATAAACCATGTTTTGTTGTGCCCAAGATTGTGAATCCGAGAAACCACTAAGGAGCCGACACTGATGCAAGCGCACGAGGGTTTATTTGCAAGCTCGAGCTTGGGTCCAAGTGTACCTGACACAGCAGAGCAGGGACTTGGACCCCGAAGTGGGTTACAGCTGGGTTTTTTATGGGCTGGTCTAGGGGATTTTCAGAAGGGGTGGAGGAATTTTTTTCATTCCAATATGGGAGAAAGGGTGGGGGGAGTTTCTTAAGATCTGATATGGGTTTCTCTGCCAAGGGCCTGAGCTCTGTTGTCTTTCTGATATGGGATTCCCTGCCGAGGACATTCTGCAGTTTTTCCTATAAAGTTCAGCTCTTATTCACAGGGGCCTAAGATGGCTGTACTTGTGCTAATGCTAAACTTGGTGTGGAATGGCCTTAATTTTTCTTGGCCTCCACATTTTTTTTTTAAGATTTTATTTATTCATGAGAGACACACAGAGAGAGGCAGTGACATAGGCAGAGGGAGAAACAGGCTCCCTGCAGGGAGCCTGATGTAGGATATTATCCCAAGACCCAGGAATCACTATCTAAGCCAAAGGCAGATGCTCAACCATTGAGCCACCCAGGTGCACGCCTGTTTGTTTGTTTTTTAAGAGAACCTCATTGTTTATTTTATCACTGCAGTAGGAAAGTATCTTGCATCTTAATGTAAATTCTTTGATGGGGTGTTTTAACTCCAAAACTATAGCTTTGTAAATTTCTGTGGTTGTTTTCCTCAAACTAGCCATCTGAGGGCATTAAATAAAGTCAAGTTTCATCCTTTATTTTAACTTAATCTGAATATCTAATAAGCGTATAATCATTAAGAGTACCAGCATTAAGACACTACTCAAAATACTGATTGTTTTCTTCAACACACTCCCAAAGCCATCAATACAAACTTTCCCAACAAACTATATAATGACTGAAAATTTTCAGCCTTTCTTTAACTGGAATACAGTTCAAATACATATTCTCTTGCATTTTGGATGCCCACCTGTGACAAGTAAACCGTTTCTATTTGCATGAAACTCTCAAATGTGTCACTGATAGTTGATTAGGCTCTCTAATTGGTTCATGTGTGCTCGTTAAGTAGGTCAACTATAGCACTCAGGCAGCTTCCTCCCTAGGATGAAGTTCGACGTGTATTGGACTTCCCTGTAGTTAAACTGCTCTGAGAAACGCTGGGTCCCATTTGTCTGTTTGAAGGAAGATTCCCCTATATCACTACCTTAATGATTGTCCTGGGGCAGGAGGGATTATTTTTTACTTAGAATTGGAAATCTCTACCAAAAATATTTAAAACATACCTCAGCTCAGACAAGAAGAAATGCTGACTACAAGACTAAAAAGATTGAGTGTTATGAGAATCTGCAAGCAGATATATTGTGATATTGACTCTTTGGTGGCTTAAGTCATAAGTTAAAAAATGAGGAGGAGGAGGAGGAAGTGGATGTGGAGGAGGCAGAGAAAGGGAGAAGCAGGAGAAGGATGGAAAGAGAATTAGAGAATTGTTAACAGAGATGGAGGGAACTAGTTGGTATGTGGATAGACCCAAGTCTAAAAACATTTATGTCCCATATGAATCTTTACTAACCCAACATGGTTTCAGTAAGTGGGCAAGCTGATCTGCTCTATGGATGTCACCAACCAATTCTTTTTTTTTTTTTTTTACCAACCAATTCTAAACCCCTGATTATGATGTAATATCCCGGTGGGAACAGCCAGTCACCTGGTGGCAAGTTGATTACATTGGACTCTTTCTATGATGGAGAGAACAAAAGTTTGGTCCAAAGCAATAGATACTTGTTTTGGAAAATAAATGAAATGTCCACTCCCCCAACTGTACTTTCAACTGGATTCTTGGAATCCTTCTTTCCCGTCCTTTAATGATACTGTGGGCAGATCTCATAGCTTTCTGGTCAATTTTAAGTATTAAAGATACTACTCATTTTATTTATTTTTTAAAGATTTTATTTATTTATTCATGAGAGACACAGAGAGAGGCAGAGACATAGGCAGAGGGAGAAGGAGGCTCCATGCAGGGAGGCTGATATGGGACTCTCCCATCCCAGGACTCTGGGATCACGCCCTGAGGCAAAGGCAGACGCTCAACTGCTGAGCCACCCAGGTGTCCCTCATTTTATTTTTAATTTGAAAATATATTTCTACTGAATAAGTTATATAGCCACAGATTCAAAATTTTTACAAAAAGTACATGTGGACGGCCACGGACTAGCTAGAGTTACTAAACGAAACCAAGCTCGGACTTGTGTCCCTCATTTACTCATAAGGCTCGGGAGCCCAAAGGGTAAATAGTTGGTTGAAGCTTGAGAAAGGGCTTGAGCAATGGTTTCCGGAGCTCGCTTTTACGTGATCGCCCACATAATACAATTGATATAATGTGTTCTAGCCTGGTGGTAAAGTTAAATATGGGTCTGTGCTATTCTTACTGGTCTGTTAATCATATATATTGTCCTTTTGAAAGTGTATGTACCTAAAATAGCATGTTTATCTATAACTAGGACCCTCATGTGTCAGTAGGGTTTGTCATGCATGTAGGTATTCCTTTATTTTGTTCTGCTTGTGCTATATAATACCGTAAGAACCTGAATAAAGTTGGCGCTGCTTGGACATCATCCACTGCGTCCCTCCTGCCCCCATCTCTTTACTTTTCTTTTATTTTCCTCATCCCCTTACCCTCGGGACCCTGATCGTGTTGCTGCAGAGCATGCAACAAGTACAAAATTGGAAAATCTACCTCTAGGGATACCTGGATGGCTCAGCGGTTGAGCCTGGGAGCACGCGGAGCCCTGGCTGCTGCAGGAGGAGGAGGGAGAGCACAGGGGGAGCTCAAGGCCCAGAGGCCTGCAGGCCCCTGTGCCAGCAAGTGGATGAGCCGAGCCAGAGGACGCCAGTGTCCACAATTCGCCTGAGGACGTGGCAGACCTACTGAGACGTGTCCAAGCTGGAGGTGTGGGACTTTACACCGAGGACACGCCGGCTGAGGGGAGGGGGGAGGAGTCCCCTATACCTAGGAACTGGCCCAGCCTCCCCACCCGGAATCCCCGGAGGAGGAGCAGCATGATGGGGGTGCTCCCCACGGCAGGCTCTCCGCAGGGCTACCACCACCCAACCCAGCCTGACGCTATCCCCACACCCCCACCCCACCCCGCCGGCAGCCCAGAGGAGCCTCGGGGGCTGGAGACACAGCTGGGCAGACCCCTAGAGGGCTGGAAGGACACCCTGGACCGGGGGAAGGCCCCACAGAGCCCTGAGGCCGGCCAGAAAGACGTGCCTCCCCGCTCCCTGCTGGTGTCCAGCGTGCCCCCTCCCCCTCCCCAGGTGTGCACTTGCAGAAGGCCGCATGGGCTCCTCTCGAGCCTCAGCCTGGAAGCCCCCAGAGGTCCTGCCGTCCCCACCCCAACCCCAAACCCCGACAGCACAAGCACCCGGAGCCACATCTAGTCAAGGGTGAGAACCTGTCTCACGAGGGCACCCCGAACAATAAGGGGGCCTTCAAGAAGCGCCCGGAGGCCCGCTGGTTACTGCTAGACCAACCTGAGCACCGCTGCGTCACGGTGACTACCGCGTGCATACAGAGTGCAAGGGTGCCGCCGACCTGGCACTCCCACCACGGGCGCCCCAAGACCGTGGGCAAGAAGCCTTCTTCGACTTGGAGACCAAGCGCGCGTTTCCAACTTCTGCGCCCAGCAGTGGGTGGACCAGATCCAGAGCCGCCTGTCCGACGCCTGAGCCCCGCCCTGTTCCCTGCTCCGGCTGCTCCTGCCCGCTGTGCAGTGGTTAGAGCCCACCCACCCACCTGCGCCACCACTACAGTTCCCGCCATCCCCAGGATGGAGGCCACTCCCCGCCGCCCCGCCTGCTCTATCTTGGAGTTTTGGGTGCAGGGCTTCTGGGGACCCCACCGTCCCCTACCGCCCGTCACGCCCGGCCCCGCCGTCCTGTGAGGACGGTGCCCAGTCCCCAGGGACCCCCATCCTCCTCATCCCGCCTGGGAACAGCCACCAACCCGGCACGCTGGTTCTGCACCCGGACCCAGTAGTCAGCCCAGGCCACTCCTCCCCGCCTCGCTGAGCCACATTCCCCCTTTACGCTGGGGTCTCCCGTCCCTACCTGGATACGATAAACGGATCTTGTCATTCTGCAGGTTTGTTCCTGGTGGTTTGGGCTGATGTCTTTCACACCCGTGAGCTTGGCCTGTGTGTCCCAGCTCTGGATGCGGAGGAGCAGGGGCTGGAGACGTTCCCCCAGGCAGAGCCGGGAAGGTTCAGGACAAATACTCACCATGTTGGGATCCCTGGGTGGCGCAGCGGTTTGGCGCCTGCCTTTGGCCCAGGGCGCGATCCTGGAGACCCGGGATCGAGTCCCACGTCGGGCTCCCGGTGCATGGAGCCTGCTTCTCCCTCTGCCTCTCTGCCTCTCCCTCTGCCTCTCTCTCTCTATCATAAATAAATAAAAATTTAAAAAAAAATACTCATCATGTTGGTGTTGGAAAAATGGGAGAAATGTGGGTACTGGGGAGAAAGGAAACCAGGCCAACCATGTTTTGAAACAAAAGAGAAGTAGTAGTTTCAAAGTGTGCATAAATTAGCATTACCTGAGGAGCTTGTTAAAGCACATTGTTGTACCCCAGCCCTAGAGTTTGTATTTCTAGCATGTTTCCTGCTGAGCACATGCTTTTGCTTGGAGGAAACCACATTTAAAAAAAAAAAAAGATTTTATTTATTTATTTGAGAGAGAGACCAAGCATGAGTAGGGGGCAGAGAGAGAGAGGGAGAGAAAAGCAGGCTTCCTGCTGAGCGGAGAGCCCAATGTGGGACTCCATCCCAGGACCCCAGGATCATGACCTGAGCCTAAGGGAGACTCTTAACCAACTCAACCAGCCAGGCAGCCCAGAAACCACATTTTTGAGAACTAAGAAACTAGAGTCATGTCTTGTGTTGTATAAGATCTAATGCTTTGAATCCAACGGTCCAATTCAGACCCTCTGACTTAGACATTTAAACATTTCATTCTAATACAACAATCAAGTTTTACCATCAAACCACACCAATCCCTGAAATCCATTAAATCTCAAATATTTAAGATATCATAGTCAAATATGGACACATTTACTTCTTTGTATAAGTAGCCTCTATATATTGTCTTGCACTGTGTTCTTTTTCATTTAATGATATATCTTGAGAGCTTAGTATATACACATACTTTGTTTCTGGAAGGATACATGAGGGCTAATAGTGTTTTCCTGGTGGGGAGGGCAACAGGTGACAAAATTTTCTGTAATGCTTTTTATATTTTTTGAGTCATATGAATGTAGAACTTATCAAAAATAGAAATAGTCAGGGCACCCAGTTGGCTCAGTCAGTAGAGCATGCAGCCCTTGATCCTGAGGTTGTGAGTCCAGCCCTGCATGGAGTGTAGAGCTTCCTTAAATTAATTTATTTAAAAATAAATAAATAAAAAGCATGTGTCTTGGGAAAAAATTGAAATAATAAAATTCCCTTTTTGGTCAGTCATCCTCCCCAGAACTCGGCGGGTGTCCCCAGTAACACACAGCAGGTGAGAAGGAGTTTAGGGGAGCAGACTGGCGCGCCCCTCCAGGAAGGGACCGCCCGGGCCGGCCCCGGGGCGCTTCCCCGGGGCGCTTCCCCGGGGCTCGTCAGTCCGGAACCAGGCGCACAGTCCGGGCGCCCTCCTTCCCGCACAGCCTCGCCCCCAGCCCCGGGGCCGCACTGGGTCACCCCGGCCTCTCCCACTCGTAAGACTCTGTATGCTCCTTGATACTTACTGCAGAATTGTGGACGGGACATCTCTCAACTGTTCTCGATGGCCTTGCAAGAACTCCTCTCTCTCTCTCTCTCTCTCTCTCTCTCTCTCTCTCTCTCTTTCCTTCACCGAATTTAAAAATGCCTCTAGTCAGCACAAAACTACCATTATTTGAGTTCCTTCACCCACGCGATTAAATGACACAGTTGTACGTGTTTCTCTAAGGGGAACTCGGCCGCATCCCCGACACGCACCTTCAGAGACTCAGGGGCCACACCCTTTCACCCCGGGACAGGTCCCAGAGGAGGCTGGGCGGAGGGGAGGAGGGGGTGCATACTGCTAATTAGGAGTATAGTTTCAGCTGCACCGCAGGGAATTAGCATATTTGTCTTGATCATCATTTTGCCCCCTGCCGAGGACTGAGTAAGCAGACAGTAACCATTGTTCAATGAAGGGATGAAATACTCTGGATTAAATATAAAATCTGAGTCTCAGAGTCAAGGTACCTAGAAAGGATATTTTCCCCAGTGTTTCCACACTTCCCCCTCTTAGGTCCTAACCTTCCTGACCCTTCCACCAGGAAGCCCTCCGGATGATACCAGTGTCCTCTGTGCCTGTGATTTTAGTTTTTCTCTCCTTCCCTATCTGTATCAATAAGGCTTAATCGCTGAGTCGTGTGAGGATTTATGTTCAAGCTTGGAGCATCTGTTTGATGTCTGACCGTCTTTAACATTCCACAGTGCAGAAAGAGGAGAGACTGCAGCGAAGCGACCTCATGAATTTGTACTCTGAGCGTGATGGAATCACAGCACCACCATCCACGCCTCCATTCTTTCGACAAGTGTTTAACAAATGTCTTCTCTCTTCCAGGCACTGTGCTGTGCACAATGTACATTGTCTAGGGGGAGGACAGATCTTGAAACAAAAAACACAAATCAGTACATGCTTGCAAATTTTGCTTAGGGATGTGAAAACTGTACAGTGTGGCATGAGAAAAATCACTGGGAGATCAGGAGTTGTATCTCTGAACAGAGACCCTTTAGACAAGTAGGTGACATTTAGGATAAAACTTGAGCAAAATGTAGGGACAGGCAAGGGCAAGCGAAGTGCAGCGTAGTCCAGGCGGAGTGAAAGGCATGTGGGGGATGTTAGGAAGCTTGAAAGGAGGCAGGTATGAGCTATGGTGGGGAAGGACACTGAAGGGGGCCACATCCCACAGGCATGGACCATGCCAAGGATTTGAGATTTTACCCAAACTGCAGTGGGAACCTATTGAAGCTTTATAGGTGGAGGAGAAATATGATCTGTTGAATCTTTCTGAAAGGTCGTTCTGGAGAGAACAGGTGTGAGCAGCCTAGTAGGGAGGCTGTAGCAGCAGTCCCTATGAGAGGTGGTGGTGGTGTGGACTGGAAGAGTGGCTGTAGGAATGGGGAGAGGCAGATGGATATAAGATGTTTTGGAGATAAGATCTCCTGTACCTACAGAGGCTTTGGATACACCCGACAGGGATGTGTCTCGGGTGACTACTCTTGGGTTGCATAGAAACTACCTCTCAATCCCAGGCAAACCCAAGCTGGAGACAGGGTGAAGAATTTAGCTTTTTAGAGGACTGTAAAAAATATCAGACTTATATCTGTAATGAGTGACTCTCCCTACTCAAGATTTTAATTATCAATGGTAAAGATTCTGGAATATTCCCTTTTTTGCAGTATATTGAATTTACAGGAAATCATTTGCTGATTTCTTGGTTTCCCAGTTTGAATGATACTATTCTTTTGACTATTTTTAAAGATTTTATTTATTCATGAGAGACACAGAGGCATAGGCAGAAGGCTCCATGCAGGTATCCTAATGGGGGATCCAGGACTCCAGGATCACGCCCTGGACCAAAGGCATGCGCCCAACCGCTGAGCCACCCAAGGATCCCGACACATTGATCCTTAAAAGGGAAATTATCTTGCTGCCCTCCCAACTTGGGCCACAGAATTGTTCACCAGATCTCTATCTTAAGACCATTCTAAGAAAAATGATCACACTGATTAAAATAAAAAAGGATAAAACAAAGAAATCTGAAGAATCCATTTTTTCCCTAATAGACATCCTAAGTAAGTAGCACTTATATTTTAAATTCCCATCTTTCGGGCAGCCGAGGTGGCTCAGGGGTTTAGCTCAGCCGACAGCCCAGGGCAGGATGGAGTCCCACTCGGGCTCCCTGCATGGAGCCTGCTTCTCCGTCTGCCTGGGTCTCTGCCTCTCTCTCTCTCTCTCTCTCTCTGTGTATATCTCTCATGAATAAATAAATAAAATCTTTTTAAAAATTCCCATCTTTCTTCTGTTACATGTTGGAATATTTATGGATAAAATGATGTGATGCTTGGATTTTCTTTTTTCTTTTTTATTTTTTTATTTTTGGATTTTCTTTACAGGAGGAAAAATGTTATATATAGAAAGGGAGAGGTTGGGAAAACTTGCTAATCTTGCAGTTGGGAGATAGTCACATGAGGTTTTGTTTTCCTTGTTTTTTTGTGTGTGTGTTTAAAAATTTCCTTAATAGAGGCGCCTGGGGCATCTGGGTGGCTCAGTGGTTGAGCATCTGCCTTTGGCTCAGGTCGTGATCCCAGGGTCCTGGGATGGAGTCCCTCATCCCGCTCCCCAGCAGGAAGCCTGCTTCTCCCTCTGCCTGTGTCTCTGCCTCTCTGTCTCTCATGAATAAATAAAATCTTAAAAAAAAAAAAAAAGGTAGAGGCGCCTGGATGGTTCAGTCAGCACACTGGACTCTTGATCTCAGAGTCATGGGTTCTAGCCCCGCATTGGGGGTAGAGTTTACATAATAATTTTTTTATATATCCGTAATAAAAAATATGTTTGCTTCATGGCATAAATATGCCAGATGTTAGGATCCGTACAAGCAGAATTAATAAAATATTCATGGAGAGCATAAATAGATAAACAAAGACATATGGAACTTTGATGACAAGAAAAGCTGAGGGAGAGGTTGAACACCTTAGTCCAAATTCCTTGCAGACCCCGTGAAGGCACGTCTGTGAAACCCGTAACCTGGACAACTCTGCGGTGCACCCCAGATGCAGCCCCTGATCCAGCCCCAGGTGCAGCCCCAGGTGCGTGCACAGTGCTCCGCCGGCTGCGGGTCCCAGGCGTCTGCCCCAAGACCACCGAGGGGCCCCCAGCGACCTCAGCTCACACCCTGTTCCCGAGGAAGCGCAGAAGGTCGGTGTGGACGCCGCGGCAGCTGAGCCGCTCCGCAGGCTTGCGTAAATCCTGGGGTCTGCATCCTGGGGCCCCCGCAGCTGGGTAAGGAGGGGGGTTAAGTCCGCAGGCGCCTCCTCCCGCCCTAACCCCCCCCCCCCGAGACCCCGGGGCCGCCCCTCCCCCACCCCTCCGGGCCCGCTCCCCCAACCCCCCACCCGCCCCCGCACGGCTCAGGGCGGCGGGTGCCGCAGCCGCCTTCTCCCCTACGCGCACGTTTTTGGCCGCTAGGGTTCAGACAAGATATGGAGGGTGCCCTGGAGCCCAAGCGGCGGCTTTCAGGCGTGAGAGGCTGGAGGGGAGCGCAAACCTCTCTGCCCCCACTTGCCCAGCCCCGGGGCTGGCGCGCAGGGGGCGCTCTCCGGACTCTCGGGGCTTCTCAAAGCCCTCCCCGGGCCCCCTGCGCAGGTCGCTGCCCCAGCCCGACTTTCCCACCTGCTGGGAGCGTCTGGGCCCAGTCACAGGTCTCGCAGCTGCAGGTGCCCGAGCCAGCAGGAGACCTGGGGTTTTGGGGGTTCAGCGCTAGGCACGCAGGAGGCACTAGCCGGATGGGAGAGACACAGGGCGGATTGGGGATTAACACCCCGATAAACGCATTCTTCATTTTATTGCACTTCACCTTATTGCACTTCACAGACCTTGCCTTTTTCCCTCCTGCAAGTTGAAGGTTGTGGCAGCCCTGCAGCAAGTCCCCTGGCATCTTTTTCAACGCTTGTTCACTTCGTTTTGATAACTCTCATAACCTTTTTCGACCTTTCATTTCACCTTTTTTTCAGTATGTTGTTATGGTGACTGTGATCAGTGATTACAGCTTGCTGAAATCTCAGACCATGGTTAGCATTTTTTAGCAATGAAGCATTTTTAAATTAAGATGTATACTTTTTTTTTACTTTTTTTTTAAACTTTTATTTATTTACGATAGTCACAGAGAGAGAGGCAGAGACATAGGCAGAGTCCCGACGTGGGACTCGATCCCGGGTCTCCAGGATCGCGCCCTGGGCCAAAGGCAGGCGCCAAACCGCTGCGCCACCCAGGGATCCCCTTTTTTTACTTTTTAAAAGATTTATTTGTTGGAGGGGCAGATGGAGAGGGAGACAGGAAAATCTCAAACAGGCTCCACCCCCAGCATGGAGGAGGACTGAGGGGGGATTGATCCCACAACCCTGAGATCATAACCTGAGCTGAAATAGTCAATGCTTAATGGACCGCACCACCCAGGCGCCCCTGTTGTTGTTTTTTTTCTTTAGATATAATGCTATTGCACACTTAATAGACTGCAGTATAGTGTAAACATAATTTTATTCACAAGTTTTTAAAAGGTTTTTATTTATTATTTATTTATTTATTTATTTATTTATTCATGAGAGACACATACACAGAGAGAGGTAGAGACACAGGCAGAGGGAGAAGCAGGCTTCATGCAGGGAGCCGGTCGGACATGGACCGCTGTCCTGCTCTCCAGGGTCACGCCCTGGGCTGAAGGCGGCGCTAAACCGCTGAGCCACCCAGACTGCCCACAAGTTTCTTTTTGTTTTTTGGTGTTTGTTTGTTTGTTTGTTTTTTAAGATTTTATTTATTTGACAGAGAGAGCAACAAAAATTATTAAAGGTTGCATCAGGCTTTCAGGCTCAGGTGTTACTTGCCATAATTCCAACTTTTAAAAAAGTTGATATATAATTTTTTTTTCCAAATTTATTTATGATAGTCACAGAGAGAGAAAGAGAGAGAGGCAGAGACATAGGCAGAGGGAGAAGCAGGCTTCATGCACCGGGAGCCCGACGTGGGATTTGATCCCAGGTCTCCAGGATCGCGCCCTGTGCCAAAGGCAGGCGCCAAACCGCTGCGCCACCCAGGGATCCCTTTTTTTTTTTTTTTGGATATATAATTGACATATAACATGAACTAAGTTTCAGGTCTGCAACATAATGATTTGATATTTGTATATATTGTGGGACAATCACCACAGTAAATCTGGTTACCATCCATCACCATATAGTTACAATCTTTTTCTTTTAATGAGAACATTTAAGATCTACTCTTCTGGCAACTTTCAAATAGGCAATACAGCATTATTAACTACAGTCACCATGTGATACATTCTGTCTTCAGGCCTTATTCATTTTATAACTGGAAATTTGTATCTCTTGATCCCCTTCACTCATTTCACCCAGTCCTATTTCTTCCCCCTAGTGACTATAAGTTTCTCTGTGTCTATGAATTTGGTTTGTTGTCCTTTTCCCTAGATTCACCTATCATTAAGGCTTGCCACTTGTTTTCTCCTTCATATATACTTTACTGCTATTATCTGCTAACCCACTGACCACTTGAAAATGTGTTGCAGGGCAGCCCCGGTGGTGCAGCGGTTTAGTGCGGCCTACGGCCTGGGGTGTGATCCTGGAGACCCGGGGTCGAGTCCTGCATCAGGCTTCCTGCGTGGAGCCTGCTTCTCCCTCTGCCTGTGTCTCTGCCTCTCTCTTTGCTCTCTCTGAATGAATGAATGAATGAATGAATGAATGAATGAATAAAAGAAGAAATGTGTTGCAGCGATGCCTGGGTGGCTCAGTTGGTTAAGCATCTGCCTTCAGCTAAGGTCATGCTCTCAGGGTCCTGGAATGGAGTCTCCTGTGGCATCAGGCTCCCTGCTCAGCGGGGAGTCTGCTTCCCTCTGCCCCCCCCCCCGACTTGTGCTGTCTCTCAAATAAATAAAATAAAATAAAATAAAGAAAATGTGCAGCAGTATAAAGAACCTTCACCCGTAAACACTTCAGCATGCACCTTTTCAAAGCAGAGACATTTTGTCTTGTGACCACAAAACAATGATTGACTCAGGAAACAACACTGATGCAATACTATTATTGAATGTATATGCCATGTCTACTTTATGCCAATTGTCCCAACAATGTTCTTTACATAAATTTTATTCCAATCTAGGACCCAACCTAGGCTCACACACTGACTTTATTATATTTCCTTAGTCTCCTTTAATCTAAAACAATTCCTCAATGCTTCTTTTATAACGTAGATATTTTTGAAGAACACAGACCAGTTGTTCTGTTGAACTCTCCTACCCAAATTTGGGTTTGTTTGTTTCCTCATGATTAGATTTGGGTTACACATTTTTTTGCCAGAAATCCCACAGAAGTGTCCTCAGTGAAGCAATTCTATCAGAAGTCCAGTAGCAGTTCATCCCATTACTAGTTGATTACTTAGTTAAGGTGTCATTTGCCACATTTCTCCATATTATTTCGTCTGGATTATGTTTTTGAGGGCAGCCCCCATGGTGCAGCGGTTTAGCGCTGCCTGCAGCCTGAGGTGTGATCCTGGAGACCCAGGCTCCCTGCATGGAGCCTGCTTCTCCCTCTGCCTGTGTCTCTGCGCCTCTCTCTCTCTCTCTCTCTCTCTCTCTCTCTGTGTGTGTGTGTGTGTGTGTGTCTATGAATAAATAAATAAAATCTTTAAAAAAATGTTTTTGAATTTAGGCCCATAGCTTCTTAGGCAGTATGGTCAAGAATCACTTAACACCAACAGTTCCAGGATAAGCACCGGGTTGTGTGTCTCTGGTCTCAGCCACTGATCATTAACTCAGAGATGCACAAGGCCCAGGAACCTCCTTTTCCTTCAATATTTATGGAGCAACTAATACTTGTCAGGTCCTGTTTGAAGTGCTGAGATATACAGAGAATAAAACAGTCCTGCTCTCAGTGATCCTTAGCTCAGGAAGTTCTGGAGGGCTCCCTCTGCTGGGTCTCATCAGTGGTTCTCCTAAGACCTAAGAGGTAACAGGTAACAAAAAAACTAACACAGACTTTGATAGGAACTCAACTGTTTAATCCCCCATATCTGTTTAGAATGTTTGTAGTATTGTCTAGGGTTGTTCTCAAATTGAGGTTAACAAAAATTGATGTATTTCTTGGAGGGAAATGTGCAGAATATATGTGGGTTGAAAGCCAGTTTAAAGTATCAGATTTTATCATGGACAATGATGCTATATAGATATATCTGAAAACGTCATGAACAAATCAGATGGACTTCTAAAAAACATGTTCAAGTAACCCACAAGAAGGCTGGGAAGAGAACCTACAGAAATGCAATACAGGGAACAAAAAAAATAGTAAACTGAAGCCTTAAAATACCAATAATTACATTAAATGGAAATAATTTACATCCACCAATTAAAAGACAATGATGGGATGTTAATTTAAAAACATCATCCAAGCATATGCTGTCTATAAGAAACTCACCTCAAATTTAATAAGTAAACTGAAAGTAAAAGGACGGAAAAAGATACATCATGCAAACATAATCAAAGAAAAGCAGGGATTGTTCTTTTGCTGGCCATCCAGATTTCAGAAGGTGTTGAAGAAAATGTTAAAAGTGCACATTAGGTTTAAAAATGTGTCACATCGGGATCCCTGGGTGGCGCAGCGGTTTGGCGCCTGCCTTTGGCCCAGGGCGCGATCCTGGAGACCCAGGATCGAATCCCACGTCGGGCTCCCGGTGCATGGAGCCTGCTTCTCCATCTGCCTGTGTCTCTGCCTCTCTCTCCTTCTCTCTCTGTGACTGTCATAAATTAAAAAAAAAAAAATGTGTCACATCTATAGCAGTTACATTGTGGATAGCAGCAAAAAATGAGAAAGTAGTCTTCCAGTATTTGAAAACTATCATGAGCTTCAGCAAAGAAGGGCCTCACATTATTGCCCGAGGGACACAGGTAGTGCTGAAGCTGAATGTTTCAGTTGTGTAAATATAATTTGCAGGAGGGTGAAAATGCTGTTAATTAAAAGTTTGGTTTTCTGTCTTCCCTTTCATCCTTCTCAGTTGTGAGCTCAAGGAGTATGTTCACAAGGAGAAAAGTATGCCCTGGGCTTTTGCAAAGTCTGGGGGTGGGGGTCAGGAAGGTCTGCAGGCTACCTACTTCTGGTTAAAGGCTGGTTAGGTAGGGAGGGAAACAGAACACTCACTTCACCCATTCCAAACTTGGATATTCCAGTGTCCTTGACTATTACTCAGAGTAGTAATTTCAACACTGGGATAGGCTAAAGCTAATTAGAAATCAAAATGGTTTGAAAAGGGACACCTGGGTGGCTCAGTGGTTAGAAGTCCGCCTTTGTTTGACTCAGGGCATGATCCTGGGGTCCTGGGATTGAGTCCCTCATTGGGCTCCCTCCAGGGAGTCTGCTTCTCCCTCTGTGTATGTCTCTGCCTCTCTCTGTGTGTCTCTCATGAATAAATAAAATATTTTTTTAAAATGGTTTTAAAAAACACAACATCAAAACTCATGAATTCAGTAGAAAAATAGAATTTTTTTATCAATGGGCTTTTATATATTTTTCACATTGCATTTAGTAAAAGTAATCACAGGTAAATTTCTTGTTAACATTTACTTTTCCAAATTCTCAACTATTCCAGCATTTACAACCTTTATAAAAACTTTTTGACATGACATCTCCAATTTTCTTTAATAATGAGTTTCAAGAAACATTTTATTTCAGATAAAAAAAAATTCCTTGATTCTTCCTGAAGTTGTCACTGAACACCTGGGCAGGGTGTCCAGTTGTAGTGGATTCTCTAGGACTACATCAAGGCTGTGTTCCCACAGCAGGCTCCACCAGTTCATGCTGCTGCCAGGGCTTAGAACAGTGTAATAGTGTTGCAACAGTGTTACTCTGCCTGTAGGCCTTTCCACATTCTTCATATTTATGGGGTTTTTCCTCAGAGTTTATGGAGATCTGACTTACAACTGAAAGCCTGCCCACATTCGGAACACTCAGTGTTTCTTTCCCATGTGGACTCTGAGATGGTGATTCAGACCTGTCTTCTGACAACTGAAGGCTTTCCCACACTCTTTACACTGATGGGGCTTCACCTTGTTGTGAATTCTCTGGTGTTCAAGAAGATGCTCTCCTCTTGTGAAGGCTTTCCCACACTCAGGACACTGCTAGGTTTTATCCCCAGTGTGAATTCTTTTATGGTTTCCCAGGCCAGTTGATCGAGTAAAGGTCTTCCCACACTTGTCACACTTATATTTTCTTGGCTCAGGGGGCTTACTGTGCTTCCCTCCTAACCTGTGTTTGTTATGACCTGAGTGTTGACTACAGGCTTCACCACACTCATCACATTTATAGGGCTTCTCTCCAGTGTGACTTCTTTGATGTATGATCAGAGTTGAGCTCACACTAAACATTTTTCCACACTCAGCACACTCATAGGTTTTTTTCCCCTGAGTGAATTCTGTGATGGATTATGAGTTCTGAGCTCTGGCTAAAGGCTCATCCACATACAGGACATTCAAGAAGTTTCTCTCCAGTATGGATTCTCTGGTGCTGGTTAAATCCTGCATACTGGGCAAAGGCTTTTCCACACACTTTACACTCATAAGGTTTTTCTTCACTGTAGATTTGCTGATGCTGAATAAGATGTGAACATTGCTGAAGGTTTTCCCACACTCATTACTCGTAAGGTTTCTCTTTGCTGTGGAATCACTGATGCTCAGTGAGATCTGAACAATGGCAGAAAGTTTTACCACAGTCCTCACATTCAAAAGGTTTCTCTCCAGTGTGGACACTTTGATGCTTTGTAAGAACTGATCTCTGACTGAAATACCTGCCACAATTACTACACCAATATGACTTTTCTCCAGTGTGGATTCTGAGATGTTGGAAGAGGCCTGCTTTCTGACTGAAATGTTTGCCACACTCTTTACAGGGATAAGGTTTTTCCTTGCTGTAAAGCTCCTGGTGCTGGGTAAGCTCTACACATTTGAAGAAGGCATTTGCACATTCTGTACATGAGTATGGTTTCTCCCCAGTGTGGGATCCTCCTATGGTATATGAAGCCCTCTTATCCAGGTGAAGGTTTTCTTACATTCTTCACATGTATGTATTTTTTTTTCCTGTGGCACCCCCATCCTGCGTTTCCAAACTTCCATCACGGTCATGGGCTCCTGTGTATTTGGCATGTTGAGACAAAGTTCCATCATGTCCGTCAGACCCCTTCCCACATAGTTCTGCTTCTTCAAGAAGTTCCTGCTTCATGCTTAACATCATGTCGTCAGTCTTCATACCACCATCTGAAACAAGAGACCACAGAACTTGAGGGGCAAAGAAAACTCAAAAATAATTTAAGAGATAGACAGCTGGAAAGGCTAATGTCTATTTTAGGTTGATGTTAACAGAAGATACTGTATCATCTCTTTACTTAGTGTTAGCAGTTCAGAGAAAGATGTTAGTCAAGGTGGAAGGAATGGTAGTAATACAGGTGTGGGGCAGCCCCGGTGGCCCAGCAGTTTAACGCCGCCTTCAGCCTGGGTGTGATCCTGGAGATCCGGGATCGAGTCCCATGTCGGGGTCCCTGGAGTCTGCTTCTCCCTCCACCTCTGTGTGTGTGTGTGTGTGTGTGTGTGTGTGTCTGTCGTGAATAAATAAATACATCTTTAAAAAAAATACAGGTGTGAAAGTGAGAATGTGGCAACATTGACAGGCTGTCACTTCTGTGATTACATAAGACTGTAAGTTCCATCTTGCTAGTGGAATCTCTATGGACATTCTTCCATGCTGGCTTGCTGGCTCTGGTGAAGAACACCACCATATGGAGAAGCCCATGAGGCAAGGAAACAAAGGTGGCCTCTGGCCAGCAGCCAGCAAGAGATTGAGGCCCTCTGTTTAACAGAGATGTGAGTCCTGCCAACATCTATGTGAGGTTGGTAATGGATCCTTCCCTGCTCACAACTCAGATGAGATGTCAGCCCTAGCACCTTAACTGCAACCTGATCTGAGCCAACCCAGACTCTCGACCCACAGAAACTATGAG
The DNA here is from genome assembly GCF_905146905.1 of Nyctereutes procyonoides. NCBI lineage: Eukaryota > Metazoa > Chordata > Mammalia > Carnivora > Canidae > Nyctereutes > Nyctereutes procyonoides. Next base: position 794,181 of record NW_026575043.1, read on the forward strand.
ATAAACATGTGTGTAGTTTGAAGCCACTAACTTTGTGGTAATTTGTTAAACAGCAATTGCTAACTAATATACTGCTGATACGAACGTACAAATCTTCCTTAGTATAAGAACTAATTAAAAAGAAAGGGGAGGGGTGCCTGGCTGGCTCAGTCAGAACATGCAACTGTTGATCTCAGGGTTTTGAATTCAAGCCCCAAAAATGAATCTTTTTTTTTTAAGATGTATTTATTTATTCATGAGAGACACAGAGAGAGAGAGAGGCAGAGACCCAGGCAGAGGGAGAAGCAGGCTCCCCACAGGAGCCCAATGTGGAACTTGATCCCGAATCCCGGGATCACAACCTGAGTCGAAGGCAGCCGCCCAACCGCTGAGCCACTCAGGTGTCCCTAAAAATAAATCTTAAAAAAATAAAAGGAACGTGCGGAGTGGCTCAGTTGGTTAAGCGTCCAACTCTTGATTCTGGCTCAGGTCATTATCTCAGGATTGTGGGATCAGCCCCATGTCAGGCTCCATGCTCAGCAGGGAGTCTGCTTAGGATTCTGTCTCCCTCTGCCCCTCCCACCTACTCACTCTCTGAACAAATAAATAAATAAAATCTTCAAAAAAAAAGAGAGAGAGAAAACAAACCATACATTGAAAAGCATGTATATATGTGCATATATATACATACATATACACACATACGTACCTATTCACATATGCATGTTTGTACTTATATGTTTATATGTGTATAAATGACATGTACAATATAAATGACAAGAAAATTGTTAATATCAAACATAATCGTCCTAATAGCCATATCAATAAATGCAAATGGCTTAACTCGTTAAAAAAAAAACATTAGATTTGATCACAGAGCAAAACTCAACTCTATTATATATATAGGAGACACATATACAACATAATGATTGAGAAAATTTATGAATAAAGGTTGAATAAGGATAGATTGGGATCCCGGGGTGGCTCAGTGGTTTAGCGCCGCCTTCAGCCCAGAGCGTGACCCTGGAGTCCAGGGATCGAGTCCCACATGAGGCTCCCTGCATGGAGCCTGCTTCTCCCTCTGCCTGTGTCTCTGCCTCTCTCTCTCTGTCTCTGTCTCTGTCTCTGTCTCTCTGTCTCTCATGAATAAATAAATAAAAATCTTAAAAAAATAAGGATAGATTAAGCAAATGTAAATAAAAAGAAAGAAGGCATCAAGATTTCAATTTCAGACAAAGGGGATATTCAAGGGATGCCTGGGTGGCTCAGCGGTTGAACATCTGGCTCAGGACATGATCCTGGAGTCCGGGGATGGAGTCCCTCATCAAGCACAAAGTGAGCCTGAAACAAGTTATTTTTGTTCAAAAAGCAAAAGCAAGCATTCAAAATTACTAGAGCTATGGCAAAACAGAGACAGGAGCAGGACTGAAGATATTCACATGAGCCAAAGATATGTGGAATAAAAGGTCGATTTTGAATGTGGGGGCTGAAACACACTGACTCAAGAAAAATTCCTAAGTCCAGGGGCACCTGGGGGGCTGAGTTGGTTAAGCCTGTGCCTTCAGCTCAGGTCATGATCCCAGGGTCCTGGGATAGAGTCCTGAGTTGGGTTCCCAGCTCACTGGGGAGATTGCTTCTCTCCCTCTTCCTCTGCCCCTACCCCCTACTCATGCATTCTCTCTCTCAAATAAATACAAACCTTATTTTTTAATTTTTTAAAAATATTTTATTTATTTACGCTTTTATTTATTTAACAGAGAGAGCACACACTCACAAGCATAGTAAGCGGCAGGCAGAGGGAGAGGGAGAAGCAGACTCCCTGCTCACCAGGAAGCTGGATGTGGAGCAGGGAGCCCGGTGTGGGGCTGGATGCCAGCAACCCGGGATCATTACCTGAGCTGAAAAGTAACGATTTGTTCCAAGTAGTATCCAATTTCATTACAAGGAACTTTTGAAACAATCATATGCTGTAATATATACTTAATGATAATTTATTGATTGGTATTTTGTTCTTAATAAAATAGCTCAGTGTATTTTCCCCTATTTTGCATTTATTGCCATTTTATTTATTTATTTTATTGCCATTTTAAACATCTGAAGAGGAAATGAAATTTGTTTCAGTCACAGATAATCTCATGATTTTTCTAGGAGCTGTATACATTTTACCTTAATATTTAGCATTGGTATTTTGAAATATTAGGCTTCTTTTTTTTTTCTTCTTTAAAAGATTTTATGTATTCATTTGACAGAGAGAGCACAAGCAGGGGGAGTGGCAGGGAGAGGAGAAGCAGGCTTTCTGCAGAGCAGGGAGACTAACATGGGGCTGGATCTCAGGACCCCAGGAACATGACCTGAGCTGAAGGCAGATGCTTAACTGAGCTACCCAGGTGCCCCTAAATAAAAGCTTTAAAAAAATACATTCCAAGTCCTTAATGATACCAACACAGAAAAAGTCCTAAAATCTCAAGTTGCCATTTAAGATAACTAATAAACCACTTCTTGAATTTGGAGATTGGTATAAGAAGGGGGAAAACAAAGTATCAATCATGACCACCTACAAGGAAGTGACCAGACAGATGTGATGAAGGAAAGCTTTAGTAAGAATGCCAGTTAATAACATAGAAGGAATAAAGAATTACAGAATCATCCTGTAATGCTTAATAAAATGGTTGACCCACATAAGGATTATCAAACATTTCTAATTTGTTGATGTGAAACTATTTGTGTAGTGCCTAGGTGACACCACACATTAGATAGCTACAAGGGGAAAAATCACCCGTTCAATGAAGGTATCACACTGTCATCATGCCAAGCCAGTGATTTAATAGTGGGCCACACAGGTATTAATGTCTATTACCTAATATAATTCTAGCCAAAAATGTTTAACCCAAATCCTTCAGGCATGGAGATGGAATTTCCAGTTTATAGGAAACACAAGGTACAGGGGCAAGAAACTAAATGATACAATGAGAAAGCAATCAGAAAACTCTAGAGGGTGGGAACCTGGCCTGGGTTCCTCAGAAAGTCTGGGCAATGGGGAAAAGATGGGAGAGGGGAGAACTGTTCTAATGTAGAAAAGAATCAAGAGGCATAACAATCAGAAGTATCATGCTGCCCTGGATTCTATCCCGAGTTGGACAAATGAGCTTTAAATACATTTTAGAGGGATGCCTGGGTGGCTCAGTCAGTTAAGTATCTGCCTTCAGCTCAGATCGTGATCTCAGGCTCCTGGGATAGAGCCCCACCCCCGTTCCCTGCTCGGCGGGGAGTGTGCTTCTCCCTCTTCCCCACACACCCCTGGTGCTGCTTGTGCACTCTTTCTCTCTCTCTCTCTCAAATAAATAAATAAGATCTTTAAAAAATACATTTTAGAAAAAAATGAGCCTATTTGAATTTGGATTGAATTTAGATAACATGAAAATGTACTGACAGGGAAAGGAAAGATCATTAATTCAACAAATTATGTTACAAAATAGCACAGAGTATGATCTCTTTTTGGTAAAAGGTACATGTACACACATATGCATATAAAAAGATACACAGACATAAAACAAAAAGTTAAAAAGTCATTGATTGCAATCTCTGGGTGACAGAATACCATGTTTTATTTTCTTATCTTGTTACTATGTATTTTCTAACTTTGTACAATGCATATACACCACTCTGTTAATAATAAAGGGTAATTTTCAGGAAAGTCAGTATAGTTTTACATTGTTAATATCCTAGCTATATCTACTGAAGGATGTAAGCATCAAAATACTTGAAATAACATTTGCTGCTAGACCATATACAGAAAATTCAAATATGGATATTTAAAACCAACCATGTTACTGAGGTTGCTCTGAAATGACTTAATACCTTTTGATCATTATTACTCCAAATGTCACCTTTGTCGTGTTCAATAACCCTCATCACAAGGAATTAACATGTCACAAGCCACAAAAAAAAATCCAACTCGGAGGCCATTTCAGTCCAAATTCCCTAGAGAAATTCTTGCCTCACCTCCTTCCTCTGATGGTTGGGACTCAGGTCCTTTGTCCTTGAACTGGATCGCTGGGGGCTGAATCCATGTGTATGAAGATTCTTCATCTAGTGTCTGAAGGGTCACTGCCTGCAAAAGGATTTTCTGTTCCACAGCACAGGCTGAAACCTAGAGACAAGCAAGTCATTAAGCCTTAAGGATATCAAGAATTTAACAGAGATTAAACCTCTGGAGGAGTCCAGAAGAAATATATTGCCAGACACTAGGAAAAAGAAGAGAAAAGCCAGGGCCTAATGTACCTTCTGAGGCAGAGAGCAGCCAAAAAGGTAACCAAAGCAAAATTTGATCAGGTCTTATTTCTGTCGTTTCACTATTGGCTCTGTGTCCTTGGCCAAGTTCCCCAATCTCTCTGAACTTAGTGTCCATGTGTGCAAATTGGGAACGATTACACCTACTTATTTATTGCTGTGAGAGTTGAGTCACCTGTAAGGTAAGGAGCATCATGCTCCTCATTCTATCTGAAATACAGAACACCTTCGGTATCTTTGCTCACCATCCCTGGATCTGCTGTTCCCCTCTCCCTTTCCCTCTTTACGTGGTTGGCTTAGCAAGAAGCTCACTTCCCTGCCAAATGCTGGGTTTTCCCTTTGTTCTCTGAGTTCCACAAACTGAGAGTCTTGTTCCCAGCTTCCCACAACCATATCAGACCAGAGTCTTCCTAAGGTCCAAGGGAATCCTGATAGCAGAAGTGTCTGAACCTTTGCCTGAAGACCTCCCGAGCAAGGGGTTGCTGGTTCTCTGTAAGCCCGGGGCCCTGATCCCTGGGTGGGTCTCCCCCACCTCCACCACCACAGTCCCCTGCTAACCCCATCGGACTTGAACAACTTGCCAGCAGATTTTCTTGTGTCTGCAGCCGTCCTGCCTGGCTTCTGCTGCAGAGCCATCCGGGAGCGTTCACCGCACTCGGGGGCAGTTGGCAAACACTAGTGCGCACCTCCTGCGCTCTGTGAGACAGTGGCAGTCCCTCCAGGCGGGGATGGGTGCAAACAGGCGACCAGCTACCATCACCACTACCTAACTCCATCACATTTTCATCACTCCAAAATAAATCCACACCATCAATAGTCACTTCCAATGCTTCTAGTCCGTGGCATCCACTAATCTTTCTTTGTCTGTGGACTTGCCTATTTTGGACATTTTGTAAAAACAGATCCTATGATACATAGCCTTTGTTTAGCTTCTTTCACTTAGCATAATATTTTCAAGATTCATCCATGTTATAGCAGTATAAATACTTCATCCCTTCTCATGGCTGAATAATAAATCATTGTATGATTATGTCATATTTTGTTTATTCATTTATTCATTGACAGAAATTTGGATTGTTTCTATATTTTAGCTATTATGAGTAGTTCTACTATGGACATTTATGTACAAGTTTTTATGTGAACACCTGTTTTCAATTTTTTTTGATATATAACTAGAAGTGAATTGCTCCTTTATATACTAATTCTATGTTTAATATATACTAATTCTATGTTTAATTTTCTTTTTTTTAAGATTTTATTTATTTATTCACAGAGCTACAGATAGAGAGAGAGAGAGAGAGAGAGAGAGAGAGAGAGGCAGAGACACAGGCAGAGGGAGAAGCAGGTTTCATGGAGGGGGCCTGACGTGGGACTCGATCCCGGGTCTCCAGGATCATAACCCAGGCTGCAGGCAGCTGTAAACCACTGCGCCACCATTAAATATGTTTAATTTTCTGAGGAACTTCCAAAGGATTTTCCAAGGTGCTACACCATTTTATATTTTCATCAGCAATGTAGGAGGGTTCTAATTTCTTTATATCCTTGTTAACACCTGTTGTTGTCTTTGATTATTGCCACTTTAGAGGGTGTGACAGGGTATCTCATGGTTTTGATATGCATTTTTAAAATATAGAATGATGTTGTGCATCTTTTCATGTACTTATTGTCCATTTGCATATCTTCTGGGAAGAAATGTTAGACATTTCATTTGAATAGTTCAAATCCTTTGCCCATATATTCTAGGTACTAGGCCCCTATAAGATATACAATTTGCAAATATTTTCTATTTCATAGGATGTCTTTTCACTTTGTTGGTAGTGTTCTTTGAAGCACAAAGGTTTTTAATTTGATGAAATCCAATTTCTCTGTTTTAAATTGGTTTCTTGGATTTCTGTGTTATCAAAGAAATCACTGCATGGTCATGTTTACACCTGATTTCTTCTAAATATTTTAAAGTTTTAGGTCTTACCTTTAGGTCTTTGATGTATTTTGAGTTTATTTTTTAGTATACAGTTAGGTAGGGGTCCAAATTCATTCTTTTGCATGTACATTTACAGTAGTCTTAGCACCATTTCTTGAAAAGACTATTTCCCCCCACTGAATTATCTTGACACCACATTAAAAAACCAATTTGCTATAAAGGCATAGACTAATTTCTACACTCTAACTTCTATTCCACTGACCTACATTTTAACCTTATGTTATTCCTCTTCATCTTGACTACTGTTAAAGAAAAAGAATATTCAGTGATTTGTTAAAGATGGTAAGGCAGATTTTATTCAGGACCACTGCAGTAACTACAATGGGATTTTACTGTGGTGGACAAGGATTGGGCTCAACGATCAATACAGCATGGATAAGTGGGAATTTATAGCCAAGGAGCAAGGTAGGGGCCAGTGGATGAAGTGAGGAGGGTTCTGGCTAAACAGACCTACCACAATTCTTGCAGACAGGCCAAGGTGATCAGAAATTACATGAGATATGGTGGAGGAGGAGAAATCTGATCAGCTGTCAAGAATGATCAGATATGCAGGATGATAATGTTCTGGTTAAACTGATATAGCAGAGTTCTTGCTAAAACTAGGTTTTTAAAGGAAATTCACAGATGGGCCTAGGAGAAGGTTTAGGAGTCTAACGAGTTTGATCGAGGAAAGAATCGTCAGTAGTAAGTTTTGAAATCAAATGTGAGTCTTCCAACTTTTTTCTTATTTTTTAAGATCGTTTTGGTTATTCTGAGTCCCTTACATTTCCATATGAAATTTTAGGATCAGCTTTTTAACTTTTGCAGGAAAAAAAAAGCAGCTGAGTTGGTTTTTTTTAAAACATTTTTTAAAATTTAAATTCAATTTGCCAACATATAACACCCAGTGCTCATCCCATCAAGTGCCCTCCTCTGTGCCTGTCACCCAGTTACCCCAACCCCCCACCTACCACCCTTCCGAAACCTTTTATTTGTTTCTCAGAGTTGGGAGTCTCTCATGGTTTGTCTCCCTCTCTAATTTTTCCTACTCAGTTCCCCTCCTTTCCCTTATAATCCTTTTCACTGTTTCCTATATTCCACGTATGAGTGAAACCATATGATGATTGTCCTTCTCCGATTGATCTATTTCACTCAGCATAATACCCTCTAGTTCCATCCACGTTGAAGCAAATGGTGGGTATTTGTCCATATATATATATATATATATATATATATATATATATATATATATCTGTCAAAGAACATCTTGGCTCCTTCCATAGTTTAGCTATTATGGACATTGCTGCTATGAACACTGGGGTGCAGGTGCCCTGCCATTCACTCTATCAGTATCTTTGGGGTAAATACCCAGTGCAGCTGAGATTTTTTTTTAAGATTTTATTTATTTATTCACGAGAGACAGAGAGAGAGAGAGAGGTGGAGACACAGGCAGAGGGAGAGGCAGGGTCCAGGCAGGGAGCCCGATGTGGAACTCGATCCTGAGACTCCAGGATCACGCCCTGGGCCAAAGGCAGGTGCAAAACCGCTGAGCCACCCAGGGATTCCTGCAGCTGACATTTTCAAAGAGTTTGTATTGAACCCTTTGTATCAATTTGGGAGTATTGCCATTTTAACAATATTAAATCTTACAATCCATGAGATATGTAACCACTTATTTAGATATTCCTCAATTTATTTTCATGATGTTTTGTGGTTTTTAGTTGTAAGAGGAAATATGAATCTAAAAAGAAAATATTTAATATAATCCAATACAAAAAAAGAAAATCTAATTTTACAGTATTTCATTTTGAAAACTTGTATTATTGTAGAATCTTTCTCTGTCCCTTTGAGAATTATGTAAAAATTTTTAAAAGCTAAATAAGACTCTCCCATTTTAAGACCTAGTAATATTGGGATCCCTGGGTGGCACAGCGGTTTAGCGCCTGCCTTTGGCCCAGGGCGTGATCCTGGAGACCTGGGATCGAATCCCACGTCGGGCTCCCAGTGCATGGAGCCTGCTTCTCCCTCTGACTGTGTCTCTGCCTCTCTCTCTCTGTGTGACTATCATAAATAAATAAAAAATTTAAAAAAAGACCTAGTAATGTTTTTTCTTAATGTCCTGGACTCCATCTCTTTGACATGTAAACACCTCCATCTCCTGTCCCTTTTCAGATACTCATCTTCTCCCATTCTGTGGTAGTTTAACTAGATGCCTGGCTCCAAGTTCTAAGTACCTGCTTGTCAGACACGAGAAGTTTTCTTTTTCCTTTGGATCAAGGGAATTGGCTAACACAGATAGCCACTAACTTCTCAAATAAAAGTTTGTCTAATAAACACAAGCTTTGAAATTTGGGTTTTCCAGGGAACCACCAGGCAGGTCAAATAATGGAGAATATCTGGGAATGGTGCCTTGCCAACACTTCATGTCCTTCCAGTAGTTGCAGGGTTGCTGGTTTTCACCATGATGACAGGCTGTATGTTTTCAAAGCTGCTGTGGAGCTGAGCAGGGAGAGTGAAGAACAGAAATAGCACAAGTTAAAATGCCACAAACCTCACTGTTCATACTGAGATTCAGTCATTTTTCTTGAATAAACATGCCATGGTTTGCTGCATGCTTTCCTTGGTTTCCAGAGTTCAGAAAAAGTTGATTCTAACATTTTGCCAGAGTTCTTGTTGGTTTTATGGAGATTTTTGTGGTGGTTCTTACTCCACCATTTCCTCTGATATCACTCACATTTTAATTTTAGTGTAAATTTTGTTACAAAAGCAATAATCTTTACCCTTATGATCAGTGTGTTTTATGTCCTGCTTCAGAACACCTTCTTCTGCTATGAGCTCATGAAGATATTCTCACACATTATCTTCTAGAAACTTCATTATATTGTCTTACAGATTTAGATATACATCTCCCGGGAAATTATTTTTATGTATAAGCCAGGGCCCAAGTGTCTCTTTTCTCCACCTTCATGTTGATATTCATTTAATCAAGTGCCACTGACCTATTTGTCCACTCCTACACCAATGTCACAACTTTAACTGCTCTAGTTGTATAAGTCTTAATATCTAGTAGAGCTAATCATCCACTTTGTTTTTCTTAAGAATATCTTAGGGGTAGCTGGGTGGCTCAGTTGGTTGAGTGTCAAACTCTTGATTTCTGCTCAGGTCATGATCTCAGGGTCATGATATTGAGCTCTGTGTTGAGTTCTACATTCAGGGTGGAGTCTGCTTGAGATTCTCTCTCTCCCTCCCTCTCCCTCTCCCTCTGCCCCTTCCTCTGCTTGCATGCTCTCTCTCTCTAAAAATAAGTAAATAAATAAAATCTTTAATAAAAAGAAATTTTATTATTTTTATTTTACTTTTATTTTTATTAAAGATTTTATTTATTCATTCATGAGACAGAGAGAGAGAGAGAGAGAGAGAGAGGGAAGCAGGCTCCATGCAGGGAGCCTGGCGTGAGACTCCATCCCAGGTCTCCAGGATCACATCCTTGGCTGAAGGCGGCACTAAAACACTAAGCCACCCAGGCTGCACAATAAAATCTCTTAAAAAGAGAGACTATCTTAGTTACTTATTGCTCTGCATTTCCATATAAATTTTAGCCAACAAAATGATGTCAGAAATTTTATTAGGATGGCTTTGTATATATAGCAAAGGTTGGGGAACTAACATGATTATTCAGTTCCCAAGTTCATGAATATGACACATGATTTCATTTATTTAAAAGCATGATTTCTTCAATGTTTTCTGGTGATCTTGTGAAAAAGTCTGCTAATATACATTTATACTAATGTTCTATGGTAAAAAGAATCATACATATATATGAATGTTGATTTTACAATTACATGACACATGTATATGTTGATTTTACAATTATACACAACACACATATATAGTTTACAATTACACAGCATGACACACATATATAATTACACAACATGACACATGTATGTGTGCGTATTCATATCACAGTATATAAAAGTGCAGTTGAGTTTTTGTATATCAATCTTGAATCCTGCAACCACACTAAACTCACTTACTAGTTCTGGTAACTTTAAAGGATAGATTCAAGCCTATTACCAAAATGAGGAATCATATCATCTAAGATTAAAGAGTTGTATTTCTTCCTTTTCAATATTTTTATTTCATTTTCATGTCTTACTACATAGACTAGATCCTCTAGTACAGTGTCAAATAGAAATGGTGAGAGCAGATATGCTTGCCTTGTTCTTAAAGGTATTCACTTTTTTTTAAAAAAAGATTACTTATTTATTTATTTGAGAGAGAGAGCAAGAGTGGGGTGGTGGTGGTGGAGAAGCAGAGACAGGAGGAGAGGGATAAGCAGACTTCTCACTGAGCAGGGAGCCTGATGCGGGCTTGATCTCAGGACTCCGAGATCATGACCTGAGTTGAAGGCAGATGCTTAACCAACTGAGCCACCCAGGTGTCCTCTATTCACTTTCTTCATTAAATATGATGTTAGCTGTAGGTTTTTAATAGATGCCCTTTATCAAGTTGGGAATTTCCCATCTTTTACTAATTTGCTGAGAGTTGTTTTTATAACAACAATATATTAAAATAGTTGACATAAACATGGCACTAGTGACTTCAACCTTCATTCCTGGTCAATATTGTCAGAAATAACTTGCTTAGGGATGCCTGGGTGGCTCAGTGGTTGAGCGTTTGCCTTTGGCTCAGGTTGTGATCCCGGAGTCCCTGAATTGAGTCCCACATCGGGCTCCCTGCATGGAGCCAACTTCTCCCTCTGCCTATGTCTCTGCCTCTCCCTCTCTCTGTGTCACTCATGAATAAATAAATAAAATATTAAAAAAAAGAAATAACTTGCTTAAAAATCTCAGAAGGATTGCAAATGTCCATGAGTTGCTTGTGGATTCTCATCTGAAAACAATCCCAAGTCTTGGAAATTTCCCCATATGTTTTTCTTGTACAGAGTCTTGGTAGGCATCTGAAATGATCCTCTCACTTTGAGATTCTTTTTCTTGGAGCTTCTGATCAAGTCAGCACACACACCTCCTAAGATTTTACTTTGGGGGTGCTTAGGGTAATTCTAATTCAGTGAATCATCACCTCTGGTTCAACCAGTATCTTTCAAAGCCCTGGCTGCAGTGAGGCTTTTGTTCCTCAAGACAGTGACTAGCTGGGAGTGATGTGCTGGAATAGCAAGGAGTGAGGCACAGGAGCAGCAGAGAGCATGTTGATGAGAGCTTCACTGTAGCTGCCACTACATCTCTGGTAAGAGCTGAGTTTTGAGTTTTGCTTTTTTTTTTTTTTTTTAGATTTATTTATTTGAGAGAGAGAGAGAAGTAACAAGTGCATATGCAGGGTGGGGGCAGAAGGAGAGTGAGAATTTTAAGCAGACTCCACCCTGAGTGAGGAGCCCTACATGGGGTTGATCTCAAGACCCTGAGACCATGACCTCAGCTGAAACCAAGAGTCCAATGAATGCTTAACTGACTTTTCCACCCAGGTGTCCCTTTTTTCTTTCTTTCTTTCTTTCTTTCTTTCTTTCTTTCTTTCTTTCTTTCTTTCAGAGCTGAGTTTTTAATTAGCAATGTATCTTGGATTTTATCAAATGATTATTCTGTGTCTATTGAGATGCTATGATTTTTAGTCTATTAATGTTTATTATTTTTTGTTGTTTTTTGGCTTTGTTTTGTTTTGAAGTAAGCCCCATGGCCAGAATGGAGCCCAAATCAGGGCTTGGCTTGAACTTACTACCCTGAGGTCAAGACCTGGGCTGACATCAAGAGTCAGCACTTCAATGGGCCAGCCATGTACCCCTAATTATATTATGTTTTGAATATTAAATGAACCTTGCATCACTGAAATGAACTGGATTTGGTCATGATGTATTATCATTTTTATGTATTTTTGGATTAGATTTGTTGAAAATTTAAGACATTTCTGTATCCAAGTTCATGAGGGATATATGTCTACAGCCTTATGCCCTTGGTTTTGGTATCACAGTAATGCTGGCTTCATAGAGAGCTGGGAAGTAATTCCCTCTTCAATTTTTCTGAAAGATTTGCATGGAATTAATAGTATATTTTCCTAAAATGTTTGATAGAATTCACTAGTGAAATGATCTGGGTCTATAGTTTTCTTTGTGAGAAGTGTTTTATTTTTTAAAATATTTTATTTATTTATTCATAAGAGACACATAGAGGCAGAAACATAGGCAGAGAGAAGGCTCCCTGTGAGGAGCCCGATGCGGGACTCGATCCCAGGACCCTGGGATCACGATCTGAGCCCAAGGCACTCAACTGCTGAGCCACCCAGGCGTCCCATGTGAGAAGAGTTTTAAACTACAATTTAGATTTTTTTAAATAAAGGGCTACTGGAGTTACTGATTTCTTCTTGAATAAGCCTTTTTGTCCTTTATTTTTTTATTTATTTATGATAGTCACAGAAAGAGAGAGAGAGAGAGAGGCAGAGGGAGAAGCAGGCTCCATGCACCAGGAGCCTGACGTGGGATTCGATCCCGGGTCTCCAGGATCGCGCCCTGGGCCAAAGGCAGGCGCCAAACCGCTGTGCCACCCAGGGATCCCCACCTTTTTGTCTTTTAAAAAGTTTTACATTTAACCTAGATTGTCAAATCACTGTTTTTCATAAAATTCATATATTATCTTTTTACTAGTATATAATCAGTATTTATTCTCCTCCTCCATTCTTTTTTTTTTTTTTAAGTAAACTCTATCCCCAAGGTGGGGCTCAAGCTCATAACCCCAAGATCAAGAGTCACATCCTCCACTGACAACTAGCCTGGCACCTCCTTCCTTCATTTCTAATATTCATAATTTGAGTCTTTCCTTTGTTTTTCCAGATCTGGCTAACAGCTTATCTATGTTATAGCTGCCCTCAAAGAACCAGGTTTTAGTTTTATGTTGTTTTTTCCTATTTCATTTATTTTTTTCTCTTTAATTCCTCTGCTTAGTTTGTGTTTAATTTGCTTATATTTTTCTAGTTTCTTAAGGTAGGAGCTATATTTGAGACCCTTCTTTTCTAATATAGCTGTTTAGTGCTACAAATTTTTCTCTAACCACTGTTTTAGTGGCATCCACAAATTCTGATATATTGTGTTTTCATTAACATTTGGTTCAAAATACTTTTTTTTTTTATTTATGATAGTCACACACACACACAGAGAGAGAGAGAGAGAGAGAGAGAGAGAGAGGCAGAGACATAGGCAGAGGGAGAAGCAGGCTCCATGCACTGGGAGCCTGACATGGGATTCGATCCCGGGTCTCCAGGATCGTGCCCTGGGCCAAAGGCAGGCGCCAAACTGCTGCGCCATCCAGGGATCCCTCAAAATACTTTCTAACATCTTAGGTTTTCTCTAACTTTATGAATAGATTTTTAAAACAATTTTATTTATTTATTTGACAGAGAAAGCACAAATAGAGGGAGTGGCAAGCAGAGGGCGAGGGAGAAACAGGCTTCCTGTGGAGCATGGAACCTGATACAAGGCTCAACCCCAGGACCCTGAGATGAGATCACAACCTGAGCCAAAGGCAGACACTTAATTTAACTAAGCCATCCAGGTGCCCCTTGAATGGATTTTTAAAAAAATATATTTTACTGGGGTGCCCAGCTAGCTCAACTGGAGAAGTGTGTAACTCTTGATCTTGGGGTTGTGATTTTGAGCCCCATGTTAGGATTTTAAAAATACCTTTAAAAATGTATTTTACATTGATTAGTTAAACAAATAAACTTTTTTAAAAAAAGTATGTTATACTGTTATTGGATAGAGTGTTCTAGAAATGTCAATTAGATCAAATTGGTTAAGAGTGTTGTTCAAATCTTCTACATCTATACTAATTTTCTGTCTACTTTTTCAATTATTGGGTGGTAGTAAAATCTCTGGCATTATAGATTTTTTTCTCTTTCTCCTTGAAATTGCAATAGTTTTTGCTTCATACATTTTGATGGTATATTATTAGGTTCCTCAATGTTAAGAATTGTGTGTCCTTTCCAGTAATTGCTTTATCATTATGAAAGAACTTTACTACTGGTAACATTCTTATTTGTGAAATCTACCTTGTCTAGTATTAATACAGCTATCAAAACTTTTGATTAGTGTTAGCATGGTACATGTTTTTCCACGCTTTTACACCATCGGTGTCTTTGTCTATTAGTGTTCTATTGCTGCCAACTCAAAACTTAAAAACTAGTTACTTGGCCAGCCCGGGTAGCCTAGTGGTTTAGCGCTGCCTTCAGCCCAGGGCATGATCCTGGAGACCCGGGATCGAGTCCCATGTTGGGCTCCCTGCATGGAGCCTGCTTCTCCCTCTGCCTCTCTCAATCTCTCTCTCTCTCTCTCTGTATCTCTCATGAATAAATAAATTCTTAAAAAAAAACTAGTTACTTAAAAACAACCCTCATTATCTCACAGTCTGCATAGATGAGAAACTGGGCATAGTGTGGCTAGATCCTCTGCTTAGGATCTTCCCAAGGTAAAATCAAAGTATGGTCCAGGACTGCAGTTCTCATCTTATGCTTGGGTTCCTCCTCCAGGTTCATTGGTTGACAACATAATTCACTTCAGGTGTTTTGTTTTTGTTTTTATTTTGTTTTATTTTGTTTTGTTTTTTAAAGAGGTGGAGGATGGACAGAGGGAGAGAATCTTAAGCAGGCTCCACGTCCAGCACAGAGCCCAGTGCTGGGCTCCATCTCACGACCCGAGATCATGACTTTAGACAAAATCATGAGTCAGAGGCTCAACTGACTGAGCCAACCAGGTCTCCCTTTCAGGTATTGTTTTTAGTATTTGTTAGGTGAGGCCAAAGCAACATTTAGCATAGACTCATGTGGTAGGTAAAAATCTCCCCTCCATACCCCAAAATATTTATGTCCTAATCCCTAAAACCTGTGAATCTGTTAGGCTACATGGCAAGGAGGAATTCAGATTGCAGATGAAATTAAGGCTCCTAATTAGCTGACCTTAAAATAGAAGATTATCCTGTATTTTCTGTATGAGCCTAATGTAATCACGGGTCCTAAAAAGTGGGAAAAAGAAGCTGAAGTTGGAGTGATATGATATGAAAAGGATTCAACCTGATTTTGGCTTGGAAGATGGAGAAATGGGGCCAGAACCTGAAGAATATGGATGACATCCACCAGTGGAAAAGGCAAGGAAATGGGAAAATCTGCCTTTAAATGCTCAAAAAGGTACGCAGCTCTCCTGATATCTTGTTTAGCTGAATGGGGCTCATTTTGGACTTCTGATTTCCATAACTGTAAGATAATAAATTTCTGTTGTTTTAAGCTTCTGCATTTGTAGTACTTGTTACAGCAGAAGCAGAAAGTAATTGTATGTAGCTAACTATTCCTTGTTACTGAGGCAGACCTCTTCTTAGTATTTTACCTAATGCTTTGTGAATTACAACATTTTTCAGTCTTGTTGATGGGAGCAGGTACTATTTCTGGCCTTGTGTAATGCTGTGTACTTTTCCCTTAAAGAACCTTGCAAATGGTTCTTTCCCTGAGGATAGCTTCTTTAGTGCATGGCCCTCAACTCTTGAGGACTTGAGAGGCACTCTCCGCATCTTGAGTTCTCTGAGCAGCACTTTCCTTTTCATGATTCTGCCCTGTGAACTGTAGCTGCCTTGGTCTTTTCAGATGCTCAACTGATCCACATCTCAGAGAATCTTCCAGCTGTACCTGGGTTCCATCTCCCTGTGCAGCAGTCAAAATTCTCTCTCTCAGGACAGTAAGCTGGGGCAATCCTAGCACTCATCTGTTTCCCACTTTCAGTCACCACCATCCTACATTGTTTGAAGTCCAATGTCTTGGAAATGGTTATTTTAAGATTTTATTTATTTATTCATGAGATACAGAGAAAGAGAGAGGCAGAGACACAGGCAGAGGGAGAAGCAGGCTCCATGCAGGGAGCCCAACATGGGACTGGATCCGGGTCTCCAGGATCATGCCCTGGGCTGAAGGTGGCGCTATTTTTGAGATTAACCAATTTATCTTTGGTTTTATCACTTTTACTATGATGTATTTAATATTGTTGTTTATCCTGTTTGAGGTTTATATGATTCTTGAATCTGTGCTGGATATCATCAGTACATTTTAGGAAGTTCCTACCTATTATCTCTTTAAATATTTTCTTCCCCCATTTTTGTGCATTTCTCCTGCAACCCTAATTATAAGTATTTTGGATCTGTGTTCTCTCTCAACCTTTTCTTTAAAAAAAATAAATAAATAAAATTTTATTTTATTTATTTATTCATGAGAGACAGAGAGAGAGAGAGAGAGGCAGAGACACAGGCAGAGGGAGAAGCAGGCTCCATGCAGGGAGCCTGATGTGGGACTCGATCCCAGGTCTCCAGGATCACGCCCTGGGCTGAAGGCGGCGCTAAACCGCTGAGCCACCGGGGCTGCGCCATTCATCCACCATTATTATTATTATTATTTTTTTTTTTTTTACTTTTTTTTGGTATTTCATTTCTTTGCAAGTGTTTCTTTTTTTTTTTAAGATTTTATTTATTTATTCATGAAAGACATAGAGAGAGAGAGAGGCAGAGACACAGGCAGAGGGAGAAGCAGGCTCCATGCAGGGAGCCCGACGTGGGACTGGATCCCGGGACTCCAGGATCACACCCTGGGCTGAAGGCAGTGCTAAACCCCTGAGCCACCCGGGCTGCCCATAACACTTGTCTTTAATTCCATAAAATAATGCTAGTCAAAGTGATTGTATGCAATTGAGGGTTTTGTTTTTCTTTTTGTTTTTTTAGTAATGTCTATACCCAATGCAGGACTTGAACTTACAACCCTGAGATCAAGAGTCAAATGCCTAAATCCTTTCTAAAATGTAGGTGAGAAAATGCTCTTAAGTCCTTGGTCTTTAGGAATATCTGGGTGGAGGGAAAGGGGAATTGCCTATGATAAAAGAATATGAACCAGCGAGATGCCCCAATTGGGTTTTTTTCTTAATGGTGATGCTTTCTGTTGAAAAAGTCCTGTACCTTTACCATATATTTGACAATTGAGGTTTATATTTGTTTTGCATCCTCTGATGTCTGGTAAGAGATGAGTTCATTGTAAGGTTTTCCCACACCTGTCCCAGGCATAAGGCTCCTCTCCAAAGCAGAATGATGTTTGGTAAGATCTGAATTTTGATTGAAGGCTTTTCCAGATCACTTACAACTCAAAGAGCTTTCCTCCATGGAATGTTTGATACACTTTAAGGATTGAGCTAACACTGAAAGTGTCCTCAGTGCAGTCACATGTATAGTGCTTTGCTCCAATTTGGATTTACTAATACAGAAGACTGATTTTAGTGAAGGCTTTCCCACATTTTTATATTTATGGGTTTTCTGGTAACAAGCACTGCTTCCAAATGACCTTCTCCCTACTTGCTCCTGAATTTGCTTAATGAGACTTGAGTTCACATAGAACTTTCACAACACTGAAGATATCCCCAACTGTTCTTTGGTATCTGACGAGACCAGACCATTCCAGTATCTGAAGGCTTTGCCACATTCTTTACTCTGGTGGGACTCTTTTCAGGATGGCTGCTCTGTTGTGTAGTGTAATGGGACTTAGGTTTACACTGAAGGTCTTTCCAGGCTGAGGATCCTCATAAGGTTTCCTCAGTCTGGACATGCTAGTGATCCAGGGTTTTTTAGGCAGAGACGATCACTCATTGTATTTTTTATTTATTAATTAAAGATTTTATTTATTTATTCATGAGAGACAAACACACAGAGAGGGGCAGAGACACAGGAAGAGGGAGAAGCAGGCTCCATGCAGGAAGCCTGACGTGGGACTTGATCCTGGGTCTTCAGGATCAGGCCTTGGGCTGAAGGTGGTGCTAAACCACTGAGCCACCCCAGCTGCCCGATCACTCATTTTAGATTGAGCAGCTGCTTCTCTTATTTTGTTACAAACTGAAATTGTGCACAAGGTTAAGGGAGAATTTCCCACTCCTAAAGCACTGTCAGAAGTGAAATTCAGGGCAAATTCTCCCAAATGTCTTAGGTCCCTTGAACAGAGTGACAGGCCCCTTGGCTTGAAGCAATGTAAGCTGTGATTCCTCAAAGTGGCTCCTTCCTCACGTGGCTCAACTAGTCAGAAATCCCTGGACTTGTCCCACACAGAGACCCTGAGGAATGTTCCCATTTAGTATTTTCTTCCCTTTGCATTGTTTGGGTTATTTTCTTGTGCTTTTAAAAAAAATTATTTAAAAGATCTTATTTATTTATTCATGAGAGACGCACACACACACACACACACACAGAGGCAGAGACACAGGCAGAGGGAGAAGCAGGCTCCATGCAGGGAGCCTGATGTGGGACTCGATCCTGGGACTCCAGGATCACGCCCTGGGCCAAAGGCGGTGCTAAACCGCTGAGCCACCTGGGCTGCCCAGCATGTCTATTTTCAAATGAAATAATTAACCTAAGGAGCTTGAAAAAGTACCTGGCACAGACTAGGTCTCAATAAATGGAAGCTACTACTATTAGTATTAGATCACTAATGTTTAGCAGAAATAAAATAGAAAGGGACTGGGGAGGAGGCACAATGTTAAGATTTCCTCTGAACATAACATCTAAAGAGGACATCACATCAACAAAGCATTTTAATATTTGAAGAGATTATAAAAATCTCAAAGCCAGAAGGGATATCAGAGAATATTTGGCCTGTCTCCTTTATTTTTAAAAATTTTTTTTTATTTATGATAGTCACAGAGAGAGAGAGAGAGAGAGAGAGAGGCAGAGACACAGGCAGAGGGAGAAGCAGGCTCCATGCACCGGGAGCCCGACGTGGGATTCGATCCCGGATCTCCAGGATCGCGCCCTGGGCCAAAGGCAGGCGCCAAACCGCTGTGCCACCCAGGGATCCCATCTCCTTTATTTTTAAGGATGTAAAGGCCCAGCCAGGTGGTGCTGGTCTAGTCTAATATAGTTACTTAGAGGTTAAAAACAGGTTGAGCCCAAGGCTCTTGAATTTCATCTTTAAAGTTTTTACCAGCATAAGAAACTGGCTCTTAAAGCTCACAATGGTGTACAAACCACCTTCATATTACCATTAGTGGTTAATAGAACAGATTGTCAGATTAGACTTCTGTTTTTTTTTTGTTTGTTTTTTTTTAATTTACGATAGTCATACAGAGAGGGGGGGGCGGGCAGAGACACAAGCAGAGGGAGAAGCAGGCTCCATACACCGGGAGCCTGATGTGGGATTCGATCCTGGGTCTCCAGGATCGCGCCCTGGGCCAAAGGCAGGCGCCAAACCGCTGCGCCACCCAGGGATCCCAGACTTCTGGTTTTAATTCCTGGCTCGACCATTTCCTAGCTGAATGATCAAGTTACTGTCTCTGTTCCTTAATTTCTTCAGTTATAAAATGTGAGTATAGTAGTATGTATCTCATAACATTGTTTTTTATTGAGAAAAATATACATTTAAGGCACTCAGAAAAAGCCCTGGCATAGAAAGCATTCCATAAATATTGGCCATCATGATAGATATACTACTATCTCCATAGATTACATGATTTTTCTTACTGCCATCTTTATAAGGATTCCCCCCCCCCCCAATATATGGTCATTTGACTTGCTTTGGCTAATGAACTATGAGTGAAAATGACACATGCTCCTCCTGAGTACATGCTGTAGAAGCCATTGTGTGGCCCTCCCATTGTTTTTTTTTTTTTTTAACTCCTCAAGCCTTGGAGAGTGGAGAATATATTGCAGAGCTGCAACTGACCCATAGCTAACACACAACATAAACAAGAATATGTTTTCTACCATAAGCAACTGAGATTTGGGGCAGTAGCCTATTGTGTGTGGGGGTGCTGATTACATAATAAAAATCTAGTTGGTCATAAATAGCCTAAATCAACTTATACAATCTCACACTGTTTCAGTGCATTAGCTGCCAGGTGTTGCAGTGGTCAGTTAACACAGGCAAAAATGAAAGTAACAGCTAAGCCTTTAATCAATTACTACAATAGCATTAGCAAGATGCTCAACAAGAAAAAAGTGCTGGCAGCTGCAGTGCTTCCTTCTTATCCATGAACAGAGCCAGGTGAGGGTCAGGTGAATCACCACAGGTGTGGGGACTGTCTCACGGCCAAGAGCACTAAACAAAGGGTCTCATCATGTTATGGACTTGGGGCCAGGAGGAAGAAGAAAGGAAAAGGCTAGGAGTGGGAAAGTATTGACTACTGAGTTAGAATGGGGAGAAGTATCCCCTGGCTTCTCTACTCCAGTAAGAAGTCTTGGCAGAGCTGCCTGGTAAGGCCCCAGGTGACCCAGGTGATAGGCTTTCAGATGGAGGTGCCTGGGCCAGCAGTGCAGATATGCCCAAGAGCAGTGCTGTCCAGGCAATGCTGAACCCTGAGTGCAACTCAGAGACTGTGTGCATTAGCCATGCCTCAGTGGTGGGGGGGGGGGGCAGAGGGGGTAGGGAGGGAGAGACAGCATTCCCCCACGAGAGGTAAAGCATTTTTAATTGCTTCTAATCAGGTCTAAAAAAAAAAATCACACTGGAAATGGAGCTAGACTCCTCAGGTAAGATGATTTGTTTCACTAAATACCTAAAAATAATGTAAAGGTACAATAATTAGGAAAAAGTAGTACTGATGAATGGTAAATAAACGAATGGAACATAACAGAGAAACCAGAAACAGATCTATGCATATACAATTGATGTAAGACAAATGAGTAATGTACAACCATGGGGAAAAGACGGTCTTTCCTGTAAGTGATGACAGATAAATTGGATATTCATATGGGAAAAGAATGAATTTGACTCTTACTCATACATAAAATCAATTTCAGCTGAATCACTCTACGTACACCTGAACAAATATAACACTGTAGGTTAATTACAATGGAATTTTAAAAAAAATTTAAATATTTTATTTATTCATGAGAGACAGAGAGAGAGGCAGAGACACAGGCAGAGGGAGAAGCAGGCTCCATGCAGGGAGCCCGATGTGGGACTCGGTCCCGGGTCTCCAGGATCACGCCCTGGGCCGAAGCAGGCACCAAACCGCTGAGCCACCCAGGTGTCCCGAAATTAAAAATTTTTAAATATCAATTTCAAATGGATTATAGATATAAAATGGAAAAAGGAAAACTGTAAGACTTTTAAAGTGTAAGTACAGGTTATCTTCATGATCTCAAGGCAGAGAAGTTTTTTTTTTCAGAGAAAGAATTGTTCAAATACATAGCAAACAAAAAGACACACAAAAAAAGATAAACTGGACTATATCAAAATTTAAAAACTAATGCTCATCAAAGGCATCATTAAGAAAATTAAAAGCCAAGTCATCGAGTCGGAGAAGGTATCTGCATTCTTAGTGAAAGGGCCTCATATTAAGAATAGGTAAATAAGGGATCCCCGGGTGGCACAGCGGTTTGGCGCCTGCCTTTGGCCCAGGGCGCGATCCTGGAGACCCGGGATCGAGTCCCACGTCGGGCTCCCGGTGCATGGAGCCTGCTTCTCCCTCTGCCTGTGTCTCTGCCTCTCTCTCTCTCTCTGTGACTATCATAAATAAATAAAAAAAAAAATAAAAAAAGAATAGGTAAATAATTCCTATAACATATATAACAATCTATACAGGAACTTCCCATAAAGAACACAAAACAACCAATAAGCACACAATGAGCTTCTCTATTCTCTACTCTTGGTCCAAGAGACGTGACCTGACCTCATCTCTCAAGGCTAGCAAGGGCATAAACAATACGAACAAGTGGCTGGGGTAGAAATGTGGCCAGGGTCCTGCTGTGCTGGCACACCTAGCAGGACATGCAGGAGGGCAAGAAGCCCAGGGAGGATTGTCTCTCCCAACAATGGCACAGAATTACAATGTAAAATGTGGGATGCCTGGGTGGCTCAGCGGGTGAGCATCTGCCTTTGGCCTCAGGGAATGATCCCAGAGTCCTGGGATCAAGTTTCACATCCGGCTCCCCGCAGGAAGCCTGCTTCTCCCTCTGCCTATGTCTCTTATGAATAAACAAAATCTTAAAAAACAAAACTTTTAATTGGAATGCTAAGTATTCCTATCTCTTCTTTCTCCCTATATACCCCAAATATATCTAGACCAGGTAATTTATTTTGTTGTGGGGACTCTTTGGGCATGCAGGATGTTGAGCAGCATCCCTCGCCTCAATCTGCTAGATAGATGCCAGTAGCATCTCAACTGTTCACTGATGGTACAACCGAAAATATCTCCAGATGTTACCAATATTCTCCAATCGAGAACCGTTGATTTAATTTCAGATACAAAAGTCTATTCTCAAGGACTTCTGCAATGGTAACTTTAAAACACAGTAATCTCTAGTCTCCTATTCTTTTTTTTTTAGATTTTATTTATTTATTCATGAGAGACACAGAGAGAGAGGAAGAGACACAGGCAGAGGGAAAAGCAGGCTCCACACAGGGAGCCAGACATGGGACTCGATCCTGGGTCTCCAGGATCAGGCCCTGGGCTGCAGGCAGCACTAAACCGCTGCGCCACTGGGGCTGCCCTAGTTTCCTATTCCTATTTTCTTCCTGAATGAATAAATAAATTTGGCCAAACAAATGAAGAGCTTCGTATTTCAGTTTTCACATATATATATTCTAAAATTGGGATTTAAAAGAAAGAAAGTTGGGATTTTTTAAAAATATTTTTTTATTATTCATGAGAGACACACAGAGAGAGGCAGAGACACAGGCAGAGGGAGAAGCAGGGTCCATCCAGGGAGCCTGACATGGAACTCGATCCCGGGTCTCCAGGATCAGGCCCTGGGCTGAAGGCAATGCTAAACCGCTGAGGCACCCGGGGTGCCCTAAAGTTGGATTTTTTTTTTTTTTTTAGGATTTTATTAACTTATTTGAGAGAGCCCAAGAGCGAGCAGGGGGAGAGGCAGGGAAAGAGGGAGCAGCAGACTCCCTGCTGAGCACTGAGCCCCATGCAAGGCTCAATCCCATGACATGGAGATCATGACCTGAGCCAAAGTCAGATGCTTAACCGACTGACCCATCCAGGTGCCCCAAAAGTTGGAATTTTTTAGTCTTAGTCTGAGGAACAGTTATAGATATGGTACAGAAAGAAGTCTACCTACAAAGTGGTAAGACAGACACATAACCTTGCAAACAGCTTATAAATTTCTGTAGATAACTTCATAAATGAGCCACACAATGATTTGACAAGCATTTATTAAACACCTACTGAGTGCTCAGCACTGTACTAGGCACTGGGGGGGGGTGCAGAGATACAAATGTAAAAGCTATTATCCTGCCCTCAAGGAGCTTACAATTTAATTTTGGAAATGAATACAAATGAAACTACAATACAGAGTGCTAGAAAATAATTACAAAGCAACATATTAGTAAGTACATGGACCACAGTACAAACTCAAGGGATAAGTGCTGCGGCAACACAGGAGAAGGGATGTCTCCATGTGAGGTGAAGTCAGGGAGAGCTCACTCAGAAAATATAAAGAAGCTAGGCTTGAAGGGAGTGATGAACAAGAGCTGGGGCCAAAAAACAATCCACACAAAAGACACTAGATGAGAAAGGCACAGGGGCAAGGGCTTGTAAGACAAGTTTGAACACGAGTCGAGGTGAATATGCTGGAGAATGAGGCTAGGGCAGATTAAGCACAAAGGGCAAAGTAATGGGAGATTCGAACACCAGTGCTCTGATAAGAATTATCTGCTGAATGTTCTTGACTGGAAATGGATTGGAGGGGCAGCCCCGGTGATGCAGCGGTTTAGCGCTGCCTGCAGCCCGGGGTGTGATCCTGGAGACCCAGGATTGAGTCCCATATTGGGCTTCCTGCAGGGAGCCTGCTTCTCCCTCTGCCTGTGTCTCTGCCTCTCTCTTTGCTCTCTCTGAATGAATAAATAAATAAATCTTAAAAAAAAAAAAAAAGGAAAATGGATTGGAGGAGGATCACCATTACAGGAAGCATTATAGGATGGGGATCTTGAAAGCAAGGGAATTAGAAAGAAATTACAATTACCTAGGCCTCAGATGATACTATATCTGCAGAAGGCTGCAAGGGGATGGCAAAAATGTAAAAGATCCAGCCTCAAGGATAAAACTAAGAACTGGAATGTAGAGTGGAGAGCAGAAAAAGAATAAAAGACAATTCAAGATGGGGGAAAAGAAATATGAAGTACAGGGTGCCTGGTTGGCTCAGTCAGGGGAGCACGGGACTCCATCTTAGGGTGGTGAGTTTTAGCCCCACATTGGGCTTGGAGCCCACTTAAAAAAATATGCAAGGCAGGGAGTCTATTCAGGCTAAAGAACCTAAGCTATAATGCCTATTTAAAAGGAAGATGGGAGTGAGGGACAAGAGTGATGAGATCAGTTTTCAAATACTAAGCTGTGTAGCTATCTGACCCACAAAGTAGGAAATATTAAGTTACTGAAATACAGAAGATAAGTGTAAACAATCAAAATAGAAGTGAATATAGAAAAAATACTGGATAAAATCAAGGCATGGGGGTTATTTTCAGTGGAGAGGAGAAAAAAGACAAAGAAAGAAAAGCTAGAAATTGAGAGGAAAATGACCAAAAAAAAAAAAAAAAAAAAAAGATCCCACAAGCCAAGTAAGAGAATTCCTGAGATGCAGCGTAACTCAACAGTATGAAAACAGATCAACAAGGACAAGAACTAAGAAAAGGCATATTTATCCATAGGACACTTCAGTGCAATATTGAGTACAAAAGCTAGTAAGAAGTTTCAAGAGTACATTAATGAGAAAATGGGGTTAACGATGATGGATAGTGATGGATAGTAGGTTTGAAAAACCATGACTGATAGAAGAAAGAGAACGGCAGTTGGAAATGTGCAGTGAAGTTGAAGGTTTTCCACATTTATGCTGTAGGTAAACTTAACTACTGTCATCCCAATTGACCATACATGCCTGGCCTGGCACAGGGATATTTCATTTCCCTCCAATTTCAATTTTAGTTTCCTGGGGCAGGTTAGAGAGAAATGTACTCAAATCTGTATATTATTGCTTTATCCTCTGAGTTACTCTTTTAAACATGTTTTACTTGTACCATTTAGTTTTCTAGTACTACAAAGCATCAAAAGTATCATTTAAAGATACAGTTATCAACTAGAATGACATTTTCAACCCATTCTCCAATAACTGCAATGGATTTGCACACTGTACATTCCCTTCCCCAGTAGCTCTATGGCAAGGGGTACAGAATTTTCAAACGGCTGGCCAGGGTCAGGGTGTTCATTAAAGACGTGGTAGCACAGTGATCAGCACAGGCTCAAGAATCTAATCCTGTAGGGAAGAGTCCCTGCTCTGTCACTTCCCCAGCTACATAACCTTGGTCAACTCGCCTCTCTAAGTCTATTTTCCTCGTCTATAATATATGGGATATAATATGTCATAACCAAGAGAAATACTTAGCATAGGGCTTGGCACACAGTAAGTGCTTAATAAATGTCACCTATGACTATTTAGAGTCTCAGGACTAAGAGTAATGCTAACTGCTCTATATGGGGAACATCCACATTCTAGCGCTACCTTGCTCAATGGTGGAAATCATTGTAATCTATTAAGACGTGTCTTCTGTGACTAAGTTGGATGGCAGCAGAGTTACAGAAGAACTACTTTATCATGCTAAAATGAAAAGATCATGATGGGAGAAGAAAGTACTGGTCAACAGTTCATTTCAGATTAAGAGTGTAAAAATAGAATCTGCAGGATATAAGAACTTAGCACACATCACCCAGTCAGGAGCTCACAATAAGGTCATAAAGATCAATACCACTCCAGTGCCAAGAGTAAGAAGTGGAGACCAAGAATGGACTTCTATGTGCGCCCCCGCAAAAACAATAGCCTTTTCTACTTCTTACACTATGTGGCTATTTTTATATGTGGGCTGAGCCAACCTCCATATTTCTTTCAAGTCACAATCTTTCCTCATTCATTTCAGCATCACACTAATCTTCCTGGGCATATTTTCTTTTCTCTGAATTTCTGTCAGATGCTTAGTGATTATAGTTTAAGTAACATGGCTACACATTTCTCTGAGTAGAGAGATATTAGCAGGAATACTTACAGTCATTTTCAGCATGTTGCTCTAAGAGCTTCACTGAAATAAAATACAAGTGCCCCTCTGAACTATGTGGAAGGACTGCATGTATGTGTGCACATATTTTCCCTCTGACAATGTACCATCCTATCTGCACACAGGCAGCACCGGCCTCAGGCAGAACTGGTGTCTTACAGAGGGTAAGGCGTAACTGAAGCAGGGAGCAAGGATCTGGAGACAACCCGATTTATTTGTGGTTTCTTGAAATTTCAAGTACAAGGGAATGAGGAATGGAATTCCCTTCAAGTGCAAGGGAATCTATAGGTCAAAATAAATAAAGGGGGAAGAGTAAGAAAATAAAGGATAACGGAAAGCACTGTATTGAGAGTTAACCAAGGAAACCAGGATGACAAATGACAGGTGGGTATCAAATGACTTAGTGAAACAGGTTTAATTAATAACCTTGATGTTGTTAGTGGCCAGAGTAGGTGACAGCAGAAAAGAGAAGGGATTTTATAGAGAAGGAATTTATGATCCAAAAGGCAGACCTTTATGATGAGAGATCTTAGGACTGATTTTGGAAAAAAAACATCAATTGTAAAATAATTTGATTAGCAAGTGTCCCTGCTTAGAACAGTCAATGGGAAGTTGTGTAACTTCTCTTGGCATGTATCCTATCCCTCTGAATGGGATTAATGGAATCAGTTACAATTCTGAAAGCTGATTTTGGAAAAAAGCCAAAAGTAACCATTACAAATGTGATGAACAAGTGGTTAATGGTCATATTTGGAGGAGTGGTAGCACTACTGGAACAGCAGCACTACCAGGATAATTAGATTAGAAGTACTGAATTTAAAAGACAAACCATGTAGGTGCATAGATTCTGGTGAGTTACTGAAACCAGCCTCATTACTTTATATAACATCCCTTGGTATACTGAGAAAGCCTCCAAGAAGAAAGAAAGTGCCTGGTGATGAGGAGTTAATATTGTGTCTCTGCTGGATTACAGATGGGAGTACACCAGAATTCAGAAGGATGAGGATCTAGGAGGTAAAGTATTTGACAGATCACCACTGTGGACATAGCTAATGGTAAGAACACCTGGAGAATGGAGGGTAAGGTACTAAGGCCATCTAATGAGGTGGGACCAGGGTAATGGCATGAGTGACACAGATCATCAGGTCAGGGGTTTGTGCAGACTGATAAGAACCAGAGAGGACAGTACTGTAACAGGTCAAGAGAGTTGAGTGTATGTTCTTTGTAAGGATTTTTAGGTCTTCTTCACGTACCTGTCTCCTCTTTCTCCCACGTGATGCTGTAATGGGGAGAGTTTAAACACCTGTGCACCACAGTGTACAGTGGGAAGGTGGAAAGGAGAGCCAGAAGTCACCAAAAGGTACAACCACAGAAGCTCAAGAGTACTCAGGCTGAGTCTCCACTCACCTCTTTCTCTGCTTCATTCCCACAACCATCACTTCCTTTGCTGACACAGGTACTGGGGCTGGGGGTGGTGAAGAATACATATAGATGCCCAATGACTCAGTGGAGTCAGTGAAGGTGATATATGAAGAAAAATGCTGGAGTGCTGTTAAAAATATAGCATTCTGAGTTTGTGTGGGAATACAGGTTTCCACTATCAGGAACATTAGAATAAAAACAAGATGCACACTTAAGCATAAATACATTAAGTGCCTGTAAAAATTTCCCTAGAACTAGGTTCTTAGAAAGCTAAATACAAAATAAGTCTCACACAGAGGCTGCTTCAAACTCTAAAGTAGCTTCTCAGATCAGATTTGGAGCACAAGTACACCCTCAGGGGAACCAATGGCAGAAGGGGATCAGAGGAGATGGGAAGCAGCAGAGGAACTAGGAGGTGTAGCCTCTCTCAAACCTACAGCTATTCTCCCAAAACAAAACTAAGTGCCTCCATGACAAGCAACCTGCCCTAATGCTATTGTGTTTCTAAAGGATCCTTTAGGCCATCAGGAGTGCCACTCCTTCAGACACCTCCCAAGACAGTCAACCTAATCCACCTGCATCAAGGCACTGGCCCAAACTACAGAAGAGTTATTCTAACTCCACCACCAATATTAATTCTGACCATGGGTGAGATTGCAATGATGACACACTCTGGCTTTTTACTACACTGAAAGACCTCTCACCAGCATGTGGTTTCTCTCATGTTGAATAATGCCCAAACCAAGACTGTGTTTTTTTCCCTAAACTCCTATGGATTCAGATTTTTCTCCACTGTGGATTCTCTGATGCCGAATGAGACTTGATCTCTGAATAAAGGCTTTCCCACATTCATTACATTGATAGGGCTTCTCCCCTGTGTGAATTCTCAGATGCTGTATGAGGCCAGTGTTCCCATTGAAAGCTTTCCCACATTCTTTACATTTATAGGGTCTTTCTCCAGTGTGGATTCTCTGATGTTCAATAAGGCCTGACTTCTGACTGAAGGCCCTCCCACACTCATTACATTTGTAGGGTTTCTCCCCAGTGTGGCTTCTCTGATGGCCAATAAGATGTGAGCTCCGCCTGAAGGTTTTCCCACACTCATCACACTCATAGGGCTTCTCCCCAGTGTGGATTCTCTGATGTCCAATGAGGTGAGAGCTATGACTGAAGGCCTTCCCACACTCATTACACTCATAGGGTCTCTCCCCACTGTGGATTCTCTGGTGCAGGATCAGGCCCGCGCTCTGACTGAAGGCCTTTCCACACTGATTGCACTGATACGGCTTCTCCCCAGTATGGATTCTCTGGTGCAGGATCAGGCCTGTGTTCTGACTGAAGGCTTTCCCACACTCCTTACAGTGATAGCGCTTTACTTTGTTGTGGATATCCTGATGGGAAAGAAGGGCTGATCTGTAACTGAAGGCTTTACCACACACATTACATTGGTAGGGTTTCTCCCCAGTGTGGATTCTCCAGTGGCGAACAAGGCCTGAGCTCTGAGCAAAGCTCTTCCCACATTCATCACATTTATGTCGTCTCTCCTGGGTGGGATTTCCCCGCTGCCTTTCTAATCTGCCCAGAAAATCTCGGGTTTCTCCATGCTCAAGACCCCCGATAACATCCCCGTTGCATCTGGCAGCTGTCTCTCCATGTGGTTGGATTCCAGTAGATATTACCTGTTTTGAAGCTAATTCCCTGTTCTCATTCCTGGTCTCACCACCTGAAATGAAAATGTGAAAAACATCAAGCTAAAGTCACTTTCTATTCTCTATGTTAAAAAAGAATCAAACATAAGGGAAACACATGGAAAACTAGCAGTAAACACAAAGCTTCCATCTGTCTCCAAATGCTGTCATAGAGGGAGATGAAAGCAGGGTCTAGCACAAGCCCCACAGGCCAAATGGGGAAGAAGTGCCATAAAGAAAGAGGGATAAAGAAAGATGGGCAGCCCCGGTGGGGCAGTGGTTTAGTGCCACCTGCAGCCCAGGGTATGATCCTGGAGACCCTGGATCGAGTCCCACATCGGGCTCCCTGCGTGGAGCCTGCTTCTCCCTCTGCCTGTGTCTCTGCCTCTCTCTCCATGTCTCTATGAATAAATAAGTAAAATCTTTTTTTTTAAGATTAATTTATTTATGAGAAACACAGAGGGGGGGGGCAGAGACACAGGCAGAGAGAAAAGCAGGCTCCACGCAGGGAGCCCGATGTGGGACTCGATCCTAGGTCTCCAGGATCACACCCTGGCCTGCAGGCGGCACTAAACCGCTGCGCCACCGGGGCTGCCCTAAATAAATAAAATCTTAAAAAAAAAAAAAGAAAGAGAAAGAAAAGAAAGAGGGATGTTGGGAGGGCACTAAAGCAGGGAAGGGATCACCTGAGGAGAAGTTAGGGAGTGGGAAGAAATATGGAACCGCTGAAGAACCTAACGAGACAGAAAGGGAAAAAAGCCGCAGTCACTGAAAGGGCAGAAGCACAACAGCCTAACAGGGTGAAATCTAGGTAAGTATTCTACAGGCCTGGGAGCAGAAGAAATAACTCCAATTGCATACAGAACAGTACACAAAAGGAGTCCTGGACTGGAGAACAGAAATCCATCTTAGAGCATTGTTTCTGTTAGGTTAGTTCTTGAGTTCCTCAACAATGTCTCTCAGGAAGATCACAGCTACTATCACATAACAAAACACCTTAATTGATAACAATAACCAGAGCTCTCCTTACCCAGGGAGAACATGTTTCTGTAATTCTCTGGCCTATTATCTCTACTGGGATCCTTCTGTGATGGATCAAGAAGCCACTCCTCTCGAATTAGGGACACAGCCATGTCTTCGATCTTCTCCAAAGTCTGAAACAAAACAAAATCCCCATGTGGGACCGGGACTATTCTACAGGTCAAGCTCAGAGTATCAGAGATCCGCCAGGGTTGGAGAGGATCAAGGGGTAGGAACATACTGTGTAAAGGGATCTAAAGCAGCTTGGAGGAAGAGGGAAATGCACCAGATTTATTGGGGGAAAATCAAGAATCATGCAAAAAGGGACCCCCCTGGATGGCTCAGCGGTTGAGCACGCCTGCCTTCGGCCCAGGGCATAATCCTGGAATCCCAGGATTGAGTCCCACATTAGGCTCCCTGCGTGGAGCCTGCTTTTCTCTCTGCCTATGTCTCTGCCTCTCTCTCTGTCTCTTATGAATTAAAAAGAAAAAGAATCATGGAACAAGAATTTGGGGCAAGTTTCTTGGTCAATACTGGTACAGCGAGTCCAGACATAAGGTAGATGCCACTATTGCTGCTGAAACCCCAGAGCTGGGGTTCAGTGAGAAGCAGTACAACTCACCTGGAACCCTGCTGTGAGAAGTGTTGCTGTCATCTCCTGGTCTCCAGGACTTCCTTTCTGGGAAGGCGTAGGACTCTGAGAAGTAGAGATGGCTGAGAGAGAAAAAAGGAGCTGAGTGAGACCAGCCCTGTCCCACATTTGCAGCAGTCAGAGCTAACTCATTCCAAAGATGCTTGCATTTCAAAACATATGCATATCAGATTTTGCACATAAAATGCTGAGGGGCCCCTGGCTGGCTTGGTAGGTAGAGAATGCAGTTCTTGATCTCCGGATTATAAATTCAAGCCCCAAGCTGGGTCCAGAGATTGCTTAAGTAAACTTTTAAAAATAACACATACATATGTAAATATATTTGTTTTTTTTTTTAATAAAAAGAATAAAATAAAATGCTGATATCTTGAGCATTGGGTCTATACCTATGGTTGCCCACAACACATCTGCTCTTGCATGTCCTACTCAGCCTCAAATTGAATGTCAAAAATAGAGTACTGGTTTCCTAACAGGAACTGCTTTACAATTTATTTTCTCCCACCAAAGCTACATTCTATTCTTGTGCTTCTGTACAGAGTTTATTTAGGTCTTGATCTCTTGGCAAATGGAATAGAAGAAATTTCTCTCTATTAACTCTATTACCTTTCTGAAATGTCTACCATGACTGCCAGTATCTGCTTCCTAGAGATACCAGACAATGCAATACCAAAATTAACCGACTACTGTGTCTTGGACAACAGGCTTTAGAATTTTAGACAAGAATCATATGACTAGCTGAAACTGTTTCTATGTTGTTCCTTTAGAAATATTAAAAATCCATTTATGAAACAAATTGCTTTAAACCACATAAGTGAAACAGTAAAAAAAAAAAAAAAAGTGAAACAGTAAGAAATCCAGACCAAGTATGAGACGAGTCTAGAATATCTTGTTCTGTAAGAAGGTAAGAAATTCTCAAAAATAATGGAGAAATGTCAAAAGGATGCAGGAGTCAGCCAGAGGGGCCTCCTCTGACCAAATCTGAGACAATTTACCCATAAAAATAAACATAGTAACAAATAAAAACAGATATTTTATTTCTGAAATAAAATAAGAATTTATGAGTCCATACTGACAAATTTTAATAAAATAAAATAAAATGGGGAGGAGAGAACACTCTCTATTACAACAAATACATGTAGAAGGAATGACACAGAAAATCATCATTTTCTAAGTTTTAGTAATAATCACTTAGTCAAGAAGCATCAGTGAATATTAAAACTAGTGTTTCAGCAACAGAAGCTTAATGAAGACAAGAGACTCAAGAGGATCTTGCCACAAATTATTAACTACAAAGAGAAAAATATTAACTTTATAATGACTAACCTAGCAAGAATAACCTTAACTAAGTCATCAAAAATACCAACAGCCTGGGTGGCTCAGCAGTTTAGCGCCACCTTCAGCCCAGGGCCTGATCCTGGAGACCTGGGATCGAGTCCCACACTGGGCTCCCTACATGGAACCTGCTTCTCCCTCTGCCTGTGTCTGTCTCTCTCTGTGTCTCTCATGAATAAATAAAATCTTCAAAAAAATAAAACAAAAAAAAAAAAAACAGGAATGGGACAAATTTCTGCTGTACTGCAGAGGTGGCGGCAATAGCACTTCTGGGGTACTCCTACCACATACACACAACTGGAATTTACACATAAGGAAACATCACACAAGCCCAAATTGCAGTCATTTTGTAAAAGAACCGACCTGTACTTATCAGAATTGTCAAGGTCATGAAAGGCAAATGGCTGAGAAACTATTCCAAATTAAAGGCATCTACAGAGACACAACTGACTACAAAGGATAATCCTGGACTGGACTCTGGAAGAACATTATTGGGACAACTGGCAAAACAAAAATATAAACTGTGGACCAGATTAGTACTGTATCAGCATTACATTTCCTAACTGTGATGCATTTATTGAGGCTATCCAAGAAAATGTTCTTGCATGAGGAATCATATACTGAAATAGTTTCAAAGAAAGTGACATATTACCAACAAAACCACAAAAATAACTATGTTGTTAATACACTGGGATAACAGAAACGTGTGAAGATATAAAAATCCCCGAATTCTTTAATTTGTTCATGAATTTAGCAATGGGACTGACAATCTGTATTTGAAGCCTACAAAAACACAGAAACTCTACTTGCTGGTTCTCTAGGAACTCAACAGGCACTTCCTTTCTTTTTTTTTTAGTGTTTATTTTATTTTTTTAATTTATTTATTTATGATAGTCACACACAGAGAGAGAGAGAGAGAGAGAGAGAGAGAGAGAGAGAGGCAGAGACACAGGCTGAGGGAGAAGCAGGCTCCATGCACCGGGAGCCCGACGTGGGACTCGATCCCGGGTCTCCAGGATCGCGTCCTGGGCCAAAGGCAGGCGCCAAACCGCTGCGCCACCCAGGGATCCCCCCTCCTTTCTTTTCTTACTCCTCCTTCCTCGTCAATGAGATCTGGCCCCTCACCTCTCTCTTGTGACCCTTGGGGCACCAGAGATTTATGCTGGGCTGCTACAGGTCGGAGCTGAGTATGTGGAAGCTCTGGTGCAGACTCTGAATTCACTACCTCTTCCCAGAGTCCATGTCCATGTGCACGGGCTGGGACCTGAAAACAATGGGACAGTTGCATTACAAGGAATTCCTTTGTCAAAGGAAGCGAACAGCATAAGGGGACCCAGGCACACCTATAGGCATATATGCTTGTTAAAGGAAGCAGAATTTCACCTACTTCCTAGGAGCAGTGAGAACACAAACATGTTGATTAGCACAGAAAGGCATCATTTCTGCTGACGCCCTCCCTTCCTGCCATTCTGCACATGTAATGTATGGAAAGAATGATAAACAGAAACTTAAAGCAGTGCTATTTAGCAGAAAAAACTTTGGTAATGCCTAGGAAACTGAGGTCTGGTCTCAGATCTACCTTTAATTATGTGTCCAGAGTAATTCAAGTAACAAGCTCTCTACATATTAGTTTCCCATCTGGCAAAGAGGAATAATAATAGTTGCCAAGAATGTTACAAGGATAAAAAAATGTATACATAGCCTTCACAAAAATAAAAAGAACTCTACAAATACAAGCCACATGGCACTAGACCTATCTTCATCCTCCTACAACAGAAATGGATCCAGCCTTTCTCCTGTTGTGGTGCCAATATTCCTCCAGCCAGGTTCCAGACCACCCAGTCACAGCATGCACACTCCTTTTACTTACTGGCCGGCCTAATATATCAATCTGCCTTTCCAAATCCTCCAATAGGGTTACCACCTCCTCTCCGTTCTCTAGCTGATGTTCCTTAACCAGAGTTTGGAGCTCCTCAGGCAGGATGGTCAAGAACTGCTCTAGCACTAGTAACTCCAAGATCTGCTCCTTGGTGTTCAAATCTGGCCTCAGCCACTGATGGCACAGTGCACGGAGCTGGATCAGAGCTTCTCGGGGTCCTAATGTCTCCTGGTAGCATAACTTCCTGAAGCGCAGGCGAAACAGCTCTTGGCCAGGAGGGTTCTTTTCATGCAGACTAGATTCCTGGTCCCAGCCATGATCTTCCTCTACCTTGACGATTACCAAGTCGTCTTCTGGAGCTTGGTCTGGTGTGGATGGGGCTAACGATTTTCTTGATTCTGCTGCCATTTAGGGCTGGAAAAGCTCGGGATACTTGTTTCCACTATCTTTTTTATCTTAAGAGAAGAACTTTCCAAGGATCTCTTCTGTAAGGGCAATTCTTAGGGTAGAGAAACTGTCAAACAACATTAAAGCAAGTCAAAGGTCATAGTAATTTACTAAGGCGTCTTAACAAGCTCCTTACCGCAACACATACCTCATGGCTCAGTCATTTAAGTGATCCCTCCACTGTCCCAGAAGTAACTCCTTCCCTAACTTTCTGCCATGCCAAACACCCATCTGAGGAATATTCCCTTCCTTCTGCTTCCTCTCCTTAGGGATGGGGAATACAGCAAAGTCAGGAAACTATGCAGAGTGGGTCTAATTGAAGGTCTGCATTTAACCTCAGCTGGCCCTCAATGAAGCTGATTTAACTCTTTCAGCATTTGCTACACCAGCTATACTGTTATAACACACTTCAGCTCTCAGCCTATCCCTCGCCCTCAACAGAGGAAACTAATTTTTTTAAAAAAATATTTTATTTATTTATGAGACACAGAGAGAGAGAGAGACACAGGCAGAGGGAGAAGCAGGCTCCTCACAGGGACCCCAATGCAAGACTCGATCCCGTGACTCAGGATCACGCCCTGAGCCAAAGGCAGATGCTCAACCATTGAGCCACCCAGGCATCCTGAGGAGACTAATTTCTATATAATCTAGCTCAAGGTATTGTCCAGAACTGTCCTAACACCATGCTCTTCTCCACCTAACAGCATTATCCTACTGTGCTTTCCATCCTCCCTCCTGTCTCAAGGCTAACTACTACTTCTACTGCAGACCTTATCTCCCTCTACAACTCTTTGGAGCACTGGCCCTGCCTCTCCAAAGAACCTACAGTTCCTAACCACACATGTAACCGAGAAGTCTAGTCCTACACAATAATGAACTTTTACAGTGTTTTATAAATAAAATCATACAGTAGGTACCCTTTTGAGTCTGGCATCTTTCACTTAGCATAATCCATGAGATCATCAATATTGTTGACTGTATCAGCAGTTTGTTCCTTATATGGATGTACGTTTATCCATTCTTCAGTTGAGAGATCTCTCAAATCATTTTCAGTTTTTGACAATTACAAATAAAACCACTATGAACATCTGGATGTTGAGTTTTAGTGTGAACAAGTTTTCATTTCACTTGAGCAAATATCTAAAACTGCTGGGTCATACGGTTAAGTATAATTTTATAAGAAACTGCAAAACTGTCCTCTAATGTGGCTATAACACTCTGCATTCCACTAGCTATGTGAGAACTGCTGTTGCTCTATCCTGACAAGCATTTGATACTGTTTTACTTTTAACTTTAGATATCCATTGAGTGTGTAATGATATCTTACTATGGTTTTATTTATTATCTTACTTTTTTATTTTTAACCACTCTCTGGTGCTGCACTATGGTTTTAATTTGCATTTTTCGGGACGCCTGGGTGGCTCAGTGGTTGGGCATCTGCCTTCAGCCCAGGACATGATCCCGGGTCTGGGGATCGAGTCCAGCATCGGGCTCCCTGTGTGGAGCCTGCTTCTCCCTCTGCCTATGTCTCTCTCATGAGTAAATAAAAAAAATAAAATCTCTAAAAAGAAAAAAAAAACACAACACACTAGCCATAAATACAAAATACTTCAATGTTAACTGTGCACCATTTGAGAATTTTATGTTAAGATATTAAATACATCAACATTGGGATCCCTGGGTGGCTCAGCAGTTTAGCACCGCCTTCAGCCCAGGGCGTGATCCTGGAGTCCCGGGATCAAGCCCCACGTTGGGTTCCCTGCATGGAGCCTGCTTCTCCCTCTGCCTGTGTCTCTGCCTCTCTTTCTCTCTCTCTCTCATGAATAAATAAATAAAATCTTTTAAAAAAAATAAATACATCAACATCATATTAAATGATAACAAAGTCTCAAGAGTAAGACCCATAGAAGTCATTTAATTACCAGATTTATTCATAATTTATACCAAATCAGCCAACCAGTCTTGTTCATTCTCCATCCTGATTATTCTTTTTAGTAGTTCATTTTCTACTTTTTAGTCTCTTCCTTCTCCAATCAGGTTTTTGACAATTACAACCTATAATCAAGTACAAAGATATGGACTACAAAATTAATCTATTATGTACCCTTTTCTCAGTTTCATGTATACACATCTGCATTAAATTGGTAAGCATTTTATGCATAAAGACTGCTTCTTACATCTTCTCTTAAGAACACTGGTCAAGGGATCCCTGGGTGGCGCAGCGGTTTGGCGCTTGCCTTTGGCCCAGGGCGCGATCCTGGAGACCCGGGATCGAATCCCACGTCGGGCTCCCGGTGCATGGAGCCTGCTTCTCCCTCTGCCTCTGCCTCTCTCTATCTCTCTGTGACTATCATAAATAAATAAAAATTAAAAAAAAATTAAAAAAAAAAAAAGAACACTGGTCAAGGAGCACCTGGATAGTTCAGTTGGTTAAGCATGAGACTCTGGGTTTCACCTCAGGTCTTGATCTCACTGTGGAGAGGTCTAGCTGGGGTAGGACTCTGCACTCCGCCTGAAGTCACCTTGAGATTCTTTCTGCCCCTCCCCCCTGAGCTCTCTCTCACTCTTAAATGGGGGTGCTTGGGTGGCTTAGTTAAGTGTCTGCATTTGGTTCAGGTCTTGATCGAGCTCTGTGATGGGCTCCCTGCTCAGCCGGCAGCCTGCTGGTCCCTCTCCCTTCGCCCCTCTCCCCTGTTTGTGCTGGAGGTGCACACGGTCTTAAATAAACAAATTCTTTAAACATAAATAAATAAGTTTTAAAAATATTTTATTTATCTATTCATGAGAGACACAGAGAGAGAAGCAGAGACATAGGCAGAGGGAGAAGCAGGCTCCCTGCAGGGAGCCTGATGTGGAACTCTATCCCAGGATCACCACCTGAACCAAAGACAGAGAACTGAGACACCTCAATATATAGATGTCTCTATATATTGAGACATCTTAAAAACAAAAACAACAACAAACCTGGTTAAGTTTACTGATTTAGGAAGTTAAAACAGCCAATCTGTAAAGTCTGATCTCAAATGCTATATAATCCTGTCAACTACTAAAGGCACAACTCACATTTTATTATTTTTAAAACATTACTTTGTCAGCATTTTAGAGGGAAGAATTATTTATTTCAGAGAGAGAGGGAGAGAAGGGGGGATAGAGGAAGAGAGTGTCTTAAGCAGATTCCTTGCTGAGCCCAGTCTCAGGGGGCTCAATCTCAGGACCTGAACCCAAATCAAGAGTCAGAGGCTTAACCCACTGAACCATCCAGGTGTCCCACAATTCAGATTTTAGTAGCATTCTTTTTTTTAGAGGTGAAAACAAATGTTTTCTTTCTTCAGATTAATTAAGTCTACTTTGGGATATTTGGGAACTTAAAATAAGAAACTTTCCAGGCTTTAAGATCAAGAAAAAAACAGGTGAGGCAAAAACTGTCCTTTAGGGGCACGTGGGTTGAGCGTCTGCCTTCAGCTGAGGTCCAGGACAGGAGTCTTGGAATGGAGTCCTGGTCCCACTCCCCACAGGGAGCCTGCTTCTCTCTCTGCCTAAGTCTCTGCCTCTGTCTCTCATGAATAAACAAAAATCTTAAAAAAAGAGAGAGAGAGAGAGAGAGAAAATCCTGTCCTTTAGAGTTACCTCAAACTGTGGAAGCCAGTTTTAACATCTACCACATGCCACACTCAACCACAGCACAGATTCAAAATACTTAAGCGTTTGTAAAAACAATGATTACTGCATAATGATACTTAAGTACCCAAACAGGAATATGGATCCTTTTTAGTTGGTGGCAGTGGCAGTATTCATGTCGCCTTACAAAATGACTAGTGAGTGACAGGACTGTTGGAAAGGGGGCCCCTCTAGAAGAGTTCCCAGGCATTTACTTTTGTTACCTTTGATAAACGAAATATTCTGTGTAAGGCTGAATTCTCTATTACCCCAAAGTTGTGAAAAACGTGTCTTTTGCAGTCACCCAACCAACATACCACCATTTTCTGAATACACTACAAAGAGCAGAGTAACAGCAAAAGTAGGTTTCCAGGAATAATTAGGGCTTCCAAAAGCAATATATTGCTTTAAAAAAAGGAAGAAAAGAGAAAGTTGTACTATGCAGGAAACGCGAAAGTGCTAAATAATTCAGGGGGTGGAAACAGCTGGATAAAAGGTAACGCGGGGGCGGTT
The DNA here is from genome assembly GCF_905146905.1 of Nyctereutes procyonoides. Taxonomy (NCBI): domain Eukaryota; kingdom Metazoa; phylum Chordata; class Mammalia; order Carnivora; family Canidae; genus Nyctereutes; species Nyctereutes procyonoides. The sequence goes on from NW_026575043.1 coordinate 833,081, forward strand.
TTCCCGTTTTCATAGACACCCTCACAAAGAAAGGAGCGGAAGAGGGGAGCTATCCCCCATGGGGGGGTCTCAGCGGCCCCGACCCCCACAGTCCGGGCGCCCCCGCCTCTGGGGCTCTCTCCAGACCCTCAGGTCAGTCCCCAGCAGCGGCCTAGTCCGGCCACAAAGAGCTGTCCTCCTCCGCCCGGAGCCCGAACCGTTACTCACCACGAGCTCCAGGGGCAGCACGGGACGGGAAAGGCGGGCTGCATAGGCCGGACGGACCAGGAGGGAAAGGCGGGGAGAAAATCGGGAGAAAGCTGTCGCCGGTCCAGGGCCCTGCAGCCCTAACTTCCAGACCCGCGGAGGCACAACATAGACCAACGCGCATCTTGTCCTGAGGCACTTCCGGAAGCTCTCTAGGAACGCTGGAGGCCTCGAAGCTCTATGGTCGGTCGGCCGGAGCGACGCGCGCGCATCCCTCCGCGGGCCCCAGCTCTCCGGAGCCTGCGTGCCACTCGGTCCGCGGACTGGAGTGGGAAGGTGGGTTCGGGCTGGGGGCCTGGGCACGCAAACAGCCCGGCCGGCCCGTTGCTGCCTCTCTCCAGGCCTCCTGCGCAGACTGCCAGTTGCATGAGGCATTCCTGCCAATCACAGTTCATAGCCTTTGGAATCCCGTTTGGCATTGAGGATAGTACACCTTAGGCTATTGTTCAAAAAATCACGGGTTGCTCAGTGGTTGAGCATCTGCCTTTGGCTCAAGTCATGATCCTGGCCTCCTAGGATCCAGTCCGGTATAGGTTCCCTGCAGGATGCCTGCTTCTCCCTCTGCCTGTGTCTCTGCCTCTCTCTGGATCTCTCACGAATAAATACATTAAATCTTAAAAAAAATCACGGTGATTGAATACAAATTTGCAACGAACCTCTAGCTGAGTTCAAGTCCTTGCTTTCCTGCTGAATTGCAATCTCTTAAAAAAAAAACCTGCTTTGCAGCTTAGCCTTTTAAATGCTGTATCTGTGAGGGAAGCTTCACTGGTAGACTCTAGTTTTAACACCACAAAGTTGGGGGAAAATCTATGTTCACAAGTACATCCCTTCTTCTGTGCCCTGAAGGAAAGCCCACGTCAGTAGGTTGTTAAGTGTGGTATTCGTTATCTAACTAAGGACAAGAGCCACGAGACAGTATTTCGACTGCTCTAAAGAACTGCCCCCAGGGCTGTCCGCTTGCAGGGGACCATATGCAAAACTGGGAAGAGAATATGTGCCTGCAAGCAGCTCTCCAAAACCTTGATGCATAAAGACAGTGGTAGAAAAAAAAAAAAAAGCTCAGCGGTAAAAATGAAGATTCACTGATTTCCACAGAAACATAAATCTTAATTTACACATCATCTTGGGCAGCCCTGATGGCTTAGCCGTTTAGCGCCGCCTTCAGCCTGGGGTGTGATCCTGGAGACCCTGGATCGAGTCCCACATAGGGCTCCCTGCATGGAGCCTGCTTCTCCCTCTGCCTGTGTCTCTGCCTCTCTCTCTCTCTGTGTGTGTCTCTCATGAATAAATAAATGAAATAAAAAAAAATTTACACATCATCTTGATACATTATGTTTCTATCATATTTGATTGTTCAAAAGTAGTGCCTGCAGGCCTGTGCTCACCGGTTTTCTGGTTCTTCCTGTTTGGGGGATCTTCTTGTGGTCACTTGAAACTTGAAACGGTCACAGTGGGAGGGAAGAGCTTGGTTCTTATCTCACTGAGTTGAAGAATGAATCTCGCAAACAACAGAGCGAGCAAAGTGATAGAAATTTATTAAGCAGAGATACAAAGAAAACTATCAAAAGTGAGAGAGAGAGGTCCTGACTGGGTTGCCACTGAGGGCTTTTTTGGTCTGTCTTTTATAGGGATCTGACCAGGGAACTTGCTAAATTTCTTGTCAGTATCAGTGGATTTATAAATTTCATGTCTATAGTTAGAACAAATATGGTGGACTTGTAACAAGATGTTTCTTTGTAAATAGCATGAGCACAAAGCATTCCCTTCTCTCTCCATAATATTTCTCTACATCTGGGGTTTCTGTGAGCCTAGTATCCATTAAAGGGGGATACTCCCTAACAATTTGGAGCTAGGGAGCCAGGTTTATTTTTGTTTTTACTGTCTTATTTGTTTCCTTGGGATGTGTAGGAGCCTGACTCTGGGGCCTTCCCATTATCTTTCCCTGACTAGCCCCGTTTGCCCCTAACTTGTTCCTATATCAACAGAAGGTGGACATTCATCACCTACTAAAGTGTTAGTGCACGCCTTATATATCTGTTGTACTAAAGTTTTAACTTTCCAGACTAAATAGGATTTCAAGGGGGGGGAGGTGAGGAAAATGTCGTATCTGTGTTGTTTTGCCTCTATCTCCCCATTTTTATTCCTAAAGTACCTTTCCTAACTGCCCACTTATCCTGAGTTCTCAGGTGCCCCTCCAATCTTCACCTTAATCTCCCCTCTATGTTCCTGCTGGTAGCTGATGTGGGGGAAAAAAGGCAAAAGAGAGGGGCAGCCTGGTGGCTCAGTGGTTTAGTGCAGCCTTCGAGCCCAGGGCCTGATCCTGGAGACCCGGGATCGGGTCCCACGCAAAATATTTAAAAAAAAAAAAAAAGGCAAAAGAGAGAAATTAAACTACCTTATAACTTAACACCCCTTTGACAAGTACTTGAATAGGCAGAGTGACCTTCCTCTGGGAGCTCAGCTGCCACAATGTTAATACTTTACTAGAAGCAAAAGGCAACCTTAGCTTGATATTAGCCTGACTTCCAGGATCCTGTAGAAAAATCTCTTTGGAAACTTTCTTTATCTTTACTCCCCAAGGTATATGTTAGCAGGCATCCCCTAAGCACATGGCCCAGATTGACATCTGAAGGATCTCATGACTCAAATTTTACTAGACAGTAGTAAATAACCTTTTTCTAATAGTAGGTAGCACCCTTCCCCTCCTGGAAACCCTGCTTCCAAAATTTTTCAGAGATTTACCCTTTCCCTAACCCCTCCCAACTTGAAAGTATTTAATAGGCCACTTCTCATGACCCAGGTACAGCTCTTCCTGTCCAGGGGTCCTGTCCCGTGCTTGAATACAACCACCTTTGTGCACTGAAGACATGTCAAGAATTCTTTCTGACTATTCATTCCCAAACTCCAACACTTTCACATCAATAGCCGCTACCAATGTTTTTATCCAGTTCCCAGCCCAAACCTGAAAATATTTTGTCCACCCATCAATTCCAAATCTTAGTTTTGATTTACTTTTAGGGTTTTGCTCATGTAATCATTGCAATGAAACAACACTGAGAAGTTAGTGTTTCTATACTCCTTCAAAACCCTTGTTTTTGCTCCTTATTTTATAGCTCTTGCCTCCCAGATGGAATAGTAACTGGAAGCAGACTAGAACTCTGCCCTCAGTTTCTTTTTTTACATTAAAAATTTTTTTTAAAACCAAAGTTGTACACAGAGGTAGTTTAGAAGTAAAATAGTGTCACTGACCCAGTGAAAGATTTCTTAATGATAAGAGATAAAATTGCTAAATTTGAATTCATCAAAATTTAAATCTTCTGCTCAACAAAAACACCTTTAAGAAAGTGTAAAGAGAAGCTACTGCCTGGAAAATATTTGGAATACATATTTCTGATAAAAGGTATGCAGAATATATAAAGAACACACACAGCTCAATCCTAAGAAGAGGAACTAACATAAGTAGGCAAAAGATTTGATAGCACATCTTACAAAAGATGTTTAAATGGCCAATAGGCACATGAAAAGGTCCTCAACAGGATATGGGGAAATATAACATTAGAATCAAAATAAAATGTTAAAACCACTACATATCCAGTAGAATGGCTAAAGTTAAAATGACAGCACCAGGTACTGGTGAATATATGAAGCAACAGAAACTCTTAGTCACCGCTACTAGGAATGTAAAGTGGTATGCTAGTTTCAAGAACTGTCAATTTTTTTAAATAACTAGCAATTTTTATTTTTATTTTTAAAGATTTTATTTACGGGGACGCCTGGCCAGAGAAGCAGTTGAGCATCTGCCTTTGGCTCAGGGCATGATCCCCGTTTGGGGATCGAGTCCCACATCAGGCTCCCTGTGAGGAGTCTGTGCTTCTCCCTCTGCCTATGTCTATGCCTCTCTCTGTGTGTCCTATTAATAAATAAATCTTTTTTTTAAAAGATCTTATTTATGTATTTGACGGAATGCAAGCAGGGGGACCCCAGATGCCTTTATTTAACTTTTTTTTTTAAGATTTTATTTATTTATCCATGAGAGACACACAGAGAGAGGGAGAGACACAGGCAGATGGAGAAGCAGGCTCCCCACAAAGAGCCGGATGTGGGACTCTATCCAGCATCCTGGGATCAGGCCCTGGGCCAAAGGCAGATGCTTAACCTCTGAGCCACCCAGGTGTCCCTTCATTTAACTTTTTTTTTTTAAAGATTTTATTCATTTATGCATGAGAGACACACACACAGAGAGGCACAGGCAGAGGGGGAAGCAGGCTCCATGCAGGGAGCCCAACATGGGACTGGATCCGGGTCTCCAGGATCCCACCCCGGGCCAAAGGTGGCACTAAACCGCTGACCCACCGGGGCTGCCCTTCATTTAACTTTTTAATGAAGTTAAATAATGCCTGCATTTGGACCCAGCAATCTTACTTCTAGACATTTACCTAAGAGATCCCGGAAGAAAACATAAATCCACAGCAGCTCTATTCATAATAGACCCAAATTGGAAAAACCTGTATGTTCATCAATAGGAGAATAGAGAGTAAAATAGTGTTATGTTCTTTTTTTTCTTCAAGATTGTATTTATTTATTCATGAGATACAGAGAGGCAGAAACACAGGAAGAGGGAGAAGCAGGCTCCATGCAGGGATGCCTGATATGGGACTTGATCCTGTGACTCCAGGATCATGCTCTGGGCTGAAGGCAGTGCTAAACCACTGAGCCACCCAGGCTGCCCGTGTTATGGTCTTATGATTTTTGCTACTCAGAAATAAAAAGAAGCTATTGATCGATGAATAATGTGGATGAATGTTAAAAATATTATAGGGGGGGATCCCTGGGTGGCGCAGTGGTTTAGCGCCGGTCTTTGGCCCAGGGCGCGATCCTGGAGCCCCGGGATCGAATCCCACGTCAGGCTCCCGGTGCATGGAGCCTGCTTCTCCCTCTGCCTGTGTCTCTGCCTCTCTCTCTCTCTCTGTGACTGTCATAAATAAATAAAAAAATTTAAAAAAAAATATTATAGGGGCACCTGGCTGGCTCAGTTGGTAGAATATGTGATTCTTGACCTTGGGGTGGTGGCTTCAAATCCCAGATTGGGTATAGAGATTACTAAACAAATTTTTTAAAAAGTATTATGTTGAATAAAAGTAGCCTCATATGAACATATGGTCAAGAACAAGTAAAATTGGGGCGTCTGGGTGGCTCAGTCGGTTAAGTGTCTGCCTTTAACTCCGGTCATGATCTTGGGGTCCTGGGATGGAGTCCTGCATCAGGCTCCCTGCTGAGCGGGGAGTCTGCTCTGCTTCTCCCTCCACTCCACTTGTGCTCTCTCTCCCTCAAATAAATAAAAATCTTAAAAAAAAAAAAAAAAGGAGAACACCTGTATGTCTCAGCAGTAAAGCGTCTGCCTTCGCTCAGGGCGTGATCCTGGAGTCCCAGGATTGAGTCCCATAACAGGCTCCCTGCGAGGAGCCTGCTTCTCCCTCTGTCTCTGTCTCTGCCTCTCTCTCTCATGAATAAATAAAATATTTTTTAAAAAAGGACTTCCAGGTGGCTTGAGTGCCTGCATGATCAGGGCATGGCTCAGGGCATGATCCTGGAGTCCCAGGATCGAGTCCCACATCAGGCTCCCTGTATAAAGACTGCTTCTCCCTCTGCCTATGTCTCTGTCTCTCTCTCTGTGTGTCTCTCATGAATAAATAAATAAAATCTTAAAAGAAACGTAAGCCAAAAATCTTTGGGGTTATGGTTACATGATTGCATACATATGTAAAAACAGAGCTGCACAAAAATTTTTTAAAGTTAATAAAATTAGGGGTGTCTGGCTGGCTCAGTCGGTAGCACGTGTGACTCTTCATCTCAAGGTTGTGAGTTCAAGCCCCACACTGGGCATAGAGCCTACTGAAAAAAAAAAATCAATAGGGAATCCCTGGGTGGCTCAGCGGTTTTGTACCTGCCTTTGGCCCAGGGCGCGATCCTGGAGTCCTGAGATCGAGTTCTGCGTCAGGCTTCTGGCGTGGAGACTGCTTCTCCCTCTGCCTGTCTCTCTCTCTCTCTCTCTGTCTATCATAAATTAAAATGAATCTTTAAAAATTAATAAAGTTAAACAGTACTCTCAGTTACTTTTTTTTTTAAAGATTTTATTTATTCATGAGAGACACAGAGAGAGAGAGAGGCAGAGACACATGCAGAGGGAGGAGCAGGCTCCATGCAGAGAGCCTGATGTGGGACTCGATCCCAGGACTCCAGGATCATGCCCAGGCTGAAGGCAGTGCTAAACCGCTGAGCTTGGGCCTGCCCTCTCAGTTACCTTTTTAAAAAACATTTTATTTTATTCATTTGATAGAGACAGAGAGAGCACAAGCAAGCAGAGTGGCAGGCAGAGGGAGAGGAGAAGCAGGCTCCCCACAGAACACAGAGCCCAATGTGGGGCGTGATTCCAGGACCCTTATATCATGACCCAAGCTGAAGGGACCCACTTAACTGACTGAGCCACCCAGGCACTCCAATACTCTCAGTTTTGTGGTATGAAAAACATCAGGCCTCACTCTATTGTTCCTTACCAATATCTACTCCCCAGAGACAGTCACTTTAACTTGTTCCTTTTACTTTTCACATTAACCTCCATAGTTATATGTACTAACATTGGCATTTCTTGATTTCTCATGTATAGATATTTTATATTATGTATTGATTTCCTATTATGGGAAATAAGCATTTAATTTTTTATACCACTACTAGAACTAGCCACACCAGGGATCAGAAGCCATATAGATTTCCTGAATTGCCAGGTCCAACAATAACAGCAGCCCAGCCAAAGGCACAAAAACATTAGACTCTGGTTATTTGTACTTTTCCTATTTGTATAAGCATGGGACATGTTTCTAGTAAGGTTACCAGACAGAGAACTGGTTCTGAACTCAGGTTCAGCTCCTTGCAGCTTGAAAATCAGTACTCAGAGACAGGTGATGGTGGGAAGGGAAAGCTGGCAACCTGGGAAGATGGTGGACTAATGTCTCAGAGACCATCGTCCCTGTCCAGGTGAAGCTGGAGGGCAGTGAAGGGGCAGGCATGGGGATAGGGAGGCAGCCAACACCCCCAGAGAAGCAGGTATCCAGCCTGCTACTCTATGGGGACATGACCCTGCACAGACTTGTGGGATTGTGGCAGCGGTTTCCAAGGCAGTAAGGCCTTGTCTTCTGAGAATGCCTGGCCTTCACTTCTCAAGGCCAGTGGTCTGCCCAAGGAAAGTAGGTTATTTCTGCTACAGACTTAGGTCAGCAAGCAAGGAGCACATGCGCTTGAAGTGAGTTAACCCTTAAGATCAGTTGGAGTGCTGTTACAATAATACTCCAAATATTTTCCATACCTGGTGCCTCAAAAGTGTTCCCAGATTCTCCCCAGTTGCTGCATTTTAGTTTCAAAAGCATCACTTCATATATAGTATATGGACTAGCATAGTAATTTTCAAACATTTTGGTCTCAGAGAGCCTGGCTGGCTCAGTCAGAAGAGCATGCAACTCTTGATCTCGAGGTTGTGAATTTGAGCCCCAGGTTAGGTGTAGAGATCACTTAAAGATAAAATCTTAAAAAGTGTTTTTTGAGGTCTCATGATTCCTTTTATATTCTTGAAAATTAATGAGGACCCCAAAGAGCTTATTTTTATGTGGTTCACATATACATCACGATTCGTTGTGTTCAAAATTTAAAAAGAGGAATTAAAAAAATTTCTCCTCAAAATGACAGGAATATTCCCATTACATGTTAACTTAATATACCTTATGGAATTTAATGATATCTTCCAAAACAAACAGTTAGTGAAAGGAGTGGAATTATTTCACATTTTTGCGAATCTCTTTAATATCTGGCTTAACAGGTGGTTGGGTTCTCACACCTGCTTCCTCTTTAGTATCAGTGGAGAAATTCAAACCTCAGGACCAAATGTGATAAAGGGTAAGAGTGAGCCATTCATTTAAGAACTGCATTTGGGGCAGTTGGAGATCTCCCCTAGCAGGCTGCTGACGCTTTGTCCTTTGCCTACAGCTTAATACCCACTTTCTGAAACAAGTAAAAAGGCTCTTACCAAGCAACTGAAGCCTAAGAAAGAAGCATGGCAAATTTTGAGATGACTCTGGACCTTTAAATGGAATGAGGAAGGATGCCTGGGTGGCTCAGTGATTAAGTGTCTGCCTTCTGCCCAGGGCCTGATCCTGGAATCCCAGGATTGAGTTCCACATTGGGCTCTGTGTGCATGGAACCTGCTTCTCTCTCTATGTCTCTGCCTGTCTTTCTCTCTCTCTCTCATTCTGTGTGTCTCTCATCAATAAATAAAGTCTTCAAAAAAATTTGAATGAGGAGGAGGGAAAATAAAGATAGCATTGTCTAGAAGTGAAGTATATTGAAGTTTTCCACCTCAGAGAGAGGTCCATGTTTTGGTAATTGTGTAGCTTTCCAGCCTGTCTGCCTGCTCCCTGTTCATTTCCTAGAGGAAGGCCTGCCCAAGGCCTACATATGTCCAACCTGGATTGGGTCTTCCCACTGGGCTAAGACCAGCTGCAGAAACAGCCTCCTACAACTACAGTGGAAACACATACTACCTACATTAACCAGCACAGGACTCTGTTCTTTTTTCTTTTTCTTTTTTTTTTTTTGACTCTGTTCTTAGATATGAGTGACACCAAACATCAGAAGACACCTAATAAAATCAAGAGCCGAGAATGAAAGGGAAGGGGCAGTTATAACATACATCGAAACAAACAAACAAAACATACATAGAAACAACCCAGGGAACAGAAAACTGGAGTAATTGTAAATAATGTAGGGGAGTAAAAGCTTTCTCCCGTCTAGTTTTTTTGGTTGGCCTAATAATTAAATCAACATAAGACAGACTAGCTGAAGGAAAAAAATTTAGGGTTGTTCATATGAGAGTTCATAACAATATGGTGCTCAAGGAAGTGGCCAAAGCAGGCAGCTTTTACGCCTTTTAGACAAAGAAATAATAAATTTGAGAGGAATTCACAAGATAAAAAAGTCTGGGCTTAGGGTAGGAAACTGGTAAAGAAGTAACAAGGTTGTTTATAAGGTCTCTCAGCCCTGAATTTCCTGTTTCTGGTGATGAGGACATCTCTTTATTGGCTGGTACAGGGAGGGTACATTCCACATGGGAGATTTATTTTCTGCTTTCAGGAGGGGCAAAGGAGGGTCAGAGTTTCCTTTTTGTATTGGCTATTTCTTAAGTAATTTTAATTCAAAATAATCAATAGTCCAAAGTGGCATATTTGGGGGCAGCCTGCCTTGAACTCCATCATCAACAAACAGAAAAAGAAATGGGGAGGTACAGTTAGGTAACATCATTTCAGCTGTAGGCTTTGTAGATATTCTTATCAGATTAAGAACTATCCTTCAATTACTTAATTTGCTAATTTTGAAAATTATGAATGGATGTTAAATTCTATCACCTTTTCTAAAGCTATTGAGTGTTGTATTATTTTTGTCCTTTAACATGTTAATATGAATTACATTGATTTTCTCTAATGTTAAGTCAACCTAGCATTCCTGGAATAAAACCAACTTGGTTATAATGTATGTCATCCTTTCAATATATTGGATTTGCCTTAATATTAGTTTTTGCATTTTTGTAACTTTTGTTCATTAGTGACACTGTCCAAGTCAAGTTTGGAATCAAAGATATGCTTAGCCTCATAAAATGGGTAGAGTATAACCTGATCTTTGTATTCTGGAAAGGTTAATATAAGAATTATTTAATTTTTGAATTTTTAAAAAGATTTTATTTATCCATGAGAGACACACAGAGAGAGGCAGGCTCCCTGTGGGGAGCCTGCTGCAGGACTGGATCCCAGGATCCTAGGATTATGATCTGAGCTGAATACGAAGGCAGAGGCTCAATCACTGAGGCACCCAGATGCCCCTATTCTTTAAATGTTTGGTGGAATTCTCCAGTGAAACCATCTGGATTTGGAATTTTCTTTATTTTTCTTAAATTCAGTTATCCATGTAAACACCATGGGATCTTATTAACAATATCACCAATTTCCAGCTTATGCCATCTTGAGAGGCTTCCTTGATTTACTCTGATGAAATAAAGATGTAAAGGAGAAATCATCAGAGACAGCAGATTCTCCTTTGAAATGTTGCTGTTTTCCATGACCATAACCACTCTTCTCAGTTCTAGTTACCTTATACCTATATGACTGCAGCCTTGAGATAGTCTTTATAACTCTATTCCATCCCAGATATGGTTATACTAGATTCATGCTCCTTAAGTATCAATATCATTCCTCCATCACTGACCATGAGTGGTTCCTTCTCTCCTTATCACTAAAACAATTTTAAACTTCTTTGTTTGCCTTTTCTAAATTATATATTGTTATTTGAAAGATTAAAATAACAAAATATGATAAAGATTAGAATCTATGTGTATATAAAAAAAGCTGACATCTTTATCCCCAAATGCTATTAACTAGAATGTTGCAAGAAATTCTCCAAGGATTTCTCACATTTCTCCAAGTCTTCTGATGAATTTTCTTTCAGGTTGTCTTTTCATAGATGTATTTCCTTTTTTTTTTTTTTTTTTTGATGCATCTCCTTTTGGACCAGATTTACTTCTTGACCAGGATAAAGTTTCTTTTCTCTTTTTTTAAAGATTTTATTCATGAGAGACACAAGCAGAGAGAGAGGCAGAGACATAGGTAGAGGGAGAAACAGGCTCCATGCAGGGAGCTCCACGTGGGACTCTATCTTGGGTCTACAGGATCACACCCTGGGCTGAAGGCCCAAAACACTAAGCCACCCGGGCTGCCCCTGACCAGGATAATAAAGATAATGCTTCATTCTGGGACAAGACTAGGCAAAGACTGGGGGCCTGAGGACAAGGGAAACATGAAGCTCACAGTGTTTGTGTCATTAAATAAAATCCTTTGTTTCTGTCACTGGAGTCTGGTGACTTCTACAGTTCAGGATTTGTGAATCTGGCAGGTGAAATTGTTAGCTTGAGAATACTACGAAGTCTTCACAATTCTAAGCCTGAGGGGATCACTGCTCAGGTTGGAGTGCATTCTTTTCCTTCACATGCACAAGCACAGCATATAATTACATCTATATACACATAGTTTTCTTTTAAGAAATGTGGAATACATATTGTCCTGACACTACTTTTTCCAATGACAATTTGCTATTTTAATTGCTGAATAGTATTTTATTTATTAAGATTTTATTTATTTATTTGAGATAGAGTGAGCACGTGAGAGAGCACAGCAGAGGGGATGGGCAGAGGGAGAGGAAGAAGCAGATTCCCCACTGAGCAGAGAGCCTGACTTGGGGCTCAATCCCAGGACCCCAGGATCATGACCTGACTCAAAGGCAGGTGCTTAGCTGACAAAGCCACCCAGAAGCCCCCGAATAGTATTTTATTATATAATATGGCATATGTAATTATTCTCCTATTGATAGACATGTAGATTGTTTCCTTTCTTTCTAACATTAGCAACTCCGTGTTTACTGCCCTCTAGAATCCCCCCCCCCCATCTAATCGCTGTGATACTTCCCCCATACTCTCAAGTCAAGGATTTGTCTCATTGTTTCTTACTCATTCTAAACACTAGTCTGTTATTGGAATAACAGGTCTCTCTTCTCAGGATTTTATCAATCTATTTATCACATTCTATTTTATATTACTTGCTATTATTGCATTTGATCTTTAAATAGAGTATAAGTGGGTGCCTGGGTGGCTCAGTCAGTTAAGTGTCTGCCTTCAGCTCAGGTCATGATCCCAGAGTCCTGGGATGGAGACCCACACCAGCCTCCCTGTTCAGTGGGGAGCCTGCTTCTCCCTCTCCTGCTCCCCCTGCTTGCGCTTCTCTGTAACATAAATAAATAAAATATTTTTAAAAATAGAGCATAATCTTCCTCATTTAATATTCTGAGATCTCTCTCCCACTTCCAACACACAGTGGCCCTTAAACTATGCAGATATGTCATACATTTCAGACAGGAAAAACGGTTTGATTTGTCAACTAGCTAAATTTAATCAATCTGATTCACCTTCCCCTTTCTTTTTTATTAATTCCTTCCTCCCGAGATCTGTCCTTATTCATCCAAGTAACTACTTCTCAAGAGCCTACCTGTGCCAGGTGCCCAGTCTGGTGAGAGTGCTGAAAGGAGCACATATATGAAGCTCCTTTGGACAATGACCACAACCTTGTCCATTCGTCATGGCTTGTCTGTTACTCAAGTCCTGCAGTTTACTTTTATGGGGGGGGGGGGAGCCAAAGTAGCTTGCCCTCTTAGCCTTCTAGGTTTTTGGCTGAGATACCCCCAACACCCAATAAAAAGACAGGTTAACAGGAGAGAAAGTGGGCAGTAACAGGTGTACCTCCTGTGCAAGTGCGAGACCCAGGAAAACTCAGCGAATCCGTGAAATGGCCCTATTCGCAAATGAAGATTTCTGGGGTTTGGGTGAAGCACAGTACTGAAGGACGGGATTGCACCACAGGTGTGTTATCTTCTTTATGACAAGAGGTTCTGGAGGTTTGGAGTCCTTCCTTCTCTTCCTCCCGGAGACATCCTTACAAATGGAAATTTCCCTTACACATGTAAATATTTCTTACAATGAAGTAACTCTCACGTGGTTTTCAGAGCTCCAGTCGTTTGTTCTAAAATAATAATAATTAATAATAATAATAATAATAACCAGTCTAAACTATCCTTACATCAAAGAGGCATATTTGGGGTAGCCGATTTTGCTTTTCTCCTTCACTTTTCTTCCACATGAGAGGTCGCGGGGCGCAGAGGCCTGTCCCCACGGTCAGTCTCGGACCTCCTGTGGAACCCTGACGATTTGGCCCGCCCCACGGTCAAGGGGCTTTATGGGAATCTACCCGCCGCCTGACCGAGCCTTCGGGAGCCCCCCACACCGGCCTTTCTGGCCTCTTTCAGGCTGGAACCCGAGTGCTCCTGGCCTCGGGGAAGACCGAACCCTTTTCCCGGCGCTCTTACGACTGTAGCCACTTCCGGTTACTGGTTGCTAATGGTTCCGGAGCGGCTGGCTGGAAGGGCTGGCGCCGGGGGAACAGCGGCGCTTCGGGCTAGGAAACCCGCCCGAGAGAGGGGCTGGTGGTGAGTGATGGGGCAGGGTGTGGCGGGGCGGGCCCGACGCTGGGCCGGAGCTGCAGCCAGGTTGAGACTGTGCTTGCACGTAAGGAGCGGGGCAGAACGGCGGTAACTGTGACCGTGACGGGTTATCGCTGGAAACAACCCCCAGGGTGGCGGACCTGTGAAGGGAAGTCAATGTGGGGTTGGACGCTCGGGGCCAGTGTGCCGCCCGGGTGTCCGGATGCGGCGCCCCGGACGCGACCGCCTTCTTCCGGGGCCTTGGGGTCTCCGGGGCTAGGCGGGGAGCTGTGCGGTGCCCCAGCGGGACGCATAGCTGTGTCTGCCGTTGTGTTTGCGCACCACGTCTTCTCGGCTCCCCTCTCTGTAGGGTATGCCTGCCTGTCAAAGCACCATGAGGCACCACCAGTAGTAATACTCTATTGTACGTGTATACCACAATTTCTTTATCCATGCATCCATCAGTGGACACTTAGGCTGTTTCCGTATCTTACCTGTCATAAATAATGCTGCGGTGAACATGGGGGCACGTGTATCTTTATTATTGCTTTTATTTTCTTTGGATAAATACCCAGAAGTGGAATTGCAGGATCATATACTTTTTAGTTTTTTTGAGGACTGTCATACAGTGGTTGCACCACTTTACTTTCCCACCAACAGTGCACAAGGTCTCTTTCTCCACATCCTCATCAACAATTGTTATTTCTTGTCTTTAAAAGTTTTTAGACTTTTTAGACAAAGAGACAATATACCTGTAAGGAATTGAGAGGACAGAGAAAACTTAACTTTGGGAGCTTCAATCAGTAAGGAATTTTAAACAGAATTTGGGCTGGGGAAGTAAATTAGTAAACAGTAACAAGGGGTATCTATACAGCCTTCTGGGCTCTAAATTTCCCATCTCTGGAGCTAAGGATGTATCCTTACCTCCTGGTACCTTTCACATGGGAGATTTATTTTCTGCTTTCATGGGGACAGAAGAGGGGAGGAGTGTCCTTGCACCAGCTGTCTTTTCAGTAACTTATGCTATAGTGGTACCTCATTTTGAGGCAGCCCGTCCTTGTCTCCTATAGCACACAGTATGTGCTCAATACTTGTTGAACAAATCAATAAGAAGAAATAGGTAAACAGTCCTTGGCATCATAGAACTTAGTCTCACAGAATTAAAGTGGTTTGAAACATAGAGAATGGGAGGTAGAGAAGATCTTGATTAGGCTGTCCAATAAATAGGAATATAATGTGATCCACCTATGAGGTTTTCTAGTAGCCACATTAAGAAAGTAAAAAGACAGGTAAAACTAATAATATATTTTATTTAAACTAGTATATTCAAAATATTAATATCCAATCAATATAAAAATTAATGAAATATCTTCCATTCATTTTTATGCTATATTTTTCTACTTATTGCACATCTCAATTCAGATATTAAATTTTCACTGAAAATACTTAATCTATATTGAGATTATACAAAATTTAAAATGTTAAAAGTAGATTCACATACCCAAACTACACCAAACATAAAGGTTTTCCAATAATTGAATTATGTTTTTAAATTTAATTAAAATTAAGTGAAATTAAAATTGTAGTTCCTCAGTTTCATAGCCATGTGTACCTGGTGGCTACTATAGTGGACAGTGCAGATCTCAATGAAAAGTTTTTGTTCTTGGTTGGGTCAGGGGTCAAATGAGAGGGTGGCACCACAAGTATGCCAGGGAGGGAAGAGGAGAGTCTTGAGGGCAGATTCCCCTGGTCTTCAACAGTGAGGTATGGCTTCCTAAAGCAGATGAATTCTTCAGCATGATTGTTGTTAGTTTAGGTACTCCGGTAATCATTTTTTGGGGTAGGAAGAGGGTCTAAGCAATGCTGGTTAAATGTACCATCTGTAAGTCGAATCTTACTGTATATAAGGAACAGTCAGAAATCAGATTATTTTTCTACAGATAAGTTGTTCTCAACTGGGGGCGACTTTGCCCCTCAAGGGGGCATTTGATCCACCTTAAAAATGCTTGCTTATAGTTGGTGTAGTAGCATCTAGTGGTTGGAAGCCAAGAATACCGTTAAATGCCCTACAATGCAGGGGACAAGACAGTACAAGGAACTAGGTCTGGCTGAAAATGTCAACAGAATCAAGATGGAGAAAACTTGCTCTAGAGGATTTGAGGAAGACTGAGCTAGCTGTTCCTTCAGAACTTCAATATGACTTCCTTATGGGATCAGGAGAACAGCTTGTTTTGTTGAAGTGTGTCAAGGTTTCTAGTTTTCATTGTTGATGGGCTTTTTGATTATAAACAAATAATGTTATGGTCAGGGTGAGAATGGAGACTTGTTGGATAGAGAAATAATACATGCTGTGCTTATAAGACTCTGTACCTTGGGATAAGGAGTTCATCTGTTCTCCTTTGTATGGCTTGTATCCTGTGACCCAGTCTCAAATGTGATTGATGCCTGATGAGATTATTTTCGTTCTTTCACCTGTACCCTTGCTTCTCTTTCTCTCTCTCTCTTTTTTTTAAAGATTTTATTTATTCATGAAAGAGAGAGAGAGAGGGCAGGCAGAGAAAGACGCAGGCTCCATGCCGGGTGCTCGATCCCGGGACTCCAGGATCACGCCCTGAGCCAAAGGCAGGCGCTAAACCGCTGAGCCACCCAGGGATCCCCTGTACCTTTGCTTCTCATTTACAGAGATTGCCAACAGCTTCTGTCTTGTTTTTCAGCAAAACAAAAGATAAAGGGGGAAAAGCTATCATTCAGCATCTAGCTTTATTTTTAAAATAGGGATATTTCTAATACTAAAGATTTAATACTTTACTTTTCTCTTCAGGACCATTAAAAATCCTTTGTTTCAGATGCTTTGAAATACTGCTCAGGTTCTTTTTTCTTTTTTTATAAAGATGTTGCATAGTTTTATTTATTTTTATGATTTTATTTATTTATTCATGATAGACATAAAGAGAGAGAGGCAGAGACACAGGCAGAGGGAGAAGCAGGCTCCATGCAGGGAGCCCGATGCGGGACTTGATCCCGGGACTCCAGGATCGCGCCCTGGGCCAAAGGCAGGCGCTAAGCCGCTGAGCCACCCAGGGATCCCATGCTCAGGTACTTCTAAGTCATAAAAACAAGTATGAGACTTGATGGTTTAAAATTTTCTACCAGTTGATGCAGACAAAGTAAATTTACATTTTTTTAAAAGCAGCATTACGTTCAAAAGATATAAAGGTTCAGTTTATGGTGTTACAAGGAGTGACTTAAGATTCATATTCCAGTAGTAGTGGAGACAGAAATGACAGGTGGTTACTTAGTCACAATACAGAATCAAGTGTGTGTAATTCTTGTCTTCAGGAAGAGATTAGATCCCTTCCTGCTTGTTCTGGGGATGGCTAATTCCTAGAACCATTGATTCATGGTGGTTTGATGTGCTGGGCCTCTGGGCACAATTTTTGTCATGTTATGATATTCTCAAACTAGGAATGTAAAACTGTTGCAAGTACATGAACTGCTAATACATTTCCAAGCCAAAAAGAAAAAATTGGATTGAGATAATAAACTGAGAGTGCCAGTTTCTTATCAGCATAGGTATCTGATGGGTAATTAAAGCTCTCAATTTATTTTTTAAAAATATTTTATTTATTTATTTATTTATTCATGAGAGAGAGAAGAGAGAGAGAGAGAGAGAGAGAGAGAGGCAGAGACACACAGGCAGAGGGAGAAGCAGGCTCCATGCAAGAGGCCTGACATGGAACTCAATCCCGGGACTCCAGAGTCACTTCCTAGGCCAAAGGCAGGCGCCAAACCGCTGAACCACTCAGAGAGCTTTTCTAAAGCTTTCAATTTAGATTAGGTTATTGTATTTACTTTAATAATCTTCAATCATCCAATTACAATACACTTTTTTTTAAAATTAAAAGTGCTATAAAGTTATTACTAAATTCCTTTTTTAGAGTGTTTATATTTTATCTCCTGTTGCTACTACAGTCTCTTCATGTGTCTCTTTTACTACCTTCCTGAACTCAGAATTACACAATACCTAAATTGGATGACGCATTACTGTTCGATTAGGACAGCAATGTCCCAATGATAAAAATGTGCATTTGTGCTGCTTAGTTCAATAGCTGCTAGCTGCATGTAGCTGCTGAGGACCTGTAATATCACTAAGGAACAGAATTCTCTACTTTGAGTGAATTTAATTTTAAATTTATACAGCCATGTGTGGGCACTGGCTACTCCACTGGACAATGCAGTTCTGGACCAATCCCTCCCCATGTCTCTCTGTTTAGAGGAACCTGAGTCTCAGAAAAGTGACTTATCCTCATTACTGTCATCCCCAGTCCCAGCAGCTCCTACTAATCACTTAGGCTTTCCTTTCCACTTGAACGTTTTCCTTGTCCTGCTGTGTTTTCTGATAGTTTCCTCTTTTTAAAGATTTCATTTATTTATTCATGAAACACACAGAGGCAGAGACATAGGCAGAGGGAGAAGCAGGCTCCATGCAGGGAGTCCGATACAGGACTCGATCCTGGGACTCTGGGATCACGCCCTGAGCCAAAGGCAGTCGCTCAACTGCTGAGCCACCCAGGTGTCCCTGATGGTTTCCTCTTTTTTAGTGTAGGCAAACAAATTCTGCAAAAATGATTATACCCCCTACTTTAAGATAAAAAGGGGATTAATATTTAGGTCATTATATCAGTAGTGATGGAAAACAAATACTTAGTATTGTTTTAGTTTAGTTTAGTTTTTTTTTTAAGATTTTATTTATTTATTCATGAGAGACAGAGAGAGAGAGAGAGAGAGAGAGAGAGAGAGAGAGAGAGAGAGAGGGCAGAGACACAGGCAGAGGGAGAAGCAGGCTCCATGAGGGAGCTCCTTGTGGGACTTGATCCGGGGACTCCAGGATCAGGCCCTGGACTGAAGGCGGCGCTAAACCGCTGAGCCACCCGGGCTGCCCTTGTTTTAGTTTTTAACGTCAAAAGAAGCTTTAACTTAATACAACATACCTGGTAGGCCTCTACTATGTCCTCTACAGAAGGAGAAATGAAGGCAGAGAAAAATGTGAATGCTTTCCCTAACGTCATACACAGAATGTCAAGTGAAAAGGAAAGCTGAGAAATAGAATTCACTATTTTTCAACCAGGAAACATGGTAATTTGGGGCTGCAAGTGAACAGGCTGTCAATAGACGTTTCCAAAATAACCCTTAATGCTTCTTAAGAAACTGAACTAATTTAGAAATAAAAGGAAATTTCCTCAGGTATATTCTCTGGTGCCAGAGAAATGTTTAATGACTGAAGGATCATTGCCTACATTCAGGATACTCATAGTTCCTAAGGCATATTCTTTGATAACTAAGGAGACCTGAGTAGCTGAAGAACTTCTGTTACTTCACCATCTTAGTAAAGCTTATTTGCGGTATGAATTCTTTGATGTCTGATCAGGGCTGAACTTACACGGAAAGGCCTCCCACACTCATCACATTCATAGGGTTTTTCACCTGTGTGGATTCTCTGATGCTGAATAAGACCTGTGCGCCCACTAAAATCTTTCCCACATTCTTCACATTTATAGGGTTTCACTCCAGTGTGTACTCTGTGGTGTCCAATAAGATGGGAGCGTTGAATGAACGCTTTTCCACATTCATTGCATTTGTAGGGCTTCTCTCCAGTGTGAGTCCTCCTGTGCTTACTAAGGTCTGAGCTGTGACTGAAACTTTTCCCACAGTCATCACATGCATAGCGTCTTCTTTCCTTCTGTTGCCACTCTAATCTACCTTCACTTTCAGTAGCATCTTTGGATTCAGGATGCTGAAGAATGTCTTTGTTAAGTCTGTCATTTATCTTCCCAAGGAATTCTGTATCCTTGGGCCTATGTTCCTTCTGGGACAGAGCTTCATCCTTAATTCTGGTTTTATTACCTGTAACAAAGAGTTCACAAACATGTCCTAATCTAGGTTTGAGAAGCAAACCCTATGAAAGAAAGAACACATAAATGTTATAAATGTATTATAAAAAATGTTGGGATGCGTGAGTGGCTCAGTGGTTGAACGTCTGCCTTCGGCTCAGGGTGTGATCCCGGGATTCTGGGATCAAGTCCCACATTGGGCTCCCTGTGAGGAGCCTGCTTCTCTCTCTGCCTATGTCTCTGCCTTCTGTGTCTCATGAATAAATAAAATATTTAAAAACAAAACAAAGTCACATACAATGCACAAACTAGGTATTTGGCACCATCAAAACATATATTGATATTATAAGGAAGAGACTAAGAGGCCAGTAGGGAAGACAGCAGCAGGATACATTATTTGGGAACAGACTAAGAAGAGAGGAAAAAGGCAATGATGTGGATCAGGGGGTTATAATCCCTTGCAAAGGCAGAATGGTGAGGGACTAAGAGGGACCGATGGGGATTACAGAATAGAGATGGGGCAGAGTTAAAAGTTTGGGAGAAACATGCAGGGGCCTAAAACACAGGTGATTAAGTGGCAATAAAACTGAGTAAAAGTGGAAAAGACTGGGATTAGGAATCTAAAAGGAATGTAGTGAGTGGGAACCATCAAAGGAGGGGAATGTGTAATTAATTGAAAGCATACCAAGAGTATGTAGGTTAGGAAAATTAGCAGGAAGTGACAATGGATGGTCTGGTGTGCTGGGTTGAATCCTTTTTTTTCCCCTGAAACTGATCTCCTCACTCTCATCTCTTCCCATCCAAATCCTAGCATGGTGGTTCCCTCAAACTTGACTGTGCATCAGAATCACTTTGGATGACTTATTAAAACAGAACGCCACACTTTCTGACCCCAGAACTTCTGATTTGAAAAAGATGGAGTATGGGTTAAGAATTTGTTTTTTTTTTTTTTTTTTTTTACATTTTTTAAAAAAGATTTTATTTATTTATTCATGAGACACACAGAGGCAGACAGGCAGAGGGAGAAGCAGGCTCCATGCAGGGAGCCCAATGTGGGCCTCGATCCTGGGATTCCAGGATCACACCCTGGGCCGAAGGCAGGGGCCAAACTGTTGAGCCACCCAGGGATCCCCAAGAATTTGTATTTCTAACAAGTTTCCTGGTGTGACAGATACTGCTGGTCCAGGGAACACACTTTGAGAACCACAGGCCTAGCTATTATGCAAGGTCCATCTCAAATGCTCTCTCTTCTAGGAAGTCTTCTCTAATCTCCTAAATTGGATGTGCTCTTTCCCTCTTCCTGCTCCCCATGTCCTCAACCCCAAGCTTAGCACAAAATAGCACACGATAGCAAGTACTCAATATTTGTTAAGATGAATTTTATGAGAAAATAGCTGTTCTGATGATTTTGGGGGGGAATAGAAAGTGTCACCTATTTCATCATGCTGTGACCACCATTTCAACAAATCTAGGAATCCTAACTGTGCAACAGTTCATTTAATTACTGTTACTGCTTTCAGTGGTCACTTGGCATGATGGAAGCAGCAGCAAGAGCTACCAGATATTTCAATGCCTGGGCTTGGGGTGGAAAACACTAGGTTACATGGTTCACTGACTGCCATGTCGTAAGTCCGCTGCCCTTCACTGTCATCACCATATCTCCTTGCTACCAGTCTTCAAATCTGTTCCTTCTTAACGACCTTTTTTTTAAACCAGGCAGTAGACTTTCTCAGTTTGGATATTTGCTCTAAGTTGACATTGTTTTGGAACCTAAATGCCATATTATCTTTGGCTAGAAATGACAAAGACTAAATTAGAACCAGGAGGTCTAGATTCCAGTCTGGGAATTATCTGATTGTTTAAATTTTGGCAGATGACAACTATTTTGGTTTCTTTCTTTTTTAAAGATTTTATTTATCTATTCATGAGAGAGAGAGAGAGAGAGAGAGAGAGAGAGAGAGAAAGAGAGGGGCAGAGACATAGGCAGAGGGAGAAGCAGGCTCCACGCAGGGAGCCTGATGTGGGACTTGATCCTAGGATCACGCCCTGAGCTGAAAGGCAGACGTTCAACTGCTGAGCCACCCAGGCATCCCTATTTTGGTTTCCTTATCACCTCTGTGCCCTCCTTTTTACCCATAGTTTGATTAGATGAGGGAATGTATGATAAAATGTTTGTGAAAGTATAATGTATAACAGTATTGCTGAGTTAATAGGATAATAATGATCAAGCGAATCATGGAAATTAGAGACACTCTCATACCATTAAGAAAAGCGTTCTCAAACATCATCATATTGGTTCAACCACTTCTTTTATATATAGCTGTCACTAGTGGTTGGCTTTCCTGTGGCTTACTGAAGATGAATATTAAAAAAAAAAAAAAGAAACAAAAGGTTTATTCTAAGGTCAGTTCACCATCTTCAGTGTAATCTACTAGTCCTCAGGATGAGTCTTCCCCCACAATTTCAGAAGAAATCTAGAGAAAAATCCCACCAGGACTTCAAAAGGCTTTCTTTCTATTTTCTTTCTTATTTTGAATACAAGGTTGGTTTTTCATGGGTCAGCAATTGAAATGACAATCCTCTCCCTTACATCTGCAATTGAACAATGTACAGAATAATATTGTATGGAAATTGTCAAAAGTAAGTTTTCTCATCTCAGAGACCTGTAGTCTACTTCTTGGTCAATTGGGAGTTTCAGAGCTTTATTTATATATCTAAGTGCCAGCTAGTCTCAGAGTCTCAGGCCAATAGGATTCCAGGAGACCTTCTTTCAAAAATTTCCTTATTTGGGGATGGTGTGATGGTGGGGGGCGGGGCAGGAGGGCCGAGTGCAAGGGAGAGCTTAAGTGGGAGGAGGGACAGAGGGAGAGAGAGAATCTCAAGTAGACAACTCGCTGAGCATGGAACCCAATACTGGGCTTGATCTCATGACTTGAGCTGAAATCAACAGCTGGATGCTTAACTGAATGAGCCAACCTAGGTGCCCCTCGAGACCTTTTAGAGCAGATAAAATGAAAAATATTTGGATCTAAAATCTTGTGTACAACTTGCTTCACGGTCTAGGGGAGCAAGGACAAGGTTAAAAGCTGAGTGAAGTGAAACTGGAACAGAGTTAAGGAGACTTCTATTTATTGGTAATAGAGGATCAGTGTTGTGGAGAGTAGCATGTCCAAAAAGTTCCCTTTGAAATACTTTAAAGTATTAAAAATTAGCACATTTGTGCTACAAAGAATTCTAAGATACTCTGCTCTCCCAAGTTTTTCTGTTATCTATGAAGATAATTCTGTATTAAGGGAGCACTACTGTTTTAATTCCCAGTTTTGTTTACAGAGAGGAGTCCTATTACCCTAGCCAACAGCTAATACAAATAATACCTTACTGGTGTGGATAAAATGAAATTTTTAAACCAGATATAGTGTGTAAAAGTTTATTTAATGATAAATTTATTTTTGAAAGAAAGTGACTAAATTTTGGTACATTATCCTGATGGCTGTTAATGATTGTTCTGGACCAGCAGGCAGGAGCCCCAGGTTCTGACTGTAATCTTAGCTCTGCCTTTACTCTTTGGAAACAGACTAAATCACAACCACTGTGGGTGTATTTCTTCAAATGTAAAATGAGGATTTGGACCAGACATTAATATGCTTTTAATAAAATTGAGAGACACGTCTTGAAATGTGTTATGATTTCTGCAGGGTTTTGTTTTGTTTTTGTATTGTTTTGGTGGGTTTTGTATTTTGCTTGTCAGTTGTTTTGGTAAGGGGTGTGTTGATGGTGGTGACACAGATAAAAATTGTGTATGGCTCTTGGTGTTGTACCTTAGGGAAAAAGTCATATTCATACTGTTCAATGCAGACAAATGTATTCCCTAAAAATTCTCAGGCCTCGTACGGTAACTACATTTCAGGAAGCACCTTTCAGTAGATTAGATTAAGAAAAGACAATTCAGGGACGCCTGGGTGGCTCAGTGGTTAAACATCTGCCTTTGGCTCAGGTTGTGATCCCAGGATCCTGGGATTGAATCCCACATCAGGCTCCCTGCAGGGCGCTTGCTTCTCCCTCTGCACCCGCCCCCCCTTTCTCCATGAATGAATGAATGAATAAATAAAATCTTTTTTTTAAATAAATAAAATCTTAAAAAAAAAGACAATTCATATTTTCCCTTGGAAAGTTATTTTAATAGCAACACAGGGCAGCCCGGGTGGCTCAGCGGTTTAGCACCGTCTTCAGCCCAGGGTGTGATACTGGAGACCCAGGATTGAGTCCCACATTGGACTCCCTGCATGGAGCCTGCTTCTCCCTCTGCCTGTGTTTCTGCCCCTCTCTCTCTCTCTGTGTGTCTCTCATGAAGAAATAAAATCTTAAAAAAAAAATAATAGCAACACATAAAGCCTCTACAATTTTAGGTATAGGAACTGTGTATTTTTCTGAATTTGTAACATGCTGTAGAGTGAAACCAGTCCAAAAATATTAAAAAAGACCAAGGAAAGACCATCTAGAACTTAAAGTTTTGCACAATTAGTCATAATCAATAATTGTATGTTCTACATAGAATTTAGCATGTTGACATATTATTGTGATTCCCCCTTTTTAAAAAAATATTTTATTTACTTGAGAGACAGCCTGAGAGAGCATGAACGGGGGGGAGGGGCAGAGGGAGAGGGAAAAGCAGGCTCCTGGCTGAGCAGGAGCCCAACATGGAGCTCAAGACCTGAGCCTAAGGCAGACATTTAACTGACTGAGCCACCCAAGTGCCCTATTGTGACCTATTTTACGACTGACTGCATGTCCTGTCTCCTCCCAAAAGCAGGGAGAGAAATTTTTCTTTCTTTTTTTTTTTTTTTTAAAGATTTTATTTATTTATTCATAGAGACAGAGAGGCAGAGACACAGGCAGAGGGAGAAGCAGGCATCATACACAGAGAGCCTGACGTGGGACTCGATCCAGGGTCTCCAGGATCACGCCCTGGGCTGCAGGCGGCGCTAAACCGCTGCACCACCGGGGCTGCCCGAGAAATTTCTTATAATAGGCCTGCTCACAGAAAAAAGATGAAGACTCCATATAGTTAAGCTTACTAAAGCTTATTAAAATAGTCTGCATCTTTTACCTTTTGCCTTCTGAAACTATTTTTGACTACCATTAACTTCTAAATGCCAAATTCAGTGAGTTGATGTTTATCAGTTCCTAATCCTGTGTCCTATTAGTAGCATTGGCTATAGCTGGCTGGAATTCCTGGTGTCTTTAGTGACACCACCCTCTCCTGCTTCTATTACCTGACAGTCCCTGATCTTTACAGAATCCTCTTCATCCACCCAAACTTCAAATGGTGGCATGCCTCAGAAATTTACATATGGCTCTTTTTTAAAAGATTTTATTTATTTGAAGAAAGGGAGGGACTCCTGGGTGGCTCAGTGGTTGAGCATCTGCCTTTGGCTCAGGCGTGATCCCGGAATCCCCGGATCGAGTCCCACATCAGGCTCTCTACACAGAGCCTGTTTCTCCTCCCTCTGCCTATGTCTCTGCTTCTCTCTGTGTCTCTCGTGAATAAATAAAATCTTAAAAAAAAAAAAAAAAAGACCATGAGGAGGGGGACAGGCAGAGGGAGAAGGAGACTCCTCACTGAGCAGGGAGCCTGATATGGAGTCTGGTCCTGGGATCATGACCTGAGAGGAAGGCAGACCCCCCAATCCCTATTTGATTGCAGGTGTCTCTCTTCTCCTCACTTTATATATATATATTCTTCTTGGTAAACTTCACCTATAGCCATGTCTTCTGTCATGTACCCACTGAGGAATCCCAAACCTCTTATCTCCTTCTATATTTTTCTCCCATATCTAGAACCATATATATATATATATATATATATATATATATATATATATATATATATTTAAGATTTTAATTTGACAGAGAACGTGCGCACAAGCAGGGGGAAGGGTCGAGGGAGAAGCAAACCCCCTTGCTGAGCATGGACACATTCCCAATGCAGGGCTCAATCCCAGGATCCTGGGACCATGACCTGAGCTGAATTAGAGGCTCAACTGCCTGAGCCACGCATGTGCCCCTAGAGCCATATATTTTTTTTAAAGTTTATATATATATTTTTAAGGATTTATTTATTTTTTTTAAAGTTTTTTAACTTTTTTTTTTTAAATTTTTATTTATTTATGAAAGTCACAGAGAGAGAGAGAGGCAGAGACATAGGCAGAGGGAGAAGCAGGCTCATGCACCGGGAGCCTGACATGGGATTCGATCCTGAGTCTCCAGGATTGCGCCCTGGGCCAAAGGCAGGCGCTAAACCGCTGCGCCACCCAGGGATCCCTATTTTTAAGGATTTATATTTATTCGTTTATTTATTTATGAATGATAGACACACACAGAGAGAGAGAGAGAGAGGCAGAGACACAGGAGGAGGGAGAGGCAGGCTCCATGCCGGGAGCCTGACCGCGGGACTCGATCCCAGGACTCCAGGATTGCGCCCTGGGCCAAAGGCAGGTGCCAAACCGCTGAGCCACCAGGGATCCCCTAGAACCATATTTTAATCTGTATTGCCTACTGGATGCATGTTTTAGGGATAGAGCAAATTCACATGTATAAAAGCTGAATCCATTGTTTTCACACACAAGATATTCCCACCTTCTGATTTTCCTATCAATTACTGACACCAGGGGATCCCTGGGTGGCGTAGCGGTTTAGCGCCTGCCTTTGGCCCAGGGCGCGATCCTGGAGACCCGGGATCGAGTCCCACGTCGGGCTCCCGGTGCATGGAGCCTGCTTCTCCCTCTGCCTATGTCTCTGCCTCTCTCTCTCTCTCACTGTGTGCCTATCATAAATAAATAAAAAAAAATTAAAAAAAAATTACTGACACCATTATCTGCAAGTTGCCCAAGTCACAAACTTGGATTTTTATTAAAATACCCCCCACCATCAGTATCTAATCAGACCTGTTCAGTAATAAATGAATAACAAATATCTCTTGAATTTTCTCTTTCCAGCCTTATTCGAGCACTGGTCTATAATCTTCTATATTTCAAAGTGGTCTCCCCTCAACCCCCTTGTGTTTATTTATTTTCTATTTACAGCGGTGTCCTCATTTACTTACAGACTTTGGAAAATAGAGAAGAATAAGTCACCTGTGATTTCATTACCTTCAAATAATCTTTGTCTACATTTGGAGATATCCTTCCAATATCTTTCTTTGTAACTTTAAAAAAGTAGAATCATGGATAGTGATTTTTTTTCAAATTTTATTTATTTATTCATGAGAGACACAGAGAGAGAAAGGCAGAGACAGGCAGAGGGAGAAGCACACTCCATGCAGGGAGCCCGACGTGGGACTCGATCGCGGGGCTCCAGGATCAGGCCCTGGGCTGAAGGTGGCGTTAAACCGCTGAGCTACCCAGGCTGCCCATGGATAGTGATTGTTAAACACCCATCTGTCATCCACTCCTCTATCTCTATGTAAAATAATGTAATGGGGGCACCTGGATGGTTGGTTGAGTATTTGCCTTGATTTCAGCTCAGGTCTTGATCTCAATGTTTTGAGTTCAAGCCCTGTGTTGGTGTTGGAGCATGGAGCCTACATTAAATAAAATAATGTAACAAACATCCCTGTGATAGGATGAAATTCTGTTTCCTCAGCATGGTATTCAGGAATACCATGGCTGAGCATCTGCCTTTGGCTACTTGCCTACTGGCTTTTGATTTTTCAAAATTCTCTTTATCAAAATCAACTCAGAGCAATTGCTATTCTTAGAATGTTATGCTTTCATGCCAGCCTTCCCCTGCCCCTAGTGTTGTAGCTCTAAGTCACCAGTGTGACTGCATTTGGAAAAGAGGCCTTTAACAAGTAATTAAGGAGGACAGCCCAGGTGGCTCAGCGGTTTGGCGCCGCCTGCAGCCCAGGGTGTGATCCTGGAGACAGAGGATCGAGTCCCACGTTGGGCTGCCTGTATGGAGCCTGTTTTTCCCTCTGTGTCTCTGCCTCTCTCATAAATAGATAAATACCATGTGAAGACCCAGCAAGTCTGTGAGTCAAGGAGAAGCCTCACCAGAAACCAAGCATGCTAACACCTTGATCTTGGACTTTCCAGCCTCTACAACTGAGAAAATAAACTTCTGTTGTGTAAGTCACCCAGCTTGTGGTATTTTGTTCTGGTAGCTCTAATAGACTAATACAAGGTGTCAAATTCTCCTGCTCAAAATCTAAATTTAAGAGAATTTAGAACTAGGATCATCCAATAGCAAACAGAAATGTATTATTAAGTATTTAAATCCCATCCCCCCATCCATTGGGCCAAAAAGCAGCTTTTAAGTCTAATGAAAAACTAAAATTTAATTCTTTCCATGATGAGGCAGTGGTAAGAATGGGGGGATAAAATCTTCCACAGTGAGATGGAGGATTAGCAAGAAAACTTGGCAATGGAGAACATTAAGGGAGAAAGCTCCTAACACAAGGAACCACATCTTCCCTCACACATAAACTTCTCCTTACCATTCCTTTGGGGCTCCCCGGATTCCTGCTCCTGCTGAGTCTTCTTGGGACGGAGCTGGGTAGTCAGTGACTCATGGGGCCTTTCCAAGGGGGTCAACTTGTCCAAAAGCGTGTCCTGTCTTTCTGAATTGGCTGGGAGCTGGGAACAATGAAGTATGATTGGGCTTATAAGGCAGATTTTGTGAAAGAACTTAAAAGAATTTCAGAGAGAGGATCAAAAGAAGCATTTGCCAGGGACCAGGAATACAAAAGAGAAAAATTCTCATTGAAGTGCAGAAGTAATAATGACTAAAAAAAGTAGAGGCAGAAACTCATCTCTACACCTCAGGTCACTAGAGTGAAATTCAGTGTCTCACAAAGATTGGCACAGGTTCAGGATCACGGTCTTCAGACTTGGAAAGAACCTTAAAAATTATCTAGTCCAACTGCCACCCAATGGGGGCATTTCTTCTCTAACTGCATTGTCCAGTAGGATAGCCTCAAGCATGAAGTGCTTACAGAGCTCTTGCAATGTGGTTAGAAGGAATGAAGATATGTAAAGTGTAAAACATACACTGAATTTTTAAAAACAGTACAAAAAAGGAATAAAAATGAGGTATTTTACCAGGTAGCCCATTTTTTACATAGATAGCTATGAATGTTGGAGAACTCTTAGTTTACTTCTGAAGCCTACCTGCCTTCCTGTAACTTCTCCCAGATCCCAGCCTTCCAAACTGATTCTGAATCCCGTTTCCTGTGTCTTTACTCAGCCACACTTGAGTTATTTGACACTGGCAGCTAGGTCCCTCCCTAAGCCTTGCTCTTCGCTAGGACAACCTACTACAGACCTTCAGATGTTCTTTCACAGCCGAGTGTCCCCTTCCCACCTGCTTGCGCGGTTCCTCCAGCTCCCTCTCCAGGTCCTCCAGCACGGTGACCGCCTCCTCTCCTGTCTTCGGATGGTGCGCCTGCACCCACGCTTGCAGGTCCCGAGGAAGAATGCTCAGGAACTGCTCCAACACCAGCAGGTCTAAAATCTGCTCCTTGGTGTGGTATTCCGGCCTCAGCCACTGGCGGCAGAGCTCCCAGAGCTGGGAGAGGGCTTCGCGGGGTCCGGGAGCGTCCTGATAACACAGCTTCCTGAAGTGCTGCCTGAAGAGCTCCCTCCTGTGAGGGCTGTAGTTTGCGGGGATCGCGTCCTGTGCCCAGGAGTGGTCTTCGGGCTTGATCATCACGAGTCCTTCCTGTTCTTCGGGTTTCGGGGTTGCGGCCATTCTGGTTGCGTGAGGACAGTCCTCTCTGGGGCTGGACTCCTGTTACCGCAGAGAAACGACCAAGCTGCTGTGGACAGGACACTCACGAAGGTACCAGAGCGAGCCGACCGTCTTCCAACGCTGAAGCGGGGCCACGGTCTGACACCAGGCTCTCATTCAGACCACCTGTGAGATCCTCGGGTTTCTCACGGGACTGACAAGCGGCACGCACCCGTCAGCACCGAGTGACCACTCAGATTCCACGGCCCGCGGGGCGCAGCTTCCCGGGCGTCCGCTCTCATCCCGTCCCCCCCGCACAAGCGCGGGACCACGCCGAGGGAGCCCTCCCGCGTCCCTTTCCCAGCCCAGGAGACACGGCCGACTCACCCTGACGCGCGTAGGGACGCAAGCGCCACGGCAGCCCCCCGCAGCCACCGGAACAAAGACCGGACTCCACCGACCAGGGCGCCCCGCCGCGGGCCTCGGCACTTCCGGCCGCTCTAGGAAGCCGGGCCTCGTTGGTGGCGCCCGGCTCCCTTCCGGCCCCGCCCATGGAGGACCCCGTGGACAGCCACGTACACCGCCCAGCTGGGCGGGGGCGGCGCCGGCGCCGGCGCCGCGCCTCTCAGTTCTCTTTAAAAACATTTTCCCTCTCAAGAATTTCTTAGGTTTACTGATTAAACACGTAGTGTAGAAAACTAATATATTACCACAGCTCAATATTTAAAAAGAATACGTGTTCTCCAGCATGTAGTGTTGACCTCCCGTGTTCCTCCGGACACACGCACCTTCCTTCCCTCCTGCACAAATGGTAGCATCTCCGCGCCTTGCCTCCGCCTTCCCAGCAGCTAATACTGGAGATGGTGCATAGAGGGTTGCCTCGAGCCTGCCTTTTTTTTTTCTTTTCAAACAATTGCGTAGTATTTTTTATATGTGCCATCATTTATTAATAATTACTTCACTGATGGCCATATAGGTTGTTTTCAATCTTTATTTTGAAACGCTGCTGCAGTAAATTACTGTAAACATAAATCTTTCTCATGTGTAAGGGTATTTACATAGAATATATTCCCAAAAATAGAATTACTAGAGTACAGAGTAGGGACATTGTACTTTTGTTAGTGCCAAATTACCAATCATAGAACCTAGTAGAGATGTTCATGTTTACCTGTCTTTGTCAGTGCAACCTCATAACATATTTTGATCTTTGCCAATCTGATGGGTTAGAAATGGCTTAGGTTTTTTTTCTCCCTCTTTCCCTTTCTTACCCAAATACTGATTATTCATCTGCTATGGCAGGCAATTTTTTAAAAGATTTTTTAAAAATTCATTTATTCATGAGAGACACACAGAGAGAGGCAGAGACTTAGGCAGAGGGAGAAGCAGGCTCCCTGCAGGGAGCCCAGTGTGGGACTGGATCCCAGAACTCGAGATCACGACCTGAGCCAAAGGCAGACACGCTCAATCACTGAGCCACCCAGGTGCCCCTATGCCAAGGCATTATTCTGGAAGCTGGAACTATAGTTTAAAGGAAAATAATACCCTTACCTTCATGGAATTTGTTTTTTTTTTTTTATTTTTTTTTTTAAATTTATGATAGTCATACAGAGAGAGAGAGGCAGAGACACAGGCAGAGGGAGAAGCTGGCTCCATGCACCCGGGTCTCCAGGATCGCGCCCTGGGCCAAAGGCAGGCGCCAAACCGCTGCACCACACAGGGATCCCCTTTCGTGGAATTTGTAATTTAGTATGTGTGCTTGTGTGTATGAAGTAAGGAGGCAGACAATAAACAAGAAAAATATGTAGTGTATTAGATGGTGAGTGTTAGTGCCAAGGAGGAAATAAAGGAAATACGAAGTTTGGGGTGAGAATGAAGTAATGCAATTTTAAATAGGGTGGTCATAAAGAATCTCACTAGTACACTGACATTTGAGCAAATATTGAAGGAGATGAATGGGTGTATCATCAGGGGTGATATCGTGGATACTTGTTCATGATACCTGTCCAAATGCTATCATTAAAAGAAGAAGAAAACATGCACTTCACATGGTTCGAAGCTATTTCAGGGAGAGGGGTAGCAAAGGCACAGCCTGGAGTGTAGAGTGTTTGAAATATTCTAGGCACAGGAAAGATGCTTGAGTGGCTGGAGCTAGGGTAACAAAAGGATGTTGGGAGTAGAGAGAGGGTCTCTGAGATAGGAGGGTCTTGGGTGAGTTCAAGGATATATATAAATTTTTTTTTCTTTTTACTTCAAGATGGGAAGTCATTCAGAGTTTCTGAGCAGGGGAGTAACATGTTCAGGTACAGGTATTGAAAATAAATTTCTGACCGCTGTGTTAAAAATAAATTTGTAAGTCTGGGCAAGTACAGAAGGAGGAAGATAGGTTGGGAAGCTACCTCAGAGTGGGGAGGGTTCTAATCATGACATAAAACCCTAAAGACACATAACTGAAAACGTATAAAAAGAAGGGCAGCCCCGGTGGCTCAGCGGTTTAGCGCCACCTTCGGTCCAGGGCGTGATCCTGGAGACCTGGGATCCAGTCCCATGTCAGGCTTCCTGCATGGAGCCTGCTTCTCCCTCTGCCTGTGTCTCTGCCTCTCTCTCTCTCTGTGTCTCTCATGAATAAATGAATAAAATCTTTTTAAAAAAAAAAAGATAAATGAAACTGGTGACATAAAAATTTGAAATTTTAAATGAAGAAAATAAAAACTAAATTATAAGCTCAGAGTGAAATGTCACCCATCTAAAGACACAAGACTGATTTTCCTAATATACAAAGACCTCTTCCCAAAAAAATAAGAAAAATACCGCCAAACCAATAGAAAAATTGACAACTTACATTTACAGCACACAGAGCATTTACAGAACACAAAGAGACTATTCAAGTTCACTAATAAAGAATTTAAATTAAAACAATAAAATTTTCTTAAATTGTTCAGATTACGAAAGATAAAAAGATTGGTCATATTCACTATTGGAAAGTATGTGAACATACAGGCACTCTTAGGTTGTATATTTTTGGAAGGCAAGACTTTTTAAAATTAGTATGTCTGTACCTCTTGATCCAGCAACTTAGTTTCTTGGAATTATTTATATAGAAATACTTACACAAGGGGCACCTGGGTCACTCAGCAGGTTGAATGGACTCTTGATTTCTGTTCAGGTCATGATCTCAGGGTGGTGAGATCAAGCCCACTTGGGCTCTGCACTCACCGGGGAGTCTGCTTGAGATTCTCTCTCCTTCTGCCTTTCCCCCAGTTTTTGAGCTCTAAAATAAGTAAATAAATCTATAAAAAACTCACCAATGTTCAAACATACAAAATACATTATTTAAATTGGAAAACTCAAATTTTTGTAGAATAATTATCTTAAATGTGTTCTCAATTGGGGTAAGCTCAAAGAGAACTTGATTTCTATACATTATATACTTCTACAAAAGTTAACTTTTTTTTAAAAAAAAGATTTTATTTATTTATTCATGAGAGACACAGAGAGAGGGGCAGAGACAGGAAGAGAGAGAAGCAGGCTCCATGCAGGGAGCCTGATGTGGGACTTGATCCCAGGACTCCAGGATCAAGCCCTGGGTCAAAGGCAGACACTCAACTGCCAGGCATCCCAAAAGTTAACTTTTTAAAAAAATTTTTATTTTATTTTATTTTTTTTTAAAGTTTCTTATTTATTTATGATAGTCACAGAGAGAGAGGCAGAGACACAGGCAGAGGGAGAAGCAGGCTCCATGCACCGGGAGCCCGACGTGGGATTCGATCCCAGGTCTCCAGGATCGCGCCCTGGGCCAAAGGCAGGCGCCAAACCGCTGCGCCACCCAGGGATCCCAAATTTTTATTTTATTTTTTAAACATTTTTTTAAAGATTTTATTTGTTCATAGAGACACACAGAGAGCATGGAGCCTGACGTGGGACTGGATCCCTGGTCTCCAGGATCACGCCCTGGACTGAAGGTGGAGCTAAACCGCTGAGCCACCCGGGCTGCCCTAAAAAAGATTTTAAATAATCTCTCTGCGCAAACATGGGGCTTGAATTTACAATTCCCAGGGTCACATGCTCTACAGATTGAACCAGTCAGGCACACCTATAAAATTTAACATTTTACAAAAATCTACTATGGGTGTAAACAGGAAAGACACTTGTCTTAAAACCTCATTTATTCTTCACAACCCACAAACAATTTCCCTGTTTGGGGAATGTTATCAATATCCCTTTCTGAAATTCTTTGCCTGACAAGTCATTTTGTAAGAGGATGTAACTCTTTGAAGATGAAAATCAGATTCAATTTCACTGTGCTTCATAGGGCAAATATAAGTGGTCAAATAAACCTGGGGGTGGCACCTGGATGGCTCAGTCAGTCAAGCATCAACTCATGATTTGGCTCAAGTTATGATTTCAGGGTCCGTGCTCAGCAGGGTGACTGCTTCTCTGTCTCTCCCTACTCCTCTGCTGTCTCCCAGCTCACACACTCTTTAAAATAAGCAAATCTTTTAAAAAATGAAAAAATAAATCTGGAGGGGTCATTTAGGAAACACAGAAATGACTTCCAAGTAAACTAGCCTTAGACAACTGTCCTCTCTGGGAGATAAATTTAAAAACAGCATAACTTCTGCTTTTCTTCCCATTAGAAGTACATGATGGAAAGCCAACCCCTTCCCTTGACTGTGATGTAACACATCCTCATAGCCAGCTGAGCAAATTTAAATAGACAACGATCAATTATTCTCTGCCCCGCCCCTGCAGTGCAGTGCATTATCAGCATGTTTCTCCCTCCTAATCTAATGTCTTGTGTCAAATTCTCTCCCAGGTTCCAAACACAAACCCTCCTCCAGGTCCTGAGGAATCCAGAATATTCTTCAGGTATGTCCCTAGCTTCAGGCAGCCATTCACTTCAGACAATCAGCTTGCCAGAGCCTTGGAGCACTTGGCTGTGGTAACCTGAGTGGTTGGATGTCAGACAGGATGAGGCTTCCTAGTGCTGTCACAGAGCCTGGTAAAACCCTGGTTCTGGTCCTTGTCTTAGTTACATCCTTCCTTTACCTGGATGGAGCCTCTCTGCTCTCACGATTGAGGCATAAGCAGGCAGTCCTGTGCATGACAACCAGGGACCTCTTATTTATCTTCCAAAGCTACCAAAAACAAACAAAAAACCACCCCGTAAAACCACTAGTAGACTATTTAAAAATAACAATACTTGATGGATGTATATTACTTGCTTTCATTATTTAAAAAGAGAGAAAATAAATGAACTAAGCATTCAAGAAATTAGAAGAAGGAAATCCTCAAGGAAAAGTTTAGAAGAGAAATAAGGATAAAAGCAGAAGTAAATGAATTAGAAGATAGAAAAAGTAACATTAATAGATCTAAGAATGAAACATTTGTAAACAAGCCTATTAAAAACCACAAACCTACAGTAAATCCAATTGAGAGAAAACCCTTAAAAATTGTAAATGACAAATAGCAGATGAAGTAAATATGCTACTAATGTTTTAAAAAATATCAATGAAATTGGTGATTTTCTGGGAAAGTACCTTTAGTTCCATAATTCATTGAAGTAGCAGGAAAATCTGTGGGGCAGCACCTGGCTGGCTCAGTTGGTTGATCTTGAGGTTGTGAGTTCGAGCCCCACGATGGGCATAGAGATTACTTAAAAATATTTTTTTAAAAGGTAGAAAACTCTAAATAAACCAATCCTAAAAGAAATAACTGAAAAAGTTATCAAAGAATCATCACCAGAAAGGCTCAAGTGATTCTGTAGTATTTAATTTTTTTTAAAGTATTTATTACCTGTGTATGATGAATTCTAACTTTTCCATTTGGAATATACAGAGAAATAGAAAAGGTGAGAATCACTCCCTTTTCTTTATCTAAATACACTTAACATTTTATCACTTCCAACTTTTAATATTTTAAGTCTATTTTACAGAATTATACTCTAAAAATACTTTTATAGGCTGTTTAACATTTAAATGTATTAAAAACTTTTCATTTTATTTTTTATTTATTTTTAATTTTTTTTAAATTTTTATTTATTTATGATAGTTACACACACACACACACAGAGAGAGAGAGAGGCAGAGACATAGGCAGAGGGAGAAACAGGCTCCATGCAGGGAGCCCTATGTGGGACTCGATCCTGGGTCTCCAGGATCGCGCCCTGGGCCAAAGGCAGGCGCCAAACCGCCGCGCCACCCAGGGATCCCAAACTTTTCATTTTATTATAAGCCTTTCATGAGAATAAATTATGTCTATACATTGTTTGAGATACTAGTACCTCAAAGAAGAGTGGGAACATTTACATGAGCTATATAACATGATTGGTACTGGACACAACTGGTGTTCAACAGATGGCAGCCATGATTGTCAGTTTGCCAAGGACTTTTCCTTTTGCTACATCATTTAATTAACTTATAATGGGTATTATTATTTTATTTTATTTTTAAGATTTTATTTATTCATAGAGACACACACAGAGAGACAGAGGCAGAGACACAGGCAGAGGGAGAAGCAGGCTCCATGCAGGGACCCAGACGTAGGACTCAATCCCGGGTCTCCAAGATCACGCCCCAGGCCACAGGCGGCGCTAAACTGCTGTGCCACCGGGGCTGCCCTGTTATTATTTTAGAACACACTTTTTCCTTTTTTAGGAGGAATAGGTAAATCACATGCTTCCCAGAGAGGCCAAGAATGTATTCTTTTAAAATACATTCATTTATTTAGAGTGGTAGAGAGAGGGGGAGAGAGTGAGCAAGCTAGTGAGAGCCAGCCAGGGTGGGGATGCCGAGAGGGAGAGAGGGAATGTTAAGCAGGCTCCATGCCCAGCACCTGAATTGGGGCTTGATATAAACACCCTGAGATCATGACCTGAGCCAAAATCATGAGTTGTATGCTTTAATGGACTGAGCCACCCAGGGGCCCCAACAAAAATAGATTTTTGCTCCTGGGGGAGAATCCCTCTGGTTGGCTGATTTTGTTAAGAAGGCTGAGCAGGGTTGAACGGTCTTTTCTACACCTAAAGAGAGGTGTCCCGTGTCCCAACACTCAAGAGAGCCATGCAGGGCCAGAGTCCTGAGTGATACAAAGAAACAGCAGTCAAGTCAGGTTTGGGTGAAGGTCTTTCACATTAGGCATTTGGCCTACGCAGCATAGAAATGAAGGGCGGATTAATACTCAGTGCTCCCACCTCCAGCCTCTCAAACTCCACCTCCCATTTCTGCTTTTTCTTTTTTTTAAGATTTGATTTGCTTTATTTGCTTGAGACAGCACGCACACAAGGAAGAGTGGACTACCTGCTGAGCAGAGTCCAACTCGGGGCTGGATCCCAGGACCCCTGATCATAACAACCTAACTGAGCCATCAGGCATCCCTCCACCTGTTTCTTTAAAGCCTGCTTTCTCACCTCTTGTTTTCACTGCCTTTGCTTCAGCTTCCTGTTTTGCAGTTTGTTTTCCTGGTGTCTCTGGCTTTTCTACACTCCCCCTTTATGCCAGACTGTCCTGTATTCAAAGCTTTTTCTTTTTCTAAAGATTTATTTATTTATTCATTCAGAGAGAGCGAAGAGAGAGGCAGAGACACAGGCAGAGGGAGAAGCAGGCTCCATGCAGGGAGCCCGACGTGGGACCCGATCCCGCGTCTCCAGGATCACACCCCGGGCTGCAGGGGGCGCTAAACCGCTGCGCCACCAGGGCTGCCCCAAAGCTTTTTCTTCTCACCTCTCCCCTTCTCCCGTTTGGGCCTCATCTCACGGCCTTCCCACAGCTGCTCAGGTCACTAAATGCTTCTAATCTCAAAGCTTCTCTTTCCGAGCTGCACCTCTGCTTTCAGCCCTAGAGCTTCTTACTCCCACATTCCTGTCGACCCCTGCCACGTTTGTTATTTTCATCTCACCCAAAGAACTAGCTTCCGTGGGTTTGATTCAAAGCCATTAGAGTTAACTTAAAGTGACATTCCTCTACCTTTAGGTGCCCAAGTACACACTTTTAAATTTTTTTAAACGAAATCTTCAAACTGTTATCAGAAAGCTCTTTCTTCAGAGAAAATCTTATTGGGGGCTGGTGTGTAAAACTAAGGAGGAACTTTTGGTGGCAAGGTGGCCTGGAATCCGCAGACCCTGGAGAAGCCCTTAGGGAGGGGCAGGAGACCCCACGGGAGGCAGTGTGGCAGTGGACCATGTCTAAAAATACAGTGGTGATGATCTGTTACAGTCAATTCTTTCCTTGTGGGAAATGTGGCATCTATGTTGCAATGTCGTGCATTTTTGTAAGAGAATCTGGAAAGTCAGATTTTATGTGAAATCTCCAGATTTTTAAAAAACTGAAATAATTGGGGCACCTGGGTGGTAAAGTCAGTTGGAGGTCCAGTTCCTGATTTTGGCTCAGGTCCTGATCTCAGGGTCATGAGATTGAGCCCTGCATTGGGCTCCATGGCTCAGTATAGAGTCTGCTTGGGACTCTCTCTCCCTCTGCCCCTCCCCCCACCCCAAATAAACCTTAAAAAAAAAAAGCTTAAAAAATTGCAATAATTTTATATATTATTGAAAACAAAATACCACGTGGGAAAAATGCCCATGCAGGCCACATACAGCCCACTGGCCTGTTTTGCCATCTCTGGTGGAAGATATGAAAAGTCACTGGAATGTGTGTAATCTATCCTCTTGCTCCACCCTACTGAACCTTCCCATCTACACAAATCGTTCATCCCAAATTATGGAGTGTTTTTTGTATTCACAGTGTTTTTAGTGTAGGTAACTGATAGGCTGGTGTCTTTTATCAAGTTAACCTAAAATTCAGGATTTTTAAAAATGTAGATGAGATATTAAGTCTAAATTCACACTTCAGACAAGATCATCACTCAACTCCAAAGAAAACGGGGAGAAAAAACGGCAGCCGTCTCTACAACCTCCCAGTACATATCTCACGGATCACTGAAGTTTCTTGAACAGTGTGCTTGTTAGTAAGCTGTCAGGTGATCATCTATTTCAGCTTCCAGAAGTATTTTCAAATGACTGTGCAAACTGCATCATCAGGACTTCTCCCCAGTGTGGATTTGCTGGTGTACAATGAGGTGTGAACTCCACTGGAAAGCTTTCCCACATCCATCACACTCATAGGGTTTCTCTCCAGTGTGGATTCTTCGGTGGCCCAGAAGATGCGAACTGTAGCTGAAAGCTTTCCTGCACACGTCACACTCATAAGGCCTCTCTCCACTGTGGATTCGCTGGTGTCCCACCAGAGCTGAGCTGTGGCTGAAGGCCTTCCCACACTTCTCACACCCATAGGGTTTCTCCCCACTGTGGATTCTCTGGTGATGGAAGAGGCCTGAGCTCTGGCTGAAGCTTTTCCCACACTCACTGCACTGGTATGGCTTCTCCCCAGTGTGGACTCTGATGCTGTATGAGATGTGAGCTTAGACAGAATGCCTTCCCACAGTCATTGCACTGGTAGGGCTTCTCTCCAGTGTGGGTCCTTTGGTGTCGAACAAGGCCTGAACTGTAGTGAAAAGCTTTCCCACACTCAATGCATTGGAAAAGTTTTTCTCCAGTGTGAGTCTTCTGATGCTGAACAAGGTGTGAACTGTATGTAATAAAAGGCTTTTCCACACTCATCACACTGATAGGGTTTTAATCGGTTATGTATTCTCTGATGGTCAATAAGTTGTGAGCTCTGGATGAAAGTTTTGCCACACACATTACACGAATAGGGTCTTTCTCCAGTGTGGATTCTTTTATGTCTGATGAGGCTTGAGTTTTGAGTGAATCTTCTCCCACATTCATCACACTTATATCTTCTCTCAGTTGAAGTGTTTCTCTGATATCTTTTGTCCATCCTTCATGTTCTTGAATGTCTCCACATGCAGGGACCTCTCCATTGATTTGGCCAGATGACTTTTTTGGAGACTCCATCTCTCTGGTAAGCTCATGCTTTTGAATCAATTCTCCTTTCTCAATTCTAATCACATCATCTGAAACAAAAGGAGAGATTTCAAATGTCACTGAAATATACAGAAACAAAATCAAACTAGAAGTACACAGATTAACTATACCAACAAAATAGTTTTACAACATTTGAGGAAGAAAATGGGAGTGACAAGGGAGGAGAACACTAGCAGTGTCTGGACTGGAAGGCCATGACTTGGGCAGAGTGGAGACAAGTCAGGGAGGAATAAGTCAACAACAGAAAAAATGATCTGAGATGAGAGCAGGTTCCAAGGGCAAGGGCAGAGCAGCATAGGGAGGAGAAGGGAAGCCATGGGGGGTCAGTGCTGATGTGGAGCTGTGGAGCAGCTCTGTACAGGTGGCTCTGAAGGCCTCTGGGAGTACTGAAATAGGGGGGAGCACAGAAAGTGCCCTATTTCCAAATATGCAGACCAAGGAGGTCAGAGTCTAATCACATGAGGCACAGAAGGATATTATTGTGTAGGCAGAGAGAGAAACAGATTCGGCCCCAAAGACACTGCTCTTCTTGCAAAGGAGAACCTGGGCATCTGTCAAGCCTGAAGCTACACTCTGTGGGTCATTTGATACTTCCCAGGCAGATGTTCATGAACACAGAGGAGGGGTTTTAACAGACCCAGACTCCTGGCTGTCCTTAGCCAAAGAAAGCATGTTCCCATAGTTTCCCTGCTTGTCGCTCCTACAGAGGTGCCTCTGAGCAGGGTTCCCAATACCTCCACTCCTCCAGGGTGGCTGATGTGGCCACTTCCTCAATGGTCAACAGTTTCTGAAAAAAAGTGAGACTGTCAAGACGTATTCTCCCTGAAGTAATTCCATTTTAGGACTCAGAGTAAAGGGCAGGATTTGTAACCATGTAAGAAAAATGCAGGAAAAAGCAATATGCTTTGTGTGGTTAAGAGACGTTAATTGGGGGTTGTGGGGGTGGCAAGGAAAGACCAGTATGGAGACAGCTGAAGACCAGAAGGTAGCGTTTGTCAGACACACTGGCTGACTGTGCCCAAACCAGTCACCTTAAGGCCACTCTGGGAGGAGAGAGGGGAAGGAGCCATGGCCCAACAGCAGATGTGAGCTCTCTGAGTGTGGACAAGGGACAAAGCCAAAGGCACCCCTCCTGAGGAAAGTGACAGATCCCTGGGTGTCAGGGCTCCCACTATATGAAAGTGGAGCTGAGAAGCAGTGCTGCCCAGAGTGAGAGGAGCCGTTTCCCAGGTCTCCTTCCTCACCAGACCACCTTGCCACGCTGGTGAAAAAAGTTCTGTTACTGGCTATGTAAGGTTATCTTAAAGTTTTGGGGCACTTTAAAACTTCATGTTACTGCCACCTCAGATACACTTGTGTGCAGAATTCAAAGGAAAATCACACAAAGTATACATTTATGCAAGAATATAGTCTTTTAGGGAGGTCTGGGTGGCTCAGTTGGGTACATGTCCAAC
This sequence comes from Nyctereutes procyonoides, assembly GCF_905146905.1. Taxonomy (NCBI): domain Eukaryota; kingdom Metazoa; phylum Chordata; class Mammalia; order Carnivora; family Canidae; genus Nyctereutes; species Nyctereutes procyonoides. Next base: position 873,454 of record NW_026575043.1, read on the forward strand.
TCTTGATTTTGGCTCAGATCTTGATCTCAGTGCCATGAGATCAAGCCTTGTGTGGGGACTCCATGCATAGTGGAGAGTCTGCTTGGGATTTTCTCTCCCCCTCCCTCTGCTCCTTCCCCCACTTAGGCGCACATGCATGCTCTCTCTCCCTCTTTCTAAATAAGTAAAATCATAAAATCTAAAATAAAAACGGAAAAAAAAGAAGTCTTTTAGAGTCATTAGCAAATATAAAATGCACTGCAGATGTGATCCAAAACATTATTGTACATGTAATAGAAAATTCATATCATCATGAGAAGAAAATCTATGGATTATTGAAAAATATAGCATAGAAACACAATTTCTAACAGACTAAAAAAGGTTGGGGAAGGGGTGCCTGGCTGGCTTCGTCAGTGGAGCACACTACTCTTGATCTGGAGGTCATGAGTTTGAGACCCACGTTGAGTATAAAGATTACTTAATAAATAAAGTATTTTTCAAAAGGTTGGGGAAGATGGTGTACTTCTAGTCAGGATGGCACAGTGAATTCATATTCTAGCCCCAAATACAGGGAGTGATAAAAGTAAAAATTAATCTATAATATGTCTGTGCTAAAAGAATAAGACAGTCATTTCTGTGGGCCAGAAAGGAAATAAAAACACAGAATGGCAGCTATAGTTGAAGTTGTGATCCTGCTACGCTCCAGAGATGGGTGGAGACGGTGGCTCACAGGAAGATGGGGGACTGGTACCAGCTCACTGCTGATGCCAGAGTCTGGGTGCCCACACACAAGCATGTGGACAGCTCTGTGACCAAGGAGCCTGTCAGGCCACTGAGAAGCTTGTGGTGACATTGATGGTCTGTGTGTTATCACTGGAGCCCTGGTTCTGGGAGTGGGGGCGGGCAGAGGTAACCACAGAACTGCTCAGCAAGGAAGGGAAGAATATAAAACAGATCAGAAAGAACTCAAAATGAGCCCAGAGATGAAAATTTCAAAACACTTGAGCAGAATGCTAAGAAAGATGGTTAACAAAATCACCGCTTGGAACATGAATTCAATCCAGATGAAATTACCCTCATCAAAAAGCCTGGAAAGAGGGTGCCTGGGTGGCTCAGTGAGTTAAGCCTCCGACTCGTGATTTCGGCTCAGGTCATGATCTCAGGGTTGTGAGATTGAGTCCTGCATGGGCTCCACACTGGACATGGGGCCTACTTCTCTCCCTCTACCTCTGCCTCTCCCCTGCTCACTCTCATGAGCTCTCTCTCTCTCTAAAATAAATAAATCTTAAAAAAAAAAAAAGCCTGGAAAGATTAAAGATATCTAAAAAAGGTTAAGTAATGACATAGTATCCATAGCACAAAAACAATTATGAAATAAAACCAGTAAAAATGAAACAAGATGATATAAAAACTGAAGACAAATTTTATTTTATTTTTTTAAAGATTTTACTTATTATTCATGAGAGACACAGAGAGAGAGAGAGGCAGAGACACAGGCAGAGGGAGAAGCAGGCTCCATGCAAGGAGCCTGATGTGGGACTCAGTCCCGGGACTCCAGGATCACGCCCTGAGCCAAAGGCAGGTGCTCAACCACTGAGCCACCCAGGCATCCCCTGAATGGAAATTTTAGAAGTGAATAAACTGGAGACAGAATAAACTGGAAGGTAACAGGACTCTACTGGGATGTACCACAGAGACAGAGACAAAGGATATGAAAAAGTACTTACACGAAATGAATAGATTTATAAATAGATTCTAACCAGTGTATTCTGGGAGTCCCAGAAGAAAAAAACATAAGGAATAAAAAAAAAATTATGTAAAGAACCAATAGCTGAGAATTTTCTAGGGCTGAAGAAAAAACATGGGTTCTTCACAACAGGGCATATATGAACCAACCAAGATGAGTAAAAATAAAACCCTATCAGGATACACTTTTTAGTAAAACTTAGGATCATAAAGGCTAAGAGTAAATATAAATGCTACTAATGAGAAAAGATGGAATCCCTAAAAAAACAAAAACAGTATTTGGAAACTGTAGTAGCCATTTGTTAAAGATTTTATTTATTTACTTGAGAGAGCAGGAGTGAGGGCAGCAGAAGAGGCAGAAGGGAGAAGCAGACTCCCTGCTGAGCAGGGAGCCCAATGTGAGGCTCAATCCCAGGACCCCAGGATCATGACCTAAGCTGAAGGCAGAGGCTTAACCGACTGAGCCACCCAGGTGCCCCGGTAGTGACTTATTTATTTATTTATTTATTTATTTATTTATTTATTTACTTACTTACTTACTTACTTACTTATTTATGATAGACATAGAGAGAGAGAGACAGAGAGAGAGAGAGAGAGGCAGAGACACAGGAGGAGGGAGAAGCAGGCTCCATGCCGGGAGCCTGACGTGGGACTTAATCCTGGGACTCCAGGATCGCGCTCTGGGCCAAAGGCAGGCACTAAACCACTGAGCCACCCAGGGATCCCCTGGTAGTGATCTTTTAAGGGCACACAACAGAATCTAGAGGACTAGCTACTGGAAGGAGTAGTACCAGCAATACTTTCAGAATGCTGAGGGAAAAAAAGGTCAATCTGAAATTTACTCTAGCTAAACCGTGATTACAAAGGGAAGAAAGGTGCTCCTGGCTGACTCAGTTGGTACAGCAAGCAACTCCTGATCTCAGGGTCGTGAGTTCAAGCCCTGCATTGGGCATGGAGCCTACTTATTAAAAAAAAAAAAAAAAAAGAGGAGGGCAATGTAAGTATTTTCAGACATGCAAAGACTAAGTGTACATCCAAAGAACCTAAGATAATCATTAAAAATATGAACTCCAATTAGAGTGAAATCTAGAGGAAAGGTGTTGGACCAGAGAATGATGCTTTAGTAACTGACAAAGTATGTCTGGAAATTTATTAAACTTACTGTGAAAGAAAAAAATTGATTTCACATTTTTATAAAGAAACTGGTTTCTATGAATGACCAACTATAATCTAGAATTTATAGAGTTAATAGAGTCTAGTTCCCTAGTTAGAGGAGAATTTCCATTCATTAATTTTTCCTAGTTATAAGAGAATTTTAAAAAGCCCATGAAAATAATGGAATTTAAATTCTTCTGATACTGCCTTCATTTAACAAAATAAAGTTTCAAGTCACTGTGCTCTCAATTTTTTTTAAATCTTTTTTTATTTATTTATTTTTTATTTATTTATGATAGTCACAGAGAGAGAGAGAGAGGCAGAGACACAGGCAGAGGGAGAAGCGGGCTCCATGCACCGGAAGCCCAATGTGGGATTCGATCCCGGGTCTCCAGGATCGCGCCCTGGGCCAAAGGCAGGCGCTAAACCGCTGTGCCACCCAGGCTCCCCAGTACCTTTACTTTTAATGCTAATTCTCTCAGCCCTCTTCCAGGATTGCCAGTAGCTAGGGAACCCTGTTTCTGTTAAGAGGGCTCCTCAGAACTGAAGTCTGTCCACTTACCCCAGAGAGGTGCCAAAACCCACATATATGTGGCAGTAAGAGCCTAGTTATGTTATTGTCTCCCCTAAAGTCAACTTTAAGTTCAATGTGACCACCTTTCCTCACCACTAACCCCAAGTCCTCCCTAATTTATTTCTCTCCTCTCTTATTTGAATTTCTCTGGATTCTGGTCTCTTGCCTTGGATGCTTTCCTGGCTTACCTCCTGGTATGACCTCTGGATCTAGATTTTGGTCTGTGTATTAAATTGCCACCATTGCTCAAGTCCTCTTCTTTGACATGACTTTCTAATGTAGTTTTGTTGTCCTTCATTTAAAGGAATGTTTTGAAAGCTCTGTTGTGTATTTCCCAAGTTATTCCGCTTATAGAGCTTAGACTACCTCTTCTTGTGGAGCATCATTTACTAGTGTTGATGATCAGCTTTACCGAATCCTCTCCTCTCCACATAGTAATCATGGTTACTTCCAAGACAGTCCTTTTTTTCCTGTATCTCCATTGCCACAGAGTAGCCTATTTATTAGCCCCTCTCTAAGTTCTGCTCTTGACTTCAGCAGTCAATGGAAGAGAGGCAAATCCTGTCTCACAGAAAGCCCCCTGCTCCCCACAGGTGAAGACCATTCACGGAACATAAGCCAGAGAATGAGAAAAGAGATCATAGTTTTTCAGTCATTCATCTCACTCCATATTTTTTATTCAATATTTTTCATGTTGCTATTTCCTTCTCCTTTCCATACAAACTTAAGTTCTTTACATTAACAGGTTTTCCCTCTTGTGAATTCTTTGGTGTTGATGAAGGTGGGAACTCTGACTGAAGGCTCTTCCACACTCACTGCATTCATAGGGTTTCTCTCCAGTGTGGATTCTCAAATGTCGAATGAGGTGTGAGCTCACTGAAGGTTTTCCCACATTTACTACATTCATAGGGTTTCTCTCTGGTGTGAATTCTCTGATGCAGGATAAGATGTGAGTTGAGACTGAATGCTCTCCCACATTCCTTGCATTCAAAGGGTCTTTCCCCAGTGTGAATTCTCTGGTGTCTAATAAGATCTGAGCTCCCCCCAAAGCCTTTCCTACACTCACTACATTCATAGGGCCTTTCTCCAGTGTGGATTCTCTGATGCCTGATAAGCTTTGAGCTATCTGAAAGCTTTCCCACACTCATTACACTGGTGGGTTTTCTCCCCATTAAAAATTGCTGCATGTTTAATAAGGTTTGGGCTCTTGAGAGATTTTCCATATTGGTGAATTCTTTCTCCAGCATAAATTCTTTGATGCTTAATAAAATCTGGATTCCATTTGAAATTTTGGTCATAGGTACTGTGTTTACAAGTTTTCTGGTGTATCAATTCACTTGAATTTAGGTTTAAGCTTCTCTCACATCCATCATGGCCAATTTCACCTGTAAGTATATTTTTGTGGGTAAGGATTTTATTATAACCTCCATCCTGAGAAGATGATGGTCTCTGAGACCCTCCTGATTCTTTTTCCCACTGCCTCTTTAACCTGCCTGCAGACTTACAGATGTCTTGAGGCTCAGCAGATCCTTCCGACATGAATCCTGAAATTCTTCCTGATAGAATTCTTTGTGATTCAGTTTTTTCACAAATGTCCAACTTTGGCACAGATCCATTGTTTTCACTTTCCTTATCTAAAAAAGTGAAAAGACAAAGTGGTAAATACCTGTTTGCTGCATTGGAAGAAAAGAAAATTTTGAGATATACCCAAGACAGTTAGTTACATATTGGTATTTGAATTGGCCATTCTAAAAATGTGGCCTTTCAGGTGATAGGTGTGATGAACAAGGACACAAAAGAGAAAAGTTGGTAAAATCAAGTAGAATGCCCATCTATCCAACCACCCATTTCTTCATCATCCATGACTGATCAAGTTCTGTAACCACTTTCAGCTAAATGTCCCCTGAATGCATCCCCTTTTTACATTTCTGCTACCACCACCCATTCTTATCACTCTTCCTATCTAGGAGATTGTCACAGCCTCCCACTGTTCTGACTCTGAGCTGTTCTTCTTAGGCATCCTGAATACCCTCACGAGACTAACTGTTGTTAATATTCTGTCACCTATATCCTACTCAGAAACCTTCCCTCTCTTTTCTTCCACAACATACCTAACTCCTCTGCCTGGTTTCCAGAGTCCATTTATGATCTAGTCTTCACAATTCCTGCCTTCTGGCTCACAAATTTATCCTATGACTACAACTCTATATTGTGCTGCAATCCGGCATCCCCTGTTTGTTGTAGGATTTCCTTTGTCTAGAATATGGTAGAGCAGGAAGGGTGGTTAGGCAGTGCTGGTCTTAGGGTGGGGGAAATGTATGATTTTGGATGAGGTGAATAGAAATGTCTCCAAAACAAACTGGAAAGCAGAATTTGTGTATTTTTATAAAAACTGACTGTAATTTATTCTTGAGTTTAATTTTGAGATCATTTACACCTAAAGTGATAGTGAGTCCATGGACTTTTTAAATAGAGGCGTTTTAGAACAGCAATAAGTATTCCATGGGGGTAGTCACCAGAAGTACATCCAACTTCCTATAAAAACAAAAACAAAAAAAAAAACCCCAAAACTTCCTACAAAAACATGAAAGTTTTGGAAGACTGAAAGTACAATTTAAAAAAAGACAACAACGCATATCTTGTTCTATAAATCTGTGAATTACATTCCACTTCTGAGTATATCATTGTGTATCTGCTTCTCTACTAACACATTTTGTTTCTCTTGATATGTTTCTTCCTCTTTTTCTTTTGTTTCTTTACTCTTTCCCTGACATTTTCTTATGCATTCATTTTTCTTTAATTTACTCACAAAAATATATGGTGTTTTGGAAATAGTCTGAAGAACAAATAGAAGAATATAAATATTCTGTATAAGGACTCAGGTTTTCTCTCTCTGTTTTTATTTTAACTGACCAATGACACATAGGGAAAAAGTTCTCTACTTCTCATGGGGTGATAAAGGACCACCTATAGTGACAGAGGCTACTCTGAGAAAGAAGATTCACAGTCCCACTCTTTCAGTGACATGAATTGCATGCAATACTGCCCCTTACCACGGTCCAGAAGAAGGGGTGCTGAAGAACCATGAAGGGCATTGGGGTCCACTGGCTGCAAGTGGACACTAAGTACTGGTCCAGAAGGTACCAACTTTCTCCTGAATATCTCTTGTCCATGTGCATGGACTGGAACCTGAGGGAAAAAAAGTAGAGTACATTTTGGCTTGTGAGAGAATCCTTGTTTGGGGATTTGAACATCTTCCAAAAGTAAAGAGAACCTCCTGTAGGAATACAAAACTGCAAAAGGATGGATTAAGTCTGATTCAACTGTAAAATGTGGCATAGCATCAAATGCAATGGATAGGAGACATAAAGGCACACTGAACTAACAGCTCCTGCAGGTCTCACCAGGTATTCAATCTCAGGCCCTTTCTTCCTACTGTGAGACTCCATCCATGTAGTCTTAGATCTCCCATCCCATTGTGTATCTGGACTACCGCTTCATCGGTGCCTCTCTCCAAACCTTCCAGTATGGTAACCACTCCTCTCCACTCTCTGGGTCATGTTCCTGCACCCAGGCCTGGAGCTCCTCAGGCAGGATGGTCAGGAACTGCTCCAGCACCAGCAGTTCGAGGATCTGCTCCTTGCTGTGGGTTTCGGGCTGTAGCCACTGATGGCAGAGCTCCTGGAGCCGGCTCAGTGCCTCTCGGGGTCCAGGGGAATCCTGGTAGCAGAACTGCCTGAAAAGCTGTCAGCACAGCTCCTGCCTGAGGCGATTGCTTCTCTGGAGGCAAGTGTCCTGCCTCCAGACAAAATCTTCCTCTTTTATCTTCACTATCACAAGTTCTTCATTCTCCTGAAGGTTCTGAACTGCAGCTGTTGTCATTTTGTGATGAAATGTATTACCAGGAAACCCCTTTCTGCTTTGTGAAGGGTCTTATTTAGTTTCAAGAGCTCTTCTAAGGGATAAAAAATAACTATTACTGTCTACGAAGAAGAAAGATCATACAATAGTAATTTTCCATTAGACAGAAGTGTAGTGGGCATTTATTATACGTAAAAGCACTGAAATACTTATTTTGTGGGATATAAGTGTTACAAAATTTCTACCTTAAAGCAGTTTAAAATTTAAATTTAAAACAAAATAAAATCAATCAATCAATCAATCAATCAATCAATCAAACAAACAAAATACCTTGGGACTCCCGGTGGCTCAGTCGGTTAAGCATCTGACTTAGGCTCAGGTCATCATCTCTCAGAGTCCTGGGATTTGGCCCTGAGGCAGGTTCTCTGCTCAGTAGACAGCCTGCTTTTCCCTTTCCCTCTGCCCCTACCCCTGCTCCTGCTCTCTTTCTCATTATCACTCACTCTCTCTCAAATGGATAAATAAAATCTTAAAAAACTAAAAACAAAATACCTTTTCTTAAAATATTTTTTTATTTATTCATAAGAGACAGAGAGAGAGAGAGAGAGAGAGGCAGAGACACAGGCAGAGGGACAGGCAGGCTCCATGCAGGGAGCTGGATGCGGGACTCGATCCTGGGTCTTCAGGATCACGCCCTGGGCTGAAAGTGGTGCTAAACTGTTGGGCCACCTGGACTGCCCCAAAATACCTTTTTAAAAAAGATTTATTTTAGAAAGAGAGATAGAGGGACAAAGGGAGAGGAAGAGAATCTCCAGCACACTCCTAGCCCATCTTGGAGCCCAAGTCTGGGCTAAATCCCACAACCCTGAGATTGACCTGAGCAGAAATCAGGATATGGACTCAACCAACTGAGCCACCCAGGCACCCCTAAAAACAAAATACTTCAAAATAGAATATAAGATTTAGGGACACCTGGGTGGTTCAGTGGTTTAGTGCTTGACTTTGGCCCAGGGCGTGATCCTGGAGTCCTGGGATGAAGTCCCACATCAGGCTCCCTGCATGGAGCCTGTTTCTCACTCTGCCTGTGTCTCTGCCTCTCTCTCTCTCTCTCTGTCTGTAATGAGTAAATAAATAAAATCTTTAAAAAAAGAAAAGAATGTAAGATTTATAAATTTAAGGCAATGCTTCATGTTAAACATGCTACATGCAATTAAATTATATGTAAGTCATAAAGACAATAAGGATCAACATAGAAAAATGACAAAGTGCTTCATAAAGTTGGAGATGCAAAGGAGCCTAGCATGTTGCAATGGGCAGGGAAAACTTAATTAAGGGATTAACTTCTGAAGAATGGAAAGGACTTGATAGGATGTGGAAGAGAGAAAAATAGGAAATTACAAACCAGGAAACACCCTGAACAACTGGTTAATGGTAGGATCACAAAAGTGGGAAAGCAAAAAGTTTGGTAAGTTTGTATACGGAAATCACAGAGGCAAAGTGCTACGATAGAAAGCCTCGAATGCCAAGATCCTGAATTCAGAGTTTATCCTTTAGGTACAGGGAAGCCAAGGAAAGCTTCTGAGCAGATGACCTGACAATACTGTTTGTGGAGTTAATATGTTGTTCATTTCTAGGATGGACTACAATATAAAAAGAGAAACGCCAAGAAACGCCACGTTTGTACTCAATACAAGTGTGAAGAAAATAATAAGGTTGGAATGATAATTATTAATCCACAATCTGGAACTAGGATTATTTATAAATCTCTTAAGTAATAAGGGTAACTTTTCTTTTTCCTTTAGGTTTTAAGTAATCTCTACACCCAATGTAGGGATGGAACTCACAACTCGAGATCAAGAGTCACCTGTTGCACCAACTGAGCCAGATGGGTCCCAAAGGCAACTTTTCTTGAGAGCCAGGGCTAACAGTTTCCACCAGGTTAACTCGTTCCTTCCTGAAAGGTCTCAAATAGGTTTCCTTTTATCCCAACAGTTCCTTCTCTACTTTCCTAGTTTTGTGGCTCAGTTCATATCTTGGATGATGTGGGAAACGAAGGCAGAAGAAAAATTATGAAATTTCCTTACTATCCACAGCCCACCGAAAAGTCCTAAAACAGCCTTAGTGACATTCGTCTAGGGACTCAGCTGCCTCAATGTTGATACTCTGCTAAGGGCAAAAGGTAATCGACCCCCAGGACCCTGTAAGTATACTTGAACATATAGAAATTCTTTTGGAAACTTCCTTTATCTCTAAACTCCCCAGAGATACATGTTGGCAATCATCCCCCAAGCATATAAAGGCCCCTGATACACATCTGAAGGGTTTCATGACTGAGTTTTTACTAAACAGTAACAAATGACCCTAACAATAGCTAGCCTCTGCAGGATCCTGGAAACCTTGTTTCCAAAATACCTTGGAGACTTGCTTACACTATCCCTAATGCCCTCCCAACTTCAAACTATATAATGGGCCATTCCTCAAGACCCCAGTGCAGCTTTCTGCCCATGGGTCCTGTTCTCTGCGTTAATAAAACCACCTTTTTGCACTTAAGACATCTTAAGACTTTTTTCTTGGCCGTTTGTCTTTCGCATGTCATTGGACATTAAGTTAAATATAATAAACTGGCACCATAACTTCCTTATCTGTCTACTATGAATCTTGTTATTAAATAACAGTTCCTAGAGTTTTATCACACAGGAATGTCTGGTTTCTGCACTGAAAAACTGAGTAACAGGAATTTAGATATGAAGCCCTAGAGTACAAGAGCAGAATGCAAAGGTCTTTCAGGGCCTTCTACTAAACATTTCACCAGTTAACTGTTGATTGTTGCACTGACATGTACTTTATTAAGAATCTGAACACAAGGAGCGCCTGGGTGGCTTAGTTGGTTAAGCATCTGTCTTTGGTTGGGGTCATGATCTCAGATTCAGTGCCACATCAGCTCCCAGCTCAGCGGGGTGGGGGGGCCTGCTTCACCCTCTGCCCCTCCCTCTCTGCTCCTCCTCCATCTCACTTTCTCTCTGAAATAAATAAAATCTTAAAAAAAAAAAAAAGGAATCAACACAAGTAAAGCTCTGGGCTAGAAGTTGTACAGCAATGGTTTCCAAGAAAGTCTGAGTTTGCAGCTGATTAACTAGATAATCAATCATGTAGAAACTGTTAGAAACAGATTCCTGGGATGCTGTCTGGGTCAGTCTGGGTATACCTGGAAAATCCCTATTCTGAGGTACAGCTGTAAGGAATTAAATGGTGCTTGAGTTTGCGAAATAGTTGGGGAAAAAAGGCCATAGAACCCACGTGGATTAAAAGCATTTAAATAACTTAATATGGCATATTAAATAACTCACTGGGCACTCACTGAAATGCTGACAACTGAAGGACTAAACCAGCTGTACGGTTGAGGCATCAGTACCTCACCGGGTCAGAGCAGGGAGGCAGCGCATGTGGACGTGCAAGAGCAAATACTTGCAGGGATGGAGAGGGCTGAAGCTGGACGAGACCAAGCGGGAAGAATTGAGAAGAGGGATGACGAACACGCGACGCTGCGGTGAATTCCCCTCCTTCCCACCGAGCTCCTACAGCTCCTGACGCATGACCTCTGAGGACACATCGCCTCGTCCCCGAACTGTTTTTAGTTCTGGCGATTCCTTCCAGGTCTCGGCCCCAGGAGGACGGGGCAGCGGTACCGGGCCGCGTGCACCACGGGCTCCCCTGAGTGGACGCCCGACAGCCGTGGGCCGCCCCGCGTCTTCTACGGAAAGGCGAGGACCCCTCCCGCGAGCAGCGCGCGTGGGACGGGGTCTCGGGAACTCCTCCGGGAGGAAGCAGCCCCTCGAGGCCAACGCCGCGCTCGCAGCGCCATCAGTGACCCCAGCCCGGCGCCCCGCCCCGCCCCCGCCATGACGTAATGCGCGGCGCCGGTAACCATGGAAACCGAGGCCTGTCTCGGAGTAGGCGGGCTCAATGCCTTCCGCACGCCGACCCTAGTTTCGCCTTTCCTCGGGATGCCTCCGCGGTCCTGGCTGCAGGACCTCGCTGCGGGGCGGCTGCGATCCCCAAATAAAGTGGTAGGGACTGCAATGCTTGGAGGGGACAAAAGGTCGGACCCGTGGATCCTCAAGCCCGGACTCACCTCTCCTACAGGATGGTTCCGATCGGACACTTCCGGTGGGGGGACGGCGCTGCGCCGGCTCGGGGACTTTGAGCCTGCGCAGAGGGAGGCCTGGCTCTGGACTGTGACTCCCAGAAGTCTTGGCGTCTTTCTCGTTTCCCAGGATGCCTCGCCGGCTCTCGAAGTTCTTAGGACTTCGGGGCGGGGTTCTTGCGCCCCCTTGTGGCGGGAAACTGGCTTCTGCTGCGCCTACGCGGCCTCTCCCGGACAGCAGTCTGGGAGGTGGAACGGAAGCCCGTGCACCTCGCACAGACCTCACCTGGGAATCCTTCCTCGGCTTCCAGGAATGAAGGTGTGCAAAAGGGTGTGCAAGACGTGGCTGGTTGTAACCCCGCCTCACAACGGCCCGAAACGTGAACTTTCCTGAGTCGGTGGGCGGATGTGTAACTACTAGGAGCTAACTGAGGTTTACTGCTGCTCCTTCCCTCACTGCCTCTTCTCATCTGCGGTGTTAACCAAAATTCAGCTGAGTTTGTTTGAAGGTCTTTATTTTTTAATTAATTAATTTAAAAGATTGTATTTATCCATGAGAGGCACACAGGGAAAGGCAGAATGATAGGCAGAGGGAGAAAGAAGCAGACTCCCTGTGGGATCTCAGGACCCCAGGATCACATCCTGACCACTGAGGCACCCACACCTACCCCAAAGTATTTTTTGCATAATATCTACTTCTCATTTTCTTTTCATTTTTCTAAAAGCTGTGAATGGATTCAAACATTGATAAGAAAAAATGGTAAACTTCATGCACACAACACCTAGCTTCTTCCTTCCACTTTACCCAATTTGTTTCGGATATATATTTCATTTTAAAAATATTTCTTTTTAAAGATTTATGTATTTATTTTAGAGGGAGAGCGCACGTCTGCAAGTGAGCACGAGTTGGGGGAGGGTGACAGAGGGAGAGAGGGAGAAGCAGGCTCCCCACTGCGTGGAGCCCGCTTAGAGCTGGGTCTTAAGACCCTGAGATCATGACCTGAGCCTAAATCAAGAGTCAGGTATTCAACTGACTGAGCTACCCAGGCACCCCTCAGATATATATTTTATTTTAATTTTTTTAAGATCATATTTATTCATGAGAGATACAGAGAGAGAGGCAGAGACACAGGCAGAGGGAGAAGCAGGCTCCATGCAGGGAGCCCGATGTGGGACTATCCCGGGACTATAGGATCATGCCCTGAGCTGTGGGTCAACAGCTGAGCCACTCAGGCGTCGCTGTACTTTATTTTTATTTTTTAAATTTATTTTTATTATTTTTTTAATTTTTATTTATTTATGATAGGTACACAGTGTGAGAGAGAGAGAGGCAGAGACACAGGCAGAGGGAGAAGCAGGCTCCATGCACCGGGAGCCCGACGTGGGATTCGATCCCGGGTCTCCAGGATCGTGCCCTGGGCCAAAGGCAGGCGCTAAACCGCTGCGCCACCCAGGGATCCCCTAAATTTATTTTTAAAGATTTTATTTATTTATTCATGGGAGATACACACAGAGAGAGGCAGAGATGCAGGCAGAGGGAGAAGCAGGCTCCATGCAGGGAGCCTGATGCCAGACGGATCCCAGGACTCCAGGATCACACTCTGGGCTGAAGGCAGGTGGTAAACCGCTGAGCCACCTAGAGATCCCCTATATTTTATTTTTTAAAAGAAGTGTACATTGCAGGTGCATGAGACCTTCTCTGCATTTCTGCATTCCATCTCAACTCCATTCCAACATATATTCATTATTTAGCATTCCAATTTTGGTGTACATTTTGCCATAAGTACTTGTGTTCTGTGGATTTTAAATCTGTAAAAATGAAAATTGGACTGCAACTTTCACCCTTGGTTTTTCATTCCACATTATAGTTTTGAAATGTTTAAACTTTTCCATATATATGTAGTTCATTCATTTTAAATACATTTTAAATGCATCAAAATGTAGCTACTCAGTTCAACCATTTTCCAGATGCTGTGCATTTAATATATATACTCTTTTTTCTTTTTGCTAGAACATGTGTATGTTTAGAAGAGACTATACATAGAAGAGAAATACAGAGAATATACATAGAAGAAAACATACATAGAAGGAAAAAGTCCTAGGTCAAAATTATGCTTGTAATATTTGCCATTCATTTTCACTGTTGTAGAGTATTACCTTTACATCTTCTAAATATGGAATAATACTCTACAACAATATGAGTTTGTCTGTTTTACTGATAATGGACATTAAATTGTCCTTGATTTTTGGACCACACAATCTGCTGTGAACCTTCTTGTATATCTTCCCTTTTGTTTATGTATGAGAATTTCTCTAGAATACATACCTAGAAATTAAATTTTGGGGTTTTAGAGTGTTAATACCTTCAAGTCAGTAATACTGCCAAATTGTTTTCAAACGTATCAATTTACATTCCCATTAGCAGCATGTAAGAGTTACAATTATTCCATATCTTACGCAACACTTGGTTCTTTGGTTATTAATTTTTACCATCTAATATGTATGAAATGATATATTTTTTTAAAAGATTTTATTTATTCATGAGGGACACAGAGAGAGAGAGAGGCAGAGGCACAGGCAGAGGGAGAAGCCGGCTCCACACAGGGAACCCGATGATGTGGGACTCCGTCCCAGGACTCCAGGATCACACCCTGGAACGAAGGCAGGCCCTAAACCGCTGAGCCACCCAGGAGTCCCTGAAATGATATTGTTTAATCAATCTTTGTGTGGGTTGCTTTTACAAAGATATCCTTTTGTTTTTTTTCTCTAAAAAGTTTTAAAGTTTTGATTTTCACATTCCTGAAGCTATCTGGACAGATTGGATAGAGATACAATTTTTTTTTTAAGAGAGAGATTGAGAGAGAGAGAGAGAGAGAGAGAGGCAGAGACACGGGCAGAGGGAGAAGCAGGCTCCATGCAGGGAGCCCGATGTGGGACTTGATCCCAAGACCCCAGGACCACGCCCTGAGCTGAAGGCAGGCGCTCAACCACTGAGCCACCCAGGCATCCCAAGATACAATTTTATATATTTAACATGTGGATTGTCCCAGTAATACTTATCATATTTGATATTTGCTATTGCCTGTCTAAGTTTCCTACTGATCTGGAAGTCACCCTTGTCATAGAAACTTTTTATGTATGTGTAGGTATGTTTTGGGTCTCTATTGTTCCATGGTCTATCTGCCTATTCCAGAGTTAATACCATATATCTTAATATCACATAGAAAAAGCACTCCCACCCCCATCACTGTAATTCTTCCTTAATTCTTTGTCCTTTGCTTCTCCTATTACAGTTTAGAATTAACTTGGCAAATTAAATGAAAAACTGCATTTGGATTTTGGCTGGAATTACAATGAAATTATAGATATTTTTAGAAGAATGGACGTGTTTTTGATATTTTTTTTCTATCCATGTACATGGTATGTTCAATTATTTACATCTTATTTGATAATCTTTGATGAAGTTTTATAATTAAACCCATAAAAACTTACAGATAATATTTTATATTTATTCCTAGGTATCTTGCTTTTTGGTTATTCTTTTCTTTTAAATTAAACAGTTTCTTTGCAAAAGTAAATATATTTATATGGTGTAAACATGAGAAGGCACATGGTAAAATTTTTCCTTTTACCCTTGCTCTTTTCTCAATTTCCAATACTTGTCATAGATCTCCATTCCTATTAGCTTGTTGAATATCTTTCTAGTGTCATTTTATGCATACCCAAGCAAATATACATTTTTGTTTTATCCAAAAGGTAGTGCACTATATACTGATATGGAGAACCAAGGCTCAGAGAAATGTAGATAAATTTCCTTACAACTTGCAGCCCATTGACGAATGCTTGAGACCGGTAGAGAATGACATCCTCCAGGAACTCCCAACTGTCTTGATGTTAATGCTTTGCTATAGAAAAAAGTAATGTTAGCTTGACAATAGTCAGGCCTCTAGGATCCTGTAAGTCTTCTTCAACAATGTGAAAATCCTTTTAGAAACTTCCTTTATCTCTGCCCCTCCCAACTTAAAAGGATGTTAATCAATCACTCCTCACAGGCCCAGGGCAGCTCTTTCTGCCCTTGGGTCCTGCCCCTGTGCTTTTAAAACCCACCTTTTTTTGCATTGAAAACGTCTCAAGAATTCATTCTTGACCATTTGCTCCCAGACCCCTACTTCAAATCACATGACATACATGCTCAATTATATTTAAAGAGTAAATTCTCCAAAGTGAAATTGTTGAGTCAAAGGATGTATACAGTTATATTTACAGTTTGCATATCGTCTATCATCTGTCAATTTACCAATAATAGTAATTGTACCAATTTACACCATGATGATAATATATGATACATCTCTTCACCAATGTCTCACTGAGAATATCACAAAGTTCATGATTTCAAAGTCTTACAGATATTTCACTGCAACTTTAACTTTCACTTTTATAAGTGATGCTGAGTATTCATGTGTTTAGGAGTCATTTGCATTTTTTCTTTGAATTGCCCACTAATATTTTTGCCATTTTTCTATTAGCTATTATTCTATTCTTTATCTACTTCTAGAGATTTTTTAGGCTTTTGTCTTTAATCTCACATTATGAAAATATTTTGCATTTTTTTAAAAAAAATTTATTTATTTATTCATGACAGACACACACACACACAGAGAGAGAGAGAGAGAGAGAGAGAGAGGCAGAGGGAGAAGCAGGCTCCATGCAGGGAGCCCAACATGGGACTCGATCCTGGGTCTCCAGGATCACACCCCGGGCCGAAGGCAGCCACTGGGGCTGCCCTATTTTGCATTTTTTGATGTTCATTTTGATGTATTTGCCATGTAGAAGTTATTTTTTGTTTTTAAAAAAACTTATGTAGTTAAAACATTATTTTGTATCTTTGTCCTCTCCTCTATTAATTAGTTTAGGTGGCAGTTTCTCAATCTTACTAATTGTTTTTAAAAAACACATCTCTTAAATAAAATATCCATCTTTTGGATTTATTTTTTAAAGTTTCCTTCCTGTTATCCGATTCATTAATTTCTGTCGGAGTCCTTCAGTTTATTTTGCTATCCTTTTCTAATTTTTCAGGTGGATCTTTAATTAATGAGATTTCTCTACATTCCATTTATTATTTTTTTCTTTATTCTACATTCCATTTAGATGTTTATGACTGAGAATTCTCCTCGCACATTGCTGTTCCCATGCTTGCTCACACATGGTGCTTTGGTTATCTATCTTTGATTATTCCAGATATTCTCAAATATTTACATTTCCTCTGTGAACTCTAGGAGGACAGGCCTGCGGGGGTTCTCTATTCTGTACTCCCCATGGTATGTTTCTGTGCGATCTGAGCCATCTGGGAGTTCTTAACACTGCATTCAAATGTTGATTTCATATTTTTACTATGATTTTCAGGCCTGTGATAAAGTTACCTAAGAGAATGAAAACATTTCAAGTGGAGGACTTTTCTGTTTCTGAATGTGTCATTCATTTTTCGTTTTACTGAAAGGTATTCAGAGAATGTTGTCTTAACTATTTCATTATAAGTGGTGTCTGGTTGGCTTCCAAGAGAATCATACTCTGAGGTAAAGAAAGGTATGCAGGAAATTTGTATGTAGTGATTTTGGGATTAACACATGTGAGGGAATAACACCTGTGAGGCAGCAGAACTAAATAGAAGTTGGGCTGTGATGCGCTCAGGGCCAAAGCCCTGCTGCTCGTAAAGTACAACAATGGCCCTTCAGGGTTGCCCTGAGTTGGTTTGAAGGGTAAGGTTTTTTTTTTTTTTTTTTTTTTTTTTTGAAGGGTAAGGTTTTTACATGCCCTCAGGCGACCAGTCTTTGGATGCACCTGGCCCCTAGGGAGGGGTCATTACCCTAGACCCACCTCTTCTTTCCAGCTGAAGGTGATTTCTGAAGGGGGCTGAGGGCTACCAGCCAGCACACTCCCAGCAACTGGGAGAATAAGTCTGTCAGTCCAGAGAGGGAGTCTGGGAGGCATAGCATGGTATTCACTACAGGGGAAATCTGAGGTATTCTCATTCTCAGCCGTCTTTAAACAAACTCTAGGTTTGACCAGTCAGATACAGCTTCTCTGCAGTTTGAATCAAGGACAGTGATACACAAACAGTAGCTGTGGACCAGGCCAGCTTAGGCATCCAGTGTCTGTGAAGGCAGCATCAGTGAGTCAAGTTGAACACAGACTGTTTAATGACAGTGATGTTGGTCAACTCATAGGATCTTTACACATGTTGATTTGATTGTGGTCTGGATGGGAGCCTTGGAGGCTGGTTCTCCAATGCTGCCAGCAATTTTATGAACTATCCAACTTTTACTAAATTCTTTTATAATTAAGCAGCATTTATTTCTTTTTCTTTGCAACTAAGATATCTGATGCATACAAAGATCTTTAAAGAGATAACTAATTGGGATTTCATTGTTCTATTATTGCCATTGCTTCTCTATCCCACCACGTGTTACTTACATTGGTCATTAGAAGCTCCCAGAAAAGTTTTCTGATCTGTCTCATAAGAAAAAAGTAAAAAAACACAAGGGTAACTTGTAATCATAAACAAAACAAACAAACATATTTATAGCAGGATGTTTTAAAAAAATATCTTTTTATCTCTATTTCTGCCTGTCAGTTACTACCTATAAGAAAATGAGCAGGGCACCTGGGTGGCTCAGTGGTTGAGCATCTGCCTTTGGCTTAGGTGGTGATCCCGGGGTCCTGGGATTGAATCCTATACCAGGCTTCCCTCAAGGAGCCTGCTTCTCCCTCTGCCTATGTCTCTGCCTTCCTCTCTGTGTCTCTCATATCCTCTCTCACTGTTTTTCTTTTTTTTTTCTCTCACTGTTTTTCATGCATGACAACATGGTTATGTCACTCCTGTCTACTCTAGGAGGACAGGCCTGCAAGGGTTCTCTATTCTGTACTCCCTATGGTATGTTTCTGTGTTGATCTGAGCCACCTGGGAGTTCTTAATGCATTCAAATGTTGATTTCGTATTTTTACTATGATTTTCAGGCCTGTGATTAAGTAGCAAATTTAGGTTATCACCAAGTTTATTTAGGTATTTTGTAACATCTATGTAACATCTTTGTTTGTAACTGTGGCTAGAATGAAAATGATGAGCTAATAAGAATCTGCCTTCTGTTGAACTCCTTTCAGTCAGTACAAATCACTGGGAGAAGGTTTTGGTTTGGCACACAGCCTTCCTTAATGCCCCCCTTAGCTCACTGTTCGTTAGACTGTATATGAAGGGATTCAACATAGGGGCTATGACCATGAAGACCATGTTGTGCCCAAGATCGCGAACCCGAGAAACCGCCAAGGAGCCGACACTGATGCAATCACGCGAGGGTTTATTACAAGCTCGAGCCTGGGACCAAGCATACCTGACGCAGCGGAGCAGGGACTTGGACCCCGAGACTAAGAGGCTTAGCAACTTTATAGGGGCCAGTGGCCAATGGGATACACAGAAAGTTGCACAGTCATGCTGGTCCTGGTCCGCTGAGCCGGATTTCCGATTAGGGTGTGTCCTGGTCTTTGATTAGGGCGGGGCAGTGCCCTAAGTAATAAGCAGCTCAGCACAGGCAAGTGCAGCCCAAAATAGAGTCAGTCCTGCTCTGCTTGTCCAGGGGTAGGGGATTTTGTTAAATTTCCTGGGTCCCACAGACCAGTGATGTGGCTGAGTCTTTTTCAGATGAATGGTTGGATGAGCCTCATATAGACTCCTGTGATTGCTCCGTAGAAAAAGAATGACCAAGGCAAGGTGAGATCCACCTTGGTGGAGGTGGAGAAAGCCCTGAGTTTTCCTTGGGCAGAAGGAATTTTCATCACAGAGGAGATGATGAAGCTATAGGATGTCAGGATACACCCTGAAGGTACCACAAATATCAATCCCACTGGAGCCAGAACGATGAACTGATTGAGACTGGTGTCAGAACAGGAGAGGGGGAGGAGAGAGTTGATATCACAGAAAGAATGGTGGGTGATGTTAGAGCAGAAGTGCAGACAGGTGAGCATAGGGTGTGTAAGAAGGGATACAAAGTGGCAAAGAACCCAGGCACAGCCACCAGAGAGGCACAAGGGTGCTGAGTCATAATGGTGGAGTAACACAAAGGGTGACAGATGGCCACATAACGGTCAGATGCCATCACTGTGAGAAGGAATTTGTCCATGTTAGCAAACATCACACAGAAATACATCTGGATAGCCAGGATAGGAGATGGTCTGAGTCTGTGCTTGGATGTTCAGCAGCATCTTGGGGACTGTAGATGAAGGAAGGCAGAGGTCTACCACAGACAGATTGGCAAGGAAGAAATACATGGGTGTGTGGAGGTGGCAGTCTGAGACAATAGCTAGCAAGATGAACAAGTTTCCAAACAGCGCTGTTAAGTAGAGACACAGGAAAAGTATGAAAAGGAGAGCCTGTCACTCTGGCCAGCTTGAGAAGCCCAAGAGAAGAAAGTCAGAGACACTGATTTGATTTCCTTTTTCTATTGCTTGGAAATATCTGCATGAAAACGAAGAGTTGAAATATTTTTGACAGAAAAAAAATTTTCCTTTTTATTTTTTTGTCCATTCACCTAATCTTGTCCCATTTACTAAATATTTTCTTTTCTTAAAGACTTTATTTATTCATGAGCGACACAAAGAGAGAGAGAGAGAGAGGCAGAGACACAAGCAGGCTCCATGCAGGGAGCCTGATGTGGGACTTGGTCCTGGGTCTCCAGGATCAGGCCTTGGGCTAAGAGTGGTGCTAACCCACTGAGCCACCCAGGCTGCCCTTCCTTTAGGCCATCCTACCTCCTCCTGATACTCTCTTCTAAGCTTCACTGACTGTGGGTATGTCTTTCCGTTTCATCAGCTGACTTTTTATTTATCCTCCCTTACTGGAACAGCACCTCACCAGGACTTTCAAGGGACCTCCAAACCTCTCCCCTCTTCCTACCAGTGATATCAATAGTGGCTCTTGTACATTCTGCACTTTGTGTGGCTGCCTGGCTGCTAGCTGTGCATTGGAACACATCTGTGAGTCTGACATACTAACTGACTCTAAGGTAAACTATGAGATTTATTTTTACTTTTTAAAAATATTTTATTTATTTAAGAGACAGCAAGAGCAGGGGGCAGGGGGAATGCGAGAAACAGACTTCCTGATGAGCAGGGAGCCTGACTCCAGACTTAATCCCAGGACCATGACCTAACCTGAAGGCAGGTACTTAACTGACTGAGTAACCCAGGCATCCCAAATCAAGTGAGATTTAAGTGAGAAAATTATTCCAGATGTTTATCTAATATCCTATGAAGCATCCTTCTTGGAAACTGGTCAGACATTTGCCATTTTGGATTTATAAGAAGAAGATAAACCATCTTAGCTTTTTATGATTCAAAAGAAAAATACAGTAACACGCCTGACAAGTGTAAAAAGTTAAGCATCCCCCAAATAGTTTACACGAAGACTATGAGCAACATAGGAAAATACTTACAAATAAGTCAAAAAGTTATATAACACATGTAATTATATAATAATACATGTAGATAAAACTAAAAGAACTCAGAGGAAGTTATGTCAAAGTAGGGGCAAATTTACAAAATTCCCTTTTAACGGTTTTGTATTATTTTAACCATAACTACAAAAAAAGGGGTTCATGTTTATAAGGTATCATGATTACTTTGGGTGCTGCATATCTTGGAGTTGTAGAAAACGCAATGCAATGAAGAGTTCCTGAAACTTGGATTAGGATGTGTATGAAAAATACTATCATGGAAAACAATGAAGAGGACAAAATTCACATACACAGAAGAGATAGTTGCTCATGAATGAAGGGCTCCCTGAGAGATAGAAAAGGTCTTGGAGAATGTGGGCTCTGGTTGGACCAGTTGGAACCAGACTCTATCACTTGTGGGCTGGGTGACCAAGGCACTTAATCACCCTGAATCTTAGTTCTCCCTTGTAGGATGATGGCATTTGCCTTAAAAGTTGTTGTGAAAGTGAAACGAGTCAACATGTGCAAAACTCTCAGCAAATAATGATTACTTAATAAATGCAAGTTGCTGGTGGTAGGTCAGGTTTCTTTCGCAGTCTCCATAGCAGCTGTTTTAAATCTTCCCTTCTCAAACCTCAAGCATGTGCCTTCACATTACTTCTCTTATGTTCACAGAGAAAACAGAACTATGGTCAGATGGATGTGTTCAACTTCCTGCCACCAATGCGGGAAACTTACCTGCGCCTCCACTCATCCTTCCTTCTTTCCTTTCCTCCTGTTCCACGTCTCCAGAGCTTTAGCTACTCTTTTTTTTTTTTTCCAAATAGGTAAATTCTACCCCCAATGTGGGGCTTAAACTCACAACTCTAAGATCAAGAGTCACCTACTCTACTGACTGAGCCAGCCAGATACCCCCACTCTTCTTTCTGTAACCTAAATGTTCTTCTGTTGTGTAGGACCCTGACTTTCAGCTAAAGTCTCTCTCACCTTTGGCTCCCCTTCCCTATCTGTGTTTACCTCTGGGTATCCCCCTGATTCTCTCCCCACTGCACAACCCCTCACGGACTTCATTTCCTCATACCCATATACCAATCTCCTGCTGCCCCTGCTGCCCCCAATGAATTGCTTTTTGAAGTCTTGAAAAACCCTATGTTCACTTCTTAGTCCTTATATTTTTAGACCTCCTAGAATTTTTTCCTTGAGAAACTCTTCCTTGGATTTATTTTCAGATTTCCTCAAATCTATCTGGCCATTCTTTTTCAGCTGCTTTAGCAAAATTCACTTCTTTTGACAGCCTGTAAAATGCAGGCATTCTGCTGTTTTGTTTTTGTTTGTTTGTGTCTTATGCTTGCTTTTCTTTTCATCCTACACATATTCTTGTATGATGCTATTCACTCCCTGGCTTTTATTCTATTCTATTCATATGCCAGTCTCTCCTAAATTATTTCTCTAGTACAATTCTCTCTCTTCAGACTCATATTTCCAGTGCTCTCTAGATGTTTCTACTTGGAAGTCACAGACATCCTATGTTTAATACTTTGCAAACTGATATTCTCCCTGTTCACAGACTGTTCCTCCCTCCATGTGCCCTTTATCAATGAACAGCGCCACAATTTGTCCAGTCATTCAAGAAAAGGAAACTTGTGAGTCAGCCCAGGACTTCTCTCTCCCCTTTATGTGTACATCCAATCAGTTGTTAAGCCCTACTGATGTTATTTTTTGAGACTCAGAATATTATTACTAAACAAATAGGTTTTTAACATCTACCACAACTAAAACACTGTTTTAGGCATTGGGAAATAGCAATGAATAAGAGAGGCATGGTCTCTACCCTTGAGGAGCTTTAAATCAAAGCCAGAAACTTCAGAGTTATCCTGGATTCATCCAGTTTATGACCAAGCCATATTGATATTCTGAATTTTCTCAACCTATACTGATTTTCTTTGTTCTTAATTATACTATGTCAGACTCTCATTATCTCTCATGCAGATACTTGCAATAATCTTCATAATGGTCTTCCTTCGTACAGTCTTCCAAAGAATGATTCTTCTAAAACAAGAATTTCCCTCCTTCCCTTCTTAAAAATTTCCAATAGTTTTCAATTGCCTGCAACCCAAATTCCCAATGCTTTATCATGGCACACAAGGTTCTTCATTACCTCTTTCTTACCTGTCTAGTCTTATCTCTTGCTGTGACTAATTTCCCACCCTTAGAATTTCATGACACACACTGAAACTTTGTCTCTCTAGCTTTTCTCACTTTGAAATCCTCTGACCACCTTACTTAAAGCTTCCCTCAAGACATTCTCTGTTGCATAGTCCTGCTTTTTGTCTTCATATTACTCACCACCTGGAATTTTTTTGTTTCCTATAAAGTAATTTATTTGTATTCTAAAATGCATCAATAAAGCATAAGGTCTACAAGAGCAGGATACTTGTCTTTTTTTTTTAAGCCACTGTATGTGTGGAATATGCCTGACAATACAGCAGACATACTGATCAACATGTATTTGTTGAATAAATGAACATACCTCTAAGAGACTCAGGAAGCTTTTTCTTAGATAGCAGTGTCTTCAATGTATACTTTATAGTGATGTTTATTCTAGGCTATATAGTATTTGAGAATACATATATAAATAGATATAAATATTTGTATATTTACTTTTGTTTTGCTTTCATGATTCTTCCTTGCTTACAAAGTTATTTTGGAGAACACATATTCATCTTTGCATAGGGAAACCCAGTTTTCCAAACAATGATTTATATATGCCTATGAAGACAGACTGATTTTTTGAATGGAGTGAGCTTCATGCCAGAGTATTCAAGGCAACACCATCTGGGATTCTATTCTTGGTTCTCCACCTAGCCCCTTGTCTTGTATCTTAGCCAAGGCAGTGGAGAGTCTGGTGAGAGAAACTAAAGGAAATAGAGGTAGTCTGTTGGACTGTTTTTTCAGTGATTGAATAACAGAAGTGTGAAAGGCATTCTACACACTAATGTGAACGAGCCCTGGGTTCTTTGGATGCAAAATGCCATGCCTTTCTCCACCCTACGCATATGTGGTACAATGCCTCTCTGCCTTGACAATTGCTGAAACCCCCAAGAGAAAATAGCCCCTGTAGTCTTCTCTCTTCATCCATCAGAGTCCTGCCCTGTCACTCCAGGAGCTTTGCAGATGGTTGGGGAGTGGCTAGGTGAAGCAGCTTAGTTTTTCAACAGAGGAGAAAGAAAAATTTAGAATTTGGGCTATTGCCATGTTCTCCTACATGGACTGAATAACGGAGGAAACCAGCCTACAGAGAGGGAAGAATAATAGAGATGCTTTTTCAGGAAAAGGGGGGAGTCACATAGTGCTCTACTTCAACTCTGACTCATTTTTTAATTGCTTTGTCCATCTAAAAGGATATCCTCTATTTATTTTCCTTCTCACCTTTGCACCTTGAACCTTCCTGACCTAGGAACTCTTCCTAAACTTAATTCTGAAGACACAGATTCCTTCTCTTTTTTCCTAGCTTGAGCCAAGGTCATACCAATTAACACTACAGATACATATCTTTTGAGTATTCTTTCATTTTGACCCATCCCTATTGTTTTTTTAAGATTTTATTTTTTAAAGATTTTACTTATCTTTTTGAGAGAGAGAGAGAGAGAGAGAGAGAACATGAGCAGGGGAGGGGCAGAGGGAGAAGCAGCCTCCCCGCTGAGCAGGGATCCCTGACACGGGGCTTGATTCCAGGACCCTGAGATCATGACCCGAGTCTCAGGCAGATGCTTAACCAACTTAGCCACACAGGTGCCCCAATCCAAGCCTATCATTAACTGTTATCCTAAGCTTTTTGTATGATTCTGTTAAAGAACTGATCTGAATATTGAAACATTCATTTACAGAGAATGTACAATTCCAGAAAACAAATATTCTGGAGGCAGCAGAGTTTTTCAATAATTTATAGGAGATTATCCTCAGCTATCTATCAATCACTTTTCACTATTGGAAACTTGATAAAACAGTGGAAAGTAGGTGAAATCAGCTGAGTAAATTCTGTAATTGTGTAAAAATAATAAAATTTTCACCAAGGTAGAAAAACTATAAATACAAGGCTTACCACTATCAAGTATTCTATGCCACACTAAATGTTCTCATAATTTTCTATTTCTCATAACACCTCTGTAATATAGGTCACATATCCTCATTATATAGACACTGAGTATTAGCAGAGCCAGGACCTGAATTAATTGATTTTTAAATCTATTCCACATTTCACTAAGCCACAACGGAATCTATAAATTTTACACCTTCACAGAGAGGGCTCCCGTTTATTAATCAAATCGTTCAGCCCACAGTTGGTATTAGGCACCTACCATATGTTAGACAATGCCTGATGGCCTTGAGTAGAACCTGAATTTGTCTTATTTATCTAAATAGACTTGCTTCCTCCATTTTTCTCAAATCTGCTCACTTTCTACCACACTTACCAGATGCTCATATCAGGAATCTTCTGAGAAGAGACTTTAGCTTCTAAGTCTCAAAGGTAATGGGAAAAAAAAAAAAAGAATATTGCTCCTCCTCCAGGATGTACAAGGATGGCAGTTGGAATGCTTCTTGGGGCAGGTATAAGTGGTACAATGAGAGCTAGAATGGTATAGTGAGAGCTAGAGTGACTTCAGGACTCCCCAGTGCTAGAGTTTATAGCTTCTTTGCAGTGCTTGGGAACCAAATCTTATCAGGCTCTCTCAATTCCTGTAACAATTACTTTATCCCCTTTGTGGGTTTACCAATTGTAAACCTAGGGATAATGTACCTGGCAGATAATCCTCCAGAGAGATTCAAAGAATTAAAATATCTGGAAATTGTTCCCACAGGCTCACAGGAAGAGTTGTAACATATCTCCCCCTTCACCTTCCAAGAAGTCCCAAAACAACAAATATCAAACATTATACCAAAAACATATAACCTTTTCCAGCATGGGTTGACTTATTCTTTGTCTTCCTTTATTGTAGCACTCTCAACACCACCATCCTTGGGCTTCTGTATGCTTGATTTATCAATGTTGCCTGAGATAAGAGGGACCATTTTTTTTGGCAAAGGAGATGAGACAATTGGCGCATGATCAGGATTTGCTAGTTTTAACATGTACTCCATCCCACAAAACAGCCCGATATAGCAGTGAAATGGCCTTGTAAAGCCTCAGCTAATATGTCAGGTTGGGGATAACACCCAGAAGTTTGGGGATGCTATATTCCAGGATGTTGTATACACATGGAAAAATGACCATATATGGTAGTAAGTCCTCAGTGCTACAACCTATCTGTCTAGATGCCAAAGAGTGTGTGTCTGTTAACATTTTTCTATATAACAAAACTTAAAACTTAAAGTTTTAAAACTTAGAAGCTTAAAACCATTATTTATCTCACAATTATGTGGGTCCACAGTTTGGGCTAGGCTCAGCTGGGCAAGTTATTCTGATCTTGGTTAGACTCACTCAAATGCCTGCAGTTATCAACTGGGTTCATTTAGGGCTCATTTAGTGTTCTAGCATGGCCACAGCTGGGATGACCCCTGTCTGTTCGATGTGATCCCTCCAGAAGTGTGGCCTGGGTTGTTCGTTCATATGGTAGGGGCAGATTTCCAAGAAAGTAGAACCATGAAAGGCGTCTTAAAGTCTAGGCTTGAAACTGGCACAGTGTTACTTCTACTGCATACTGTTAGCCAGTGAAAGTCACAAAACCAACCCAGTTTCAAAGGATGGGTAAAGACTCTACATACTGGTGGAGGAGCTTCAAAGTCACATTGCAAAAAGACATAGATTCGGGGAGAAGGGCAAAATTGTGGGCAGTTTTGCAATCAACCAAGGATGGAAGTAGGAAACATATATTTTTTACCATATCCCCAAATGATATACTTTTATTTTCATTTATTTATTTTAAAAAAGATTTTATTTAATTATGAGAGAGAGAGAGAGAGAGAGAGAGAGAGAGAGAGAGAATGAGCAGACAGAGAGAGGCAGGTGGAGAGGGGGAAGCAGACTCCCTTCTGAGCAGGGACTTGGAGGTCCATCCCAGGATCCTGAGATCATGACCTGACCTGAGCCAAAGGTAGGCTTAACCAGCTAAGGCACCCAGACGCCCCCACAAGGCATTTAATTAGACATCAGCCAAGCTTTGTGATATATATTTCCTAGCATGTGCCTCCTTATTGTTACTTCACTTTTTATATTGAAAAAATCCATTCCAATTAACAATTTTATTTTATATATACAAACAAACACTTATTTGTGTCCCTGATGAAACCCTTCATTTCTTCTTTAGTATTCACATTACCTTCTATCTTCTTCTGGAATAAATAGCTATCAATTTTTGATTTTTTATTATCTAATTAATTAATCACTCAAAGAAATATGTGTTGGATATCCATTATGTGCAGAGCACTGAGGGAAGGTCTGGGAAGATAAAGATAACCTACCTCTCTTTCCTCCTTCCAGTAAAATCCAGAACTTCTCTTTGGGTTGAATTTGTCACCAGTAATTATTATTATTATTATTTTACATTTAAACATTTTTTTTTATAAATTAATTTTTATTGGTGTTCAATTTACCAACATACAGAATAACACCCAGTGCTCATCCCGTCAAGTGTACCCCTCAGTGCCCGTCACCCATTCACCCCCACCCCCCACCCTCCTCCCCCTCCACCACCCCTAGTTCATTTCCCAGAGTTAGAAGTCTTTATGTTCTGTCTCCCTTTCTGATATTTCTCACACATTTCTTCTCCCTTCCCTTATATTCCCTTTCTCTATTATTCATATTCCCCAAATGAATGAGAACATACACTGTTTGTCCTTCTCCGGTTACTGTGGCCAAGTTCAAAAAGGGTGTTGCCTGAGTTCTTCTCTGGGATTTTGATGGAATCTTGTCTCACATTTAGATCTTTCATCTATTTTGAGTTTATCTTTGTGTATGGTGCAAGAGAGTGGTCCAGTTTCATTCTTCTGCATGTGGATGTCCAATTTTCCCAGCACCATTTATTGAAGAGACTGTCTTTCTTCTAGTGGATCGTCTTTCCTCCTTTATCGTATATTAGTTGAGCATAAAGTTCAGGGTCCACTTCTGGGTTCTCTGTTCTGTTCCATTGATCTATATGTCTGTTTTTGTGCCAGTACCACACTGTCTTGATGAACACAGCTTTGTAGTACAACCTGAAATCTGGCATTGTGATGCCCCCAGATATGGTTTTCTTTTTTTAAAATTCCCCTGGCTGTTTGGGGTCTTTTCTGATTCCACACAAATCTTAAAATAATTTGTTCTAAGTCTCTGAAGAAAGTCCATGGTATTTTGATAGGGATTGCATTATACGTGTAAATTGCCCTGGGTAACATTGACATTTTCACAATATTAATTCTGCCAATCCATGAGCATGGAATATTTTTCCATCTCTTTGTGTCTTCCTCAATTTCTTTCAGAAGTGTTCTGTAGTTTTTAGGGTATATTTTGAGAACCATTTGAATGGTAAATGGTTCTCCAACCTTTTATTTTCAGGTTGTAGGTGTCCTTCTGTCTAAAATGAGTCTCTTGTAGACAGCAAATAGATGGGTCCTGTTTTTTTATCCAGTCTGAAACTCTGCGCCTTTTGATGGGGTCATTAAGCCCATTCACGTTCAGAGTTACTTGAACTTCTTCTTAAAGGGGAGTTTTAAGAGTCCCCCTTAAAATTTCTTGCAGAGCTGGTTTGGAGGTCACATATTCTTTCAGTTCCTGCCTGTCTTGGAAGCTCTTTATCTCTCCTTCCATTTTGAATGAGAGCCTTGCTGGATAAAGTATTCTTGGTTGCATGTTCTTCTCATTTAGGACCCTGAATATATCCTGCCAGCCCTTTCTGGCCTGCCAGGTCTCTGTGGAGAGGTCTGCTGTTACCCTAATATTCCTCCCCATGAAAGTCAGGGACTTCTTGTCTCTTGCTGCTTTAAGGATCTTCTCTTTATCTTTGGAATTTGCAAGCTTCACTATTAGATGTCGAGGTGTTGAACGGTTTTTATTGATTTTAGGGGGGGATCTCTCTATTTCCTGGATCTGAATGCCTGTTTCCCTTCCCAGATTGGGAAAGTTTTCAGCTAGGATTTGTTCAAATACATATTCTGGCCCTCTGTCCCTTTCGGCGCCCTCGGGAACCCCAATTAAACGTAGGTTTTTCTTCCTTAGAGTGTCATTTATTTGCCTTAATCTGTCTTCATGGTCCTTCAATTGTCTGTCTCTTTTTTCCTCAGTTTCCCTCTTTGCCATTAACTTGTCTTCTATGTCACTCACTCGTTCTTCCACCTCGTTAACCCTCGTCGTTAGGACTTCTAGTTTGGATCGCATCTCATTCAATTGATTTTTAATTTCTGCCTGATTGGATCTAAATTCTGCAGTCATGAAGTCTCGTGAGGCCTTAATGCTTTTTTCTAGAGCCACCAGTAGCTGTAGAATAGTGCTTCTGAATTGGCTTTCTGACATTGAAGTGTAATCCAGATTTTGTAACTCTGTGGGAGCGAGGGCTGTTTCTGATTCTTTCTTTTGAGGTGAGGTTTTCCTTCTAGTCATTTTGCTCAGTGCAGAGTGGCCAAAAACAAGTTGTATTGGAACACGGGGGAGTATCACTGGTCCCTCTAGCTGGTCTTCTGGGGGAGGGGCCTGCTGTGCTGATTTTCAGGTGTTAGCACTTGGGGGAGCTGCTCTGCCCCTGCCTGCTGCCGGGCTCAGCGGGGGTTGTTTACCCCGTGGGGCCCCAGGAGGAACAGTCGCAGTTGCTATGGCAACTCTGGAAGCCTGGATTCAGCCTCCGCAGGAACTACGGGGCTCGGGCTCGGGGCTCTCGGCTCTCCGTCCGCAGGGCCTGGAGGCTCCGGGGCGGGGCCGCTGATCTGCTCAGCTCGAGGCAGGAGCGTCCTCGCTGTCCTGGGCCCTCCCGGCCTCTGCCTGTCCCGGGGGAGGCCGGATCCTGGGCTGTGTCCCGGCGCCCTGTGCTCCGGGGCCTGCGCTGTGGGATTCGCGCTCCCGCCCCGCAGCTCCCTCCCTGGAGCCGCTCCCGAGCCCCTCCGAGCTGCTCCGGTCGGTCCCCGCCGTGCGCGCTGCAGCCCTTAGGGAGCTCGGCGCACTCTCCTGCGCTCGCAGGTGTCTGTTAGTGTCCCAGGGAGCCTGAGGGCATCCCCGCCCTCCTGGGTCCTGCTCCAACTCCCTGCGAGCCCCTTTCCGCCCGCCGGGGAAGGTTGGTGCAGCTCCTGCTCCTCCGGGACGGGGCTCTCCTGTCCTGGGGATACTCGCCCAGGCCTCAGTCCGGCTCCTCGCGGGGCCCCTCCCCCTCGGAGGCCTTTTGTTTCTTTATTTCTCTTTCCCCGTCTTCCTACCTTGATAGAAGCGCGAACTTTTCTCACTGTAGCATTCCAGCTGGTCTCTCTTTACATCTCAGGCCGAATTCGTAAATTTTCAGGATGGTTTGAAGGTTATCTAGGTAATTTGGTGGGGACAGGTGATTTGGGGACCCTGCTCTTCCGCCATCTTGCCCCTCCACATTTAAACATTTTTAAAATCAATTTGCCTACATATAGTATAACACCAAGTGCTCATCCCATCATGTGCCCTCCTCAGTGCCTGTCACCCAATTACCCCATCCCCCCACCCACCTCCTCTTCTGAAACTCTTTGTTTCCCAGAATTAGGAGTCTCTCATTATTTGTCTCCCTCTAATTTTTCCCACTCAGTTCCCCTCCTCTTCCTTATAATCCCTTTCACTATTTCTTATATTCCATTTATGACTAAAACCATATGATGATTGTCCTCTGATTGACTTATTTCACTCAGCATAATACCCTCTAGTTCAATCATCCACATTGAAGCAAATGGTGGGTATTCGTCTCTTCTGATAGCTGAGTAATATTCCATTGTATGTATGTATGTATGTATGTATGTATCTATCTATCTATCTATCTATCTATCTATCTATCTATCCCACATCTTTATCCATTCATCTGTAGAAGGATATCACGGCTCCTTCCACAGTTTGGCTGTTGTGGACATTGCTGCTATGAACATTGGGGTGCAGGTGTCCTGGCATTTCACTACATCAGTATCTTTGGGGTAAATACCCAGTAGTGTAATTGCTGAGTTGTAGGGTAGCTCTATTTTTAGAGGAAAAATAGAACCTCCACACTTTTCCAGAATGGCTGTACCAGTTTGCATTCCCAACAGTGCAAGAAGATTCCCCCTTCTCCACATCCTGTCCAACATTTGTTGTTTCCTATCTTGTTAATTTTCATCATTCTCACTGGTGTGAGGTGGTATCTCATTGTGGTTTTGATTGGTATTTCCCTGGTGGCAAATGATGTGGAGCATTTTTTCATGTGCTTGTTGGCGACATGTATGTCTTCTTTGATGAAATTTCTGTTCATATCTTCTGCCCATTTCATGATCAGATTTTTTTGTTTCTTTGGTGTTGAGTTTGATAAGTTCTTTATAGGTCTTGGGTACTAGCCCTTTATCTGATATGTCATTTGCAAATATCTTCTCCCATTCTGTAGGTTGTCTTTTAGTTTTGTTGACTGCTTTCTTTTGCTGTGCAGAACCTTTTTATCTTGATGAAGTCCCAATAGTTCATTTTTGCTTTTGTTTCACTTGCCATCATAGATGTATCTTGCAAGAAGTTGCTCTAGCCTGTGTTCTTCTCTAGGATTTTGATGGATTCTTGTCTCATATATAGACTCTCAACCATTTTCAGCTTATCTTGTGTATGGTGTCAGAGAATGGTCTAGTTTTATTCTTCCTCATGTGGCTGTCCAATTTTCCCAGCACCATTTATTGAAGAGACTGTCCTTTTTCCAGTGGCTATTCTTTCCTGCTTTGTCGAATATTAGTTGACCATAGATTTGAGGGCCCATTTCTGGGTTCTGTATTCTGTTCCATTGATCTATGTGTCTGTTTTTGTGCCAGTACAATTGTCACCAGTAATTATTCAGTTTTTGTTTGTTTCAAGTAATCTCTGTGTTCACTGTAGGGCTTGAACTCATGTCCCTGAAATCAGGAGTTGCATGCTTTACCAGCTGAGCCAGCCAGGTGCCCCAGTTTTTTTTTTTTTTTTTAAACCCTTGTTGGCTTTATGGTGGTTTAGCAATTCCAGTCCAACATACCACATGGAACCAGGCTGACTGGTTCAAATTTGTTCCTTTTAATGAGACTTTGTTCTGTTTGACTTTTGACAGTCATTTTGTGTTTTATTTTTTTCATTTTTATCTTTTAAAGATTTTATTTATTTGAGAGAGAGAGAGAGAGACAGTGAGAGCATATGTAGGGGGAAATGGCAAAGGCAGAGGGAGAAGCAGACTCTCTGCTGAGCCTGAAATCTGATGCAGTCTTGATCTCGGGATCTGGAGATCATGATGTGAGTCTAAGGTGGATGCTTAACTGGCCGAGACACCCAGATGCCTCGAAATGCACAGTTTTAAATGATAGTGCCAAAATGTGGACTTAGACATACGGACTCCAAAATTATGTTCTTTCTATGGGACTTTGGAATATATTTTTTTAAAGATTTATTTATTTATTTATCTATTTATTTATTTATTTATTTATTTATTTATTTATTTATTTATTCAGAGAGAGGCAGAGACACAGGCAGAGGGAGAAGCAGGCTCCATGCAGGAAGCCCAACGTGGAACTTGATCCCCGGTCTCCAGGATCACACCCCGGGTTGCAGGCAGCACTAAACCACTGCACCACCAGGGCTGCCCACTTTGGAATATTTTTAATTGCTTTAATAAGCCCTAGTCTTACCAGGTGGAGACTAAAGTCACCAAAAGGCAGTGACCAACTGCTCTGTCTTAGCTTGCTGAGTGTTCAAAGATCTCCTCATTGTGATTAAGAAGCTTAATGTTTATAATTTATAAGATTAAGGTGTTAATAATATTGAGAATTTAATTACACAAGAATTATAGGGTTGGTCCCCAAATGACCAAAGGTAAAAGAATTTTAATATATGAAAATAGAAATTGGTTCAAAGTATTTTTTCTTGTCAACATTCAGCAGCCTGAACAGGAATTTGTTCATGTCAAAAATGTTAAAAGAAGACATTGTAAACCAAATTTTGGAAGCTTCCTAATGCACGTATTTTGTGTGCATGAACATGATTATGTGTTTGGGAGTGGGAGGGCATGGATGAAGGAAATGTAGCAAGTGTTCTTTGACTTCTTTCCGCACATTTGGACTTATAGTGCTCTCAGTTATATCCTCATCACAGTCACTATACCTAGTTGGCTTAGGTTCCATAAAATTCCCACAAAGATGAAATAGTTTGGGAAGATCCTTCAGGAACCCCACAGGTGCAGTGGATTGTCCAGCTTTAGGCTTGGAGAATGTTTCCATGGAAGCCTCAGAGTTACATCTTGTGTAGAAGAGGGTGAAGGACTGTGTGGTGTGTTGAAAAAGGAATGAGCAGGTTTGTTACCACTGACTCTGGGTGGAAATGGAGATGAACATATGCAAGATGTCCTACCTTTTGTGTAAGATGAGCGTGTGTGTGAAAGTCCTTTCTAGATGTGAACTCTCAATATGGAATAATTACACAAGATGCTTGCTCTGTAGTCTGGCACTATGTTTTACCTCATATGTAATGACTTCAACCCATTCTGAGCTTTTTGAACTTTGAGGTTTGTATTGCTCATCATTTTATTGTATTTTCTCATTTTCCTTCTGTTTTCACTTTTAGGGAGTATTCTCTGTTCTCTGTGTCACTGGCATCTTTGTATGTATGTCCTGTCTCCTTCAGCTTCTCTTATTTGTCCTTCTAGATTTGTCTTCTCTGTCTTTTCCCACTTAGTCTCTTTATCCATTTATCTAGTGGTAACCACAGATCCCGACCCAGGGCCAGTGTAGGGGCGGTACTGTCTCTTAGTAGGAAGGCTGGGCTGTTCCCACTGTTTCCCTCAGATGGAGGACAAGTAGTCAGGAAGAGGATCAGACTGCTGGGAGCAATTCAGAGACCAGAAGTAGCCCCTTGGAGGATATGCTGAGCAAGTTGGCAAGGTGGCAAGTTGGATCTTTCAGATGAAAGACTTTCCTCACAATTCCAGCTTTGCAGAGAGGATGGTGTCCAGGCTCCTGCTGGAGAAGCATTACTGCTCCTACTTTTTCCAATTATGTTACTTTTCTATAATATCTTATTTCAACTGGTATTCCTTTTAGTCCACCTGTCTGATTCCTTACAAATCCCTAGTAATATTTCTTTTTTGCCCAAAGTTAGCTTTTCCAGATATGTTTGTTTGTTTGTTTGTTTATTTATTTATTTATTTATTTGACAGAGAGAGAGAGAGAGAGAGAGAGAGCATGAGTGGAGAGAGGGAGAAGCAGACTCCCTGCTAAGCAGAGAACCCTATGTGAGGCTTGTTCCCAGGACGCTGAGATCATGACCTGAGCTGAAGGCAGATGCTTCACCAACTGAGCCACTGTGGTGTCCCCAAAAGTGATTTTATCAGCTTTCATTCTTTCAAAAAATACTCCTCATAATTAATATTATTTTTATATAGTCTCTTTATTTTCTACTTTCCTATTGTTATATGTATAACACTGGGTATGTTCAGTTTGATAAAAAATGGAAAAGTGAATGGTCCTGATATTAATACCCTTGTCAACTACAACCTGGATAGAACCTCAGACTCTACTCAGCTGCATACCTTTCTCTCTATTTTGATCTTGACTTTGTTATAATCAGCCTTTTGATACCATTTTTAGTTTTTAATATAACTTTTTTACTGTAACTATAGTCTTAACACCCATATTTGAATTCATAAAAACGTTTGTCTTACCTGTTTTTGAGTTTTATGTAAAGGGAAGGATTACTTTGTAACTTTGCATCATTTGCTCAGTACTTTGTGTGAAAAGCATTGTTTCTACCCCTTAGCTGAAATTGTTTGTTGTTGTTTTTAAGTAGGCACCACACCCCAGGGTGGAGCCCAACACAGGGCTTGAACTCATGACCCTGAGATCAAGAACTGAGCTGAGTTTAAGAGTCAGATGCTAAACAAAATGAGCCACCCAGGTGCCCCTGTTTTGCTGTAGTTTTATTCATATTGTTATAGAGTGTTCTTTTGTAAGAACAGGCCACAGTTTATCCAGTTTACTGTTGATGAGCGTTTAGATTGTTTCTAGTTTCCATAAATACAAGCAGTGCTATGGTGGAGCATTCTTATATGTGTATCTTGGTGTAGGTGGTAGAGCAGTATCCTAGATAATATTGCATCTAGGAATTTAAGTGGGGGTCAGCATCGCTAGATAATGCCTCACTATTATCAAAATGATTTGAGCATGTAAGTCTGCCAGTGAGCGTGGCCTGGGATGCAAAGCATTAATAGCAGGTCTGTGATTTCCTCCCTCTTTAGGACACCCAGAGTATACTGTCTTTGCCAGTTCTCCCTGTAATTATTAGGATGGGATCTACCTGGTATGGGAATAACTGACAAAATTCAAATATAAGAATGTTATTTTTTTTAAAAGAATTTATTTACTTATTCATGAGAGACAGAGAGAGGCAGAGACATAGGCAGAGGGAGAAGCAGATCCTTCTCTGCAAGGATCCTGATGTAGGACTTGATCCCAGGACCCTGGGGTCATGACCTGAGCCAAAGGCAGATGTTCAACCACTGAGCCACCCAGGTGCCCCCAGAATGTTTTTAACAGGAAGTAGTTTATCTCTTTTGGCTAAACATGATAACTGAAACTGTTACTTACAGAACTAGGAGAAACAGCCACAAACAACTCAACAACTTCCTTCCATTTTTCTGTAGTGATTATTTTAACCATCCTGGTAAAGTCAAAATGATTTGGAACTTAATGCAAAGAAGGTTGAAATTAAATAAACCATGCATGATTTAATAAAAACGTGGATAATTTTAAAAATTTATTTGAGTACATCATTAAAACCTGTGGATAGGGGATGCCTGGGTGGCTCAATGGTTTGGCACCTGCCTTTGGCCAATGGTGTCATCCTGGAGACCTGGGATAGAGTCCCACATCGGGCTCCCTGCATGGAGCCTGCTTCTCTCTGCCTGTGTCTCTGCCTCTCTCTCTGTATCTCTCATGAATAAATAAATAAAATCTTTAAAAAAATAAAGATAAAACCTGTGGATATAAACTGAAGAGTGTTTTAAAGGATTTGAGATTTTTTTTCCTTTGCTGCATTAGAAGTTTGGTAGAATTTGGTTGTCCTCCTCTATATTCATAAAGATAGAATGAATATAGATATATTCTGAAGATTAGAATGTGCCTATTAGCTCCGTGATCCCATATAAATTGGTTATGACTGAAATTAAGAATTTATTTTCATATTTACATTAAAAATTAAGTAACTTGGGATGCCTGGGTGGCTCAGCAGTTGAGCGTTTGCCTTTGGCTCAGGGCGTGATCCTGGAGTCCTGGGATCAAGTCCCACATCAGGCTTCCCACATGGACACTGCTTCTCCCTCTGCCTATGTCTCTGACTCTCTCTCTCTGGGTCTCTCATGAATAAATAAATATAATTAAAAAATTAAGTAACTGAATGGATACTTACTTATATATTTATATGCAAATATTTTAGGCAAATGTGACCAAAAAGTCTTGAGTATTTTAAAAAACATGTAGGTAATTCACAGATAAGAGCTAAGGTAGCTGGAGATGTCTCCCTCTAGCTGGAGGAAGGTATTTGTCCTCTGTCAAATTTATGAAATAACAGAAGAGATAGATGGCATTGTCCTTGATTATCTTCCTCCTTGAGGATTGCCATCTCTGGACAAGCTCAGTGACGGGCTCATTAACTCTGTGGGGCATCTGTTCCTCAGAGATCTCAGCCAGGGAAACACAGCCCAGCCACAGCTGAGTGTCACAGCACCCTCTCCTGTGCTCATAAGGCACTGTCATCAGGCAGGTCTTGTATTTAGGAAACCACCTTAGAGTTTGCAGTTGGCTCCATCTCCTACCTTCTAGAGGCAAATGCAGATCTCTGGTATCACATGAAGACATGTGAGATCATCATGAGAAAGCATCCTTTTGCTTAGGAATAATGTATGGATAACCCAGTGCTGGTATAGTCAACCTTTGCATTTACTGCATACAACTGATCCTATATGTCCAAGTGCCAATCCTCAGTACTGTCTTTAGATAGTGACTTGGAATGAAGGTAGAGAAATTGATTAGAATCTTCAGAGAAGGGATCCCTGGGTGGCGCAGCGGTTTAGTGCCTGCCTTTGGCCCAGGGGACGATCCTGGAGACCCGGGATCGAATCCCACGTCAGGCTCCCAGTGCATGGAGCCTGCTTCTCCCTCAGCCTATGTCTCTGCCCCCTCTCTCTTTCTGTGTGTGACTATCATAAATAAATAAAAAAAATTTAAAAAAAGAATCTTCAGAGAAGGTGAATAAAGGTGAGTGAAATGCAATTTGGAAGTTAGTTTCTTATCAGTTGGGATTATTCTTGAAAAGCTGTGTTGGTTTGCATATATGGTCCATTTTCTGGAGAAACAGACTATGGAAGTTCATTAAATATAAGAACTGAATTTAATTGTACATTATAGACTCCACCAAGTCATTCTCAGACATTTTATTCTACCATAGTATATTCATTATACCTGTGTATGCACATGTGGAAAATAGTTTAATTATGCATATTTAATGGTAATAAAATACGGCCTTCAGTAATAGAATAAGAGAGTATACATATCCTTCCATGCTTTCCCACTGGTTCTTATTGTTGTGTAATTAGACAATGTTTATTCTCTATACTTAAAACTCATTGTCAGTATTCATAGTTTCTAAATGATCATTTTCTTCCTTATAAGTTACCAAAATACCTAAATGTACAGAATACCTAAAATGTACAGAATTTTAATACCTAAATGTATTTAGGTATTAAATACCTAAATATCTAAATGTTTAATGTAATGTAAATACCTAAATGTTTTTATTTAATTTAAATTTATTTAATTTAAAATTAAATAAATTTCAATACCTAAATTTAATACCTAAAATGTATAGAAATTTAATACCTAAAATGTACAGAATTTTAAAAAGGCTATGTCAAAAATAGAAGAGTGTAAGTTCGGGGATCCCTGGGTGGCTCAGCGGTTTCGCGCCTGCCTTTGGCCTAGGTCACAGTCCTGGAGTCCCGGGATGGAGTCCCATGTCAGGCTCCCAGCATGGAGCCTGCTTCTCCCTCTGCCTGTGTCTCTGCCTCTCTCTCTCTATTCTATCATAAATAAATAAAAATTAAAATTAAAAAAAAGAAGAGGATAGTTCCACTTTGTGAATATTGTGTCAATGCATCTTTATTTTGACATTACTGTTAATAAGAAATGATATTTTGTGTTAGTATAAATATCAATCTGAAGAAGACAAGGTAGGAAGAAACCTGAATGTTTAATTTTTTTAAAGATTTTTTAAAAAAATTTATTCATGAGACAGAGAGAGAGAGAGAGAGGCAGAGACACAGGCAGAGGGAGAGGCAGGCTCCATGCAGGGAGCCCGACGTGGGACTCGATCCCGGGACTCCAGGATCATGCCCTGGGCCAAAGGCAGACACTAAACGGCTGAGCCACCCAGGGATTACCACCTGAATGTTTAATTAATGATAATTTAGGCAACTGACAAGTTGTGTGTGTGTGTGTGTGTGTGTGTGTGTGTGTGTGACTGCCCTGAAGTGATGTGTAAAGTACACTGGGTTCCATCTTTCTATCCTTGCACAAGATCATGAAGAACTCTTGTATGAATGCTGTTGGTGCCCTGCACAGATGCTCTTTATCTGGCTGGTGCTCTGATCCTCACCCTATTTGTTAGGAATATGGGCTGCAAGGTTCATAGCCAATCCTTTCTTCAGAGATTTGACCTCAGCTGAAAGGGAGCCACTTTGCCAGGGGGTCTCAGGAGCAGGGTGGAGGCAGCTCACACCAATGACAGACTGATGGGGTAGACAAAAGGCTGCCAATGCCAAGGCAGGACTAAATCTGATGTAATTCATGCTCCTCTTGTGCTGTCCATACAAGCATAAGTAGCCAGAGGAAGTCACTTAAATTTAATTAATTAAAATTAAATCAAATTTAAAATTCTGTTTCTCGCCTAAGATATCTTAAGTATTCAGGTAGAGACATGTGGAAAGTGGCTATTATATCAGTGAGGACAGAGTATTTCTACCAGCACAGATGGATACTTGCATTGGAGAGTCTGCTCCAGCTTCTTATGGGATCAGGCTCAGGCCATAGTCCACTTGAGACCACATCCTTGCTTAGCAACACTCTCTGCTCTGTTTTGCTTCCCTCATCCCCTTTATCCTGAGAGCATTCCCTGAACAAACAACATGCAGTGGAATTCCTACTTGATTGCCTTCTCCCATAGAACCTGGTCAAAAGACTGTCCAAGTTCATTAGATCTGCCATTTCCGGTGTTGTGATAGCTGTATTCCCCCTCATTAGCTCATCCTGCATTGTCCCTGGGGACCTGTTCTGATATATCTGGGGTCAGCTCAGACCTAGGAGACAGAAACATTATTAAAGCAATAGGGATTCATTCCTACCAACAACATTATTTCAGGATTCATTCAGGAACTGGATAGGGCAGAGTTTGTATGTCAAATATGTGAGTGAATGTTATATATTTGAAATATCTTCAATACAGATGTTATCTTGAGATCTCTGGTCTTTAAAATGTGTAGTTTGCATACTGAACATCTGGTTTTATTGAAATACATATTCTTCCATTAAAATTTTTAGACTTATATGTGAGCATTGAGCACTTAGTTAATTGCTTTATTACCTTATGTATGCCGCTACTAAGCATTTTTACCTCTTTCATTTGATGTCTCTTTTCTTTCTTTTTTTATTTATTAAGATTTTATTTATTTGAGAGAGCAAGTGAGAGGGCATGAGAGAGGGGGAGAGGTAGAGGGAGAGCAGTGAGCCCGATGTGGGGCTTGATCCTAGGACCCCTAGATTGTGACCTGAGCTGAAGGCAGATGCTTAACTGACCGAGCCACCCAGGTATCCATGATGCCCCTTCTCTTGATTATTGTATAAATGTATTTTTGAGAGATGTCATTTCCCATTATATTCTTTTTTGATGGTAATTATTACATAGGATACCATCTTCTTTAGTTTATAGAATCTATTTATTGTTATTTTACCTAATGACATATTTTCTCTTTCTATGTATAACTTGTAGTTTTTTCAAGTATTTATTTTTTTGTTTTTTTTAAATTTTTTTTTTAAATTTATTTATGATAGTCACACACACACAGAGAGAGAGAGAGAGGCAGAGACACAGGCAGAGGGAGAAGCAGGCTCCATGCACCGGGAGCCCGATGTGGGATTCGATCCCGGGTCTCCAGGATCACGCCCTGGGCCAAAGGCAGGCGCCAAACCGCTGCGCCACCCAGGGATCCCCGTATTTATTTTTTTGTATGCAAAGTAATAATTTATGTGTGGATTTTTAACTGGATTTTCTATACCATATCATATCATGATAGTTACTAGGGACACCATGCTGTGTTCCTGTACCTAGGATGGATGTGTTCAATATTTCCAGCCAGAATCATTTCCACAGTTTGTTTAAGAAGCATTAATCTCTCTTACTGGATTCAGTGGTTTGATGTTTACCTACACATAGATGGTGGTTATTAGTCTAATTACACAATCCTTTAAATTTGATAAGAAAATGAAACAAAATTTCTTATTAACCTTAGTCTAAACATATTCTTTCTCTTGGAAGATTGTGTTCTGTGGTGGTGTGCACAGATTAGAGAAGGATGGATGCTGAGTAGGGGATGAGGAAGAGAATAGAGTGACCCAGATCAGCAGAACATGCTCTTGAGAATCGATGGGATAATACAATGCATGGCCTACTGTTTCCCATATCCAGTGTTACTAAAGGATAATAAGTTTCCTGAATGGAATGAGAAAAAAAAAAGTAAGATGGTGGACTATGAAATGAGTATTCTAGTTCCCTCCCAGTGTGCTCTGCAGGATGGTACTGGGAGCAATTGTAACATTTGGAGACAATCATATTCCTTTTTCTCTTTTGGCATGCATCTCCTTTGCCTGTTATTTTATTTTTCAACTTAAAATCTTATTCATTATTATACCTGTAAGATAGGTAGTCATTTAGCAGTCTTTTATATATATATGTACACACACACACACACACACACACACACACACACACACATATAATCCTGTAAAGCAGCAAAATCATTTGTAGAGGTTCGTGTCCAGGGTTTTATCTCATCTGCTTTCTTAGTCCTTATTGATTTGTTAATGTTAAAATATACCATTATTTTATTCTAATAGTCCATTATTATATTGGTGTTTTCCTTGGATGAGTTAGCATTTTATGTTTGCCCTCCTTCACTTTGGTAAGTACATCCTTTATAAGGCACATTTAAAAAGTTGCCAGCAATTTATTTCAAATCATTTATCTGTATTTGTGCATGTGTGCAGGAGATTGAATCATGGTTTGTTTTTGTTTGCTCCTATGAGCAGGTGTGAGTCAGGGGATGCTCTTTTGTTGCACATTTACACTGTCTCAAATACCTTTATAATTAATTCTTTTTTTTTTTAAAAAGATTTAATTCTTTCATGAGAGACACAGAAAGAGAGAGAGGCAGAGACATAGGCAAAGGGAGAGGCAGACTCCATGCAAGGAGCCTGATGTGGGACTCCATCCTGGGACTCCAGGATCATGCTCTGAGCCAAAGCCAGGCACTCAATTGCTGAGTCATCCAGGCATCCCACCTTTATATTTAATTCTATCAAGGAAATACTTGTGTATAAATGTTTTTTCTTGTGGGTATCACTGATCACAACCTTATAGAAAGGTTGTAGAATATAGAATATATAATTTCTCTATTCAGATTTTATTACATTTATTTATGCAGGTTTGTACCAGTTTCTTTCATACATCCATGGGTTTACATCCAAACCCGATATTCAGATTTTAAGTCTTAGAAGAATTAAAAATGTACTGTATGCCTAACCATTTGAACAAGAGAGAACTGAAATGCTCATTTGCTGATGCCTCTTTGGTTGGTGTATAACTATGCTTCTTTAGTACTAAGCAGCTGGATGATGATGGTCATCAGACTCGCCTGTATTTGAACTAGTTGTGACTAGTTCATACTATCTCTGCAAGATAGCTCTAGGGAGGTGATAGGCTAATGTTGATAGATGAGATTCTGTATAATATGAAAATATCCTTTTCTTTATGCATTTCCTTGTAGTACTTTAAGGCTTCCATTACAGTGCTTTGACTTGTCTTTAAGAATGTTTCTGTCTTACTCTCTATGTATTTATCTATTTAATTATTTTATGATAGAGAGTGATGTAAAGCATTGCACATTGTACATAGATTATACAACTGGATTACTTTTTAAGTGTTTATTCTGACTAGAATGTTGATAGTGAATAATCCTTCCTCTTTCAGGATTTCATGAGCTCTACGTGGTAATGTGTGAAACAGAAATCTGCAGAAGGAAAAGGAAAGTCTTGGCCACTGGATTTTAAGGTTCTGAATCCAGCAGATATGAAGGACCAATGAATTTTTGGAGTTTTTGTTAAATTAGTATGGTAATTTTAAGCATCTTTAGGGAAAAGTTAAGCACTATAATTGGATGGTGATGTTTTTGATTCTCTGTGATTATTTATTGTTTTGCTACCATACCAAAAAAAACCCACCAAAAACCTAACAGTGCAGCTTTCATAAATATACTTACTAGCTAGAGTCAATTATGCTAGATTTTTATATGAAGAACTAGTAATGATATTTTGAATGTAATTGAATTCTTTGTATAAGTACATTCTAAGTCATAAATTCCAATCTCTGAATGCATTTTCAAGTTTATGTTGTATTCTATTCTATTCTGTGTGAGGTGCGTCAAATTTAGTTGTGTAGAATCATGAGATACATATTTACAATTACTTCTCTCCCTTTGCATCTCTTTCGGATTCATTCTTATTGCTCTCCCTCTTTTTCCTTCATCACCATTTCTCTCTAAAATGTATGTAAATACTTATACCACTTTAAGTCTTATTAAGCTCAGACTGAAAGACCTTTTGTACTTATGACTAATACAAACACAGGGCCCGGGATCCCTGGGTGGCGCAGCGGTTTGGCGCCTGCCTTGGGCCCGGGGTGCGATCCTGGAGACCTGGGATCGAATCCCACATTGGGCTCCCAGTGCATGGAGCCTGCTTCTCCCTCTGCCTGTGTCTCTGCCTCTCTCTCTCTCTCTCTCTCTCTCTCTCTCTCTGTGACTATCATAAATAAATTAAAAAAAAACACAAGGCCTATATTTCATTTTTCTTACATTAAATATCAGTGGTATACTTTTTGTGATAATGTGGAACTGTATTGGTATAAGCTATGTCAGTTTCAATAATTTATTGAAATAGTTACTGATAAAATCCCATGGCCATGTCTTATAACATGATAGATCCATCCCCTGCCAACTGTCTTTTTTTTTTTGAAGATTTC
This sequence comes from Nyctereutes procyonoides, assembly GCF_905146905.1. NCBI lineage: Eukaryota > Metazoa > Chordata > Mammalia > Carnivora > Canidae > Nyctereutes > Nyctereutes procyonoides. Next base: position 916,896 of record NW_026575043.1, read on the forward strand.
TTTTAAAAATTGCTAAATGCTTGGTCCTGACAGGAAACATGTGCCACCAGAGGATGGAACAGAACAATGGTAGTTCTTTCACTGGGTTTATCCTGCTGGGTTTCTCTGAGCGGCCTCAACTGGAGCTAGTCCTCTTTGTGGTTCTTCTGATCTTCTATATGTTTACTCTGCTGGGAAACACAACCATCATTGCCTTGTCCCACCTGGACCCACTTCTTCAGACTCCCATGTACTTTTTCCTCTCCAACCTAAGCTTTCTGGACTTGTGTTACACGACCAGCACTGTCCCTCAGCTCCTGGTTCATCTCAGGAGAGCAGACAAGTCTATCTCCTTTGGTGGCTGTGTAGTTCAGCTCTTCATATCCCTAGGGTTGGGATCCACAGAATGCATTCTCCTAGGGGTCATGGCATTTGACCGCTTTGCAGCTGTCTGCAGACCCCTGCACTACACAGTGATCATGCATTCCCGTCTCTGTGTCCTGATGGCTTCTGCATCATGGTTCATTGGTTTTGCCAACTCCTCATTGCAGACAGTGCTCATCTTCCTTGTACCACTTTGTGGGAGAAATAAAATAGATCATTTCTTTTGTGAGATCCCCCCACTGCTCAATCTTGCCTGCGTTGACACCACTATATATGAATCTGAGATCTTCTTTGTCAGTGTGATCATTCTCCTCATACCTGTGACATTAATCACCTTCTCCTATGGTTGGATTGTCAGGGCAATCTTTAGAATAAAATCATCTGCAGGGCAAAGGAAAGCATTTGGGACATGTGGGTCCCACCTCACAGTGGTCTCCCTGTTCTATGGTACAGCCATCTACGCTTACCTCCAGCCCAGCAACAACTATTCCCAGGATCAGGGCAAGTTCATTTCTCTCTTCTACACCATCATCACCCCCATGGTCAATCCTGTCATATATACACTGAGGAACAAGGATGTGACTGGAGCAATGAAGAAGGTGCTTTGGCGAGTCCTAACTCCAGATGACTGGGTGGGAAAGACCCTTTGATGGGAGACTTTGAATGCCAAAGTTTTTAATATGTTTGTGTCCTGCATGTGTCATGGAAAATTTCTCCTGAAAATTCTCAAGGAAATTTCCTTTTTTTACCCTACAGCAGCTTTTATCTTTCCCTAAAATGTTCTGTTTTCCCAAATTCACTCCTTTAGCTGAGATACAAATCAGGTGACTTTTATTTATTTTTATATTTTTAAAGTAGTCTCCACACCCAAGGTGGGGCTCAAACTCACAAACTGGGATCAAGATTCAGATGCTCTACCAAGTGAACCAACGAGGTGCCTCTACACGTCAGGTGTCTTTTATAGTGCCCAAACTCATACCATTCTCATAAGTGCAGATGCGAATTATAATGAGCTGAAGAATGCATCAACTTAAAAGTGAAGGTCACTCAAATCCTAGTGCTCTGTTTGCTGAGAAAGGGGAAGGATTTTGCTAGTAAATTCTTGAACTAAGTCCTGGCAAATATGGTCTACGTCCTCATTTTGTGGTGGTTAATTATTTAAAATATTACAAGATGGCTTATTCAAATCTAATTTGTAGTAACAAGACCCTAGTGTTTTGTAAAAGTTTGTTAAGGTTCCTAGATCAACTTCATTCCCTAATTTCCTATTCTACTGTCTACACTTTTCTTTGCTTCATCCATCTTCTTTTCTTTCTAGAAATTCCCCAGGACAATCCCTAACAAAACTGTTAGTCCTAGTGTTGGATTGGAGGTAAATTTATCCAAAAATCCTTAGGTCTGTGAATGTCTAGAGTGTAAATCTAGTGTGCTAGATGGGCTCCTGAGCAGTGGAGTAGGTATATCAGACTCCACATAATTCCAAAAAATAAAGAGGCAGGCAAAGAGATGGATCACAGGAGCCCTTGGTAGTGACCATCCAGTAATGCCCCCCAATTAAAAGTCAACCTCAAGGCTAATTGAGGTCAATATGTAATTCTTTTCATTAGTGGGTAGGGGATGAAGGGAAGTAGGATGCTGCTCCCAGAGCTATAGAGTAGGAATTCAGACAGAGAACACCCAGTGCCAAAGTCAGCTGTTCCTGGAGGAAAAGAAAGGATTGAAAAATTGAAGTGTCTCCAGCAGCTATTGGGCCATTTGTTGATATAACCGATGGACTTGTCCTACCATATGAGGCGCAAGTAGATTATGCAGAGGGTAGGATGCAAGTTCACAACCCCCACCAATAGGCTAAGCCAATGCATCCGGTCCTGGACCAAAAGAAGGCCACAAGTGCCCAGCGTGGGGAGTCGCTCAGCCTCTTGATCGCTTCTTGACCTGCAGGCCCCCCTGGAGGCCCGCGGGCCACAGAGTGTGGCTCTTGAGAGCTCTCAAGGGAATTTTCTGAACCGATCCTTTTATGCAAGCAAGTGCTGAAAATCTAAGTCCATGGATGCATGCATCCTCCAGAGATGCTGCCTTAGTATTCCTAGAGCACCTGCATCATATTATTATTTTTAAAAGAACCACAGGTTTTCTTTATTCCCGCCCCCCCATTTGGGAACACTGTTCCATTTTTACTTGCAAGGAGACATTTAGGCACATACCATAGAGTCAGGTAAGAATACGAACCACAAAACAGTATAAGAAATAGTAACATTTTAGCATTTTCAAGCAATTGTTGGAGGCATATCAAATGTTCTTGCATTTTGATCATGGCTCTATGACAAGGTCCATAGGTTGATGTATTGCAGCTTTTTCCCAGAAGCAGGTTGGAAAAACCTACTTTTACTTTAAGGAAACACTTGCTAACATCAATCTTGGAAAAGCCATTCAGGTATTAGGCCCTAGTGTGATGTCACCAGTGTGACAGTGGTTTTACGTAGCATTCATATTATAGAAGGTGGAGGGCATGGTGCATACCTGCCAGTGATAATGGGAGCATGAGACGATAACTACAGGCGCTTACCTGTAATTTTGTGCATAGTCACAGAAGTGCCAACGTGAGGTATGCAAATTGTTTATTTAGCTTGTGAGCCATGGTGTTGGTTAAAAATGACATTTGAAGACTATCATATCTGAACAGTACGTGACTCAGATCCTATTTAATATTCTACCCATTCTACATACATACAGCAAAAGTTTCAAGCATAAGACACATTTAGATACTGTTTTCATGTCCTTTTATAAATTCTTTGATCCGAGTATCATCTGATCAATGCTTTTGTGTCTCACAACTGCCAAGGGCCCCATACAATTTGAATTCAGGAACATATTATAAAAATATGGGAAATAACCTCTTATTCCCAGGAAATCCCATGTTCTGTGGAGCTTACCAGATGCACCAGTGAAAATTTCAGGAAAAAAATCAAATGTATATTAATTACTAAGCATCTAAATATGTCTAAACTTTACAAATATCTTAGTATGAACTGTTACTGAATTCTGAATTAATATAAACAAATATAAACATCTCAAAAACAATTAAATCTGACATTTGAGCCCTTAGATCTTACCTGAAGCTCAGTTTGCACTTAAATATGTTTTGGGTTATGGATCTGGGTTTTTGTATTTATGTATTGCCACAGACAGTGTATTTTCCCGTAGAGGTTGGACCTTTGGCAATGCTATCATCATAGAAATGTTTATGATTTTGGTAGGTTTTCCCAACACATAGCCCCGTGTAGGTAAATGTATTTGTGTCTTGGACCACACACATACCCATAACAACTGTACTCTTCCCTATTTGGACAACTAACCAGCATCCTCTAGTGCCTTGAACCCCTGAGATGGTCATGCTCATGACAAATGATCTTGCTACAGAGACAGCATTTGGAGGCTGGAAATGACAACCAGGAAAGATCATGCACATGGTCAGGTTCTACCTGTGTCACTGACAACATCACAGTATTCTCACTTGAGATCAACACCTGGGATATATCTTGATACCATAGTGATGCTTCATGTAAACCAGTAGGAAAACAGTTTTGTAATACTGTTTATATCCAATGGTGACAAATTTACATTCTCCATTGTATTTCTTTTTTTTGTTTGTTTTAAAGATTTAATTAATTAATTAATTAATTAATTAAGAGAGAGAGAGAGACCAGGCAGGATAGGGAGACTCTGCACTGAGCATGAAGCCCGATGTAGGGCTCGATCTTGTGAAATCAAGATCATGAGCTATGATCTGATTGAAATCAAGAGTTGGATATTTAACTTATTGAGCCATGCAGGCGCCCCTCCACTGTCCATTATGTTTCTTTTTTTTTTTAAGATTTATTTATTTATATATTTATTCATAGACACAGAGAGAGAGGCAGAGACACAGGCAGAGGGAGAGGGAGAAGCAGGCTCCATGCAGGGAGTCCAACGTGGGACTCCATCCCAGGTCTCCAGGATCACACCCCCAGGCTGCAGGCGGCGCCAAACCGCTGCGCCACCAGGGCTGTCCATTATGTTTCAACCACATCTTAACAGTTATATCCAAATGATTACCCCAAAATCCCTCAAATGAACTGTCTTTGATACAAAAACCCTCAAGGTCTCATGAAGTTACAACCTATTGTTCTGGGTGAGCAACTACTTCTCTACTTTTACAGATATACAGAGCCCTGGGGTGAAACAGATTTATTTCCTTTAAGTGAATGTTTGAATGGCATTTGCATGTTTGTGTTATATGGCAATAAATTATGACTATTAAAAATCTGTGGAATCCATGCTAAAAGAAATCACCAAACGCAAGTTCAGAATTGTCCTGTAACATTTTTCTAATGTTAAGAATCTGTTTCCCACGTTCTCAATGCTTTGTAACAGACTCCATAGTTGTGTAAATTGTCACCAATATTATTTGGATCATTTCCTTTTAAATTTTCACCAATAACTCTGCATGGCTGTAGGAGTTGTACCCAAGACTTGGCTAAATTATTTTATTCCATCTTTAGCACCTGCAGGTCATGACGACCATTATGCTCTAGAACAATTCATGGATTCTTCCAGCTTTTTTGCTTTCTGAGGAACATAGGGGGCACATCATCAGCTCGGGTAGTGAGTGATGTAGACCCCAAAATATCAGTCATTCATGTGAAACACAGTTCTTTTCTTGTTTGTTTGTTTTAAAGATTTTTATTTATTTGAGAGAGAGAGAGAGAGAGAGCAGAGTGAGAGAGAAAGAAAGCACAGGAAGGAGCAGAGGGAGAGGGAGAAGCAGACGCCCCCCTGAGCAGGAAGCCCAATGTGAGACTTAATCCCAGGACTGTGGGATCATGACCTGAGCCAAAGGCAGACATTTAACTGACTGAGCCACCCAGATGCCCCTGAAACACAATTCTTAACCAGCAGAAGACTTATTACCAATTAGCAAAGGATACCAAATAGCAAGAGCAGGAGGCCTCTGACCCTTCAAACACAGCTTTGGAGTCCCCTTCACTGCAATGGAATGTGGGCACTAACTTGTGTGGTACAAGTCAGCACAAAGAGGCTTGGGGGATTCTCGATTTATGTGTCCCTACCTTCATAGCCCTGTTCTGGCTCTAGGACTGTCATTTATTAGCATATCTGCAGTGTGTATAATGTAGGTTTCCTGCGTTCTCTCCAGACCCTCTGCATCGTGCTGAACATTTTGGGATTTGCCCTGGGCACCTATACTTGCTTTGTTTAAAAAATTTAATTGTATTGATTTCCATTGTTGTATGGATTTATTTTAACCATTTGAACTGAATGAAATCTCTGATCTTTAAGAAGTATAAAGATTCTTGTGATTAGTCAATCATTTCTGAGGACAGTTTTAATCTCTTTTTGAGAGTGAAATTGTTCAGTATTGTATCTATTTCTTTAGTCTCAGTGGAGCATCCTGGACATTTCTAATGATTGAGTTATTTTGGATCCTTGTGATCTATAGGATGCCATGTTCAGTTGTCAAAGCCTTGCTCAGGAGCTCCCCTGATTTTGTGGTGGCAAATTGCAAATAGTGCTTTATATGTATTTTTAAATTCCTTTTTCAGGTATTTATAAACAGTGAAACAGTTTTGCAAGGTTCTTTTTGGAAAACTTCTTTATTAATTTATCTATGGAAATGAGAACTCTGTTTTAATGTATTTATTTATTTTTAAAATTTATTTATTTATTATTATTTTTTTGTTTTAATGTATTTAAAGGAAATATCATGGCTATAATGTGTCGTTTTAGCATGAATTCAAACTCTCTCTTGATTCACTGCTTTTTTTGGGAAAGACCATTTTATACTGAAAAATGTTTCTCAAATTCTACAGAACATGTCATTTTGGCTTGCATTTAGATTGAAGTAACATATATAGTAGTATAATATTACACATATATAAGATCTGCACATGCACAAATAATGTACTCCTCCTGCAATCTCTCATAGTTCTTCAGACTTCTTATCCCATTTATGAAGATGAATAGTAGAAGAAAATATGTTTCCTTTAGCTTATCCTACTTTGAAGTGACAGAATTATAAATGATGTGATTATAAATTATAAATGATTTCAAAATTTTTGAAATGTGTACAAGTATACCCAAGTGTGTATGGTAACAGTTTATTTCTGCAGGTCACATTGAATAGAAAAAAGAACAAACTCTTAACCAGGAGGTGGTGAAGGTATCTGCTCTTGGTAGAATCTTACATCACTAAAGAGTTGAATAAAACAAACTATAACCCTTTTGCTGTCATAGTAGATACACATATGTTGAAGAAATGCTATTTCTTCAAAGTTTGGAAATGCTATTCTTTCATTCTCTGGATTGAAATTTGGATCAGAAAGAGTGGGCTGTGTTTATATATAGGGCATTTCTACAATATTCTCATTTAGTAACTTTGTAAAGAGAATTTTGTATTAAACAGCAGTAAAAATATGGTCTCAGGAGAGGAAGAATAGTGGGATGAAAGAAATGAATGATATCTTTAGTTTTTATTTATTTTTGCCAGATATACTGAGATGAAATTGACATATAACATTGAGCAAGTTGTAGGAGTACAAATATGAATATATGCATAATGAAACGATTGCCATTGTAGTGTCAGCCAACACCGCAATCATGTGACATAATTACCATTTCTTCTTTGTGGTGAGAACATTTAAGATCTGCTTCCTTAGCAACTTTCAAGTCTGTAATATTATAATATGAACTATAACTACCATGCTATACATTAGGTCTTCAGGACTTATTCATTTTATGACTGGTAGTTGGTGCCTTTTGCCCTAAATCTCCCACTTCTCCTACTCCTTAGTCCCTGGTAATCACCATTCTACTGTCTGTATCTACAGGTTCAGGTTTTCCGGACTCCACAGTTACATGAGATCACATAGTATTTGTCTTTCTCTTCTGACTTATTTCACCTAGCATAATGTCCTCAAGGTCCATTCATGTTGTCCTAAAAGGCGGGATTTCCTTTCTTCTCCTGGCTGAATAATATTCCTTTAGATATGTATGCCACATCCTCTTTATCCATTCATCTGTTTGGATACTTAGGTCATTTCCATATCTTGGCTATTGTGAACAATGCTGCAGTGAATATGGGAGGGTGTATATATCTCTTCAATATCCTGATTTCATTTCCTTTGGATGTGTGCCTAGAAGTTGGTTGCTGGGTATCCAAGTAGTAGTTCTATCTTTAATTTTTTGAGACACCTCCATACTGGTTTCCATAGAAGCTATACCAGTTTACATTCCCACAGTCAGTGTCCCCTCACCGACTCTTGTTATCTTTTGTCATTTTGATGATAGCCAGTCTAACAGGTGGGAGGTGATATCTGATTGTGGTTTTGATTTGCATTTTCCTGATGACTAGTGATGTCAAATACCTTTCATATATCTATTGGCCCTTTGTATATCTTCTCTGTGAAAATATCTATTCAGTTCCCCTGTCCTTTTGAAGACAATGGAATTATTGTTTTTTTCTGCTCCTGCATTGCATGAATTCCTTATATATTTTGGGTATTAGCCCCTTATCAGGTAGAAAATGTGTATTTTCTTACATTCTATAGGTTGATCTTTCATTTTGTTGATTGCTGCTTTTGCTGTACAGAAGCTTTTTGTTCAATGTAGTCCCACTTCTTGATTTTTTGCTTTTGTTGCTGGTGCGTTTGGGGACATATTCTGGCTTTGGATTAAAATTTGGATTATAAAGACTAGGCTATATTAGTAGATAGGATAATGCTTAGACCACCCTCATTTGGTAGGTAGCTGTCAACGTGTCCAATGTCATGAATCTTTTCCCCTCTGTTGCCTTCTAGGAGTTGTAAAGTTTCAGGTCTTATATTTACAACTCAATCCATTTCAAGTTATTTTTTGTGAGATGTGTAATAACTCCAATTTCACTTCCCTGCATGTTCTTACCCAGTTTTCTTGGGACTATTTATTAAAAAGACTGTGTTTCCCCATGAATATTCTGAACTCTTGTCAAATATTAGTTGTCTATATATGGGTGGGTTTATGTTTGGGCTCTTCATTCAATTCCTTTGGTGTGTGTGTCTTCAGCCAGTACTATATTGTTTTGATTACTTCTTTATAATGTAGCTTGAATCAGGAAGTGGGATGTCTCAGGCTTTGTTCTTCTTTGTCAGACTGACTTATAATTGGAGACTTTTGTCTATACATATAGATTTTAGGATTGCTTATTTTTCTATCTGTAAAAAATAATACTCAAATTTGATAGTGATTGCATTGAATCAATGGTTGAGTGGTGTGGACATCTTAGCAGAATTAACTCTTTTGACTCATGAAAATAAGATATCTTAATTCTTCAAATTCTTTCATAAATACATTATAGTTTAAAGTATAATGAAGGGATCCCTGGGTGGCGCAGCGGTTTGGCGCCTGCCTTTGGCCCAGGGCGCGATCCTGGAGACCCAGGATTGAATCCCACGTCAGGCTTCCGGTGCATGGAGCCTGCTTCTCCCTCTGCCTGTGTCTCTGCCTCTCTCTCTCTCTCTCTCTGTGACTATCATAAATAAAAAAAAATAAAGTATAGTGAACATTTGGCTCCTTTGTTCAATTTATTCTTAAGTGTTTTGGTTTTGATGCTATTGTGGATGGGATTTAAAAAGTCTTTTCACATGTTTTTTCTTAAGGTATAGAAAGGCAACTAATTTCTTTATGTTGATTTTTTGTTTTGCAACTTTACTTTGTTGATGGCTTCTAATAGTTTTTTGGTGGCACCTAGGATCTTCTCTAAATAATCATATATATAATTTCTAAGCAAAGACAATTATACTTCTTTTTTTAATGTTTGGATGCCATTTATTTCTTTTTTTACCTCATAACTCAGGCTGGGACTTGCAGTTCTGTGTTCTGTATGAGTAGTGAAGGCACGCATCATTGTCTTGTTTCTAATCTTAGAAGAAAAGCTTTCAACATTTTGTCATTGAATGTTAGCCATGAGTTTCTCATATATGGCCTCTATTATGTTGAGGTACATTCCTTCTACATCTATGTTGTTGAGTATGTTTACCATAAAAAGATGTCATATTTTGTTAACTGCCTTTCTGCATCTATTGAGATAATTGTATGATTTTTATCTTTCATTCTACTGTGTGGTGTATCATATATGCTGATCTGTGTACTTGTCTCTTCCTGTATTCCTGCTATATATTCCTTTTGATCATGGTGTGTGAACCTTTTAATGTGCTTTTGAATTTGGTTTGCTGATACTTTGCTGAGAAATTTTGCATCTATATTCACCAGGGATATAGGTCTATAGATTTCATTTATTCTTTTTTTCTTTGTAGTATTTATCAGTGTTTAGTGTCAGGATAATGATAATCTTGTAAAATGAGTTTGGAATGTCCTTCTTCTTAATTTTTTGAAGGATTTAAGAAGAATTGGTGCTGATTTTTTTGGTAAATGTTTGAGAGTGGAGGGGTAGCTAAACATAAATTAGACAAAATAGATCTTAAAACAAAAATGATAACAAGAGAAAAAATACATCATTATATAAAGGGGTCAATTAATCAAGAAGATATAACTGGTAAATATTTAGAACTCAAGATTCAATCACATAAACTTATTAAGCAAATGCTAACAGATATGAAGGGGGAAACAGACAACAATATAATAATCATAGCGACTTCAATATTCTAATATTAACAGTGGATAATCATTCTGACAAAATCAATAGGAAAATATTGGATTTGAGTCATACTTTAGACTAAAAAATTTAATAAAGATATATAGATCATTTCATCCAACAGCAGCAGGATACACATTCTTGCCAAGCACATTATCTGGTATAGATCACATGATAATTTACAAAACAAGTCTTAGCAAATGTTTTTTAAAGATTTATTTATTTATTCATTAAAGAGAGAGAGAGGCAGAGACACAGGCAGAGAGAGAAGCAGGCTCCTCGCAGGCGGCCTAATTGGAACTTGATCCCCCGACCCGGGGTCACACCCTGAGCAGGGGGCAGATGCTCAACCACTGAGCCACTCAGGCGTCTCAAGTCTTTTTTATTTATTTTATTTTATTTTATTTTATTTTATTTATTTATTCATGAGAGACAGAGAGAGAGAGGCAGGGACACGGAGAAGCAGGCTCCATGCAGGGAGCCTGATGTGGGACTTGATCCTCGGTCTCCAGGATCAGGCCCTGAACTGAAGGAGGCGCTAAACCCCTGAGCCACCTCGGCTTCCCCAGGCATCCCAAGTCTTAGCAAATTTAAGAAGATTGAACTCACCTTTTTGTGATCACAGTGATACAAGATGAAGAAGCATAACAAAACAAGCTGAAAAACTTCCAAATACATAAAAATTAAATAAAATCCTCCACCCCAAAACCAAAGGATCAAAGAACATCAAAGAGAAATCAAAATATCTTTAAAAATTGTGTATACAACACCAAGTACTAAAATTTATGGGATACTGCAATCTCAGGGGAAAGTATACCACAATAAAACCCAAATTAGGAAAAAATTCTCAAATAAATAACCTACCTTCACTCTTGTAGGAACTAGTAAAAAAAAAAAAAAAAAAGCTCCAAGTTATCAGAAGGAAGGAAAGAACAATGATCAGAATGGAAATAAATAAGATCAGAAAAACAATAGCGAATCAACCTGGAAGGGAGAAGAGACCAGAACTCACTGAACAAATGATCTTTGAGGTCTTCAAAGGAAAGCCAGGTAGGGATCCCTGGGTGGGGCAGTGGTTTAGCGCCTGCCTTTGGCCCAGGGCGCGATCCTGGAGACCCGGGATCGAATCCCACGTCAGGCTCCCGGTGCATGGAGCCTGCTTCTCCCTCTGCCTCTCTCTCTCTCCCTCTCTTTCTCTCTCTCTCTCTGTGACTATCATAAATTAAAATAAAATAAAGTTTAAAAAAAAAAAAGGAAAGCCAGATAAAGTTCATTCTCATTGGTTAAATATTATGGATATCAAACAGTTTCGATTCTATTAGTTCAGCACATTGGAAAGAAATCAGATGGATCATTTGGAATAGAAAGCAAGATCGAGTGTGAAAGGAACACAAAGTGTTTAGTATCATAATATATATTAATATCTAGTTTATTTCAAATGTTTTAAAAGTAAATGATTTGACATACAACATACAGAGAGTGGAACTAGAGTCAGTGTCAAGTTTGATGAATTTTCCAGTATTGTATACCTTCCATAAACAGTGACCAGACCCAGAATCGAATATAAGCAGAACCCCAGAGTTCCTCTCCCTCATTTTTCCTTCTAATAAAAAAAATCCCTTGTGATTCCACTATTCTGACTCCCAATACCACAGGTTCTTTGTGCCTGGTTTTGAGTTTTACACAAATAAGGGGTAAATTTTATACAATTAAATGTGAACAGTATTGATAGCCCAAGATGGTGGAAGAGTAGGAGACTTAGTTTTGTCTGGTGCCAGGAATTCAGATAGATAGCTATTAAATTATTCTGAACACTTGTGAACTCAACTGGAGATCTAAGAAAATAGCTGCAACTCTACAAATAGAAAAGTAACCACCTTCTGCAATAATGACAAGATGAAAAAACCTTAAAAAATGAACAAGCGTCGATCTGACTACAAGGGATCTAATTTGTATGGATATAAGTAAGATGTCAGAACTAGAGTTCAGAATAATAATTATAAAGATACTAGTTGGGCTTGAAAAAAGCATAGAAGACACTAGGGCATCCCTTTCTGGAGAAATAAAAGAACTAAAATCTAGTCAAGTAAACATAAAAAAGGCTATTAATGAGATGCAAAAAAAATGGAGGCTCTAACTGCTAGGATAAATGATACAGAAGAGGGAATTAGTGATATAGAAGACAAAGTTATGGAGAATAAAGAAGCTGAGAAGAAGAGAGATAACTACTGAATCATGAAGGGGAGAATTTGAGAGATAAGTGATCTCATAAAGTGAAACAATATTAAAGTAATTAGAATTCCAGAAGAAAAGTAAAGAAGGGGGCAGAAAGTATATCAGAGCAAATTATAGCAGAGAACTTCTCTAATGTAGGGAAGGAATCAGGCATCCAAGTCTAGGAGGCACAGAAAACCTACCTCAAAATCAATAAAAATAGGTCAATACCTTGACATATAATAGTGAAACTTGCGAATCTCAAAGAGAAAATTGTGAAAGCAGCTAGGGGGTGGGAAGAGGCCCATAACCTACAAAGGTAGAAACAGTAGACTAGCAGCAGACCTATCTGCAGAGATCTGGCAGGCCAGAAAAGACTGGCGTGATATATTCAGGGTGTTAAATGAGAAAAAATATGCAGTTAAACACACTTTATCCAGCTAGGATGTCGTTCAAAATAGAAGGAGAGATGAAAAGCTTCCAGGACAAACAGAAATGAAAAGAATTTGTGATCACTAAAGCAGCCCTGCAAGAAATATTGAAGTGGAACTTTAAAAGAAAAAAGAACCCAAAACTAACATAGACCAGAAAGGAATGGAGACAATTTACAGAAACAGTGACTTTATAGGTAATACAATGGCACTAAGTTCATATTTTTCAATAGTTACTCTGAATGCAAGTGGGCTAAATGCCCGATCAAAAGACAGAGAGTATAAGACTGAATATAAAAGCAAGACCCAACCATATGCTGTCTATAAGAGACTTATTTTAGACCTAAGACACTTGCAGACTGAAAATGAGGGGGTGGAGAACAATTTACCATGCAAATTGACCTCAAAAGAAAACTGGAGTAACAATCCTCATGTCAGATAAATTAGATTTTAAACCAAGACTGTAATTAGATATGAGGAAGGACACTATATCATAATTAAAGGGTCTGTCCAATGGGAAGATCTAACAACTGTAAATATTTATGCTCCTAACTTGGGAACAGCCAATTCTATAAACCAACCAATAACCAAATTAAAGAAATGCATCAATAATAATACAATAATGGTAGGGGACTTTAACATCCCACTCACTGCAATGGACAGGTTATCTAAGCAGCAGATCAACAAGGAAGCAAGGGCTTTGCATGACACATTGGACCAGATGGACTTCATAGATATATTCAGATATTCCATCCTAAAGCAACAGAATACACATTTTTCTCAAGTGTACATGGAACAGTCTCCAAAATAGATCATATACTGGGTCACAAATCAGGTCTCAACCAGCATCAAAGATTGGGATCATTCCCTGCCTATTTTGAGACTACAATGTATTGAAACTTGAACTCAGTCACAGGAAGAAATTTGGAAAGAACTCAAATACATGGAAGCTAAAGAGCATCCTACTAAAGAATGAATGGGTCAACCAGGAAATTAAGAATTTAAAAAATTCATGAAGGGGAAGAGAGGCAAGATGGCAGAAGAGTAGAGGTTCTGGTTTCATCTGGCCCCCTAAATTTGGCTCAATAACTGTCAAGCCATCCTGAACACATATGAATTCAACCTGAGATTTAAAGAAAAAAGGCTGGAACTCTGCAAATAGAAAAATGACCACTTTTTGCAAGGTAGGAGTGTGGAAAAGAGAAATAGAGGGGAATATATCAGAAGATAAACAGCAGGGAGAGGGAGCATTTGTAAGCTGGCTGCAGGAAAATGATACAGCCCTGAACTCAAAATTGGGACCTTTAGAAATCTGCTCCTATGAGAGACCTCCCTGCCTGAAAGGTGCTCAATGATGAAGCAGGGCAAAATCCCAAGAGGGTGGGGTGGTGGTGTGGTCTCAATATTCCCAAAGGCATAGAAAGAAGAGGGGTGCCTGAGCCCCCAAAGTTCCCAAGCATTGGAGCAAGGGAAACAGGTTTAGGTCAGTGAGCCTGGAAGGAGGCTCAGTTTGTCGTGCTATAAACCACAAACCTCAGCAGGATCTGGTGACCACTGTCTGTGGTGGGTCCCTACAAAGGACTAGAATGCAGTAAACTTCCACCTTTCTCTGGGAAAGATGAGCAGGTGGGCACTCCACCAGGCAACCACTCTCTGCGCCAGGGTTCTGTAAGGGACAGAAGTGGGGCAATGCTCTGCCTCCTCCAGGAAGGGTGAAGTGGGTGGACCAGCAGGCAAAGGCTCTTCCTGTCAAAATCCTACAAATTACACAAATCAGTGTCCTCCTCGCCTGCCCCTGGAAGGTTCTGAGTGGGCATGTACCATAGGAGTCTGCAGAGTTTGGCAAATACCACCATCTCTCAGCTCTGGGGATTGAGATCTGGGCACAGCCATCACAGCCATTCCTCCCCCCCACCCCACTCAAAAGAGGTGCAGAAAGCCTTCAGGGAACAAAGACCTCACACAGCAAGCAGCTTACCCTGAACCCTGCCCCCTGGCAAGGGGCGGTACAATTCCCCCCAGGCAGAGACAGACAAGAATCAGCACAGCAGTCCCCTCCCCCAGATCAGCTGGAATAACAGGGGGACTGCAAGTTTACTTACCAAACAGGACTGCATAACTCCAGGACTGAGAGTAAATAGTATATAGAACCCAAGTTTTCTCTCTTATGATTTATCTTTCAGGTTAAAATATTCCAATATCGGGGATCCCTGGGTGGCTCAGTGGTTGGGCATCTGTCTTTGGCTCGGGGCGTGATACTGGAGTCCTGGGATGGAGTCCCAGGATGGAGTCCTGGGATCGAGTCCCACTCAGGTTCCCTGCATGGAGCCTGCTTCTCCCTCTGCCTGTGTCTCTGCCTCTCTCTCTCTCTCTCTCTCTCTCTCTCTCTCTCTCTGCCTCTCGTGAATAAATAAATAAAATCTTAAAAAAATTCCAATATCATATCAACTAGCAGAGTTCTTTATTCCCATACCAACTAGTTTATTTTATCAACTCCTCATTTTTAAGTTTTTTCTTAACTTTCATTTTTTTTACAATTACATGTATTAGATACATTCTTCAATTATGGCTTCCTTTCACTGTATTGAATTTTATTTTTGTATATATGTAAGTTTTGCTATTTTATAATTTTGGAATTTGGTATCTTCTAACACACAGCCCAAAATACACTCAGAACCAAATGGATCACCCTGTTTTGTCCAGTCTTTGAGATTATATTCTCCCTCCTATCCCATTGCCCCCCCTTTTTTTTGTTTCTATTTTTTAAATTTGTTTTCCTTTTATTTTCTGGTTTCTGACATCTCTGGAATTTTTCTAGTGTGTCTTTTGCATGGGTCATGTTTGATATTTTTGACTCTGCTCACTCATACAGCCATTTTGCATTCAACAAAATGACTAGAAGGACAAATTCAACACAAAAGAAGAAACAGAGGTAACACTCTATCACAGATCTAATGGAAATGGATTTAAGTAAAATGTTGGAATTCAGGACTACAATTAAAAAGTTACTAGTTCGGCTTGAAAAAAACATAAAAGACTCTAGAGAATCTCTTCCTGCAGAAATGAGATCTAATCAGGCCAAAATTAAAAATACTCTGAGATGCAGTCTAAACTGAATGCTCTAACAAGTAGGGTAAATGAGACAGAAGAGAAAGTGAGACAGAAGACAAGCTGATGGAAAGGAAAGAAGCTGAAGAAAAGAGAAAAACAACTAAGAGCCCATGAGGAGAGTCTCTGAGAATTAAGTGATAGTTTGAAAAAAAAAAGTAACAGCTATATAGTATTAGAACTCCTGAGGGTGGAGAGAGAGAGAGAGAGAGAGAGAGAGAGAGAAAGAGAGAGAGAGAGAGAACCAGGAGGTATATTTGAGCAAATCATAGCTGAGAACCTCCCTAATCTGGGGAAGAAAACAAGCATTCATATCCAAGAAATAGAGAGGACCCCTCCCATAGTCAACAAAAACAGTTAAACTCAAACATATAATAGTGAAGTTTGCAGATATCAGAGATAAAGAGAAAATCCTGAAAGCAGTGAGAGACAAAAGATTCCTGGCATACAATGGAAGAAATATCAGACTAACAGCAGACCTATCCACAGAGACTTGGCAGGATAGAAAGGGTTGGCATGATATATTCAGGGTACTAAATGAGAAAAACATGCAGCCAGTAATACTTTATCCAGCAAGGCTGTCATTTAGAATGGAGGGAGAGATAAAGAACTTCCAGGATAGACACAAACTAAAAGAATATGTGACTACCAAACCAGTTCTGCAAGAAATATTAAGGAGGATCATGTAAGCAAAGAGCGAGCCCAAAGAAACAGAGACGATATGCAGAAACAGGGACCATACAAGTAATACAGTAACACTAAATTCATATTTTTCAATAGTTACTGTGAAAGTGAATGGGCTAAATGCTCCAATCAAAAGACACAGGGTTTCAGACTGGATAAAAAAGCAAGACCCAACCATATGTTGTCTACAAGAGACTCATTTTAGAACTAAGACACCTTCAGACTGAAAGTGAGGTGGTGGAGAACAATTTACTATGCAAATCGACCTCAAAAGAAAGCTGGGGTAGTGATCCTCATATCAGATAAATTAGATTTTGAACCAAACACTGAGAGAAGAACACTATATCATACTTAGAGGATTTATCCAACAAGAAGATCTAACAATTATGAATATTTTTTGCCCTTAATGTTGGAGCAGCCAATTATATCAATCAGTTAATAACCAAGGTAAAGAAACATATAGATAATAATACGTTAATAGGAGGAGACTTCAATACTCCACTCTCAGGGCAACCCGGGTGGCTCAGTGATTTAGTGCCACCTTCAGTCCAGGGCCTGATCCTGGAGACCCAGGATCAAATCCCACGTCGGGCTCCCTGCATAGAGCCTGCTTCTCCCTCTGCCTGTGTCTCTGCCTCTTCTCTCTCTGTGTCTCTCATGAATAAATAAAATCTTAAAAAAAATAATCCACTCTCAGCAAAAGACAGATCTTCTAAGCAGAAGATCAACAAAGAAACAAGGGCTTGAATGACACACTGGACCAGATGGACTTCATAGATATATTAAGAACATTCCATCCTAATGCAAGGGAATATGTTCTTCTCAACTTCCCATAGAACTTTCTCTGGATTAGACCACATACTGGGTCACAAATCAGGTCTCAAGTGATACCAAAAGACTGGGATTATTCCCTGCATATTTTCAGACCACAATACTTTGAAAGACCTCAATCACAAGAAGAAATTTGGAAGGAACTCAAACACTGGGAGATGAAAAAACATCCTACTAAAAGATGAATACGTCAAACAGGAAATTAGAGAAGAATTAAAAAGACTCATGCAAACTATAAAAATGAAAGCACAACTGTTCAAAACCTTTGGATTACAGAAAAGGTTGTCCTAGGAGGGAAGTACTAACTATAGAAATGATTCCTGAAAGTATAGTCTTTAGGAGGGAAGTACATTGCAATACAAGCCTCCCACAAAAAACTAGAAAAATCTCAAATACACAAGCTAACCTCACACCTAAAGGAGCTGGAGAAAGAAGAGCAAATAAAACCTACACCAATCAGGAGAAAAGAAATAAAAAAGATTACAGCAGAAATCAATGAACTTGATTGAGACCAGAAGAATAGTAGGACAGATAAACAAAATGAGGACCTGGTTCTTTGAAAGAATTAATACAACCCCCTAGTCAGACTTATTAAAAGAAAAACGACTCAAATTAATAAAATCAAGAATTAAGGAGAAGAGATCATACCAATACTAAGGAAATGAGAATGATTCTAAGAACGTATTATATGCCAACAAATTAGGTAAGCTGGAAGAATGGACACATTCCTGGAAATTACCAAAACTAAAACAGGAAGAAATAGAAAATGTGAACAGATCAAAACCAAGAAGGAAATTGAAGCTGTCATCAAAAACTTCCCAAGAAACAAGAGTCCAGGGCTAGATGGCTTTCCAGGGGAATTGTACCAAACATTAAAAGAAGAAAGAATACTTATTCTACTGAAGTGGTTTAAAAAAAATAGAAAGGGAAATAAAACTTTCAAATTATTTCTATGAGGCCAGCATTACCTTGAACCCAAAACTGAACAAAACCCCATGAAAAGAGACTTATAGGCCAACATCCCTGATATACATGGATGTCAAAATACTGACCAAGATACTAGTTAATGGAATCCAAAAGGATTATTCACCATGACCAAGTGGAATTTATTCCTGGGATGCAAGGATGGTTCAACATCCATAAAACAATCAACATGATAGATCACATTAATAAAACAAAGGATAAGAACCATATGATCCTCTCAATTGATGAAGAAAAAGCATTTAACAAAATAGAGCATCCTTTCTTGCCTAAAACTCTGCATAGCGTAGGGATAGAGGGAACATACTTCAATATTATAAAAGGTATCTATGAAAAGCCTGAAGCAAATATCATTCTCAATGGGGAAAAACTGAGAGCTTTTCCCCTAAGGTCAGGAGCAAGCAGGGATGTCCTCTTCCATCATTGTTGTTCAACATAGTACTAAAAGTCCTAGCCTCAGCAGACAACAAATGAAATAAAAAGAATTCATATTGCCAAAGAAGTAGTCAAACTCTCACTCTTTGCAGATGACATGATACTCTCTCTAAAGAATCCAGAGACTCCACCCCAAAATGCTAGAACTCATCCAGAAATTCAGCAATGTGGCAAGATGCAAAGTCAATGCACAGAAATTAATTGTATTTCTATACGCTAACAATGAGGCTGGAGAAAGAGAAATTAAAGAGTCAATCCCATTTACAATTGCATCAAAATCCATAAGATACCTAGGAATACACCTAACCAAAGATGCAAAAGATCGGTGCTCTAAAAAATACAGAACACTTATGAAAGAAATTGAGGAAGACACAAGAAATGGAAAAATATTCTATGCACATGGATTGGAAGAACAAATATTGTGAAAATGTCTATGCTACCCAGAGTTATTTACACATTCAATGCAACCCCTATCTAAATACCATGCCCTTTCTTCACAAGGTTGGAACAAATAATCCTAAGATTTGTTTGGAGCCAGAGAAGACCCCAAATAGCCAGAGGAATGTTGAAAAAGAAAACTAAAGATGGGAGTATCTTAATGCCTGACTTTCAAGCTGTATTGCAAAGCTGTGACCATAAAGACAGTATGGTTCTGGCACAAAAAAAGACACATAGATCAATGGAACAAAAGAACCCAGAAATAGACCCTCAACTCTATAGTCAACTATCTTTGGCAAAGCAGGGACGAATATCCAATGGAAAAAAAGACAAAGCAGGAAAGACAATCCAATGAGAAAAAAGACAATAAATGATGTTGAGAAAATTGGACAATCACATGCAGAAGAATGAAACTAGACCATTTCCTCACACCACACACAAAAATAAACTCAAATGGATTTGAGACCTAAATGGGAGGCAAGAATCCATAAAAATTTTAGAGAAGAACACAGGGAGCCACCTTAGTGACCTTGGCCACAGCAACTTCTTGCTAGACAAGTCTCCAAAGGCACGGGAAACAAAGGTTAAAATGAACTATGGGAACTTCATCATGATGCAAAGCTTTTGCATAGCCAAAGAAACAATTGACAAAACCAAAAGACACCTGACTGAATGAGAGAAGATATTTGCAAATGACAGATCAGATAAAGGGCTAGTATCCAAGATCTATAAAGAACTGGTCAAACTCACACCCAGAGAACAAATAATCCAGTCAATAAATGGGCAGAAGACATGAACAGACACTTCTCCAAAGAAGACATACTGATGGCCAACAGATGGGAAAAAATGCTCAGCATCTCTTGGCATCAGGGAAATACAATCAAAACCACAATAAGATACCACCTCAAACTGGTCAGAATGGCTAAAACGAAAAAAATCAGGAAATAAAAGATGTTTGCAAGGATGTAGAGAAAGGGGAACCTTCTTACATTGTTGGTGGGAATGTAAGGTGGTGCAGCCACTCTGGAAGACAGTATAGGCATTCCCCAAAAAGTTGAAAATAGAGCTACCCTACAACTCAGCAATTGCATTACTATTTACCCCAAAGATACAAATGTAGTGATCCAAAGGGGCACCTGCACCCCAACGTTTATAGCAGCAATGTCCACAATGGCCAAACTATAGAAAGAGCCCAAGTGTTTACCAAAAGATGAATGAATAAAGAAGATGTGATGCACGTGCACGCACACACACACAATGGAATATTACCATAAAAATGAAATCTTTTTTTTATAAATTAATTTTTATTGGTGTTCAATTTACCAACATACAGAATAACACCCAGTGCTCATCCCGTCAAGTGTCCCCCTCAGTGCCCGTCACCCATTCACCCCCACCCCCCGCCCTCCTCCCCTTCCACCACCCCTAGTTCATTTCCCAGAGTTAGGAGTCTTTATGTTCTGTCTCCCTTTCTGATATTTCCCACACATTTCTTCTCCCTTCCCTTATATTCCCTTTCACTATTATTCATATTCCCCAAATGAATGAGAACATACACTGTTTGTCCTTCTCCGATTGACTTACTTCACTCAGCATAATACCCTCCAGTTCCATCCACGTTGAAGCAAATGGTGGGTATTTGTCGTTTCTAATGGCTGAGTAATATAAAAATGAAATCTTGCTATTTGCAACAACTTGGAAGGAACTCCAAGGGAATTATACTAAGTTAAATAAGTCAATCAGAAAAGACAATTTTCATATGACTTCACTCATGTGAAATGCAAGAAACTGGATCCTAGGGGAACAGAGGGAAAAATAAACGAAGATGAAATCAGAGAGGGAGACCATTTTATATCTTATTTCTTTCAACATTGTGTTTTTGAGAATCATTCATGTTGTTGTTTGTACTTATAATTTGTGTATTCTCATTTTTGTAAAGTTTTCCAAGACATGATATTCTCGTGGTTTTCTGTCTTTTTTCTTTTCTTTCTTTCTTTCTTTCTTTCTTTCTTTCTTTCTTTCTTTCTATCTTCCTTTCTTTTTCTACATAATCTTAAAACCCATATTCTTTCCACTGGAAGATTTAGCTCCATGGGGACAGTGGTGTTTGCTGTAGTTGCTGACACATCTCAAGTTCTAGATTACCACCTCATCCAGAACAGATGCTGTATGAAGATCTGCTGAATTATGTGAGAACCCACTTGGAGTCACCCAGAAGTTCCCTCGAGCACCAACTGTCAAGCCTGCGAGCCTGCATTAGCTCCTTCTGGAGTCCATGGTCACCCTCAGCAGTCTCCTCAGTGCCCCTTTGACCTCTTTGTTTCTCAGAGTGTAAATGAGGGGATTCAGCAGGGGAGTGACCAGTGTGTAGAAGAGTGCAATGCTCTTGTTCACATCCTGTGAATAACTGGAGGGAGGCTGGAGGTACATTGAGATGAGTGTGCCAAAGAAGATGACCACCACCATGAGGTGGGAACCACAGGTTCCGAAGGCCTTCTGCCTGCCCTGGGCTGACTTTATCTTCAGGACTGTCCGGGTGATGTGGCCATAGGACAGTAAGATGAGAGACAGGGGCACAACGAGGAAGAAGACGCTGACCGTGAAGAGTTCAGCCTGGTTGATGGAGGTGTCGGCACAGGACAGCTTCAGCATCACCGGAACTTCACAGAAGAAATGGTCCAGCTGGTTTCTCCCACACAGGGGAAGAATCATGGTCAGAGCCGTTTGTAGCACAGAGTTGCCGAACCCTGTGAACCAAGCAGTTAGCACCAGCCGCAGGCAAAGCTGCGGGTGCACGATGGCCAGGTAGTGCAGTGGGCGGCACACGGCGGCATAGCGGTCATAGGCCATGACGGCCAGGAGCACACACTCCACGCCCCCAAGCCCCAGGGCGATGAAGAGCTGGGTCACACAGCCACCATACGTGATGGTCTTGACCCGCCCCTGGAGGTTGGCCAGCGTCTGAGGCACCGTGCAGGTGGTCAAACAAAGATCCATGAAAGAGAGGTTGGACAGGAAGAAATACATGGGGGTGTGCAGGCGAGGGTCCATCCAAGACAGAAGGATGATGGTGCCATTGCCAAGAAAGCTCAAGAAGTAAACGATCAGGATGAGCACAAAGAGAGGCGTCTCCAACTGAGGCCTGTTGGAGAATCCTAGGAGAAGGAATCCTGAGAAGGTGCTGTCATTAGCTCTTTCTCTTGCACTCTGCCTGTGCAAGAAGGAGGACTCCATTGTTTTATCTTGTGTGTTCCATCCACCTCTGTTTTCCTACAGCAGGTGGCTGGAGTCTGGTTGGGAGCCTAAGTTTGCACAGTGCCTTCCTTGTGGGTGAGGAAGGGGGTAATAAATAGCCACTGGACAGAATCATCTTCCATGTTTCAGGCTCTTCTCTCAGCGAGTCGGTGAGGTTGGCATGTACATGATCTCCGTTGAATAGATGAGGGAATGGAGGATGAAGGAGATTCAATCATTTTCCAAGGGAGACTCACCAGGGTTCAGACAGCGCTCTCCACTCCATGAGCTCTTAACCACTAGGGATATTGTCTTTTCATCATTGTATGAATTCTGAGGCTCACTGTAGTTTCTCCAAAAATTAAATCAATTTGTTCTGAATCAGTTGCCCATTTGTACTGCCTCTATTCCTTTCTCTATTTTCCATCAAGAATTGAAATACATCAGACTGGCTCCCCTACTTCTGCTTTGTGTAGAGAAAAATACATTTTTTCTATAAATGCATAGATAGCAAAATTTTCCATTACTAATTTTATTCAAAGAGAACAATGTATTTTTATGTATAATCTAATGAAACATTTGGGAATGGAGCCTGAAATTATAATTATTGACTGGGAAGTGCCTATTGGAAATGATTGAAGAATTCATTGTGTCCAAACTTTGTGTTACAGGAGGACTAATGCGGAATAATCATTACTGACACTAATTTCAGTAAAATCTGAGAAAATCACCAATCCAATGTTTAGTTTTTCCTTCTCTCTCACATTACAATTCCATTTAAAATTTTTTCAATGTAGGGTGCCTGGATGGCTTAGTAGGTTAAGTGGCTCAGTTCATGATCTCAGGTTCTGGGATTGTCATGGCTCCACAATCAGCATGGAGTCTTCTTCAGCATTATCTCTCTCCCTCTCCCTGGGCCTTCCCCTGCTCTCTCACTCTCTCTGTAAAATAAATAAATAAATAAATAAATAAATAAATAAATAAATAAATCTAATACAAAACAAAAAAATAAAATTTTTGTATTAGATGTAATGGAACAAAATATTTTTTCAAAATCCCAATCTCTACTTCTATAAATACCAGCCTCACAGAAATCATTTTGTTTTCTATAAAACATCAGGCTTGTTCTTAGAAATAACCTCCTTCTCATCCCCACAACCTATGATATAAGTCTGATAGTGAATACAACTTAAGAGTAATATCTCATAGTATCACCATAGCCTGGAAAAGAGTCTGGCATGTAGTAGAATCACAAAAAAATGTTTATGGAATAAATGAAAATATGGAAGATTAAGACCTGTAACAAGTTATTGAAAGTGAGCCTAAGGGGTATCAGAAATTCAGAGAGAATACCAAAGCAAAGGAAATCTTGAACAATAGATAATAAATAGCCTTGACTATTCAAACTGTGTGTGTGTGTTTTTTTAAAACTGTGTTGTCTGGAACTTTGCAGGACTTGGTCTATCTTCTGTAAATGTCACTTTTCTATCAGCAAAATCCATGACCCAGCAAGAGGATATTCGACCACCTCTCTATTCTGCCTTTTCTGTTGGATTGTCAGTCCCCTTTTCCTTTTATTCCTAAATCCTTTCGGTGATTATTTTGTTGGCTGTTGTTACGGTGTTGCCAAAGTGTAGAATTAATTTGGAATAATATGTTTCAAAATGCAATTAATGGGAATCAGAATACTTGGATTTTAAGTACAAATCTACCCCTATTAATAAGCTTTGACATATTGAAGGCTGCTCCTCAACTCCTCCTGCCTGGCCTTTCCTCCTTCCAAATAAATGAGGTGATATTACTAGGTTTTAGTAAGAAATGTAAGATATAATGTTTTTAGCTCTTTACTGAAACCTGGTAGATTTATGGTTCAATAGATCCGTTGTCTGTTTCAAAGAAGCACCTGTCACTCCTTGCATGCTCTTAAGCAAAAACATGGGTTTTAAATTTCTGTATCTTCCATATTATCAGGCCTTGATCCGAAATATCCAGAATCAAACAACAGGCATTAGTCAGTGGAATTTGTCTTACCAGATGTTATTGAGCCTTAGCTCTGGTACTTCCCTCTCTCTTTGTGCTTTAAGAGTCAGAGAAGGGTGTCTCCAGTCCATCATGGTCTCCAGTGGAAGTCTCTTACAGGGCTTTCAAGTCAGTTGTTTTTTCTCAGGAATCACTGACATGTCTCATAACTCAGTCGAGAATACGATTTTAAAAGATTTTGTTCTTGTCAGTGATGCACAGAAAGTGATTGGAACCAAGAAAGCATATATTCTGATAAGGAACATCTAAAATTCATTGTAACTAGAAAAGGAGAATTAAAGATCAGGAACAAGACAGGGATGTCCACTCTCACCACTGCTATTCAACATAGTACTGGAAGTCCTAGCCTCAGCAATCAGACAACAAAAAGACATTAAAGGCATTCAAATTGGCAAAGAAGTCAAACTCTCCCTCTTCGCCGATGACATGATACTCTACATAGAAAACCCAAAAGCCTCCACCCCAAGATTGCTAGAACTCATACAGCAATTTGGTAGCGTGGCAGGATACAAAATCAATGCCCAGAAATCAGTGGCATTTCTATACACTAACAATGAGACTGAAGAAAGAGAAATTAAGGAGTCAATCCCATTTACAATTGCACCCAAAAGCATAAGATACCTAGGAATAAAGCTAACCAAAGAGGTAAAGGATCTATACCCTAAAAACTATAGAACACTTCTGAAAGAAATTGAGGAAGACACAAAGAGATGGAAAAATATTCCATGCTCATGGATTGGCAGAATTAATATTGTGAAAATGTCAATGTTACCCAGGGCAATTTACATGTTTAATGCAATCCCTATCAAAATACCATGGACTTTCTTCAGAGAGTTAGAACAAATTATTTTAAGATTTGTGTGGAATCAGAAAAGACCCCGAATAGCCAGGGGTATTTTAAAAAAGAAAACCATAGCTGGGGGCATCACAATGCCAGATTTCAGGTTGTACTACAAAGCTGTGGTCATCAAGACAGTGTGGTACTGGCACAAAAACAGACAAATGGAACAGAATAGAGGACCCAGAAGTGGACCCTGAACTTTATGGTCAACTAATATTCGATAAAGGAGGAAAGACGATCCACTGGAAGAAAGACAGTCTCTTCAATAGATGGTGCTGGGAAAATTGGACATCCACATGCAGAAGAATGAAACTAGACCACTCCCTTGCACCATACACAAAGATAAACTCAAAATGGATGAAAGGTCTAAATGTGAGACAAGATTCCATCAAAATCCTAGAGGAGAACACAGGCAACACCCTTTTTGAACTCGGCCACAGTAACTTCTTGCAAGATACATCCACAAAGGCAAAAGAAACAAAAGCAAAAATGAACTATTGGGACTTCATCAAGGTTAGAAGCTTTTGCACAGCAAAGGATACAGTCAACAAAACTCAAAGACAACCTACAGAATGGGAGAAGATATTTGCAAATAATGTATCAGATAAAGGGCTAGTTTCCAAAATGTATAAAGAACTTATTAAACTCAACAGCAAAGAAACAAACAATCCAATCATGAAATGGGCAAAGGACATGAAGAGAAATCTCACCGAGGAAGACATAGACATGGCCAACATGCACATGAGAAAATGCTCTGCATCACTTGCCATCAGGGAAATACAAATCAAAACCACAATGAGATACCACCTCACACCACTGAGAATGGGGAAAATTAACAAGGCAGGAAACAACAAATGTTGGAGAGGATGCGGAGAAAAGGGAACCCTCTTGCACTGCTGGTGGGAATGTGAACTGGTGCAGCCACTCTGGAAAACTGTGTGGAGGTTCCTCAAAGAGTTAAAAATAGACCTGCCCTACGACCCAGCAATTGCACTGTTAGGGATTTACCCCAAAGATTCAGATGCAATCAAACGCCGGGACACCTGCACCCCGATGTTTCTAGCAGCCATGTCCACAATAGCCAAACTGTGGAAGGAGCCTCGGTGTCCATCGAAAGATGAATGGATAAAGAAGATGTGGTTTATGTATACAATGGAATATTCCTCAGCCATTAGAAACGACAAATACCCACCATTTGCTTCAACGTGGATGGAACTGGAGGGTATTATGCTGAGTGAAGTAAGTCAATCGGAGAAGGACAAACAGTGTATGTTCTCATTCATTTGGGGAATATGAATAATAGTGAAAGGGAATATAAGGGAAGGGAGAAGAAAAGTGTGGGAAATATCAGAAAGGGACACAGAACATAAAGACTCCTAACTCTGGGAAATGAACTAGGGGTGGTGGAAGGGGAGGAGGGCGGGGGGTGGGGGTGAATGGGTGACGGGCACTGAGGGGGACACTTGACGGGATGAGCACTGGGTGTTATTCTGTATGTTGGTAAATTGAACACCAATAAAAATTAATTTATTAAAAAAAGAGAGTTGTTATTAAAATGATCATTTTAGCAAAAAAAAAAAAAAGAAGAAGAAGAAGAAAGAAAAGGAGAATTAAATGGCCATGGAAATTTTAGTAAATTTCAATATGTAGTATTATTTTCCTAGACTTCCATAACAGAGTCCCACAAAGTAGGTGGTTTGAGAGAACAAGCCTTACTGTATCATAGCTCAGGAGAATAGAAATCCTAAGTGAAGACATTAGCAGGGCTTCTTAGGCCATATGGAGAATACATCCTTGGGCCTTTGTAGCTTCTGGTGGTTTGTTTACTGGCAGTTTTGGGGGTTCATTGGCTAGCAGCTATAGCACTTCATCTACTGCCTCCATAGGCATATGACAGTCTCTCCTGCCTGTCATCTCTTGTTCTTATAAGAAATACCAGTTGTATTGGATTAGAGCACACCCTATTGAGTGTACCATCATCCTAATTTGAATACATCTGTAAAAATTCTGTTTTCACATAAAATCCAGTTAACCTAAACTGGGGTTAGTATCTCAACATACTTTTTTAGGAGGGCAGGGAGGTTGTGGGCAGACGCAATACAACCCTATAGCAATAGTATAATGCAATTATGCCCTTCAAATGACAACAAATCTTTATTATAAATAAATGCCTGCGTGCAATGGTAAGACCAAGATGCAGGTATTAGTTCTATCCTATTCCAAGTTCTCTTATTCTCTTATTCATATTGCAGAAACCTACAGTAATAGGAGGCAGATCTGTTTTGCGTGGCGTGAATAATCAATGAAGACTTTTCTCCTATACACCCATTTGTTACACTTTACAGATCTGAAACAAAAACACAGATTGCATGCTTGTAAGTCCTACCACCTAGCATTTGGTTTGAGCTGGAAGAGAAACTACATTCTATCATTTCACTAGTGAAGTGGTATTCAGCTAATCTAGAGTTCAGATTTCTCTTCTGTCTGCAAGTGACTCTAAGGAAACAGCAAACTCACCCATAGACACTACTTCTGCAGGTAACATCACCACCTTTCTGGGTCTAAGTTCTTAGGAGCAAAAGGAACAACTTCATCTCATTGTAGGAGCATTTGAATGGATGTGAGGATAAGAATATAACATCTTCTTCCTAGGAAGAATAACAAAGATTACGGATATCCAACTGCCTCTTGGAAGAAGAAAGATGATCTTTGAAGGATCAGTACAGTTGAATGAAATGAGGAGATTAGTATATTGATGGCAAAGTGAATGTCTGCAGATGAAAGTGCATGACTGCTGGTCCCCCAGGATTGCTAATGCATACAGTGATTGCCAAGATGTTTATGGTCATGGAGTTGTAGAAATGTGTTAGGGGATGAAAGAGAACAGAATTCTTAGAATAAATACAGATTCATGTATTTAAAGTATGCCATCCTTGGAGAGGATAATGTTTGAAAATGGTGAATCTAAAAGTCAAGGGAAGTAAAAATTACTCTCCCTCAAATTCTGTTAATGGTAGTACCAAATCTCTTTACAACTAATGTTAGCATAAATTGTCTCATCCTCAGGGTTTACCCAGGAAGACTGTCCACTCATTTCAGTGTTTCAGCACAGAAGAGGAAAGACAAATTAGAGTGGACAAATGAGTCACAGCAAAACAGAAATTGGAATCTGTGAATTCTATGGAATCTGCCCTTGAATAGAAGGGCTACTATGATGTCTGAAGGATATTTTTATAAGTCATCAAAGTCAAAGTACGTGCTTTAGGGACAGAGGATGTGTTTATTTTTAGTAGCCCCAGGAGTGTCCTGCTCCATACAACTCATTAGCCTCAGTTGAAATAGTCAGAGTTTGGTTCCCCAGAGGCAGCCAAAGAGGAAGGCTCTGGAGAGGTGACATCAACAGGTAGTCTATGTCTTCCTGCCAAATTGACTGGAGTGAAACTATCTTAACTTCCATTTACCAATCCTGTTTAATAGTATTAGAATATTTTTTGCTAGTCTCAAATTCCTTTTTAATATTGAGACACAATTGTCATCATATAACATTGTGTTAATTTTAATCATACAATGTAAGGATTCAATTCTTGTATATATTGTGAAGTGATCAACACTGTAAGTCTAGTTACCATTTATGCTGCACATTCTTCCCATTATTTTCTTGTGAGGAGAACTTTTAGGATCTATTGTCTCAGCAATCTTCAAACATACAATATAGTGTTATTAAGTATAGTTCCCATGCTGTAAGTTACATCCCCTGGGCCAGTCTCTAGATTTTCCATCCTTATTTTTAGAACTGTCATCTTTTCCTACTTGAAAAAGGACACTTCTATGCCTTTCCCCTCTCCTGTTAGTCATATCCTTTCTTTGTTAAAGCACACCTTTAATATATAAAGCTGTGTTTATTTTATGGACCCTGTAGGTGTGGGAACAACACGATACACTGGAAGTCAACTCTTTTGAAACTTCCAACTTTTTTGAGAGCTTATTACTCAGTTATCTTTAATCTGTTCTTTCTTCAGCTTTTTATAGCCCATTATCTGTTTGTTCATAGTCTAAAAATATGCTCCTCTCTCTTATCAGAAAAATAAAGTTAGAATGAGACTCTCCTTCTGCCCCACTGTTTTCTAGATATCCTCTTTGTTAATTTCATCTTTTTGATTATTCATGTTCTTTCTTCTCCCATCAACACTTCCAAATGCTCTTTTGACATCTTCCCCTACCACTCTGGTGAGGCTGCTTTCTGTAAAACATTTAATAGTCTTCCACTACACAAAGTAGATGGACTCATCATTATCTTAGTTGGTATAATATGGCATTGATGATGTTTCCCTCCTTCACGAAATTATGCTATCGATCAGCTTTTCTCTGTTTTCTATTATTTCTTGGGTTATTGATTCTCAGTTCTTTCTTCTTTCTCATTGGGCACAAACTTCAATGTTCCAATTTCCCAAGATTCCATCCTTGGCTCTTCTCTCTCCAGTGAGATACTTTGTCATTTCTTGGTATGAATTGCCATCTATCTATCAGGTAAATCTCTAAACCACATCCATAATTTAGACCCTTCTTGAGTTCCATACTAAAAGCAAATGGAATCTTGGCTATGTATGAGGATTATTTGTGAACTCTAAAATTTCCATGGTTTTACAACCTGATGTATCATATTCTAAAAGCAGCTGCTGTTTTGCATGTCAGACTTTCAGAATCTCAATACCAAACCCTCAACAACCTCAGTAAGACTCCCCTGAATTATTCCTGATTCTTCCCTCTGTTTTTGTTCAACCACTGAACCTATGCCTTGCTGATTCTCTCTGACATAGTTTTAGAATAGATTCACTGTGCAGTGCACATTTTCTATTTGTTATCAAGGTTTACTTAAGCTCTTTTTACCCTTGTCTAACCCATTAAATTAATCTCCTAAGAGATCCTCCAACCACACCAACCCTAAGCTTCTATAGCATTATCTGAATTATTTTTTCTAAAACTGACACAACCACATCATTACTTTCTAAAAATAGTCTTGGTAACCACTGTCTACAAGATTAAATAAAAAACACACCTTCAATATATAAAGCTGTGTTTATTCCATGGACCCTGTATGTGTGAGAACAACACTGGAGCAAACATTCCATTACGCATTTATTATTCTACCATTTTGCTTCATTTGAAAGGTATTATCTTATTCTATTTTCCCATACACCATATTCCATTACTAATTCAAGATTTTGCTCAAAGATTATAGTCCTTTTTTAAATTTTATTTTTGAATTAGTGGTTTTTATTATGCAAAAAATTTCACATACCCAGTATATAAATTTTTGTTAGAATAGTTCTTAAACATGGGGACTGCATTCACTCTTTGTTAATAAAAACTTAATTTTCAGGTGTCCCAATGCAATCCTTTCTGCCCCCTCAACTTTATTGAGGTACAGTTGACAAATAAAACTAAGATTTTTTAAAACTAAGATTTTTAAAGTGTTCAACATGATGTTATACATATACCTTATGAAAGGATTTCCCCATGCAGTTAACACATCTGTCATCTCACATTTTTATCTTTGTGTGTGTGAACATTTAAGTTCTGTTCTCTTAACAAATTTCAATTATACAATAGTGTTATTAATGATAGTCACTGTGCTATATGTTAGATACTCAGAACTTACTCACATAATAACAGAAAGTTTGTACCCTTTTACCAACTTCTCTTCATTTCCACCTCACTCCCCACTAGCAATTCTCCAATCCCTGGCAAACACTTTTTTACTCTGTTTTTATGAATTGTACTCCCCCCTGGCCACCTGTGAGGGATACCATGCAGTATTTGCCTTTCTTGGTCTGGCTTATTTCTCTTAGCATAACATCCTCCAGGTATACCCATGTTGCCATAAATGTCATAAAAAGGATTTCCACCTTTTTAAAGTCTGAATAATATTCCATTGTATGTATATACCACAATTTCTGTTTTTAAAATGGTTTATTTATTTATTTTAGAGGGGAGAGGGGCAGAAGAAGAGGGAGAAAGGAATATCAAACAGACTCCTCACCAAGTAGGGAGCCCAACACAGAGTTCAATCTCACAGTCTTGAGATCATGACATGAGCTGAAACCAAGAGTCAGATGCTTAACTCACGAGCCACCCAGGCACCCTATACCACAATTTTTTTATGCATTCGTCCATTGGTGAACACTTAGATTGTTTCCATACCTTGGGACTGTGAATAATACTACCATGAACATGGGAGTACAGATATCTCTTTGAGATAATGAGTCATTTCCTTTGGATAAA
Source organism: Nyctereutes procyonoides (assembly GCF_905146905.1). NCBI lineage: Eukaryota > Metazoa > Chordata > Mammalia > Carnivora > Canidae > Nyctereutes > Nyctereutes procyonoides. Next base: position 948,463 of record NW_026575043.1, read on the forward strand.
TACCCAGAAGTGGGATTTCTAGATCATAAGGTAGTTATATTTTTAATTTTTTGAGGAACTTCCATACTATTTCCCATAGTGTCTGTACCAATTTATGTTCCCACCAACAGGGCACAAGGGTTTCCTTTCTCCACATCCTGGTCACTAGTTACTGTCTCTTGTCTTTTTGAGAATAGCCATTCTAACAGGTATGTCCAATGATGCATGAATAGATAAAGAAGCTGTGGTATGTATATATAATGGGATATTATTTAGCCATAAGAAAGGAAATTTTGCCATCTACAACAACATGGATAAACTTTAAAGGTATTTTGCTAAGTGGAAAATGACAGGGAAAGACAGGCAAATACTGTATGATCTCACTTATATGAAGAACTTAAAAACAAACAAAAATGAGCTCATAGATATGGAAAACAGATTTAACAGATTGGTGGTTGCCAGGTGGGGAGGGTAGGGGGTGGGTGAAAGGGGTCAAAAGATACAAACTTCCAGTTATAAAATAAATGTCACGAGCGTCTAATGTACAGCAGGATGACAATAGTTTATAATACTTTATTGGATATTTCGAAGTTGGTAAGAGAATAAATGTTAAAATTTCTCATCACAAAAATAATTTATTAACTATATATATATGTTAACTAGATTTAATGTGATGATCATTTCACAATATATACAAACATCAAATCATTTTTGTACACCTAAAACTAATACAATGTTATGCCAATTATATCTCAATAAAAAAACCAAGACAATTATTTTTAAAAGACTATCAGAGACAGAGAAAATTATAAAAGCACTCTGAGAGAAAGAGCAATTCTCAAGTTTTCTCAGACCACAGCATGGATTTTGGTTGCAGATATACACATTGACACTCTTGAAGTTATAAAATTTCAGGATAAAGCCTTTTCCTCACCCACCAGCCACTCCGTTATTCTTCAAAGTCAAGAGGAGCAAGTTTCTTTTCTGTCTTCTGCAATATGGATGCAATATGGATGCATTTCTTATGCACCCTTACCCCACCCAAGGTGGTAGGCTTTTGAGGCCCCAGCTCTGTGTGATGGTCTCTTGTCAGAATTCCCCTACCTTTGTGGGCCAAGTAGGTATAGAGGGATTTCTAGAAGGAGATACATGTCATATTACTTACACATTACATGATCATTTTCTTTTTTTTTTTAAGATTTTATTTAATTAATCATGAGAGACACACAGAGAGAGGCAGAGAGACAGGCAGAGAAGCAGGCTCCATGCAGGGAGCCCGACGTGGGACTCGATCCCAGGTCTCCAGGATCAGGCCCTGGGCTCAAGGCAGCGCTAAACCCCTGAGCCACCTGGGCTGCCCCATGATCATTTTCATTAGAAAAACAAAGGGTAATAACCTTTTTTATTCATTCAATCAGCAAATATTTATATAATGTCTTTTACATGCTAAGACCAGAGTGATTTTGATCACTGAGGATTTCAAATGAAGGCAGAGATAGAAGCCAAGGATGTGGCTTATGTTTTTAATCTTTGTAAACATTCTGTCTGTTGGAGGAAAGAGATGAATTGAGACAAAGAAATATTTTGCTTTATGAAGGATGAGTTTGATTTATAAAAGTTAAATTTGTTCACACAGGTATGATTTAGGCCAGAAAATAATTGGAAATATAATGGCTGGTGTTTGGAATCAACTTTTATTTTTTAAAAATATTTTATTTATTTATTCATGAAAGACAGAGAGAGAGAGAGAGAAAATGAGAGAGAGAGGCAGAGACACAGGCAGAGGGAGAAGCAGGCTCCATGCAGGGAGCCTGACGTGGGACTTGATCCTGAGTATCTAGCATCAAGCCCTGGGCTGAAGGCGGCCCTAAACTGCTGAGCCACCCAGGCTGCCCTGGAATCAACTTTTAGCATGGAATTCGGATTTGTGGGTTGTTGGCCTAAGAGGGAAAAATGAAGCAATGTGAACTGTCTGGTGGGAGTGACTGTGGACAGGAAAGTAAGGGTCTCCAGTGACAGAAACCCCTTCTTAACTGAAAAGTAAAGTTGTCTTTATCTGGTTTTACTCCAGGAAATGTCTCCTTTGGCATTTTTTTAAATGACCTTTACTATTTTTCTGCATGGATACAAAAGGATGCTACTTAATGTGGTATCTAGCCCATAATCCTACTTAATATACTTTTTAAGAAAATTGATATAAATAAACATCTCCAGTAAAAAGAAAACAAAGCAATACAATTATTTGGTTAACTTTTATTTTATGCTTGCTCCAAAGCTATGTCTAGCACTGACTACTTGAAATTTTTAATTCACAAAGTACCTATTTAAAGGGCTCCCTAGGATAAGACCCTTATTCTTAAGCTGAATCAGAGTGAGAAGACACTTTTGAATTTCTTTCTTTTTTTAAAAAATATATTTATTTATTTATTTATTTATTTACTTATTTACTTATTTATTTATTTTAGAGAGAGAGAGTGCTAGTGAGGTGAAGGAGTGGAAGCAGAGAGAGAGGGAGAATCTCAACCAGACACCAGGCTGAGCATGGATCCTGGCCCAGGGGCTCAATCTCAGAGCCCTGAGCTGAAACCGAGAGTTGAATGCTCAATCAACAGTGCCACCGAGGTGCCCCTTGAATTTATTTCTAGGAAAAATTAGTCACTTATAACTTTGTAAAACCTTCCTAAGCCTTGTGTGTGTATAAAGATCTAAACGTGTGGTGGCACATACATGGTTTCCTTATTTGTTTTTATCATTGTGACTTTTAATAAGCCTTTCAATAAAATTTGGATTTAAAAAGTGTGGACATTTACACTCATTCTGATAATTCAGACTCCTATGTTAAAATCTTAGCTCTACTATATTTCTCAGCCATAAAAAAATGAGAACTTTTTAAAAAATATTTTTAAATGTAAGTATAGTTGACACATGATGTTATATTAGCTTCAGATGTACAACATAGTGATTCAATTTATCTGCACATTATGCTATGCTCACCACAAGTGTAGCTACCATCTGTCACCATACAATGTTATTACAATATCATTGACTATATTCCCTATGCTGTACCTTTCGTCCTTGTGACTTAAAAAAGAATGAGAAAAAAAAAAAAGAAAAAGAAAAAAAAAAGAAAAAAAGAAAAAAAAAAAGAATGAGAACTTGCCATTTACAGCAACATGGATGGACCTAGAGGGTATCATGCTAAGTAAAATAAATCAGACATAGAGAGACAAATACCATATGTTTCACATAAATGTGGAATCTAAAAGACAAAACAAATGAATGAACAAACAAACTAGAAACAGACTTATAAATACAGACAACTAGTGGTTACCACAGGGGAAGAGGGTGGGAGCATGGGCCAAATAGGTGAAGGGGATTAAGAGATACAAACTTCCAGTCATAAAATAAATAAGTCACAAAAATGGGAAGTACAGCATAGGGAATATAATTAGCAATATTATAATAATGTTGTATGGTGACTATACTTATGGTGAGAGCATTGAGTAATGTATAGAATTGTTGAATCCTAATGTTTTACACCTGAAATTAATACAACATTGTATGTCAACTATACTTCATAATATAATAAAAATATGTCACATAACAATAAAAAATTTTGGCTCCATTATTCATGTGTCTGTTTGATTATAAATATGTTTCACCATGCCTCAGTCTCCTAATCTGTCAAATGGAAGGATCTGGAATGGATTATTTGTTTTCAAACTTAAATCCATGTTAAAACAAGACAGTTTTCAACACAAATATTTCTAGACTTACTAAAATGAGAGCTTCAGTGACTGAGCCTTGAGAATCTGTATTTAAATCAAACAAAATATCTGTCCAGATCATTGTAATATAGCTGATCAGTGAAACAAAGCTGAGTTCAAATAATTTAAATATCAGGGGTTGTGTTTAGGGTAATGGTGCTATCTTCTCCAGACAGTGAAATTTAAAGCTATTAGAATACAAAAAGTATGGTATTTTGGCACTACATTGGCCTAATTCTGTGATAAAAATGATAATTACACAAAGTACCAATGAGAGGAAAGATCCTTATACAATTTCATTTGGGTGTAACTTAAGCCAGTCCACTCTCAGCCCACAGTACTAAAGCATTGATTCATAGTTTTGTTGAGTTTTAATTAGATGTGACCACTTGGAAAGGAGGAGGAAAAATGATTTGAAGGGTAGACATAAGATATTATGCAAATTAAAATTTATGTCCAACCTAGTTTATCATCAGCATCATATTGGGGCTTTATAATATATATTCCCAAACTCCATCCCTGGAAATTTTTATTGGGTAGGTTGGAGGGTTTGTTTTTTATTTAATTTTATTTAAATTCAATTATACTTAGTTTCAGATGTAGTGTTCAGTAACTTATCATTTGCATATAACACTCAATGAGGTTGGAAGGTTTAAACGAACTCTAGAATTACACTTCAAGCATTATTTATTTCTGGTAACTAAGTAAAAGAAGGAGACTTAGAAAAAGTCATGGTCAGCTCACTTTCTGGACATGAGCCTCCTCAGGGTACCCTTTACATCCTTGTTTCTCAGTGTGTAGATGACAGGGTTCAACATGGGGGTGACCAAGTTGTAGAAGAGGGTAAGGAATTTCTGAGAAATTTCTTTGGTTCTGAGAAGAATTATTTTCTGGCTGTATATACATATAGATAATATTCCCATAAAACAAGATCACAGTGAAGTGGGACCCACATGTGTTGAAAGTTTTCCTTCTTCCCGTAGCTGACTTCATGCTCAGCACCACCAGGCCAATGTAGCCATAGGAGACCAGGATGAGTGCCAGGGGCTGAAGGACAGTCATTACTGATAAGATGAAAACAGTGCTTTCCACAGCCACGGTGTCCACACAGGCAATTTCACATAGGAAATGTTTCACCTTACTATCTCCCACATCGTGGCAGCCTCACGGTCACTGGAGACATCACCAGGGAGTTGAGGAGCCTGACACCCCAGGCCACAGACACCAGCTTCCAACAGAGCTGAGGATGCACAATGATGGAGTAGTGAAGGGGCTTACAGATTGCAGTGAAGCGATCATAAGCCATGACTGCCAGGAGGACACATTCTGTGCCACCCAGCCCCAGGAACATGAATAACTGGATGGCACAACCAGTGTAACTGATGGTCTTGTCTGGGCCACCCAAGTTGAAGAGCAGCTGGGGGATGGAACTGGTGGTAAAGCAGAGGTCTAGGAAGGACAATTTGGTAAGGAATAAGTACATGGGTGTGTGGAGGCAGGGGTCCAGGTGGGACACCAAGATTATGACTATGTTGCCCACCAAAGTCAGAAGGTAGAAGAGCAGCACAAAGACAAAAAGGGTCTACTCTAGCTGGGGTCTGTCTGAGAAACCCAAAAAATGAACTGTTTCTGGCAGCTCTGGTTGGTCATGACAGTGGACCATTAGTACAGGCCTACAAGGAAGCAGATAGGAGCACAATACACCCTTAGTGAAGTAGGCTAAGGGACTGAGACCAGAGAAATAACAAGTACAAATAATTACATAAAATTTCAATATTCTGTACAGATAGGGATTGTATATTTTAAGAACAATCTTTTATTGACTTCATTTGTTTCTTTTTGGACTCCAAAAAGAGTAGGGATCATTGTAGAATTTTTGGAAAATACAGACATCTATAAAAGATAGGAAAAGATTACCTATACTCCAGAAACAACCACTATTGCAATATTGATTTATTTCTTTTCAATCTTTTCTTGAACACAACCTAAATCACAGCATGTTTATAAATTTTATATTCTGGTTATCTTTCACTCAATTTTATATTGTGAAAATTTGCCTTGGTTTTAAAATTTTACAAAAAATAATCATGAATGTATGCATAATATTCCTATAGCTGTAAGATATTCTACACATTTCTCTGTAGGTAGTCATTAAGGATATTTCCAATATTGTAAGGTCTTGAGAGAGATTTTGGGAGGACTTGTTTTACTGCACTCTAGCATGTTCTTCCTTAAACCTTTGGCAATCGTTTGATCCCCCAAATCTGAAGTTGGTAGCCATGGAATTGATTCGATTTTTTTTTCTTTGTCTTATTAAATTTTTTATACTTATTAAGCTTTTCACATTTGGGAAAACATTTCTCTGTCACTGAGCTACGTTGTCACAAATCATAAAAAAGTCTTCCAACACAATTCAGAAATGACCTTTTGTATATCATTGAAAACAGGAGTAAAGGCTGATTTTCTTTTCTTCTCTTTTTTTTTTAAGATTTATATACTTGAGAGAGAAAGTGTGAGTGTGATGGGGAGAACAGAGGGAGAAGGAAATAGAAACTCCACTCAGTGAGGAGGCTGATGCGGGGCTTGATCTCATGATTCTGAGATCATGACCTGAGCCAAAATCAAGAGTTGGATGCTTAATGGACTGGGGCACCCAGGTGCTCCTTGGTGGGTTTTCTTTTATGCATTTAAATCCAAAGCACATTTTTCCATTTGCCTTCAACAGCTGTACCTATGACAACATATAACTTCTTTTGTAAATGACGAGATCCCTACTTCTACTTTATCCTCTTCATGTCCTTGTTTTCCTCACCTACAAATATATTCATGTATTTCATAAAGTTTTGATGTTAAGAAAGACACAATTATGTAAAATTTTCAAAGAATATTGTGTTTTAACAATTTCTTCCTTTTTTATGAATGATGTTCATAATTATATTTTTAATTGTATATAACTGAGGCAGACATAGTTATTAATCACATCAAATTCTAAAATGCCATAAATTAGAAAACAACTAATCACTTATTATAAATATAAAACTTACATTTATATAAAAATAAAATTATATGATAAAATTATAAATGACATAAATACAAAATGATATAATTCTATTTATATCCTTCAGAAATTTATATATGTACTTATTTATATGATTTAGAAATTTTAATAGATTCACAGAGAATGCTATCATGTTGCTTTAAAAAAAGTATGTTTTTACTATAAGAGGCGGGCACCTGCGAGGCGGGAAGCTCACTGCAAACCGAGAGGCGGGAAGCTCACTGCAAACCGAGGACCGATCTTCATAAAGGGCTAGAGCACTGCAGCCCTCCAGTGCATTTGGGAAAAGCCAATTGGTTAAACAGGCAGGCTCTAGAGCTCCCTTTACCCTAGAGCCTGGCTCTGAATGGAGGTGGCTGTGCCCTGTTCCCTTCAGGAGAGGCAGCCCCCGGGAGCACGGAACCTGGGAGCACGGGTCCCGTGGCACAAGGCCCGGGATTCTAGGGTGCCCAAGCAGACAAAGCCAGGGATCCTCTGTGCCCCCTGGGACAGGCAGAAGCAGGGAGGGCACAGAACACCAAGAACTCTCCTGCCACTGGGCTCCCCCAAGCTGTGCAGATCAGTGGACCCGCGTGGGTCTGGGAGCATCTAGGCCAGTGTGGACTGGGAGACTGCAGTTAGTTACTCAAGGGAGCTCCACTCCAGAGCTGGAAATCTGGCGGGTACCGTTGTTGTTTATCCTCTTTGTTTCTCTGTGTGCCTAGGAGAGGCGGGGCCCCCAGGGAACAAAAGCCTCACAGGATAAACAGCTCACACTGAACCCTGGCCCCTGGCAAGGGACCGTACAAATCCCCTCCCCTCCCCCCTACCCCCCACCCCCAGCCCTGAGAATCAGCACAGCAGTCCCCTCCCCAAGATGACCAGCTGGAAGAACAGGGGAAGAGCAAGTTCACTGACCAAGCAGCACTTGGAAAGCTCCAGGACAGAGAGAAAATACAGAACTAGAGGGTCCTTTTTTTTCTTTTTCTTTTTTCCATTATGGCTTGTTTTTATATCAGACTAAAAATTTCCATTATTTTTTCTCCTTTCCCACCCTACAATATTCTACCAGCTCTTCATTTTTAACTTTTTTCATTTTTGACTTTCATATTTCTACAATTACATGTCTTAGATATATTTTTCACTTCTGGATTCCCTTCAACGGATTCAATTTAATTTTGGTAGATGTACGAGATATGGGTTTTTGGTTATTTTATTTTATTTTTATTTTTATTGGTGTTCAATTTGCCAACATACAGAACAACACCCAGTGCTCATCCCGTCAAGTGTACCCCTCAGTGCCCGTCACCCATTCACCCCCACCCCCCCGCCCTCCTCCCCTTCCACCACCCCTAATTCGTTTCCCAGAGTTAGGAGTCTTCATGTTCTGTGTCCCTTTCTGATATTTCCCACACTTTTCTTCTCCCTTCCCTTATATTCCCTTTCACTATTATTCATATTCCCCAAATGAATGAGAACATACACTGTCTTTCTCCGATTGACTTACTTCACTCAGCATAATACCCTCCAGTTCCATCCACGTTGAAGCAAATGGTGGGTATTTGTCGTTTCTAATGGCTGAGGAATATTCCATTGTATACATAAACCACATCTTCTTTATCCATTCATCTTTCGATGGACACCGAGGCTCCTTCCACAGTTTGGCTATTGTGGACATGGCTGCTAGAAACATCGGGGTGCAGGTGTCCCGGCGTTTCATTGCATCTGAATCTTTGGGGTAAATCCCTAACAGTGCAATTGCTGGGTCGTAGGGCAGGTCTATTTTTAACTCTTTGAGGAACCTCCACACAGTTTTCCAGAGTGGCTGCACCAGTTCACATTCCCACCAGCAGTGCAAGAGGGTTCCCTTTTCTCCGCATCCTCTGCAACATTTGTGGCTTCCTGCCTTGTTAATTTTCCCCATTCTCAGTGGTGTGAGGTGGTATCTCATTGTGGTTTTGATTTGTATTTCCCTGATGGCAAGTGATGCAGAGCATTTTCTCATGTGCATGTTGGCCATGTCCATGTCTTCCTCGGTGAGATTTCTCTTCATGTCCTTTGCCCATTTCATGATTGGATTGTTTCTTTGCTGTTGAGTTTAATAAGTTCTTTATAGATCTTGGAAACTAGCCCTTTATCTGATACATTATTTGCAAATATCTTCTCCCATTCTGTAGGTCGTCTTTGAGTTTTGTTGACTGTATCCTTTGCTGTGCAAAAGATTCTTATCTTGATGAAGTCCCAATAGTTCATTTTTGCTTTTGTTTCTTTTGCTTTCGTGAATGTATCTTGCAAGAAGTTCCTGTGGCCAAGTTCAAAAAGGGTGTTGCCTGTGTTCTCCTCTAGGATTTTGATGGAATCTTGTCTCACATTTAGATCTTTCATCCATTTTGAGTTTATCTTTGTGTATGGTGCAAGGGAGTGGTCTAGTTTCATTCTTCTGTATGTGGATGTCCAATTTTCCCAGCACCATCTATTGAAGAGACTGTCTTTCTTCCAGTGGATCGTCTTTCCTCCTTTATCGAATATTAGTTGACCATAAAGTTCAGGGTCCACTTCTGGGTTCTCTATTCTGTTCCATTGATCTATGTGTCTGTTTTTGTGCCAGTACCACACTGTCTTGATGACCACAGCTTTGTAGTACAACCTGAAATCTGGCATTGTGATGCCCCCAGCTATGGTTTTCTTTTTTAAAATACCCCTGGCTATTCGGGGTCTTTTCTGATTCCATACCAACCTTAAAATAATTTGTTCTAACTCTCTGAAGAAAGTCCATGGTATTTTGATAGGGATTGCATTAAACATGTAAATTGCCCTGGGTAACATTGACATTTTCACAATATTAATTCTGCCAATCCATGAGCATGGAATATTTTTCCATCTCTTTGTGTCTTCCTCAATTTCTTTCAGAAGTGTTCTATAGTTTTTAGGGTATAGATCCTTTACCTCTTTGGTTAGGTTTATTCCTAAGTATCTTATGCTTTTGGGTGCAATTGTAAATGGGATTGACTCCTTAATTTCTCTTTCTTCAGTCTCATTGTTAGTGTATAGGAATGCCATTGATTTCTGGGCATTGATTTTGTATCCTGCCACGCTACCAAATTGCTGTATGAGTTCTAGCAATCTTGGGGTGGAGGCTTTTGGGTTTTCTAGGTAGAGTATCATGTCATCGGCGAAGAGGGAGAGTTTGACTTCTTCTTTGCCAATTTGAATGCCTTTAATGTCTTTTTGTTGTCTGATTGCTGAGGCTAGGACTTCCAATACTATGTTGAATAGCAGTGGTGAGAGTGGACATCCCTGTCTTGTTCCTGATCTTAGGGGAAAGGCTCCCAGTGCTTCCCCATTGAGAATGAGATTTGCTGTGGGCTTTTCGTAGATGGCTTTTAAGATGTCGAGGAAAGTTCCCTCTATCCCTACACTCTGAAGAGTTTTGATCAGGAATGGATGGTGTATTTTGTCAAATGCTTTCTCTGCATCTAATGAGAGGATCCTATGGTTCTTGGTGTTTCTCTTGCTGATATGATGAATCACATTGATTGTTTTACGAGTGTTGAACCAGCCTTGTGTCCCAGGGATAAATCCTACTTGGTCATGGTGAGTAATTTTTTTAATGTATCGTTGGATCCTATTGGCTAGTATCTTGTTGAGAATTTTTGCATGTATGTTCATCAGGGATATCGGTCTGTAATTCTCCTTTTTGGTGGGGTCTTTGTCCGGTTTTGGAACTAATGTGATGCTGGCCTCATAGAACGAATTTGGAAGTACTCCATCTCTTTCTATCTTTCCAAACAGCTTTAGTAGAATAGGTATGGTTTTTTTCTTGAAATGTTTGATAGAATTCCCCTGGGAAGCCATCTGGCCCTGGACTTTTGTGTCTTGGGAGGTTTTTGATGACTGCTTCAATTTCCTCCCTGGTTATTGGCCTGTTCAGGTTTTCTAATTCTTCCTGTTCCAGTTTTGGTAGTTTGTGGCTTTCCAGGAATGCGTCCATTTCTTCTAGATTGCCTAATTTCTTGGCGTATAGCTGTTCATAATATGTCTTTAAAATCGTTTGTATTTCCTTGGTGTTGGTAGTGATCTCTCCTTTCTCATTCATGATTTTATTAATTTGAGTCTTCTCTCTCTTCTTTTTAATAAGGTTGGCTAATGGTTTATCTATCTTATTAATTCTTTCAAAGAACCAACTCCTGGTTCTGTTGATCTGTTCCACAGTTCTTCTGGTCTCAATTTCGTTGAGTTCTGCTCAAATCTTAATTAACTCTCTTCTTCTGCTGGGTGTAGGATCTATCTGCTGTTTTTTTCTCTAGTTTTTTTATGTGTAAGGTTAGCTTTTGTATTTGAGTTCTTTCCAGTTTTTGAATGGATGCTTGTATTGCGATGTGTTTCCCCCTCAGGACTGCTTTTGCTGCATCCCAAAGATTTTGAACGGTTGTATCTTCATTCTCATTAGTTTCCATGAATCTTTTTAATTCTTCCTTAATTTCCTGGTTGACCCTTTCATCTTTTAGCAGGATGGTCCTTAACCTCCACGTGTTTGACGTCCTTCCAAACTTCTTGCTGTGATTGAGTTCTAATTTCAAGGCATTATGGTCTGAGAATATACAGGGGACGATCCCAATCTTTTGGCATCGGTTAAGACTTGATTTGTGACCCAGTATGTGGTCTATTCTGGAGAAAGTTCCATGTGCACTTGAGAAGAATGTGTATTCAGTTGAGTTTGGATGTAAAGTTCTGTAGATATCTGTGAAATCCATCTGGTCCAGTGTATCATTTAAAGCTCTCGTTTCTTTGGGGATGTTGTGCTTAGAAGACCTTTCGAGTATAGAAAGAGCTAGATTGAAGTCACCAAGTATAAGTGTATTATTATCTAAATATTTATTCACTTTGGTTATTAATTGATTTAAATATTTGGGAGCTCCCACATTCGGGGCATATATATTGAGGATTGTTAATTCATCTCGCTGGATAGATCCTTTAAGTATGATATAGTGTCCCTCTTCATCTCTCACTACAGTCTTCAGGGTAAATTTTGTTTATCTGATATAAGGATAGCTACCCCTGCTTTCTTTTGAGAACCATTTGAATGGTAAATGGTTCTCCAACCTTTTATTTTCAGGCTGTAGGTGTCCTTCTGTCTAAAATGTGTCTCTTGTAGACAGCAAATAGATGGGTCCTGCTTTTTTATCCAGTCTGAAACCCTGCACCTTTTGATGGGGTCATTAAGCCCGTTCACGTTCAGAGTTACTATTGAAAGATATGAGTTTAGTGTCATCATGATATCTATTCAGTCCTTGGTTTTGTGGACTGTTCCCCTGAACTTCTTCTTAAAGGGGAATTTTAAGAGTCCCCCTTAAAATTTCTTACAGAGCTGGTTTGGAGGTCACATATTCTTTCAGTTCCTGCCTGTCTTGGAAGCTCTTTATCTCTCCTTCCATTTTGAATGAGAGCCTTGCTGGATAAAGTATTCTTGGTTGCATGTTCTTCTCATTTAGGACCCTGAATATATCCTGCCAGCCCTTTCTGGCCTGCCAGGTCTCTGTGGAGAGGTCTGCTGTTGCCCTAATACTCCTCCCCATAAAAGTCAGGGATTTCTTGTCTCTTGCTGCTTTAAGGATCTTCTCTTTTTCTTTGGAATTTGCAAGCTTAACTATTAGATGTCGAAGTGTTGAATGGTTTTTATTGATTTTAGGGGGGGATCTCTCTATTTCCTGGGTCTGAATGCCTATTTCCCTTCCCAGATTAGGAAAGTTTTCAGCTAGGATTTGTTCAAATACATATTCTGGCTCTCTGTCCCTTTCGGCACCCTCGGGAACCCCAATTAAACGTAGGTTTTTCTTCCTCAGGCTGTCGTTTATTTCCCTTAATCTATCCTCATGGTCTTTTAATTGTTTGTCTCTTTTTTCCTCAGTTTCCCTCTTTGCCATCAACTTGTCTTCTATGTCACTCACTCGTTCTTCCACCTCGTTAACTAACCCTCGTCGTTAAGACTTCTAGTTTGGATTGCATCTCATTCAATTGATTTTTAATTTCTGCCTGATTGGATCTAAATTCTGCAGTCATGAAGTCTCTTGAGTCCTTTATGCTTTTTTCTAGAGCCACCAGTAGCTGTATAATAGTGCTTCTGAATTGGCTTTCTGACATTGAATTGTAATCCAGATTTTGTAACTCTGTGGGAGAGAGGACTGTTTCTGATTCTTTCTTTTGAGGTGAGGTTTTCCTTCTAGTCATTTTGCTCAGTGCAGAGTGGCCAAAAACAAGTTGTGTTGGGAAAAGGAGAAAAAGAGAGAGAAAGAAGGAAAGAAAAGAGAAAAAGAAAAAAGAAAAAAGGAAGAAAAAACGAAAAAAGAGAAGAAAAAGAGAAAGAAATAGAAAGAAAGGTAAAAACAGGGTGGGGGAAGCAAACAGAAATCAAAAAGAAAAAAAAAAAGAAAAAGAAAAACCACGGGGGAGTATCTTCTGATTCTGTATACTTTAAGTCCCTTGATTTCCCCTGGAACTTGTCCATCTAGCTGGTCTTCTGGGGGAGAGGCCTGTTGTGCTGATTTTCATGTGTTAGCACTTGGGGGAGCTGCTGTGCCCCCTGCCTGGTGCAGGGTTCAGTGGGGGTTGTTTACCCCGTGAGGCCCCAGGAGGAACAACTGCAGTGGCTGAGGCCAGCTCTGGAGCCCTGGAGTCAGCTCCCACAGTAACTACAGAGCTGTCCGTCTGCAGGGCCTGGAAGCGCCAGGGCGGGGCCGCTGATCTGCTCAGCTCGGGGCAGGAGCGTCCTCGCTGTCCTGGGCCCTCCCGGCCTCTGCCTGTCCCGGGGGGAGGCCGGATCCTGGGCTGTGTCCCGGCGCCCTGTGTTCCGAGGCCTGCGCTGTTGGATTCGTGCTCCCGGAGCCGCGCTGCCCCCTCCGCGGAGCCGCCGCCCGAGCCCCTCTGAGCTGCTCCGGGTCCAGCCGTGCGCGCTGCAGCCCTTAGGGAGCTCGGCGCACTCTCCCGGGGCGCAGGTGTCTGTTAGTGTCCCCGGGAGCCCGAGGGCATCCCCACCCTCCTGGGTCCTGCTCTAACTCCCTGCGGGCCCCTTTCCGCCCGGGAAGGTTGGTGCAGCTCCTGCTTCTCCGGGACGGAGCTCTCCTGTCCTGGGGACACTCGCCCAGGCCTCAGCCCGGCTCCTCACGGGGCCCCTCCCCCTCGGAGGCCTTTTGTTTCTTTATTTCTTTTTCCCCGTCTTCCTACCTTGAGAGAAGCGCGAACTCTTCTCACTGTAGCATTCCAGCTGTTCTCTCTTTACATCTCAGGCTGAATTCGTAGATTTTCAGGATGATTTGAAGGTTATCTAGGTAATTTGGTGGGGACAGGGGACTTGGGGACCCTACTCTTCCACCGTCTTGCCCCTCCCTCCCAACTGCTGAGCTTTAAAGGTGGGTTGCTTTGTGGTGTCTTTGTGTGGCACTTGTGGGTTTAATTTCTTTCATCAAGGTGCCATTCTGGAAGGAAAGAGTTGTATAGTCCACAGTGTCCTATACACAGAGTGAGTGAGTTTGTGCCTGTAATTTTTGGGAGTAGAGACATAAAAGAATATTTCAAAGTCCTTTCCCTATTATTGTCTATCCCACAACAAACAATACTGCCTGTTTTTTAAAAATAAATTTAAAATTTTATTTTTCATCAATAACCTGACCCTTATTTATAATTCAGTCACTTTTTCCAGTCTAGTATTATTCAGAAGCTCCTAATAAGTTAACCAACTGCTGGCATCCTACTCACACAGAATGAAAATGTGGAGGATATTTGGGAAAAAACAAAATATGAGTATTTACCTTAAAATTGATGCTGTGGTACATTCTGGGGGTAAGATGCCAGATAATGTGTAGATGATTCTTGCCTCACACCAATTATAGTCCAGTGTGGGATTTGGAGAATAATAAGTCAAGTATAATGAAGGGCAATATATCATATGATTGAAAGGGGTTTAGACACCGACAGGGTGCTTTCTTGAAACCCAGGAGAAGAGGGATGTGTTCTTAGAAAAAGTGGTACCTCAAATAAGAGCTTTAACAGAAGAGGACTAGAAGTAGGAGAAAAAGTGTATATGGGGGAAGTTGAAAAACCTCCGTATTGTGAATGTGATGAGGGAGCAGCATTCACTCAGACTGGAGAGGCAATAAAGGCTAGACTAGTAGGAGTGGTCTTGTAGCTCATGCTCAGGAGTTGGTCTTTATATTAAAAAACAAAAATAAAACAAAACAATAATTGAGAATCACTGAGTGATTCAAAGTAGAAGTATTACGGAATTGGGGATTTCAGCCTTACTCTGCAGTGGATTGGAAGAGAGGGATTCTGTCAAAGGTGCTGCAACTGGACTGAGAGCTGTGGTAACAAGAGTGTAGTGTCCAGGCCTCAGAGAGATAATCCATAGCCCTGGGAGATCTACCAGATGAGTGATGGGAGGGTGAAGCAGAATCTTCAAGTTTGTGTCTCCCTGTTTGCACAGACACTTCACAAAATGGGAATACAGACGGAAGCACTTCTGGGTTGGTGGAGACAGTCCACCATTTAATTTGGGGACCAAGTGAGAAGTTTCTACAGGACCTCATAGTATATAGGTCTGTTAGGCATATGGACTTCTGCAAACTTCACACCTTATTGAATCACTCGTAGTCAATTGCTGCCAAATACAAATGTATGCAATTTTTTAAATCTGGAAAACAAAAAGAACTTTCAGGAAATTTTCAGTTTTTTAAAAAAAATTACAGTGACTAATCCATGTAGGCACAAATTAAGGCTACATGATACCTAGAATGTTGTAAGGATTTGGGAAACAATTCATTTTGTTTTGCATTCATTCATTTATAATTAGAGTCACTGTTCACATGAGGTACAAGAATTATCAATCTATTTAAGAAGATGTTTAAGATAGCTTGTTCTCAAAACTGAGACTGGTCTGAAGATATTTTTACAGTTCATGTTTAGAGGTAAGAATAATGACATCTAATAAAATTAATAGAATTTCCCAATAGCAAAAGAAGAAACTGATTCCATTTTAGCTTGAATTAGTGAAATCTTAGACTGAGAGAAACTTAATCCAATATGATATGTCAGTTATTATTGATGGATTTTTCAAATGTCTGATAGATTTTTTTTAGATTTTATCTTTTTATAGGAAGTTTTTTATTCCAAGATAAAGCAAACATTTTGAAGA
Organism: Nyctereutes procyonoides; assembly: GCF_905146905.1. Classification (NCBI taxonomy): domain Eukaryota; kingdom Metazoa; phylum Chordata; class Mammalia; order Carnivora; family Canidae; genus Nyctereutes; species Nyctereutes procyonoides. The sequence continues at coordinate 964,433 of NW_026575043.1, forward strand.
GTATTTTATCTACACAAGTTATATAAAAATGATACAACTTTACAAATTATTAGAATATCTAAACATGGCCAAAAAAATGAATGTAGTATACCTATACATCTGTGACATCATAAAGCACAACTGATGAATATGTAGATTCCTGAAGTTTGGCTAGAAGTTTTGTGTCAGAATCCAGGAATCTGAACTTTGTCTGGAACTGTATAAGCATGAATTTTTAGTAGTTCGTCTGTCTACATGAATTTTACTTCTATGATTAGCTTTTTGCCATTATGAATTATATGAAAAGTCATGTTTCATTCCAGCATTTTCGTCCTTGTGTAATTATCCCTATTGTCCTCTTTTTTTCCTAGATCTGTTTAAAGGAAAATACAACCATTAATATCATTAAGTGTGACTGCCATATTTTTATGGTTAACAGAAAAGTAGATCAGGGTAAAAAAACAGTAATTTATTGTTAGAAAATAAATAATTAAATAATTTCAATATTACCTGCCTCCTTTTAAAGTATCCATGAGGAAATATTGTCAGGATTTACCTCTGTTCTCATTCTTGTTTTCTTATTCTTTTCTCTCCTCTGAAAATCAGCTTTAGTTCTAGGAAGTTGGTTAGTGGTCTCTGTTCTTGAAGATATTTCCACTTTAGTAACTGCTCTTGTAACTGGATTCTGAGCTTGCAAATAAACTCTATAAGGACATCTGTGTGGAGAGCAATTGCTCACTAGATAAGTGTACAATTCATATCTACAGCCCTGACCTCAGTCACTTTGACCCTCAAATTGTGTTGAGCCAAAACAATTCCATTTGTGAAGCCGTGTTGTAGCTTCAGCACATCCCACACCAGTCTGAGATCAGATCTTCAGGCTCCTAAAGGACTACTCTGAGGTAATATAAACCATTTACCCTTTAAATTCTTACTGAATGTCTCAGATTGGAGAACTAAAAATGTTTTCTTCTGTTCACTGAAGCCTTTGGGAATGTACATTCCATTGAAGCAATTAGATAAGTTTGCTGTTGTACAGAAAGAAAGACCAGTAGGATGCTTGTAAGAAAGGTCACATGTGTACTTCCTTCAGAGTCTGAGCATGGGGTGGGGCGTGGGGGGGCCCTTGTGTTCACTTTGAGTAAGATCCCTATTTCCTTTAGCTTACCTCTGAGGCTAAGGAGACTTAGCCAAGCCTGAGACCATCCCAAAGGATTCAGTGTTCTTTTAGGTGCCAGAAGTTTGTTTTTACTTTTGTCATGATTTCAAACTTCCAGAAGAATTGTAGTTTTGTACAAATAACTTTATATCCTGCATTATTTGAGAGCAGTTTGTGCCATCATACCCAAGTACCTTAGTGTACTTCCTACAAACAAGACCATTCTCCTATATGACCATAATACAACTGTCAAAATTATGAAGCTTGCATTTACACTGTACTATGACCTAATTCACACTTTCCATTCAAGTTGTAATAGTTGTCCCAGTGATCTTGCTTACAGCAAAAGGGGCCAATCTGGGATCATGTATGGCATTGATTTCTTGTATCTCTTTAGTCTCCCCAATCCAGAAAAGTTCCTCAGTCTTTACTTGACTTCTATGACTTTGATACCTTTGAGGAGTACAGAATATTTTATAAAATAACCCAAATTCCTTAACATGGGCTTATCTGATCTTTCCTTATGATTAGGTAGGTAACACATTTTCGGCAGAAATAGAGAGATGATGCTGTGTCCTCATTGCACCTTATCAGGAAGGCACAAGGTGTCAGTTTGGCTCATTACAGGTGGTAATGAACTTTGATCACTTGATTAAGGTAGCATGTTCTGGGTTTCTCCACTTAAAGTTCCTCTTCTTTCCTATTGTAATTAAGAAGTATTTTACAGAGGCAGTAAATGTAAATATCCCATTCCTTATTACTTTCTGTACTTGCTCTAGTACTTATTAATGTTTCTTGCTAAATTAATTGTAACTGATTTTCTTTTTTTAAGATTTTTTATTTATTTATTAGAGACAGAGAGAGAGAAAGAAAGAGAAGCAGGCTCCATGTAGGGAGCCCGACGTGGGACTCGATCCCAGGTCTCCAGGATCACACCCCGGCTAAACCACTAAGCCACCGGGGCTGCCCAGTAATGATTTTCTAATTCCACTTTTCTTTCTACAGTTATTAGTTGGCATTTTACTTAAGGAAAAAAAACACTCTTTCTTCCTTTCTCTCTTTCTCTCTTTCTTCTTTCCTTTCCACCCTCCCTCGCTCTCCTTCCCTCTTTCTCTCTTATATTCAGTATGGATTCAATTGGTTACAATATATTAATATCATTATTTATTTATATGCTGAAGTTATACCAGATTTGTACTGTATGAACTCCTCCAGCTTGGCTTCTATGTATATTTTATTTATTTAAAAATCTTTTAAATTTAAATTCAATTTAACTAACATATAGTATATTATTAGTTTCAGAGGTAGAATTCAGTGACTCATCAGTTGCATCAGTGCTCATTCCATCGAGTGCCCTCCTTAATGCCCATCATCCAGTTACCCCATCTCTCCACCCCCCCCAGGAAACCTCATTTTGTTTCCTAGAGTTAAGAGTCTCTTATGATTTGTCTCACTCTGTTTTCTTCTTATTTTTCCTTCCCTTCCCCTATGATTCTGTTTTATTTCTTAAATTCCACAGATGAGTGAAATCATATGACATTTGTCTTTTTCTGACTGGCTTATTTCACTTAGCCTAATACCCTCTAGTTCCATCCATGTCATTGCAAATGGCAAGATTTAATTCTTTTTGGTGGCTGAGTAATACATATATATATATATATATATAATTACATCTTTATATACATATATATTACATATATAAAGATGTAATATCTTTATATCTAATATATATGTGTATATATATATATATATATATATTACATCTTCTTTATCCATTCATCTGTTGATGGACATCTGGGTTCTTTCCATATTTTGGCTATTATGGCCATTGCTGCTATAAACATTGGGGTGCATGTCCCCTACAAATCACACCGTTTGTATCCTTTGGATAAAGTCTACGTCCATTTTAAAGAAACATTTACTTTGAAGTAATTTTAGATTTACAGAAGGGCTGCAGCACAGTATAGAGCTTGTATGCTCTTCCCCTGTCTTCTACTATGGTTAAAATTTTATGTAACCACGGGTTTCTATCCTTTTGGCCTGTCCCCATCATTCTTTGAAAATTTTCTTGCTTCTTCCTTTTTTGAAAAGATTTTATTTATTTATTCATGAGAGAGAGAGACACACACACAGAGGCAGAGACACAGGCAGAGGGAGAAGCAGGCTCCATGCAGGGAACCTGACTCGGGACTTGATCCTGGGTCTCCAGGATCACATGGTGGGTTGAAGGCAGGCGATAAACCATTGAGCCACCCAGGGATCCCCCACTTTCTTGCTTCTTAATGCAAGCTATTCCAAAATCATCTTATCCTTCTCTTATTTATTTATTTGTTTATGAGACAGAGAGAGTGCATGAGCAGGGGTCAGGGGCAGAGGGAGAAGCAGACTCCTCATTGAGAAGGGAGCCAGATGTGAGACTAGATCCCAGGACCCTGTGGTCATGGCCTGAGCCAAAGGCAGATACTTTACTGACTGAGCCACCGAGGTGCCCCTTTCTTATTCTTCTCTTGTCCCAACTCTGGACTCAGCCATTTCTTATTTATTTATTTATTTATTTATTTATTTATTTATTTATTTATTATAGTCACAGAGAGAGAGAGAGAGAGAGAGAGAGAGAGAGAGAGAGAGAGAGGCAGAGACACAGGCAGAGGGAGAAGCAGGCTCCATGCACCGGGAGCCCGATGTGGGATTCGATCCCGGGTGTCCAGGATCGTGCCCCGGGCCAAAGGCAGGCGCCAAACCGCTGCGCCACCCAGGGATCCCGACTCAGCCATTTCTATAAAGGGTCCTGACCCACAAGGATTGGTGGCAATTTGTCTCCACTTTGTGAAATCAATCTTTTGCCAGTTTCCAGATATGACTAGCACACAGAATTAGAGATCACAGAACTAGAAAGAGATTGGTTCCCATTGAAGAAGGATGTACACTGTCACAGCGTTTATATGAATTGAGGCTTTGGCTGGTCTTTAGTAGCTATCTCCCCAGTTCCTCCTTGAAGGGTACTGTGGCAACTTATCAGGTTGACTACATATGGGGAAAGGGAAATGCTCAGAGTTTTCAAGGATTATTGGTTATGGGAGCCGATATAGCATTGACACCAGGAGACATAAAATGCCATCGTGGACCCCCTGTTAGAGTGGAGACACATGTTAACCAATTGATGAATGGAGTTGTGGCCCAAGTCCATCTCAAAATGGCTCTGTATTAGTTTTATATTGTGGCTTTAACAAATCATCACAAACCCAGTAGCCCAAAACACCACAGGTTAATTAACTGAGAGTTTTATAGGTCAGAAGTCCAGCATGGGAGTCACTGGGCTAAAATCAAGGTGTCAGGGGGACTGCATTCCTTTCTGGGAGCTCCAGGGGAGAACCTACTGTTTCCAGCTTCTAGAGACCGCCTATGCTCTTTGGCTTGTGTTCTGTTGCTCCATCTTCAAAGCCACCATTTGATTGAGTTTTTCTCATTTTGTCTTTCTAAGTTTTCTGTCATTGCACTCTTTCTGATCACAGCTGGGAAAGAGTCTGCTTTTAAGAAGTCATGTGATTAGATTGGGTCCAATCTAGATAAATCAGGATAATCTCTCCGTTTCAAACTCCATATCCCTAATCATGTCTACAAAATCCCTTTTGTCACATATGGCAGCATTCACAGATTCTAGTAATATCTTTGGGGAGCTATTACTGTGCCTGCCAGAGTTCAGTGGATCCATGGGACAAATGGTGGTCATTTCCCATGCTCCAGAGCATAACTGGGATGAACTGGTTCACATTGGTTCTTTTTTTTTTCTTACTAGATTATCAGTTGATTAAAAAAGGACATAATTTAGGAAAGGTCAGATGGGAGAGATGCATAGGGCAGAGTATGAGAAAAGGATGTGGAGTTTCCACATCCTCTCCAAGGGCACCCCTGTCCTCAGATCTCCACATATTCATTAACCCATTGGTTCTTAACTTGTTGCCTGGGGTCCATTGTGGTATAAAATGCTAAAAGGAGGCCCATAAAACTTCCCCAACCCTCAGTCACAATAGTATATCAGAATCAATACCACATTACAACTGAAGTGGAAGATTAATGCCACCATCAAGGACTTAAAGGTATAGAGATAGTGGTTTCCATCATATTCCTATTCCATTCACCAGTCTGCCTCCTGCAAATATCACATGGACTGTGGTGGGTGACAGTGACCTACTGCAGGTTCACCAAATGGCAGCACCATTGCAGTTGTGGTGTAAAAAATGAAACAGATTGGCACACACATTGGTCATTTTTACACACTCATTGATCTTGATAAGAATGCATTCTTATCAACATCCAACAATACAGACAAGTAGAGGCAGTTTGGTTTCATTTGGTGTGGACAACACCATACACTTACAATATGTTTCAGAGATATGTTACCTATTTTGTCCTCATTGATAGTAGAGCCTGAAGGGAGCTTGATTTTCTGGACATTTTGAAGAACATCGTAATCTTCACCATACTGATGACATTATTATAACTGGTCAGGTCATCAGGAAATGACAAGTACTCTAAATGCTTTTTAGGATACATGTACTGCAGAGAGTGGGAGATAAATCCTACAAGATTTAGAATTCATCAATAACGTTTTTAAGTGGTTGGGGGAAAATAGTCCAGATTCCTATGTCATTTGCTTTAGCTTTACCAATGCCTCTCTCTCAACTTAGACCAATACATTAATGTGGGGTTCACTAGGACCGTCTGAAACAGAAAGGAAAGCACAGACCTGGTTAACAGATGAGTCAGTCTGGTAAGCCAGAGAGAGTCAAAAATAGAGTGCTGCTGATTTATAACCAACCCCCTCCCAGGGTGTCTCAGGAAGGCACTGGTGAGAGAAAATCCTCCCAATGGACAGAGCTTTAGGCCAACCACCTAGTCATCCACTTCATATTAAGAAAACATATGTCTGAGGTAAGGATCTGCTCTATTCCTGGGCAGAGGTGAGTGGGTTTGGCTGGTTTCTCAGGGACCTGGAAGAAATAAAATTGGAAATTTGAGGACAAGAAGGTCTGAGAGGTAAATAAATATCTGAGTGGATCTGTAAGAATGGCCACACAGTGTATGCATCTCTGTATTACATGGTGATGATCAGCCAAGAAATTTTCAACTATAGAGGAGGCAATAAATAATGCACCATGCTTGGGCCCAGTAAGGGTTCCCTCTCACCAGCATTGAGCGAACTATGTACTTAAAGGAATTGAAAGTTCACTTTTGGAGAAATGTTTATTGAAAATAAAAATTGAAGTGGCAATCTATTTAAAATTGAAAGACAGGGCAGCTTGGGTGGCTCAGTGGTTTAGCGCCGCCTTTGGCTCAAGGTGCCGATCATTACTGAATAATAAATTTAACAGAATATTTTTTGGTATCAACACTTTTACTTTATATCCTTTTAAGCCTTTTGAATTACTTTTTAAAAGATTTTATTTATTTATTCATGAGAGAAACAGAGAGAGAGAGGCAGAGACACAGGCAGAGGGAGAAGCAGGCTCCATGCAGGAAGCCCGACATGAGACTTGATCCTGGGTCTTCAGTATCACACCCTGTTAAACCGCTGAGCCATCCGTGCTGCCCAAGTCTTTTGAATTATATACCAAATGCGAAATATATAGACGGAGGAGAGAGGGGTCGGGAAGGTAAATCTTTTCATATTTATGTGGAAAGTATTCTGTTGGTGAGATGTATCTATTCCAAGACTTTTTTTTTTCACTTTAAGTTGTAGATGTGGTAAATTTTATTTGTTTGTTTATTTATTTATTTATGAGAGATACAGAGAGAGGCAGAGACATAGGTAGAGGGAGAAGCAGGCTCCCTGTGGGGATCCTGATGCGGGACTTGATTCAAAGACTTCAAGTTCATGACCTGAGCCAAAGGCAGCTGTTCAACCCCCGAGCCATCCAGGTGCCCCTAGATTTCATAAAAGTAAGACTTCTTTGCTTTGTTGGAATAAACTCCATTTGTTCATTTTGTAAATTTATTTTTCTTTATACAGATTCCATTTATTAAAATTTTATTTGGAATATAAATAAAATAATTAAATTCCATCTATGCTCACAGCTGAACCTATTTTTTTTTCTTTTACTATGTTGGTCTGATAATAATAACAGGATGATTCCAGCCTTATAAATGACTTGGGCAACTTTTCAGTTTTTGATGGTTTGAAATGATTGTGGAAATTATCTGTTCTTTGAAAGTTTGATAAAGTCATTCATAAAACCACCTGTGTGTCTTTGAGAAATAGATATGTATTACATTTCCAATTACTTTTATGGAATTATGTACTCACCACCAAGCGTGGGGGCCGCACCCCTCACCGTGCCCACCATCTCTTGTAGCCCCTACCTGCACCCTCAATGCTGCACGGGCCCGCCCCATGGGGCTCGGCAACTAATGTGTTTTGTCCCCAGTTAATCACCATTCTACAGCCTGGCCCTGCAAGGGGCTGGGGCTGCCCTGCTGCCCGCCATCTGCTGCCCTAGGCTTCCTGACTCCATTCGTCCAACACTTGTGACACTCCGAGAAGTGCTGTGGTCTCAGCAATGCACCTGTTTTGTACATGATTGTGTAATTTAAAGGTATATAAATACAAATATATATATATATCAGTTGTGATCGTATGACTGTGGATAAAATCCAGAACTGTGTCAAAAAAAGTGTACTTATGTACTGAGTATTAATGTTTCACATTGGGAGTCAATTTTGGTAAGTATATTTCATAGAATATTGCTCATATTGCTCATATACTAGATAATTCTAGTACCTCTCTGATTGATAGGGAGTTGAACAACATTCTCTAATACTTGTTTTATAACCTTTGTGAACATTTTTTCATGCTTCTGATTTTCATTCGTGTTACTTTGTTAATCCTTTTTCAAGATCATACTTGCCAATTATCTATTTCATGCATCCTTTGAACAGAAAATATTAGTTATATGGACTATTTTTCATTTTCACCTTATTTCACCAATTTCTCCATCAGTCTTCTTTTTTCTAGTCTTTCCTCTTTTATTCAATTTCCAGTTATTTTCCTACCATTTGGAATTGAAACTTTAATTCATTTTTCCCATTTTGTTTGGCTTCCATCAAAAAGATTTAATATTATAAATCTTAACTCTTTCCTTTGGTTTTTACACTATAGGTATTCATATAGAATGACTTCTTTGTCTCTCAATTTTATTTTATTTTTAAAAATATTTTATTTATTTATTCATTAGAGAGAGAGAGACAGAGACACAGGCAGAGGGAGAAACAGGCTCCATGCAGGGAGCTGGACGTGGGAGACCCGATCCCGGGTCTCCAGGATCACACCCCAGGCTGAAGGTGGCGCTAAACTGCTGACGCAGTGGTGGCGCTAAAGTTTTATAGGTTTTATAGGTTAAAAACGGACTTATTAACACACACATTTCTAAATTTACTTCCCAAAATACCCCATTCCTTCAAATGCTAATTATTGTGTAATAAACTCAACATAGCACTTGTCCATGTAGATACTTGATTCTCTTCTATTGATTGCCTTTTTTTCATGTTAATATAACAATTTCAAATATTATAAATGAATTGTATGTCAACTCATTTTTTTGTTCTTCTCTTTCAAGTATGGTTGACCACTCCTACATACTTTTTAAATATAGTTTAAATTTAGTTTGTTAAGGACCTTGAAGTGGAAAAAAGTACATTAAGTAGAAACAAAGGAAATGTAAATAAAGTATGAACTTTGGTTAATAATAACGTAAATGTATTAGTTTGTTAGTTATGATGAATGTTCCATGTTATTGTAATATATTATTAATATAGGAATATAGGAGGGGCGCCTGGGTGACTGAGTTGGTTAAATGCCCAACTCTTGGTTTCTGCTCAGGTCATGATCTCAGGGTCCTAAGATCAAGCATCATGTAGGCTCTGTGCTCAGGACAGAGTTAGCTTGTCCCTCTCCTTCCCCCCTCTGCCTCTACTCTGCTGGTGCTTGTGCACCCTCTCTAGCTCAATAAATAAAGAAATAAAATCTTTTTAAAAAGCAATAGAGAAAATTGGAGGTGAGCCTAGTGGGAACTCTCTGCACTATTTTATAAATTTTCTGTAAATTTAAAACTATTCTAAAATAAAATACTTATTAAAAAGTTAGGTTTCCCAGTTTCTTATAATATCCTATGATTACTTTTTAATTGAAACTTCCATTTATAATTTAAAATTAGTTTTTCAAGATTATTTTAAAATCGTACAATAATATTTTATTGTGATGGAAGTAAATTTATAAATTCATTTAAGAGAAATTAACTTTATATTTTTTAAAGACTTTATTTATTTATTCATGAAAGACACACAGAGAGAGGCAGAGACATAGGCAGAAGGAGAAGCAGGCTCCATGCAGGAAGCCTGATGTAGTACTTGATCCCAGGACTCTGGAATCACACTCTGAGTCAAAGGCAGCCATTCAACCACTGAGCCACCCAGGCGTCCTGAGAAATTAACTATAAACTACTAAGACTTCTCTTCCAAAACTATGGTATATTTCTGTAGTTACTCAAGACTTTGCTGAAGTTGATATTTTCCTTCATAATTTTCACTCTTCCTAATAGAATTTTTTAAATTTAGTGTCCAATGGGGGGGAGGGGCAAGATGGCGGAAGAGCAGGGTCCCCAAATCACCTGTCCCCACCAAATTACCTAGATAACCTTCAAACCATCCTGAAAATCTACGAATTCGGCCTGAGATTTAAAGAGAGACCAGCTGGAACGCTACAGTGAGAAGAGTTCGCGCTTCTATCAGGTAGGAAGACGGGGAAAGAGAAATAAAGGAACAAAAGGCCTCCGAGGGGGAGGGGCCCCGGAGGAGCCGGGCTGAGGCCGGGGCGAGTGTCCCCAGGACAGAAGAGCCCCGTCCCGGAGGAGCAGGAGCTGCACCAACCTTCCCGGGGGAAAGGGGCTCGCAGGGAGTTAGAGCAGGACCCAGGAGAGCGGGGATGCCCTCGGGCTCCCGGGGACACTAACAGACACCTGCGCCCCGGGAGAGTGCGCCGAGCTCCCTAAGGGCTGCAGTGCGCACGGCGGGGCCGGAGCAGCTCGGAGGGGCTCGGGCGGCGGCTCCAGGGAGGGGGCTGCGGGGCGGGAGCGCGAATCCGACAGCGCAGGCCCCGGAGCACAGGGCATAGCCCAGGATCCGGCCTCCTCATGGGACAGGCAGAGGCCGGGAGGGCCCAGGACAGCGAGGACGCTCCTGCCCCGAGCTGAGCAGATCAGCGGCCCCGCCCCGGAGCCTCCAGGCCCTGCAGACGGAGAGCCGAGAGCCCCGAACCCCGTAGTTCCTGTGGAGGCTGAATCCAGGCTTCCAGAGTTGCCATAGCAACTGCGGCTGTTCCTCCTGGGGCCCCACGGGGTAAACAACCCCCGCTGAGCCCTGCAGCAGGCAGGGGCAGAGCAGCTCCCCCAAGTGCTAACACCTGAAAACCAGCACAGCAGGCCCCTCCCCCAGAAGACCAGCTGGACGGACCAGTGATACTCCCCCGTGTTCCAATACAACTTGTTTTTGGCCACTCTGCACTGAGCAAAATGACTAGAAGGAAAACCTCACCTCAAAAGAAAGAATCAGAAACAGCCCTCTCTCCCACAGAGCTACAAAATCTGGATTACACTTCAATGTCAGAAAGCCAATTCAGAAGCACTATTCTACAGCTACTGGTGGCTCTAGAAAAAAGCATTAAGGACTCAGGAGACTTCATGACTGCAGAATTTAGATCCAATCAGGCAGAAATTAAAAATCAATTGAATGAGATGCAATCCAAACTAGAAGTCCTAACGACGAGGGTTAACGAGGTGGAAGAACGAGTGAGTGACATAGAAGACAAGTTAATGGCAAAGAGGGAAACTGAGGAAAAAAGAGACAATCAATTAAGGGACCATGAAGACAGATTAAGGGAAATAAATGACAACCTGAGGAAGAAAAACCTACGTTTAATTGGGGTTCCCGAGGGCGCCGAAAGGGACAGAGGGCCAGAATATGTATTTGAACAAATCCTAGCTGAAAACTTTCCCAATCTGGGAAGGGAAACAGGCATTCAGATCCAGGAAATAGAGAGATCCCCCCCTAAAATCAATAAAAACCGTTCAACACCTCCACATCTAATAGTGAAGCTTGCAAATTCCAAAGATAAAGAGAAGATCCTTAAAGCAGCAAGAGACAAGAAGTCCCTGACTTTCATGGGGAGGAATATTAGGGTAACAGCAGACCTCTCCACAGAGACCTGGCAGGCCAGAAAGGGCTGGCAGGATATATTCAGGGTCCTAAATGAGAAGAACATGCAACCAAGAATACTTTATCCAGCAAGGCTCTCATTCAAAATGGAAGGAGAGATAAAGAGCTTCCAAGACAGGCAGGAACTGAAAGAATATGTGACCTCCAAACCAGCTCTGCAAGAAATTTTAAGGGGGACTCTTAAAACTCCCCTTTAAGAAGAAGTTCAGTGGAACAATCCACAAAAACAAGGACTAAATAGATATCATGATGACACTAAACTCATATCTGTCAATAGTAACTCTGAATGTGAATGGGCTTAATGACCCCATCAAAAGGCGCAGGGTTTCAGACTGGATAAAAAAGCAGGACCCATCTATTTGCTGTCTACAAGAGACTCATTTTAGACAGAAGGACACCTACAACCTGAAAATAAAAGGTTGGAGAACCATTTACCATTCAAATGGTTCTCAAAATATACCCTAAAAACTATAGAACACTTCTGAAAGAAATTGAGGAAGACACAAAGAGATGGAAAAATATTCCATGCTCATGGATTGGCAGAATTAATATTGTGAAAATGTCAATGTTACCCAGGGCAATTTACATGTATAATGCAATCCCTATCAAAATACCATGGACTTTCTTCAGAGACTTAGAACAAATTATTTTAAGATTTGTGTGGAATCAGAAAAGACCCCAAACAGCCAGGGGAATTTTAAAAAAGAAAACCATAGCTGGGGGCATCACAATGCCAGATTTCAGGTTGTACTACAAAGCTGTGTTCATCAAGACAGTGTGGTACTGGCACAAAAACAGACACATAGATCAATGGAACAGAACAGAGAACCCAGAAGTGGACCCTGAACTTTGTGGTCAACTAATATACGATAAAGGAGGAAAGACGATCCACTGGAAGAAAGACAGTCTCTTCAATAGATGGTGCTGGGAAAATTGGACATCCACATGCAGAAGAATGAAACTGGACCACTCTCTTGCACCATACACAAAGATAAACTCAAAATAGATGAAAGGTCTAAATGTGAGACAAGATTCCATCAAAATCCCAGAGGAGAACTCAGGCAACACCCTTTTTGAACTTGGCCACAGTAACCGGAGAAGGACAAACAGTGTATGTTCTCATTCATTTGGGGAATATGAATAATAGTGAAAGGGAATATAAGGGAAGGGAGAAGAAATGTGTGAGAAATATCAGAAAGGGAGACAGAACATAAAGACTTCTAACTCTGGGAAATGAACTAGGGGTGGTGGAGGGGGAGGAGGGTGGGGGGTGGGGGTGAATGGGTGACGGGCACTGAGGGGTACACTTGACGGGATGAGCACTGGGTGTTACTCTGTATGTTGGTAAATTGAACACCAATAAAAATTAATTTATAAAATTTAAAAAAAAATAAAAAATAAAAAAAATAAATTTAGTGTCCAATGGTTATTTCTGGTATACAACAGCAAAAAAGGCTTGTCATTGATTTTGCATGTTCCTCGATTTACCTTACCAAATGTTCATCAGTTCTAATAGTTTAAGTGCTAAATTTCTTGGGATATCAAGCATATCATCATAACACTAGACAATCAACATCTTTATTATCTCAAGTACTTTTATTGTTTTATTCTTCTCTTACCTATTTTCAAGGCTGCAAAGCCCACATAAGACTAGGAGTGGCAGGTGTCTTAGTGAATCCATAGGAGACATCCCACGGAGTGAAAGTGTTGTCTAGCAGATAATGGAACAGAAATATAGACAAAGTTTAGGTTCTATCATAATGTTGTTGACTCATTCACCAAACCTGAACTGTATTTTTGTAAGTGAAATACGTAAACATCCAATTGTTTAAGTCACTCTACTTGGGTTTTCTTGTGGCCTTCCTGTCATTGTATTCCTAATTCATGGACCGATCGAGTCCCATGTCGGGTTTCCTGTATGGAGCCTGCTTCTCTCTCTCTCTCTCTCTCTCTCTGCCATGAATAAATAAATAAAATCTTTAAAAAAAAACTTTAGAAGACTATGTATCAGAATATTTCCATAATTTTAGAGGAAAGAAGGCTTTATTAAATAATATGCAAAAAAACCCCAAAAGTCATAAAGAAAATGATCAGTTGAAAAGGAAAACCCCTCTACATCAACTAAAGGAAAACTTCTTACTTCACTCACAGAATCCTTCTGTGATCAGATGTATGGTTTTTTTCTCTACACTGATCAATTCTCCAACACCAGCTGGGTGTCCTACAACTCAAGTCAGGTCTGACACTGTCTGCCTGTAGTTAAGGGTCAGATTCCATAAGTTAAACTCAGTCCTACTAGACTACCCCACTTCAGACACAAATTGCAAGTTTCAAGCTATTGTCCGTGCTTCTGACTGGCTAATTATAAATCAGGGTTCCAATAGCCCCCACCTCATATTCCGTAATTTGCTAGAAGACTCAAGAACTCAGGAAAACAGATATGCTTACCAATTTATTACATAATAAAGGATATGGAAAAGGATACAGATAAACAACCAGATGAAGAGATACATAGGGCAAAGTCTAGAAGGGTTCCAGCACAGGAGCTTCTGTCTGTCCCTGTGCAGTTGAGGATACAGCAGCGTCCCAGCACCTGCATGGGTTCACCAACCAGAAGCTCCCCCAAACTCATATGTGAGTGATCTTTATTGAGGCTTCATTAATCAATTATTAAGTCAATCTTAAGCCCCCTCCTTTCCCTGGAGGATGGGTGGTGAGGTAGAAAATTTCCATGCCTGTAGTCATTGCTCAGTATTTCTGGTGGCCAGCTCCCATCTAAAGCCACTGTGGAGCCCACACTTGTCTCATTAGAACTAAAGTCCTAGGAAATTCCAAAGGATTTTAGAACTCTGTGTCAGGGACTGGGTTCAAAGTCCACACATTAGAATAAAAGATATTCCTTGTACCTCTATCACTTAGGAAATTACAAAAATTTGGGGGAGCTTTGGCCAGAAGTCAGGGACAAAGATTTTAAAATATGTATTTCTGGGATGCTTGGGTGGCTCAGCGGTTGAGCATCTGGCTTTGGCTCAGGGCATGATCCCGCAGGCCCAGGATTGAGTCCCACATCCAGCTCCCTGCATGGAGCCTGCTTCTCCCTCTTCTTACATCTCTGCCTCTCTCTCTGTGTCTCTCATAAATAAATAAAATCTTTTTTAAAAAAGAGTATATCTTAAAAAATAAAAATATGTATTTATTATATTATAGTATCATATTAATAAATATGATTACATTGCTTTATGCACTCAGTACAAAAATACTTTATTAATAAAAGCTTTAAAAAGAACAACAATAGGAGAAAATATATACAGTAAAATAAACCTGAGACACCTGGGTGGCTCAGTCACTTGACTGACTCTTGGTTTCAGCTCAAGTCATGGTCTCATGAGTCATGAGATCAAGTCCTGGCTGGGGCTCCGTGCTCAGTGGAAAGTCTGCTTGAAGATTTTCTCTCTTCCTCTCCATCTGCCCCTCTCCCCCTTGCATGCACTTTCTTTCTAAAATAAATAAATAAATCTTTAAAAAATGTATGGAGTTTAGAATCCTGAATATATAACCAATCAATTCAGCAGGAAAAAAACAAATATCAATGGAAATGGAAAAATATATTAATTGTGATTCACAGATAAGAAAATTCTATTAGCCAATAAAATATTTGAAGATTCTCAAATTCAAAGTTAGTCAATGTGATGCAAATTCAAACAATAACGTACCATATTTCACCTATGAAAATGAATTGCACTGGCACTGTGGGGTATATGTTAGAAGGGATTGCATGCTAATATCATGTAGAAGGCAGAGTTCAGTCTTCCTGTTGATATATGGTATGAAGTAATCAATAAATGGGAATAAAAGAAAAGGGACAGTCTAAGAGATATTTCAACAATATAATTGAAAATCCTTGATGTGTGCTGGTAATAGAGAAGACAGAATAGTTAATTGTTGCATAATAAAAGAAATGCTGTTCTCCAACATCTAACTTAGCTATTCAATGGTTAACTTGCAGTAATATAGGAAGAAAGTGTATTTTTCCAGAAGAGTAGTAACCTACCTCATGATACTCTACATGGAAAATATAATGAGCTTCAATATACTCCAGAGAAGTATTACAAAGATTATTCATTTGAAACTAAAAGAAAATATAATAAATGAGCTTAAATATACTCCAGAGAAGTATGGGAAAGATTTAGTCATTTGAAACTAAAAGAAATAATGTACACACACTAAAGGAAAGCCCAGGAAGAGATGAGAGTTGACAAAACTGAAAAAGCAAAAAAATAAAAAAAGCAGAGTGATCCTAGAAATGAAGAATAAAATATGATCTTACTATCTTCTTCCTTAGCTATTTGAAACTATGAATTTCATGTAAGCACTGATTTAGAAAAATCCCAGAAAATAATATTTAGTATCTTGTCAGTAGTTTTTCCTTTTTTTTAGTTGGTAAAATGAATACATTCATAGCCTTTGTAGAAAATTCTAGCCACAGCTTATGTCTGTTTGCTTTTAAGATTTGCTATTAGGTTTTGCTTCTGATCGTGATCAGAAAATTATGCCTTTAATATTCCTGCTTTTTAGAATTAATTGAAATGTTCTTTCTGGTCTAAGACATGGGCACTTCTGGCAAATGCTCTGTTTTAACCTGTAAATTTTTAAATAAATTTTCATTTAGAACAGTTTTAGATTTACAGAAATATTGTAAAGATATTACAGAGAGTTTCCAAATAGCTAATATCCTGTTTCCCCTATTACAAACATATTAGTATGGTATATTTGTCCCAATTAAGAAGCCCATATTGATACATTGTTATTAGCTAATGTCCATGTTTTCCTTAGTTTTACCTAATGTCCTTTTTCGGGTCTGTGATCCTATCCGGCACACCACACTATTTAGTGGTATGTTTATATCTAGTCATCATATTGCCTTAGGACTTTTTTTGGTTCTGAATTTCTCAGATTTTCCTTGTTTTTGATGACCTTCATAGTTTGGAGGGGTTCTGTCCCTCAATTTATATTTGTCTGTTTTTTTTTTCCTTATAATTAGACTGAGATTATATGTTCTGGGAGGAAACACATTCAGATAAAGTGCCATTCTCACAAAATCCTATCAAGGGCACATACTATTGACATGACTTACTCTGTCAATGTTGCTCTGAATCACCTGGCTGAGTGTATTTGTCAGATTTCTCCACTATAAAGTTATCCTTTTTACCACCTTTTGCATTACTTCCGTACACTTTGGGAGGAGATCATGATGTGAATATCAGAGTTGTGGCTCCACCTCCTTGAGGGTGGAGTATTTACATAAATTATTCAGAATTTTTCTGCATGACACCTATGTCCATTCTCCGCATGTATTTACTGCTCATTTATTTATATCAATATGGATCACATATTTATTTTATACTTGGTTTATAGCTCAGTACATTTTATTTATTTTTTTGCTCAAATTGCTACAGCATTGGCCACTAGGAGTTCTTTCAGTTGCCTGCCATGTCACTTTGATACACTCCTCCCATCATTGTCTTGTCTTTAAGTACTTCTTTACTTTCTGGTACTATAAAATTCTCCAAGGTTATCTTGTATATTCCCTTCTTTAGTTCCAAAATCGGCTATTTTCTTCAGAAATCTTGGGTTCCTTTTATTGAAGACAAGTGTTAGGAATCAGGACGTGAGTGAGTTTTGCTCACAGTCCTTGGGACATTAATGCTTCGACACACTCTGAGTTGAGAGAACAAATATATGTGTGTTATTGTCTGGTTTTGGTATGAGGGTAATGCTGGCCTTATAGAATGAGTTAGGAAGTTTTTCTACTTCTAGAAATTTTCTAGAGGAGGTTGTGGAAGATGAGTATGTGTTTGTTAAGTGTTTTGTAGAATTTACCATGTAGCTAGTGGGGTCTGGTGCTTTATTCTTTGGGAAAGTATTAATCATTGATTCAATTGCGTTAATAGAAATAGTTATTCTTTAGAAATTACCTATTTATCCATATCTGAGTCTTGTTAATTTGTTCTTTCAAGGAATTGGTCCATTTCATCTAGTTTATCAAATTCATGGCTAAGTCTTAATTCATAGGGGAGAACCCACGGTGGCAGAAGAGTCGGAGACTCTTAGTTTTATCTGGTCCCCGGAACACAGCCAGATAGCTATTAAATCATTCTGAACACCTGTGAACTCAACCATAGGTCTAAGAAAAGAATAGCTGCAACTTTACAAAAAGAAAAATGACCACTTTCCCACTTTCTGAAAGGTAGGAGGTCCTGAGAAGTGAATCTGAGGCAATATATGGGAAGATAATAGGGTGTGAGAGGGGGCCTCCATAAGCTGGCTATGGAAAGTGATATAGCAGTGAAGCACAAAATCAGAACTTTTAAAAGTCTGCTCCAATGAGAGACATCCCAGCCTGAAAGGTGCTCAGGCAGTGAAGCAGGGGCAGAACCCTATATGGGACATTGTGGTCTCAGGATCCTTGGAGTCACAGAAGGATAGAGGGTACCTGAGTGTGGCAGAGGTTCCAAGAATCAGAGTTCCCAGGCATTGGAGCAGGGAAGCTAGCTGCAATCAGCCAGCCCAGGAGTGGGCTCTCAGCTCGGGGTTGCCACAAACCTCGAACCTCAGGACAGTTAGCACAACTGCTCTCCAAGTGGAAGCCCAACAAGTGGCAGAACTGGTGAGACACCCCCTTCCCTCCTGGAGAGAAACAGCGAAGGAGTGGGTCACAGGAGTCTGCAGGGTTTGGAAACTCCAAACAGGGTCGCATGCCTTAGATAGAAATGCTCAGTCACAAGCTGGGTGAGCATGGAGTGCAGATGAAGACCAGGGAGACAGGAGTGACTGATTGCTTTCTCCTGAGGGTGCTCTGAGGAGTGGGGCCCAGAGCTTTTGGTTCTGGGGCTGGAGCTTGGGAGGCCACCATTTTCAGTCCCATCCTCTAAAGCTGCATGGAAACCCTTCAGAGAACAAAAGCCACATAGAGCAATCCAGAGCAGATTACTTAGCCTGGCTCACTGGCAAGGGTGGTGTAATTCTGCCCAGGGCAAAGACACTTGAGAATCAGTGCGACAGGACCCTCCCCCAGAAGATCAGCAAGAATATTCAGCCAAAACTAAGTTTACCAATCAGAGAGAACTGCAAAACTCCAGTTCTAGGGGAATACAGCAAATACAATTCATGATTTTCCCCCCATGGTTCTTTAGTCTTTCAATTTTAAATATTTTTTCTTACCTTTTATTATTTATTTCAACTCTTTAAAAAATAATTTTTAATGTTCATTTTTACAGTTACATTCTATCCTTTCATAGTATTTATTTTGGTATATATAAGTTTTTCTTTATTTTTAATTTTGGGATACAGTTTCTTCTAAGAGACCAAAATATACCCAGAATCTAGTATATGACTCTGTTCTCTTCACCTGTTTGATCATATTTGCTCCTTTTTTCTTCTCTTTCTTGTTTTGTTTCTTCTGTTAGTTTTTTAAATTTTCACCTTTACAGTTACATGTTATTTTTTCAATGTATTTAATTTTATTTTTGTATATATTTTTCTTTCTGTACAATTTTGAGAAGAGTTTCTACTAAAAAAATGACCAATATACACTCAATATATAGTGTATTCCTCTGTTGTCTTCACATGTATGTTTATATTCTTTTTTCTCTTTTAATTTTCATTTTTCCAGTTATATTCTATTGTTTCATTATATTTAACTTTTATATAAATTTTTCTTTTGTAACAATTTTGAGATTTAGTTTTCTTTTTTAAAGATTTTATTCATTTATTCATGAGAGACACACACAGAGAGAGAGGCAGAAACACAGGCAGAGGGAGAAGCAGGGAGCCCAACGTGGGACTCAATCCTGGGTCTCCAAGATCAGGCCCTGGGCTGAAGGCGACATTAAACTGCTGAGCTACTCAGGCTGCCCGATATTTAGTTTTCTAACAGATGAGCCAAAACACACACAAGATCTAGTGTATTGCTCTGTTCTGTTCACCTGTCTGATTATATTCTCTCTTTTAAAAGTTGTGTTCATTTCAAGTCTCTTCTTATTTGTTTAGAGTATATTTCTTTGGGCTTGATGTTGCCATTTTACTATTTTGTTCTCTTGTTCATCTGTTCTTCTCTAGACAGAATGACAAGATGGCAAAACTCACCTCGTAAAGGAGAACAAGTGTCAACATTGACTATCAGGGAACTAATCAGTATGGATATAAGTAAGATGTCAGAACTAGAGTTCAGAATAATGATTATAAAGATACTAGCTGTGTTTGAAAAAAGCATAGAACACACTAGAAAACATTTTTCCGGAGAAAGAAAAGAACTAAAAGAAAAGAACTAAAGTCTAATCAAGTCAAAATCAAAAAGGCTATTAATGAGATGCAATCAAAATGGAGGCTCTAACTGCTAGGATAAATGAGGGAGAAGAGACAATTAGTGATACAGAAGACAAAATGATCAAGAATAAAGAAGCTGACAGAAGGAGAGATAAACAACTATGGGATCATGAGGGAAGAATTTGAGAGATAAGTGATACCATAAAGTGAAATAATATTAGAATAATTAGGATCTCAGAAGAAGAGGAAAGAGAGAGAGAGAGAGAGAAGGTATTTTGGAGCATATTATAGCAGAGAACTTCTCTAATCTGGGGAAGCAAACAGACATTCAAGTCCAGGAGGCACAAAGAACCCCCCTCAAAATCAGCACCTCAACATATAATAGTGAAATTTGCAAATGTCAGAGACAAAGAGAAAATCCTGAAAGCCTGTTGGGACAAGAGGCTCATAACCTACAAGGACAGCAACATTAGACTGGCAGCAGACCTAACCACGGAGACCTGGAAGGCCAGAAAGGACTGGCGTAGATAGATATAGATATAGATATAGATGATATAGATATAGATATAGATAGATATAGTTAGAGTGTTAATGAGAAAAATATGCAGTCAAGAGTATTTTATCCAGCTAGGATGTCATTCAAAATAGAAGGAGAGATAAAAAGCTTCCAAGACAAACAGAAACTAAAGAATTTGTGATCACTAAACCAGCCCTGCAAGAAATATTGAAAGGGACACTTTAAGTGAAGAAAGAGCCCAAAAGTAACATAGAACAGAAAGAAACAGAGACAATCTACAGAAACAATGACTCTACAGATAATACAATGACACTAAATTCATATCTTTCAATAGTTACTCTGAATATAAATGGACTAAATGCCCCAATCAAAAGACACAGGGTATCAGACTGGCTAAAAAAAGCAAGACTCATTGATATGCTGTCTGCAAGAGACTCATTTTAGACCCAAAGCACCTCTGGATTGAAAGTGAGGGGGTGGAAAATCATTTTTCATGCTTATGGACAGAAGGTTGGGGTAGCAATCATATCAGATATATTATATTTTAAACCAAGACTATATTAAGAGATGAAGAAGGACACTATATCATAATTAAAGGGTCTGTCCAACAGGAAGATCTAACAACTGTAAATATTTATGCCTCTAACATGGAAACAGCCAATTCTATGAGCCAATTAATAACCAAATTAAAGAAATACATCAATAATAATACAATAATAGTAGGAGACTTTAACACCCCACTCATAGCAATGGACAGGGCTTCCAAGCAGATGATCAACAAGGAAACAAGGGCTATGAATCACATACTGGATCAGATGGACTTCACAGATATATTCAGAGCATTCCATCCTAAAGCAACAGAATGCACATTCTTCTTGAGTGCACATGGAACAGTCTCCAGAATAGATCATATTCTGGGTCACAAACCAGGTCTCCACTAGTATCAAAAGACTAGGATCGGGGATCCCTGGGTGGTGCAGCAGTTGAGCGCCTGCCTTTGGCCCAGGGCGTGATCCTGGAGACCCGGGATCGAGTCCCACATCGAGTCCCACATCGAGTCCCACATCGGGCTCCCGGTGCATGGAGCCTGCTTCTCCCTCTGCCTGTGTCTCTGCCTCTCTCTCTCTCTTTCTCTGTGACTATCATAAATAAATAATAAAAAAATTAAAAAAAAGACTAGGATCATTCCCTGCATATTTTTGGACCACAATGCTTTGAAACTGGACCTTAATCACATGAGGAAATTTGGAAAGAACTCAAATACATGGAGGCTAAAGAGCATCCTACTAAAGAATGAATGGGTCAACCAGGAAATTAAAGAAGAATTTAAAATGTCATGGAAACAAATGAAAATGAAAACACAACTATTCAAAATCTTTGGGATGCAGCAAAGGCGGTCCTAAGAGGGAATTATATGACAATACAAGCCATTCTCAAGAAACAAGAAGGGTCTCAAACACACAACCTAAACTTACATTTAAAGGAGCTGGAGATAGAACAGCAAATAAAGCCTAAACCCAGCAGGAGAAGAAAATTCATAAAGATTAGAGCATCAATCAATGAAATAGAAACCAAAAGAAGAGTAAAACAGATCAATGAAACTAGGAACTGGTTCTTTGAAAGAATTAGTAAGTTCCATAAACCTCTGGCCAGACTTATCAAAAAAGAAAAGAGAAATGACCCAAATAAATAAAATCACAAATAAAAGAGGAGAGATCACAACTGACACTGAAGAAATACATATGATTAGCAACTATGTGCCAACAAATAGGTAATCTGGAAGAAATGGATGCATTCCTAGAGATGTATAAACTTCCAAAACTAAAACAGCAAAAAATAGAAAGCCCGAACAGCTCATAATCAGCAAGGAAATTGAGGCCATAATAAAAAATCTCCCAACAAATAAGAGTCCAAGGCCAGAGGGCACCTGGGTGGATCAATGGTTGAGTGTCAGCCTTTAGCTCAGGTCTTGATCCTGGGGTCTTAGGATCAGGCTCCCTGTGGGAAGCCCGCTTCTCCCTCTGCCTGTGTCACTACCTCTTTCTCTCTCTGTGTCTTTCATCAATCAATCAATCAATAAAATCTTAAAAAAAAAAGTCCAGGGCCAAATGGCTTCCCAAGGGAATTCTACCAAACATTTATTTTAAAAAATATTATATATATATATATATATATATATATATTTATTTATTTATTTGAGACAGAGAGAGGCAGAGACACGGGCAGAGGGAGAAGCAGGCTCCATCCAGGGAGGCTGACGTGGGACTCGACCCCTGGTCCCCAGGATCAGGCACTGGGCTGAAGGTAGCGCCAAACCGCTAAGCCACTGGGGCTGCCCCTCTACCAAACATTTAAAGAAGAATTAGGGATCCCTGGGTGGCGCAGCGGTTTAGCGCCTACCTTTGGCCCAGGGAGCGATCCTGGAGACCCGGGATCGAATCCCATGTCGGGCTCCCGGTGCATGGAGCCTGCTTCTCCCTCTGCCTGTGTCTCTGCCTCTCTCTGTGTGTGTGTGACTATCATACATAAATAAAAAAATAAATTAAAATAAATAAAGAAGAATTAATAATACCTATTCTTCTGAAGCTGTGTAAAAATAGAAATGGAAGGAAAACTTCCAAACTTGTTCTGTGAGACCAGTATTACCTTGATCCCCAAAACAGACAAAGACCCCATCATAAAAGAGCATTATGGAACAATATTCCTGACAAACATGGGTGCCAAAATTCTCAACAAGATACTAGCCAATAGAATGCAACAATACATTAAAGGGATTATTCACTGTGACCAGGTGGAATTTATTCCTGGGCTGCAATGGAGGTTCAATATCTGCAAATCAATTAATGTGATACCTCACATTAATAAAAAGAAAGGACAGGAGCCATATGATCCTCTCAATTGATGCAGAAAAAGTATTTGACAAACTACAGCATCCTTTCTTGATTAAAACTGTCCACAGTGTAGGGATAAAGGGAAGATACTTCAATATCATAAAGCCATCTATGAAAAACTCATACGGGATATCATTCTCAATGGGGAAAAACTGAGAACTTTTCCCTTAAGGTTAGGAAAACAGCAGGAATGTCCACTATCACCAATGTTATTCAACATAGAACTAGAAGTCCTAGCCTCAGCAATCAGACAACAAAAGAAATAAAATCATCCAAATTGGCAAAGAAGAAGTCAAACTCTCACTCTTTGCAGATGACATGAAACTCTATTTGGAAAACCCAAGAGACTCCACCCCAAACTTGCTGGAACTCAAACAAGAATTCAGCAAAGTGGCAGGATATATATCAAATCACAGAAATTAGTTGCATTTCTGTACACTGAGACAGAAGAAAGAGAAATTAAGGAGTCAGTACCATTTACAATTCCATCCAAAACCACAAGACATCTAGGAATAAACCTAATCAAAGAGGCAAATGATCTGCACTCAGAGAACTATAGAACCCTCATGAAAGAAACTGAGGAAGACACAAAAAAGTGGAATAATATTCCATGCTCATGGATCGGAAGAACAAATATTGTTGAAATGTCTATGCTACTCAGAGCAATCTATACATTCAATGCAATTCCTATTAAAATACTATTAGTTTATTTCCCAGAGTTGAAACAAATAATCCTAAAATTTTCATGGAACCAGAAAAGACTGGGAATAGCAAAAAAAAAAAAAGTTGAAAAAGAAAATCAAACTAGTGGCATCACAATTTCAGATTCAAGTTCCATTACAAAGCTGTAATCATCAAGACAGTATGGTACTAGCACCAAAACAGACACATAGATCAATGGAACAGAATAGAGAACCCAGAAATGGACCTTCAATTCTATGGTCAACTAATCTTTAATGGTCAACTAATCTTTAACAACACAGGAAAGAACATCCAGTGGAAAAAAGAGTCCTCAACAAATGGTGTTGGGAAAATTGGACAGCCACACGCAGAAGAGTGGAACTGGACCATTCTCTTATACCATACATAAAAAATAAACACAAAATGAATGAAAGACCTAAATGTGAGACCAGAACCCATTAAAATCCTAGAGGAGAACCCATTAAAATCCTAGGTCACAGGCATCAACCTTTGTGACCTTGGCCACAGCAACTTATTAGACATGTCTCCAAAGGCAAGGGAAACAAAGGCAAAAATAAACTATTGGGACTTCATCAGGATAAAAAGCTTTTGCACGGCAAAGAAAACAGTCAATAAAACGAAATGATCATGGACAGGATGGGAGAAGATATTTGCAAATGACATATCAGATAAAGAGCTAATATACAAGATCTGTAATGCGCATGTCAAATTCAACACCCAAGGAATGAATAATCCAATCAAGAAATGAGCACAAGACATGAACAGACATTTCTCCAAAGAGGACATACAAATCACCAACAGACACATGAAAAAATGCTCCACATAAATACTCCAAAGCAGGGAAATACAAACCAAAACCACAATTAGATACCACCTCACACCAGTCAGAATGGCTAAAATTAACAAATCAAGAAATTACAGATGTCGGCAAGGAGGTAGAAAAAGGGGAACCCTCTTACACTGTTGGTGGGAATGCAAGGTGGTGTAGCCACTCTGAAAAGCAGCATGGAGGGTCCTCAAAAAGTTGAAAATAGAGCTACTCTATGACCCAATTGTACTACTGGGTCTTTACCCTACAGAAACAAATCTGATCAGAACAGGCACATGTACCCCAACATCTTTGGCAACAATATCCATAGTCGGACTATGGAAAGAACCCAAATGTCCAACAACAGATGAATGCATAAAGAAGATGTTGTATATATACACACAATGGAATGCTACTCAACCATCAAAAAAAAAAAAAAAGAAATCTTGCCATTTGCAATGACATTGATGGAATTAGAGAATATTATGTGAAAATTAGAGAAAGTGAAATTAGAGAAAGATAGTTATCATATAATCTCACTTACATGTGGAATTCAAGAAAAAAAAAGAGGAAAAAATAAAGCAAGTTGAAATCAGAAAGGGAGACAAATCATAAGAGACTTAATCATAGGAAACAAACCGAGGGTTGCTGGAAAGCAGTGGGGTGGAAGGATGGGGTAACTAGGTGATGGGCATTAAGGAGGGCCTGTGATGTGATGAGCACTTGAGGAATCACTGACCTCTACCTCTGAAACCAATAATACATTGTATATTAATTAATTGAATTTAAATAAAAATAAATTTTTTTAAAAAAAAGACTTGTTCATAGTACTCCTTTATTACCCATTTAAGGTCCCTGAGGTCAGTGCTCATGACCCCTCTTTCATTTCTGATTTTGGCAACTCATTTTCTCTCTCTCTCTCTCTTTCTGTGTAGTCTGACAGGAAGTTCATCAGTTTTATGGATTCAGGCTTTGATTTCATTAATCTTTCTGCATTGTTTTCCTGTTTTCAATTTCCTTGGTTTGTACTCTAATTTTTCTTTTCTGCTGGTTGCTTTTAGCCTGTAGCATTTAAACTTATAAACTGGATCCACATTTTATTTTATTTAAAGAGTTACTTATTTTAGAGAGAGCATGAGTGGGAGGGGCAGAGGAATAAGGAGAGAGAATCTCAAGCAGACTCCATGTTAAGCATGGAGCCTGACACAGGATTCAATCTCATGATCCTGAGATCACGGCCTGAGTTTAAATCAAAAGTGGGTTGCTAAACCAAATGTGCCACCTAGGTGCCCCTGGATCCACATTTTAAATTATTGGATATCTCTCTTTACTTAGTTTTGTCTGTTTAATTTGTTAATGACTGTGCAAGTTCAATTTAATTTTCTTACTGAAAATGTTTTCATATTACTTTCTTTTCAATTCTTTTAGAGTAGCTAATGATAGATTGATGCTAAATAATTTCATGGGACATCTGTATTATATATAGAAAATATATACAATATACACTCATTATGGGGTGGCTGGGTGGCATGGTTGGTCAAGTGCCTGACTCTTGGTTTTTGCTCAGGTCATTATCTCAGGGTCATGAGATCAAGCCCTATGTGGGCCTCCGTGCTCAGTGGGAAGTCTGCTTGAGATTCTTTCCCTCCTCCTTTCCCTCCCCCTGTTCTCTGTCTCTAAAATAAATAAATAAACCTTTTAAAAAAGAAATAAATAAAACCCCTTTATCTTGTTCAATATTTTGAATCTTTTTTTTTTAAGATTTTATTTTATTTGTTCATGAGAGACACACACAGATGGAGAGAGGCAGAGACATAGGCAGAGGGAGAAGCGAGCCTGATGTGGGACTTGATCCCAGACTCCGGGATCATGCTCTGAGCCGAAGACAGACGCTCAACTGCTGAGCCACCCAGGCGTCCCAATATTTTGAATCTTAATTTAAACTTCTCTGCAGCAATATTTGAACTCATTATAAATTTTGCATATGTTTGATGTGCCTTTGAAATGGTTTAAGGTCAATCTGTCTGTGTCATTTCATTGAGAAACTGGAGAAGATTCATGGAAAGTTATTAGTTTAACGTCTTATCTCTGTACTTTTTTTTAAAAAGATTTTATTTATGACAGACAGAGAGGCAGAGACACAGGCAGAGGGAGAACCAGGCTCCATGTAGGGAGCCTGATGTGGGACTCGATCCTGGGACTCCAGGATCACGACCTGAGCCAAAGGCAGACGCCTAACCACTGAGCCACCCAGGCATCCCTTATCTCCGTTCTTAACCTCAAAATATTCATCCTACCTGCCAGAGCTAACTGTTGGAGCCAGCAGACAGATGGCTTGAGTGAGATTTTAGGCTCTCTTAGAAATCCAGATCATGTACCTTGAGGGCTTTGTCTCTAGAAGTCAGTAAAATGAGAAAAAATTTAGTGACCCCTAGATCCGATCCTAAAAAGATGTCAACTCTCAGATATAAATTTACTGGTGCTCAAACCCATATGTTAGGAGTGTCTCCACACTGCAGTTGAAGTGATATTTACAGATGCATTATTATCATGTTATCCCTGGGCAGATAGCATCTCACGGCTTTCTGTTATACTTGAAATATAAACTCCTTAACATGTCTTCTGAGTCCTGTGTGTTGTGATTCTTACCTACTCCCCCAACGTCACCTCTCTCCCCACTGCATCCACACTACCAATGTCCAAGTTCTTTAACAAGTAAACCTTTTTCCCTCCCCCTCTTCTTGAAACCTATTTTTCTCTAAAACTGTACTCATTTTCTCTCTGCTTCTTTAGCTGAATGATACCACCTTATCCTTTAAGGACTTATGAAGAGAACTCACAGACCCAGAGCACAATGGTGTTTAGGAATGTGAACTCTAGATCCAGGTGGCATGGAGTCAAATACATCTCTGCCACCTAGTTGTGGAGTCATGGTATACTTAACCTTTCTATGCCAGTTTTTCCACCTGTAAAAATATCAATAAGAGGAACTAAGTCATATATTTTTTTGTGAGGATTAAATAATTCAATATATGAAGAGCTTAGAACAATTCCTGGCATGTAGTACACTCACATGTTAGCTATTAGTACTATTGTTGTTATGGTAAATTGTACCTATGGACTTGTATGTGAATTTGTGCTTACTGTTTTCTCCCATACTGCTCTAGTAGTTTCCAGAGAGCAGAGAATGTGATCATTGCTCTGGACTGTGTCTTTAGCAGCATCTAATAAATTAATAGTTGCTAAATGACTTAATTAACATTAGAGTCATGAAATGATTTTGGCTTTCCTACATCAGTTAATATACTGCAAGATAACTGTTATGGGACTATGTGAGGTGAAAAGTTGTGGACGATGACAAGGATGAAATTACTGGGGATTTTTCTACTTAACACCAAATAATTTATTCAATCTGGTAAGAGGTTATTAATTAAAACACTGGCTTTCAGCTATTAAACCAGAATGACTAATATGGTCAGTACTTTTCAGGAATATGGTGGAGATATAGTTCTCTCAGTTACACCTGAGTGTGATCCTGCAGGCACTTCAGAAACTATAAAGGGATTGGGATTAATTACAATTTGGCTTCAAAATAAGAAATGTAGAGTTAAAAAATTCCCATTTACTAAGACTGATTACTTCTTACAACCCGAAATATATATGACATTTAGAGAGGCACTGTCAAAAAAAAGACACTTCTGTGACCCACTAGTCAATAGCAAGCTGCTTTACATCCTCATTCTCACTGACTAATATCAGAACACCAAACTATTTGTGCGGGAAGTACCAAAGCCATAATTTTCTGCTCCTGCATTAAACTGGGTCCAGACACACTTTGTACCCCCATTTTATTTATTTTATTTTGTTGTTGTTGTTTAGGTTTTCTTTTCATATCACAAATCTAACTGCAATCTTGTTAGACTTGTAAGGGAAAATATAACCATATTTTCTTGTGTTAGAAATAACACAAAGGATATAGGATGTTTCAAGGAGATGGAGATGAAGGGGTGCTCTCCTGAGCTACAGAAGGAATAGTCTGGTGGTCGAGATAAAACACAAGTCAAATTTATTTGGTTTGTCCACAGTCAGTAATGGTGATCTTCTTGCTGATCTTGCCATTCCTGGACCCAAAGCACTCCACGGCTTCCACAATATTTCTGCCCTCTCATACCTTGCCAAAGACCACACCCTTGCCATCACACTTAGTCTTGGCAATACAGGTGAGAAACTGGGAGACATTCATGTTGGGTCCAATGTCGGTGATGGACAAGATGCCAAGACCGTAGGCTTCAGGATGGAATTCTCATCAGTAACTTCTCCCCACAGATGGAGTTGCTGCCAGTGCCATTATGGTGTGTGAAGTCACCACCCTGGCACATAAATCCTGAAATAATCCTGTGAAAGCAGGAATCTTTACAGTCAAATCTTTTCTCCCCAGTGCTCAGAGCACAAAAGTTTTCTTTTTCTTTTCTTTTCTTTTCTTTTCTTTTCTTTTTTTTAAGATTTTATTTATTTATTTGAGAGAGAGAAAGCATGAGTGGAGGGGAGAGAAAGCATGAGAGGGAGAGGGAGCAACAGTCTCCCAGCTGAGTATGGAGCCCCACTGGAGACTCCTCCCAGGTCCCTGAGATCATGACCTAAGCCAAAGTCAGACATTTAACAGACTGAGCCACCTAGGTGCCCCAGAGCACAAAAGTTTTCTGCTGTTTTTGGAATTTGTCTGTTAACAGCTGGAGGGAGATGTGTCCCAAGGGCTTGCCCTCCACAGTGATAGTGGGGTTGACCATGGTTGGGTGCTGCTGGCAGTTCGTGAACAGCAGCATCTGCAAGGCTCCAATCCTTATTTTAAACAACACTGAGACCAAGCAATAATATGTTAGCTGCTTGATCCAGGAAATAACAACTAAACAACTTACTTGTCAAGGTTTCCTTCAAGACTTTTGCCTTGCTATGCCCACCAATCCAAAGCTACTATTTTTAAGCTCTGCCCAAACTCAACCAATTCTCTGTTTTGCAAAGTTCACCTCATAATCACATCCCAGGCCTGAAAACTTTATAAATATCCCCCCTAATTTTTCCCTTTTGAGATACCAATAGCACTGTCAAGAGAGTATTTTCCATTTCTTTGATGGGTGTGATAAGTTCAGCTTTACTTGATCAGCAGCTGTGAATGGTGGTCTTTCAGGGATTTGACACTGAGTAGATACAGTGTAAGTTTTTGGTGAGCATACACATTAATTCTTTTTTTTTAAATAAATTAATTTTTATTGGTGTTCAATTTACCAACATACAGAATAACACCCAGTGCTCATCCCGTCAAGTGTCCCCCTCAGTGCCCGTCACCCATTCACCCCCACCCCCCCCTCCCCTTCCACCACCCCTAGTTCGTTTCCCAGAGTTAGGAGTCTTTATGTTCTGTGTCCCTTTCTGATATTTCCCACACTTTTCTTCTCCCTTCCCTTATATTCCCTTTCACTATTATTCATATTCCCCAAATGAATGAGAACATACACTGTTTGTCCTTCGATTGACTTACTTCACTCAGCATAATACCCTCCAGTTCCATCCACGTCGAAGCAAATGGTGGGTATTTGTCGTTTCTAATGGCTGAGGAATATTCCATTGTATACATAAACCACATCTTCTTTATCCATTCATCTCTCGATGGACACCGAGGCTCCTTCCACAGTTTGGCTATTGTGGACATGGCTGCTAGAAACATCGGGGTGCAGGTGTCCCGGCGTTTCATTGCATCTGAATCTTTGGGGTAAATCCCTAACAGTGCAATTGCTGGGTCGTAGGGCAGGTCTATTTTTAACTCTTTGAGGAACCTCCACACAGTTTTCCAGAGTGGCTGCACCAGTTCACATTCCCACCAACAGTGTAAGAGGGTTCCCTTTTCTCCCCATCCTCTCCAACATTTGTGGTTTCCTGCCTTGTTAATTTTCCCCATTCTCACTGGTGTGAGGTGGTATCTCATTGTGGTTTTGATTTGTATTTCCCTGATGGCAAGTGATGCAGAGCATTTTCTCATGTGCATGTTGGCCATGTCTATGTCTTCCTCTGTGAGATTTCTCTTCATGTCCTTTGCCCATTTCATGATTGGATTGTTTGTTTCTTTGCTGTTGAGTTTAATAAGTTCTTTATAGATCTTGGAAACTAGCCCTTTATCTGATATTTTATTTGCAAATATCTTCTCCCATTCTGTAGGTTGTCTTTGAGTTTTGTTGACTGTATCCTTTGCTGTGCAAAAGCTTCTTATCTTGATAAAGTCCCAATTATTCATTTTTGCTTTTGTTTCTTTTGCTTTCGTGGATGTATCTTGCAAGAAGCTACTGTGGCCAAGTTCAAAAAGGGTGTTGCCTGTGTTCTCCTCTAGGATTTTGATGGAATCTTGTCTCACATTTAGATCTTTCATCCATTTTGAGTTTATCTTTGTTACACATTAATTCTTATTGAATATATGCCTAGGGATAAATTTCGTGGTCAGAGAATAGGCATATGATATCTTGTCAAGTAATGGCCTCCTCCCTAAATCCATGTCTTATAGTTCCCCCACTTATTAGCTATGTGAGTAGCTTCGGCCAGTGGGACATTATAAACATGACATTAGCGAAATTTGAAAAGTGAGTGTCCTTTTGTAACACAGATGCCATATGAAGAAGCCTGGGTTAGTTTGTTGAAGACATATAATCAACAGCCATCACTAGACACATGAGTGAAATCATTTTAGAATATCTGGTCCCAGATGAGCCATAATACTGTAGTGACATTACCCAGTCTTGTCTTCCCTGAACAAGGCTAGTTGGAAGAATCATCTGGCTGAACTCAGCTCAGGTAGCTGATCCAGGAAATCATAAACAAAGAATTACTGTTTTAAGCCACTAAACTTTGAGATGGTTAGTTACTGTGGCAATAGATAACTGATATGGTATATACTAACTTTAATGGAAACTGCCAAACAGCTTTCTGAAACGGTTGTACCATTTCAACACTCTCATTTAGCATTAGAGGAGAGTTCAAGTTGCTTCACATTCTCACCAACACTTGGTGTTGTTCTCCTTGTGTTTTTAGCCATTATTCGTAGTAGGATCTTATTGCACTTTTTTGGATGAGTACTGAGTTGAGCACCTCTTCATACATTTGTTAGCCATTTAGATCTCTTTCTGTGAAGTTCTTGTTCAGGTTAATTGCCCATTGAAAAAAATGTCGATATTTTTCTTTTTAGTATTGATGCTGGAGTTCTTTCTAGGTTAGGAGTCTATCAGGTATATGGAAGGTAAGTATTTTCTCCAGGACTCATTGGCATGCCCTTTGCTGTTCTCAACAGTGTCTTTTAATGATCAGAAGTTTTAAATTTTGATGAATTCTAGCTTATTTTTTTCATATATGGTTAGTACTTCTTGTATCCTGTTGAAGTCTTCATTTATCAAGGCTATGAAGACATTTTTCTATGTTCTCTTTTCTAAGCTTGTAGTAGGGTGTCATCATGATGTTCACCAATTTTTTCTTCCCCATGTACATATAATGCCATTCCCCTAATAATATATGCACATACTGCCATTTCCCCCCTTGAATCTGGATTGGCTGGCCTACTGGCTCACCTGACCAGTAGAATGCTGTGAAAGTAGACATTCTGGAACTTTGGAGTTTTGGTCATAAAAAGTTTTAAAGCTTACACCATTTTTTAAAAAAGATTTTATTTATTTATTCCTGAGAGACACAGAGAGAAAGAAGCAGAGACAAGGAAGAGGGAGAAGCAGGCTCTATTCAGGGAGTCTGACGTGGGACTGGATCCTGGGTCTCCAGGATCACGCCCTGGGCTGAAGGCGGCGCTAAACCGCTGAGCCACCCGGACTGCCCCCAGCATGTTTTTTTTTTTTTTTTTTTTGGAACATTCACACTAGAGGAAGCCAGCAGGCATGTTAGAAGTCTACCCTGAGACTACTTGGTAGAGAAGGAGAGCTCCCAGTATTTCAACCATTGCAGACAAAACACCGGGCAGGAAAGTGAAACGGCATATTGAATATTTTGTCCCCAAAAGATGCTACATGAAGAAGAAAAGAGGCTCTACATATGGTCCCATTTGAGCTGTGACAGCCATTTCTTACCTTTTAAGCCATCCCCACTGAGGTCCCACACATCATAAAACAGAAATGAGCATTCCTGGAAGTCCTGTCTCTGAACCAAAACTGACAAGTGGCTGTGGCTCAGGGCTACTCTAGAGTTGTGTTGCATTTAGGGTGGGTTATTACTGGGTCATTCGTGGTATCACCTTTTATATTTGTTACTATATTCTTGTTGAACCCGAGGGAAAATTTGGGCAGGGCCTATTGTGTCTTGTGCCTCTCCCACTGGACTTAGTGGTCTAGTATTTCTATTCTTTTTCACAGAACTGATATTACACTAATAAAGATAATGTAGTATGAGTTTTCAGAAAAGAAGACTTTCCTCAAAAAAGTACAGCACCTGGTGGCTTAGTTGGTTAAGCATCCAGTTTCA
This sequence comes from Nyctereutes procyonoides, assembly GCF_905146905.1. Lineage (NCBI taxonomy): Eukaryota > Metazoa > Chordata > Mammalia > Carnivora > Canidae > Nyctereutes > Nyctereutes procyonoides. The sequence continues at coordinate 997,582 of NW_026575043.1, forward strand.
GCTCAGGTTGTAATCTCAGGGTCTTGAGATCAAGTCTTGCCTCAGGATCTCTTCTCAGGGAGGAGTATGCTTTTCCGCCTTTCCTGCTGTCCTCCCCCATGCTCTCTTTCTAAATAAATAAGTATATATCTTAACAAGAAATGTGCTGTTCCTCAACCAAAGATAATATTTGTTATTCCTCAAATAATCCAGGAAGTTTCCAGGGTTCAAATATTTCTAATGATTAATTTAGTCTGACTGTATTGTTTCCTGACACTATTATGATATGATCATGTTGGGATGTTTGCTATCAGTCCATAGTATGAAAGGCACCTTACCACATTTTATAGAATTTTTATGTGGAGATTAAAACAGGAAGACTAAATTAGCTAATATCATTACTGTTAAATAATATTAGTAAAGTTTATAAACTTAAGTATAGATTCAAAGTGGAAATAATTTGGCAATAACTTTGAATCTTTCCAAAGCCATTTTAGGGCAACTTAACCTTTTGTTCAGAGTTTTGATGATTTAAGGAGGAAGAGTCAAAATCTGGGAGTTACCCCTGTTCTGACTGAGGCCAAACAACTGCACACCCTGGGGGGCGATAGGCCCACAGTCAACCCTCCATCCTGGGGTGACTCACTCTCCCTTCCCACTACACATGGTCCTCCCTCACTGGCTGCTCTTTTCAACCACATACATTTTCAAACATCTGCACAATCAGCTTGCCTTTTAACAGTTAAAGCAAGCTATTACATTAATGCAAATACAGTATTAATAACGGTTTAAACAACCCCCTTAGATTTATAGAATAATTCATATTTTACAGCTAAATAACTAGGAGTCAAATAGGTTAAGTAGCATAAGCAAGGATACACATTTAAACTATGACAGAGTTGGGATTCAATTCTAACTTTCAGTAACTAGTCTATGCTCTTTCCACTGCTCTTTATTGAAGGAAAATAAAAGTTAAAGACTTGAAGGGAAAGGAAAAGGGTATTTTCTGAAATCCACGGCTAAATCTGAATCCTAACAATTACTGTATACACCATGAGAAATTAATGATTAGCGTCTATTCAGAAGGAGAAATGTTTTCCTAATTTCTAGGACATCTGATAATTTCATGGAAACCTGTATCCAACCTCTGAAAAGGGTATCACTGCATACAAATGGGGAATCAAACTGAGGTGTTTATTCTATGTTAACTAACTGGAATTAAAATAAAAACTTAAAAAGATAGAAAAAATAAACTAAGGTGTCTAAAGATTAAACAGCTTAATCATAAGATATTTGAATCGAATATAAAATTAATTCTATCTGGACTAATGTTTGCAGTGATTCGGAAGTCACTTTTGGGCATAATGTGTAGATTAGATTATGCTTCTAAGTCAGAAAATGTTATAGTGATGAAATCTTTATATACTCTTGGATAACACAGGTTTGACCTATATGGGTTCACTCACACAGATTTTTTTTTATAAATACAGTTCAGTGCTGCTAATGTATTTTCTCTTCCTTAAGATTTTCTTTTTTCCTTAAGATTTTCTTAATAATATTTTCTTTTCTCTAGCTTATTTTACTGTGAGAATAAGTATAAAATACATGTAACATACAAGATATGTGTTAATGGACTATTTATATTATTGGTAAGGCTTCTGGTTAGCAGTATACTATTCGTAGTCAGCTTTTAAGGAAGTCAAAAGTTATGCACAGATTTTCAACTCCATCAGGGTGTCGGTGGTCCTAAGCCCCACATTGTTCAAGGGTCAACTGTATTGTCTACTCACAGTCTTAGAGGTTTCTGCACTAACAGGGTCAGAAATTCTCATCTGTGCATCCTAACATATCGATAATTACTCCCTTGACAGAATTAATTTGTTCAGCCTCAAAGGAATTAGGGCTAGCGTTAGTATTTTACATGGGATTCAGGATCCTACAGTATAATACATTTCAAATATATATGATTTGCAGTTATTAACCAACATTCATCAGCAAATGAATGCAATAAATTTATTTTGCCAAAATATATCAAGCAACGTTTTTTATTCACCTGTACAAGAATAAATATATCATGTGTCGTGTTTTTAAGCAAAAGTTGATGAAATTAAAGAGAAACATAGTTTCACAGTCGTAGCTATATATTTTCACATATATATTAATTGCTTTCTCAGTATTTGGTAGAAATAGAAAAAAAAACAGTAATGACACAGATGTTCTGAACACATCAACCATCTTGACCTAAATGATACTGATGTCACAGGCCACCTTGGCAGAGAATTGTCCTCAGAATGTAACTGCAGCTTGTTTTCACTATGGCAAGTTTCAAGGGGAGGTCTCTGGGAAGAAAGGCCTCATAGCACCTTCAAACCTGCACAACGGACACCTTCCTTTCCTGCAACAGTTGTCAAAAGAAATGGCAGACCTCAGTGGGCACACTATCTGGTGGGTGGTAACCATCCAGAACTTTCATGAAGATGCCTGTGTGAAGTCTCTAAGAAATCATCTGACTAAAAATTTTCAAAGGAATTCAACATTTTTGTTATCTTGGGTAAGTACATATTTGATGTCATAGAATAATGAAACTTCTCATTTTACTTTTCTATGATTGTCTCTATTGGGACTCTTTAGATAACATTTATAAAGAAGCTTGCCATATTCCCCTAACATAAGGCATAATTTGTATGGCAATAACACTAGTTAACACATTAAAAATTATCGCAGAAAAAATATGGTAGAAAGATTATGGTAGAGAGATTTTTTGCTTTTCAGATAGCCAATCAATTCTGGACTTTCAGAACTATCAATTACACAAAGCAAAATAAAAAGAATGTTTTCTTCATAAAGAAGAAAATACTGGCATTGTTAAAAAGAATTGGAAAGAAGTTACTTTTTAGGCTTAAAAAGTAAGTATATTTTTTAACTTAAATTTTATTATCAACTTCAACTGATAATTTCACACAAAATGGATGTGAAAAGTCTTTGTCGAGTTTTGTAAGCCCTCCCTACATTGATAAATATTATTTTTAATAAGTTGATATTCTTCTATTACGAATTCACTGTTTTGAATGGTTATTTTTTAATGATCCTCTACGACAATAAAATACCTAAATGAAAAGAAATTTGAATTTATCTTAAAAAAAACCCACTTCTAAAGATAGTAAAAACTGAGATCCAACAGAAGAATTACTTTGGTATCAAAAGTATATTGTGGTACCAAAAGATAGTATATTGTGATAGAATACACGGTTTCTTGTGAAAAATCTTGAATTTGTCTACAGGGAGTACATCAGGAATGAGAGGAAGATCCCACATGATAAAAAAATTCATATAATTTATTTTATAATAGGTGTATGACACTCATTCCACATTCACATTTGTTCTGTTATACCTCTTTAAATTACTTCAGCTGGATGTTGGACCTCTCGAAACAAAATAAGCCTTTTTCTTTTTGATTCTGTCTTAAGAATACTCCCAATAAATTATGTCAAGACAGGGACTCCTGTGTAGCTCAGTCGGTTAAGTGTCTGCCTTCAGCTCAGGCCATGATCTCAGGGTCCTGGGATGGAGCTCTGCTTCAGCTCCCTGCTCAGCAGGGAGTCTGCTTCTCCCTCTCCCTCTGCCCACCCTCCTTTCCCTCTCCTTTCCCCTCCCTGTGCTCGTGCTCTGTCTCAAGTAAATAAATAAAAATTAAAAAAATTATGTCAAGACAAATATTGTGTACAATACAGATTATGCAAAATAAATGTGCCTTTTAAGATATTAAGTTACCATTGATATTTTCTTAAGTACAAAAGAAAAAGAAGTATTGAAGTGGAGGCTATTTTTTAATCACCAGATCTGTAACACATATTATGGGATGCTACAGCACCACAAGAGTAGAATTGTAAGCATTACCTAACTTAAATCTCCAGTGTTGAGAAATGATGTATGCAACTCTGCGCCAAAGGCAAAAGTAATATTCATTTAAGGTATTTCTTACCTGCATATTGTTAAAAGTAATTTCCACTTTCAATGTAAAATTCCTATTCTATAAATATAATCCTTCCCACTCATATTCACAAAGGTCATCTTATAACTTTCCAGCATATCTATGATTTGTAAACATTTTATTACACTCATATTTACAGAAGCTTTAAAAAAAAATACTGTCACTGGTGGAGCACCTACCAGTTGGTTAAGTGCCAACTCTTGATTCTGGCTCTGGTCATGATCTCAGAGTCCTGAGACTGAGCTCTGCGCTGGGTGTGGAGCCTGTTTAAGATTCTCTTTCTCCCTCTTCCTCTTCCCTACTTGTGTGTGTGTGTGTGTGTGTGTGTGTGTGCGCGCGCGCACTCTCTTTCTCTTAAAAATGTATTTTCACTGGTTTTAATAGTCTATTAACAATTGGAAATGAATAACAAATAAGCAATAATGAAATGGGGCCTTTGAAGGCATTGTACAGAAGAAAATCAATTCAATGAGGAGGGGAAAGATACCTTTGTTAAGTCAATCTAAAGAGGTTTAAAATTCTGAACTGTTGTTACTGTCCAAACTCTAGACCATGGCAGAATGCATGGTAATTCCCCTCAAGTTTATGATTCCTATGTGGGAAAAGAAAATATTTTCTTCTCTAAAAGTTGGGGATGATTTTTGATACATATAGAGATTTCTCAATGGCTTTTTCTCATCTCTTACCATAGAGCTTACATTGAATTAAGAAAAAAAATTATAGGTACAGCCTGGGTGGCTCAGCGGTTTAGCGCAGCCTCCAGCCCAGGGAGTGATCCTGGAGATCTGGGATTGAATCTCACTTCGGGCTCCCTGCATGGTGCCTGCTTCTCCCTCTGCCTGTGTCTCTGCCTCTCTCTGTGTGTCTCTCATAAATGAATGAATAAAATCTTTAAAAAAAATTATAAAACATTTGACAACAAATGTAAATTCAGGCAGTATGTTGTGATAGATCCACTTGTAATGTTGAAGAACAGACAGAACTAGTGCATCAAAGTGAAGGATTGATTTCTGAATGTAATTAATCAGTTAAAATTAATAAGCATCAGAAACTATTACTGCTTGCTTACTATCTACAAGGCATTTTAATAACAACTTAATACCTGAAATGGTGCTAAAAAAGGACTAAAAATATAGTAGCCTTGTGATCAAGGAACTTACATACTAATAGACATATAAATATAGTAATATTAACTAGAAAAACTGTCATTTCAATGTATAAAAATGCAACTGGTTAAGAGGAGGGACAGAACATTTTTAAATCAAAGAGACTCAGATAATTTTACAAATATTATGTGAATTTAAGCTAACCACTGGAGCATGGGAAATATTTGGACAGAGGATTTGCATGGGCACTGTGGAAAGGGGTGATGTCATGGTATTAACGGTTAAAGAAAAATGAGTTTCTGAAAGGTAGAATTCTCTTATAAGGTCTAGAGTATATCCAGCATGCTGGGAGGACTATACAAGTAGATAAAGAAAACAGGGCTGGGGTTGATTATTAATTAGGTGACCTGTACATGCATTATACATTCAGTAGCAAAAGCTGCTTTATTCAGTGGATAACAGCTAAGGTGCAGACTTGTACACACCACTTCTGAACCCCACTTATCTTCGGTGTGACCTGGATTAATTTACATGGGATCTATACCATAGTTTTGTCACATAAAAAATCAATATGAAAATACTTACATCCTTTTATTAAGAGTTTTGAGACTGTATACTTAGTTTTATAACATAAATAAGATATATGGTTTACTTTGTAGGGGAAAATATATGCTTCAGTAGAAAATTATGCATTGTGTAGACTCTAGAGGTACCTTTGGGTTATCTGATTCTGATCCTGTGTAAAGGATATATATTATTATTAATTGTAAATTATAGATGATAAGCTGAAAGCAATAGAAAATAACTCTTGTCAATGACATGTGAACTCAGTTCTGTTAAGTTGAAATGGAACTGGTTTCTCTCCCCATAGCAAAAGAAGCAATTTTTTTGTCTCCTTTTGCACATTCATTTCAACATTCCTTCACTTCTTATAAATTTATTCTTTTTGACTTTTAATTTTTATAAGGTTTAAAAAAAATAATCTCCACACTCAACTTGGGATTCCAACTCCCAACCCTGAGATCAAGTGTTATAGGCTCCACTGACTGAGCCAGCCAGATATCCTTTGCCTTTTTTTAAAGCTGGTTATTAAATTTGCCTGATTCCTTTATTGAGTCGAATAAAATATTTAACACATGTTTATTTTATATTTACATGAAAATGTTTTCACTGTTCTAAGACTTAATTCTTTTTTACTAAATATTATTTTGCTAAGATAGGTCCATATTTTGCGTGGCTATGGTTGGTTCCTATTGACTCTGGATACACTTCAGGGCATTTATCCATATTTTTAAAAACCCAAGCATTTGACACATGGGTTAATTTTATTATAAGCACTAAGTAAATAGCAGTGTTTGAAAAAAAAATCACCTAGGACTGCATAACTAGTAGCACATTGTTGCTCTTGCTCATTGTTGCCTCCCCAAAACCTTTTTCAGTGCCCCTTTTACCTCTTTATTCCTTAAGGTGTATATGAGTGGATTCAACATAGGAGTCACTAGGTTGTAGAAGAGGGTGAGAAACTTGCCTTGGTCCTGAGAGGAGCTGTTTCCTGGCTGCATGTACATATAGATGATGCTCCCATAGAATAAGGAGACCACGGTGAGGTGGGAGCTGCAGGTATTGAATGCCTTCCAGCGGCCAGCAGCAGACTTGATCTTCAGCACTGCTGCAGTGATATAGCCATAGGACAGGAGAATAAGAACGAGGGGCAGGAGGACGATGAGAATGGCAAAGGTAAAGGCCAGCATTTCTACTGCACGGGCGTCCACACAAGCCATCTTAATCAGTGCTGGCATTTCACAGAGGAAGTGATTGATCCGGAGCCGGCCACATCTGGGAAGAGTCATTGTGAGTGGGGACATGACGATGGCATTGACCAGTCCGCTCCCCCAGGCCACAGCCACCAGTCGTAAACACAGCTGGGGGTGCATAATGACCAGATAGTGGAGGGGTTTGCAGACTGCAGCATAGCGGTCATAAGCCATCACAGCCAGGAGGATGCACTCAATGCTCCCCACAGAAAGGAAGGAGAAAAGCTGGACCACACAGCCAGCATAGCTGATGGTCTTGTCAGGGCCCCAGAGGTTCACCAGCATCTGTGGGATACAACTAGTACTGAAGCAGAGATCTAGAAAGGAAAGATTGGCCAGAAAGAAGTACATTGGGGTATGAAGTCGAGAGTCTAATATAGACACAAGGATTATGGTTGAATTTCCCAACACAGCTACTGTATACAGAATAAAATTTACTATGAAGAGCACTAGCTCCAGCTTGGGACGATCAGAGAAGCCCACTAAAATAAAACCATACTCTGAGCTGCCATTGGATTTTTCCATGGTCTTCCTTTCACATCGTCTGTATACCTGGTAAGAATAAAATGAATACTTGATCTATATTTTATGAAAGCCAATGAATGTTAGGAATATTAAGGAACAGATAAGCCATCAAGTCTAGCAACCCATTCTATACTAGGATAGCTTCTGCCCAGCTACATAGACCATTCATCATTTGTTCAAACACAAAACACAAATTATTTTACTGTTGGGAAATTCCAACTTATAATCATCATCCTTTTTATTAAGTAGGAATTTTTTCCTTCATTCATAAGTATTTCAACTTTATTGACTATACATCATTTCTAATCTCTCTTTATGCAACAGCCATTTAAATATTTTCAACTCAACTAAACTAAATTTTCTTTAGGCCAAGAAGTTGAATTTCCCACAACGATTCTCCCTATAACAGGTTATCAAGTCTGTTTTCAGCTTGTAATTATCTTCCATATACCCTCAATGTTGACAAATGACCTTCTGGAACTGCGACAACCAGGGCTAAGTTCAGTATCCAAGATGAGATTTGAAAAACACGAAGTACAGGGAAACTACTGCCTATCATGAGTTGGATATTTTTTTTCAAAGATTTTATATGTTTATTAGAGAGAGAGAGCACAAGCAGGGGGAGGTATAGAGGAAGAGGGAGAAGCAGACTCCCCACTGAGCACATAGCTGGATGTGGGCTCCATCCAAGGACCCTAAGATCATGACCCGACCTGAAGTCAGACATTCAACCAACTGAGCCACCCACATGCTCCGGATGTTATATTCTTACTAAGATGCCAAAAGTTGGGACGCCTGGGTGGCTCAGGTGTGGCTCATCTGCCTTCGGTTGAGGGTGCGGCCTGTAGTCCCGGATGGAGTGCCACATCTGGCTCCCCGCATGGAGCCTGCTTCTCCCTCTGCCATTTGTCTCTGCCACTCTCTGTGTGTGTCTCTAATGAATAAATAAATAAAATCTTAAAAAGAAAAAAGATGCCAAAAGTCTGCAGTTACTTCATAGTGTCAATGTTATCTTTTTACTTAGGTTATAATTGGATCTACTAAATATTCACTTATTCCTATGAAATGCTGTCAACTCGGATCTCTTTCATTCATTTCTTTGAAAGAAAAAGACCTTCTGAACCGTAGAATTCCAGGATCAGGGAAGATATTCTGTCCAGTAATAAAATGGCAACTTTGGGTATATTTGTCTTCTGGTAGTCTTTTAGAAACATCAAAACAACATGATTAGCTTGCAGAAGAGAGATGGGTAGCAATAGGAAGGAATGGAGAAAGAAGGAAGGAGACTGTAGCACATAGAAAAAAATTAAATAGTAAATTGAAAAAGATTGACCCTAATATGGCTAAAAAGAATAAGGAGATCAGGTTCATAAAAAACAGACTCATAGTTGGAATAGAAGATCCTAGGATAATTATGACCCAACAGTGAAAGGGAGACAAGTATGAAAATAGCAGAATAGCAGAAGGAAGGAAATAAATGCAATTCACATTGACTCCTTGATAATAGAAGCAAAAATAAGAAGACTAAAATTATTAAATGGACATGATAAAATATCTACTCTGTTGTGTGATCTAGAGAATCTAGGGCTGCTTCAATTAGTAATAATATATTCAACTAGTAAGCTGGAAAAAAATAAAGGCAGAGTAGAACACAAATTGTGTGTTGTTGTCACAAATGTTTTAATTTTCTTTTTTTTTAATTTTTATTTATTTATGATAGTCACACAGAGAGAGAGAGAGAGAGGCAGAGACACAGGCAGAGGGAGAAGCAGGCTCCATGCACCAGGAGCCTGATGTGGGATTCGATACCGGGTCTCCAGGATTGGGCCCTGGGCCAAAGGCAGGCGCCAAACCGCTGCGCCACCCAGGGATCCCCTGTTTTAATTTTCAAATAAAATACTTACCTTGGGTGAAAACTTCTCAACTTCAAAGTTCTTACAGTAAATTTATTTTCCACAGCCAAATACAATATACCAGAGTAAAAGAAAGTTTTCTTAATTTTCTCTAATCATTTAGGCTTACCTGGCTGTAACTTTCCCAAGGGATTTAGGGAGAACACGTAGTAATGTTTTTTCCTCAGCTTGGGATTTGTTACTTGGGATTTTGTGGAAGATTGTGCAGTTAATATAAGTGGAAAATAACAATGGGGTGATGTGAGGCGAATGCACCAGAAATCATAGAGAAGTAGTTACAAAGATCTCAACTTGTCCACAGAAGGGATGACATGCAAGCCCTGAACTGATTTGCATGTGTTACATTCTAGTTTCTTCCTGAAGAGATGTAAAAGCTGTGTGATTTTTTTCCCAATGATTTGACTAAAGTGATAGAATAATGGTATATCCTTGCCTCAGAGGAAAAGTACAATGGAGTAATTTCCATAGGGTAGTTAAATTATAGAGAAAAGAGGCAATTGCAATAGGAAACTAGCATTAGCATCCTTTCCTATCTGCCCACCATTTGGGGAAAATACCCAGCCTTCAGAAGACTTTCAGGAGCCTTTAACCAAAACCCAAGGCAAAGACTTCCTGCTGAGCCCAGAAGATAACCAACACAGATGTGAATGCTCTTATAGATCCAGACAGAAAAAAAAAATGGAGGACTAATTTCTTAGCATCAAATACAGTGCCTAGAGGTTGGCATAGCATGTTTCCTTGTTGAGATCATAGGGACTGCGTACTCCTTTGGGTAATTAGCAGGGCTGCAGAAGACACTAGAATATATTCTTAGGAAGAATCTTGGAATAACACCAGATGATTAGAAATCAAAACTCGTAGATTATTTTCTTGGTTTCTATCTGGAGTCATATCCTCAAAATTTGATCTTTTATTTTTGTAGTTAACTATTTCTGGTGTTTAGTGGGGCAAAAAAACTTCAGTTTGGCAATATAGAGCAAATATGAGCAGCTTTTGAACACCTCTTTATCCTTAAAGTGAGATTTAGTCTGTTTTCTGAGGAAAAAAAATTTAAAGTCTAATTTCTTTCCATCTTAATATAATTTTCAAAAAGATAACACAAAAGAGTATGTCAAGTTTCCCTCTGTCACTTGATTTGTAATTTTTATTTTCACTTAGATTGGTTAAAGTTCTTGGAATATAGTAAACATAAAATAAATATTTGAAATTTGATCAATTGATATTCTTTAAATTATATTCAAACAAAAAAATGGAAGCCACACTGATTACCCTTGTGAGAAAGTAAAATTGCCTCCAAGAAACTCCAAAATGATAACATCACCTCTTGCAACCAGTGAAATCAAGGACTAGAGAGAGTCTTCTAAGAGTGATGATAGCCTAAGAGTAACCATGAATCATATTCCCTGATGTGACGTATTCCAGCTTATACATTTTCCCCAAACTGCTGTTATTTGAAACTCATGACTAACCCTTAAAAACTCACTTCCAAAGCAAAACATAGATATAAGTTTTCCGGGTTTAAAATGGTATTTTATAGTTATAAAAATAATAATGACGTAAAAAAAATGTAAGAACCAAGTGTTACAGCTGATGGACCAGCCACAATGATAAGTCCTAGACTAGGCCTGCTAATCATTTTTGAAAACAGAGCAAAATAGCCACAACACATATTTGGAACAAAGCAAATATATTTAGTATCAAAGGGCTTTTCCAACAAATAACTTTTTCAGATAAAGATGATACTTGACTGCATAAGACAATGGGAAAAGGCTGAGATAAAATGTAGTAAAATTGTAATTCACACAATCCCAAAATACATAAAACTTTTTCAACCTTATTTATAACTAAATAAATACAAATTGAAAATAATGAGATATTTTCAGTTTGGTAGTATTCTATCAGTGAGGATGTGAGAAGATGGCATTCATATGCTCTATGTGGGAATGTAAATCAGGCTTAAATTTTTGGAGGACAGTTTTACGAAATTTAAATTTGGCAAATGCAAAAGTCTTTGACTCACTAATTCCAATTCCAATCCTAATTTATTATTAGGATTGCTTCCATAGATGTGTAAAGATATATAGCTACATCTATCTATATATATATCAGTTACCTTGTGGCTAAAAAAAGAAACAGACAAAATCTCCATTCACTGAATTAAATAAATGTTTGCATTGTTGTAAAATAAATAACATAAAAATTACACAAAAAATGTGGTGTGTGTGTTGATATTACTATCGATATAGAATTGATATGAAGTTGATATGGAAACAAAAATAAAATATATAAAGTGTATTCCAAGTATATGTTAAATATTTTAAATATATTTATTAAGTATATTGACTATATAGAATTATATTAAATATAAACTCTATTTTAAGACATGTTATAATTAATAAAATTATTAAAATATAATTATGTTAAATATAGGAAATATATTACACTTAAAATTTTTTCAGAATTTCAGAAATAGTGCCTTCTCACTTCTATGCTTCCATAAATATGCAAAGATAATTGGTGTTTGGAGGAGATGGATTTTCAATCTTCATTTTTTAAAATAAAAAAATGTTAACATGTAACTATATAACTGCATAAAAATGTAACATATAATCATGGTTATGTTCTTTTAAACATTTTTTTTAATTTTTATTTATTTATGATAGTCACAGAGAGAGAGACGCAGAGACATAGGCAGAGGGAGAAGCAGGCTCCATGCACTGGGAGCCTGATGTGGGATTCGATCCTGGGTCTCCAGGATCGCGCCCTGGGCCAAAGGCAGGCGCCAAACCACTGCGCCACCCAGGGATCTCTCTTTTAACCATTTAAAAGAGTTAAATAAAATTTTGGAAGTGAATAAAAATAATTCAATTTGAGTTTAATATTTAGGTTTGACTCCAGAACAATCTTAACCTCACAAAGAATACGTATCTTTGCATTTCACTCCTAAAGCATGAACATTATTGTGATTGGCTGCATGCCCATTTTACAGACCTGGTGATTCCATCTTTGTGACACAGAATCACACAGACCCAGGGCACTCCAGCTGCTGAGATTTATGACTCGCAGTAATGTAGCTGTATAATTACATTTAGCTCTCCATCATTCCTTACAGCACCCTGGAATTTGGTAGGAGATAAATTATTTTGCCTCTTTCACAAGTTGACATTTAGGTAGAGAAAACAAATATTTTTCAAAATCAAAGCAAGAAAAATGATTTGTAGCACTGAGACCAAATCATAATTCAGTTGATAAAATCTAGCAGTTTCTACTGGATATTTGCCTGATCCCCCTAACTTAAACTTCACTTTGCTTCTGTGGGCTCAAATGGAACCTGGAAACATAGCATTACCATAAGTGTTTTTGTACAAACTAGTAGTTTTTTAAAAACACAAATTTCTTCTTTTTTCAGGGTAATAACGTGAATAAGTATGGAAGAAATCAGACATAATAATAATACATTGTTTCTATGAATATTTTACAGGTCTTTATAGGAACATAAAACTGATGAATCTAAATAACTAAGAAGAAAATGCAGGGTTTTTAGTCTTCTGGTTTTTTTCTCTTTTCCCTTTCTTCTAAGCAAAAATAAACTATAATTGCCTACTATTTCAGTGAGCAAGTGACTTTTTTACTGTGATAGTTATGTTCTAAAGGGGTTGAGAAAGAAAGATTGAATTATAGACTGGAAAAACTGAAGAATGGGGAATGTTTGAATCTGTTGAAAAAAGCGGTTTTTCTTAGTCCATTTCTGCTTTCTGGTAAAATTGAAATATGGCTACATTTACTCATGTGACTCCCTCTGGACAACTGGAGAATCTTAAGGGATTCTGGATGATGAGGTCCATGAACAACATTTAAAACTAGAGCGGGTGGGAGAGCAATTTTCAACTTCTATAGTTTTTATAAAAGTTAGAAGGAAGAACAAGACCCTGGAGAGCTCATTACAAAGATTCTTAGACTAGGGTGACAAAGATCTCATCTCTAGGCCTTCAGGGATCAGCTCTTGGAGAATAGAACTGATTGTCATGTTCTCCCCCATGCTGTGTGCAGCTATTAAAAAGTTTCCAATGAGTTTCATTATAATTCACAGAATGGAGCAATCTCTAGGGTTATCTGCCTTAGAGGAGAAACAATCAAGAACTGTCTGCAGTGGAGAGCTAAGCTGAGTCAGCCCCTGTCCCCGTGGGGTTCCTAGTTGTACAGTTGCTGCTCAGAGCTACTCCGCAGCCCCGGGGATTTGCTTAACAATGTTATTCACACTTGAACTTTCAAACAAAACACCAAATCTCAACTTTCCCAACATAACTGGAATAATCATCCCCTCACTTCTGGATGGCATTTTGTTGAGCAGAGATTTACTAGGAGTATCTAGGAGAGCTTTCTCTATCAGTGACTTTTTTGTTGTTCTATAATTACTCTTCTGTTGTTCTATAATTTAAGTTCTCATAAAAACTTGTAATGCAGGATCACTCTGGGAATGCAATAAACTTTTATTTATCAAACATTTGTAGTCATTGTGAAAGACACATGGTGTATGAATAAATTTTATGCATCTGCCCTTAAGGAGACTACAATTCAAAGGAAGGTAAGAATGAGGAAGTTATAATATTGTGTCAAAGTTATTATCCTATTCAAGACAGAAAAAAAGATAAACATTGGCTTATTGATTCTATTGTGTTGTTAATTGCTCATTATTTTCCCATTCTACCATATTTCTCTTTCCTTTGGTATTATATTCACTGCCTCCTTCCCAATGCCTAGCAAAGTGTTAGCACGTAATAGTAATTCAATAAATAATATGTAAATATATCAATTAGTCTATAAGGTGATAGTAAATATAATATGTTGAAGACTTGCTGTCTTTTACAATGAACATTTTGTAACAACAAAAAAAGCACAGGTAGGGCAACCTGGGTGGCTCAGCAGTTTAGCGCTGCCTTCAGCCCAGGGCCTGATCCTGGAGACCCGGGATCTAGTCCCACGGCGGGCTCCCTTTATGGAGCCTGCTTCTCCCTCTGCCTGTGTCTTGGCCTCTCTCTCTGTCTGTCTCTCATGAATAAATAAATAAAATCTTAAAAAAAAAAAAGCACAGGTAGTTTTGATAGAGTAGATTAGAAATGGTGACATCTGATTGTCTTTTACCTTCATGCATCTCCATTTACCATAAGTAAATATTTCTGTTTATTTACAACTATGTACATGTAGTTAAATAATAATAAATAACATATAGTTAAATAATAAAAATGGTAAGTGGAAACAGATGATATGTATAGAAAAATTGAAGATTCACATATATAAAGTCCCAGAAATTCCATAACTATGGAAAAACTTGCACCTATGCCCAAGAGATAGATACAACAATGTTGATAACAGCTTTATTTGTCACAGCAGACGATTGAACAGCATCTAACTGAATATCAATTGGAGATTAATACATGGCAGTCCACTCATACAAAGGAATATACCACAGTATAGAAAATGAATCAAAATGGAGGAATCTCATGTGACATTAAATGAAAATGAAGAAAGTTTTGGTATTGGTTGATTATTGATTGCATGTAAACAGTAGAAAAAGAACTGACTTGTGGGTGTTGCTTGAAATTCTGGTTTGACCAACTGAATCTTCTCTATAATCTCAGTTTCAAACATCTCCCTCATAAGCAAAACCTCTTATTTTTCCAGCTGACTTTGTCTTGAAATCTACTTCTAATTATCCTTCAACCACTCTAATTCTTTGGTCTACTTTTTTTTTTCTTCTTCCTTCCTGTCCTCTTTCTTTCTTCACCAAAATTTGCAATATCAAAACTTTGGTTATGTTCAACTCTCTACCAACTGCCTACCTCTCTTAATGTAGTTCAGTATGACTGGAGAAAACTCTATCTTGCTTCTAATCTACAACCACACTGATGATTTACCTCAAGTAAATCCTCAGTGCTGCTGGGAGATTGTGCCCTACTTCCTTAATCCTGTACCTCCCACTGGCACATCTCCTAGTTCCTCAAACCACCAACACCTCCTTGCTCACTCTCACTCTCATAGTTTATGAACTTTGCATGTAGTTTTCCTGAAAAAAAAAATCAAGGCAATCAGTAGAGAACTTTAGATTTCTCTTTAGTGACCGCCTCTAACACCTGCTGACGTCATGCCCTTCTTCCTGTAACTGCAAATGAACACTAATTGTCAAAGCAAAGCCAGCCCCTCCATGAGTTGATTATGTTCCATTCTGCCACATCTGCTCAGGAGTATAACTCCAGAAATTTGCTCATCCTTCTATATCATCAAGTTCTCACTTTTTACTATGTCATTCCCAGGAAGAAACCAATATACCATTAATTCTAACACCTTAAAAAAAACTTTAGCCCCACTTTCCCCACCAGGTATCTTTTTATATAATTTATTCCTCTTCACAGAAAAATTTCTCAAACTCTACTTATCCCATTCTTTTTAAAACCTACTGTAGTGAGGATGCCTAGAAAGGGGAACCCTCTTACACTGTTGGTGGGAATGCAAGCTGGTACAGCCACTCAGGAAAATGGTATGGAGTTTCCTCAAAAAGTTGAAAACAGAGCTACCCAACTACCCAGCAATTGCACTACTGGGTATTTACTTCAAAGATACAAATGTAGTGATCTGAAGGAGCACCTACACCCCAATGTTTATAGCAGCAATGTCCACTGTGGATAGAGCCCAGATGTCCGTTGACAGATGAACAGATCAGGAAGATATGGTACATATACACAATGGAAAGCTACTCAGCCCCCAGGAGAACATGAAATCTTTCCATTTGCAACAATGTGGTGGAACTCAAGGGTATTATGCCAAGTGAAATAAGTCAATCAGAGAAAGACAATGATCATATGATCTCACTCATTTGTGGAATTTAGGAAACAAAACAGAGGATCATAGGGGAAGAGAGGAAAAAACAAGACGAAATCAGAGGGAGACAAACCATAAGAATCATAGGAAACAAACTGAGGATTGCTGGAGGGGAGAAGGGAGGGAATGGATTAACTGGGTGATGGGCATGAAGGAGGGTACGTGATGTGATGAGCACTGGATGTTACGTAAGACTGATGAATCACTGAACTCTACCTCTGAAACTAGTAATACATTACAATACAATGTTAATTAATTGAATTTAAATATAAAAAAGGAACAAAAAAGAACAAAGAAAAAAATGTTTTTAAAGAGATTCATTATATTTGAGAAATAAAGTTTAAAAATATTTTATAATTGGATATATATTTTATTGAGATATAATTTATATGTAATAAAGTTACAAATCTCAAATGAAAAAAAAAACCTGTAGTCTGGAATTGGACCCCACTGCTATACAGAAACCATTTTTGTCAATGCCCCAAATTGCCTCCAATTTGCCAAATACAATGGTGAATTTTGATCCTTATTTGGGTTAATGTTATCTCCTTTTTATACATGTGATTGGCACCAGAGAACAGATACATGAGTAACAAGGGTCACTGGGAAGAATGCAATAATTCAATTTAAAAATGGGCAGAGGATCTGAATAGACATTTCTCCAAAGAAGACATCCAGCTGACTAACAGACATATGAAAAGATGCTCAACATCACTAATCCTCAGGAAAATGCAAATCAAACCCACAATGAGATACCACCTCATGCCTGTCAGAATGGCTAAAATCCAGGAGACAAGAAATAAGAAGTGTTGGTGAGGTTGTGGAGAAAAAGGAACACTTGTGCACTGTTGCAGGGAATGTAAATTGATGCAACCACTCTGGAAAACAGTATGGGAGTTCCTCAAAAAGTTAGAAATACCGTATGATTCAATAATGCCACTGTTGGGCATTTACACAGGGAAAATGAAAACACTGACTCAAAAAGATATATGCACCCTTATGTTTATTGAAACATTATTTACAACAACCAAGACATGGAAGCAACCTAAGTGTGTATCAGTAGATGAATGGATAGGAAAATGTGATACATATACACAATGGAATATTACACAGTCATAAAAAGATGAGATCATGCCATTTAAGACAATATGGAGGGACTTAGAGGGTATTTATGCTAGATGAAATAAATCAGACTGAGAAAGACAAATACCATATGATTCCATTCATAAATTGAATCTTAAAAAGTGAATAAACAAATAAAAAGCAGAATCAGAATAATAAATACAGAGGATAAACTGGTGGTTTCCAGAGGGGAGGGTTGGGGGTTGGGCAAAATGGGAGAAGGAGAGTAGGAGATACAGGCTTCCAGTTATAGAGTAAGTCAGGGGAATAAAGAGTAGAGAATAAGGAGTACAGTCAGTGATACTATAATAATCATGTACTGGGACAGATGGCAGCTACTTTATGGTGAACATAACATAATGTATACACTTGTCAAATCACTAAGTTGTACACCTGAAACTAGTGTAACATTGTGTGTCAACTATACTCAAATAAAAAAGAAAACAAAAAACCCCAAACTACATTTTCCTTAAAAATGGTTGGGATTACAAAATTAATTTCTCAGAATTGTAAAAACAAAAACAAACAAACAAAAAACAGGAGATGAAGTTAGTTTAATACATTTAATTCCAATTAAATCCATATTCTAAATGAATACACATAAAGAGTTATATATATTTTTAATAATAGCTTATGGAATTCCCCTATAAATCATTTTCTACCAGTACAAAATTATATGACAGGATAAAATCAAATTTCAATTTTGATTTCTTTTCTATGTCCTTATAATTTATCAAGTTTCACGGACATTGGCTTTGAAACACGTATTTGCTTCTAGTTATTTGACATATCATTTATTAGGACCTTTTGCATGAATTCATTTTCACTGAGGAAAGTATTATGTGTTCAATATACTCTATTAGTATTTTGCTTCCATTTACTCTTTTAATGATATTTATTTCTAATAGAAAAGAGAGAACTGAAATTGGAACTTGCCAATAATGCATGTTTATTTCTTTCATCAGTTAGCATTATATTATGGCAAAAATATATGCTGTTACTGCAAGTTTGAAGAAGAAACAAACAAATGTATTTTTCAGTTACTGTATTCCTCATATGTATAATGTATTGGTGGAAAAAAACAAGGAGAAAAGCAACATAATTAAATAACTATAGTGTAAATGAATCACTCAACCACCAAGAAACCCAACTAAAAATGTAAGCACATGCTACTTCCCTGGGAATGGATGAACGTCTCAAGGAGACATGATGAACATGCAATGAGATGGTTATTGTGCAAAGTGTATGAAATAAGAAATCATTAAAATCACCACACGGCATGCTATTTTAAAATCTAGGCTGTAAGTGTTTTGGGGTATAAGAGATAATAATAGAGGGATAGGGCATGATGGCGGAGGAGTAGGGTCCCCAAAGCACCTGTCCCCACCAACTTACCTAGAAAACTTACAAATCATCCTGAAAACCTATGAATTCGACCTGAGATTTAAAGAGAGAACAGCTGGAACGCTACAGACAGAAGGGTTTTCGCTTTTAACAAGGTAAGAAGGCAGAAAAAAACAGAAAAAAGAATCAAGTAGGGGAGGGACCCCATGAGGAGCTGGGCTAAGACCAGGCAGTGAAAGCCTCTGGGACAGGAAAGCCCAGTCCCGGAGAAGCAGGAACTTTAAAAATTCGCCCCGGATTCTTCCTGGATGGAAAGGCGCTTAGCAAGGAATTCGAGCCGAATCGCAGGAGGGGCAGTGGAGCCTCCAGGTTCCCAGGGTCACTAACGGAGGAAGCGCGCCCCCCGGGGGAAAGCTTACCACAGACCCGGGCGGATCTCGGTAAAGGGCCGCAGCATGCACCCGGCGGGGCCTCGGGAGAAGCTCAGGTGGCGGCTCCGGGAGGAGGGGGCTGCGCCCTGCTGCCTTCGGGAGCTATAGCTGGGTGTGCGATTCCAACAGCACAGGCCCCGGATCCCAGGGTGCCGGGGAAACAGTCGGCGATCCTGCGCTTCCCCCGGGACAGGCAGAGACGGGGAGGGCACAGGAAAGCGAGGACTCTCCTGCTGCCCAGGGCCCTGCAGGCTATGCAGATCAGCACCCCCTGCCCCTGCAGCATCTAGGCCCCGGGGACTGGGAGACTGTGGTAGTTACTGCAGAAGCTGACTCCAGAGCTGGAGAGCTGGCCGCCTGGAGTGGTGGTGTTCCTCCTTGTGTCACCCTGTGCCTGGGACAGATCGGGGCCACCAGGGAACAGAGGCCTCACAGGATAAACAGCTCCCACTGAGTCCGGCACCGGCGGGGGTCAGGGCAGCTCCCCCAGGTGCACACACCTGAGAATCAGCGCAGCAGGCCCCTCCCCCAGAAGGCCAGTTGGAAGGAACTGGGGAAGAGCAACTTCTTGACGGAGCACCGCTGGAAAGCTCCAGGGGAAGTCGAGGGATTTACAGTATATAGAACCAGAGGGTACCCCTCCTTTTTTTTTTCTTCCTCTTTCCAGTACAACTCGTTTTTATATCAGACTGTAAATTTCCATTTTTTTCTCTTTTCCCACCTTAACTACAATATTTTACCACCTCTTCATTTTTAAGATTCTTCCTTTTTGACTTTCATATTTCTACAGGTCCTAAATATATTTTTCACTTCTAGATTCCCTTCAACATACTCAACTTAATTTTGGGAGATATACAAGATATGTTTTCTGTTTGTTTGTTTTGTGTTTTTTGTTTTCTCTGCCTCATTTTGCTCTACAATGGCAGAAGTTAATACCCTCTAAAACATGACCAGCATGCACCCAGAACCAAGTGGTATACCATGCAAGTTCATTCTGTGAGATTCCTCATCCCCATTCTGCCCTCCTCTTTTATCTCATTTATGTTTTGGTGGTCAATGTTGGGGCTTCTACAAGTATTTCTGGTTTATATAAATTTGGGACTGAGCATCTTCAATATACAGAACTTAATATACTCAGAAACAAGAGGATCACCCTCTAGAGCCCCTTGGGTAGACTACTTTCTCCCTCCACTACAACTTCTTCACCACCACCATCTCGCAGTACCCCCCCTTTTTTTCTTTTCTTCTCCTTTTTTTTCCTTTTTTTTTTTTTCCTCTTCTTCTTTAGGATTCCTGGACTTTTATTTTTTAATAAAATTTGTTTGTTTTATTTTTTAAATAAAATTTGTTGTTTTATTTTTTTAATAAAATTTGTTTATTTTATTGTTTAATAAAATTTGTTTGTTTTAAATTTGTTTTTCACTTTAGTGGTCCTTTTGTTTTATTTTTTTCTGATCTTTGTTTTCAATTTCTGGTCTCTGACCTCAAAAGAATCCTCTAGGGTGAAATTTACTTAGGTCGTGGTTGATAGTCTTGATGCAACCTACTCATACAGCCACTCTGCACTGAGAAAAATGACTAGAAAGAAGAACTCACCACAAAAGAAAGAATCAGAAACAGTACTCTCTGTCACAGAGTTACAGAGTTAGGATTACAATTCAATGTCAGAAAGCCAAATCAGAAACACAATTATAAAGCTACTGGTGGCTCTGGAAAAAAGCATAAAGGAATCAAGAGACTTCATGACTGCAGAATTTAGATGTAATGAGGCTGGAATTAAAGATCAATTAAATGAGATGCAATCCAGGGATCCCTGGGTGGCACAGTGGTTTGGCGCCTGCCTTTGGCCCAGGGCGCGATCCTGGAGACCCGGGATCGAATCCCACGTCGGGCTCCCGGTGCATGGAGCCTGCTTCTCCCTCTGCCTGTGTCTCTGCCTCTCTCTCTCTCTCTCTCTCTCTCTGTGACTATCATAAATAAAGTTAAAAAAAAATAAAAAAAAAATGAGATGCAATCCAAATTGGAGGTCCTAACAATGAGGGTTAATGAAGTAGAAGAAAGAGTGAGTGACATAGAAGACAAGTTGATGGCAAGGAAGGAAGCTGAGGAAAACAATTAAAAGACGATGAGGAAAGGATAAGGGAAATAAATGACAGCGTCAGAAGGAAAAATCTACATATAATTGGGGTTCCACAGGGCACTGAGAGGGACAGAGGGCCACAAAGCATATTTGAACAAATCATAGCTGACAACTTCCCTAATTTGGGTAGGGAAACAGGCATTCAGATCCAGGACATAGAGAGGTCCCCACCTAAAAAAAAAAAAAAAAACCAATAAAAACTGTTCAACACCTCAACATTTAATAGTGAAACCTGCAAATTCCAAAGATAAAGAGAAAATCCTTAAAACAGCAAGAGACAAGAGATCCCTAACTTATATGGGGAGAAATATTAGATTAACAGCAGACTTCTCCACAGAGACCTGGCAGGCCAGAAAGGGCTGGCAGGATATATTCAGGTTACTAAATGAGAAGAACATGTAGCCAAGAATACTTTATCCAGGAAAGCTCTTATTCAGAATGAGGCAGAAACTGAAACTGAAAGAATATGTGACCACCAAACCAGCTCTGCAAGAAATATTAAGGGGGACTCTGTAAGAGAAAGAGGAAGCCCAGGGCAGCCCTGGTGGCTCAGTGGTTTGGTGCTGCCTTTGGTCCAGGGCATGATCATGGAGACCTGGGATTGAGTCCCACGTCAGGCTTCCTGCATGGAGCCTGCTTCTCTCCCTCTCCCTCTGCCTGTGTCTCTGCCTCTCTCTCTCTCTCTCTCTCTCTCTCTCTCTCTCTCTGTCATGAATAAATAAATAAAATCTTAAAAAAGAAAAAGAGGAAGCCCAAAGAAATAATCCACAAAAAAACGGACTGAACAGGAATTATGATGACACTCAAATTCATATCTTTCAGTAGTAACTCTGAATGTGAATGGGCTAAATGAGCCCATAAAAAGACGCAGGGTTTCAGACTGGATAAAAAACCAAGACCCATCTATTTGCTGTCTACAAGAGACTCATTTTAGACCTAAGGACACCTACAGCCTGAAAATGAAAGGGTGGAGAACATTTACCATTCAAATGGTCCTCAAAAGAAAGCTAGGGCAGCAATCCTCATATGAGATAAAGTTTATCCCAAAGACTGTAGTAAGAGATGAAGAGGGACACTATATCATACTTAAAGGATCTATCCAACAAGAGGACCTAATAATCATGAATATTTATGCCCCTAATGTGGGAGCTGCCAAGTATATCAATCAATTAATAACCAAAAACCGGGAAACCTGGAAAGTAAAGACATACTTAGATAATAATACACTAATACTGGGGGACTTCAACACAACACTTTCTGCAAATGACAGATATCCTAAGCACAACATCTCCAAAGAAACAAGAGCTTTTTTTTTTTTTTTTTTTTTATTAGATTTTATTTAGTTATTCATGAGAGGCACACAGAGAGAGGCAGAGAAACAGGCAGAGGGAGAAGCAGGCTCCATGCAGGGAGCCTGACGTGGGACTCAATCCTGGGTCTCCAGTGTCATGCCCTGGGCTGAAGGTGGTGCTAAACCGCTGGGCCACTGGGACTGCCCGAAACAACAGCTTTAAATGATACACTGGACCAGATGGATTTCACAGATATTTACAGAACTTTACATCCAAAAGCAACTGAATACACATTCTTCTCAAGTGCACATGGAACTTTTTCCAGAATAGACCACATACCAGATCACAAATCAGATCTCAACTGATACCAAAGGACTGGGATTGTCCCCTGCATATTTTCACACCATAATGCTTTGAAGCTTGAACTCAATCCCAAGAAGAAATTTGGAAGAAACAAAAACAAGTGGAGGTTAAAGAGCATCTTGCTAAAAGATGAAAGGGTCAACCAGGAAATTAGAGAAGAATTAAAAAGATTCATGGAAACTAATGAAAATGAAGATACAACCGTTCAAAATCTTTGGGATAGAGCAAAAGCAGTCCTAAGAGGGACATGGCAATACAAGCATCCCTCAAAAAATTGGAAAAAACTCAAATACACAAGCTAACTTTGCATCTAAAGGAACTGGAGAATGAACAGCAAAATCTACACCAAGCAGAAGAAGAGAGTTGATAATTCGAGCAGAAATCCATGAAATAGAGACCAGAAGAACTGTAGAACAGATCAACAAAACCAGGAGTTGGTTCTTTGAAGAAATTAATAAGATAGATAAACCATTAGCCAGTCTTATTAAAAACAAAAGGAAAAAGACTCAAAGTAATTAAATCATGAATGAAAAAGGAGAGATCATAACCAATACCAAAAAAATACAAACGATTTAAAAAACACATTATGAGCACCTATACACCAATAAATTAGGCAATCTAGAAGAAATGGACGCATATTTGGAAAACCACAAACTATCAAAATTGGAACAGGAAGAAATAGAAAACCCAAACAGGCAAATAACCAGGGAGGAAATGGAAGCAGTTATCAAAAACCTCCCAAGACACAAAAGTCCAGGGCCAGATGGCTTCCCAGGGGAATTCTATCAAATGTTTAAAGAAGAAACCATACCTATTCTACTAAAGCTGTTCTGAAAGATATAAAGGGAGGGAAAACCTCCAAACTCATTTTATGAGGCCAGCATCGCTTTAATTCCAAAACCAGACAAAGACCCCACCAAAAGGGAGAATTATGAGACCAATATCCCTGATGAACACAGATGTAAAAATTCTCAACAAGTTACTAGCCAATAGGATCCAACAATACATTAAGATTATTCACCATGACCAAGTGGGATTTATCCCTGGGATGCAAGGCTGGTTCAACACTTGTAAAGCAATCACCGCGATAAATCATATCAACAAGTGAAAAAACAAGAACCATATGATCCTCTCAATAGATGCAGAGAAAACATTTGACAAAATACAGCATCCATTCCTGATCAAAACTCTTCAGAGTGTAGGAATAGAGGGAACATTCCTCAGCATCTTAAAAGCCATCTATGAAAAGCCTACAGCAAATATCATTCTCAGTGGGGAAACACTGAGAGCCTTTCCCCTAAGATCAAGAAGACAGGGATGTCCACTGTCACCACTGCTATTCAACATAGTACTAGAAGTCCTAGCCTCAGCAATCAGACAACAAAAAGAAATAAAATCATCCAAATTGGCAAAGAAGAAGTCCAACTCTCCCTTTTCACCGATGACATGATCCTGTACCTAGAAAACTCAAAAGACTCCACACCAAGATTGCTAGAACTCATACAGCAATTCGGCAGTGTGGCAGGATACAAAATCAATGCCCAGAAATCAGTGGCATTTCTATACACTAACAATGAGACTGAAGAAAGAGAAATAAGGAATCAATCGCATTTGAAATTGCACCCAAAAGCATAAGATACGTAGGAGTAAACCTAACCAAAGAGGTAAAGGATCTATACCCTAGAAACTACAGAACACTTCTGAAAGAAATTGAAGAAAACACAAAGAGATGGAAAAATATTCCATGCTCATGGATTGGAAGAATTAATATTGTGAAAATGTCCATGCTATCCAGGGCAATTTACACATTCGATGCAATCCTTATCAAAATACCATGGACTTTCTTCAGAGTTGGAACAAATCATCTTAAGATTTGTGTGGAATCAGAAAAGACCCCAAATAGCCAGGGGATTCCTGGAAAAGAAAACCAGAGCCAGGGTTATCACAATGCCAGATTTCAAGTTGTACTACAAAGCTGTGATCATCAGGACAGTGTGGTACTGGCACAAAAACAGACACATAGATCAATGGGACAGAATAGAGACCCCAGAAATGGGCCCTCAACTCTATGGTCAACTAATATTTGACAAAGCAGGAAAGACTATCCACTGGAAAAAGGACAGTCTCTTCAATAAATGGTGCTGGGAAAATTGGTCAGCCATATGCAGAAGAATGAAACTAGACCATTCCTTTACACCATACACAGAGATAAACTCAAAACGGATGAACAATCTAAATATGAGACAAGAATACATCAAAATCCTAGAGGAGAACACAGGCAACACCCCTTTTGAACTTGGCCACAGCAACTTCTTGCAAGATACATCTATGAAGGGAAGGGAAACAAAAGCAAAAATGAATTATTGGAACTTAATCCAGATAAAGAGCTTCTGCACAACAAAGGAAACAGTCAACAAGACTAAAAGACAGCCTACAGAATGTGAGATGATATTTGCAAATGACGTATCAGATAAAGGGCTAGTATCCAAGATCTATAAAGAACGTATTAAACTCCACAGCAAAGAAACAAACCATCCAATCATGAAATAGGCAAAAGACATGAACAGAAATTTCACCAAGGAATACATAGACATGGCCAACAAGCACATGACAAATGCTCCACATCACTTGCCATCAGGGAAATACAAATCAAAACCACAATGAGATCCCACCTCATACCAGTGAAAATGGGGAAAATTAACAAGACAGGAAACAACAAATGTTGGAGAGGATGTGGAGAAAGGGGAGCCCTCTTGCACTGTTGGTGGGAATGTGAACTGGTACAGTCACTCTGGAAAACTGTGTGGAGGTTCCTCAAAGAGTTAAAAATAGACCTGCCCTACTACCCAGCAATTGCACTGCTGGGGCTTTACGCCAAAGATACAGATGCAGTAAAATGGCAGGACACCTGCACCCCAATGTTCATAGTAGCAATGTTCACAATAGCCAAACTGTGTAAGGAGCCTCGGTGTCCCTTGCAAAATGAATGGATAAAGACGATGTGGTCTACATATATATATATACACAATGGAATATTACTCAGCCATTAGAAACGCCAAATACCCACCATTTGCTTCAACGTGGATGGAACTGGAGGGTATTATGCTGAGTGAAGTAAGTCAATCGGAGAAGGACAAATATTATATAGTCTCATTCATTTGGGGAATATAAAAAATAGTGAAAGGAAATAAAAGCGAAAGGAGAGAAAATGAGCGGGAAATATCAGTGAGGGTGACAGAACATGAGAGACTCCTAACTCTTTGAAATGAACAAGGGGTAGTGGGAAGGGAAGTGGGCAGGGGGATGGGGTGACTGGGTGACGGGCACTGAGGAGGGCACTTGATGGGATGGGCAGTGGTGTTATGCTATATGTTGGCAAATTGAACTCCAATAAAAACATATACAGAAAAAAGAGATAATAATAGTATTGATAATTGGGAGAATTATGAAAAAAACTTTTCAAAGAAGTAAAAATTAACTAGGCCTGACAATACCTAGGATTTTTGATCTATAAAGGTAATAAAAATGGATGGTTTCATTTAGGAGGAAAACATGAATATAGAAACATAGCAAGTGAATGGAAGTCTGGGTGCAATTCCAGAAGAAAAAATTATTGTGATTTTTATTATGTTGGTGCAGGAATGGTAGTGAAAATTTAAAGATAGGGTTGTGAGCCTAAGATCCAACTTTAAAGTGTTGTTTTGGGGGGTTTCAGTAAACGTCCTTTAACTATGTGGAAAAAAATAGTTTGTGTGTACTTGTGGTATTTCCACAGCAAGGATTTCTGGCTTTTACCACATTCTCAGAAAGGCCTAGGTTCACCAAATTACACAAACATTAATGTAAAGTTTGAAGAAGTTGAAGTTACACAGTTTCTGGTCAACTGGAAGTCTAGTTCAATGAGTGTGTTTAGGCAACAGAACACTATCGTAACTTTCTGTCAAGGACATTTTATTTGAGGAAGATCATCATATAGTGTCTGTGTAGGAATAATGAAAGCAGGGCAACTTGAAGAGAAGTAAATTAGTAAGCCAAGTAAATATTAAGGGCTTACAAAGCTTATCATTTGTTTATCCCTTATTTCTTGATTAAGAAGACTCTGGCAATTAACGTTTTAAAGGCCTCCTTTACCTCTTTATTCCTAAATGTGTATATAAGGGGATTCAGCATGGGTGCAATGATCCCTTAGAAGCGGGACACCATCTCTTCCCGGTCCTTGTAGTGATGGTGGTTGCAGGTACATGGAGATAGCTGTACCAGAGAACAGTGACACCACAATCAGATGGGGACCACATGTCCCAAATGCTTTTTGTCTACCTTCAGCAGACTGGATTCTCAACACTACTCGTGCAATAAAAGCATATGATAAAGGATGAGCGTCAGGGGTATCAGATGGAATAACACACTTACAAAGAATAGTTCACCCTCATTTACTGTCGTATCTACACAGGACAACTTGAGCAGAGCAGGGACTTCACAGAGAAAGTGATCAGCTGCCTCTGCCAGCTGGAGGCACAGCCTTTGGTGCATGATAACTGAATAATGGAGAGGCTGACAGATAGCCACAAACCTATCAAAGGACTTGACAGCCACCAGAACACATTTAGTGGCCCCCAAAGCTAGAAACATGAAGAGTTGGGCCACACCTACCATAACTAATTCCCTTTCTAGTGCTGTATAAATTTACCAGCATCTATGGAACTGTACTTGTGGTGTAGCTAAGGTCCAGGAGTGACAGATTGGCAAGAAATAAGTACATGGGGGTATGGAGTTTGGGGTCCAGCCATGACACTAGAATAATGGTCAGATTCCCAAAGATAGTCACTGTGTAAGAAATGAAGAAGACCACAAAGAGTGGGAGCTTTAGCCATGGTTGATCTGAGAAACTTAAGAGGATGAACTCTTATTTACCCAATTCATGATCAATGCTTCAACTCTTCGTTTCCTGAAACACGAAAATTCAGGAAGTCAATGAACCCATATTTACTAACTATTTCAACTATTTACAATCACTTTACTATATGTTTGAAGATATTTACAGAATAGAGATTGCTTGAAATGTGAAAAATATATAGTTAGAGATATTCATGATTAGGTATTTCTACAATTTAATCTTTCTATATCTGTATAGGCACTTCAAAGTGAAAGCCCAGGTGCACCTTGGGTAGTTCAGTCAGTTAATCCTCCAACTCTTGATCTCAGCTCAGGTCTTGATCTTAGGATGCTGAGTTCAAGCCCCACATTGGGCTCTGCAGGTGCAGAGTCTACTTTAAAAAAAAGAAGGAAGAAAAAAAAAAAGAAAAGAAAAGAAGGCCAAAATTTAAGAATAAATACCCAATTTAAACAACTTAAATAAAATGTGTTCTTTGATTTTTTGGTCATTTTTGTTAATCTTTGTTTCCACCTTAATAGCTATTTTTGCAAAGATTTGGTTATAATTCCTTCCATCCTATCTTTGCATTCTAATTTCTCCTCAATGCCATCGAGATAGCCTTATCACTGAAATAGTTAAAATTATTCAGACCATCCCCTAAAACTATGTAAGTAGGTTCTAGCAAGTCATCAGACATATTTTTAAAAAATGTCTATTTCCTTTTAACACCTCACAGAATCAGAATAAAAAGACAATAACATGGAGTTTGCAGCCAGACAAACTTGCATTCAAGTCTCTACTAAATAAAGTCATTAGTTATATTATCACTGTTACCTCTGGTGAGTGAGAATGGAGAGAAAGTAAATCAGACTTTAATATTTATCTTTACTCCTGTTCATTCTAATTTTTAGTAAACAAGTATATTAATACCTTTTATTAATAAAAATTGTTGTGTTATATAATAACTTTAAATGTCTCACTTACACTCTGGTTTTAGTATAAGAACCAACATTGCTTTAGACTTTAATACCATTAAAAATGTCTTAAATGAATTGAATCTTTTATTTATTAGTAGATCCTTAAAACTGAGTCTGAATTCAGGCTCTATATGAAGATTTTCTAAAGGCTGAGTATGGGGATAGTGAGCATCTTATTGGCAATAAATAAATAAATAAATAAATAAATAAATAGCTCCTGATTATAGGAATTCTGAAAGAGGGCAAATGGAATCAGTAGAGATTTCATGACTTCACAATTTCCTTGAGCTACTCAAGTGTTGAAAAAAATCACCTTAGGTTCCTATAATTAAGGACAGCTTATGGCCTTGTGTACTGAGGGCTATTGCTGAGGTTTCTGTACCGGCAAGATTGCTAAGAGAACCCTTCCGTTCTCAGAAGTGTTCTTGTTTGGATGATCAGGTTAGAAGGCCTCCCCAACTATAAGACTGAAGAGTAAATGTCTGTCTGTTCTTTAGGAGGTGTCTCTCCGAGGGCGCTGCATGTGTTTTCTCCTCTAGCCCAGACCAAAGGACTTTCCTGACTGGCTGTCCATCTTGAATTCTCTCCCAAAACTCAGCGGAAACACTGCCTCTCCCGGAAGTCATCACTGAGGATGATAGCAGAGAGGGGAGTTCAATGCACTTCTCACCCTTTCACTCTGAGATACAGTAACTATAAAAGTAATAAATGTGTTTCTGTTATAATTGATAGAATGCATTGGTTGATGTGTACTGTCACAGACAACGTCTCTCCATTGTCCTCAGCAGTAAGGACATGAGGAAGGAGTAGTAAAATACTGGAGAAGGCAGGATGGGGTAAGGATGGTGAGCCAGAGGGCCAGGCAGGAGAACAAAAGTGCTTGGGAGATTGTGATTCACCTAATTCACATGTTCTGCTTTGCTCATTTTGGGGGCAAATTTTGTTCCGTTTCAAACTCCTGGTAACCTTGAAATATATCCATTCTAGAAGAGAGGGCTTTCTTTTTAAAAAATTGAAATATCATTTTGTATCTTAAAAAGTTCAGTAATTTGAATCGTTATTCTTTCCACTAACATTAGATTGGAAGAATTTATTAGCAATGGAAACAATGAAGAAGTCCTCTGTGTCTCTGAAATCCTAGCAGGGAGGACATTGACACAGAGCCAGAGATTCCTAGTCATGGCTGAAGCCTGAGAAGACCTCACAACCCGTGTCTCTGCTCCTGGGTGTGATTCTTCTTGCAGCATCTTCAGAGGACATTACTCTCATTTTGAGGAACAAGTATTCATTCCCTTGGTCAACATAGAACATATTTAAACAATGTGAGACATAAAAGTAGTCAACTACATTGGCTTTAAAAAGCCAATCAGGCTTTTTAAAAAGCAGCAGTTTAAAGGGGGCTGTTTTGACCCATAGAGCATTTGTCTGTATGTTGCTCAGAATATTTCCCTTTATTTTGCTGAGATAAATATAAACTATTACCATCTGCTTGCCTGTGTATCGGTTGATGTTACATCCCTGGCTAAATGCTGGATTTTCTCACTCTGTGACTGCCCTGTGGGGATTCAGAATGATGAGGTTCAACAAAATCTTGGAAACCTTTTTTGAAATTGTGATGGTGGAGAGAGCATTGAAATAAGAAAGGTGATAAGAGGGGCACCTGAGTAGCTCAGTTGGTTGAGCATCTGCCTCTTGATTTTGGCTTAGGTCCTGATCTCAGGGTCATGAGTTCAAGTCCAGTCTCAGGGGTATGAGTTTGCACCCCACATCGAGCTTTGCACTCACCTGGGGAGCCTGCTTCTCTCACCCCCTCAGTTCCTCCACCCACCTCATGTGCCTGCTCTCTCTCTAAAATAAATACATCTTAAAAGAAAAAAAAAGAAAGAAAGATGACAAGAGTTGTCATTCTGATCCTACCACAAAGTCACTGAAAACTTAGCCAGCTGTTCAGTGGTTTTGGAAAGCAATTTATTTTTTATTTATTTTTTATTTTTTGGAAAGCAATTTAATTTGCAACATGGACTTTTTCTGTTTTCCATGTAAAGTAAAAACTGTTGGGGTCTAAGTGTCCTCAAGTTATCATGCCTCTGTGGAAAGCTTATACATACTACACTGAACTGTCTTGCTACTAGAGTGTGAGGATAAATAATAGGAATAATTTATTCAGGGCAACCTAGGGGCTCAGCAGTTTAGCGCCACCTTCAGCCCAGGTTGTGATCCTGGAGACCGGGGACTGAGTCGCGTGTCGGGCTCCCTGCGTGGAGCCTGCTTCTCCCTCTGCCTGTGTCTCTGCCTCTCTCTCTTGTGCTAGGTGTCTCTAATGAATAAATAAATAAAATCTTTAAAAAAATTATTTAAAAAAGGAATAAACTATTCACACAACATTGCAATCTGGTTTAGAATAGAGAGGAAAGTTTGTCATTCCCCTCTCCCCGCTCATTTCATGAAAGATTGACTCGGCAAAACACAAGTTAGGAAGCTCAGAGGACTTCTTTTCCTGAGCTAGTACATAGCAGATTGAGGATTAGAACCAAGGACTGCTGTGCTCCAAAGTTTCAGTTTTCCATAGAGGTAACAAACATATGCAAAGTAGCACTATAAGCAAATAAATGGAATGAAGAAAGGGAGGCTTAGTCAGACTTTTGCAGTATAATGATAAAGTCCTTAAGAGGAGTTTTCAGAACACTCAAATTGCAGCATGTTTTATAGAATAATTTCCAGAAAAGTGTTCTACATACCTCTGTATTAAGCATTAGAGATAGGATGACATGTGGGAGTGCTTGACCAAAAAGCTTTGAATCCAAATAAAACCAAGTAGAAGCATGAGAGTCAAGCTCTTCATAAGCTCTTCATTTGTAAAGTGGGTATGACGAAGTTTGTCCAAGTCCTTCTTCTCCTTTTCCAGCAGTGAATTATGAGATCTCCATTAGGGATTAACTCAGAAAACATGAGAAAAGCAATAAAATATTGCAGGTAACCAGATTGTGTTTTTCTGGCATCACAATGCAAAGTATTAAGCATTAACTGCTATTTTCAGAATTCTCCTCACCAGATTTGCAACATAAATGAGGACAGAGAATTTTATTTATTGAATCGTGTTGGTGTGTGCTCTGGTTTATGAGGGAAGGCAACCCTATTCTTTGCTTTATGGTAATTGACCATGCAGCTAATGGGCAGAGAGGGAGAGCTCAGTGAAGCCAGTTCCATTTTTAGCTTAGATTTGCTCCACCATTACCCTCTCTCTGGAGACTATCTCCTAAGCTTTTTCCAAGATGAAAGAGAATGACGATGGGGACTAAACTACCTTATCAGATAGGCTTGAGTATTGTGCCCTGAAACCTGGGGTTAATTTGCTTTTGTAAGCTACCAAATGAGTTCTGTGAAGCAGCATGGAAAAGAAAACCATCTATTTGCTCTGAAATTCTGAGATCAGTAAAATAGACTTCTATTTAATCTACCACAGAAATACTTTTGTTTCTTGATTTACATAAAGCAGTTTTATTTATTATACACCCAAATATTTCTACCTCTTCTTTCATAGATTTTTGCACTGGGTGTTGTATAGTGATGAATCACCGAATTCGGCACCTGAAACTAATTTTTTTTCCACCTACAACTAATATTATACTGTATGTTAACTAGGTGGAATTTAAATAAAAACTTGGAACTAAAAAGAGAAAAGATTTTTGCATTTCTAGGCTTAGTGAAGAAGTTCTCCCTCTGTTTAGTATAGTTTTATAGATTTGTCTTTGTAAGATTTAAAAAATGATTTATATTTTTCTATAGTGCCATCTACCCAGGATTTATTCTTATATGTTCTACTAAGTAGCTACATATCAATTTGTCAGAGGAGTAAACATTAAGTATTAAAATATAATTATGAAAAGTTTAGTACTTTAACAAATTTTACAAAATCCATGAAGACATACAAATAACACAATAGAAAAAATACCAAATAATTTGAACATATAATTCAAAATAGCAAATCTATATGAGAAGATTTTAAATTCCCAAACAATCAGAGAAATATGTTGAAGTAATAGTAAGTCATTTACCAGATTGAAAAAAAAAAGTGTAACCAGTAGGAACTCCTATTCCTAATCCTGCTAAAAGGAAAAGGCTACTCTCACAAATTATGGGTAGAAATGTAAAGTATTACGAGATTTTTAGAAATAAATAGGACAGTTAATCTTGAAAATACACATATATTTATCTACCTAACAATATTATTCATGGAAATCTACTTGATGAAGTAAAATTATCAGTATATAAAAGCATAGGAACAAGAACTTTTATTGTTGCAATGTTTGCAATAGCCAAAGATGGAGAAAAAAATTAGTCCCTCAATAGAGAATGGACTAATAATAAATCTGCACTAACACGCTCTTAACTATATAAAACAATGGCTAAAATGCTCTAAATACAATTGTATGTATCATATCCCTGCATGGGATTACATGAGAATGAGAATTCCTTCTTTCTGTGGGGGAAGGAAGAAACATCAGGTAAAACAGGAAAGGAAAAAAAATAAGATTTAATTCACCAAAAATAATGGATAATAACTTAAATTCCCCAAACTAATAGCAGTGTTTACCTCTGAAAGTGAGAATGGGCATGAGGGTGGAATCATTTGGGGAAAAATAATGCTCATAATGCAGGCTATCCTTTTTCTTCCCACAAGTTCTTATAATAGTTAAGTAATTTAAATAAAGAAAATAGTATTTTATTTTTTAAAAAAAATTAAAGATTTTTATTTATTTATTTTAGAGATAGAGAGATAGAGAGAGAGATAGAGAGAGAGAGTGGGGGGGGGGGCAGAAGGAGAGAGAGAATCTCCAACATACCCATGCTGAACTTAGAGCCTACCATGGGGTTCAGTTTCACAACCCTGAGATCACAACCTGAGACAAAACCGAGAGTTGGATGCTTAACCAACTGAACCACCCAGGCACCCCAAGAAAATAGTATTTTAAAAAGAAAATTGAGGGCTAAACCAGTAAGAAAATCTGAATAAAAACAAATCTTTGGTTTACAGAATAGACCAAGATAAATAAACTTAAAAATTTCAGTAGTCCTTAACAGGAAAATTATGAAATAATACCTATTTATCAAGGGCCTGGAAATAGAGAAGAACCTGCAGAGTTTACTACAAACAGGGGTAGTATCTGGTGGGTTCTCACTGTCCTCACCAAAGCCCTCTAAAATAGCTACACCTTCATCTTTAGTTTGGTAATGTGGAAATAGACTCAGAGAAGTTAAACAAACTTCCCCCAAGTTATGGAATCTGTTAGGAAACAAGAGATAAACAATGAAACATAACTGTGGTTCATTGAAATTTAGTTTCTCTTCTTGGCTAGTGCCAATCTCTCTCTCCACCTTTTGTTACCTTTATGTCCCAGAGGGCTGTTAATTGGCATAGTTCTCACTCTCTTTTTTTTGTAAGGAAAGAGCTCCCAGAATGCCATAATTTAGTGTATTAATTTCTGACTGTCTATTCACTCTGTATGAGAATGGAACAGACCTGTGCACAGGGATACTCCAGTGACAGCCGACGTGGGTGAGATCCTTCAGTGCTAGATCCCAGGAAGAAGCTACCATGTTCAGGGGAATTGAGTACTGAGAATGGTAAACCTGTCATAGTGTATTAGGGAGCACCAAGTATTCAATACCCCAGAGTCACAGTAAGCACCTCAAGGCTTATGGGTCAGAGGCAGTTTCAAACTTAGAGATAATAAACTCAAAGCTCATTGCCAGGTGGTTATGGATTCTGAAGAACAGCATATGAGAAAAACATAGGGAGTTCCTGCACTATTGCCACAATATGCATGGGTTTATGCTTGAATTAACGGTGGCTAGAAACATGCACATGATGGCAGGGGCTAGTTTAAAGTGTAAATCAAAGTAGGATATCCAAACCTCTTTCTTAAAGTTTCCTTTTTTAAGATGGAAAGGTCTTAGGATATCCTTAGGTTCAGCATGTAAAAGGCTCAGATTAAATTTGGAATATCTTTGCATTAGGTGGGTTCCCATGAACTAATATTACGACTCAAGCAAATCTTAATTACTGCCCTTGGGGTTATTGTTGGTTTGGCTCTGGTAGGGTTCAGGTGTGTAATCCTGGCATCTTATACAGGATGCTGGGTGTATGTAGGGTTAAGGGAGGGTATAGGCCTCCGAAAAAGTAAGGATTCAAGAATAGAGGCTAGATACAAATGCAGAGAAGAATTTGAAAGTAGTGTGAGAATGAGAACCTTACAGAGCTTAATGGCCTTAGAAACAATATTCTATTCCAAAAAGTGGAAGCAGGAAAGGTCTTTCTTTAGTATATTCTATGTTACAAAAACACAACAAACACTTAGCACTCACTACATGCCAGGAACTGTTCTAGATGCTTTCATGTATTAACTCATTTAAAATTAAAATAGTCCTTTGAGAATGGCAATATTACTATCCACATTTTACAAGTAAAGAAACTATGGTACAAAGAAGTTAAATCCACCGTGGAGATGGGATTCCATTCATTCAAGAAGTCCGTGTTCTTAAACACTTGACTGGGGAATCCACATAACCTCAAAATTAGGTTTACCTTTGACATATGTATACCAGATTTGAGGGAAGACAGAATACCATGGAGCAGCATATGTTTGAGAATTTATATATACCTTGTCCCAAATGGAGACTATCTGGTGCCAGTAGGCTATATGCTATGATACCATAGCAAAGGGCCATAGGGAAAACACATGGTAACTGGCACAAGCCCTCCAGGACACCAGAAGTTACCAGTGCTGACTGCTCTTTATTGGACATAGGCTATTATGATGATAGGAAAGGAGTCAACTAGAAGGAGCTTTTGAAAGCATAAACCACATGAAGAGGAGTTTTGTAAATCTTTCTTGGTGACTAGCATGAAGCTTCTATGTTCTCTTGAGTCTTTAATCTTTACTCCACTCCTGCAGAAGGCTACCACTGAATGAGAAGGGATTTAGGATGTATTTTGGGGGTTAATTCCAGCATATCTGGAATTGGCTTCAACTGTTTTACTGAAAAAAAGAGATGTACTACATGGCACTGACCCTGACCAAGACAGGAAATGTGCCGATTAAGAATGTTGCTATGCAATCATTGATAAAAGGAGAAACATAAGAACGAGAGTGAGTTAGAAAAAGCAGGAAAGAATGTTCCAGCTAAAATGACAAAGACAAAGACAGTGAACAGTTGACTTGTATCAAAGAGAGAAAGATTAAATTGCAACAAGTCCCATAATCTATTCCTTTCAGGTATTTAAGTGGTAGCTTATTCTATTAATTTAACATATTTGCAGTGTTAATAATAAGGTTGCAATGCCTTCTTCCTATTTCAGACTGAAAAGAAAAGCAGTCAGAAAACTTGCACAAGTCCCTGACTCAAAGCTACCTGACATCAGCATCTGTGCTCATGCCCTTTGCCTTCCCTCAGACTGCTGTAAACTCTTGCTCCCATTCACTGCCCAACTGTCCCCTCCTGTTCCTTTCTGCATCCTGTTCCTTTCCACCTACTCAAGGTCATCACTGTTGCATTTTTCTGTCTTCTAAATTTTACTGCTAGATCATTCCCTTTCCTGCAGTTTATAAACTTGTTTATAATTACTCTCTTTTCAAAAATAATTCTGGGAATCAAATAACTCTTTCATCCCTATGACTAATATCCATTTCTCTATTTCTCTTCATTATTAGACTCCTAGGAGGATTTGACTGTGCTCATTGCCTGTATTTCACATCCATCTTTGTCTCTCATGGGAACTCTAACCAGAATCCCATCCCATCGCTCCACTGAAATAGCTCTTTGCAGGTTTGCCCAGGAGGCCCGCATCACTACATTTGTTGGTCAATTTTCATTCCTAGTTTCACGTGACCATTTGCAGTATGTTAGATAGTTGACCAGTCATCCCTCTGGAAACACCTTCCGTTCTTACCAGGGTCACACGTGCTCTTGATGTCTGTCCCACTAACTGTATATCCCTTTCTCTGGTTACTCTTCATCCTCCTGACCTACATGTGCCTGCTGCTCCCTCTACTGGAAGCCCTTTTCCCCAGAGAAGTGCATTGCTTCTCCACCAGGTCTTTGCCTAAACATATTTTCCAAGGTCTCCCCTCATCCTCCCCAATGAAAACTGTAGCCCTGCTGTGTTTCCCAGCTTCTGCCCCTGTCATGTTTATCTTCCTAACATTTAGAAATGTCATTATCATTATGAGGTTTCACAAATTTGTCCATTTTCTCTCTCATCCAGTAGAAAGCAAGCTCAATACAGTGTGAATTTTTCATGTGTTTTGTTCCAGGACCCAGAACATTGCCTGGCACAATATATATTTGCAGAATAGGTGAATGAGAAGGAAAAATGTGAACAGTCAAAATATACAATAGGTTAAGGTTGTCTTCAGGGTCCCTGTACCACCCATCAAGACAGCAAGATGGAAAATGATCTGATAATCTGATAAGCATTTATTGACCTATCATCTCCTAGCTCTTAATTTTTCTTGAAAGATTTTACTTAAAAAAAAAAAAAAGATGGGATCCCTGGGTGGCGCAGCGGTTTGGTGCGTGCCTTTGGCTCAGGGCGCGATCCTGGAGACCCGGGATCGAGTCCCGTACCGGGTTCCCGGTGCATGGAGCCTGCTTCTCCCTCTGCCTGTGTCTCTGCCTCTCTCTCTCTCTCTCTGTGTGACTATCATAAATAAATAAATTTTAAAAAAAGATTTTACTTATTTATTCATGAAAGACACAGAGATAGAGGCAGAGAGAGAGAGCAAGATTCTTTTGGGGAGCCCAATGCAGGACTCCATTCCAGGATACCTGGATCACAACCTGAGCCAAAGGCAGATGCTCAACTGCTGAACCACCCAGGTGCCTCCATAGCTCTTAATTTAATATCACAGTGGGTTTAAATACACACACACACACACAAACACACACACACAGACACATATATGCAATGTCTTTCTTTGGAGAAATTTTAAGCTCTAAGAGATATACAACTGTACATGGGGAACTGAATCCTGATGCTCATTTCTATCTAAACCTCTATCTACTTAGTGTAAAAGATCAGTCTGTAAGGATGAAGCATTAATTAGTGAAAGGAAGCATCTGTAGGTAATAAAAATGAAATATTTCTGTGTTTTTTATTATGGGGGGTATTCTGTTATTCCCCTTCTTTTTTTTAAATTTTTTTTAACTTATTTATTTATGATAGTCACAGAGAGAGAGAGAGAGAGAGAGAGAGAGAGAGAGAGAGGCAGAGACACAGGCAGAGGGAGAAGCAGGCTCCATGCACCGGGAGCCCAATGTGGGACTCGATCCCAGGTCTCCAGGATCGCGCCCTGGGCCAAAGGCAGGAACCAAACCACTGCGCCACCCAGGGATCCCCTGTTATTTCCCTTCTATGGTAGGCTAGGTAGAATATATTTGGTTCTTCTAACTTTATGCCTAAATAAATAAATTAATGAAACCTCATAAAGTACTTCAAAAATTAGGTAACAGGTGGTGCTGGGCCATGACAATATTAATAAGGACATAGTCACCTTTTTTTCCCCTTGAGGTCTGATGCTTATCATTCCCCATAACTGTAATATTGATTTAAATTTTTTTAGAGAAGAGTGTAAAGAAAACCATTTTGGGAGGGAAAGGGAAATTTTGAAGAGAATTAGTTGGGAATTCCATAGGTTGCTTCCAAAATTGCTATTTCTATAGTGACTTATACTCTCTCTTGATCTCTTGCCCCCATCCCAAGAGGTTATTGATTCTAAAATAACAAATATCTAAACAGCATAGAATTACATAAAAATTATTATAATCTTTTTCACCAGAGATTGATTTTTTTAAAGATTTTGTTTATTCATGAGAGACACAGAGAAAGAGAGAGAGAGAGGCAGAGACACAGGAAGAGGGAAAAGCAGGCTCCATGGATGGAGCCTGATGTGGGACTCGATCCGGGATCTCTAAATTGCCGACCCACCGGGGCTGCGCCACCAGAGGTTGATTTTAAAAGAGTTTTTGTTTACTTATAAGTACATAGAATGTTTTTGTGCCACTAGGACACATACTACAAATTGTTTTTCAGTGGAAGAAATGGAAAATGCCAAGCCATGGATCTCCAGATTCTTTACTTCAGCTGTATTAATAATGCGCTTGACAAATATCATCATGGCTCAGTATCACCTTTTACTTAATTCATAAAGTAGGAAAAATCAACTATATTCTAATTATTCTACCTTCTTATGGGATTAAGAGAATATTGTCTATAATCAAAACTCAGCCCAATCTAACCCATTCTAACAAGCCCTTATCTAAAATAAAATCTAGAGGAGGGGCAAGATGGCGGAAGAGCAGGGTCCCCAAATCCCCTGTCCCCACCAAATTACCTAGATAACCTTCAAATCATCCTGAAAATCTACGAATTCAGCCTGAGATTTAAAGAGAGACCAGCTGGAATGCTACAGTGAGAAGAGTTCGTGCTTCTATCAAAGCAGGAAGACGGGGAAAAGAAATAAAGAAACAAAAGGCCTCCGAGGGGGAGGGGCCCGCGAGGAGCCGGGCTGAGGCCGGGGCGAGTGTCCCCAGGACAGGAGAGCCCCGTCCCGGAGGAGCAGGAGCTGCACCAACCTTCCCGGGCGGGCGGAAAGGGGCTCGCAGGGAGTTAGAGCAGGACCCAGGAGGGCGGGGATGCCCTCGGGCTCCCGGGGACACTAACAGACACCTGCGCCCGGGAGAGCGCCCCGAGCTC
This sequence comes from Nyctereutes procyonoides, assembly GCF_905146905.1. Lineage (NCBI taxonomy): Eukaryota > Metazoa > Chordata > Mammalia > Carnivora > Canidae > Nyctereutes > Nyctereutes procyonoides. Next base: position 1,037,084 of record NW_026575043.1, read on the forward strand.
CCTAAGGGCTGCAGCGCGCACGGCGGGGCCGGAACAGCTCGGAGGAGCTGGGGCGGCGGCTCCGCGGAGGGGGCTGCGGGGCGGGAGCGCGAATCCAACAGCGCAGGCCCCGGAGCACAGGGCATAGCCCAGGATCCGGCCTCCTCATGGGACAGGCAGAGGCCGGGAGGGCCCAGGACAGCGAGGACGCTCCTGCCCCGAGCTGAGCAGATCAGCGGCCCCGCCCCGGAGCCTCCAGGCCCTGCACACGGAGAGCTCAGTAGTTCCTGCGGGGGTGACTCCAGGGCTCCAGAGCTGGCCGCGCCCACTGCGGTTGTTCCTCCTGGGGCCTCACGGGGTAAACAACCCCCACTAACCCCTGCACCAGGCAGGGGCAGAGCAGTTCCCCCAAGTGCTAACACCTGAAAATCAGCACAACAGGCCCCTCCCCCAGAAGACCAGCTGGACGGACCAGTTCCAGGGGAAGTCAAGGGACTTAAAGTACACAGAATCAGAAGATACTCCCCCGTGTTTTTGTTTTGTTTTGTTTTGTTTTTTTGTTTTGTTTTGTTTTTGCTTTTTGATTTCTGTTTGCTTCCCCCACCCTTTTTTTCCCTTATTTCTTTTTCTCTCTTTTTCTTCTCTTTTTTCTTTTTTCTTCCTTTTTTCTTTTTCTCTTTTCTTTCCTTCTTTCTCTCCTTTCTTTTTCTCCTTTCCCCAGTACAACTTGTTTTTGGCCACTCTGCACTGAGCAAAATGACTAGAAGGAAAACCTCACCTCAAAAGAATCAGAAACAGTCCTCTCTCCCACAGAGTTACAAAATCTGGATTACAATTCAATGTCAGAAAGCCAATTCAGAAGCACTATTATACAGCTACTGGTGGCTCTAGAAAAAAGCATAAAGGACTCAAGAGACTTCATGACTGCAGAATTTAGATCTAATCAGGCAGAAATTAAAAATCAATTGAATGAGATGCAATCCAAACTAGAAGTCCTAATGATGAGGGTTAATGAGGTGGAAGAACGAGTAAGTGACATAGAAGACAAGTTGATGGCAAAGAGGGAAACTGAGGAAAAAAGAGACAAACAATTAAAAGACCATGAGGATAGATTAAGGGAAATAAAGGACAGCCTGAGGAAGAAAAACCTACGTTTAATTGGGGTTCCAGAGGGCACCAAAAGGGACAGAGGGCCAGAATATGTATTTGAACAAATCCTAGCTGAAAACTTTCCTAATCTGGGAAGGGAAACAGGCATTCAGATCCAGGAAATAGAGAGATCCCCCCCTAAAATCAATAAAACCCGTTCAACACCTCGACATCTAATAGTTAAGCTTGCACATTGCAAAGATAAAGAGAAGATCCTTAAAGCAGCAAGAGACAAGAAATCCCTGACTTTTATGGGGAGGAGTATTAGGGCAACAGCAGACCTCCCCACAGAGACCTGGCAGGCCAGAAAGGGCTGGCATGATATATTCAGGGTCCTAAATGAGAAGAACATGCAACCAAGAATACTTTATCCAGCAAGGCTCTCATTCAAAATGGAAGGAGAGATAAAGAGCTTCCAAGACAGGCAGGAACTGAAAGAATATGTGACCTCCAGACCAGGTCTGCAAGAAATTTTAAGGGGGACTCTTAAAATTCCCCTTTAAGAAGAAGTTCAGTGGAACAATCCACAAAAACAAGAACTGAATAGATATCATGATGACACTAAACTCATACCTTTCAATAGTAACTCTGAATGTGAATGGGCTTAATGACCCCATCAAAAGGCGCAGGGTTTCAGACTGGATAAAAAAGCAGGACCCATCTATTTGCTGTCTACAAGAGACTCATTTTAGACAGAAGGACACCTACAACCTGAAAATAAAAGGTTGGAGAACCATTTACCATTCAAATGGTTCTCAAAAGAAAGCAGGGGTAGCCATCCTTATATCAGATAAACTAAAATTTACCCCGATGACTGTAGTGAGAGATGAAGAGGGACACTATATCATACTTAAAGGATCTATCCAACAAGAGGACTTAACAATCCTCAATATATATGCCACGAATGTGGGAGCTGCCAAATATATAAACCAATTAATAACCAAAGTGAAGACATACTTAGATAATTATACACTTATACTTGGTGACTTCAATCTAGCTCTTTCTACCCTTGATAGGTCTTCTAAGCACAACATCTCCAAAGAAATGAGAGCTTTAAATGATACACTGGACCAGATAGATTTCCAGATATCTACAGAACTTTACATCCAAACTCAACTGAATACACATTCTTCTCAAGTGCACAGGGAACTTTCTCCAGAATAAACCACATACTGGGTCACAAATCGGGTCTGAACCAATACCAAAAGATTGGGATAATCCCCTGCATATTCTCAGACCATAATGCCTTGAAATTAGAACTAACACAAGAAGTTTGGAAGGACGTCAAACACGTGGAGGTTAAGGACCATCCTGCTAAAAGATGAAAGGGTCAACCAGGAAATTAAGGAAGAATTAAAAAGATTCATGGAAACTAATGAGAATGAAGATACAACTGTTCAAAATCTTTGGGATGCAGCAAAAGCAGTCCTGAGGGGGAAATACATCGCAATACAAGCATCCATTCAAAAACTGGAAAGAACTCCAATACAAAAGCTAACCTTACACATAAAGGAGCTAGAGAAAAAACAGTAAATAGATCCTACACCCAGCAGAAGAAGAGAGTTAATTAAGATTTGAGCAGAACTCAACGAAATCGAGACCAGAAGAACTGTGGAACAGATCAACAGAACCAGGAGTTGGTTCTTTGAAAGAATTAATAAGATACATAAACCATTAGCCAGCCTTATTAAAAAGAAGAGAGAGAAGACTCAAATTAATAAAATCATGAATGAGAAAGGAGAGATCACTACCAACACCAGGGAAATACAAACGATTTTATTTTATTTTTTATTTTTTTTTAATTTTTATTTATTTATGATAGAGAGAGAGAGAGAGAGAGAGAGAGAGAGAGAGAGAGAGGCGCAGAGACACAGGCAGAGGGAGAGGGAGAAGCAGGCTCCATGCACCGGGAGCCCGATATGGGACTCGATCCCGGGTCTCCAGGATCGCGCCCTGAGCCAAAGGCAGGCGCCAAACCGCTGTGCCACCCAGGGATCCCCGATTTGAGAGAGCTTTTAAAAAAAATCAGTAAACCTATCTTTTATCCAATCCCTAATGATGCCGCTGGCAACATCCCCACATTAAAAGTCCTTATTCACCTGCAGAAATTTTAACGTAATGTGTTTTCCCAGGTTATGAGATGGAATTTGTCCAATTGGTAATATTTCAGGTCTGAAGAAACCTGCCTGCCTTTAGGATTCATTCATTTAATACAAACTGTTCCAATCAACTCCCATTATGGCTGGTGAGAGACTGCAGTCATGGATATAAATGTGATGAAATCAACACACAAAGAACATCCAATCATAAAGACTCCAACAGTTCTCCAGAATTCATGTCATTTCCTCTCTGCCTCTGTCCATGATTATCCCGGTGACAGATGGGGAAAGTAGAGATTAATAAGCTTCAAACATTTTAAACAAAAAGACCTTAGTCCGATTCATAGAAACTGAAAGTCAGATGGTGTTTCCAGAGGATGGGAGAAGGGGAGAATGAAGAGTTACCGCAAATGGAATACAGCGTTTCAGTTTGGGAAGACAATATAATTCAGAAGATAGATGGTGGTGATGGTTGTACAACACTGTGAATATACTTAATGCTACTGATGATGCCCTTAAGAAATGTTAAAATGGGGGATCCCTGGGTGGCGCAGCGGTTTAGCGCCTGCATTTGGCCCAGGGCGCGATCCTGAAGACCCGGGATCGAATCCCACGTCGGGCTCCCGGTGCATGGAGCCTGCTTCTCCCTCTGCCTGTGTCTCTGCCTCTCTCTCTCTCTTTCTCTCTGTGTGACTATCATAAATAAATAAAAATAAAAAAAAAATAAAAAATAAAAACAGAACAAACATGTTTAAAAAAATGTTAAAATGATAAGCTTGATTTTGTGTATATTTTACTGAAATTAAAAAAAGAAAACTAAAAAAAAAGACCTTTTAGCTTTTTTTTTTTTTTTTTTTTTTACAAATAAAGTACTAACAAGTATCGAATATGAGCAAGAAATTCTTCCACATAAAGCCTGCATCCTGATAGTCTGGCTGCATAACTTTCTTTATTCTCTTTTACCTGGAAGGTCAAACATAAATATCACTAAACTCAGTTATATCAATGATTAAAAATATGCAAGAGCCATGTTATGGATCCATATTGCAGTTTGGAGATACTAAGAGCTAGAAAATTGAACAATTTATTTTGTCTCTCATTCAGAAATTTGGCACCTAAATGTACATTTGAACTTTCTAGAAAAAAAATAAATACTTCTTTTTCACTTTTATGCTCATTCATTTCATATATGTTGAGGACTAACAATGTATACAGAAAATGGGTCAAAAGAAAATCCCAAAACTTTTGCTATACTTCTGTACTCCCCTTCCCTAGCACCTTCTTCATGGCTTCTTTAACATCCTTGTTTCTCAGTGTGTAGATCAGGGGGTTAACACTGGGAGTGACGATTGTGTAGAAGAGAGTGAGGAACTTGCCCTGGTGCTGGGAATAAGTGTTTGCTGGCTGGAGGTACATGTATATGATTGTGCCATAGAAGAGAGAGACAACAATTAGGTGGGAGCTGCACGTGTTAAAGGCTTTCTTTCGCCCTGTAGCTGACTTGATCCTAAATACCGCTCGTGCAATATACCCATAAGAGATGAGGATGAGGATGAGTGGTGCCAGGATGATAAAGATGGCCAAGGCAAATGCCAGTGCCTCGAGGCTCATGGTATCTACACAGGCCATGCCAATTAGTGCTGGCATCTCACAGAGAAAGTGGTTCACCCGCCTGTGCCCACAGCGGGGTAGCATCAATGTCTGGGGTGCCATTATGAGAGAATTGCCAAAGCCACTCAACCATGCCACTGAAGCCAGCTGCCCACAGAGTCGGGGGTGCATGATGACTGTGTAGTGCAGGGGTCTGCAGATTGCAGCATAGCGGTCATACGCCATCACAGCCAGGAGGACACACTCCACCCCTCCTAGAGCCAGGACGAAGTAGAGCTGGATGGCACAACCCAGATAGCTGATAGTCTTATCTGAGCCCCAAAGGTTGTAGAGCATCTGAGGGATGGTGCCCATGGTGAAACACAGGTCCAGGAATGAGAGGTTGGCCAAAAAGAAATACATCGGTGTGTGCAGCCGGGAATCCAGAGCAGAAAGTAAGATGATGGTCATATTGCCAAGAAGAGTCAGCCCGTAAAAAGTGAGGATGACCACAAAGAGGATCAGCTCTAGGTGGGGATGGTCAGAGAAGCCCACCAGGATGAAGCCTTCAAAAGAGCTTGTGTTATCATTCTCCATCACCTCTCACCACGTATTACCTGTTAGGAGAAAGATGAGCATCTTTGAAGAGTATAGAGTGGTCCCTGTGGGGCTCAGTCAGTTAAGCGTCAGACTCTTGATTGCAACTCAGGTCATGATCTCAGGGTCATGGGATCGATCCCTGGACCTCCCTTCCTTGGGCTCCTTACTGGGCATGGAGCCTGCTTAAGATTTTCTCTCTCTCCTTCTGTCCCTCATCACCCGTTCCCCACTTGTATGAGCTCACTCGCTCTCTCTTTCAAAAAAAGAGTGTAGCTATACTCGCTCAAAGTGGAATGACTGGTAAAATGGTAGAATGGAAGTGCTGAATATTTGATTTAGGATTTCATTAAGTATTAAGTCACACTCTGAGGAGTACGGTACTTAGAAGTTTTTCAGACTCATGGCTGTGATTATTTATCGACAGTTTGCATCACTCTTTTCAGGTTTGCAAGATGTAAAAATTGCTTTCAAAATCTCATTATTTTACAAGGAAATAAAATTATCTACTTTTTCTTTTGTTAACAGAGAAGCATTGTGTGTAAACGATGGATAGGAAAAGTGGCTTGTATCTCTGCATCAGAGAACCAGGCTTGCTGTTAGGTAAAACCTTTCTTAACATTGTCTCATTAATACTGAGAAATCTAGAGTCCTATCCATACTCAACATGGTAGATGTGATCAAGCAAAATCTTAGGAAGAAGATGACCTTGTTACTATATATAGCTATACCTCTGATTCCATTGTATTCACTGGAGAATGACCCTAGCATATCTTCTGCCCCTCTACCCAATCCTATCCCCAACTTCTGTGATAGAATTATGTTTTGTATTGCCAGGATATATTTTAACTCTGGGACTGGGTAACTTCTCTGAAGTTGGCAATGCTTCCTCTAAGGATGAGAAAGATAGACATAAACAATTGCCAGAACTCAATCCCAATGGAACTAATATCCAATTTTTTTGATAGCCTCTTCTCTTATTCACTTTGTTCACACAAAGAACTCACCTTCCAGAAAGCCTACATTGATTATTTTATTTATGTGTCTCTTACAATCCCATAAAACTGAAAGATATATCTTCTAGTACACTTCCAGTTATTAGGCAGTGGTTTCATGTGTTAGGATGAGTGTATTGTTATAATGTAAGTTAACCAAAGGGAAGTCTCATTCTGACATGTTTGCACATTTTCCTAAGCAGTTAGTAAGAAGTGATGGAGTTATGACTCATTAAAAGGGACTGCATTATATCTCTCAGGTGCATCAGGGCGTAAAATATGGCCCCACTGCTCTAAGAACACTTTATCATAATTAAATCATGAGTTGACCTGTTTTTCCAACAGCTTTAAGGTTGTGTACACTAAAACTTTGGCAGTGATTGGAAGTTGTAGGATTGTCAAGGTCATCACTCCAGAGGATGCAAGAAGCATCTCCAGTGGTCATGAATGGATAGAATAACATGTAGGTGGATACACAATCCACTGACTAGATGACTGACAACCAACATTTAGAATCCAGCCAGCAATGGGGGCTCTTCTTCTACCTTCTGTAAATGGAAATTTAAAACATGTAATAGTTAAGAAAGAACATATATGCATATACAACTGAACGGGGTGGGGGGGTACTAAACTGATAATAATGAAAGTCTCTAGAGAGGAAATTGGGTTAAAAACTGGCTTTCTCTGTAATGTTTTATTTCTTTAAAAATAGCTGGAAAGAAATATGACTATAAGGAATAGTGATTAATTGTGAATGATGAAGTATGTGTATTTCTTCTACTAGTCCTTGTAAATTTCTATGTATTTAAAATTTCACAAATTATGAGAAAAATAAAATAACAGCGTGAATTACAAATAATTTAAATATTAATGCAGCTAATATATGGACCGCCTGAGCTAGGCACTAATGTTAATCACTTGACATTGTTTACCTCATCTTATTCTCAACACAGCTTCAAGAAGTTAGCAAGTTCATTATTCAACGTTACAGATTAAGGCACAGAGGCCAGGAGGGTGACAAAACAAGCTGCTCCAGATGACACAGCTCATGCATGGAGCCACCAGAACCCCGGTGGTTTCACATGGGAAATCACGCCATTAATCTGGGCTCTAACTGTAGAGGTAGGCAACACAAAATTATGCCAAATCTGTCATGAAAAAACTAAATAAGTTGTAAAATTGAGTGTGTAACTCAATTTTTTTTGGTTTGTTGCACAAAGTTTAATATAAAGAGTTTCATTGCTCATAAATTGAATAAGGCAGATAGCTGTCAAGGTATTACAGGCAAAATATAGACAAACAAGGCAATTTTTATTCAGAAAATGAGGAATAGTATTAAAAATGCCTGCCAAGATGTGTTAATACTGCATATACTGGGCACAGAAACTGTCAGAATGAGCCTCCGCCTGGTGTCCTCTGTCCCTACAGGGAACGCAGGTGCCTGTGGTTGACACTGCCTGTCCCATAGCATGATTAACATACTCAGCACTGTCCCTATGTCTGTGTAAATGTATACACCTGTATGTACGTGTATGAATGTCAACTATAAAATGGAGTACAAACCCAAGTTATTTTTTTTCTTGTTTCTCAAATCAACCAAACGACCCACAAAGCATGACATTATTCAATTAGGATTATTCTCATGAATTTTGCATTCTGATTCAAAGCTTTTTCGGTGGCTAAACCCTCCATTCATTGTCTGCCTTTATCACATCAATATTCAATGACATATTTTTTTCCCCAAACTTTCCCTGTGTGAGGACTGCATTCCTACATTTCTGAACTTTAAATAACTAATGGCTGAGTCCTGTTTGCCAAGATTATTCTTTTACATGATATGTGACTGTGTCTGTTCTTATTTAAACCTAGAAGAATGGCTTCTAAATACACAGCCATGATAGTTTTCTCCCAAGAGCTATATGCATTAATTATTTAATTGTATGATGCAACGTATCACTTGTTGCATTTAAGTAAGTTTCCATCGTTATGGGAAACAAGATGAATTTGTATATCTTCTGTGACTTCTGGATCCTTGACCAGATAATTTCAATTTCATAAGATTTTTACAAATTGAACCAAAAAAAAACCCAAATTGAACCAAATAATGCCCAATATCAACTGTTACCTAATTTGTTTATAAGGAGTCAGAATGGGGATTCATTGCTTATATTGTTTGGAGGGATAAATGGGCATGTCTCAGGGTTAAAAGAAGTGTTGGCACTTCATAGCTAGACAAGCTGCTTGTTCTGTGCCAAATGGAAGAGGAGGTAAATGCAAAGGACAAAAGCCCAAAAGAACATTTTAGAAATTTCCTACATTGACTCTCCATTTGGAGTTCAAAGTTTCAGTGCAAATATTCAACACTCACAATTACTGAGAGCTCATTATTCAATAGACTCTCATGCAATGCAGGACCATTATCAGTATTTTTAGTCTCAAGATTTTCTAATTCAGTAGATTCGACTACTTTAAGGGTAAAAACTCCATTAGCTCTCTTTAGCTTCCTCATAGAATGAGTGAGGTTAAACCACAATCTTTAAGATTTGATCAAGTCTATGTAAAATATATAGACATTTATGCTGTGAATATTGGCATAATAACTCAAATTGCATGTGATTCAGTTGTAGTCTAAGGTGAAGAAAATAAACCAGACGACTAGCTGGAGGCCAAGGTCACATTTCTTCCTGCACAGGATCATGAACTTACCAAATTTGGCTGCAGCCTCAAAAATGCCCTGTCCATGTTTCCTTGTCTTTCTTGGGACTTCACTTGGAAGACCAAGAGGGATGACCAGAGTGAAAATGAGAAGGAAAGATAGATGACATTTAGGAAATCTACAGGAAAGGGAAGCAGATAAAGAGGTAAGACTCAAGCAGCAGGAAATCCAGATGGACCAAGAGAGGATGTGGATGAGCATACAGTCGTTATGCCACCTGAGGGCCCCCAAAATCCACATTCCCCCTCCCACCCAGATAAGGAGTACCTTGAAAGGAACTGGCTTGTCTCTGATGTACATTTGGTGTGGGAGCACTTAACAACCAAAGGATTCAAGTTTGAAAAGGAAGAACTTACAGGTTTCAGAGTTGTTATAGGATTGGATACTTCCTTTTCTGCCTTACACTATGGAGTTAAACTTTCTTTAAAAAAAAAAAATCCCTTAACCAATTACCTCTAACAAGGGTTGGGAGAGCGTATGGCCTCAGAGGAAATACGCTTCCCAGTAACTCCTGCTCCCCTCCCTCCACACACACACCAGATTCACCCAAGGGACAGACTGAGAGGGGGTATCAAGTCTTCCTTGCTGCATCTTATGATAATAAACCTGAAGGCTCAGAGAGTGACCAGTTTACACTTTATTCAGAAAGGAATCTAGAATCAGTGAAAAGATGTGCCAGGATCTGTACGTGCCTCATTTGACTTTTGTGATATGTGACCCCTGCTCCTTTCTTGGTGCATGCAGTGTACAGATGTGCTACTCATAGTCCTTTACCATTTTGTTTATTCAAGATTAACTTTCTATGCAGTTATAAGGTCCATAACAATACAACTTACTTTGAGTATTTTCCATTTAAGACAGATCTATTAAGAGAAAGAAAAAAATTGTTTTTGACATGTAAAATTAACACAAAAACAAAAAAAGACCAAAAATATTAGAATAATTTCATTTCATTTTGCCTAATTTCATGTAAAATTATTAAAATATCTCAAGAAAGTTAGTATCTGACTGACAAATGATTTAACCAGAATCATTAGACTAAATGGGTTTTGTTTTTTAAAAAAGACAAAAAATAGTAGTACGCATGTGCCATTTCAGATGTGGGCTCCATTTCCCTTTCCTATCTGTTACAGTCACAAGGTGAACAATATAGAAACAACTGCATTTCTATATTTAGCTGTCAAAGACTTCAAAGGAAGAGAATTTAATTGATCCACACGAAATACTGCATATATGTACTTTGTACATTTAAAATAGCACTTATATTTTAATAACCATTACTATTAATATCTTATGGCTGACTATAGCCATCAATCACTTCTGAACACTGTCAAGTAGAAACAGAATGTAACTGGTCATTACCATGTCAAATACTATGCTTTAAATAAAAACTTTATTTATTTAAAAAAAAGACTTTATTTAAAAGTCATATAGTATAATCTTAATACTTTTATCAGTAGAGATGGAATATGTTAGCTAGAAACAATGATAGCATTATCATCTTCATTAATTTATAAACAAAGGGCATACAGTGATTTTTTTCTGTTAACAAATATTGAAATGCCTAGATAAGCAATCAAATCTAATCAATATTAATTCTATATTTGAGCAAACTTCTTGGCACAGTCTGATGAGCCATCCCTTGAGAGTTGCTTCTTAGTCTCAGATTCAGTTACTAGTTTGTACTACCATCTCAGTCAAAGACTGTCTCATGGAAACTGGGGAGAAGTATCTAGAGAATTTGATGCTGTCAAGAATTTCTTACCCGAAATAATGAGTCCCTCTGAGAAATGAAGGAGATGAGATCCTCAAAGGGTACTTAACTCCATGGGGGATGTGAAATTGTTAACATTTTAGAAACAACCTTTAAATTTTTTTGCCACCTCACTTTTTTTTTCAAGTATACCCTTTTTTTTAAAAAAAGATTTTTATTTATTTATTCATAAGAATACACAGAGAGGAGAGAGAAGCAGAGGGAGAAGCAGGCTCCATGCAGGGAGCCTGGCATGGGACTTGATCCCAGGTCTCCAAGATCATACCCTGAGTTGTAGGCAGCACTAAACCGCTGAGCCACCAGGGCTGCCCTGCCACCTCACTTCTATTCCTTTACCTCACATCTGGCCAATCACCACCTTTAACCATTACAAATACATTTAAATTTGTAGCTGACAGAAATGTTGTAGTTAAGAAAAGCCTTTTTCTATGAGATAAAATAATACAATCCAAGCATTATAAAAAGACTAGAAGAGATGCTTCCCAGTATATTACCATATGATGTAATATGTTCTAATATGACACCATAGAAAAAAGACTACAAGTCTATGTCAGTCATTTCCACCAAATGCAAGTACCTTTTTAAAAGTAATCTCTACACCCAACATGGGGCTTGAACTGATCACCCCAAGATTAAGAGTCACATGCTCTTCCGACTGAGCCAGCCAGATATCCCCCACCAAAGGCAATTACCTTTAAACAAATCTCTTACTGTAACTGAATCTAACTTATTGTCACTGTAGGTTTTGTGGAAGCAAACAACAGATTATTTATAAAACTTTTATCATATGTATTCATAAAATTTGGTGTTGAGTATCCATCACTTCTTTGAACTTTATTTCTCAAGTCTGTTTTTCTTGCTTTTTGCCTCATTGTGGTTTGTCTTAAAAGTCTTAAAACATCACAGTTTTCCTGAGCCATCTCTTTCCCTGAATGCTCATATTCCTTACTTTTTTAAAAGATTTTATTTACTTATTAGTTAATGAGAGACACAGAGACATAGGTAGAGGGAGAAGCAGGACTCGATCCTAGGACCCTGGGATCATGCCCTGAGCCAAAGACAACATTCAACTACTGAGCCACCCAGGCATCCCTCCTTAAGTTTTTAAGACTACCCATATCATCTTTCTTTCACCCTTTGGTCTTCTTTTCTTTTTTCCTTTTCTCTGGCCCTAGCCAGTAGATCATTAACTCTTATCTGATCTGCCACAAGAGCCTGTTCATTAATTACTCTCTAGAGTCTTGCTACTTAAAATTATTTTTCACTTTGCTACAAAAGGAGCCTTTCCAAAATATGGGTGTTATCATGCCAGTACTTAAAGTCCTGAAGTGATTCTTATTGCCTATGGAAATACACATAAATTCCTTACTATTAATGTTGATTCTGGACCAGCATCCATTTCCAGCTCCATCTACAAGCTTTTCCGTTTATTTTACACTTCAGATGCATTAAGCTACTCACTATTTTCCTTAAACAATGACAAACCGAATCATCTCCGGAAAATAACTTGGAACAAAGAGGAAGGAGAATAGCCTTTAGAGACAGAATGGCTCAAACTCTAGCTCAGAAACAAATTGATGCCTGCTTAAAAACTAGAAACTTCACTCACTATCACTGGGGAGAAAAATCACTTTGAAGAGTCTCTGTGAAAGTTAAATAAAGTGAGAATATTTTTTTGTTTGTTTGTTTGTTTTAGTTCATGAGAGATACACAGAGAGAGGCAGAGACATAGGCAGAGGGAGAAACAGGCTCCCTCCCGGGAGGCTGATGCAGAACTCAATCCCAGGACCCCGGAATCACAACCTGAGCCAAAGGCAGATAGATGCTCAACCACTGAGCCACCCAGATGCCCCTAAGGTGAGAAATATTAAATATTTAGTGTTGTCCCTGACATAAAGTAGATCTTTGATAATGGTGTGACTAAAGGTCTCCTTGCTTATGATGCTCTTTCATATGGGAATGTTAATTCTATTAAATACAATACTAGGGCAGGCCTGGTGGCTCAGAGGTTTAGCGCCACCATCAGCCCAGGGTGTGGTCCTGGATACCAGGCATTGAGTCCCCTGTTGGGCTCCCTGCGTGGAGCCTGCTTCTCCCTTTGCCTGTGTCTCTGCCTCTCTCTCTCTCTCTCTCTCTCTGTCTCTCATGAATAAATAAATAAAATCTTAAAAAAATATATACTAAAATCGGGATCCCTGGGTGGCGCAGCGGTTTGGTGCCTGCCTTTGGCCCAGGGCGCGATACTGGAGACCCGGAATCGAGTCCCACATCGGGCTCCCGGTGCATGGAGCCTGCTTCTCCCTCTGCCTGTCTCTGCCTCTCTCTCTCTCTGTGACTATCATAAGTAAATAAAAATTTAAAAAAAATACTAAAATCATCAAAGCTAGTTGAAATATACTCCTAGAAAATATTCTTATTGCTTTTTTTAAAAAAAACCTTTTTTTTTAATCTGGGTTCTGGAAGCTACTTATTTTCGATTCTATTACATGTGTACTGCACTTACTACACTCTATATTGGATTTTAGTTTATTTTAAAGAAAGCCTAAAGAGGCAGATTATTAAAGAGTAACTTCTTGGTTAAGAGGATAAAATAGAAAATTTAGAGTTTAGAAAAATGAAAGAATTGAGATGCTTGTGTGGTTGTGTATAAGGGGACATGGTAGGAGAAGTAGAAGACAGTAAAGTAGGAGAAAAAAGGACACTTCACCTGATCTACTTAAAAGATATCACAAGAAACTCCTTTGATGGAAAATCACATCACCTAATGCCTTTTTGTGCATTTACACAAAGTTGAATATACAATAAAAATTACTAGACATGAAAAGAGGCAAGATCATATAATCAGTAATCAAGATTATTTTTAAAAGTCCATAGAAAGAGATAGCTAGATAACCCATATCATGAAATTAGTAGATGAATATTTTAACACAACTGTGATTAGTTTGTTGAAAAGTATGGACCAAAAAAAGCACTCTAAGGCAGTCCCGGTGGTTCAGCCGTTTAGCGCCATCTTCAGCTCAGGGTGTGATCCTGGAGACCAGGGATGGAGTCCCCTGCCAGACTCCCCCCTGCATGGAGCCTGCTTCTCCCTCTGCCTGTGTCTCTGCCTCTCTCTCTCTGTGTCGCTCATGAATAAACAAAACCTTAAAAAAAAAAGATAAAAAAAAAGTACTCTGGAGAGTTTCACCAGAGACTAGAAATGTAAAAAAGAATAGAATGTACATTCTAGAAATGAATAGTAAAATAACTGAAAAAACTCAGAATTTAACATCATAACAGAGAAGCATTGACTAAAAGTAGAAAAAAAGTCAACAATAACTATAATAGCAACAAGGAACAAGATGGGAACAAATTATAGATATAATCACATACAAGTCATACACAAATGGTTTAAGATACAAATTAGGGTATTAGAAAGAGAAGTGAGAAAGAATGGGACAGAAGCAAAATACAAAGAGATAATTTGCTTAGAGCTTTCTAAAACCAATAAAAAATATGAACTAATATATTCGAGAATTTCAGACACTCTATAAAAGATAAACTAAAAAGATAAAACTGCATAAAGCTTTATTTTCTTAGGGGCACCCGAGTGGCTCAGTGGTTGAGCATCTGTCTCTGGCTGAGGTTGTGATCTTGAGGTCTTGGGATCGGGTACCCCCGGGAGCCTGCTTCTCCCTCTGCCTCTCTGTGTCTCTCATTAATAAATAAATAAAATATTTAAGGAAAAAAAAGCTTTATTTTCCTAGACATGCTACCATAAGCATGAATCACGAAAGGAAAAAATCAATAAATTGGACGTCATTGAGATTGGAAACACTTGCTTTGTGAAAGTCCTTGTTAAGAGCGTAAAAGACTGGGCAGCCCCGGTGGCTTGGCAGTTTAGCACCCACCATCAGCCTGGGGTGTGATCCTGGAGACCCAGAATCGAGTCCACAGTGGGCTCCTGGCATGGAGCCTGCTTAAGCACTCTCTCTGCCTGTGTCTCTGCCGTTCTCTCTCTCTCTCTAAAAAAAAAAAAAAAAGCATAAAAGACTACCTATAGACAGGAAGAAAATATTTGCAAACCATATATCTGACAAAAGACTCATAACTAGAATATACAAAGAGCCCTCAAAACTAAACTGTAAAAAAAACAAATAATACAACTTGAAAATGGGTGAAAAATATAACTGACATTTCACCACAGAGGAAATAAGGATGGGTGAATAAGTGCATGAAATTATGTTTAATATCACTAGCCATTTAGGGAAATGCCTTGAAGTCCTGTTAGATGATAAGACGATTGAGGTTCCTATGGTTTATAGCTATGGTATGGAGCTTGAGAGCTGAGTGAGGAAACTGGTAAAGGTATACCCTACTCCTTCCCTGTTGGTGTTATTAGTTCACTGAAATGAGCTTTAGAACAAATAGTCACATTAGTAGGTACATGCCAGGAACCAGAAGCTGGATTCTTTCTTATAATAAAAAGGCCGAAACTTTAAGACCAATTGCAATTAAAATCACTCTGCGATTAAGCTTAAAATAATCCATTTCTTTCACTGGACCATTTGTCTACGCATATAATTTATAATGGGCACAACTCAGAAACAATCGACTGGAAGAGATGTAGATAATGGAGTTTTGGAACGGGTGAGGTTGGTGGGGTGAGGTCCAGAACTGACAGCTAAGAAACAATTCTTGATATGTCTTTGGTGCAAAATGGTGGTTTTATTAAAGTGATAGGGAAACAGAAGACTAGCTGAGGATAAAACACATTGATAAGTCCTTGAAACAGGGAAAGGGTCATTTCTCTATGGACTCAACTGCCTCTATGTTCATACTTTGCTAAGGGCAGAAGGCAATCTTAACCCAATCCCCAGGAGCCTCAGGAGCCTGTAAATCTATGTGAACATATAAAAATTCCTTTAGAGATTCCTTTATCTCTATACCCCAAGGTACAAGTTGGCGAACACTCCCCAACACATGGCCCACCGATACACATCTGAAGGGTCTCATGATTCAGGATTTATTAGACGGTAATAAGTGATCTTTTCCCAACAATAGTTAGCCCCATCAAGGGCCCAGAAACCTTGCTTCCAAAATTCCTAAGAGAGTATGCTATCCCCAAACCTCTCCCCACTCCCAGGTGTATATATAAAATCAGCCACCCCTCAGCCGCTCTTCCTGCTCACGGGTTCTGTCCTCCTGCTTTAATAAAATAACCATTTTGCACCAAAGACATCTCAAGAATTCTTTCTTGGTCATGGGCTCCAGACCTCACCCCACCAAACCTCACCAATATTCCAAAACTTAATCAAAAGCACAAGGACAGGATCGGTTGGGCAGAGAGAGCTGCTGCTGCCCTAGGCTTGTGAGATGTGACTGATTATATATACCTGGGAGCTGGAGGAGATAACGAAAGGGGAGGTTTTCTCCTCTTCTTCCTCCTCCTCCTCCTCCTCCTCCTTCTTTCTTCTTCTTCTTCTTCTTCTTCTTCTTCTTCTTCTTCTTCTTCTTCTTTCTTCTTCTTCTTCTTCTTCTTCTTCTTCTTCTTCTTCTTCTTCTTCTTCTTCTTCAATATTTTATTCATTTATTCATGAGAGACAGAGAGAGGCAGAGACATAGGCAAAGGGAGAAGCAGGCTCCTCAAGGGGAGCCTGATGTGGGATTCGATCCCGGGACCCCAGGATCATGACCTGAACTGAAGACAGACGCTCACCCACCTAATGAGCCACCCAGGCGCCCATTTTTTTAAAACTGAAGTTCAATTTGCTAACATACAGTATAACACCCAGGGCTCATCCTATCAAGTGCCCTCCTCAGTGCCAGTCACCCAGCTACCCCATCCCCCACCCATCTACCCTTCCGCAACCTTTTGTTTGTTTCCCAGAGTTAGGAGTATATCAAGGTTTGTCTCCCTCTCTAATTTTTCTCACTCAATTCCCTTCCTTTCCCTTATCGGAAAAGGGAGGTTTTCTAAAGGACTTTCATATGCTAAAGAGGAACTACAAGATACTGGAGGCCTTGCCATCGTCTGAGTGAAGGTTGTTTTTCCCTCTAGCGAGGCATCAACCTTAAGACAGTTGGGAGCTCCCTGGAGGAATGTCACCTGTATTCCACTCAGGAGTCAGGGGAGAGGGGGGACGTTGCAGGGTGTCAACTTGTGCTCTGTCCTTAGTTAGCATTCTCTCTCATCAAGTATCTGACCTTCAAAGATATGGTGACCTAATTGTAGTTATCTAATTTGGGCCACAACCTGTAAAGACTGGGAAACATTAGAGAATGGGAAGTAGGTATGATGTGAAATGTTGGGGTTTGGGAGCGAACAGTCAAGAAAGAATTCTTGAGATGTCTTTGGTGCAAAAATGTGGTTCTATTAAAGCATGGGGACAGGACCCATAGACAGGGAGAGCTACCCTGGGGTCATGAGGAGTGGCCCATTATAAACTTTCAAGTTGGGAAGGGGTTAGGAATAGTGTAAGCCTCCCAGGTATTTTGGAAACAAGGTTTCCAGGACCTTGAGGGGCCTAGCTATTGTTAGTGAAACGAGAGCTCTTGGTTCTTGTCTCATGGAGTTGAAGAATGAATCTCTCGGACAAAGGAGAGTGAGCAAAGCAATACAAGTTTATTAAGCATGGGTAGAGAGAAAGCTCTCAGAAGTGAGAGGGATCCTGATAGGGTTGCCACTGCGGGCTGGTAGGGTTGGTCTTTTATTGAAAGCCTAACCAGGGAACCTAAATCCTTTTAACATATCCATTGATATCACCATTGAGTAAGGACTAGTGATAACATCGTTAATGACTTACTTCCTTTTTAGGGTCTGGTAATTCTTTGTTGGTCACAAATACATGTTATAATAACATCCCACCTCTGGCACCTGGGACACAATGGTCTGGTTTATTTATCTCTGGTTTACTTTCATCTCCACATTTTTTGGATTTCTTTGTGAGCCTGATTCCATGGCCCCTTCAGCCAGCCTAGCCCCATGTATCCCTAACTCATTAGAAATGGTCATTTATTACCGTCTAATAAAACCTTAGGCATGAGACCCTCTAGATGTACATCAGTGGGTCATATGCTTGGGGATGACTGCCTGTATGTATTCTGCAGTGTAGAGAGAAAGGAAGTTTCCAAAGGAATTTGTATATGCTAATTTTTATATGGGCAGACTTACTGGATACTGGGGGTCAGGCCAAGATTGTCTTTTGCCTTTAGCAAAGTATTAACATTGAGGCAGTTGAATCTGTAGAGGAATGTCACTCTGCCTTTTTCAAGAACTTGGCTATGGGCTATAGGTAGTAAGGAAATTTCATAATTACTCTTCTACCTTTGCTTTCCAGATCAGAGGACTAGAACTTTTTTTTTTCAATAAAAGATTGTCCTACACCAATCTTTTATTTCTTGTCATTGTAGGGCTAAATATAAAATATAAGTTGCCTCAGAGAATGATCCTATGGGTTTCTGAGTCAAATTCTAAATCAAGTTCATAGCCCTTTGTTGTGCCCAAGATTGCGAATCTGAGAAACCACCAATGAGCCAACACCGATGCAAACACATGAGGGTTTATTTACAAGCTCGAGCTTGGGTCCAAGTATACCCGATACAGTGGAGCAGGGACTTGGACCCCGAAGTGGGTTACAGCTGGTTTTTTTTATAGGCTTGTCCAGGGGATTTTCAGAAGGGGTGGAGGAATTTCTCAAGTTCTGTTTACATTCTGATGTGGGGCTTTCAAGGGCATTGAGCTCTGTTCTCATTCTAATATGGGACTTTCTACCATGGGTGTGGGCTCTGTTGTCTTTCTGATATGGGATTCTCTGTGGTAGGCAATTCTGAGCTCTGTTGTCTTTCTGATATGAGATCCCCTGCCAAGGACATTGAGGACATTCTGCAGTTTTTCCTATAAAGTTCAGCTCTTATTCACAGGGGCCTAAGATGGCTGTACTTGTGTTAATGCTAACTTGAGGTGGAATGGCCTTGATTTTTCTCGGCCTCCATACCCTTGTGATATCGTGCTCTAAGAAATGCTCCTGTCAAAAACACCTGAGTTTATTATGCTAATAAGGTGACTCTGCATGGGGTCTTGGAACTTCTGGATGAGTGCTGGTTGCTTGAGGCACCAGCCACAGGATTAGAGGATTGGAAATTTCAGCCCTACATCCTGACCTCCAGAGAGGGGATTGAGTGGTCAACGATTTAATCAACTTTACCCAAAGGACGGAGGTTTGGAATTTCTGGATTGGTGAACAAATGGACAAGCTGGGAGAAAGCATGCCCAGAGAGCAAGAAGGAACTTGGCACTCCCCCACCTCTCAGTATTTTGCCCTATGTGATGAAGGAGCAGAAGGCCAATCCTGCAAACTGCCTCCCCATATATGAGACAGGCTATGTGTGAAATTCCTCCTAGAAGCTCCCAATTGTGTTAATGTCTCGCTAGAAGAAAAAACAATCTTAACCTGACCATGGCAAAGTCTCCAGTATCTTGCAAGTTCTTTTGAAAATCTCCCTTTTCCTTACCCCCCCAAGCTCCCAAGTATATGATCAGCCTCCCCTCAAAACCTCAGGGTAGCAGCTCTCTCTGCCCATGGGTCCTATCCTCCAACTTTAATAAAACTGATGTAGAAACGATGGGTTAGGGATAGATGGGGTTAGGCAGGGAAGGATAAGGGAAAGGCCCAGAGTTGGGCTCCCATAAATCCTAAGGACACCAAATGGTCCAGAGTCAGGCTCCTACCCATCCCAAGGAAACAGAGATAAGATAACAAAAACAGAGAAGAAAGTAAATTAGGCTCCCTAGCTCCTTGGAGTGTTAGGAAGTATCTCTCTTTGATGGTTACCAGACAATCCCAGAGATTCACCAGACTCCAAAACAGCCATATGTCAATCACTTGAGACAGCACAAAGACATCTCAAGGCCTTGGGTTCCCTAGTTATGTTCCCAATAAAAGACCAGCCAAAAAGCCCTCAGTGGCAACCCTGTTGGGACCCCTCTCACTCCTGAGAGCTTTCTCTGTACCTGCTTAATAAACTTCTATCGCTTTACTCACTGCAAGATTCATTTTTCGACTCTGTGAGACAAGAACCAAGCTCTCCTGTATCAAAACCACCATTTTGCATGAACGATGTCTCAAGAATTGTTTCTTGGTCCTTGGCTCTGGACCTCTCCCCACCAAACCCCATCTACATTCCAAAACTACATCATACTTGTGACTATTGCTGGTACCAATTACCATATCTAGAAGGCTTCCTAACTGCTAACAAAATAATTCCTTTTGGTTCACTTCAATAAAGGAGTTATCAGGAAGTTCTAGAAAATCCACACATTCAGCATGCTTTATGCTGAGCTTCCAGAAGCAACTCCCAGAACCACAGTACAGAACTGACATGGCAAGGGATCTGTCTGTGCTGCCTCACACTGACTTTTCCTTAGAAAGACTCTGGGACCAGGGAACTGCTGCCAAAGTAACTAGAAAATTTTAGAACTATTTCTTTCTACTACAATTGGAAAACTGCTCTTGCTACTGACACGAAAGAGCTTGGTTCTTGTCTCATGGAGTCGAAGAATGAATCTCTTGGACAAAGCAGAGTGAGTTAAACCGATAGAAGTTTATTAAGCAAAAATACAGATAATACAAGTAACATGTTTAACAACTTAACTTCTTTGGGGTCTGGTTATTCTTTTTTTTTTAAGATTTTTATTTATTTATTCATGAGAGACAGAGAGAGAGAGAGAGAGAGAGAGAGAGAGAGAGAGAGACAGAGACACAGGCAGAAGGAGAAGCAGGCTCCATGCCAGGAGCCTGCCATAGGACTTGATGCTGGGTCTCCAGGATCCCGCCCTGGGCTGAAGGTGGTGTTAAACCGCTGAGCCACTGGGGCTGCCCGGGGTTTGGTTATTCTTTGCTGGTCACAGACGACTGTCTAAAAAAGATACCCTCCCCGCTCACACTTAGGGCAGGGTGGTCTGACTTGCTGCCTTATCTCTGATTTCTTTACACCTTAGCATTTTTGGGATTTTTGTGAGCTTGATTCCGTGGTCCCCTACCTATCTCTCCCTACCTAGCCCTACCTGTCTCCTACTCACTACTTTCAGTCCTGTATTTGTAAACTGTTACAGGAGCAGATCCAGGTTTAGGGAGGCCTGAAGCTTACACAATCTTGGAGGTTCTCCTTAACAAAATAAATGCAGAATTATAAATAAAAATTAGATATATTAGTCAATATGTACTTAGAAAATAAATCACACAATTTACCTATTTCTAAAAGAAGATAAATATCATTATCATCACTGAAGGTGATCAGAATATGCCATTCTAAAATATGTCCGTTTAAGGGGCACCAGACGGCTTAGAGGACTAATTGTCTGACTCTTAGTTTCAGCTCAGGTTAAGATTTTAGAGTTGTGAGATCAAGCCCCCATGTTAAGCCCCATGCTCAACACAGTCTGCTTGTTTCTCTCTGCCTCTCCCTCTCCCCCTTCCCCACCACACTCCTCTTTCTCTCTGAAAGAAATAAGTTCTTAAAAAAATAAAATATGTCAATTTGGCACAAGGATTATTATTAGCTGAAGACAAATAAGAATCAGCAGATTCAGGAAAAATTCCCTGCCTTCCCCTTTCTGCCTAAAACGAGGGTTACAGAGCTGCTCTTATTGATAAAGTTTTGGAATATAGGTGAAGTTCGGAGCCGACAACCAAGTAAGAATTCTTGAGACGTCTTTGGGGCAAAATGGTAGTTTTATTAAAGCACAGGGACGAGACCCAGGGACAGGACCCGTGGGCAGGAAGAGCTGCTGCCCCAGGCCTGTGAGGGGTGGCTGACTATATCCCTGGGAGTTGGGGGAAGTAAGCAAAGGGATATTTCAAAAGGATTTTCAGGTGCTAAGGAGGGCCTACATCGTACAGGAGGAGGCTTTGCCATTGTCAAATTAAAGATTGTTTTTCTCTTTAGCAAGGCATTAACATTAAGACAATTGGAAACTTCTTGAAGATTGTCACACATATCCCACCCTGGGTGGGGTCGCTTGGTGGCTATCTGCTGTGCTTAGTTCGCAGCTAGTCCTGTTATGCCATCATTATTACAGGGGACAGACTGAGCATTGAGATGAGTCTACATAAACCATTTTTTAAAAATTAAAATAGCCCTTATATTCCATCAGTTTCTTTCACGTACTTCTAGTCACTTCTCCACAGTTTATTGTCCCTTGAAACCCAAACACGTTTTCCTTCGTTAAAATAATATCTAAGCAATTGAGTCCACCTGCTTCTTTGAGTTTCACTTATTTTCTCTGAACTCTTATGCACTAAAGTATTAATAAAAATTGTATGCCTTTTCCCCTGTTAATCTTTCCTTTGTTAATTTAATGTACATGCCCTCAGTTACTGAACAGAAGAAGGTAGAGGAAAATAGTTTCCTCCCTGACATCACAACATCTACAAAAATAATATATCATTTTAAAATTAACTCCTGATACACATCTATGCCCTTTGTTCCTACTTTACAGGTGAGAACTCCTTAGTTACTTTTCCTTTTTTTTTTTAGTGTAAAAATAATTTCATGTTACAATTTTCTACTGAGTCGGTTAAGTGTCTGCTTTTGGCTCAGGTCATGATCTCAGGGTCCTAGGGTTGAGTCCCACATTGGGTTCCCTGTTCAGTGGGGAGTCTGCTTCTCTCTCTCCTTTCTTCTCCCCTCCCCCTCCTCATTCTGTCATTCTCTCTCTCTCTAATAAATACATTTTAAAAAATAAATAAATAGGGGATCCCTGGGTGTCTCAGCGATTTAGCGCCTGCCTTTGGCCCAGAGCGTGATCCTGGAGTCCCGGAATCGAGTCCTACGTGGGGCTCCCTGCATAGAGCCTGCTTCTCCCTCTGCCTGTGTCGCTGCCTGTCTCTCTCTCTGTGTGTCTCTCATGAATAAGTAAATAAAATCTTTATAAATAAATAAATAAATAAATAAATAAATAAATAAATAAATACACAGGGATCCTGAAAGATAGGCCAAAACTTTCCAATATGGTAGCTCTGTCTTGACTCAATTTAGGTCCTACCAGGATGAATGTTCTCAACACCTCACTCTGCCTAGCAAAACAAAAGATGAGCCTTGTCTGCCGGAAGATAACATCATCTGGGGCTAATATGAAATCATAAGTTATAAATTATAATAATCTAGCTCTGTGCATGAACGGCTTAGAAGCAACATCTAGCAATTAGAATGCTAAGATGTTCCTAGTAATTTGCTGCAACTATAGTTATTCCTAAAACAGGTGACCCTTGAACAACAACGGGTTTGAAACATGTAGGGGGCAGCCTGAGTGGCTCAGCGGTTAAAGTGCCTGCCTTCTGCCCAGGGCGTGATCCTGGAGTCCCAGGATTGAGTCCTGCATCAGGCTCCCTGCGTGGAGCCTGCTCCTCCCTCTGCCTATGTCTCTGCCTCTCTCTCTCTCTGTGTCTATCATGAATAAATAAATAAAATCATTTAAAAAAAAAAGAAACATGTAGGGTCCACTTAACCGTGGATTCTTTTTCAATAAAATACGGCACAGTGCCGTAAATGTATTTTCTCCTTGTTATGATATTTTTAACATTTTCTTTTCATTAGCTTTTATTGTAAGAATACAGTATATAATACATATAACATATAAAATATGTGTTAAGGGGCTGTTTATGTTATCAAGGCTTCTGGTCAACAGTGGGCTATTAGTGGTTAAATTTAGAGGGAGTCAAAAGTTATGTGTGGATTTTTGACTGGACATGGGTGGCACCCCTAACTTCTCACATTGTTCAAGGACCAACTGTATAATATATCTTCCATTAAAAAATTTTTGGATGGTCAGAGAATAACATAGAAAAAAAATTGTTACAGAAATTTTTCCCAAGCAAAAGAAGAATGCTATGCAAATAAACAGATTCCTGAAAAAAGAAGGGAGTAAGATTCCTGGTAAGAAGGGAAGCATGTGACTCTGGGTAAAAGTGCCAGAGGAAAAATAAAACATAAATGAACTAAAGTGGGAGTTTCATATCATGCAACCAGTTTCTAACACGTTTTGTTTGGACCTCACCAAGCCTGCTTCAACATCTACATATCTATGGAGATAACGAATCGCTCTCATAGGGCAATCAATAGCAATAATCATAGGATTATTGAGGAAATAATCCTTTCAAAGGACAGGGGGGCATCTGTCTCATGATAACTTCAGCAGAGCATTCCCCACTTTCAGGACCTGGATATATGAGTATTTCTTGGTAATTTCTATGTTTAAGGATTTCTGAAACAATTTCAATTGGTATACACTTCGTCCATTCTGCAGAATAAATATTTATTTTTATTTATATTTTCTTTAGTCCTTTGCTTACTTTCTTTTTAAAATTGTAATTGTGTTCATTTAAATTAACAGTCTGTTAAAAAAATAAATAAATTACAGGCTGTTAAAAAAGTATTACAAAAAAATTCATACAGTAGTACAAATTTTCTCTAACCATCCCCATCCTTCCTTCTACCCAGAAGTAATCACGGCTATTAATTTCGAAAAATGTTTAAATATATACAGAATCTTATTTGTTTTCTTTTCCATTTTCTCTTCAGGCGCTTCCTCCTTTTCTTCCTCTACCAATTGCTCTCTGCCTATCTCTAGGTTACTAATGTGAATTATCTAAGAAATAGCCTTTGCTATTATTCTAGAGAAAAACAAATATACTTTCTTATAAAATCTCATACAGACAATACATTAAAAATCATATTTAAGGTGTTTTAAATCATTATTTTACAGAATTAGAACTATGTCATGTGCATTGTTTGCACTTTTGTTTGCTCATTCAGCAATACCTCAGGAAAACATCTCCCAGCCATTTGTTAGAGCCATCATTGCTTATTGTAGATGGATGAATATTTCCCAATTTGTGGATATATTAATTATTTAGTGACTTTTCTATCAAAGGACCCTATATTTTTCTCCATCTTTGACCATGAAAACATTTCTACATCAAACATTAATGTTCATTTTTTCTTATATCATGTTTGATTTCTTTCTATGAGAGATATTCTGAGGGGTGACAGAACAGGGTTGAGAATATGTAGTTTTTAGAAGTCATTGCTGTATTTTTCCCCAAAAAGCCTTTAACCCTTTGAATTTCCACTGGTAGCCTTTTTTCCGTGAGTAGCCTTTTTTCTTTCATTCTCATTAGCAATAGAATTCAATTCTTCTTATGCTTCCAGGTAAGTGAGTCTGAAGAGTTTTACTATTGTTATTTTAATATATAAATTCTCTGCTTGAGAATTTGGTCATATTTACTTATTATATTGGTCATTTGGACTTGCTTAATCTCTACATTGTTAATGCGTATAATTTGTTATTTTCCTATTGCTACTTGTAGTGGGGGACAGGTGGTTTCTTCAAATTTGTTAAAAGTTTGTGGTTTTGTCTACTTAATGGATCTTAATATTTTTTCAGAATTATAAATACGTGTCTTCCAAATCTATTCACCTAGAGAAGAAATTGAAATGGGTCTGCATATTACGGTACATAAATAATAAATATATATTCTGGCTGGATTAAATATTATAATATAAAAATTAAATCTTACAAGATAATCTATGTAATCTTGAATTGAAGAAGAGTTTAGTAAGTAAGCCTAGAAATTTTAAAATCCATGAAAGATAAGGTGGATATATTGGCGTTATGTTAATTTTTAAAACTACTTTATGTAAAATGTATAACAAATCAAGCTAATAAACAATTTTCTTAAGATAAATTAAATAGAGGTCTATTTAGAGAATTTACACAAGGAATAAAGATTTCCTTCCTGACAGTAGTAATTGCATGCCTTTAGAGAACTCAATGAGTAGCTGACAGAAGCAAACAAATCCCAATTCAACAGCAAAAAATAAAACTTTCTTAGATACTCAAGTCCCCATTGTCATTACTTCTCTTTTAGGATAAGTTGAGGATTTGCTCTCTAGAGGAAGCTTGCTGAGCAAATCAAGAGCAAAGAGAAATACCACTTCAAAGATCTCTCTCTCTTTTCCCATTGGGTACATGGTTAATTACTATAAACTATGGGGGGAAAATTTTGCAATTCAGTGTTTGAGATTTCTGCCAGAAACCAAAACAAATACCAATATTGATAAAGTACACCATACATACTTTTATCCATTTTGCAAAACTGGCTAGAAAACAGCCTCTGAAAATAATAACTGATGCCCTAATTCCAAGTGATTTGATGCCAGAACACCATATTCTGGTCATCTGTGATACTCCGTCCTTATCTTCTAGTTAACTTTGAATGCAAACCTCATGATTTATAATGGAGTATAACTAAAAGAAGCTGAATGAATTTCATCAAAATCGGTTACACAACTAAACAACATATGAAGATGTCACCGTATCTGTGAATTTTAATTCTACTTAAATTCAAGCCTTCTTGGACACAAAGTTAAATTGATCTATCTCCAGTGCTTAAAATGGAGGTAAATAGAATATATTTCAAAAAATTACTAAGTTTATTTTGTATTACTTGGTAATATACTTATATACCTAGTGACTATAATCCTATAATATACTTACATACTGAGTATGACTTCTACTTAGTAAAACTTGAGTGTTCTAAACACTCATTCCGTAGATTGTTTATATTTCACATTGCAGCTAGAAATTATCTGCTAGAAAAATATGATTCATTCCACTTTAGTTTTTATTAACCTTTATATATAATGCTATTTTGAATATGTTTCTTTTCCGTTGGCTGTTTCTAAAATTCTCCTTCTGTTAACTTAGGTTTCAACTCACATGTGCTCCCTTCCCGATCCCCTTTGGTATCTCTCAAAATCAAAATCCTAACATTGAGAATATGAATCAGAATTTAAATTGCCTAAAACCTCTAGGAGGACTTAGTCAGTTCAGGTCAGATGGAGATACTGTTTTAGAGAAGAGTATGTTTCAGGAGAATCATTTGGCACAGCAGCACCGAACACAGATTGGCATGTGTTGGGAGGAAGTCTGTGAGACTGAGACTGGGAATGTGTGAAAATAATGAATTTTGAGACAATAAAAGTATATTAGAGGGAAAATATACAGTAGCCTTGAAACAACTACCAGGCTTCCTAGGATGTGACCTACAGTAGGAATATACTGAGGGAGCAAAGAAGGGAAGAAGACAGTCTAAAATTTTAGGAAGCATTCCATAAGACTTTATTTCATTACGTAAAAAATTGTCCTGTGAATTGAAATTTATATTTAGCTTTACAAATTGGATGAGCTAGAATAGTTTATAAAGTTAACATTCAAAGCCACAGAGATGCATTTCCATACATTTTCATTTTTTGAAAGACGGACAAGCTTCCCTGCACTGCTTGACTTTTGTTTTCAAAAGTCATATATGCTTTGGGCCAGCTCTAGCTGGAGAGGAGAAGGGCAAGCTCTGAAGATTTCCTCCCTGTCATCCCCATGCTGTTTTTAAAACTTTCTACAATAGTTACCAAGCTCATATCTGTTTTGTGTTCTTGATGCTTTAGTATCCTTTAAAAGTATTTAATTATCTAGAACCGAGACAGGAAAGAAGGATGGTAAGACTTAAAATGAAAATGACATAGGCTACATTTAAGTTTTGTTTGAAAGCCCTGAGCTAGATATTAACTAATAAAACTGTATAGATTTTCCTTCCCCAAATATACTGCTGATACTTTCACAGCTTGGAATGGGGATTTTAGAGCAGAGCTGGAAGACAGTCCACTGACTCAATGTGCTTCACAGAACATGAATAAAACCTGAAAGAAATAATAAAGATAAAATAAGGTAAAAATACAAATCTGAAAATCAGAGTAATAACAAACCAATATGCAATTTATGCTGATACCTTCTGTTGGCCTGCAATTGGTTTTGGTGACATGCACGCACAAGTGCCTTCTTTTTGGGAAGGAGTCAACCCCAAGCATAGAGGCGCAGAATCCAGACAGAAGGCTTATGCTGGGGACGCCTGGGTGGCTCGGTGGTTGAGCTTCCGCCTTTGGCTCAGGTCCTGATCCCTGGGTCCTGGGATGGAGTCCCACATCGGGCTCTCTGCAGGGAGCCTGCCTCTCCTTATGCCTCTCTCTTTCTCTGTGTGTCTCTCATAAATATATAAATACAATCTTTAAAATAAAATAAAATAAATTTAAAAAAGAAAGGAAGAGAAATTGAATCAATGATATGGCATTATTTTGGAAACAAATACGATAATAAAAGGGATTTGTCATGAAAAGAATAACGTTTCCTGGAATATAGAAATGGTTTAAATTGTTTCAAGGTGTTTTCTTTGTGTTCATTCATGCAATATTGTCCATCTAATAACTGCTTTTCCCGGGGGGGGGGCGGGGCGGGGGCAGGAACCCTTCTAAAAATACTAAATGATATCACAACTATTTAATCTAAAGATATGCTTTTAAGAGTGGATAAACCTTTGAGGTTACTATGTGTTTGGAAGATGAGCAAACGTGTAAAAAAAAAATGAGTAAAGGAGAATATAAGCATTTGGTACTCCGAAATCTATCAGGCTCCTTCTCATAATTACTTCTTGGCCCTTGTTCTTATTCCGTGTCTATTCCAATTGTCTTTGTGCCCTTTCTGACCACAGAAAGCTTGGGACAGTGTTACATAGGACAGAATGCACAAACAAGGAAGTTATAATACTGATGATAAAAGCAGTTTATCTTGTAGGCACTGAATCTCAGAGGAGGGGGGTCAGTGGATTAAGAAAGAATTCCATCGTGTAATCTTCCGCACAAAAGGCTGTTACCGTCTCTGGCTGAGCTCTCAAAGAAACATCAGGTCTAGGGTTGGCCAGCGAGGGCCGCTGACCTATGTGAAGGAGAAAATGACATCCCCTGTCCTCGGTGATGACATACCTCCTGTTTCACTTCTTGGTATCCTAGTGCAGGAGAATTTACACCTTGTCAAAGAGGGACACTTCTGAGAACGGAAGCTCCTTTCTTAGAGTCAGGACAGCAGGAGGGAACTCAGCAGTCCCAGGGAAACAGGCATTTCAGTCACCCCCAATTATATGGACTTAAAGAGATCTGTTCAACAGAGGTAGAAATCAAGGAAATTGTCAAGTAAGTGAAATCTGTATTTCTTGGTGCCATTTTTACTATTTTGCCTGATCCTTCCATTCCTGGGAAACACTTTTTGGCCAATGAGATACAAAATACGCCTCCTTCCACCCCCACACACATCTTTTGGAGAAGCTCCTGGCAGATTAGACTTAATGTTAAGAAAGCATGAACAGTTAAAAAAATTTTTTATGAAAATTTGTACCCTCATGAAGATCAAAGTCTCCAACTAAAGCAAAGCCAGTCTGAGAGTAAAATATAGAGAGCAAATTGGTAAGTGGGGATATTTAAGAAAATATATCGCAAGAGTAATGTCTGCTTATTAAAATCAGAACAAAAAACAGTTAAACTCACACATAAGGCCTGTTTTACTTTAACTCATCCCCATTTCCCAGGGGTAATGCTTTCTCCTGTGTTCTTCAAGGTAACTTTTAATTCATATAGTAGTACTTGTGTAGTGTCTGTGTATATTATATATAATGTATGTGATTATATATGTAAATTTATAACATATTATATATATACAATTTCTTTTTTAATTAATGTGATCATACTGCATAAATGTTAAGTGAACTTTAAGTGAACTTTTTTCACTTAAAGATACATTTGAACATAATGTCGTATCTATATCTGTGACTGTGTATTTCAACTTTATCAACTGAGAGCAAGAGGATATTTAGGGGGGAATACTATAATAGCATACATAAAACAAAGTTAAAACACACATTGCTAACATTTTGATGAACAAGAATAATAATGAAAAATTTACATTCTGTTATTGATAAAATAATGAAATAATTTCAAAAATCCTGTTTTCTTTGGAATGAATCATTTTTAGTAGGTAGAATGGACATATTCACACCTCCAGGAAATGCGGGGCTCTGAGTAGCTTCTGTCCATCTCAGAGTTTCTATATCACTACCATCCTTTCTGGAATATTTCTGTGTTTCTATGCACCAGGCACTATGCCAGCAGATGGTTACTACAATCCCTGTTATTCACAACAGATGGTTACTACAATCCCTGTTATTTAGGTTGATGTTTTGGAGTTAAGGAGGAAATGGAAAGCTAGTTTTCAGTGGGTAACCTTAGGAAATTTAGAGTTCTAAAAACCATAAGTAATTCCTCTTTGAGCATCTCAGAGATCCAGAATCACTAAAGTTCCTTTTATCCACACTGCTCTATTTCTGGGGGACAACATCCAGACTGAATGTTGTGCATCTGTGCCTCACAACAAAACAACTTAGAAAAGTATTATTATTTTCATACCACAAATGAAGATCATTTGTGGATCATTTTATCCTCTGAAGATCAGAGGAGAAAAAACATTCCCAGGGTAATGGGACTCATTGGGCAAGGTAGGATCCCAGGTCTGTCAGAATTCAAGTTCCTTATTTTTAAAAAAATCCTGTATGAATTCTGAGCTTTTAAAAGTAAAAGGATGGGTGCCTGGGTGGCTCAGTGTCTGCCTTTGGCCCAGGTCGTGATCCTAGGGTTCGGGGATTGAGTTCTGAGTAGGCTTCCCTGCTCAGTGGGAGCCTGCTACTCCCTTTCCCTGGCTTGTGCTCTCTTGAACACACACTCTCTTAAATAAATGAATAATAAATAAATAAATAAATAAATAAATAAATAAATAAACAAACCTCAAAAGAAAAGTAAAAGGATATAGATCCTTAAATTGTGTTTGATTACTTGTTGGATTCTGTCTACATTTTTTTTTCAGATTGGGAAGGGTGAGATTGAAAATTTTAACTAATTTTCACAAACAAAGAATCTCATTGGCATTAAGGAGAAATTAGAATAAATTCCAATGTCAGGAACTATGCCAACTTTTTTTTTAAGATTTTATTTATTTATTTACTTATTTACTTATTTAAGAGTGAGTCAAGGGAGGGGCAGAGGGCGAGGAAGAGAATCTCAAGCAAACTAAGCAGACTTTGAATGTGGATCCTGATGCTAGGCTTCATCTCATAATCCTGAGATCATGACCTGAGCCTGAGTCCTGAGCCAAAATCAGAAGTCAGACTTTTTTTTTTTATGATAGTCAGAGAGAGAGAGAGAGAGAGGCAGAGACACAGGCAGAGGGAGAAGCAGGCTCCATGCACCGGGAGCCCGACGTGGGATTCAATCCTGTGTCTCCAGGATCGCGCCCTGGGCCAAAGGCAGGCGCCAAACCGCTGCGCCACCCAGGGATCCCCAAAAGTCAGACTATTAACCCACTGAGCCACCCTCGTGCCCCAGAACTATGCCAACTTCTACCTACTAGTAGGTATTGAGGCAGAAAGAAATAGAATAACAAACTTGCAAAATGACAAAAACTCAAAGGATACCTTCCATGAACATAGCAACTAATGATACACTTTAAAGATTTTGAAATTCATTTTGTTAGTACACTGTTACAAATACAGAAACACCTTTGAAATAGTTGGAAAGGTATTTATATTTTTATCAATACATTTTTTGCATTTTTAATACCTCCGGTCTATAATTTATGTAAATTATTTACAAAATGATTGTTACCAACTGGCAGTAAATAAATATGCATTTATTAACTTACTGAATTTTTATATTTCAGGGAACAAAATGCTAAACCATTTAACATGAACCAGGTAAATGAAAGCATCCCACAGGAGTTCATCCTCTTAGGTTTCTCAGATCGACCATGGCTGGAGCTCCCACTCTTTGTGGTCTTCCTGGTTTCCTATATCTTGACTATCTTTGGCAATCTGGCAATAATTCTTGTGTCTTATCTGGACCCCAAACTCCATACCCCTATGTACTTTTTTCTTACCAATCTGTCACTCCTGGACCTTTGCTATACCACAAGTACAGTTCCACAGATGCTGGTAAACATATGCAGCACCAGGAAGGTGATTAGTTATGGTGGCTGTGTGGCCCAGCTCTTCATTTTCCTGGCCTTGGGTTCCACTGAATGTCTTCTCTTGGCTGTCATGTCTTTTGATAGGTTTGTAGCTATTTGTCGGCCTCTCTATTACTCAGTTATCATGCACCAAAGGCTGTGCCTCCAGCTGGCGGCTGCATCCTGGCTCAGTGGCTTTGGCAACTCAGTGTTGCAATCCACCTGGACCCTTCAGATGCCTCTCTGTGGCCATAGAGAAGTAGATCACTTCTTTTGTGAAGTCCCTGCTCTGCTCAAGTTGTCCTGTGTAGACACAACAGCAAACGAGGCTGAACTATTCTTTATCAGTGTGCTGTTCCTTCTAATACCTGTAACGTTCATCCTTATATCTTATGGTTTTATTGTCCAAGCAGTGTTGAGGATTCAGTCAGCCAAAGGCCGGCGAAAAGCGTTTGGCACCTGTGGCTCCCATCTAATTGTGGTGTCACTGTTTTATGGCACTGCTATCTACATGTATCTGCAACCACCATCACCCAACTCAAAGGACCGGGGGAAGATGGTGTCCCTCTTCTATGGAATCATCACGCCCATGTTGAACCCCCTTATATACACACTAAGAAACAAAGATGTAAAGGGAGCATTTAGGAGGTTGATTCTGAGGATCTTCTTAATCAAGAAATAGGAATGCCCAAATGATAGGCCTTCTGAAAGACTTGAGGTTTATGCATTTTAATAATTTAATTGTCTACAAGTTGCCTTATTCTCACTACTCTTAGAAAGAGCTATTATAGTGATCTTCCTCAAATAAAATGTCATTGATAGAAAATTTATTTCATTTCTATTTCCCAAACCTCTCAGGTTTTCTAAGGTCTGAGTGACAAGGGGGCTAGAAATTTGCATGTCTAACGAATGCCTAGGTAATGCTGATCAGGGGACCACACTTTAAAGACTGCTGGGCTAATATTTAAAATAAATAAATTTTGCTAAGTTCCTATCTTTTTTCTCCATCGGTGAGAGATGTAATTAAAAGGGAAAATGGGGGGATCCCTGGGTGGCGCAGCGGTTTGGCGCCTGCCTTTGGCCCAGGGCGCGATCCTGGAGACCTGGGATCGAATCCCATGTCTGGCTCCCAGTGCATGGAGCCTGCTTCTCCCTCTGTCTATGTCTCTGGCTCTCTCTCTCTCTCTCTGTGTGACTATCATAAATAAATAAATTAATTAATTAAAAAAATAAATAAAAGGGAAAATGGAAGCAAGACACTAAAAGAATAAAGTATGAGAGGACATTCCCCCCAAAAAATACAGTTGTATTTTGAAGTCTAAATAAATAATATGGGGGCAGCCTGGGTGGCTCAGTGGTTTAGGGCCGCCTTCAGCCCAGGGTGTGATCCTGGAGACTAGAGATCGTGTCTCATGTCCGGCTCCTTCTCCCTCTGCCTGTGTCTCTGCCTCTCTCTCTCTATGTCTCTCATGAATAAAAAATAAAGAAATAAATAAAAATAAAAAATAAATAAATAATATACTGGACTACCAGAGATAAATTTTGATATGATCTCAAATTTGATGTCAGTGACCTTTAAAGAATTGTGAAGAATAGCAGTGAAATTAGAGTGATGGAAATTGAGGCATTTTTTTTTTTGGCATTTTGTGTTTTTGAAGATGAGCCGCTAATTGACTCAATACATGATATAATGGCAAACTTTAATACAATTTATACAAGATATATATACTAATTTTACTATCAGTTTGTGATTATTTTTAAAGTATATATTTATATTAAAATATATTAATAAGTATATGATATATATTTATTATCTAAATACATATTATTTAATATATTATTTTATGTACTATATCACTTATTACCTTAAATAATGAGTAATATTTAATATATATACTAGTTGATATATTTAATATATAAGTTGATGTATTTAATACATTATTTAAATTATATACTATAAATAATTAGAATCCATTCTGGTTTCATTTAGAACAATAAATACTAAACTAACAGTCTATTTTTCTAGACTGTTATTGTTAGAGAATGTTATATACATATAACGTATCTCGATTTCTGAGTAGAATTTGCACACTTCTCACAGTTTGTATAATATGGAGCAGTAATGACTAAGATGGTAAAGTAATCCTATTTGCTCCTATTTGTGGGGTGACCCCATTGGATGGGAGTCCAGCAGCACCGGCAGTGAAAGGATACACCCAGGGCAGAACGAAGTTTATTGACTATACTGCAAGGGAGTAGTAGGGCAGGACAGCAAAGCAGAGACTGTCTGCCACAAGGCAGTCGTGAGGACCCACAATTACAGGGCAGAATGAGGGAGGTATAGGGATGTATGGAATGTTCCCTTTTTTATTAACTGTGCCTGGTTGGAAGTAGCCCAACCAGGTTGTTGGTTAGTTAGGGCCTATGGCTATTTTGAATGAGCCTATTGGCATTCAGCTCAGGGGTCATCAAGCCTCTTGTCTAAAAGTGGCATTTACACTATCTGCTTGTAAAACCTCCCTTAAAAAGTGATTACTAAAACCCTACCGCTCTGGAAGGAAAGCACTGTTGTCCTATGAATTATATTCACTTGTCCTACTAGAATATGCACTTAATGGGACACCTGGGTAGCTCAGTGGTTGAGCATCTGCCTTCAGCTCGGGACGTGATCTGGGGTCCCTGGATACAGTCCCACATCGGGCTCCCTGTGAGGAGCCTGCTTCTCCTTCTGCCCGTGTCTCTGCCTCTCTCTCTCTGTGTCTCTCATGAATAAATAAATAAAATCTTAAAAAAACAGAATATGCACTTATCAATAATTTGTATGAACTTAAAGATGATAGGCTTACTAGATTAAAAGTGACACCAAACTGAGAGAAATAATAATTGATAATAACTGATAATTCTATGGAAATCAGAAATAAAAATAAAAGAAGCCATAAATAAATGGATGAAATTGAACATAAATTAATGCAGAGGTATGTACTTCATATTATATACTACAGGATAGTGGGAACATGAGTAGCAATGAGATCTATAAAGTCACAAGTGGGAACATACCATCAATAAAGCATGCAATGATTGGCATCATTTCCCGGACTCACCTTTGAAGGGATACATTATGAGACTAAGATACTTCTACGGAACCATGATGTGGAGGGCAAAAGCACTAACACCCCGGGAGGGCCACTTTGTCATATTGATTACTTTAAATAAAAGTTACTTAAGAGGCAGTATGTGCAAGGACACTCTGACCCTCCTCTGTCCCCTGAAAGCAGAAAATGAATCTCCCAGAAAGTTAACCTCCCTGTATCAGGGCACATAGAGAGACAACTTTCTCACCAGAGATGGGCCAAGAAGGCTGTATAAGCAATTCTTGTTACATCTCCCTAATTACTACCTGAGCCCAGATTCTGTTTAGAATTCCTCACTATTTGAGCTCCCAAAGTTAAGTTTTCTTTGTCCTGTCAAATCCTTACAGATTTATCGTCTCTTTGTCTAAAATGTATAAATGCTGCCTGCCTTGGTCTTTTCTTCAGGGCCTCAATTTCATAATTGGGCCTCTAGGTGCACTTAATAAAATGTAGGTTTTTGATGGTTTTTTTCCCTCTTGTGTGAATCTGTCTCCCATTGATTTAATTCTTGGTCCAGCTGGAAGACTTTCAGGGTAGAGATGACTTTTTCCTTCTCTTGTTAGCTCTCTTCCAGAAAAGGACTTCAAACAGTGGATTTGCATTTTCTTTACCTGCCATCCTTCCAGTAAGGAAGACACACTACTAAGAATCATCAACAAGCGGGGTATACTGTATACTGAATAAGCATGTATATTTGTGCTAATATAATATTTCTAATGTAAAGAGTGGGTATAAGTGTAAGATAGTAAATATGACAGTATGATTATGTTTGTGTTTAACTTACACACAAATACACAAATTCAATTGTCTAATTACTATCTGTATGACTCTAGTGTTATTCACCTTTTAAAAACTATATCAAGGGGCACCTGGATGGCTCAGTCAGTTGAATGTCTGCCCTTCAGGTCATGTCATGATTTCTGGTCCTGGGATCCAGTCACACATGGGGCTCCCTGCTCAGAGGGCAGCCTCCTTCTCCCCCCCCTTTAAAATACATTTTATTTTATTTTTCTTAAGATTTTATTTATTTATTCATCACACACACACACACACACACACACACACACACGGGGGGGGGGGTGGGGAGGCAGAGACAGGCAGAGGGAGAAGCCAGCTTTGTGCAGGGAGCCCGATGTGGGACTTGATCCTAAGACTGGATCCTGGGACTCTGGGATCACACCCTGAGCTGGAGGCAGATACTCAACCAGTGAGCCACCCAGGCTTCCTCTGAAATAAATTTTAAAAAGCTCACAGGTGCTTACCAACAGCACCATCCAGGCACCGTGGGGTGAGATTCTTGAGGCTGTTCATTGGTCAGGAGATAAGTCTTGGTGTTCTGTACATCATGTACTTATGGGAAATGATTCTCTAGGGGCTTATGTTCCCTTCCTCTAAAGATGTTTGTAGGAGAGTCTCCATTTCATATCCTCCAGTTCCATTTTAGATAGAAATCCTTTCACAGGGACAAGACTTTGAATGTCACCACTGGCCAAGAAAGGTCTTGGGAATTTTGAGGACAAAGATGCATATTCCCTGACCTCTGAGATTTTCATTTCCACTTCCCTGTCCATCAGCTTCCCTCCTTAGATGAGCCTCCTTCACATTTGTGAAGCACTGTCTTCCACCTTAAGCCCATGTCTCTCTCTCCTAGAGAAGCTTCCTACTTAACATCCAAGAGGTGGCAAACATTTCCTTCACATTTTTACAACAGACCTGATTCTCACTGGATTGTCCCTGTAAGAGTGTCAGAGTCACCTTCCCCACGCTCAGCCTTGCTCTGTGGCCTCTAGTTTCTGAAGTCTCACCAGAACTGGGAGACTTACAAGGAGGTTTGCAGCCACTTCCTAGATCCACAGGAGGCAAGAAATTGTCCTTTAAAGTCATACCCTCTCTGTACCTTGAAGAGCAGAATGATCAATCTCTAGAAACATTTATCAGTGGAGAAGGCACAAACTTAAATCTGCATAACAACCATATGCTTGTTTACTTTGCCTGAAAAATTTCCCAGGACTGCCTCCCCTCTGGATCCCAAACATGGATCATGTCTTTAGCTGGAGACGTATTTAAAGGCAGTGACTTGAGACCAGGTTCTCCTGGGTCTCTCCCAAGTATACAGGAGGTATCCATGTTAGTATGCTTGTTTATTTTTCTCCTGTTAATCTACCTTTATTACAGTGGTGTCTCAGCCAAGAACCTAGAAGGGTAGAAGCTTTGAAAATTAATAAAAGGAAATATCTTCAATGGAGTCAGAAGGCCAGGTAAGGGAGCTCTCATGCTCAGCGCTGTCAGTTGCAGATGCAATAGAAAGACATAGACCTTGAGGGTGGATACTGCTTTATCGTGCTCCACCCCTAAGAGCCCAATGAGACACTATCATAATTCAGCCAATGAAAAGCCAGGACACTTTGAAATCTGTTTGCTCCAATGGACTTTTACTTTAGTACAGCTTTTCCCAGTTCCCCTGATCCTCTAAGAAAGTGTGTTCATCTCCTTTGCCTATGGCTTTGACTGTCCCAGATTGCAAGTCTCTGGCTATGGCTCAGTGAATCCATTTTCGCTGGTAAAATAACTGGCAGTTATATTTTTAAGGTTAACAGGGGGAAATGATTTTTCCTCTCCTGCATATAGCACAGCAGTGAGGCCGTGGTGAAGTGAATAAGGGAGAGAAGCATGGGAGACAGATTAGAGGTTGAGGTATGGAGAGGATCAGAATGTGCCAGCCAACATATGCCATATTAGCATATAGATTATTTTCAGCTGAAGGCAATTAAGACTCAAAAGAGGCAGAAAGAAACCTTCTTGGAGCCTCTTTATGTGACTGAAAGCAGAAAATTCTGAGAAATGATGACTGCCGGAAATCCCTTCTCTGGAGAATGTTTATAGATATGAGGCAGATGGAAAGTTGGCACCAAGGTGAGTCTGTACAAACAAACCTTACTAACATAAGCCTTCTCTTCTATTAATTTCCTTACATATTTCCTTCCCTCAATTCATGCTCCCAGAAGCTAAACCCCTTTGTCCTTTGTCAGGTCATTTCTCCACAATTTTTCACTCTTTGGTAAAATAGAATATCAGCTTCCAAGTCTAACGGCTTCCTTGGATTTTTCATTTCTTTCCCGTGGAGTACCCATACACATAAAGTTGAAAATAAAATCAGTATGCTTTTTCTCCCATTAATGTCTTTCATGAGTTTAGTTGACACATCCCAGCAACTGAATTTAAGAGAGTAGAGGAAAAGTTTCCTCCCCTACAGGAAGGATGGGTCACTGTAGGATTTGTTTTTTATGATGGGTAAGACAATTTGAATAGAGGAGGGACAAGACAGACTATAATACCAACAGGGCAGAAGGAGAGCATTAGCAGCATTTGTAATAATCGAGGTAAGAGATGCTAGTTGCATGGACCAGGTTGTAATGATAGAGGTGGTGAGCAGTGGTGAGAGTCTGGGTATTGTTAAATGATAAAAATTCAGCGGAATAAATATGAAGATCTAATTAGCTTCATCAGATAATTCGTGAATTGGGCAGCATCCCATCTAGC
Source organism: Nyctereutes procyonoides (assembly GCF_905146905.1). Classification (NCBI taxonomy): domain Eukaryota; kingdom Metazoa; phylum Chordata; class Mammalia; order Carnivora; family Canidae; genus Nyctereutes; species Nyctereutes procyonoides. Next base: position 1,075,571 of record NW_026575043.1, read on the forward strand.
AGGTAGAGCTCCACTGAGCTAAATTAAAGAAAGGTTTTTCAAAAGTAAAAATGAAGTATTAGGACTTCATCAAGATAAAAAAACCTTATGCACAGCAAAGGAAAAAATCAACAAAACTAACAGATAACCTGTGGAGTGGGAGAAGATATTTGCAAAGGACATATCTGATAAAGGGTTAGCATCCAAAATGTATAAAGAACTTACAAAACTGACCCCCCACAAAACAAATAAGTTTTTGTTTAAGTTTTTGTTCTTAACCCAGTTAAGAAATGGGTAGAAGACATGATTTGACACTTTTCCTAAGAAAACAGCCCAATGGCTAACAGACACATGAAAAGATCCTCAACATCACTGATTATTGGGGAAATGCAAATCAAAACTGCAATGAGATAGCAATTCACAGCAGTCAGAATGGCTAAAATTAACCACACAAGAAACAACAGGTATCAATGAGGATGCAGAGAAAGGGGAACTCTCTTGCACTGTTGGTAGGTATGTAAACTGGTGCAGCCACTCTGGAAAACAGTATGAAGGTTCTCAAAAACTTAAAAATAGAGCTACTCTATGACCCAGCAATTGCATTACCAGGTACCCAAAGGATAGAAAAATACCGATTCAAAGGGATACATGCACCCCAATGTCTATAGCAGCATTATCAGCAATAGCCAAACTGCAGAGAACACCCAAATGTCATTGACTGATGAATGGAAAAAGAAGATGTGGTTTATATGCACAATGGAATATTACTCAGCCATCAAAAAGAATGAAATCTTGCCATTTGCAATGACGTGGATGGAATTAGAGTGTATTATGCTCAGCGAAATAAATCAGAGAAAGACAAAGACCATATGATTTCACTAATATGTGGAATTTAAGTAAGAAAACAGATGAACAGGGATGCCTGGGTGGCTCAGAGTTTGAGCATCTGTTCTCGGCTCAAGGTGTGATCCTGGGGTCCTGGGATGGAGTTCCACATTGGGCTTCCCGCGGGGAGCCTGCTTCTCCCTCTGCCTGTGCCTCTGTCTCTCTCTCTCTGTGTGTCTCTCATGAATAAATAAATAAAATCTTAAAAAAAAAAAAAGAAAACAGATGAACATATGGGAAGGGGGGGATGAAGAGAGGGAAACATGTCATAAGAGACTCTTAGCAATAGATAACAAACTGAGGGGTGATGGAGGGAGGTGGGTGTGGGATGGTCTAGGTGGGTGATGGGCATTAAGGAGGCAACTGTTGTGATGAGCACTGGATGTTGTTTGTAAGTGATGAATCACTAAATTCTAGTGATTCTCCAGAATTCTCCAGAAACCAATATCACACTGTATGTTAACTAAACTTTAAATTAAAAGAAAACTAAAGAAAGGTTTATAAATGTGGAGAGAGGCCATTAAAGGAATTTATTAGCAAGTAATGCATTGTTTAGGCAAGGGCGCCCTCCTAAGGGGAATGGAAGGGAATCTATCAGTAAATTCCTTGGTATTGACCATGTTAACTGGTCAAAGGTTATGTTCCTGGAGAGTAAAATTGCAATTAGATTAGGTATTACGTCTTGGTTTCCAGACTTGGGCCTTTAACCTCAGTGATGGCATTTGGGGCCTGTGGTGGTTGTTTTTTAAACAGTCAAATTGGCTTTATTAAGTGATTCATGGATTGGGCAGCATCCTACCGGCCAAGTAGATGGGAGTTCTGGGGAGGTGTACAAAATGGGAGGCTTCTACAGGAACGAGGGTGGGCTAGGTAAGTTATTAGCAAAAGAAAAGATTGTTCCAGGCAAGTTCCTTCAGGGGAAAAGCAGAGCGTTCTATCCTGAAAATTACTTTATTTTGCTTTGGGGTCAGGGATGGAGCAGTCCCAGGCCCCAGAATACCTCACTGGTGCTGACCAGAAAGTTCCTGATTGATTGGGTGAGAATGCATTTCTGGGGGAGGTCAAAACTGCAGTTGGGTTCGGTATTAAGTCCAGGTTTGGTGACTTGGCCTAAAGGCCACCATTTGGGGCCTGTGGTTTTCTTTTTAATAATGTATTTTGAAATAAGAGCTGGCACCGTCTACTGATAGATTAGACATGCCTGTAAGAGAGAGGAGTCAAAACTAATTCTGGTTTCCAGATATTCTTTCCTCGAGTCTGTGGGAATGATGTGAAGGAGAGCAGAACGTGCCACTCCAAAATTCACCACTTGGACACTTTTTTTTTTTTTGAAATTAAAGATACTTGAGAAACAACCAGTGCAAGGATAGTCTGACCCTGCTTGTCTCCCTGAAAACAGGACTTAAGTCTCCCATGTGCAAGGTACCCTCCCTGTACCAGAAAGTAGAATATAAAATTATCACTAGAAATAGGGAATTTAGGGCTGTTAAAAAGAAAACCACAGTTGAGGGATAGTAGAATAATCCATACCAAATCAACTGATTTTTTTTTTTTTGAGAAAAAGCAGACCCAGAAACTAAAAACAGAGCAGAAGTCAGCGTTTTGTAAAGGCAATTTACATTTAGAAGAGAAATCTCCATTTGCAAGAGTGACTCCCTCTTTATACTGGGAAGAGAATGATAACTCCAAATTACTAGCAATTCTATCAAGGAAGAAGGCACCAGACTTAAATCTGTGTAACAACTTCACTGTGCCTTGCCTGGTAACTTCCTACAACTGCCTCTTTCCCACTCTCACCCAACATCTTTAGCTGAAGATGGTATTTAAATGGGTGGCTTGGGCCATTCTGGGGGGCTTTTCTAAGTACGGGTCTCTCCTATGTATTCAGCAGGTGTACTTGTCATTAAACTTGCCCGTTTTTTTCTTGTTCATCTCTTTTGTATGGGGAGAGGGGTGTCTTCAGCCAAGAGCAATGAAGAATAGGAGAAAAGTTGTTTTCCTCCCCTACAGAGTCTTTATCAATAGGGATAGAGAGAAAAATCAAATTGAGAATAACAAAGTATGTTTGCTATGTTTGTCTTGTCAGTTCTTCACAGATTTATTGTTTCTTTGTCTGAAAGGTACAAAGCTGTCTGCTTTGCTCAGTTCTTTGAGTCTCATGTTTTTATGGGGCTCCTGTACTAGGAGGTTAAACTTGTTTTTCTCGTGTGAATCTGTCAATTGGATTATTAGGCCAGCCAAAGGACTGATGAAGTAGGAAGGGACATATATCCACATCTACGGCTGCAGTCCTGGCTCCTGCCTAGTAGGAGAAAAAATTGCTATCTCTCAGGTTTTCAGTAGAAGTTCTTGCTTTCAAGGAGACTCGGTCAACATGGGTATGTGCCCATTTAGACCTAAGACAATATAGCCGGGGGGGGGGGTCGGGCAGCTGTACTTGAGTAGCTGACACCTGGCTTTCTGAAACAATCCCAGCAAGCAGGGCATGGCAGGGCCCATGTGTGATTCTTTTAAGTCTGGCACCACCTGAGCATTTGCTACAAATGTCAATTCTTGTGCCCACCAGCAATCTACTGAATTGGCATCTCTAGAGTGAGTGGCCCAGCCATCTGTGTCTAATAAGCCCTCCGGTGATTCCCACGCATGCTGAAGTTTGAGAGCCACTGGCTTAAACTAATTGGGAGATCCTGAGATTGGACCTATTGTCAGTTCGAAGAGGCAAAAGTAGAGTGATGAGGAGTCAGCCAATACTGTGCCCTGCAGGGGTGTACTACAATACCATGCTGGAGAATGCAAATACATCCCTCTACTCAACTGATAAATACTGAGCATCTAGTTGTTGCCTCTATGATTTCAGAAGTTAGAGATGTAGCAGTAAGTAAGCTAAACATACCAAATCTCTGTTTGGAGCATCTCATCTGGTAAGTGTCAGAAGATTGAAAAAAAAAAGAAGAAGAATGGTGTGTCACAAGGAACGCAATGTGTGAGAAAAAACACAAAGCCAGAAAGAGGGGTAGAACGTGTGTGTTTTTCTAGGGTGTTGCTGTGTTATGTAGAGTATTCTGGAAAGGCCTCAGTGATAAAGATGATGTATAGTTTCCACTGAAAGACACGCCTAAGGAGGGCAGAGACTGAGGAGAGGAGAGACTGGATAACTATTTGAGGGGAGAGCTCGGTGGTCATAAGGAAGAGACGCTAAACATGCATTTTGGGCTTGTGCTTGGAGGCTTCTGAGGAATTCCATAATTCTTCATGGTTGGAACACAGTGAAGAGGCTGGAGTAGGAACAGATGAGGGGTGCATGTGTGTGCATGTGTGTGTGTGTGTGTGTGTGTGTATAACAGACACATAGGGTCTTATGCATGATTTAAGGAATTCAGGTTTATCTATACCTAGTTACACATTCTCTCTTCATCTCCTTGCCCCCAACCTAAGCTGAAAGCTGGTTGGGGGCAGGGAGAGGCTGTGGTTCCTGAGAGGGGAGCTGTCTGAATGAATGAATGTATGGTCCAGTATGGTCCTTAAGAAAGAACCCCTTCCACATAAAAGAGGGAGAGCCCCCTGGGGCTCATCCTAAGCCCAATATGGGAAATCAATTGCAAATGCATGTGGGCACGTGCAGGCTTCTAGGGAGGATGTGGGGGTCTTTCAGCACATTCTCACAGATCTGTGAGCCCACATGTGAAGGACCCCATCCCCACCCTAAGGAAAGATGGCCAGAAGCAGTAGACTTTGGGCTTTGAACAATGGTGAGATTTTAAAGGTGTGTGTAACTTGGGAGTCTGGCCCTGTGTTTGCACTCAGAGTTGGCAAAATCTCCCTGAAAAAAAAAAAAAAAAAAAAAAAAAAGACGGGCAGCTCTGGTGGTTCAGTTTAGCGCCGCCTTCAGCCCACGGTGTGATCCTGGAGATCTGGGGTCGAGTCCCGAGTCCCGAGTCCCACGTCGTGCTCCCTGCATGGAGCCTGCTTCTCCCTCTGCCTGTGTCTCTGCCTCCCCCCGTTTTCTGTATCTCTCATTAATAAATAAGTTAAAAAAATCTTTAAAAAGAAAAAGGTTGTAGAAAAATCTGTGCTTCAAAGGGAAATTTTGGAATACCCTTCTGCATCATCCGGTTCTGATCCAAGGACTCTGTAAACTGTAGAACCAAACGATAGAAAATAATTCGTGTCTATAGACATGCAAATTAATTGCGTCTCCTGATTGGACATCTCCTTCCTCCCCAGCCCACTGCCCCCAGCGGAAAAGCCAGTTTTATACCCCTATTTACACATATCAATAATCGTGATCACATCAATATTCCTTTGATCCATCAATATTCCTTTGATTTCTCCTTTGACCTGGTAGTAACATCTCCTTCGTTCTTTCATTAAGGAGCCGAAAAGCGGTTCATTTTTATAGCCGTACGAGAGTTGTGATTGTACCTGTTTTGTTGTTTTTATGCTTTTGAAAATTACCCTCCATTAAGAGGTCTGTGTGTGCTCGCTTTGACTGGAAGGAGTTTCTAGTGTCACCTGCATAACCATAGCAACTGAAGCGTGCCTAATCCCCAGCCTTGCTGTTCTGGAGGCGGCCAGCAGAGGGCGGTACCGGGCCCCTCCCTGCGCGGTCCCCAAGGGTCAGACCTCGCTGGCGTCACCACGTGCCCAGGGGTCGCCGCCGAGTGCCCGAAGGTTCCCACCGCATCTCCCCCGGCCCGCCTGCGTACGTCGCGGAATTTGCAACGCAGGTGAGCTTTTCCTGAAAAGAGGGGAAGAAGGGGCATGGCAAAGTTCTAGGCAATAAGAGCAGAAAAAGAGCTAAAGAAAAAGTAGACAAGTGTGTTAGGATCCGTGAGAAAAATAGCAGCTGACAGCACTTCTAGCACTGGTGTTGCCCGCCTGCCAGGAAGCATTGGTGGTTCAGTGGTAGAATTCTCGCCTGCCACGCGGGAGGCCCGGGTTCGATTCCCGGCCAATGCAAAGGTCTTGCAAGTTTTTTCTTTCAGTCCTTTCAAATTATTTCGGAATTGCTCCCGTGGAGTAGTAGGATACCTCCCTCGTCCAGTTTTTGAGCTTTCATATCCCTTGTGGGACTTTAAGACAAGACGCTGAGGACCTTCCACTTAAGTCAGTGGGTCAGGCTGGCGACTGCTCTTAACCGACAGGAACATCGAATTTTCTGCTTTCAGAGTATGTGCTCTGGATTCATTCTCTCGTTGGAAATGTGGGTAAAACCAAAGTATAGACTTTGCGGGGAAAAAAAAAATTAGGATAAAGGTGGCAACCTTTAGAGGAAATAAAATAAAGGGACTACTTAAAACAGCACCCTTCGGTGGAGCAGAGTGGCGCAGCGGGAGCGTGCTGGGCCCATAACCCAGAGGTCGATGGATCGAAACCATCCTCTGCTAAGCCTGTTGTGGTTTTGTTTTGATTTTCAACCCCCCCCCCCCCCCCAATTGGATACATTTAGAACAGAGCCTTAGAATCCGGTCTCTGCGTTTCTAACTAAGGTTCTGCAACTTTTGGACGAAATTCATGTACCAACCAGGAATTTCTAACTAAGTAATGTCAGGTTCGCCATGTGGAGAGCAGAGGATTCATTTTAGCCCATCAGTGGAAAGGTCACCATCTCTACCTACTACCATATTGTGAACCAGACGTAAGTTTCGAGTTCAAAAAGCACCGTATAGGGCCAGTCTCAGCTTTAGAGATTCAGTTAAGGGCAGTTTGGAGTATTTAAAATAGCAACTTCCCCAGCAGTCTCCCCCACCTCCCCATCCCGGCTCTGTTTTCCTTCTTAGCACTTAGCCCTACCTGCTGTATGGTATATTTTATAGTATATATTTTCTCTCCCCTGAAATGTAAATTCACAAGAACAGAGTTTTTGGTTTTTTGTCTCTTTTGCCACTGTGGTTGTTGTAGTATCTAGAATACTACCTGGCACATCTTAAGTACTGGTGATTTTGTAAGTATGTTAAAAGTTGCAATTTCTAATACAGCAAACACCAGTATTTGAGTTTTCTCCACCTTCTTTTACCTTTTAAAAAATTATGGAAGAATACAAAAATAACCACACACGATTATTTAATATTATGGCATATTCACTAGAAATCTCTATATTTAAAATTTTAAAAGCCCACAAAAACTGAACCACTCTTTTTACCCATAGTCCCAAACTTAGTATCTTTCTCAGGGCAAGTCTGCAAGAATTTTCTGTGCTTCTCTCCCATTCTTGTTGTTGAATGAATGATTTTTATTTTTGAAGAGTGGCAGTAGCAGCTGGATAGTAGATCTCGAGTCTCCTGATTCCTCAAAGTATTCATCTTCAATTGTAGTCCTCACTTGGCAGCTTTGAATTAAAGTCCTATATCAATGCTGACTATTGAGATTTCCAAAGCACAGAATTCCAGAGGCCTGGAAGTTCCTTGTATGAAGCTATATTCCTCTTGCAGAGCTCACAGTCTGATGAGCTTTGGAGGAGGACAAGGAGACGGAGGCCAGCTCACTCTTCCCCACCTTGCTTTCTACACTTGTCACCTGGAATCATCTGCACTTTATTGATATCTACCACTTACATTCTATCTCTATCAAGCTGTAAAATAGCCTAATGATTTAAGTGCAAGCAAAGATGCACTGCTCTGCAGATGAGGTAATGTGGAAGTGACCACATGGCACCAATGACTGGCGCCCTGGTATGCTTTTCTTCACTTCCAAGTAGCTAGTAATTTATTCTGACAACTCATACCTCTCTTAGTAATAATCCCCCTTTTCCTTCTCCATGTCAACATTTCATTCTCAGGCCTGCTTCTATCGGTGGGTACCAACTAGTGGAATGCCAGCATCAAGGCTTGAAAACCCAGACCTTCTTTTAGTGCAGGTGAGGGAAATCCCCTTTGCAGCTGCAGAGGAATAGATCCTATAGGGCTTCATAAAATGGACCTGGCCACGGATATTTCTGGTGAAGAATTTTCAAAGACATTGACTTCAGATTGCTATGACCTCTGAAAGTCACATTTAAATTCTAGGTCTGCACATGATTGTCTTTCTCTTTTTTATTTATTTTTTAATTTTCCTTTTTTTTTTTAATTTAAATTTTTAGTCAATAACATACGGTGCAGTATTGGTTTCTGGTGTCTTTCTCTGAAAATAGTCATAAGATGCTAACTAACTGGAATCTTCTTTTTTCCTTCAAGACTTTTACATTTATGATATTTCTTTGTTCAATCTGAAGACAATATGGTTCTTAACTCTTCTATATGCATGAAGGTAAAGTAAAACAAAATAAAATCAGTGATTCACTACATAGTTGATTTAAACAGCATGTGAGTCTGTATCTCATTTAAATAGACAGTAGAAAACAAGAAACTAAAAAGAGAAAGAAAGAAGCTGGGTCCAGGGAACAAGGTGGGCCATTTGCAGAAGGGAGTCCTGCTAAGAGAAGGGGTGGAGCTGTTTAAGATTCTTGTGGCCTCTACGGTCTCCTTCCTTTCACAAGACAGGAGAGATGGAGAGCACTAAAAGAAAACAGAGAAAATATTGAGACTGATGGAAGAAAAGTAGGTAGAGGAGAATGTATCCCAGTAAGATAAATGTCCCATAATTAGAGGTGAATGGGTTTATTTACCCAGGTAGCTATTAAATCCATAATAAATACCTCCAAATACCCCTTTCCACTTTTATTTCACTGCTAGTAGTAGCTTGAAGAAATGGTAATTTTTCTTTTAGTTCACTTCTTTTTCCATTTACTTAAATAGGACAAAATAGCTGGGGGTGCCTGCTGTGTGCAAGACCTGGTGCTCTGCCCCAAGCTGCCAAGTTGAACAGATTCTTTTCGGTGGAAGATTTAGGAAGCTGGGGAGATCTGGGCATGTGCTCTGGGCTTTGGTGGCAGAAGTACACGGGACAGCTTGTCAGGGACATAGAAATCTTCATTAATGCCCAGAGATCTCCAATTGCAAACTTAAGTGTTTGATGAAGAATGCAGATATTTCTTTTATCTGTCGCCACCACGTCATACATTTTTTATTAGCTGCTGCCTATATTGAAAATTTAGAACATTCCATACTAAAGTGCATATCTTCTAAAAAAATTTAAAGAGTTGCTGTCCAGGGTTTGCAGCAGGGCAATGATGAGGTGAAACCCCTCACATGGCCTCATTTGTTTCAGGTATCTGACATTCCAACTGGTCCCTTTCATGGGCAGATGCTAGCTGGCAGTTTTTTCAACATCCTCGTGCAACGGTTGTTCTTACAGCAGCATTAAGAGAACAGAAATATGCTATTAAAACAAGGAAAATGAAATTTGGTGCCAAAAGCCTATGTTGCTTCAATAAAAAATTGCAAAGAGCACCTTTTTTTTGTGGACAAGGCCTGGTTTCTAGCATTCAGCCAGTTTCGCTCTTATGGGGTGGGTCCTTGTGAGTATTTGACTTTAAATCTCTGGTTAGGTGGACAGCACAACTGTCTTTAGCTGCAGCTTGAGCTAAAGGGAAGTGTTTTATGAAAGATAATTTGGAATAGAAGGCTGAGAGCAAGACCTTATGTGCTGTTATGGATTGAATTGTGTTCGCTCAAAATTCATAGTTGAGCCCTAACCCCAGTGTGACATGGCCTTTAAGAGGTAATTAAAGTTAGATGAAGTCATAAGGAGGATCCTAATCCAATAGCACTAATGTTCTTAGAAGAGACTCCAGAGGTGTGCAAACACCGAAATGGGCCACGTGAGGACACAGGTGCAAGCCAAGGGGAGCCAACCCTGCTCACACCTGGATCTTGGACTTGTAGCCCCCAGAACCACGAGGAAATGAGTATGTTATTTATTTATTTATTTATTTATTTATTTATTTATTTATTTATTTATTTATTTATGATTTTATTTATTTATTCATGAGAGACACAGAGAGAGGGAGGCAGAGACACAGGCAGAGGGAGAAGCAGGCTCCATGCAGGGAGCCCGACGTGGGACTCGATCCTGAGTTTCCGGGATCATGCCCTGGACTGAAGGCGGCGCTAAACCGCTGAATCACCCGGGCTGCCGGAGTATGTTATTTAAACCAGCCAAGTAAATGGTATTTTGTTGTGGCAACACCAGAAAACTAATGCAAGCATTTTGATCGGATGTTTGGATTTGGTTAGGCAGTAAAAGTGTCAAAGGAGGGCTAAGACAAACATTTGGAAACAAGGACTACCTGCAAAGAGAGCAAGAGTAAAACTTTGGGGAAGCACGCATATTTAAAAGGACAGAGGGAACTGCAAAATGACCAAGGTTACCAAGTTTATACTGACCTGTTCATGATGGAAAAAGTACAATTTAGTTACATGTAATCATATTCGTAAATGCTGAGGTGTCTTCAAAGGGCAGCTCAGCAAAATCAGGGGTAGGAGTTCCATCAGGTGTTTTCGTTTACAGGAAACATTAAAGCATTTATTACTTTCAGGACCAGAAATTGAGAGTGCATAACCCTCGTTACACCTCATATCTTAAAAATTTTAGAGAGTATTTTGATTTTTCTTTGGCAGCTTTGACCCGACGGCAATAATCACCATGACTTTTGCTCTCCTCTTGGGCTTTCCCGCTGTCGTGTGCACGAGTGACTGTTGGAGAAACTCAGTTAAATCCAGTGGTTAAAGGGAGACAGAAATAGTGACTGTACCTACCTACAGCTCACGGCTGTCCTCAGGACTTTGAACTTATGAGGAGAGCCATTTAGGCAGGTTCATTGGAACCTGAAGACCATCTTCGACCGCGGCCTCCGCCTCTTGCCGCAAGATGGCAGAAGAGGACAACGAATCCTAACGCACCACTCTGGGTTTCTCAAGGATGGAAGAGGAAAAAAAAAAAAAAAAAAAAATCAACCCCGGAAAAAGCAAAGACAAGAGGGGAGGAGGATGCCGAGGACTTCAGGAACACGATTAAGTTAGGGAACTGCCCTCCATGGAGCAGGGTTGCTTACCGGAGGGATCTGCCGCCAATCCTCCAGGCTCAGTATCCGGGGATTCCTTGATAAAGCGTAATCAAAGGCGAAATTTCTATTGCGGCAGAGCACAAAACTGAAACCCTCTTCCCAAAGAGCGTCAAAGAACCCATACTAAATTTGCATTGATAGTGAGCCTAAATAAATGCTTACCCAATGTTTTACCAGCTATCTCCCCTCTCTCAACCTAGCCCCAAACAGTTATACTGCAGGCGAAATGCACCAGCTGCTTTCTCTGCGAGTGTAGATGGCTCTGAAAAGAGCCTTTGGGTTTAGGGAAGGAGACGCTTACTTGGCACGTTTACTTGGAGCTGGTGTACTTGGTGACGGCCTTGGTGCCCTCGGACACGGCGTGCTTGGCCAGCTCCCCGGGCAGCAGCAGGCGCACGGCCGTCTGGATCTCCCTGGACGTGATGGTCGAGCGCTTGTTGTAATGCGCCAGGCGCGACGCCTCGCCCGCAATGCGCTCGAAGATGTCGTTGACGAACGAGTTCATGATGCCCATGGCCTTGGACGAGATGCCCGTGTCGGGGTGCACCTGCTTCAGCACCTTGTACACGTACACCGAGTAGCTCTCCTTGCGGCTGCGCTTGCGCTTCTTGCCGTCCTTCTTCTGCGCCTTGGTCACCGCCTTCTTGGAGCCCTTCTTCGGGGCCGGCGCGGACTTGGCGGGCTCGGGCATGGTGACTGGCAGGAAAGCAAAGTAAACCAGGGAAACGCACCTCTTCAATTATAGTGACTTCTGCAAAGGAGACGGGGAGGGTCGCTGGTGATTGGAGATTACCCTGGGTGACATCACGCCACAGTTTGACCCAATCAAGATGGTCACTCTACGGAGTTGCGTTTCCATTGGTCTAAATTGAAATGAAATGTTAACCAATCTTATAACAACCTTTTCGCGCCCAGGAGAAGGTATAAAACATGCATTTCTGAACGTGGTGCTCTAGCCACCCTTAGCAAACGTTACTAGTAACTCACTATGTCGGGACGCGGGAAGCAGGGCGGCAAGGCTCGCGCCAAGGCCAAGACGCGCTCGTCGCGCGCCGGGCTCCAGTTCCCGGTGGGCCGCGTCCACCGCCTGCTCCGCAAGGGCAACTACGCGGAGCGGGTCGGGGCGGGCGCGCCGGTGTACCTGGCGGCCGTGCTGGAGTACCTGACGGCCGAGATCCTGGAGCTGGCGGGCAACGCGGCCCGCGACAACAAGAAGACGCGCATCATCCCGCGCCACCTGCAGCTGGCCATCCGCAACGACGAGGAGCTCAACAAGCTGCTGGGCCGCGTGACCATCGCGCAGGGCGGCGTCCTGCCCAACATCCAGGCCGTGCTGCTGCCCAAGAAGACCGAGAGCCACCACAAGGCCAAGGGGAAGTAAGGTTTCAATGGCAACAATTTCAACCAAAGGCTCTTTTCAGAGCCACCCACTACTTCTGAGGAAGAACCTGAACACTTTTGAAACTTAATCACCGATAACCTAAATGTTAGGGGCAATACCTAGTCTCCCTTTTGACTTGGCCATTTCTGGTAAAAGTCCTTCAACTCCGTCTGTTCAACTATAAAGCCATGAAACCACGTTTACTGTAATCTATTTGATTGCATCGAAATAAGTTAATGATGTCTAACACCTATCAACCTCTCACCACAGTACGCAGGGCAAAGGAACGATTTGGTGCTCCAGGCGGCTTCCACACCAGTCTTAAAACTTGTTCAAAAACAACAAAAAAATAAAAATAAAACGCTTTTGTTCTAGGTCTCCATACAATCATTAAAAGGTCTTGGGACCCCTGGGTGGCTTAGCGGTTGAGCATCTGCCTTCAACTCAGGGCGTGATCCCCGAATTCCGAATGGAGGCCTGCATCAGGCTCCTTGCGAGGAGACTGTTTCTCCCTCTGCCTATGTCTCTGCTACTCTCTCATGAATAAATACCTAAAATCTTTAAAATAAATAAAAAATAAATAAAAGTTGGTCTTAATGCTCTCATGAAACTGAACTTTTTAAAAGAGAGACTAACCAACACATTCTGATGTAACTTTTCCCCATATATATTTTTTAAATTTTTACTTTATGATAGGCACACAGTGAGAGAGCGAGAGGCAGAGACACAGGCAGAGGGAGAAGCAGGCTCCATGCACCGGGAGCCCGACGTGGGATTCGATCCCTGTTCTCCAGTATCGCGCCCTGGGCCAAAGGCAGGCGCTAAACCGCTGCGCCACTCAGGGACCCCAATTTTTCCCCATATTATACCAAAAGGGGGAAAGGCTGAAATTAAAATGCATTTTTTTAAGGACAATTTTGGCGCTGACTTCCAAAATTCCAGGTCCGATTCCCTTTCACTGGCGAAATCTTAACGTTTCAGTTGAGAACAGTAGACAGGATGGAGGAAAGTAATTTTTTTCCTATAAAAATAATGAATATAACTAAAATCATTAGTATGGAAAACAAAGCCGTTTGGAAGACCAGAGGACTCCAATGAGGATTGGATTAAGAACCAATCAGGTTACTTCCTCGACAGTTGTGACCAATCAGGAGGGGATTGTCCGTATAAAGTCTGGTCCCGGCAGCAACTCTCCAGTTGCCGGTTTTCGCAATACAAGCACCTCTTCATGGCTCGCACGAAGCAGACGGCGCGCAAGTCGACGGGCGGCAAGGCCCCGCGCAAGCAGCTGGCCACCAAGGCGGCCCGCAAGAGCGCGCCGGCCACCGGCGGCGTCAAGAAGCCGCACCGCTACCGGCCCGGCACGGTGGCCCTGCGCGAGATCCGGCGCTACCAGAAGTCCACGGAGCTGCTGATCCGCAAGCTGCCGTTCCAGCGCCTGGTGCGCGAGATCGCGCAGGACTTCAAGACCGACCTGCGCTTCCAGAGCTCGGCCGTCATGGCGCTGCAGGAGGCGTGCGAGGCCTACCTGGTGGGGCTCTTCGAGGACACCAACCTCTGCGCCATCCACGCCAAGCGCGTCACCATCATGCCCAAGGACATCCAGCTGGCGCGGCGTATCCGCGGGGAGAGGGCGTAAACTGTCCTTCCAAAGCTTGTCCCTCCCAAAGGCTCTTTTCAGAGCCACTTTCATTTTCACCGAGAGCGGCTGTTGTACTTCTGGGCTGGGTGTTACTTTAAGTGCGAACCTAGTGAAAGGTCCTGAGAGTGCCACTGGAATGCTGTAAACTTGTCTTCAGCAACAACAACATCCTATTTCCTTTATGTAGAACTTGTAATTTGGGAAGGCCATGCCTTGTCTCTGTACGTTAACTACTATGGAAGCAGTTGCCTACTAGCTAGTTTTTAAGGGCTATGGTCTAGAGGCCCCCCCACCCCATCTTGATCCCTTGGGTAGCCCATATGTAAAGTGTTTCGCAGCAAAGGGACTTTACCACCTTCCCACCAAATAAGCAGAGATTCAGAGCATAGACACTGGTACCTTCCGCCCCCACATCTGGTATAGTCAGGCTGGGAGCAGAGTTGTCCTTCCCTTCTGGCATATACCCACAGCATGGCGGAAGGGCACCTTGCAGGTTCTAGTTCTAATTGTTCCATAGAGAAAATGCTTTGAGCTGTCCAGGTTCCCAGGAGGTGTGGAGTGCCTCTAAGTTGAACTCCGGCAGTGCTGGTATCTTGTCTAGGATCTAGCAGGTGTGCAGGCCTCACGTTTTCTTATTGACACTCAATTTCTTTTATACAACTCCAAAAATTTGCCTGCAGTCATAGCTCTCTTTACCAATAAAATGAGCTAGTGTTAAGACCATTTCTTATGAGAATTGACTTTCTCATTGTTTAGCATTAACATCTGGTAACTATAGGATAAGGCTCTGAAATGTTCATTTTCCTTCACACCCATTCTAAATACTGTAAAATCGGTGAATTGGCCCTCTCTCTGGGTCTTATTTGCCAGCTTCCAGGAGCCTGGTAATATAGAGTATGCATGAGGAGCAAACTGCAGGCAGCATGATTTCAATACCTGGTTGCTCAAGACTGGACTCCAACCACCTGACAATAGTGACTTCCCTGGAGTACAAGCCACAGAGACCATTTGGGGTGGTAATAACCCTTCTCTACTCGAGCTTTCCTGTAAACATTGTCCCTTAGAGGAAAACATATTTCTATGAAATACTCAGAAGTGTTCCCTTCAAATCACGTGTGAACCTAAGTCTAAAAGTCATAAATTTTGCCCCACTGGGACACCTGGGTGGCTCAGTGGTTGTGTCTGCCTTTGGCTCAGGGTGTGGTCCTGGGGTCTGGGAGGAGTCCCACATCGTGCTCCTGCAAAGAGCCTGCTTCTCCCTCTGCCTGTGTCTGTGCCTCTCTGTCTCTCATGAATAAATAAATAAAATCTTTAAAAAATAATAAATTTTTGCCTCACTTTCTCTCCCCATATAATATACATGTCCTAAGGCCAAGATTTTTCTCGTTGTGTTTACTCGTGTATCCCTAAAACAGTAAAGTTTGACTTACAGCAGGTGCTCATTAAATTCTAGTTGAGTGAATGTGTTGCTGATTTACTGTCTTTTAGACACAAGACAGTTCCCTGTCAGCCATAGGTAGTCACTGAGTGCTTACCACTGCGTGCATTATACTTTTCATCCTAGATGTACATCATTACCACTATTTTCATTCCCATGGTGAGCAGATACAACAACAATTATATAAAGCTTTATAGTTTCCAAAATATCTTTACTTACCTTTTGTATGTGAAATTGACAACAGCGGGGTTTAAACAGGGCCTACCACCACTCCCTCACTAGCTCTAGAAAAGCTTATCTTCTCCCAAAGTATCCAATAATAGGGGACAAAGTTGGTCAATTTGTTTAGGATTCTTTCAATAAACCCTAAGATGGAAGAACTGGATAAGCCTCCAATGGCTGCAGGAAAATAAAGGGGAATTACTGTGGGGGTGGGTGTTGAGGGGGAGCTAGGGGCAGAAAAACCTGTTTTCCTTTAAGTGAAAAGACCAGGGCAGAAGCTAGGTTGTTATTTTTCCTGGCTCCTCAGAAAGGACATCTACTGGAATTGGGAGTCTGTACATCAGTGAAGATATATCCTATTTGAAGGCTAAGTTTGGACAGAGAAAAGGTGGTTTTAGGACATGTTCAAAAATTCTTTGATATTCTTACTTTCAAAAAATGGAGCCAATTCTTCTCCTCTGGAGTTGGGGCTGGACTTAGGTACGGGCTTCTAAGGAACAGGACAAAGCAAATGGCATAAAGTCAAAGTGATAACTGTTTTGGAGGCTAGGTCACAGAGGGTGGTGTTTCCTCCTTGTTTTCTCTCCCTCTCTCTCTCAGGCCACTTGCTCTGGTGGCTTCTGGCTGACTTGTTGGGAGGGTACTCAGGCACCCCTGTGGAGAGACCCACATGATCCCAAACCAACAGTCCTTTTCCAACAGTCTGTGAAGAACTACCAGTACCTATGGGAGTGAACCTTGTCCAGCCCCAGCCAATTCTCAGGTGACCATGGTCCCTGCAGTCACCTTGACTCTTGATAGACCCTGAACCAGATCACCCACCTAAGCCATTCTCTGTTTCCCAAACTTCCGAAGCTGTGTGAAATAATAAATTTGTTGTTTTAAGCTGCTAAGTTGCTTTTTGGGGGAGGGGGCAGTAATTCATTATACAACAATGAATAACAGCAATAGAAGGAAAAAAAAGAGGAATAGTAAAGAGTCACCCAATGGACTCCATTAGTCTAGATGGGATGACCACATCCCACAGCTCTTTCCCTCACCATCAGGGTGTCTGAACTCACAGGAACTTCCTTTGGCCTTGTCCCATTAGCGGCAAGGTTTTTCTTCTGTTGCTATCCAGAGAGGCTGGAGACCAGCTTTGTGGTGCTGATATAGAGAGGCTGATATCTTTGGTTGCTCAAGTAGGGCTGCTTTGAAGGGGTGCACCTGGTATGCACCTCTAGCTAAAGACTTTAAGGGCCTGGGGGTGTGGTGTTAGTGCAGGCTAGGCTAGAGACAACAGCCCAATCCCCACTCTCTCACTAGAACTTTCTCTGTTTTCTGGAAAACTGTGTGTTTGAGATACCATTCTTTTTAAAAATTTTTTTTTAAAATTTAAATTCAATTTGCTAACATATATTGTAACATCCAGTGCTCATCACATCATATTCCCTCCTTAATGCCCATCATTCAGTTACCCGACCGCCCCCACTTCCCTTTGAGGTACCATTTCTAATGGTCAGATATACTAGTCACCAGTTGAGATTTGGGAAATGATCCAATTTGATCAGTCACACATTAGCAAGTCATGTCATTTCTGCTAATGGCCAATCTTAGTTCCTGGAAGATTTCTCTTAGTTTCTGCCTCACCAGGTAAAGTTTTCTATACTTGTCTTTCAATTCTGAACAGTACTTGGAGCACAGGAATGATTTTTGTTTAGGAGGCAGGGAAGATATTGAAAAAATTAGATGAGAACAGATGCTTCTAGAACTGCTCACTCCCCAGTTGCTCCAAAGGATAGAAGCCCTGAAAGGATATCAAATAGGAGCAAGAAAAGTTCCCAAGAATTCATCAGAAATGGAGCTTAGGGGGTGAGTACACTCTGCAGTGGGACATGCTGTCAAAAGATTCCCACAGACATGGTTCTCATTGTGAAAGAGGTCTTAAATATAAAAAATGAATTTTTAAATATCTCTTTGCCAATAATAAGGTTTCTTATCTGGACAAGATTAGAAATGGTGTACTTCCATAGATGGAAACTGGTAGAACGTGCATTTAAAATTTTTCTCCTGAAAAGAGCATTTATAGGAATGATAGTTCTGTGTAAGAAAATATGCCTTTAGTGTATTAATTTGTTGCCTATCCTGAAAGAAAGAAAAATCTAGTTTTCAGTGGAGACAATTGAATGGCTGGCAATTATATGAAGAATTTTTAAACTTCACTTGGTAATCAGATAAATGCAAATTAAAATAATGAAATACTGGGTAACACCTCTCATATTAATCATGTGTTGCTCTGGAAGTGGAGAAACATATTTTCATGTGGCAGTTTGTTTACTCTGGTTTTACACAAGACATTTTGAAGAACGGTTTAATTTACTTAGTAAAATTGATTGTGCCCAGGTCTATGTCCCAAAGAAATTCTCCTACAAACCCATAAGAGGACATATCAAGAATATTCATCAAAGTGCTATTTGTGAAAGAAAAAGGTAGAGACAAATTAAGGGCATGAATAAGTAAAATGTAGTGGATGAATTCTAAGAAATACTTTCTTCTAAGATCAATCAAGAGACAAGTAAATGGCAAAAACAAGAGCTGAACCAAAGGTTCAACCTTGCTATTATTATTCAGTTCATACTTGGACACTTGTGCCAGGATCTCCAACAGATTTTCCAGCTTTACTTACAAATAGCTCGGAATAATCACCAAAACCAAAGGCACCAAATCTGAGTACTTTTTAAGCATGATTTACAGAACACTAGTGTCTTGGTCTGTTTGGGCTGCTATAACAGAATGCCACAGACTGGGTGGCTTATAAACAACATATATTTCTCATTGTTCTGGAAGGCTTCAAGTCCAAGATCAAGGCTTTGTCGAATTTAGTGTCTGGTGAGAAGTCACTTCCTGGTTCATAGATGGCCATCTCACTGTGTTCTCACACAATGGATCACTGGGGTCTCTTTCAGGAGAGTCCCACACTTATGACCCATTCAGGAGGGCTCCCACACTTATGACCTAAGCACCTCTCAGTATTCCCACCTCCCATTACCATCACATTAGAGGTCAGGTTCAACATACGAATTTTGCATGAACACAAACATTCAGTCTATAGCAACCAGTTCACTTTCAAAAAGTAGAAGCTTAGGAACTGTGTCTTAGCCTCTACCCCTTGTTTTAAAGCCAGGAGGGCTAGGGGATCCCTACTTAAGAAGCCCTCACCCCTCACGTCACCTTGATTCTTATGTTCTCAATAATAACCCTGGAGATATTATAAGGTGAGATGAATGAAAGTTTCTGACAAAATTGTTTGGTGCATTTACATGCATGAAAACCAGCTAAATGAAGGCAAGTTTAGAAAACAATGTAAAGATCATCACTGATTACATGAGAGTAAGAAATTACAGAAACAAGGTAGGGTATTAGGTAAAACAAGAAATGCCAGGCATGAAATCTCTTGTATACCAGAGAATACATTTGAGTTGAGAGTTTCAGAAGAAAGCACAGGTTTCCTGTGATAAAAGAGTTTTGAAAATTACTTTTCAAGCCATGAGCAGACAAGACTATGGCTTGGTGACCCTAGAAAAGAGGGTGGGGGAAGAGGAAGAGGCAAGGGAGGACATTGGATCCTGCATCTTGTAGACTTACTTCTTCAGTTGGTCTTAATGGCACATGGAGACATGAGAAGCTGAAGGGAGCTGTATGGATGAGAGCAGGGATGATAGTTCCTCATAGGTTGGGGCAAGGAAAGAGGGAAACTCTATACTTCCACGTCTTGTATTTAAGATTCTGAGTTGGTAAAAGGCTAATATATGTGGAAGGGTAAGATAGTATAGAGTGGAAGAAAAGATTTGAGAGTATAAGTTCACAGAGTGGAAAAAAATCCAAAAAGCTAGTGGTGTTTTGGATTAGTGTATAGGTGACTGTGTTTGTATGTGAATGTGAATGCATTTTGGGGACAGGAGAGATGGGAATCAGAAGGGATACTAATTATTAGAAGGTAAACTAATTTTGAATGAAGAACAATAAAAAAGTAAAAAAATATGTTAAACGACCTACTGGCCAACTCCAAAGCCTTAACCAAAACAAACAACACAAAATCAGGGTTCCACGAAATGAATATGTGGCAGATTAAATTGAAAATATAACGATATTGAAAAGGATAGAGGCCTACATTTGTAATTAAGACCATTACATTTTGTCAGCCACAGAGGTGTGGATCAGTAAGCAACTTTCAGAACCAGAACACTGGAAAGGCAAGTACACCTCACTTATTCACCTGATTAAGGGGGAAGGGAATTTCACGAAATTTAAAAGTCAACGTTTTTCTTGGAAAATATCTCATAATGTGAGAGGGAAAAAAAACCTCTCTGTATTTATCCCAATTATTCACCAAGAAATTATTGGACAGCTCACATCAATCAGCCTAATTGTATGCTGAGAAAGACCAATAACAACAAAAAGAATTTTAATAGTTTTATTAATTAATTTAATTTAATTTAAATGAAAGGAAAAATCTAAACCCATTTAAAGCTAAAAAAAAAAAAAAATCTACAGGCAGTGCTTGTTCCCTCCATGCAACTGGGAGAAGAGAATGAAGAAAGTATCTAATTTAACAGAGAAGTACCCCTTTGAGAAACAGATGTGAATGTAAATATTTTCAGGGCAGAGCACTGGCAAATGCAATGAAATCAAATTACAGATCTTTCAGAGCATGCTATCTTTACCGGATGAAGTTGCAAGGGAAAGATTGCAATTGTCCTACCAGCAGATAGAGATTTTGTCTTCAAGTTTAGCGTTTAGATTCCATTTTTAAACAGCAATAGAAAAAAGAAAAAATGATGAGCAGGATGAGCTCAGTAAAAAATGGATTAACTCATAGAACATGGACACCTAATGTTTTCAATTTACGGTAATTACGGAGTTTACAATATACTTGGTAGCCGATGCCTATAATAAAATTAGGTATTTGTTCAAGGACTAAATAATCACACACCTTTGAAATAGACCGATAAACCTAGCAGTAGTTGGAAGACAAGCCAGCACCAGAGGGAGGTCATTCCAAACAGCTAGAGTCATGGAAACCAACCAACACTCTGGTCTTCCCAAGTTGTCGTTTTGTTTTTTTTTTTTTTTTTCCTGGAGTAAAGTCGTTCCTAGTTTCTTTATTCTGTGTTTTATTTGTAAATTAAAGGCAGAGTTTCTGGGTGCGATCCCCCAGTTAAACAAAGGACTGAGGGTGCGGGGAGGAAGGAGCTCTGAAAGGCCTGGTGGCCCTCTGCTCGGCTATCCAAGGAAACCCATGGGGGTGGGGTAAAAGGTGACCTTCCTTCTCAAACAGCTTTAGAAACCTGGGGTTTCTAACCCTGATGAGATTGGTCAGAGCTTCCCGAAATATGTGGCAGGGGGATGGAGGAAAGGGAAAGAAGGCAGAATGAGTGAAAAATAGAGTTGAGAAGCTACCTGAAGACAGGTAAGGTTCGCCCCCACTCAGAGGCAGGAAGTGCAGCGAGTCCCGGGACTCACTGGGGTCCTGCAAAAAGCACGCTGCATCCATCCCTAAACGCCCCAGTGACTGCAGCCGCCAGTTCTGGAGAGGGGCCACCCCATTCCAGCAGCTACATGTCACGACAGCAAGCAATGCTAAGCAAAAAAACAAAACAAAACAAAACAAAACAAAACAAAACAAAACAAAACAAAAAACAAACCAAACAAACCACACAGCAAAGCTTGGCCCAGACATCCTACAGCCCTACAGCAGCGGGTAGGCGCAAAGAACTGCAGAACTTTCCATCAGGCATCCAGTTTAAAAGGATGGGTTTAAGCACAGCCTTTCGCATTGGTCCTGAAAACATGGGCAGGCCTCTGGCTCGGAACCTCCCTGAGCGGATGGAGCTGGCCTTCCGTGTTCCCAAACAGGTCCGTCGCACTGCTATATAAACTGTTACTGCGAAGGGTTGGAAGGTCTTGCATTTTTCGTCTGCTGGCATGTCTGGTCGCGGCAAGGGCGGGAAGGGGCTGGGCAAGGGCGGCGCCAAGCGCCACCGCAAGGTGCTGCGCGACAACATCCAGGGCATCACCAAGCCCGCCATCCGGCGGCTGGCCCGGCGCGGCGGCGTCAAGCGCATCTCGGGCCTCATCTACGAGGAGACCCGCGGGGTGCTCAAGGTGTTCCTGGAGAACGTGATCCGGGACGCCGTCACCTACACGGAGCACGCCAAGCGCAAGACGGTCACGGCCATGGACGTGGTCTACGCGCTCAAGCGCCAGGGCCGCACCCTCTACGGCTTCGGCGGCTGAGCCTCACCCAAGCCGATAACCAAACAAAAGGTCCTTCTCAGGGCCACCCACGAAATCAGCTAAAAAGCTGTAGACTTAAAAAAAGATTTCTTTCCAGAATGTCTACACTCAAGCCAGATAAACGGTATTACTCGCAAATTAAGTCCACGTGAATGCTGATGGGACCTAACAATAGCATCTCTGCACCTCCCATCTCCCAGCAGTTCCAGAAACTACGAAAACCTCTGGTCACTAGGAGTCTACTGCTAAAGACCATTGCGCTAGTTGCCAAGCCTATTTACTATGTTTTGACTAAGCTACAGTTTGCTCACCCATGTTTTAAAAAGCTGAGGGACGCCTGGGGGGTCTCAATGGTTGAGCTGCCTTAGGCTCGGCGTGATCCGAGGTCCTGGGATCCAGTTCGGCTTTGGGCTCTCCGAGGAGAGCCTGCTTCTCCCTTTACCTATGTCTCTGCCTCTGTATCTCATGAATAAAATAAAACCTTAAAAGTACAGAAATTAAAAGCTGAGTGATTCTTAAGTTCGTTTGACCATTCTGACAACACAGTGACTAAAATTTCAAAGCCCAGCAATGCCTCCACTTTACTCAAGTCTCCTTTAGTTTTCTGTAATGTATCAAGAATGCAATCCTAACGCCTTTCATTTAAAATAGTGGAAAGAAGGCACTTTCGGATTCTCAAGGCTACATTTTAAAGAATTTTGATGAATCCTAGACACTTTAAATAAAAGCATTTCCTTTGTCCATTATCCTAGAGACCTTAAGCGGGAGGGCGGGAAAATGCTTCCAGTCCTTAGGAGATTGAACCAAGAACCAATTCTGTGCGTGGGGTGGGGCCGGAGGCTGCCGTCCAATCAGGTAACGAGGGTTGCTATATATACTGGGACGCAGGGTTCTCGTTCCCGCAGTGTTCAGTAGTGGTCTCCGCCTGGTAATGGCTCGCACGAAGCAGACGGCGCGCAAGTCGACGGGCGGCAAGGCCCCGCGCAAGCAGCTGGCCACCAAGGCGGCCCGCAAGAGCGCGCCGGCCACCGGCGGCGTCAAGAAGCCGCACCGCTACCGGCCCGGCACGGTGGCCCTGCGCGAGATCCGGCGCTACCAGAAGTCCACGGAGCTGCTGATCCGCAAGCTGCCGTTCCAGCGCCTGGTGCGCGAGATCGCGCAGGACTTCAAGACCGACCTGCGCTTCCAGAGCTCGGCCGTCATGGCGCTGCAGGAGGCGTGCGAGGCCTACCTGGTGGGGCTCTTCGAGGACACCAACCTCTGCGCCATCCACGCCAAGCGCGTCACCATCATGCCCAAGGACATCCAGCTGGCGCGCCGCATACGCGGGGAAAGAGCTTAAGTTTCCTAGTGTTCTCCAAATAACGCCACCCCCCAAAGGCTCTTTTCAGAGCCCCTACATGGTCCCCCAAAAGTGCTGTTGAACAGAAGATTACGTCATGGCCCCGTGAGAAAACTCGGGAAGTTTTTGAAAGGTATTGTGGACTCCGTGCCCTGCCAGCACTGCATACAGGGGCACTGGAGATACATCAACTAAGCCTATTTTGCACAGGCAGACCCTCGAATTGGGCGCTGGGGGAAGCAGTTGGTGGATAAAAATTTGTAAAGTGGCCCAATAGCATATAAATGAAGTCTGGGCAAAGGAAGTGGAAGTTTTACGTCGAAATTTAAGAAAACTTGTTCGGTTTCTGTGGATCATTACGCAAATGGCAAGTACAGTTGACTTTTGCCAAATGATCCCAATGCTCTTACTAAAGAAAATTTCATCTTAGCTTTCCTGTGATGTGAAGGCCTAAAACGATAATTGATTGCCATACGTGTTTGGTTTTCCAGTATTTCAGTGTTCAGAGGATGCTCTTGGGCTTTTGCATATGTGACTATTGTGGAAAATGGACTAACAATCACCTAGATGTTAACCCTATAGGCTGTCTATAAAATAAGCTCACAGTAGCCCTAAAAATGTTTAGATTTGCCTGTCTAAAGATGTACTACTCAGTCTGAAGTTGGGTTCTCAAATTTTTTTTTTCAAGTAGAGGTTCAAACGGAATTAAATCATTTTTTAAAGCTGTTACAGGTTTCTACACTTAAAATCCGGAGTTTCCTAACAATTTGGCTGTATTACTTTTGTCCAGTTATTTTAAGATTTTGAAGTCTTGTGCTTTTCACACGAGTATCATTGACTCATTTTGCTTCTTTTGACTTCAAATCCTACCTAAATCCAGGAGGTAGGAATTTTTCTCTAGAGGTTTTCTTTTTTTTTTCTTTTTTTTTTTTAATCAGATCAGTTCACATCTGGGCCTTATATTTCCCCTATATTCATGTTTGTCCTTTCATTTTGTTTGTCCTTTCAGAAAGGGTTCATATCCCATCTACTGGCGTTTTGGAATACCTGGGGACTGAGGAACTGACCCAAGGGGCCAGAACCTCTCCTTTTAAAAGGTGGGTTTTTTTCTTTTTCTTTTTTCTTTTTTTGATTTTATTCATTCATGAAAGACACGGAGAAGCAGAGGAGCAGGCTCCATGCAGGGAGCCTGAGGTGAACTGGATCCCTGGATTCCAGGATCAACGCCCTGGGCTGAAGGCAGGTGCTCAACCCCTCGAGCCACCCAGGCATCCCCCATATTAGAGATTCGTTAGTGATTCTTTAGTTGTAGGGACTATTTGATGCTGCCTCTTAAAAGCTTCAAAAATTGTTTTCTCCCCATTCCTTTTAGGATTTTCCCATCATAATAGAGCTGAGGCAGGTGTTCTAGGTTCAAACCTCAGAGCTGGGAATTACTAGCCTTTGGCTAGTTACTCATCCTTTCCCTGGGTATCAGCTTGTATAACTGTGAAATGTGGCAAATGAATTAAAACCGTTGAGCATTCTTAGTTTCTGGCATGTAGTGAATGCTCAATGAGTGTTAGCCTTTACTACACCTCTATCCAGTCACTTCAGCATGGAGGTCCCCACCACCACCATGACCACCGTGATCTGAAAGGTTTGTGGTTGAAATAGTGGTACATGCTTGGTTAAAACATTTGTCTTGGTAAGACCTTTTCTTTGATTTTTCATTTGCATTGTTCTGAAAGAGGCAGGCTTGTTAGCAATATGCCATAATCTATGTAGAGAAGTCAAAAACATAGAAAAATGGCCAAATTGCAAATATTTGGGCTTTGCAGGCCAAAAATGGTCTGTCATGTTTTTTTTTTCTAACACAATTTTAAAAATATAAAAACCACATTTAGTTTGAAAGCCATGCAAAACAGGACACTGTCCAGATTTGGCCTTCATTAACTATAGTTTCAACTCGAGGGGTTCCTTGGAGGGAAATACGTTGATGACTTTAAACTTCCTTACAGTTTTTCACAGGGAAGAACTAAGTGAGTGTTGACTGCAGTAGAGATTTTAGTCATCATTAGACCTCCCTAATCAGCCAGTCAGAAAATCCTGTCCATTCCCAAATAAGTAGCAAAGTTACCCACCCTCCATTCCAACCTCATGGTTATTTCTTCAGTTATCTTGGGTGTTGTATTTTTTTTTTTTTAAGATTTTATTTATTCATGAGAGAGAGGCTAAATTAGGCAGATGCTCCTCCTCTGGGGAGCCTGATGTAGGACTCAATCCCAGGATCACGTCATGAATGCCAAAGGCAGATGCTCAACCACTGAGCCACCCAGGCTTCCCTGGATGTTGTATTCTTGACTACTTCTGAGTGTCTATAACTTGTATTCCTTCAATTGCCAATCCAGTCTTCTCATAGTCAGTAGCCACCTATTTCTCTTTCCCATTTATTATAATGGATTTGCCTAATAATAAAGGGAGAAAGCATCTCAATAAAAAACATATCAAATTTAAGTTTGAATTTAAATTCAGGTCATTGGATCCTCAAGCCAAAGCTATTCCTCCTCCTCCTGCTGCAAGGTAGATATCATTCTGGCTACTAAACTTTCCCAAACAGCCAAAGACATTCTCTAAAGACATTGGGCGTGTGAAAACTCCAAGGAGGCAGAACTGGCTTTTGAAGGAAGATCTATGTGGTTAATTTGGGGCTGCAGGCAAGCTGCTGCCCTCCCTCTGTGTTACTAACTACAGTTTATTCCCAAACCGAGAACCTGTGTCTTTCCTCTTACAAAAATCAAAGGGCAGACCTAGGGACAAAGCATTTTTTAAAATGTCCACTTAATACTTAGTAGAACTTACTGCAACTTTGAACTAACTACCATAATGCCTTAAACCCAGTGGATTCCTATGAAAAACTGAAAAGATTTAAAAAAAAAATCTTTCATCTGTTGTACATGATTCATGAATACACGAATCCGCATGTGAACCTAGAGACTGTTTTCTTCCTTGAGAGCTTCAACACGTCAAATTCTGTATAATAATTTTCAGTATTTAATCAGATTTTGGGAGCTAACAAACACAATTTGGGAGTCCAACCGCGAAGAGCGGCTGCCTGAGGGCAGTGGATCGGACGCTCCACCAATCACAGAGCAGCACCGGCTTATATAAGCCCCTGGCCGGAGTGAGGCAGCATTGCAAGACCTGCTCTTTCGTTTTTCCGGTTCTCTTTCTGCAGCGGCTTCTGCTCTTGGCCATGTCGGAAACTGCTCCCGCTGAGACGGCTGTCCCGGCGCCGGTGGAGAAGTCCCCTGCCAAAAAGAAGGCCACCAAGAAGGCAGCGGGCAGTGGCGCTGCGAAGCGCAAGGCGTCCGGGCCCCCGGTGTCCGAGCTCATCACCAAGGCCGTGGCCGCGTCCAAGGAGCGCAACGGCCTCTCCTTGGCCGCGCTCAAGAAGGCGCTGGCGGCCGCCGGCTACGACGTGGAGAAGAACAACAGCCGCATCAAGCTGGGCCTCAAGAGCCTGGTGAGCAAGGGGACCCTGGTGCAGACCAAGGGCACCGGCGCCTCGGGCTCCTTCAAGCTCAACAAGAAGGCGGCCTCCGGGGAGGCCAAGCCCAAGGCCAAGAAGGCGGGCGCGGCCAGAGCCAAGAAGCCCTCCGGGGCCACTCCTAAGAAACCCAAGAAAGCGGCGGGGGCGAAGAAAGCCGTGAAGAAGACCCCCAAGAAGGCCAAGAAGCCTGCAGCCGCCGGTGTCAAAAAAGTGGCCAAGAGCCCTAAGAAAGTTAAAGCGTCTGCCAAGCCTAAGAAGGCGGCCAAGAGTCCTGCCAAGCCCAAGGCGGTGAAGCCCAAGGCCGCCAAGCCAAAGGTTGCGAAGCCCAAGGCCGCGAAGCCCAAACCTGCCAAGGCCAAGAAGGCGACCCCGAAAAAGAAGTAGGAAGTTTTTGCCCCTTGAAAAAGCCGACAAAGCCCCAAAGGCTCTTTTCAGAGCCACCCAGGTTTTTTTTAAAAACAGCTGTACACTCACACAAGTCTTGTTAATGGTCATGTAAGTTTTAGGTGTTTTTCATGTGCGGCCGAACCGACTGGTTCGGTACTACAACTGATGTCCCACCGTTTCTTTTCTGGGAGTTTTTTTGCTATAGAAGCCTTAATTCTTTCCTCTTAGCCTTGTGGTGGCTCTCGGTCTTCTTGGGCAGCAGCACGGCCTGGATGTTGGGCAGGACGCCGCCCTGCGCGATGGTCACGCGGCCCAGCAGCTTGTTGAGCTCCTCGTCGTTGCGGATGGCCAGCTGCAGGTGGCGCGGGATGATGCGCGTCTTCTTGTTGTCGCGGGCCGCGTTGCCCGCCAGCTCCAGGATCTCGGCCGTCAGGTACTCCAGCACGGCCGCCAGGTACACCGGCGCGCCCGCCCCGACCCGCTCCGCGTAGTTGCCCTTGCGGAGCAGGCGGTGGACGCGGCCCACCGGGAACTGGAGCCCGGCGCGCGACGAGCGCGTCTTGGCCTTGGCGCGAGCCTTGCCGCCCTGCTTCCCGCGCCCACACATGATCACAGACAACAGTGACTAGGATCGGAACAGATGGAGACAAAGTTTCAGTACTTATTATAGTCCTTACTGGGCGCCAAAATGAAGCTGTCCTATTGGCTGAACTTAGACTTTCGTTTAAACCAATGGAATTCTGGTTTTCAAATACCCTTATTTTGACTGGATAACTTCAGGATGCTATCCAGAATTTACCACAAATCACTAGAGTTTAATCACCTTCGCGTGAGGCTGTGAGTAAAGACTGCACGTAGTACCTGTTACTCTGTCCCCTTTGGCTTTTGTTGGAGGGGAGTGGAGGGGTCGGGGAGAGGAGAGTTAGTCATTTTCCACCCTGTCAAAGCAGTCCAGTTTAAGAAGTACACCAGGTCCAAGTGAGCCCGCCAGCGGAAAAGGTATTCGTCAGACACCCAAAGGCGTTTTTTTTTTTTTTTTTTTTTTTAAGAGCCATCCACACTTTCCAAAGAAAACTAATACTGCCTTTTACCCTGACTTAGAGTTAGGCAAAAGCACATTTTCATCTGAAGGCTTTTGTACACACTCTTTAATTTTGCACAGAGTTACATTTTGGCCTTGTATGTTTTCAATAGGATCTAGCCTTTTTTTTTTTTTTAATGTTACAAACCTCAAACACTCCAAATTAATTTTATTGTGCATATTTCATTTAACGTCCAAATTCTAAGAGTCATCCATGGAGTTAATTACTGAGAAAACTGCAAATTTAAGGTGAAAATGAAAAATAACCCTGAACTTGCAGTGAAAATCTTATTGTCAGAGCTTCAGTTTTTCTCCCTTTAGGTTATACCACCATTTTCCAGTCACCAACACCACCTCCTTTAGGGTAGAATGCTCTATGAATCACATAAATTGATTTAAAGGAAATTTACCAAGTCACATTCCCTTTCACTTGTTTTGTAACATCAGTGCTAGTTACCTACTTGCTACCTCACTCTAGGACTACATTTGCACAAAATAACCTGAATGGTGTTGGGATAAAGACGGATAAAGAGGAAAATGAGAACTGAAATTAATCACCTCTTTTCATCAGTTAAGGATGAAGATTGCTAATCCAGGCTGTACATCCGTGATTGAATTTTTCTACTGGTTTACTCTGTACACGAGTCCTGGGGAAACAAGGTCCTCCACACTCCTCCACCTCCACATCTTTTCAAGTGAAGTTCCGCAAAGATGGGAAATGATCTTGCTTCATATTCATCACTCCTATTTTCAAGTCCTCTATTTCTGGTCACTGATTTTCACATGGCTAAGTCTCATTTTATGTTAGAATATACATTTTATGAAAAATAGCTATATTTTTCAAAATAACAGAATTTATTTATTTTTTAAAAGATTTTTTTTATTTATTCATGAGTGACATACAGAAAGAGAGAGGCAGAGAAACAGGCAGAGGGAGAAGCAGGCTCCATGCAGGGAGCCTGACGTGGGACCTGATCCTGGGACTACAGGACCAGGCCCTGGGCGGAACGCAGGTGCCAAACTGCTGAGCCATCCAGGGATCCCCTAAAATAACAAAATATAGAAGAGGGGCAATGTTTTACATTTTGTAAATATCTTTAATATCAGGTTAATAGAAGACAGCTGGATTCTTGCAGAGTATTTGTTTCTGCATTCAATCTGTTGCTATATAATTGTCAAGTGAAAAACAGTAGAAAAACTAAGTAAGTTTAAGTTTCAGGATTATTATGCAAATAAATTTAGCCTCACAGACTCCTCAGGAGGATCTCAGAAACCCCCATGGGTTCCCAGATCGTATTTTGAGGATCACTACCTTTTGGACAAAAAGAAAGCAAACATTTTTTATTTAATAACCATAGTGTTAGTGGTACTGTTGGGGATGCCTTTGGCAGAAGCTGAGCCACAGGATAATTTGAGAATTCCTTGCAAATCAGTTTGCATTCTCAATGAGTGTCATTAAAATGAAATTTGCTCCCCTGAAATGAAATTTCAGTGAATGAGAAAGCATCAGTGAGTTTCTCAGGGAGCTCTTTTTTGAGCCCTGATCTATAGCATCGCAGGAGCTGCAGCTTTCCTGGGTAAGCAGAGCAAACTCCCAAGAGTACAAGGAGGGAAACTTTCTCTGGATGTGATGCTGACCTCAGAAATACAGGTGCAAGACCTGAGGAAAGAGGAATCATGAGACACACAGTGTCAAGGTCTGATTCAGCTCATCACAGGATTTGTTCCAATTGATTATCATCATGGATTCATGGCTGTTTACATGCTGAATCCATTCCAGTTGACAGCTAACTTGTTCTGTTTGTTTAATTTTGATTCTCACATTAGCACTTCTTAATCATGGGGGTTCTTTCATGCTTTCAGGCCCACCCTTTCTTTTGACTGTTACTGTTAGTCCAGAAATCTGAGGTTGTCCTTCCTTCCTGTCAGTATCACGCCTTGGACCCATTAACTCAAAACTTGTAATCAATTCCTCTTCGAGGACTTTTGGTTCTTGAATAAAGGCCAAAATCTCCATCTCAGGTTTATGTTAGGGAGTTCTCTGTGAGCACTGTTGCACCTGCCTAACTCTGGGGACCTCAGGACTACTTTAATGGCAGATGCTGTGTCAAAGGCTAAGTGGTGTTACCCTTTCCACTGAAAGTCCTTTATCTTGGACCAGAATAATTTTTTTTTCAGAATAATTTTTTTTTTAATCTAACTCACTTTTCTTCCTGAGCTAATAGCTTCATTCTTCTCTGCCAACAAAAGACATTGCCTTACTAAGGTTACTTTACCAGATTTGAGGTTCCCAATCTAAATAATGTATTTTACAAAACAATATAATTAAAAATTTAGAAGCACACGGTGGACTCTTATCTAGGTATGTATTAAAACAACATTCATAATACTTTAGTAATTTTAATATTCTACCTTGAGCTTTTGGAAGAATCATATATAGTCCACAGAATAATTATGAGGATGCTGTGAGAGTGCTCCCTTTTTGCGTGTATAGTTCCAAATGATGCTCCAGTCATTATCATCTGTATACTACTTATTTGAAAAGAATATGGAATTTTATTTTTTCTGAATATGGAATTTTATTTTTTCTAACATTCTCACTTCAAGAGGGTGCCAAAAAATAGGTCATTGTTCAGTTTCTGATTATTCCATTAATTCCATTAAATACAATATAAATTAAAATATATGTGAAATGTGTATTATATATATAATTTATTTTAGGATATGTATGTATGTATGTATTAATGTATGTATATAGTGTATTTGAGCTCATAGAATATAATTTAAAAATCTCAAAGGATTGGATGTATCTGTACTCTCCATCTCACTGCTGTTCTTATATCAGGAGTGAAATAATCAGAAACTGAACAGCCAATGCATTTGAATTTTTTGGCATCCCCTTGGAGTAAAAGTATTTGAAACATTAAGATAGAATATATTTTACTGTAAATGTGTATAAATAACACATATTTTATATGTATATATAACATATGCACAAATATATATATATACATTTTTACATACCATATACACACTCATTTTATGACATAATTGTTTAAATTGAAAGCAGTATTAAATTTCAGTTACTTGAAGGTAAATATAAATAATTGTATATGGCCAAATATAAATACATTAATATTTACTAATACATTAATGTTCTATTAGTTTATTTTCAAGATATGAGTTTAAAATGTTGGGGGAGGGGAATAAAACTAAGTTAAAATAAAGCTACAGTGCAATCTAATTAATATCAAGAATTCTTTTTTTAAAATCCAGTGTTCTATTTATACGATGGTACCCCTCAACTTTGAGTGGAAGAATTTATAGTTCTATATTCTCAAAACACTTTCACAAGGACCAACTAGCAAAAACCACTAGTATGTTTGGTTTATAAGACATTTTAAGTGCAACTCCATAGTCACATCACATGTACATATTTCTAATATTAATTGGGGTGTCCTTCATAGTTGTTTTTTAGAAAATTATCATTATTGAACAGCTTTATGCAACAACTGAATATTTGCTTGAATAGTCTATGCCTATATTCTCACTTTTATACTCTATATTATTTTCACAATGAAAGTAGATGTGATATAGAAAAAGTCATTTTTAAAAAATTAAAACACACCCCAAAACTTTCATTAATTAGTGGATTATTTTTCTTCATTCTAAACATCTGAGGAAATCATCTGGGAATGATTTTTTCTCTTTGTTATGTTATAACAGTACATTAAAATTATTCTTTTTCTTTTTAAGATTTTATTTATTTGAGAGAGCACAAGCAAGGGGAGGGATGGAGAGAGAGGAAGGAGACCCCTCCCCATAGGTGAATAATACTGTATGCAGCCTTTTCAGATTGGCTTCTTTCACTTTGTAATATGCATTTAATGTTCCTCCATGTCTTTTCATGGTTTGATAGCTCATTTCTTTTTAGCACTGAACGTTATCATTGTCTGGGATGTATCAGTTTATTTACCCATTCACCTACTGAAGGACACCTTGGTTACCGCCAAGTTTTGATAATTCTAAATAAAGCTAATATATATGTCCTAGTGCAAGTTTTGTGTGTACATAAGTTTTCAACTCCTTTGGGTAGAATATCCAAGAATGTAATTGCAGGATTGTATGCATAGTTTTCTAAGAATTGCCAAACTGTCTCCCAAGGTGTAAGACACTTCCATTTTGCTTTCCCACCAGCAATGAGTGAGGGCTCATCTTGCTCCACATCCTCACCAGCATTTGGTGTTTTGAGCGTTCCAAATTTTGACCTTTCTAATTGGTGGGTAGTTGTTGTGATCTTTACCTTTTCATTTTTATTTTTGTCAATGATGATGGCAATCTATAATGTTACTTCATTGTTATTTATTCCTTCTTTGAGAAGTTTACTATCGTTTTTCAAATAATTGCTTAAAAAGCTCTGGAAAGTTTCACAGACTTGTCTGTAAATCTGTTACTATTTGACTTTATATCTCTTTCAAAGGCTTTTAATTTCTTCTCTCTTAGATTCCTTCGTGCAAAATTCAGCTGGGCAATGAAGGAGAAATTTCCTCTGCTTTTGGCTTGTAGCAGTAAATCTCCTAGCAATAGTGATAGTTAAAGAGAGGAGACTTAGTTTTGTTGAAATGTGTTTGATAGACTAAGAAAGTTAAGCCACAGCACAAAGAAACCTCTTACAGCAGAGAAATAAGTAACTGACAAAATCCTAAATGCCAGAAGGAAACTTAAAAATCGTCTTGTTAAACCCTGATCTTTTTTACAGTTGAGCAATTGGAAGCTAGAGAGGTCAAATGGCAAGCCCACTGTCACACCAGAATCCAGGCCCCTGGGGATCCTCTCCAGTACTTGTGTGTGTGTGTGTGTGTGTGTGTGTGTGTGTGTGTGTGTGTAAGCATAAGCGTGCTCGTGTAAAACATAGAATTCAGGAAAAGCAGGAGAGGAAAGAGGATAATTTATCCATCCAGTATAAATTTATTGTTCTTTGCCAGGGGATAGACCCACAAATGCCATGGACTGTACACATATTTACTTTTGTAGATTAACAATTTTATTATAAAAGACAAATATGTTTTTAGTTAGTAAGATCAAGTCTAAAACCTATAAGATATTTCAAGTATAGATACATAGTAAATAGAGCATATGTTGTTAAATAGAGATCGTAGAGATGAAAGAGTCCAGAGATCTTCTGGAGGCACTAAATAACATATGAGATGGTAAATATTTGGCATTCACTGACACAAGGGTCACATAAAGCCCTCATTCAGTATACAGGCGGCCTTAAGTCAGCCTGACTTTGGGCACACCAGGAGTTCAGTAACAAACATAAAACCTATGTCTGTGTAGCAGAGTCTGCGGCGAGCTTCAGGTATGGCCAGGTGCGCTAGCCTGTGGCTGTCCTGAATCTGTCCTGCGTCTGTCACACAGGCTGATGGCACTGAGAGGAGAGATGAGAGGTACAAGAGTTTTATACACACTGGATTCAATAGCATGGCTCTCAACCCACTTGTCCACTAAACTATTAACTTGCTCCTTTTTTTCCTCCTTGCTTCTTGCGTCTCTGATTTAATAAGCTGTGAACTGAGCATTTTTAAATGCAGTCCAAGAGCCTTCCTATGCTGTGTCCACTGGGAAAGCTTGCATGGTGCTGTGCTTAGAGGCTCCTAGAGCCTCCATAATTTCTTGCATGATGTCAGTAAGGATGCCATGTGGTAGCAAAACCACGGAAGAGGTACATGTGGGCAGCAAATGTAGGAGGCAAGAAAGGATTGTGGGAGCATCACAGTCAGAGGGAAGGGAAGTGCCAGAGCTCCCAGGCCCACAGGCTCATTGTGTCTGAGGAGGAACAGCAAGGGGATCAGAGGGTGGTGGGAGAAGAGGAAGCTTCGTGGGACCCAGGGGTGGCAGGCCTAGGACAGCCCTGGGCCAAAGCACACAACACCTTGGAGACCATGGTAAGGGCTTTGAAGTCTGGAAGCTGATGAGATGAAGGTTCAAAGGAATCCCTGGGCTGCAGAGGGGATGCAGAGTCAGAGCACAGGGCTGGGAGCACACACCCCAGCTAGAAGCTGCTGCCATGAGCAGGGGAAAGGAGGTGGGGTGTGGAATAGGACTGGGGTGGGGGCAGGGGCAGGGGGAGTGTGAGGGACTCTGGATCTGCATCCATCTATCCCTCAGTCACTGCCACAGGTGACTTCTTCCCCAAATTTATCACTCTGCACGCTTCCGCCAAATTAAAAATCTAAAATGTCACTAGCCTCATTAAAAACCCTTTCCAAACAGTGCTTCTCTTTCTGCACAAATGAATCCAGACTCATTACCCTTGGTGCTGTGTGGTTAGAGCTCTGAATGGTGGTGTCTGCTATGAAGAATTTGCCCATCTCCCTTGGAACACAGCACACTAGATCATGATCACGATGCATCAAGTCTAAATCTCCTTCAGTTGTCGTATATTAAGACATATGTCTTTTAGGACAATGACCATGTTTTTTTGCATTGTGTATTTCCCCAAGGACACACTCAATGACAACTGATCCCCTTCTTCCATCCCACCCCCTGTTCCCCAAAGACACATTAATTTTCATTTCTTTCCTTCTAGACTGTTACAACATGTCAGTAGTAAGGACAGGAAAACAGGAAGTAAAAACAGGTTTGGGGATAGCTTATCCCAGGACAAGCAGGGGCAGCGTGTGCCTTGTCTTTCCCAGAGCATGTTCTCACTCCACATCTAACTCCAGGAAGGGGAGTTCTTCACCATCACTGACCAATTTTACAGAGAGAGGATATGTCTGTGTATCAGGCAGTGTTGGTAGCCAGGGGAGGGAGGCTAGAGGTCTCTGCAATGAGATCACTGTTGTAAAGGCCTCCCTAGGAGGTGGTAGGTGGCTGTGGGGAGTTCATTCTTTCTCTGGGATCATCATATCTCTGTGTCATGTTTTTTTTTTTTAATTTTATTTATTTATGATAGTCCCACAGAGAGAGAGAGAGGCAGAGACATAGGCAGAGGGAGAAGCAGGCTCCATGCACCGAGAGCCCGACGTGGGATTCGATCCCGGGTCTTCAGGATCGCGCCCTGGGCCAAAGGCAGATGCTAAACCGCTGCGCCACCCAGGGATCCCTCTGTGTCATGTGTTTTGAGGAGAGTTAAGTTTCCATGTGTTCTCAAGGTCTAAGGTCATATAGCCAGTGTCAGTGGATTCCAGAGAGGTGGACTAACACTCATATTTCAATGTCCTGCTGTGCCTTTTCTGTTCATTGGGATAAAGCTGAACCTAAGTCTCATGGCTGCTGCCTTAGTTCAAAGCCAGTGGACTGGTGTGCCTACAGATACAAAGCTGGTCAGACTGTCAGCAAATGGAGAGGACTTCTGGGTTAGGGAAGCTCTCCCCCTCATCTCAGCACTAAGGCTCCCTGCTTGTTCACACATCCACAGGTCAGATGCTGGCAACACAAGGACTTAGGAACTGTTCAACTAAACACATGGACCAATTGGCTTACCCAGGGCTGATGCCTTGCTAGGTCTTTTCTTCTGCAATGGACACATCAGCATTGCAGACTATTTCTGAGCACATTCCAGCATTCTTGGATGCCTTCCAGCTGCTCTCACCTTTAACATTTCCATTATGTAGCTTCTGTAATGAAAATGATCAGTGTCTGCATTCTCACAGAACAATAGTGGCCCTTAGAGAACATTCTAGAAAACAGGCAAACTGTTTCTAGGCTGTCCCAGTGCTGGGGGAAGGTGCATTGCTGACATTTAAGAAAAGACCAGGGATGCTAGATGTCCCACAAAGAACTGGTTCAGGTTATGTATGACTTCCAAGTGTCTCAGTAAATCTGAAGGCAAAAAACCTGTTAATCAATCCTAGACCCTGACTCCTTTAAAAAGAAGCATGTGTGTGTTTGTGTGTAGTTCAATAGGCACTGAGGTTTCCCAGAATGCATTTTATAAATTGAGGTTGTAGTTTGCTCTTTTCATATGTCCCCCAAGAATTATTGGCACTTTCTGAAAAAAGAAAAGAAAGTCACATCACTGAGAGTAAGTCTATTAATGGTGTCTGATCATTTGAGTCAATCCTTGTTGCTTTCAGGATGATTCTATACGTAGGTTCTGTAATGACTGATTTTGTGCATCAACTTGACCAGGCCTGGGTTACCCAGATACTTAGTCAAGCATCATTCTGGGTGTTTCTGTAAGGGGGGGAGGGGGGGTTGGATGACAGCAAAACATTTAAATTGGTAGACTTAATTGTAAAGCAGATTTTTGCCCTGAATGTGGGTGGGCCTTATTCTACCAGTTGAAATCAGGAATGAAATGGCTTTCTCCCGAATAAGAACTACTCATGTCTGGCTGCTTTTGAACTGAGATGTTGGCTTTTTCCTGTCTTTGAATTTATTTATTTATGATAGTCACAGAGAGAGAGAGAGAGGCAGAGACACAGGCAGAGGGAGAAGCAGGCTCCATGCACCGGGAGCCCGACGTGGGATTCGATCCCGGGCCTCCAGGATCGCGCCCTGGGCCAAAGGCAGGCGCCAATCCGCTGTGCCACCCAGGGATCCCCCTGCTTTTGAATTTAGACTGAGACATGAACCTGCCTGGGTCTCAAAGCTGCTGGCATCCAGACAGAAACTATGCCATTGGCTGCCCTGGATCTTTCTTTGCCAAGATCTCTCATTTGCCAACTCACCCTATAGATCTTGGCTTTGTCAGCCTCCTAATCACATGAACTGGTTCCTTATAAGAAATCTCTCAATATATATATATATGCACACCTACCCTATTGGTTCTATTTCTCACTAATACAGGCAAATACCCAACTTCTAATTTATGTTTTTGAGTGTAGGACCCAAGAATGTATATGTTGAAATTATCTCCTTTATTGTTAAAACAATTGTCTCTTATTTATTTATTTATTTTTTAATTTATTTATTCATGAGACACACACACACACAGAGGCAGAGACACAGGCAGAGGGAGAAGTAGGCTCCATGCAGGTAGCCTGACGTGGGACTCGATCCTGGGTCTCCAGGAACACGCCCTGGGCTGAAGGCTGCACTAAACCCCTGAGCCACCCAGGCTGCCCAATTGTCTCTTATTTTGTGTTTACACAACAGTTATGGTGTTTAATAAGTTATGTATGCATTTAAGTATTAATGAGTGTCTAAAAATTTAACTTCTTAGTGGTCTGGAAAAGGGGCACTAGAAACATTTGACTTGGGAATGTTGGAGATGATAGGTATGGGAACCCCTGCTTTTCATAAATTAAACCCCCCAAATGTAACTTGTTTATTAAGCGACACAAGCACAGACATCATAGCATGTCAATAAACACAGGTTACAACCCCTCTGCTACTCTCAGTGGTGGCAGCAGGCCCTGGACTAAGCCTCTGCCCTTGTGCCTTGAAATGTGAAGGTCTTCCCCAAATTAATATCCTTGGAATTCTAGCATTCCCTTATAGGTTTTCATAGTTTCTCCATCAAAAAGAATTGCTTTATTTATTTTTTTATTTATGGAGACAGAGAGAGAGAGAGAGAGTCAGAGACAGAGGCAGAGGGAGAAGCAGGCTCCCTGCAGGAGCCCAGTGTGGGACTCTATCCCGGAACTCCAGGATCATGCTGTGAGTCCAAGACAGATGCTTAACAGCTGAGCCACAGGTGTCCCAAGAGTTGCTTATTTTCGATGTAGATGCAGACCTTTGGTCGAGGCACTTGTTTTATTCTTCCTTCAGTAGGAATTCTGGCACACCTGACAAGTCTGCAGGGGGCGGGGTCTTGATCCATCTAGTCTACCGTGCCCAGGTCCTAGCCTTGTTCTTTGCACTGAAAAGGCCCTCAATAAACTCAAGTTAAGCTGAAGCAGTCCTCTTCATTGCTCCCTAGGAATGCTTACATTTATGTTCAACTCTGCAGGAGTTGATAGAAATTTTTTATTCTTATTCAAATCTGAACAAAAATTTTCCTTGTGCATTTTAATTGTGGGTTGTTGTTGTTTTTAATACCACACATCTGCTTTACTCGTGAAGCCTCCCAAGAGGCTGATATGGTGACGACATCAGAAAAGACAAGCCTCTGAAATAGAAGTTAAATAGAAGTGAAGAGGTATCAGGAAGTGGTTAAACTAGTCATCTGCAGAAATTATACACAGTTGAGATGGTTTGGACAGTTATGGATGACAAGATGAGATGTGTTTTCCACATTAAAGAAACTAAAATGTAACTAAGATATGTTGTGGTCAAATTAATTTCATGTGTCCAATGCAGCTTCCTAACTCAAGGATGGCAAACTGAATGGAATCTGGAAAGGAGTGAAAACAGAGTTAAGCTTTGTCAGTACCTATTTAATGTTTAACCTCCACAGAAGGGAATTTTCAATGAAGAAAAGATGAATTTCTCTAGGCTGGACAAAGGCCGTGTTCAAGTAACTGACTTTGGGAAAAAAAAAAAATCTCTCCTTTACAACAAGACTCTCTCATCTATTTTGATGTTCCAATCTGTTCCTTTTGTGTTCTCAAAACTGTTCTTTAGGGAAAAAATGACAAAAAATATCTGGTGCCAATCGTGTGATTTATTGAAACTACCAGCTATTCCAGTATCAAATAGTAAAGTGTATCAAATAGTAAAGTGACATCCAGGTTTGGCTGAGCTCAAGTCAATTTCCCAAGGCTGTTCAGCAATGACATAAACCAAGATACTTTGAACAACAAAAAGTTAGATGCCCAGATCACCAAAGCACAAATAACCCATAAAATCTAGCTTTGGTTTCTTTTTTATTTTTTCTCTTAGGAATTTTCAGTTTCTAAATACTGTAGTATAATGGACTTGATATGCAAATATTTGTCTATTCCGCACAGATTTCAGCCACTCCCTCCCCATATCTTTCCAGATATCTTTCCCGCTGAAAACTGTGAGTCATTCAGGTGGTCCCTAATAGCCAAAACATGCCTCTACCTATACCTTTATCTGTATCTGTAATGTTATCTATACCTGTACCCACACACACATATGTTCTCCAGGCCCAAGATAGATATGTGGTTAGCTAATTTAATCCTTCTCAATCCTATCTTCCAATCCCTCCCCTGGTCTTTTATCTGCCAACTCCCTCACTTTGTAAAACAAAGAAATATCAGAATTTGCTGTTGATTCTCTGCATTAATGGTTTAGTGGACAAGATCAAAGGCTTATATGCTCAGAAAAGTAAAGAACCAAATATATAGTGAATTTACTATCAACTATCTTAAGAGATGATGGAAGGAGAGAAAATATATATATTTAAACAGTATAACTTTTCTAATAAAATTGAGGGAGGGATGTACACACATACATATACATGAATACAGAAAACACAAAATACACACACTCGTGTGTGTATCTCCTCATACACACTGTCACAAAGAAAAGCTGAGTAGACAGAAAGTTCACCAAGAGCTGGAGAAGGTGGGTTGCTGACTTAATTGTAGCCCAAATCTTGAATTTTCTAAATTCACAGGCCTTTTTAATGGCCTGTCAGTCTTTTTTCTCCAGCTCTTTGAAAGAAATTCTGTCTACAGAAACACTGTAAGATTTGGAATTCTCCTTTATAAGATTTCCTTTATGACAAAGTAGATGATGCTTGGAACTTCTTTTTTTTTTTAAGATTTTATTTATTCTTTATTCATGAGAGACACACAGAGAGAAATAGAAGCAGAGACACAGGCAGAGGGAGAAGCAGGCTCCATGCAGGGAGCCCGACGTGGGACTCGATTCCTGGTCCCTAGGACCACACCCTGGGCGGAAGGATCCCGGGTCCCCAGGACCACACCCTGGGAGGAAGGCAGGCGCTAAACCGCTGAGCCACCCGGGGATTTCCCCTTGGAACTTGTTTTCATGCAAGGGTTCTCTCCCTACTATATTTTTCAGCACATTTGATACAGAAAGTGAATATATGTAACATACAACTTAAGTATAAAACAAATTGCATCAAACACCCACAATAGAACTTCTAGCACTAAATCTAGAATGTAGGCAACAATTTGTATTTACCTCTGTTCTTGTCTATATCCTCTTGCTGTGACTGTCGCTGAGGCATCCACTTCCTAATTCTCAAAAACTCATTCATGAAGCTCTTAAAGAAGCTGTTTGAATAATACACTTACATGTGCTTCTCTATATACTTAAATGAAATATATTTTAGAGCTGTATAAAGTGGCATCATCTATGAACCTTCTGAGACTTAGGTTTCTGAAATTCATCCAACTACAACTGTGTATTTTAATCTTTTTTTCTTGCTATATGGACTCCTACTGAGTGAACGTATCTCAATAAATTTGTTGATTCTTTTGGCCATGAATATGTGGTTGCCTTTCCTATTTTGCTGCTTAGCAGAGTGCTGGTCCATCCTTCTGTGTCCTGTTCAGTGCCTGCAGAATACTCTCAGGTAAACACCTCGGAGTAGAATGCTGTCATGGGAGCACTGGAATTGGATAAAAGGTATTATTTAAAAACTTCAGCAAATACAATTCAGTGGAGAAGTGTTTCCACCCCGATTCCCGGCAAAGACCAAAATACTTTCAAATGTGCGGGTCCTGAGAGCTTAAAATGGAGAGAGGGATTTTGACCTCCTGAGTTGGGGGAGAAGGAACAGCGCTTCCCCTGCCCTTCTAGTTTTCTTTTTAAATGTTTCCCAATAGCAACACGAAATGCAAGTGACACAGAAAGAAAATACAGAATGGCTTCTGACCAGGAAAGGTAGGAGAGAGTGTAATCCTTCCCACGAAGAGGAATTTCACTCAGAGAAAAGAAGCAGTGGTGCAGTGGCACCGCCTCCCGCATAGCCACGCTGCCCACCCTAACCCCATTAGGACAGACGCGGGAAGGGAACCCGGTGCCTAACTTTGAAACTGCCGCGCAGCGTCTGGATTGGACATCCCCAACCAACGTGGCATGTGACTGAAGCCCGAGGACATTTTGAATTAGGAGTTTCTTCGGGTTTTTGTTTTGTTTTGTTTTTTTCCTGCTGCCTTTCTAACCTAGTATGTGGCAAATACAAACTCAAGGGGACAGTCAGCACCATCCCCCTTCCCCAAAGAAACATAAGTGAATACAAACGATTTGTGCAGTCCTTAGCCTGTGCTCAGTGCTTCATAAAACACACCTTACATTTAAGGATAGAGCGCTGGAGGCATTACTGTAACTTTTTGCCAGGCTGACATTGTCAAAGGTGACCAGCTTTTACTGTGGAGACAAGGAATATTTTCTTACTCGATTTGTGTTAATGAACGTGATCCTCCCTGAGCGAAACCCATATAAATACATCTCCAGCGTTACTTAAGCTTATCATACATTGTAATTAATTTCCAGTCAGGTGAAAACGTGTAATTCACATACTATTTCTTTACAGCAAAGGAACACCCAGGGTAAAGAAGTGCCAGTTCTCTTTAGAACACAGAGTGGCTCTGAAAAGAGCCTTTTGGGTGTGTGCGGAGTCTTACCGCTTGTTCTGCCGCAGGCGGACTCACTTGGCGCTGGTGTACTTGGTGACGGCCTTGGTGCCCTCGGACACGGCGTGCTTGGCCAGCTCCCCGGGCAGCAGCAGGCGCACGGCCGTCTGGATCTCCCTGGACGTGATGGTCGAGCGCTTGTTGTAATGCGCCAGGCGCGACGCCTCGCCCGCGATGCGCTCGAAGATGTCGTTGACGAACGAGTTCATGATGCCCATGGCCTTGGACGAGATGCCCGTGTCGGGGTGCACCTGCTTCAGCACCTTGTACACGTACACCGAGTAGCTCTCCTTGCGGCTGCGCTTGCGCTTCTTGCCGTCCTTCTTCTGCGCCTTGGTCACCGCCTTCTTGGAGCCCTTCTTCGGGGCCGGCGCGGACTTGGCGGGCTCGGGCATGGCCGGGAGTAGCCGATAATGGACTTGAAAATAACAGGAAGAAGAGTGTGAGGCTCTAAGCGTCCTCTTTATTCACAGCTTCTTAAACAAAGGAGGCAGTGAGTCAAACCCTGTACCTCATTGGTGAATTCTGTAAACGTCATGTACTAATTCTGTTCAATCAAAAAAAGTGTAGTTGAAAACCAGAATTGCATTGGTTTAGGTGAAACTGTAATTTTAGCCAATGGCACAGCTTCATTTTTGTGCCCAATAGAGACTATAAGTAGGGTACCTCTGTTTAACTCACCCTATTCTGGTTTGCCCTTTTTCCTCCGTCATGTCAGGTCGCGGAAAGCAGGGCGGCAAGGCTCGCGCCAAGGCCAAGACGCGCTCGTCGCGCGCCGGGCTCCAGTTCCCGGTGGGCCGCGTCCACCGCCTGCTCCGCAAGGGCAACTACTCGGAGCGGGTCGGGGCGGGCGCGCCGGTGTACCTGGCGGCCGTGCTGGAGTACCTGACGGCCGAGATCCTGGAGCTGGCGGGCAACGCGGCCCGCGACAACAAGAAGACGCGCATCATCCCGCGCCACCTGCAGCTGGCCATCCGCAACGACGAGGAGCTCAACAAGCTGCTGGGCCGCGTGACCATCGCGCAGGGCGGCGTCCTGCCCAACATCCAGGCCGTGCTGCTGCCCAAGAAGACCGAGAGCCACCACAAGGCCAAGGGCAAGTAGATCTGGCAGAGTTTCCACCTGCCCAAGCCAAAAGGCTCTTTTCAGAGCCACCCACTTAATGAACCAAAAGAGCTGTGCCTTTAAGCCATTGTTGGCATAGCAAGGTTTAAATACTGACCTGCAAAAAAGAAGAGGTTGCCTAAGGTATTTGTGAATCTGTCACTTGACCCGAGAGTCCCTAAACTGAAGTCTTTGGAAGAAAAAAGACTTGCTTTACTGAACCCACGAGAGCAAAATTTGGGTATTCTTGATTTCTCTGCAGGATCAAATGTCCATCTGGGACACAAACTTGGCATCCTGTTACTGGGCTACAGCAAGACCTGAGGCCTCAGGGTTAGTTAGATCCCTAGCACTCTTGGCGGCCTCTCAGAAAAACAGCCCAAGAAAGCTGGGCTGGGAACTTCCAGCATATCAGACAGGAAGAAATCCTGTAGGATCTGTGCTGCAACAGCCACAGCCTAAACTGCATAAAAGGGAATCTCATGGCTGAGCGGTGGGAGGGTATTCTCGCATCCGCCTCTCAGTGTGGAGAGCTGATTCTATCCTCTTAAAAGTTTGCTTTGCTGCCTTCCAGTCTTTGTCTGGTCTGCCTCTTCATTCCTCCTAGCGGTGTGACCACAGATGGCGGGCACCAGAAAACAGATTCAAAAATACTGAACCATTTTCTTGGGGGCTCCTCTGGGATCTCTGGTGGTCACCATGGGCATCTGAGTAGTGGGCAAGTCCCTCCCTCTGTTACAGTCCTCAACATGATGGGCACTCAGCGGAATAGCGGGGCTGCTGCTCTCAAGTCTTTGGTGATAGTTCCCACTGACCCCTTCTCTAAGGGAAGGGATACACAAAGCTAGGAAAGGCCCCCAAGGGATCGTATGCCCAGTTCACTCCCAGTTCACTCCCAGTACCCTGATATGGTGAGGAATGGCTTTCTGCCTCTGCCTTCCTGTCTGGTGGCATCTGAGTCCTACTCCTTCACCTGTTACCCGATCAGGTAGAGAGAGCATCTAGGCTGACTAGGAGGGCAGGGCAGGTGGCGTCCCCGGGGATCAGGCCCAGAATATGTTAGAAATAGCACCCCCCCACACACACACACCCTTAATCCCCTCATTGGGGTCGCGCTGGCAGTGTTGACCTGCTGCCTTCCAGCCACTAAACATGTTTGCTCTTTTTGTGTGACAGAATGCTATATCCCTGCACCTTATGGATCAAGCTTGCTTGACATCCATGAGGGACTACCGTCAGAATACATGGGACCATTTTGTTACACTTGGCAAGGGGCCCGCCCCTTTGCTCAACTATGACCATCCTAAAATGGACCCCCGTCTGGCTGGAATGCATCGGGGTAGGTATTGCTGAGAAGGGAAGGGCAACAGGCATCCACCCTGGCAGTTTATCCCTTCCCTGGTGGCCTGCTCTGTCCTTCCAGAAATTGGCCTTTGTTAACCTCTTAAAATGGGTTTGTCAACAGAACAATGGTCTTATGCCCGTCATGCCAACTCTCAATGGGCCAGAAGTCTGGCACATCCATCCACCGCTAATGGAGTCTTCCTGGGTCACAGCCTGTAGCCTTTGAATCCTGTGGCTGGGAAACCCAGAGGTAATAAGAGTCAGGAAAAGTGGGGTCACTTCCTGGAGTAGGGTCAAGCCTGGGCAGAAGCAACCGCAGCCCGGGCTGCTAGTTGCATGGACAGCCAGGACATTGCATCAGGAAGAAGTCCTCCTGATTAGCCATGAAGAGCTGAGGCAAGGGATGCCTTCTCCTCTCTGCTGTAGATGGGCATTTGCAAGTCCCTGACCAAAACCAGTACTCCTTGGGATGCTTCCTGAATAACTGGAACAGTTTGACCTGCAAACCTGAAACAAAAGGCGACTTATTCTCTTTTGTTCCAAGGCATGGCACAATAGAAACTGGAGGAGGGGACATGGCGGCCTGAGGGAAGTATTGATTATAATACCCTTCTACAATTGCACTTGTTTGGCAAACGTCAGGGAAAATGGGGAGAAGTGCCCTCTGGACAATGTTTCTGGGCCTTAAAGGAAAATAAGGGCATGTGTCAGCAAAGCAGTATTGGCGAAGCCTGCTGGCTGCTCTCTCTCATGGCTGGACCTTAGGGGTAAAGG
Source organism: Nyctereutes procyonoides (assembly GCF_905146905.1). Taxonomy (NCBI): domain Eukaryota; kingdom Metazoa; phylum Chordata; class Mammalia; order Carnivora; family Canidae; genus Nyctereutes; species Nyctereutes procyonoides. Next base: position 1,120,370 of record NW_026575043.1, read on the forward strand.
AACAGAGGATACCACCCCCACTCCAAAGGGAGACAAGCATATGTAGTCTGCAGAGGATTTTCCACCCCAGCTCAGTCTTCCCTAAGGTCTCAATCACTTGATCCAGATTTAAGATAAGGTCCCCTGACCTATCCTGAACCCTGTACTGATGCTTGGAGGCTCTCTTTCTTTCAAGAAAATGTAGTACCTGGAAGAGGACCAAGGGGAGGTCCTGCTTTGCCCCAGGAGCAGGTGTCCTTTTTGTTCCAAGCCCAGAGACAAAGGGGACCTTGGGAATTTCCAAAAACCCAGATAAATTTATAGAAGCCTTCCAAAATCTCACTTATGTGTTTGAATTAACCTGGAAGGATGTAATGTTCCTGTGAAATCAAGATCTCTTTGAGGCAGAGAGGCATAGAGTCCTGGCCACTGCTGACAGATTTGGGGAGGAACAGCTAATTAATCATAAGGACACAGGTGGGCCCCTGAGGGACTTCCAGTTACCAACTGGAGCCCAAGTTGTCCCTGCCTAAGAACCCAGTTGGGACCCTGACGATCCCCTCAGAAATTGGTACCTTGGTCACTTCCAGGCCTGTGGCCTAGACAAATTTAAGAGGTCAAAGGATAAACCTCTAAATTATGCCAAGCTGTCTATTGTTACCCAAACTCAAGAGAAAAACCTGACAGCCTTCTTAAGGAGGTTGATAGAATCTATCTCCCTCCATTCTTCTGAGGCTAAGATTTTTTTCAAAGACAAATTTGTGACCCAATCAGCCCCAGATATTCAGAAAAAGCTGTAAAAGTTGGCTGTGGCCCTGAGGGGACCTCGAAGAGCTCCTTGAGCTGCTAACCAGGTGTCTAACAACTAGGGCCCAGAGGGGAGTAAGGAACAAGAAAGAGGCTAAGAAAGTAGTACAGGCCCTCATTGCGCCCTTATGAGCCATTACCAACGCAGTCCCCGGAGACACTGGTACCGGATGCCACCTCTGTGGCCATCCAGGGCCCTGGAAATCTGAATACCCTCGAGGATCTCAATCTATGAGGCTCAGACAACCAGCACGCCTGACAGGGTCTGATGGAACCCAGGGCTCTTCCTGGTGGCTCTCCCAGAATAACTTGCCATTGTGAACCCAGAACCTCAGGTAATTCTAGAGATAGAGGAAAAGCCAGTCAATTTTGTTTCACCTTTTCTGTCCTACTCTCTGCCCTGGGACAACTCTCCCCTCAGCATTGTTTGTAAGGGCATCATTGGACAGCCCATAACCAGATTTTTTTTTCTCTCCTGCTGGGATTCACCTGAGGAGAGCTAATTTTCTCTCACTCCTTCTGAATAATGCCTGAGAGCTTCACACCTCTTAGTAAGAGATATTGGGAACTCCCATATTAATGGCCCCTGGACAGACTAGCCACTGCCTCCCCTTAACATAGACTGATGTTAATCTCTAGGTGTGGGCAATTCAGGGAGAATTGGGTCCAGTCTTAACTGAGGTGCCTGTTCACATACACCCTAAAGACCTGACAATCTTCCCCTATCAGAAACACTACCCACTAAGACCAGAAGCAAAGGAGGGCCTGATAAAAATTAAAAATAATCTAAAGCAGCAGGGCCTCTTAAAAGAATGCAGCAGTCCATGTAACACCCCAGTTTGGGGGGGGGTGGTACAAACATCCAATGGGGAGTGAGATTGGTACAAGAGCTCTGCATTATGAATGAGGCTGTGATCCCCATTCATCGTGCATTCCCCAACCCTTGCACCCTCGGCTCAAATTCCCTCAGGTAAAAGCTGGCTTGTAGTCCTAGGCTTAAAATATGCCTTCTTTTGTATTCCCCTTTATGTGGACTCTGTTTCTGTTTACATTTGAGGACTCCATGAATCCAACCACCCAGTTAACATGGACAGTTTTACTTAACGATTCCGGGATAGTCTGCATTTATGTGGACAGGCCCTGTCCTGACATCTCAGAATTTTCAGTTGCAGACAATATGGGGGTAGTCTCCTGCTATGTGCTCCCTTCTGAGCTGATCATACAAGCTGACACCCAAAAATTCTACATTTTCTGGATACAAGGGGGTATAAGGTCTCTCAACCTGAGGATCAATTATGTGAGACATTTGTCTAATATCTGGGTCTAGTTCCTTCGGAGGGAACAAGGAGACCAGGAGAGGATAGGATATGGCCCATTGCCTCTCTCCCCAAACCCTTAAGCAGTTGAAAGGTTTTGGGGGCATAACCGGGTATTGTCACTTATGGATACCAGGATATGGGGAAATAGCACGACCTCTTTACCAGTTGATCAAGGACATGCAGGCAGCTGGAACCTGCTTATTAATATGGAGCCCAGAGTCAGAAAGGGCTTTGGAAAAAAACTCATAGATGCATTGCTCAGTGTCCCCGAGCTTTTCTACAGAGAGATCTTACAATTTAGATGTGACTGAAAAGAAGGGAATGGTCTTGGGCATTCTAACCCAGGCTAGGAGCTGACTGCACAGCCAGCAAAAAGCAAGACCTGGTGGCTTGTGGCCACCTCTGCTCTTTTAATCCCAAGGCTACAAAATTAACTTTGGGACAGGATCTTACTGTATACATCCCCCATAATATTCAAGGTGTCCTATTAACTGATAGTGACCACTGGCTCACGGAGAGCCGCCTTCTGCAGTATAGGCACTCTTACTGGAAGGTTCACTCATGCAAATAAAAACTTGCTCCACTTCAAACTCCACCATCGGGAGGAGGGTACAGAGCCAGCACACGACTCAACAAATTGTAGCTCCAACCTATGCTGCTCGGGAGAACCTCCAGGAAATCCCACTGTAGACCCTATCCAGAGTGGACCCTATTCACCAACAGAAGCTAATTTGTTGAGCACGGCACCTGAAAGGCTAGGTACTCCATGGTTGCTTTGCCACTTTACGCAAAACAATACAAAGCAATCCCTTCCTATCTGGATCAAACGCCCAATTGACTAAACTAACAGCCCTCAACACAGCTTTGGAGTGCGTAGAAACACAAGGGTAAACATCTAAACTGACTCCAAATACTCCTTCCTGGTTTTGCATGCCATGACACTATCTGGAAAGAGAGGCATTTCTTAGCTGCCTCTGGTTCCCCCCTTAAATAAAATCAAGAAATCAGCTGGTTCCTACAGGTCGTACCTCACCAGGAGAGGTAGCAGTGAGACACTGCAAGAGGCACCAAAGAGGAACAGGTGAGGTATTGGAAGGGAATAGGTTGTCTGATGCGGCAGCAAAATCTGTCTCCAGGTCCTCAGCTGCCCCTGTTGTTGCCTCGCTAATTTGGCATGGCTTCAGAACCCAGGAAAAACCTTGCTACTCCATGGAGAAAAAGCAACGGGCCTCAGAAGGAGATGGTACCCCTTGGCCTACAGGCTGCTCCAGCGGAGGATGGTAGGCTCAGCTACCCACCGCTAACCAATGGAAAGCTTTGGAAAAACCCTATATCAAACCTTCCATCTGGGACAGGATAAAACCTTGCAGAGACCACAAGTTTTTTACAGGAGAAAACCTGAATAAAACCATTAAACACATTTTAAAGATTTGTGAAGTCTGCCAAAACTAACTAACTAACTAACTAACTAACTAACTAACTAAATAACCCGTTCTGTCATCCACAAATCCCAAGGCATACAGTGAGTGGGGAGCTACTCTGAAGGAGATTGGTGAATGGATTTCAGACATGTGCCTTAGAGTGCAAGGATACAAATGCCTCCTGGTTTGGGTAGATGCCGTCACACACTGGGTGGAGGCCTTCCCCGCAGAACCACAGAGACCTCAGGTGGTAAAGACTCTGACGAGTGAAATCATCCCCCCTTTGGACTTCCTTGGTCAAAGTGATAAGGACTCCTCTTTTAAGTCCCAGGTAGTAGAGTATCCAAGGCTTTGGGAATTCACTGTCACTCATACTATGCTGGATACCCCGATCCTTGGAAAATGTAGAAAGCACTAATGAGGTTATTAAACAACACCTCAGAAAGCCAGCACAAGAGGAGCACCTGGGTGGCTCGGTTGAGGTTCTGCCTTTGACTCAGGTCATGATCCCGGGGTCCAGGGATCGAGTCCTGCATCGGGCTCCCTGCATGGAGCCTGCTTCTCCCTCTGCCTGTGTCTCTGCCTCTGTGTGTCTCTCATGAATAAATAAATAAAATCTTGAAAGAAAGAAAGAAAGAAAGAAAGAAAGAAAGAAAGAAAGAAAGAAAGAAGACACCTAGCACAAGAAACAAGTCAGAATTGGGTGTCTCTCTCCCTATTGCCTCACTCCAGATTAGAAACACTCCTGCAGAAAGGGGCTCCAGCCCCTCTGAGGTCTCTTATGGGAGACCCATCCTTGTAATTAAATGAGCTGCTGGTAGATAAGGGAGTCTTTGATTTGGTAAATTGTGTCATCCCTCTGGCAAAGTCTCAGTGAAGCTCTTCGGGGGCTTTGCCCCCAGCTCCAAGAGAACCAGCCTTCCTTCTTTCATCCCAGGGGCCTACTTAGCTCCAGTCAAGACTATGCCTCTGCTCCCACCTCGGGCCACATGTCATAAAATAATCCAAAATGTGGGTGTAGGGAGCCCCAGTACTCAGACAGCAAGTAAACTGCTTGGCAGGCATGACCTTCCAAAACCACTGAGCCCTGGACCTCCTAACCTCCTGACCTCCCAGGCAGGGAGCACCTGTACCTTCCTCTGGGGAAGAATGCTGCTTTTATATTAACAACACAGGTTAGATGGTCACTCATTTAGATTCCTCAGGTAACCTGGTGGCCCAAATAGAGGATCTCTCCTCGTGGTGGGCTCCCGTTAGTGCCAACTCTGATGCTGGTGATGGCCATTTTACCTTAGTCATCTTCCTCCTGCTTTTTGGATCTTATGTTCTAAATCCCCATATCTGATTTATTTCTCTTTTCTCATTTAGAGTCCATCAGGCAACAGACAGTACTGTCTATGCAGCTACAGATGGAGACAACCCCTACCTATGATAGGGACCTCTGGACAGAGGGCTGAGGAAGCACCGTGCCTCCCCAGCAGGAAGCAGTCATAGACCCCTGGAAGGGCAGTGGGGAGCTACCTGATGGGAGTGGGAACAGGGCAGGGGCAGGCAGAGAGGACTACAGTAAGGACCAGCGGCCCCAAGGGTAAGATCTATATCTCAGCTGCTTGGCCTCCTGGAAAAACCACAGAGAAAAAAAACCCAAGAGGGCTGGGCTTGGGGAGGTAGCCTCACTGGAATACTGTCCCTATCAAAGACACAGAAATCCTTCAGGGTCCCCACTGAAAGAATCCCTGTTAAGCTGCACAAAAGGCAATCTCCTCTCATTGCTGGGGGTGGGGTTTGTGTGTGTGTGTGTGTGTGTGTGTGTGTGTATCGGTATTCTTCTTGGATCCACCCTCTGTGTGGAGAGCTGATTCTAGCCTCTTAATAAAACTTTGCTTTGTTGCTTCCCACTGTGTCTGGTCTCCCTCTTCATTCCTTCAAGACACATAATGGGGGTCTGCGGACACCAGACAGCTGAGATCAGAAAAAATTCTGAAACACTATTAATGTAGGAAAAGATGTTAGGGTTCAAGCCAATGGCCAAGAAAGAATTCTTGAGATGTCTTTGGTGCAAAAAAGGCGGTATTATGAAAGCACGTGGACAGGACCCATGGGCAGAATGAACTCCCCTGGGGTCACGAACAGTGGCCCATGGTATACTTTCAAGTTGGGAGGGGGTCAGGGAGAGCGCAAGTCTCTCAGGAATTTTGGAAGCAAGGTTCCCAGGACCTTGAGGGGGCTAGCTGTTGCTAGGAAAGGATCATTTATTATCATCTAATAAAACCTGAGTCATGAGACCCTTCAGATGTGCATCAGTGGGTCATACGCAAGGGGGATGACTGCTAATATGTATCTTGGGGGATTTAGAGATAAAGCAGATTTCTAAAGGAATTTGTATAGGTTAAAGCAGACTTACAGGATCCTGGGGGTCGGGCTAAGATTGCCTTATGAGGGGCAGTCTGGGTGGCTCAGTGATTTAGTGCCGCCTTTAGCCCACGGCTGAAGATCCTGGAGACCAGGGATCAAGTCCCATGTTGGGCTCCCTGCATGGAGCCTGCTTCTCCCTCTGCCTGTGTCTCTGCCCCCCTCTCTCTCCTTCTGTGTCTCTCATGAATAAATAAATAAAATCTTTTTTTTAAAAAAGATTGCCTTATGACCTTAGCAAAATATTAACATCGAGGCAGCTGAATTCCTAGAAGTATGACAAGTCCTGTTTCAAGGACTTGTCAGTGGGCAGTAGGTAGCAAGGAAATTGCATAATTTTTCTTTTGCCTTTTTTCCTGCATCACTATGACTGACCTCCCTTCCCTTTTCTCCTAATTCATCTGAATCTTACTGAATAGGACATCACATTTTTAACTTAATTATATGGGGACCCAATCAGTTATGATGCTGCCAACTTCTGCCACTGGTCTCCCCACCATCACACCCCGCTTATCATCAAGTCACTAGAGAGGGCCTTCATTCCTCTCCACCCATGTACACATCAGTTAATGTTTACTTCTTACCCATGAATTTCTTAATTAAAATCAGATTCTGTGGCATTTCTACTCTGTTGGAATAAATTTATTTTCTGAGTCTTGAAATATCTGTATGTCTTCTAGGTAAATCTGAACTGCAATCACGTGCAAAGACAGAATAAGTGACCACAACAATCACAAATTGGAGGTGTTACCTTGAAAAGCATTTCTTTTTAATGCATTTTATTATTTGATGTCAGAGGACCCAAATTCTGATTTCAGTAAATCTGACCATTCAGTTGTTTCCTCTTAAAATGTCACCTGCATTATCTGAGTTTGTAAATTTTGAATAGCAATTTCTCTTAGAAATAGAAATGTCATGTAGAGTAATACAGCTCCAAGGAAAGCCTATGAGTTCTTCCTATTTTTAGTAATAAAATAGGTGCTTTTTATTATTGATGATGATGTGACATGGTTCAGAACAAATCTAGAATGAGCCACTTTGACATGTGGATTATTTTGAGATGAAGACAATTAGGCTCAAAATACTCAGGAAGAGATTTTTACCTCCACTCTCAACTGCCTGAAAGAATTTAAGAGATGATCACCAGAGATAACTACAGAGTATGAGCCAAGTGTGGTAAGATGAAGGGAGCTCAGTAGGGCCTGTTCCTTCCAATTTCTCCCATGTCTGTGTCTCTGCAAGGCCTGGCAAACTTTCCTTTGCTAAACATTTGCTTTTCCATCTTCCTATGAACAGTCTTCCTTCCTTTTGAAGTCCCAGGCCTTACTCCCTTGTTAGCTCTGTAGCATAGAGGCCTCAACTGAGTGTTGGGGAGCCTCTCCTGTCTTTGTGGGTCTCCTGCATGAATGAAATTGAACATTTTTCTCTTGTTAATCTGTCCTATGTCAACTTAATTAATAGACCATCCAAAGAACCTAGAAGGGAAGAGAGGACAAGTTTTTTTTGCCCCAACAGATGAAATTACTAGTACTTGCTTTACTGCATTGTTTGTATTCCTACAAGAACTACCACATTGTTAAATTGTTATTCAAATTATATTATTGGTGTGGTTTTGATTAATCAAATCAATGAACCCATAATCAAATTACTGACAAATAAATATACATTTTTGTTTTGAGTAAAATATCCAGATATGATACATCATTGCTAATAATTCCCTGTTAACTGAATTTTTTTTGTTGATCAATTATAACTCCAAAGTCACTGGACAAAGTGTGTACTATTATGACTTACATAATTAGAAAAAAAAATTTTAACTTTTTAAAATGGAGATAACGTTTCAACAAGTCTTGATTTAAAAAACTCAGATATTTGTAATTGCAATTAGATCCAGAAGAATAAATTAGAACTTGATAGTTTACACTCTGAAGTTATTTTCATAGGAGATAAAGTTTCATTTTAGTGGTAGAAGATTAATGGGAAAAAAAAGTTTTTTTAAACTGAAGTGATTGACAGGGAAAGTGTATGTAAGCTTTCTTTCTGGAGTTGGTCTTCTGTTAATTTCTTCTCTGCAGACTCTATGAAAGCACTTAAAAGTGTCTTCCCAAATTAGGTATCTTGAGTATCTTATCCAGTAGTTGATAAAGTCCCTTAGAGAGTGGGTTTGATTCTTATTTGCATCTTCTTCAACATTAGTTCAATGAAAACATCATAAAATATGGTCAATATATTGTGTTAATTTTATAATAATAAAAACCATATAACATAGGTAAGTGGTGTAAAATAAAAATGAGAAGGGGTGTAGTGTAGTTCAGTTGGTTAAGCATTTGCCTTCATGCCTCCACATGATCATGGGATTGAGCCCCACATCAGGATTCCTTCTCAGTGAGGAGTCTGCTTCTGCTTCTCCCCATGGTTGTGTGCCCTTAATAAATAACTAAAATCTTTTTTAAAAAAATAATAAAATAAAAAGAAAAAAGATGTTGAAAGTTAAACAAGGATGAGATCACATGGTGGAAATCAGGGATTGTTAAGTGAGCAACTTCAAAGCAGTCAACCTAGTGGAAGCAGCATAAAGATGAGCAGAGTCCAAGGAGCAATGATCAGCTTGAAAGACTTAAGTCACCTTTTCAGTTCATGATATTAATTTATCTGGAAAAAGGCTGTTCTGGATGACATTATTACTTTGTCTATCAACTATTACCCAATCTATCAACAACCTCACATTTAAATAAACACTACTGATGTCAAAGAGTGTTAGTTACCTAGTGGAATAATGAGACAGCCTCAGTGACTTGTGGCAGCAGTGGTTTGGAAGGTGGGGACTCTGGGCAAGGGGCTAACTACAAGAGCAGAGAATCACGGATCACCCAACCATGACAAATTTCTGAGGCTCTCAAACTACCTTTCCTCTAATTTTTTTTCTGTTCTTTTTTTTTTTATATAAATCTCTCAACTTACAGACTTTTATATATGCTTCCTATTTAAATTGTTTCTATGAAAATACTAGTTTTCCAGGGGTAGTGGTAGTGTTTCAGGAGGGGGTTTTGGTAAAGAGGGAATAGCAATGAGTCATTTGCTGTGATTATCCTTCACTTATATTTTTAGCTGTGAGGATACTAATTGGAAGTTATTTCAAAACACAATACATTATAAAGATGTACATACATATCTAAGAAATTGGAACAGAAGAATAAAGTAACAAATGTTTATTTTGTTCAGGGTAATAAATATTAAAAATACATTTTAACCAAAAATGAATGTCCATAAAAATCTATTGAAGGAGAACAGATTTTGCCACCCCAAAATATCCTCTTTGGCATACGGATCTCTTTTATTTTTAAGATTTTATTTATTTAAGAGAGAGATCACAGAGGGAAAAGCAGACTCCCACTGAGCAGGGACCCCAATGTGGGGCTTGATTCCAGGACCCTAAGATCATGACCTGAGGCTAAGGCAGACACTTAACCGACTAAACTACCTAGGAGCCCCTAGCATAAGGATTATTTTGAGTTAAAAGCTGTCAAAACGGGAACCCTGGGTGGCGCAGCGGTTTAGCACCTGCCTTTGGCCCAGGGAGCGATCCTGGAGACCCGGAATTGAGTCCCACGTCGGGCTTCCGGTGCATGGAGCCTGTTTCTCCCTCTGCCTGTGTCTCTGCCTCTGTGTGTGTGTGTGAGTATCATAAATAAATAAAAATCAAAAAAAAAAAAAAAAGCAGTCAAAACTTAGCAGATTCAGGAAACCCCCTTAAATTCCACCCTCAAGTGCTTAAATTTACATTGGAAAGGGGGCCTGAACCAGGAAAAGAGCTATTATCAGACATACCTTTTAACCTAAGAAACTTATCCACATAATCGAGCAAACTTTTATTTTCCAAACATCTCTCTCCTGCCTGTGAAAGCTCTTCCTTCTCTTTGTACTACCAGACCCTTACACTTTTCCCTAGTTTAGGATTGTATATAAGACTCAATTAACAGACTTAGACTTTTATGAGGCTTCCATACATATGAAGTTTGTTTTACTCCTGTTAGTCTGTCTCATATCAATATAATTGTTAGATCAGCCACAGAACTTAGAAGGGAAGAAGGGAAATATTCCTCCCCACATACTATAAATACATACTTAAGATAAATATGGATTCTGTTAATCATTTAATAATATGTAGCAAAAATAAATATTAGTTATGTAACATTTTATATATAATGTAGCATGTTTTAAATCTATGTTTATTAAAGTAAAAATATTTTAAAGTATTATATAACTATAAAATATTTTAAATTTAGTACTAAAAATAAAATTAGGGATGCTTGTGTGGCTCAGCAGTTGGGCATCTGCCTTTGGCTCAGGGCATGATCCCGGGGTTCTGGAATTGAGTCCCACGTTGGGCTTCCTGCATGGAGCCTGCTTCTCTCTGCCTATGTCTCTGCCTCTCTCTCTCTGTGTGTCTCTCATGAATAAATAAATAAAATCTTTTTTTTAAATTTCTTTTTATAGTATACAGAAGCATATTCTGTATACTCAATATTTTATGTAAATTATCTCCATTAATTTTTTTTTTTGAAAGAGAGTGATAGGCAGGGAAGGGGCAGAGGGAGACAGAGAATCACAAGTAGGCTCCACACTCAGCACAGAGTCAAACACATGGCTTGATCTCACAATCCTGAGATCATGATCTGAGCTGTCAGATGCTATGGATTGAGCCAGTCAGGTGCCCTTCATTAGTTCTTACAATAATGCTATGAGGTAAGTATTGTTACTGTGTAATTCCACTCTAGATTAGTAAAGATTTAGAGGATATAAGCAAGTGCCCAAAATCTGATTGATAGAGGAGATACAATTTAAAACCAGATTTTTCTAACTCTTGTTTCAGCTATTAAGCACTTTCTAAAACACGCAACTGAATGACTCACATTATTACAGGAGTTTACAAAATTGTATCAGTGTCAAAAATTTCAGAGTATGATCCCATATCTGTTCTTTAAAAATAAAATTCAATGTATGCCAAAAATATCATTCCATGTTAAATATTGTATGAAAACCAAATTTTTATTTTAGTCATTAAAAATTAAAATGCTTAAAAGCAACCCAAAGTACCAAATTTTTAGATTTAAGTACTTGACTTTTGCAGGATTTGTATTGTATGGTATTGTATTCTAATTAATTTTTAGTTAAGGCAATTACGATCAAACGCTCAAAGAGCTTTTTTCCCAAACTACTACAATGATTCTAAATTTACCCCCCAAAGAAATCTTGTGAAACTACATCAGAAACTTTTGAAAATAAATAATAAATAATGCGGTACCAAACTATGACCTGTAATACAACTACAACTTAAAATACTGATGTTAAAAAAAAAAATGATGTAGTAAAAAGAATAGTTGGGGGGGATAAATTCCCCTCTACCCTTCTAGGTGCTGTGATTCCCCCCCACCGTAAAAAAAAAATTAATGAGAAAAACAAACTGCAGTTTAATAACATGTACACCTCCTGTACACGTGGGAGATACTCTGAAGAACTGAGTAAAACTCCCTGAAAAAGCCGAAGCCATCACCTTGAACACTGTCTTCAGCTCCAAGATGGTGTAGGAGGGGAGTGAGCAGGGAGGGGGTCACGTATGGGCTACCAGGAAACGGGTGGGGAACAGGTTTTCACGCAGAGTGAAATCCGGGCCTTCTCCCACGGACAAGACTCTCCGATGACCGACTTTCTTCTTCTGGTGCAGAGAGGGACACACTTGCCGACTGAGGTCTCCTTCCTACATGGAAAATGTCCCTAAGAGTGACTTCCACTCTGGTTTCAGAGACTCTCCTGTGTGTGGCATTTCTTAAAAATAATCTGCTCAGTGCAGCCTCGGTGGTTTAGCGGTTTAGCGCCGCCTTTAGCCCGGGGTGTGTTCCTGGAGACCTCGGATCGGGTCTCGCGTCCGGCTCCCGCATGGAGCCCGCTTCTCCCTCTGCCTGTGTCTCTGTCTCTCTCTTATTCCCTGTGTCTTTAATAAATAAATAAAATCTTAAAAAAAAATCTCGAAAACAGTCTATGCCAAAGATCCCTATTTTGGGGTGTCATATTCTTCTCCCCTTCCTACCAAAGTGGCCCATTTTGCGACGGCAGGTCTTATTTTGGGGTGGCATCTGGGGGTACCCTTCCCAGCTAACAATTACTCCAATGGGGACGAGGAAGTGCAGGACTGTGTTGGAAACTGGAAGCCCCTAATCACATTCTGCTAAGTAAGAAGGGGAGGCTGCAGATGCGAACAGCCCTGGGGTGCGGAACCCGCCGAGCTCGGCGGCGAGCGCCCGGCTCCGTGTCTCACGTGATGGTCCCGGGAGCGCGGCCCGAGGGGGCGGAGCCCGAGGAGGGGCCGGAGCCCCGCTTCCCGCCCGCGCCTTCAGTTCTCAACGAGGTCCGACGCCTGCTTATAATTACTCCCGGCGGAGGCGCAGGCCCAGCGCCGTGAGGTCGTCGCACAGAGCGCCTTGGCCATGTCTGGTCGCGGCAAGGGCGGGAAGGGGCTGGGCAAGGGCGGCGCCAAGCGCCACCGCAAGGTGCTGCGCGACAACATCCAGGGCATCACCAAGCCCGCCATCCGGCGGCTGGCCCGGCGCGGCGGCGTCAAGCGCATCTCGGGCCTCATCTACGAGGAGACCCGCGGGGTGCTCAAGGTGTTCCTGGAGAACGTGATCCGGGACGCCGTCACCTACACGGAGCACGCCAAGCGCAAGACGGTCACGGCCATGGACGTGGTCTACGCGCTCAAGCGCCAGGGCCGCACCCTCTACGGCTTCGGCGGCTGAGCTCCGGATCCGTTGTCTATAAACCAAAGGCTCTTTTCAGGGCCTCCATCCTTTCATCTGAGGAGTTGCGATGCTGGTTTGGTTCTAACTTCTGGAAAAATGATTTTGGCCTTGAAATCCCTGTTTCCGTCTTTGTGTTTGCCGGTCCTTAGTTCTTAGAGAACGTGCTAGTCCTAAATTTTCCATGGTTTCGCCCGGGTTTGTTTTTGAAGTTGTATTAGGTTTTCTGTATTTAACTTTTGACGTTTAAATCCTTAAGCGGGGGCAGCCCGGGTGGCTCAACGGTTTAAGGCCGCCTTCAGCTCAGGGCATGATCCTGAAGATACATGATCGAGTCCCATGTCGGGTTCCCTGCATGGAGCCTGCTTCCCTCTGCCTGTGTCTACCTCCGTCTCCTGAATGAATAAGTAAAATCTTAAAAAATAGGTCTTTAAGCGGAATTTTAATAAACTTGCCTGACATTGGAAGGAGGAAAGGCACCTGGCACCTCAGCCTTGAGTTTGCGAGAAGGCACATTTCAGTGTATACGAGGCCTTAAAGTTTAATCACAATCTAGTGACCTCTATTTTGGTGCCATCTGTCCTCTGCTTAAATGAGCTTAACTGGAGAGCAAATCATGACGAGCCATACTTTGCTTGTCTCCCTTCTAAGGGACCAAGCATGTGATTAGCCCCGGGCTTCAGACATGGTTACCACTGGGAGCAGAGACTGGAAGCCTGTAGAAGACTCGATGCTGGCCAATACCTACAGAACAGCTGGTGAGGGTGGGATGCAATAAAAAGGCATTTCAGGGCACCCCCGGTGGCGCAGCGGTTTAGCGCCCCTTGCAGCTCGGGGTCTGATCCTGGGGACCCAGGATCCAGTCCCGCGTTGGGCTCCCTGTATGGAGCCCGCTTCTCCCTCTGCCTGTGTCTCTCTGCCTCTCAGTCTCTCTCTCTCTCTGAATAAATAAATTAAAAAAAAAAAAAGGCATTTCAACTAAATAAGGGAAACGGTTGCAACACAAATGTTACCATTAATGAAGGCAGCTCCTAACCCATGAGAGCTACTAAAAAGAGATCCTTAGTGCAAAGTACAAAAGGAGTCAAACTCGAAATTAGGACATAAATCCAGACCGATGCTCAAAGTAGTTTTAGGATTCTCCCAGAGAAGATCTTAAAAACTAGAGAAAGATCCCAAAATCAAAGGTGAAGACTTGGGTGTTGGTAGGAAGCTTGGCTAACACAGATACATAGATTGAAGTAGTCATTGCCCACATGCATATAAAGAGAATAAGCAATGATGACATATATACATTTTTTATTTTTGATAGTCACAGAGAGAGGCAGAGACACAAGCAGGCTCCACGCACCGGGAGCCCGACATGGGATTCGAGCCCGCGTCTCCAGGATCGCGCCCTGAGCCAAGGGCAGGCGCCAAACTGCTGCGCCACCCAGGGATCCCAACATATATACTTTTTAAAGCTGAAGTTAAAAACTCAGCACCTTCTTGCCTCACCAAGATTTAACCCTTGTAAGGTCAGATGTTAAATGTGCATCTAGCCGGTCTACCAGAGCTGGTAGGGTCCTCAAGGACCCTAGAGGCATCTCTGAAATACAGTGGTGCCTTTCTTAATGATGGTAATCTCCTGTTTTCCTGGGAAGACCTGGGCCTAACTTCAGCTAACATAGAACTCCAAATTGCAAAACCTGCAGTATTTTGAATGCTTTGTGTTCACTTAGCTCTCTGACAGAGTGAGATTTCTTTTTTGTCTGCTATTCCTGTAGCAGACTGCGTGATATGTATCACATTCTGATTTAATGCTTATTCAATAATAAAACTTTTCTGTTTCTAGTACCTTTGTGGAGCAATTTTCTGAGTTGGGAGATCTTTTTTTTTTTTTAATTATATTTCCCCAACACGTTCTGAGGGTCAATTAGGCATTTGTAGCTTTCCATTAATTTCTTGAATAATTTTGATAAGTCAATTCTTAGAAAAAAATTTAAAAAAGCTCTACATATTCTGTACATTATTTATAAATTGCTATAAAAATAGCAATTTTTATAGCTAATATTCTAGTACTTGTCTTTAGACATCTATGACTTATATTCATAGCCTGATTTAATGAAACTTTGAAAACTTCTTGATAATATCTTTCCTAAATCCAGGTCCTAAATTTTGAATAACGAAACCTTTAATGTATTACTCACATCTAAACTCCTTTTGTAGTTTCCCAAGTGACCACTGGGCCACTCATACTTTCTCATTTCATGAGAAAAGACATACTTTGTATTTGTGATTAGCCATATACAATTGTAGAACTGTTGTGTTATATATCTCACAATAGGAAAAAAAAGAGTAAATAAAGAATATTCATCCCTGTTGCAATGAGATAAAATGCTTCTAATATAAATGTTTAACAATCATACTATTTAAGTTGGATAGAACATACTTATATTTGCTTAAACAGAACAATGTTACTGTAACTGAGTTTTTTTTTTTTTAAGATTTTATTTTTATTCATGAGAGTCACAGAAAAAGGGTTAGACATAGGCAGGCTCCATGCAGGCAACCCAATGTGGGACTCCATCCTGAGACTCCAGGATCATGCCCTGGGTTGAAGGCAGGTGCTCAACTGCTGAGCCACCCAGGCGTCCCTGTAACTGAGTTTTTATTGGCAATCACCAATGACACATTCATGATTTGTCCATTATAAACACCTAATGAATGCCAACTATGATCATCATCCTTAAAAGACCAAAACATCTTTATTCACTTTAAATTTTAAAAGTTCTCTATTCTTTGGGGTAAGTGATGGAGACAAGTAATAGGCCATTAATTGTCCCTCCAAGCTAATAGACCAGTGACCTCCTTGACTTGACAAGCCAGGTCTCATTTTGCTCATGGAGAAGATTATAATTAAAGTTAAAAATTGTCATTTTTTCTATGACAATTCTTTCTGAATTATTGTCTGAACATTTTTCCAACTGCATCAGGCAGACTCTCCATTAGGACATCTCTTGGAAGATTAGCAGAGGTAGAAACGTTTCTCCAGTGTCCAGTTTTACAAAGGAACCTATGCTGAACGCCAACAAGCTCTAAAAGCCCTTTCACAGGACCTACCTCCTTGGGCAAATTCTTGCACGAACTTAAAAGACACCGAACCAACTCAGGGGAAACTTTTGGCTATAGGGTTGGTTGACAGGACTAGCAACCTGTGCAAGTGACAGTGATATGGCCCACAGCGCTTTGGCCACACAGACCAGCCAGCTCTGCACCGCAGGGCGTGTGCGCAACGCAAGCACTACAAGCCAGTGTCACGGCTCCTTGGGTGAGGGTTGGGGGAGCCGGGAAAAGGGCCTTTGTGTTTAGGGAGGACTCCGGAGCTCAGCCGCCGAAGCCGTAGAGGGTGCGGCCCTGGCGCTTGAGCGCGTAGACCACGTCCATGGCCGTGACCGTCTTGCGCTTGGCGTGCTCCGTGTAGGTGACGGCGTCCCGGATCACGTTCTCCAGGAACACCTTGAGCACCCCGCGGGTCTCCTCGTAGATGAGGCCCGAGATGCGCTTGACGCCGCCGCGCCGGGCCAGCCGCCGGATGGCGGGCTTGGTGATGCCCTGGATGTTGTCGCGCAGCACCTTGCGGTGGCGCTTGGCGCCGCCCTTGCCCAGCCCCTTCCCGCCCTTGCCGCGACCGAACTAGCTGAGAGACTAGTGCACAACGTCCCGTCCCTTCTCCAGCGCTGCAGGCTTTTCTACCTCTGCTAGAGGACCGAACTGAGAAGCTAAGATGGAAGTGCCACTCCGTGGGAGAGGGAAGGCAAACAAAACAAAACAAAAAACAAAACAGGCTTAGGTTTCCTTGTACTGTTTTTTTTTTTTTTTTTGTGCCTCATAACTATTCTGTTACCCTGTGTTAAAGCTTTAAAAATTGCTTTTGAATGCTAATGCCAAACGCGAATGTTGTTAGAAATACAAAAAAAGGACAAGAAATAAAATAACCTTTTCTCCCACCACACAAAGAACAGTTACTACTGCTAGCTAATTTGATATTTTGGTGAACAGATAAATGCACATATTTTTTCAAAGAAAATTCACACAATGCTATGTATGGTGTCTCGGAACTTCTTTACGCTATATTTTAATCAATTCCCCTTCTCTAAGGACACAAAAAAGTTGCTCTTAATACCTGTTACTCCTTCTTAAGAATTCACTACGGTATACCTTAACCAATTACCTAGCAATTCCTTAACAAGCCACATATTTAAAATAATTCTTTTCCGTACTGAAGTACGGACGTACAGATGTATCACTTTTTTTAAAAAAGATTTTTATTTATTTATTCATTAGAGACACACACAGAGAGAAAGAGAGAGAGAGAGAGAGAGAGAGAGAGAGAGAGAGAGAGAGAGAGGCAGAGACTCAGGCAGAGGGAGAAGCAGGCAGATTCTATGCAGGGAGCCTGTCCCGGGTCTCCAGGATAACGCCCTGGGATGAAGGCAGCATGAAACCGCTGAGCCATCTGGGCTGCCCAGATGTACCACTTTTAACACGATATTGGAACTGTACGGGGTGAGGGCAGGCCATCCTAAGAGTGGTCGCTTTGACATGAAGGTATTAAAATCCAGCAAATTCTGGAAAGGTTTTTACCCCCTCCACAACTGCCTAAAAGGTAATTAGATAGAACACCTGGTCCAGGAAGAGAGTCATCACAGCAGATAATTGTATTATGCTATGAGCTAGGTGCAGACCATGGGGAGGACCAAGGCCTGTTTGTCTGAGTGCCCGCAAATATTTGTGTACCAGACAATTACTCTTCCTGTGAATTACATGCTTCCCTTTGAAGTCCCAGGCCCCAGACTCTTTCTCCTTAGCTCAGAAAGACATACATACTTCACATTTTGCTTGACAGTCTTTGAAATTTCATGTCTGTATGGATTGCCTGTACAACTGAATTTGATTTTCTCCTGTTAATCTGTCTCATGCCAATGTGATTCTTGGCCTGGTCACAAAGACTTAGAAAGGGACAGGATATCTGTGCTCCCTGACAGAACTATTTCTAAAAATTCTATTCTGTTCTATAGTTTAATCAGCTTCCTTTACCAAAGGAAATCTATTCTCCGTTGAATCTTTGGAAAATTTACATTAGAGAACATGAAAAAAAAAAAAGGTGATTGTTTATGCCTGTGTAATACTCCATCATAAATATTTTCTATGATACATTTTAAACAAAATCTCTAGTATTTAACAAAACATGCTTTCTATTGTTTTCTATTTTAAAAGAGCGTTCTGTACATAAGTTATTTCCTGAGGATAACCTAGAATTGAAATGCCTTGTCAGAGAGGATGTAGATTTTGTGGTATTTAATTAATATTACTACATTGTCCACCAAATTCTTACCACATTCGCCTGTGCCAGCAATAACTGTTGTGCATATACATTCACTGTCACTGATACAACACCAAAAAGAGGCATATGTTGAAATGCTCTATTCTGCTCCCTTTCAAAATATTGTAACTTCTTTCAGGCTTATTTATTTATTTTTCTTCTTCTTTCAGGTTTAAAGAAAGAATACACCCCCTTTGGAATTTTTTTCACAACAATTTTTTTCACAACTTTTTAAGTGCAGGAAAATGGACATATTTAAAAGAATGAGTTCTACATCTTTGTATATTGTAGGAGCTAGAAAATTTTCCTTCATTTCCTTCTAGATTCTCTGGCTGATCTACTACTTAAAGTGACAGGAGACAGATTCATAGAAGAAAAACATTTAATTTTGTCAGTTCAGAAGCCCTGTAAAAAACAATACTTAAAGACAGTCAAAGAATGAAGGTTTCTATGCTATCTCCAGCTAAGGAATGGGAGAGGGGACTACAAAGAGAAGCAAAATTCATAGCGAGAGAAGAGATGTTTAGCAATTGCACATGTACCCTGAGGAGCTGAGATCTCACATGAAAAAGTTCCATCTTATAAGAATTCCCTCTCTGTTATCAACCCGTCACCTAAATTCTTTCAAGCAGTTAGGGGAAGGGCAGAATTTCCTTCTGACCTATGGTATTTTCAGGTGACATTATTTCAAAATTGTCCACGTGTCAGTGGCATTTGGGGGAGCCTTATTTATTTATTTATTTATTTATTTATTTATTTATTTATTTAAGACAGAGAGAGAGACAGAGGCAGAGACACAGGCAGAGGGAGAAGCAGACCCCATCTAGGGAGCCTGATGTGGGACTAGATCCCAGATCTCCTGCGGAGCCACCCAAGGACTGGGGAGCTCTGTTCTGAAACTCTTCACTGTCCTATCCGCTGGGTTTGAACTTGGGCCTGGCTCGCAGCAGAGGGGCAATAAGTATTTGTTGGATGAACTGTAGGGGAATGGAACATTCTCTGCCTTCTTTGGATCTCTGCCTACGAGTTAAACTGACAGAAGATATTAATTAATTAATATCCGTAATAGGAAAAAAAGCATACACATTTTATCAAAGTTTTGCATGTTACATGGACGCCTTCAGGAGACAAGGAAGTCCCAAAGCAACTAATCAGGGGGATTTCATGTCTTTTAGACAAAGATGCATTTGTGAAGATGTGACAAGAGAAAGTGGTTTGAGCTTGGGGTGGTAAACCGAAGAAACAGCAAGGTTTTTTTTTGTTTTTTTTTTCCCTGTGACCCTACATCTAAATACCTGGTCTCTGGTGATAAGAAGGCCTCCCCTCCTCAGGGTACAGGGCTGGCCCCTTCCCCAGGATAGGTTTATCTCCAGCTTTCAGGGAAGGGCCGAACAGGGTGGGGGAGGTTCCTGTGACCTTCCCACTTCTGCAGTTTTCTCAAACTCTTTTAAGCTTTAGATATTCAGTATATGCCTAGCTGCTGTATTATGGGGGCAACAAGTCAGAATGAACCTGGCAAATCACCTTTCCTCCCACGCCCACCTTCTGAAACCACTTTGTTGAATAGTGACTTGGCACAGCTGAAAGCCAGACACTCTAGCCTGGCCTCCTTCACCCCTGTGAGTCAGTCTGCAGCAAGGCCTAACCTTCCTGCTCCCTTTCCCCTTAACCCCCCTAACATCCCCTCCTCCCCTCTTCCTCTTCCTGATCTCTGCCTCACCCAGTTCAGACCCTCACCCCTGGCTGCTCTTTCCAACCTTTTCACCTGGATCTCACCTCCTTTCAAGCTGCTCTCAACTGGGCCACCAGAATAAGGATTCTGAATCAGACATTTTACAAGATTTTAAAATTCTGTGGTCTCGTAGATAAACTCTCTGTATCTTTTCAAAGTGTACAAAGCTCCTCAGTATAGCAAGGTTTGCTACCCCCCTTCTACTGAGCTTTCCACATTCATCCCCAGCCATTCCAGCCTCTAGCCATGCTGAAGAATTTCTAAGTCCAGGGCACTCTGCCTGGAGCAGACTTCCCCTCCCAGCTACAAGACCTTATTCAGTCAGTAGGCTCCATTTCATTCACTTCCCAGTTTCTTTTTAGAGTCCGTATTTTCTTAACTGTTTCTTCTGAAAATGCTGGGACTTTCCCATTGCAGATACATTCCTTAGCAGAGGCACTCAAGGCCAGTTGGTAGAATAAATGTAAGATTGAAGAAGAACAGTGGATGCACTGTGTAAGCAAATGTCAAAGTTAGCCTTAAGTACACTGGCTACAAGTATTTTGTTCTTGCAATCCTCTCTGCAAGTCCTTACTCTTAAGCAAAGGTAATAATAGTAGATCTTCCTGGATTTACAGCAGCTAGTGCAACACAGCACCCATAACAGACCTGCCATTAATTTTGGCTTTCCCGGTCAGAGGCAGCAGACTTGCCAACCAATGAAGATATGGTGCATTATTGGAAATAGGATTTTAAAGAGAACTGAAGAGACGGAGAAGTAAAAGAAATATTTTCAACTCTTCACTCAGCCCATGAGAAAGAACTCCGGTTTAATTTTCAAATCTTACAGGTCACATCGCTAATACCCCTTTCACAATGCTTAGAATCGTAATGGGAGATGGTGGGCCCCGTGTGGATACCCCACCCAGAGATAAGCGGAGAGCTAGGATGCCTAGGACTTCCTCCGTTAACACGGTGGTTCAGGACTTGCAAATATTTCTGCAGCCCAAAGATCCGAGGTGTTGTTAGCATGGATATGAATACATGAAATAGTATTAAAAACCAACTGGAAATCACTTAAAAGATTTTTATTCATGAGAGAAGCAGACACAGGGAGAGGGAGAAGCAGGCTCCATGCAGTGAGCCTGATGCAGAACTCGATCCCAGAACCCCAGATCACGTCCTGGACCAAGACAGGCACTAAACTGCTGAGCCACCCAGGGATCCCCGCAACTGGAAATTAGACTGAAATACACAAAGCTAACTAGAACGCTACACTTTACCTATAGCTATGGACATCCAAAAGATTAATGTGCATTCCTACTGTGGCCGGATCCGAACAGCGAACAGCTTTCTTAGTAAGCGTGGACGGCTCCAAAAAGAGCCGGTTGGCCGTAGGTCTAGGTCTGTCAGGACCGTTCTTTCAGCCGCTGGCGTGCTCACTTGGAGCTGGTGTACTTGGTGACGGCCTTGGTGCCCTCGGACACGGCGTGCTTGGCCAGCTCCCCGGGCAGCAGCAGGCGCACGGCCGCCTGGATCTCCCTGGACGTGATGGTCGAGCGCTTGTTGTAATGCGCCAGGCGCGACGCCTCGCCCGCGATGCGCTCGAAGATGTCGTTGACGAACGAGTTCATGATGCCCATGGCCTTGGACGAGATGCCCGTGTCGGGGTGCACCTGCTTCAGCACCTTGTACACGTACACCGAGTAGCTCTCCTTGCGGCTGCGCTTGCGCTTCTTGCCGTCCTTCTTCTGCGCCTTGGTCACCGCCTTCTTGGAGCCCTTCTTCCGGGCCGGCGCGGACTTGGCGGGCTCGGGCATGGTGACTGGCAGGAAAGCAAAGTAAACCAGGGAAACGCACCTCTTCAATTATAGTGACTTCTGCAAAGGAGACGGGGAGGGTCGCTGGTGATTGGAGATTACCCTGGGTGACATCACGTCACAGTTTGACCCAATCAAGATGGTCACTCTACGGAGTTGCGTTTCCATTGGTCTAAATTGAAATGAAATGTTAGCCAATCTTATAACAACCTTTTCGCGCCCAGGAGAAGGTATAAAACATGCATTTCTGAACGTGGTGCTCTAGCCACCCTTAGCAAACGTTACTAGTAACTCAGTATGTCGGGACGCGGGAAGCAGGGCGGCAAGGCTCGCGCCAAGGCCAAGACGCGCTCGTCGCGGGCCGGGCTCCAGTTCCCGGTGGGCCGCGTCCACCGCCTGCTCCGCAAGGGCAACTACGCGGAGCGGGTCGGGGCGGGCGCGCCGGTGTACCTGGCGGCCGTGCTGGAGTACCTGACGGCCGAGATCCTGGAGCTGGCGGGCAACGCGGCCCGCGACAACAAGAAGACGCGCATCATCCCGCGCCACCTGCAGCTGGCCATCCGCAACGACGAGGAGCTCAACAAGCTGCTGGGCCGCGTGACCATCGCGCAGGGCGGCGTCCTGCCCAACATCCAGGCCGTGCTGCTGCCCAAGAAGACCGAGAGCCACCACAAGGCCAAATGAGGGGCAAAGTAGGGAATGTCGCAAAACAAAGGCTCTTTTCAGAGCCATCTCTATAGTCATAAAAAGATGACACTTGCTTTAACTGGACTATATTGTACAGGTAAGGATGATTTGGGGCAGAGTTTCCAGGCCTAGGTCATCTTTAACCCTTGGCCACGCTTCAATTATTGTAGCCAAGGTCCGTCCCCCTTTGCCTTTAGTTTCCTACAATGGCATAGTGATTATTGGCAGGTGAGCCTACTTGCAAAACAGGGTAAAGACCCTCCGACCTTACCATTTTCCCTGAAAGGAAGTAATAAGCCCACATGAAAAATACCCTCCCTATACTAAAAGGTAAAAAGACCTTGTCACCAGAGGGAAAGGGTCTCTAAAGGCTAGGGAGTTAGAATCAGGGCTTGTAAGGTACCTGTTTTCTTTATTCTGTCAAGTCCTCACAAATTTTCAGTGGGACTATCCATGTGATAAAATGTGCATTTCCTCCTGTTAAATCTGTCTCATGTCAATTTATTCCTTAAACCAGGTAGGGTAGAAGAGTACCAGAAGGGCAGAAGAAAAACATGTTTTCCTTCCCTACACAGTACTTAGAATTCTTTGCCAGCAAATTGACATTTGTGAACTAAATAGACTATAATTTCAAAGTCATTTATATTGAATATGCAACAACAATAAATTGACCTAAGTCCATATCTGGAAATTAGTTGTAGATTGCTTATGGGTGACCAGTTTTACTCTCAAAGCAACTTTGGGAGGATGCAGGAGTGGTTTCCATAAATGGTACCCAGAAATCCATTAGGGTTGTCAGTAGGAAGATAGTAAATGTATCTTAAAAAATTGCCTTTAAAGAATAATTTGTTTGAAATGACATGCTTACTAAAAGTGTTCAAATATAATTTATAGTATCTAATTATCCACATTACTGCCTGACATCAACATTGCCAAATGAGATGTCCAATATCGCAGTACAAGCTTGGCTGTAACAAGGTTGATACTGAATGCCATTAATTTGATTCCAAGTTTTGATTATGGAGACTCACAGTTTGAAACAAACAACAACAACAAAAATAAGAACACCTTTGAAAAGTCAAAAGCTGCTTTGAGAATAGTGAGGTAAAAGATCCTGGTAGTTGTCCACCTTTCTTTATGGGCAAAGCAAGATCCTTTTATTCTAGGGCTCCTCAGAAAGAATATTTCTTTCACTTACTAGTACTGCCATCTCAAGAAATGGAGGGACAAAGACTATTTCTTGTTTCCTCTTTCATTAAATTGTAATATACTTCTATTTCTACAATTTATTTCATATTCAAGTACAATGCATTAAGGACATGGCAGTAAGACATTGCTTATCCAAAAGAAACTCAGTCTAATGGGAAGAATCACACAAAAGCAAATAATTAAAACATAATGTAGCAAGAGAAGTAAGCAGAGGATATTAGGAGGGCATAGAGGAGGAGTGAGATCTGTGAGCAGAAACATCTGATCTGAGGGTTCAAGGGAATTGGGAATTAGAAGGATGGTAATGTTAGCAGAGAAGGAGCATCAGTCTCCTGGCTTATATGTTCAAGCAAATGACAGTTTAATACTGGCAATAAAGTGGAGAGGTAGAGATTGCAAGACGGGATGGGGAGCCAGAAGGGATCTGTAGGCCTGTCCCTTGGTTTTAAATATTATTCATATACTAATGACTCCCAAATCTTTATGTTCATCCCAGACTTATCTCCTACACTCAGTGTGCATATTCATGATATTCTTGTATATCATCAGGAAACTCTAAATGCCTATCTCAGACTGATCAATGCCATCACTACTTCAGTGAGCCTTACATTAGCAGATGGCCCCACCATCTATACATTAGCACAAGCCAAAATTATCTGTGCCATCCCTATAGCAAAACAAGTCCTGGTACTGTGTTATGAAAGCAACTTGAAAGGCCAGAGTTTAGGTTGAAGGCCACAAGATGTCAGTTTAGCATATGAGTGTTGAGAGACATGGAGTATCCAAAATCACATTAACTAGAACTACTCACTGCTCCTAAATAAATCTTCATATATTCAAAATCGAAAGACTAATTTGGAGAATTGTTTACTGCAAACCTCTAGATGGGCCTCTGCCCAGCCAGCAAGACTTTATTGATCAGTGGGAACTGGGACTTTTGTGGGACTTTAGCTTTATCAGCTCAGAAGGAAGATGGCTTATCCTCAATACCAAGCTGCTTAGAAATTGGCCTTGGATTGGATCACCACAGCCGCAAGTGTGTGCTAGGGAGTGGAGGGCACTGCTTCCATCCAAATTTATTCCACCAGCTCGAGATTAAGGCAGATTACAGAGGACACAATACTTTCTGCTGGTAGGCTATAGGACATTTTTAATCTGCAAAATATTAGCATCATCTTTACTTCCGGATGTGGCAATCACAGGTCCTATTTACCATGAAGTCACTTACATAAAGGCACCTAGTGTAATGGTCAATGGTTTAACAGTTAGCAGCTGTGATCTTTCTTTCCTATTTCTAAAGTACAATGTAATTTCGAAATTCCCACCTACCTCCTAAGAGGGAGACCGGATTTACAGGTAGTCTTCTCTACCGTTCTGTGGGATAGAGTAGAGCAAACAGGACAAGGCAGGTGGCAGGTAAAGTTGACTAAGATTACAAAACTGGAGCAAGAACCTGCTAAGACAAAAGAAAACACTTAGAAGTAATTTTACAACACTTATCAAACAAGATTAAAATGCCGACTTGGGGCCTGTCAGAGGAAATTGCTGCACCACGGATCACAGGGAAACAGGCCTTTTCATCGTGCATGTGGCGGCTCTGAAAAGAGCCTTTGGAAAGGAGTGGGCGATCTCACGGCTCAGGCCCTCTCCCCGCGTATGCGGCGCGCCAGCTGGATGTCCTTGGGCATGATGGTGACGCGCTTGGCGTGGATGGCGCAGAGGTTGGTGTCCTCGAAGAGCCCCACCAGGTAGGCCTCGCACGCCTCCTGCAGCGCCATGACGGCCGAGCTCTGGAAGCGCAGGTCGGTCTTGAAGTCCTGCGCGATCTCGCGCACCAGGCGCTGGAACGGCAGCTTGCGGATCAGCAGCTCCGTGGACTTCTGGTAGCGCCGGATCTCGCGCAGGGCCACCGTGCCGGGCCGGTAGCGGTGCGGCTTCTTGACGCCGCCGGTGGCCGGCGCGCTCTTGCGGGCCGCCTTGGTGGCCAGCTGCTTGCGCGGGGCCTTGCCGCCCGTCGACTTGCGCGCCGTCTGCTTCGTGCGAGCCATAGCCTGGATACTCCGTGCAGGTTACAAGAGAGCCAGTCATGGTATTTATAGTGAGAGTCAGACGCTGATTGGACAAAAGGGAACCGTCTATAAAACCAGTAACCGGATTGGTTAAGGGCTCGAAATTTTTAGGGTGCCTCAAATGCCCTGATAACACTCGCCCGTGACCTCAATATATTTTTCCTGTCTGCTTTATATTAGGAGATTTCCAATAGAAATAAATTCGAGCTACCTAAGGATAAATTTTTTAGGATCCACATTACAACAAAATAAAACGTGGAGAAATTATTTTAAGTAATGCTTTAACCCAATACAGCCAAAATACTCATTTTGACATGTGGTCAACAATTGTTAGATATTTTACATTCCTTTTTATTTTATACGAACTCTGCGGAATCCAGCGCGTATTTTACATGTTTTGCGCTTCTTGAATCAAACTAGTCCCACGCAGTGATTACTAGCCACAATTGGCTAGTGGCTACCACACAGGACAGCTCAACTCTATACCCTCTTCCCTCAATTTGTTATCCTTCGAATACTTAAAGATTTGTTTTTATTTTTCCGTAAGAAAAATCTAATTTGTATGTGAACAATCCAAAGGCCAGTAACTTCAGAGAAACATACTTACATGAACTTATTTTTTTTCAGGTGATGTAAACCAATCTTATTGTAGTAGATTTTAATTTTCTGCTCTCCTGGAAATTCAGAATGCTAATAGAAACCTACTGTCTTTATTAATTTGGGAACGGAGGGACTGGCTCTGCCATAGGTACGAAGCATTATATATCTGTAATTTAACAGAATTACTTGTAATTCCTTTGTCTTGAAGAATCTAATTGCGTACCACCAGGAACCTATATAGGGCTAAACTAAGGCACTCCAATACTTCTCATTAGCAACTGCCAAAACTGTAGGTTCCTTGCATGGCATGACGTATCTGATGCCCCTGAACTAGAAGTCACCACGGCAGGCAATTAAAGAGAACCTAAATCCACTCATGCATCATCGAAACCTTTATTTATTTTTTTTAATTTACTTATGATAGTCACAGAGAGAGAGAGAGAGGGAGAGGGAGAAGCAGGCTCCACGCACCGGGAGCCCGATGTGGGATTCGATCCCGGGTCTCCAGGATCGCGCCCCGGGCCAAAGACAGGCGCCAAACCGCTGCGCCACCCAGGGATCCCCATCGAAATCTTTAAGTCACAATAAAAAGACCAAGAAAGACAGTTTTAAAGGAAGAATGATCATTGGTTCATCAGGTACCTGTTGACATCTCAAATAAGGGTGATTAAAATGAACTTCAATTTAGCAATGTGGTAACAGGCCAGATTAGGTCTTTCTCAGAAATCACTAGTCTCTAAAAATAGCTTTGGCTTCGAATGGAGGTTTTGGGTTAATCTCTGTACGTTCAGGTCTTCAATTAGAACTAGAACTAGAACACAAGGTTTTGAAACTGCTGTTTGCCCTCAAAAGAAATCCATCACCAGAACTTCGCTCTTTATGAAGCTGAAAAAGGACACCAGTATCGAAGAGTTCACAAGATCTTGCATAAAATCCGTTTACCTAGTTCTGACGAACCAAGACAGGTTTCTGGAATACTCCATACACTTAGTTTAAATGACCAAGAAAGGACTTTGGAAACTAGGCCTTACAAGAGAAGTTTCATCAAATTGCCCTCCCCTAACCCAAGTTGGGAGATTGACGAAAAGCGCTGCTTTGATTCTTAGGAATCTCTAAAGTGTTCAGCTCTTTACAAAAAGCCTTAGGTGGCTCTTAAAAGAGCCTTTGGTTTGACTATAAGTTCTGCGGGACAAAGCAATCCAGAGACCTACTTTCCCTTGGCCTTGTGGTGGCTCTCGGTCTTCTTGGGCAGCAGCACGGCCTGGATGTTGGGCAAGACGCCGCCCTGCGCGATGGTGACTTTGCCCAGCAGCTTGTTGAGCTCCTCGTCGTTGCGGATGGCCAGCTGCAGGTGGCGCGGGATGATGCGCGTCTTCTTGTTGTCGCGGGCCGCGTTGCCCGCCAGCTCCAGGATCTCGGCCGTCAGGTACTCCAGCACGGCCGCCAGGTACACCGGCGCGCCCGCCCCGACCCGCTCCGCGTAGTTGCCCTTGCGGAGCAGGCGGTGGACGCGGCCCACCGGGAACTGGAGCCCGGCGCGCGACGAGCGCGTCTTGGCCTTGGCGCGAGCCTTGCCGCCCTGCTTCCCGCGTCCCGACATCAGGAATTTCAGCACACTGCAAGTGGTTGCAAAAGCGAAAGCGAAGTCGAGCACCTTTTTATAGCCCCTGTTGGGCGCGAAAAAGAAGGTTTTGCATTGGTTACGGTTGCGGCTTTATCTTAACCAATGGAAATGCAACTTTCGGATTCTCGCGTTTTGATTGGGCAGAACTGATTTGTGACGTTAGTTTGAATAGTCACCAATCAGACACAGGACTTTAACTTACACCTAATTTGCATGAGAGGTTCTATATGAAAGGGACCAGCGGCACTTTGCTCACGCTTCACTTTCTTTTCTCTTGAGGAAGGTCTGTTTTCTCTCCATCATGCCCGAGCCCGCCAAGTCCGCGCCGGCCCCGAAGAAGGGCTCCAAGAAGGCGGTGACCAAGGCGCAGAAGAAGGACGGCAAGAAGCGCAAGCGCAGCCGCAAGGAGAGCTACTCGGTGTACGTGTACAAGGTGCTGAAGCAGGTGCACCCCGACACGGGCATCTCGTCCAAGGCCATGGGCATCATGAACTCGTTCGTCAACGACATCTTCGAGCGCATCGCGGGCGAGGCGTCGCGCCTGGCGCATTACAACAAGCGCTCGACCATCACGTCCAGGGAGATCCAGACGGCCGTGCGCCTGCTGCTGCCCGGGGAGCTGGCCAAGCACGCCGTGTCCGAGGGCACCAAGGCCGTCACCAAGTACACCAGCTCCAAGTGAGCGCTCTCCGAGCCACTATCCAACCCAAAGGCTCTTTTCAGAGCCACTTAACTGCGTTAAGAAAGAGGTGTTTCGCTTTGCCCTTTAAAAAGTGTATTAAGAGTAGGTTACGGCGTTCCGTGCCCCGTCCTGCAGGAATATCCTGAGCACCCCACGGGTCTGAGGCCGGGACGTGGTTTGACGCCGCCCGGCTGAATGGAGGGCTCGGGCTGGTCTTGGCACTTGGTACCACCCTTCCCGGTCCCTTCACTAAGTGCCGCAGCTGAACCTGATGTTGACGGTGTAGACAAATCCTAAGGACAAAAAAGCCGGGGCGCTCGAGAGCGGGGAGACCAATCTTTTCCTTGACCCTTTCGGACCAAATTGCAAACTAGAGCAGCGCAGGCGGGAAAGCCTCAGCCCTCTTTTTTTGTTAAAAAAAAAAAAAAATATTCATGACAGACAGAGGCAGAGACCCACAGGAAGAAGCAGGCTCCATGGAAGGAGCCCGACGTGGGACTCGATTCTGGGACTCCAGGATCACGCCCTGGACCGAAGGTGGCGCTAAACCGCTGAGCCACCCGCCTGCCCCCCTTTTTTTTTTTTTTGCCTCCGCCCTCTTGTCCTACCTCCTTCCTGCTTGCAAACAAAGGCGGCGGGCGGGAGGGAGGTTCGAGCGGAAGCTTCTCGGGAAGTCGCTGAGGCAGTGTGAAGGTGACGCAGTCTTTGTGCTGCCCTTGCACACCCAAAGGGAAAGGGAAAAGGGTGACGTGGATTCAGGTATGAATGTTTTAGGCAAGACAAATACGTTGGTGCATGTGCGTCTCCACTTGCAGCTTGCCAAACTGCAGATGCGAAACAAGGTACTGGAATGGGAAGATCGGCCTCTGGTTTCAGCTCCACCACTTGCGGTGTGACCAGAGGTATGTTGATTGATCTGTAGAATGTAGCAAACTCACGGTGTACCATGTGGCATGTTACGGTGCTTAGGGCATGTTAACTTCTTAGAACAGCTCTATGAAGTAGGTACAGTCATCTCCGTCTCTCAAGTAAGGCAAAACAGAAGGAACTTACCCAAGGTCACACAGCAAGAAACTAGAGTGAATGGGATTTCGGCTGCCAAATCTGAGTCCATCCTCCTAGTATAGGATCTACTGCCTGTTTTAGGTCATATTGCCCACCTATGTGAGAATAGAAAGTGCAAATGAAGCCCAAAAACAGACCTTTGCTTTTATCAAAGTCACTCTTACATGGTAACTACTATTTATTCAAGTTGATTGGTCATTAAATAAGTTCCTAGGGCCCTGCTAAGTTCTCAGCCCAACTAGGCCACTTCTTGGCTCTGGGTCTTGCAGCAAACTGCATAAGGCACGGGTCTCCATATCTTTCCTCCATAAAATGGGAATAACTTAAAGATTACAATGGTAAACTTTTTTTTTTTTTAATTTTTATTTATGATAGTCACATAGGGAGAGAGAGAGGCAGAGACCTAGGCAGAGGGAGAAGCAGGCTCCATGCACCAGGAGCCCGACATGGGATTTGATCCAGGGTCTCCAGGATCACGCCCTGGGCCAAAGGCAGGCGCCAAACCGATGCGCCACCCAGGGATCCCGACAATGGTAAGCTTAAAGCGAGTTTACAGCTTAGTGTCTCAATGTTCATTTGTCTTTTTCCCCTCACATCTTTTCATATGTATTAGAATCACATG
Organism: Nyctereutes procyonoides; assembly: GCF_905146905.1. Taxonomy (NCBI): domain Eukaryota; kingdom Metazoa; phylum Chordata; class Mammalia; order Carnivora; family Canidae; genus Nyctereutes; species Nyctereutes procyonoides. The sequence continues at coordinate 1,150,559 of NW_026575043.1, forward strand.
AAATAATAAATGTGAAGACATATTATTAGAATAAGAAAGCATTTTGCTACAGGAAAGCCAGTAAATCAGTTGTACTCTGGACAAAACCCTATTTATGATCCTCTGCCACCCTGTTGCATTAAAGGTATTAACAAAACTGCAATAATATTTATGTTACTCTCCGATTTCCAGAAGAAATCTCTGTAATAGTAGATCAAGTCAAAGTGATCAACAAAAGTTAACTATGTCTACTTTGCCTTCCAATAATCTTCAGTGACTTTACTAGAAAATAAGATGCCAAAGTGGGTTTTAAAATGTTTATCTTGCTGCCCTCTGTGGGACCCAAGAAATTCAAAAAATGTCCCCCACCCCTGGCCCCTAGATAAGCACACCCTGCAGCCTGTAGCCCAAGTCAGTTCCAAGAAAAACTGCAGAGCATGCCCCATGTCTGAATGAGGAACTAAGAGCTTGAGAAACTCCCCCACCCTTACTGGAAATCCCCTAGACCAGCCCCTAAAAATCCAGCTGGAACCCACCTCAGAGTCCAAGTCCCTGCTCCGCTGTGACGGGTATACTTGGACCAAAGCTCGAGCTTGCTAATAAACCCTCGTGTGCTTGCATCGGTGTCAGCTCCTTGGTGGTTTCTCAGATTCGCAATCTTGAGCACAACATTTGGGGGCTTGTCCGGGATCCGAGAGACCCCCAGGACCTCACCCAGAGGGTCCCACACCTGGTAAGTGCACTCAACTTTTCTACCTCTTGCACGCATATTTTCTGAGAGCTCCATGCTGTATTTCTACCTGTAGGAATTCCAGACAATTAGGTCGACATTGGCTTAGGTGGACGCGCTGGTCGACGGGGGTCTTGGGAGACGTCCCTTGCCCCTGCCAGAAGGACGAAATCCTCATCTGTGAGGAGGGCCGACTGCCATTACGGACAGCCAGCCCTTCAGGTTACTTTCTGTTTTGTCTCCGCGGCCGCACTGGAACGTTTGTCTGTGTTACTGTGTCCTTGTTAATCGTCATAACTCTCTGTGCCTTGGTGTGGACTGGGGACATAATGTGGCAGACCAAACCACCGCCCCACCCCCACCCCCGCCCCCCGTCTCTTATGCTCTCCCACTTCTTGGAGGTTAGGGGAAAAGCTCATAATCTGAGCACAGACATACGGAGAGGGAAATTTCGAACTTATTGCATGTCAGAATGGCCAACCTTTGACGTGGGATGGCCCCGAGAAGGAACTTTACCTACCAATTATCTTACAGGTTAAGGCCGTGATCTTCAGGGATAAACCGGACGGCCACCCTGGCCAGGTGCCCTACATCCTGGTCTGGCAGGACATGATCGAGAATCCCCCTCCTTGGCTAAAACCATTTTTACCTCCCAAAGCAGGACCTACCAAGATTCTAGCCCTGCGGAAAGCGGAGAAGGAGACCAACTCTAAGATCAAAACGCCCCTTTATTGGATCTTGCAGGATTCCTCTCCGGAGGACCTGATCCTCCCGCTGTCCTACTGGGCACCCCCTCCCCCTTCCGCCCCTCCATTGGAGGCACCGGGGACTGCAGAAGGGGCGCCACCCCTCCCTGACGAGGGAGTCCCTGTGCATGCTAGCCGCTAGCCGGGATGCGGTGACCGACCCGCCGGTAGGCCCCACCTCCAAATGTGGGGCCAGCCGACTCCACCGCCCTTCCGCTCCGCGCCATGGGGTCTCCCGAGACTGGAGAACAACCAATGCTATATTGGCCGTTCTCCATCAGTGATTTATCTAATTGGAGAACCCAAAATGCAAAGTTCTCTGATAACCCGAAAGATCTAATCGGGCTTTTAGATACTGTTCTCTTTACCCACCAGCCTACTTGGGATGACTGCCAACAGCTCTTGCAGGTTCTCTTCACCACCGAAGAGAGAGAACGAACTCAGGCGGAAGCCCAGAAGTCTGTCCTGGGAGAGGACAGACAGCCAACTCAAAACCCAGACCTTATAAACGCTGCCTTCCCCTTATCCTGCCCTACCTACTACAACTCAGCTGAAGGTAAGGAGAGACTCCGGGTCTACCGCCAGACTCTAATGGCAGGTCTCCAGCCTGCCGCGCACAAACCTACCAATCTGGCCAAGGTCTATGATGTAAGACAGGGTAAGGATGAGAGTCCAGCAGCCCTCTTAGAGAGAATCATAGAGGCTTTTAGGCAGTACACCCCTATGAACCCATAAGCCCCAGAAACAAAGGCCACAATTATCATGGCTTTTGTTAACCAGGCCTCTCCGGACATTTGTTAACCAGGCCGCTCTAACAATTACAGGCCAGTCCAGGACTTAAGGGAGGTCAACCAGCGAGTAGAGGATATGCACCCTACGGTCCCAAACCCATACACCCTCCTTTCCACCTTGCCTCCAGGAAAAATTGGTATACGGTTAGATTTTAGACTGGTATACTTTTAGATTTAAAAGACGCCTTTTTCAGCCTGCCTTTAGCACCCAAGAGCCAAGACCTTTTCACCTTTGAATGGACAGACCCCGAGAAAGGCATCAATGGCCAACTCACCTGGACTTGACTACCACAAGGATTCAAAAATTCACCGACCATCTTCGATGAGGCTTTACACGAAGACTTGGGTGAGTTCCATTCCGAGCACCCTCATTTGACCTTATTGCATTATGTAGATGATATCCTGTTGGTGACAGAGGACCGGAACACATGCCTGCGAGACACCAAGGACTTGCTCCAGACAATAGCAGCTCTGGGATACCAGGCCTCAGCTAAAAAAGCCCAGGTCTGCAGAGCAGAGGTGAGCTACCTAGGGTACAAATTAAAGGATGGACAAAGATGGTTGACAGATGCACGGAAGGAAACCGTCCTAAGGATCCCACAGCTGCAACCCATCCGCCAGGTATGTGAATTCCTGGGGTCAGCAGGGTTCTGTCGGTTATGGATTCTGGGTTTTGCCGAGATGGCCAGACCCCTCTATGAGGCCACCAAGCACCAGCAAAATTTTGAATGGTCAGAGGCCATGAACAGTCTTTAATGACCTTAAACAGGCCTTGCTGTCTGCCCCAGCTCTGGGTTGCCCAACCTAACCAAGCCCTTCTACCTGTATGTGGATGAGAAATACGGGTGGCAAAAGGGGTCCTTGTCCAGTACATAGGTCCCTGGAAGAGACCCATAGACTATCTATCTCTCCAAAAAGCTGGACACGGTGGCCACTAGATGGCCCCCATGCTTAAAAATTATTGCCGCGGTGGCCACTATGGTCAAGGACACAGACAAGCTGGCCATGGGGCAAGAACTGCATGTTACCACCCCACATGCTATTGAAGGGGTACTCAGACAGCCCCCAGACTGCTGGATCAGCATTGCCCGTCTGACCCATTAGCAGAGCCTACTGCTAAACCCCACCAGAATTTTATTCAAGCCACCGACAACCCTGAATCCGGCAACGCTACTCCCTAACCCAGACTGGGACCCCCCTCTGCATGACTGTCAAGAAATTTTGGCACAGGTGCACGGAATCAGAGCTGATCTCCAGGACCAGCCACTGCCGAACGCAGACGCCACCTGGTACACGGAACAGCAGCAGTTTCGTCGGAGAAGGAATCAGATGTGTGGGGGCAGCCGTAACCACGGAAACAGAGACCAATGGGCAGAGCCATTGGCAGCCGGAACATCGGCTCAACGGGCAGAACTGATCGCACTGGTCAAGGCGCTGACCATGGGAGAAGGTAAATGAATAAACATCTACACCGACAGCAGGTACGCCTTCGCCACCGCTCACATCCACGGAGCCCTTTACAGAGAGAAAGGGCTTCTGACAGCAGAGGGAGAGACTATTAAAAATAAAACAGAGATTCTTGAACTCCTGAGGGCCCTCTGGCTGCCAAGGCACTAGCTATCATCCATTGTCCGGGACACCAGAGAGCAGACACACCAGTAGCCGGGGGAAACCAGCTAGCCGATTCAAAAGCAAAGGAGTTGGCCCTTTTTCAGTGACTCAGATCTTAACAACCATGCTACCCGATCAGGGGGCACCGACCCTACCGGACACCCCCAACGATACTGATGCTGATTTACACTGGATCAAACGCTTGCCTATGACCCAGTGCTTGCGTGGCTGGTGGAGGGCCGCAGACTCCAGCATCATCCTGCCAGAGGAACTAGGACGGCGAGTCCTATACAAAATGCATCGGAGTACTCATATGGGAACAAGGAAGATGGAAGACCTCATACGACATGCAAAGATCACTATTAAAGACTCTCGAGCAAAGATAGAGCAGATTGTGGCAAGCTGCCAGCCCCATGCCAGCTAACCAACGCTACCGCCCATGGGTCTAACCCTGGAACCTGACTCAGGGGAGACCGCACAGGAGCATACTGGGAAGTAGATGTCACTGAGGTAAGGCCTGGAAGGTATGGATACAAGTACTTGCTAGTTTTTATAGATACCTCTTCAGGGTAGACAGAGGCATTCCTCACCAAACACGAAACAGCACATATCGTGACCAAAAAGCTGCTGGAGGACATTCTGCCACGGTATGGATTTCCTTCCAGGATCGGATCCAACAATGGACCAGGGTTCATTTCTAAGGTAACACAGAGAGTAGCACAAATACTGGGGGCAGATTGGAAATTACATTGTGGTTACAGACCCCAGAGCTCGGGTCAAGTAGAAAGGATGAATAGGACATTAAAAGAGACCTTAACTAAATTAGCCTTGGAGACTGGCGGGGTCTGGGTGACTCTCCTCCCCTTTGCCCTATATAGGGTGAAGAACTCACCATATAAGATGGGATTGACTCCCTATGAAATCATGTTTGGTATACCCCCACTTATCATTCCTACCCTGAAACCCGAAGTGCTTGCTGAATTCAATGACCAAAAACTTCTTTTCTCCCTCCAAATGTTACAAAGAGCCCATGAGCAGGTATGGCCTAAGTTGAGGGCCCTCTATGAGACTGGGCCACCCCCTGACCCCCATCAGTATCAACCAGGCAATTGGGTGTACTTGCGGGATCAACAGCAGACACTCCAACCTCGCTGGAAAGGACCCTACATTGTGATCATGACCACTCCCACCGCTCTCAAGGTCTACGGAATAACTCCCTGGGTCCACTACACCCACGTCCGGCCAGCTGATCCACATGCCATCCTTAAGGACTTTGTTCCGGAATGGAAGAGTCAGCCTGACAAGGACAATCCCCTAAAGGTAAGACTGAGTCGTTCCCACTTACCCTGCTAATATTACTTGTGCTGTATCCCCTCGTGGCTGAAACTAACCCCACTCACCATAAAATCTGACATGGATAGTTCATAACACAGCCACGGGAGAAATTTTAAATGTCACCACCGGGTTGCATACACCCGGGACTTGGTTTCCCTCTTTAATTTTTGACTTAGTTAAGCTCCTTCAACTGACCTGGGACAGGGCTTTCATTAGCACCATTTTTATGGCTGCCTGGGACACACCAGGAAAAAGGCCCAACAATGTGGGGGCGCCAGCAGTTACTATTGCTCCTCATGGAACTGCGTCTCCACTGGCCACACCTGGTGGGATCCCCCAATAAGGGATGACCTGATATCAGTCAAACGAATTGGCCCTATAGGCCAATGCTCTAAAATAGGCTCTAAACACAGCAAGGATACCTGCAATCTGGTAAACATTACCTTCACTCCTAAAGGACAGGCAGAGACAAGTTGGAATACTGGATGCTTTTGGGGAATAAGACTTTATGAAAAAAACAGAATCTTCCCCAGAGATCCCGGGGCGATATTTGGAATCAGACTCCAGCAGCGACCCCTGACTAACCCAATTGCCTTAGGTCCAAACAATTTGCTAGTGCCTCCTCAGGCAATATCTACAGCACCCCTTTGAATTCATCCCACAACCCCTCCAGTTGAGGCACCCCAGTCCCAGCTCGCCTTCCCATGCACCCCACTCCCCTACCCCTCAACCCCTCTCAACACCCTCTTTGGGCCCTGATGTCCCAGACTTACAAATTCCTCAACACAACTAAACCCAATCTAACCCAATCCTGCTGGCTGTGCTATGACATCCGGCCCCCCCTTCTATGAAGGAATTGCAATAATGGATCAGTATAACACAACCACGGACCCTAATGCTTGCAGGTGGAACCAAAAGCCTGGTAGTAAAGGCCTCACCTTACGATCCATGTCAAGCCAGGAGCTCTGCATAGGTACTCCTCCACGCCACTACCAGATTCTGTGCAATGTTACACAGCCTATAAACAGTACTGGGTATCATCTACTGCCCCAAGACAGTTGGTGGGCCTGTTCCAAGGGATTAACTCCCTGCGCTCACGGACAGGTTATAAACAGAACTGGGGGCTTCTGCGTGCTGGTTCAACTACTCCCTAGAATCATCTACCATTCAGATGAGCAGGTACTTCAATGGATGGACCTGGGTACCCACGGGTAAAATAAATGAGAGCCCATCTCTGCTGTCACCATCGCCACCCTACTAGGAATTGGTTTGGCTGGTGCAGGAACACGTATTGCCTCACTGGCCACTCAGGCTTCCCACTACAGTAGCCTTAGGGCTGCCATTGATGTAGACATAGAGCACATAGAGACCTCCATTTCCCACCTCCAAGAATCCCTAACATCTTTATCTGAAGTGGTGCTCCAAAACAGGAGGGGGTTAGACCTAATTTTTCTACAGCAAGGGGGAATCTGTGCTGCCCTGAACCAAGAATGCTGTTTCTACACTGACCACTCAGGGATAGTCTGAGAATCGATGGCAACGGTCAGGGAAGGACTGGCCAGGTGAAAACGAGAGCGAGAGCAGCAACAGGGGTGGTTCGAATCCTGGTTCGATCATTCCTTCTGGCTAACTACCTTGTCCTCCTTAGCCGGCCCCCTCATCATCCTCCTCCTCCTTCTGACCTTTGGACCCTGCCTCATTAATAGACTAGTGGCTTTTGTCAGGGACCGGGTTAACACCTTTCAACCCCTGGTGCTAAGGCAACAATACCAACCACTGAACTTTCAGGACCCATGATTGGGTCCTGCACTGGGTTCCTCTGAAAAAGGGGGGAGTGTGGGACCCAAGAAATTCAAAAAATGTCCCCCACCCCTGGCCCCTAGATAAGCACACCCTGCAGCCTGTAGCCCAAGTCAGTTCCAAGAAAAACTGCAGAGCATGCCCCATGTCTGAATGAGGAACTAAGAGCTTGAGAAACTCCCCCACCCTTACTGGAAATCCCCTAGACCAGCCCCTAAAAATCCAGCTGGAACCCACCTCAGGGTCCAAGTCCCTGCTCCACTGTGACGGGTATACTTGGACCAAAGCTCGAACTTGCTAATAAACCCTCGTGTGCTTGCATCGGTGTCGGCTCCTTGGTGGTTTCTTGGATTCGCAATCTTGGACACAACACCCCCCAAACCCAACTGTATTTACTAAACTGTTCTTCCATCCAGTTAACTAGCATTTTATTTAGCATTTACTATTCACTATAGGGCAGCCCCTGTATGTTGGGTTAGGAATGGAAATTCTTGATAAGACTCTGTGATCTTAATTTCCAGTCACCACTGCTGGCCCTGAAAATAGGTAAAACCTCCATGGAGGAAAATCTGGCAATGTCTCTCAAAATGATGCATATATTTTTTCACCCAAAAACCATACCTCTGGGATTGTACCATTCTTGAATATATGCAAAATGGCATATGACAGGGATTTGCAGCAGCCAGTTTGTAGTACAAAAGACCAGGAGAGGGATCCCTGGGTGGCGCAGCGGTTTCGCGCCTGCCTTTGGCCCAGGGCGCGATCCTGGAGACCCGGGATCGAATCCCACGTCGGGCTCCCGGTGCATGGAACCTGCTTCTCCCTCTGCCTGTGTCTCTGCCTCTCTCTCTGTGACTATCATAAAAAAAAAAAAAAAAAAAAAAAAAAGACTAGGAGCAATCTGAGTGATCAACACCAGGAATGAATTACAGTGCATTAGTCTATCTGATGGTAAAACCAAATGAGAATGCTCTTTTTCATAATAACAGTCGCTAGTATTTCTTGCTTACTGGCTAACATCCAAAAGTTATTGCCAGGTAATGTCCTAACAGATTCCTTAGATACATCCAGTTATTTAATCTTTGTAACAATGAGTTAAATTACTATAAGGCCTGTTTTATCGATTATAAAACGGGGATTCAGAGAGGTTGAGTACATTGCCTGAGATTGCACAGCTAATAAGTAGTGAAAATATAATTTTTTAAAAAAAATCTAGCTTCAGAATCTATTTTTGTAATCACTGTGTATTATCAGGCCTCTCCAGGTATAGCTATGTGATGATTTCCAAGATCTATTGGCAAATGCAAAAACTAAGGTTCAGGATATTGTGCAAGAAACCTTTGTACATGTATGTTTATGCAATTGTAAAATATCTCTTGAAGGATACTAGATAAACTGCCATGGATGAAGGGAGGATCTTTTCAAGTAACTTTTATGCTCTTTGAATTTTAAATCATGTATGCATTGACAATAAATGAATGAACAAATAAACAAATCTAAGAATCTCCTTGCTCAGATATTGATAAAACACACATAATAAATGACTCAATAAAGATGAGTATGGAAAGCCCCAGGAGCACAGGATAGATAATATTCCCAGTAGGGGTGGAGGTAGTACAAATCCGTATTCTAGGCAGGTGAAGTAAGAAAGTGGGTATGACATTCAAGGAATCAGTAATAGTTGGTGGGGTTAAAGTCTACAAGGATAGGCAGAATGGAGCAGCCCAAGGAGCTGAGCAGTGAGTCTTATAGAATGTTTTACCTGGGGCTGCATTCTGTACTTGGGGCAGCCTTCATAAAATGATGACAAGATCTCACGATTAAATAACTAGATATGAATTGTGAAGAGCTTATCAAGTCAGATTATAGCATATGCAAAATTCTAGAGACCACTATAACAGTGTGGGGTCATTTAAGTGAAGCAGACTCTCAAATTATTTATTAAATTAATCCAGCATTCAAAGGATTTCTTTGCTTCATGAGCATGAAGGAAACAAACAAAAGATCACTGGTCTATTTTGGAACTAGTAGAAGAATCTTAACAAGTTTTTTTTTTTTTTTTTAATCAGTTGAAAGACTTGATATACAACATTGTTAACCTTTGTAGCATATGATCAAACAAGCCAGTGGATCAGAGATACACACTGCAGGGCTACCTGTCTAAGATCTGTGCAACAAAATCTAGCCTTTGGAAGTCCTAGGAGACCTCTTACCAATCAAATGACACTCCCATGCTTTTTAAACTGGGAAAAAACGACTGGGTGGCAGCTTTGAACACTGGCACAGAACTCCATATTGGACAGACATCGTGGTACGCAGACAGGGCCCCACAGTACAGGCTTGAGTTTATATTTTACACAAAGAAATAGAAAAGAGGTTGAAGAGGATTTTATTTCATACAAGAGAATTGGGGCATGTAGTACCCTTTGACAGGACTTTGTCTTCTACCATCCTAGGGGTCCTTCTTTAGAATGTACTTATTGGCTTATTGTCAGTAATAAAGATATTCTTTGGTTTTTCTTTCTATATGTTTAGTATAGAAAAATCTGCATCTTCTTTCGTGCAAGTTTTTTTTTCCCCTAAATTGCTTTCCTTTAATCTCACATTTTCCTCTATGAACTTCAGTCTGTCTCAGAACATGTTGATAGGCTAAGAACTGTAACAAAAGTCTGAATAATCCATAGACTTGAGACCATGTGTATAACACGAAAATAATTAAGCCTGATGCATTCAGGGAAGAAGAATACAGACATTCTTGCAAATTCCAGCTATAAGTCAGGCAACTCACTGGAGAGTCAGTAATTTTACCTCTATGTAAGGGAAATTAATTTACTTAATCATAAAATAGGACCATCTATTATATGGCAGGTACTAGCCTAGCATGGAGGAGACAGGGTATGTCTCCGCCTCCTCCTTTTATCACAATGATAAAAGCCTGTGAAAGTTTCTGTGGCACGTTGAAGGGAGAAATAAGCCAGACAATAAAAAATAAATTAATAAAACCTAGAAAATATCAGCTCCTTGATGAAGCATTTTGTGTAAAACAAAGCAAGGGGGTGGATAAGGAGTTGGGAATCGCAATTTGAAGGAAGGACCGCAGACAGGGCCCTGCCGTGGCATCAGGGGCATCAGGTGCTGAGAGAATCACCAGCTGGGGGAAGCTGCTCTGATGGAAGGACCCTGCTCAGCTCCCTGCTTAGCACGTTCTGCGAACTGCAAGAGAGCCTGGTGTGGTTGTGCAAAGGGAGCAATGAGGGGAGAGGTTTTGAGCTTCTCGCGTCTGCCTCTTTCTGAGTCCAATTTAATTCTTGATTTGAGCCTCAGAATCCTGTAGGTTCTCTAAAGCGCTGAAGATAAGCCCGCAAAGTCAGAGAAGATGCCCACCCCCAGGACCTAGATCTAGGAAAACGAATGACATTCTTGTAAAACTCTCCCTAAAGAGGTGAGCCCTAGAAGAGTACTCTTGTTCCCAGCCATACCCCCGATCCCAAGACAGAGTCTGGAAGGACACTGAGGGATTGACGCCCCAACAGATATCTTCTTCATGCAGTAACAATACATTGTGCTTAGAGAATGTCCTTAGTCATCTACTTCATATGTTTAACTTTTTACATTTCATCTCACTCTTGCAGACTCCAAGGCTAACAATTTTGTAAACAAATCATTTTTGGAAATATGTAACAAGATTTTTTTTTTGAAGATTTTATTAATTTATTTATTCACAAGAGACACAGACAGGGAGTAAGTAAGCAGGATCCATATTGGGAGTCAAATGTGTAACTTGATCCCGGGATCGGGGATCATGCCCTGAGCCAAAGGCAGACCCTCAACTGCTGAGCCACCCAGGTGTCCCTATATAACAAGATCTTAAATAGGCCCCTACAAAGGCATGAACACCGATGTTCATTAATGTATTACTTATGGTGACAAAAACATTGAGGAGTCATATTATTGAGAAATGCTGAGGGAGTAGAGACGAATAATTCTTGTTTCTAGAGGGTTATTTTATTTTGTTTTGTTTTGTTGTTTTTTGGTTACTGTTGCTGCATAATAAGCCAGCCCAAAATTTGGTGCCATAAAACAAACATTGTGCTATATTCATGGGCTCTGTGGTCAGAATGCCCTCCAGGATGTCTGGAGCCTGAAGTGGGAGTTTCCTGATATGAGGTGACTCTTGGGGATGGCTACTGAGGGCTAGAACCATCTGTAGGCATTTTCACTCACATGTCTGTCAATTAATACTGTCTGCTTGGACTGCCAGCAGGAGCATTACCATGTGGTATGGGCTTCTTACCAGTGTGGTGGCAAAAGAGGGCTCAGACTGCTCAAGTGGTAGCTTAGGATTCCCAGAGGTGAGTCTCCCAGGACACCCACCCAGAAGCTGGGACCTCCCACAGCTGAATAAAAGTTGAAATCCTAACAAGGGTCTACAGTGCCCTGTCCGCTGTATATGTGATGATTCCGTAGATAGAAGGGTACAAAGGCCCCTGAAAACCAGATGAAACATAAAAGGTCATTTTACAAAAGCTGTGCAATTGGAAGGATAACTTTGTCTCAGACTGCCCTGGGTGTCTTAGGACTTCCAGCCTCTGAGTAAAAGCCATTTGGCTTCCAGCCTCTAGGTAAAAACCTCCATCCACTAAGATGACTGAAACACTCACACATTTTCAAAATACCCTGCAAGGGGTGGTACAATTTTAACGGAAAAAAGAGAAAAAAAAATTTTTTTTAAGGGTAGTGTTTGGGGGTGTAGTGCCTCAGTGATGAATTTTTATCAGAAGGGTTACCTGCCAAGCCACCATAGCCGCTGGCCCCATGGTGTAATGGTTAGCACTCTGGACTTTGAATCCAGCGATCCGAGTTCAAATCTCGGTGGGACCTTTGTGAGTTTTCTCAGCAATTTTTTTTTTCATTCTATTTCCTGCAATCTCATCTCTTCAAACTAGCATTTTTTCCCTGTAATCCAGCCAATCTGGCAGCCCTAACAAGCAATAATATTACCAAAATCTGAGCCCACCTGCTGGAGCAAGACCAGGTGCAGAAACCAGCACATGGAGAAGCAGCCGCCACTCCTGTAAGCTGTGCCCAGATCTGAGTTGGGGGTGGAGGGAGGAGGAAGGGGTAGGGGGGAAGGGGAGGAGTGGAGACTTGTGTCTCCCACATCTGCCCTTGGCTTGGTTCCTAGAAAGGAATTTGTGTGTGTGCACCAAAAAGAACTTCTGTTTTAAAAAGAATGGCCACGTTGCCATAAGGCTGGAATAGGAAGTCTAAACTAAGAAGTTGTAAGTACCTGATTCCAGCACGATGAGCACGGAGGGGTTCTGCTCGCCCTCAGGGCGCTGCCTTCTGCGGGGAACACTCTCAGAGGATGGATTCAAGCCCCGCGGGCAGAGCAAATGACCACCCCAATACCACCTAGCTGCAAATTCCCGAGCTTCTTTCTCCGTCTTGAAATGCCTCTGCCCTTGAGTTGGCACCAACAGCAGGTGCCACCCGTGGCCTAGCTGCCCACAGTGTCACCTTAGAGATTCTCCGACGGGACAAGCCTTTCCACTTTGCCTGGGGTGCCCTACTACATTTCGGTGACTGCTGCCTTGCCCTGGCCACATTTCCAGCCTCATTCGTCTCTGTTCCTACCCTAACATATCCTCCCTTCTCATTAGCTTCTAGTCACCACCCAGGGTAAACTTATTTCTCCATTTCCCCTTCTCTTCTCATTTTTTATCTGTTTTTGTCCTCCTCTCTGCCCTCACGTTATGAGGTCTAATTCTCTATCCATTGCTCGAATATTGACTTAGACCTTCCAGCCCTTCTCACTGAGATCATTGTAGGCTCCCTTTATCTGGGCTTAAGTGCCTCCTCCATGTTTCCTCAAGACTCAAAAATCCCCTTCTCATACCTGTCCTAATAGCTTGTTTAATAAGCCCTCCCTCCTGTTCAAGACCTCCCTCTCTCCTAGGGAGGGATCACTCCTGTGGCCTGTTCATCTGTTGCTTCTTAGCCCCACGGTCCCTGGCTCAGGTTAGGAGTTCATAAAGCCTTGCTGAGTGCACAGCCTTTTCACCTAATCTGCTCTGATCATCCCAGAGCCCAGAGTAGCTCTTGTGCATGCTTGGTTCCAAACCGTTCTGCTCTGCTTCTCAGATTTCTTCTGACTCCTTTTCCTTCAATGACCCTAAATCAACACCCATGTGAAGAACGAGCTTTGCCCAAGACTGCAGCACAAGTCTCCTTGGAGTTGAATGTCAAACATGACCTTTTTTAAAGAGGATTTATTTATTTGAGAAAGAGTCTGCAAGCGGGGGGGTGGGGGTGAGGAGGGTGGAGGAGCAGAGGGGAAGCAGACTCCCTGCTGAGCAGCGAGCCCAGACCAGGGGCTCATTCCCCTGACCCAGATGTCATGATCTGATCCGAAACCAAAAGTCCGAAGCCCATCTGTGGGAGCCACCCAAGCATCCCAACCATGACTTGTCTTAATGCCACTCAGTAGCTAAAGAGATGCTGGGTGGGAGGATGCATCACTGAACTTTGCACATTTGGGCTGATAATTCACCTCAGGAAGAAAGGCTCCTCTCACTGCATACCTGCCCAGTCATCCTGAGGGTCTGCACATGCTGGTTTTGATAACCTGTTGGTGTAAGGAGCCCATTGCCTGTCCAGGGTCTAGCTTCTGGAAAGCACTAACTGCACTTTGTGATTTAGTTGAAGATATTTGAGTGCTGCACACGACACAAGATTTGGGGCTGAAGATGCCCCTATTTCCTTTGAGAGCTCAGGAAGGAGACATTGGCTTGTGAACTGTGGCTTCCTGGGCTCGTCCTCATGCTCAGCCTTGACTCTGGTCCCAGCTCATCAGAGGGTAGGAAGGAGGCCCTCAGGAGGTTGCCCCAGAGGAGCACAGGTCGGCTGCTGCGCAGGTCAGGGCACCTTCAGAACTTCACAGGGTCAAGGCCATTGGAACAGTTTTTCCCTTTGGTGATCCACCTAAGTGCACTCATCTCTGACTAGTTTTGTCAAGGAACGAAAAATCTACGGAGCTTTCCTTCCCAGCGCAGGTTTAAAAGTATTTCCCTTGGCAAGAGAATCCCGTCAGAAGCCAGGTGTGTACCGGGAGAGCTGCGTGTTGCGGACTTTGGTCGCCCGGCTTCGGGGTGTTGGGCCTGTTCTGTTTCGCAGCGTTTTACCGTCCGTGTCCGCCAGAGGGCGCGCCGTCCTCGTCCCGCAAGGCCGCGGGGACCGGGAATCCCCGGAGGCGGACCTCCGCCTCCCGCGCCCCCGAACCCCGCGCAGGCCGGAAACTGCCCATTCCTCCTCGCGGTCCCGCCTCCGCGGGCTGCTAATCTTGCGAGGGCCCCCGGAGCGCCCACGCTGACCAAGTGGCCGCGGCCCTAGCTCCTACGCCGGGTGCAGTCGCGCCGCGAACGGCCGGGAGGCCCCCAGGTGGCGACCCCGGGGGCCGGGTCAGGACGCCGTTCCGCATTCTGCCAGACTTGTCCCCCGCTCTTCTCCCCTGCACACAGGGGAGTTCCGGGGCCTCCCCTGCTCCCCCTTTCCGTCAGGGAGGAGGACGCCGGGCGCGGGGCTGGCGCGGGAGCGCTCAGAGCGCCCCCACCCCGACCCGAGGTGGCCCAGGGCCACGGGGACCTACTCCACCTGGTACCCCGGTTCCCCCTCCAGGTGCCCCAGTGACCCTCCTCCCCCTGGCGCCCCCCAACAGGTGCCCCAGGGCCTGGGGGATCCTTCTCCCGCCCCGCGGTCGGAACACGTGTCCGTGCGGACCAGCACCGTCCGTCCGCGGCCTCGGTGAAGCCCTTCCGTGCGGCGTCCGCAGGAGCCTCTACCTCCTTAGTTAAGACGGTTGTCGTGGAAGGAACAGAATCTGATAAAACAGTGAAGGATCTGCCCCCGGTGTCTCCGGGGGTCCCCATCTCGCAGGGCGGCCCTGGGCCTGAGGTCAGGGAACAATAGAAGCACCTGCCCCAAGGCCTGCACCTCGCTCAGGGCTCCTCTCTGTCGCGGCCTCACCTGTTTTACCGGGCACCCAGCTGGGGAACCGCCTGGGATTCGGGGGTGGGTGGAGGGAGGATTCCTGACGTTTGGAGGTCAGGGCGCTGCAGTAAGACTCTGGGGTAGAGGGTGTGCGACAGGTAACCGTCCATGACTTAATCCTAGAGGAGGAAACGCGAAGGGTGCTTGTGTGTACCTTCTGGGCAAAAAGGCCAGGGGACTCGAGGTAGAAAAACTATGTCATGTAAGAATTAGTAAGTGTTCTGGGCAGGTTAGCCCTCTGGTGTAATGGGCAGCACTTTGGACTCTGAATCCAGTGATCTAAGTTCGGATTTCTGTGGGACCTTACTGTGGTCTTTTTAAATTCCATTCCTAGCTCCTTTGGGGAAACTGATCATTTTCCACCTTTACCAAACCCTTTCCATTCCAGCCCCTATGAATTTCCATCTACAGACGCAAGACCTAAATAGAAGGGGGTGGGGGGGAGTCCTGTCTCTTTCACTAACTTCCAATACAATTTTCTCTTTCATATACGGTATGCTTATGAAAAATTATATATTTACTTTTTATTGATTGCATGCTATCAAATTTAAAAACAACTCAAACCAGAAGAAAACACTTAAAATAGAAAGACAAACCCTTGAAATAACTAAAAATCGTATCTCAATTTTTATGTTTTTCTGTTTTAGACTAGTATGATAGGGTAATTAGTCACATCCTTTAGGCATAAAAATGCAATATTTGGGGATATAATTCTGTGACAGTTATAGAATAGAAATACTTTTAAAAGAGGAAGAAGAATTCATGAATGTTTTTCAACTGTTAAAGCATGCTGTATTTTTTAAATTGAGGTATAATTAATATGTAACATTCCTTTCAGGGGTACAACATAATGATTTGATATTCATATATATTGTGAAATGATCACCACAGTAAATCTAGTTAATGTCCATTACCATACATAGTTACAATCATTTTATTTACTTGTGATGAGAACTTTTCAGATCTCCTCTCTTAGCAACTTTCAAATATGCAATACAGTGTTATTTATGATAGTCACCTGATGTACATTACATCCCCAGGCTTATTTCTATTGTAATGGGAAGTTTGTACCTTTTGACCCTGTTCATCCATTTTGCCACCTTCTGCCTCCACACTCACCAATTTGTTTTCTGTACCTATGAGCTCTTTTGTCTGTTTTTGTTTTTGATTCCACATACAAATGAGATCATATGGTATTTGTCTTTCTCTGTCCTGCTTGTTTCACTAAGTATATTTTTAGAGAATGCTAGTGCATATCAAATTGTTAGAGCTTCTAGTTTCCAATGGACAAAATCCAGTCACTGATGAGTCTTTCTTAATATACAAATTTTACCATATGCTAGCAGTTACATTCTTTGGAGTGATTTAAATTTATGAGGAAACATTTTAGGACATCACTGGAAAGCAATGTGTGAAAGCACAAAAATACTGTGGCAATTCATAAAGACTCCAAGGAATTAAAATTGCTTGAAGACACAGTTCTTGGTTAAAACAATGAAATAATGGGCCAACTCCCTCCATCATCTCTGTCAGACTGGTTCATTTCTAATTTTCAGGTGGATGTTTTCCTTGTTTGTGTACTTTGATTTAAGGGGATGTAAGATGGTTTATTGTAATTTTGTAAGCTTTCATTGAAAAGTATTTTTATTAAGCCTCTGTTGCTCAAAGATGCAATAGTTTCCAAGTAAGTTTTTCTGACTTAAACAGTGTGTTTGGTTAATTCATATTTTGTATTTAAGTCACAAATCTATGTGGAACTTAATTTTTTCCATGGTTGAGAGGTAGATGTCCACGTTTGTTTTCTTCTATAGGCAAAGTTAATTGCACCATCAGAATTTATTTTAAAATCATCTTTGCCTGCTGAATTGATATACTTTGTCGTATGTTAATTGCCATGCATCCTTGTATCCATTTTTTTAATATATCTATTTCCCCCCATGTATACTTCTGACAATGCTAAAATGTTCTGATGTTCTTTTAATCCACTTAAATTCCCTTGGAGCATTTTTCCCTTTAGAGTATTTGAAATTTTCAGGTACAGGGGAATAAGACAAAGAGGGGGAGGCTGGAGATTCAGCTTCTGGTAAAGAACTGAGGACGAGTAGGGTGCTGGTGAGCATATGAATGGACTAGTTCTGGGGCAGAGAATTGGAGGGGCTGGATTCCACTGCTTTGGATCTCTTAGTTTCATAAAGACACTGGTGCCACTGAACACGGTAGTTTCCTTGGTGAACCTGGCAGGCTTTGAAGAGATCCACAAGTCATAGAAGGGCTTCGGTGTTTGTTTGAGGATGTTTGGAATATGATAAAGCTCATTGTCTGCACAAATCAAGCCAAGGGTCCGAAGGACATTTTTGATTTTCATGATCCATGCCTCCAGGACAGTCTGTGACCCTCTTATTTTCTCTCTTCCATGATTCCCTGTTCCTTGTCTATTTCTATGACAAGCCTCCATTTTTTCCTGATTCTCTTCCCTGCCTACCTTGAAGTAAACTGAGGTACTGACCCTCGCTCTTTCTGAGCTACACTGAAGGACTGCATTTAAGATCTGAAACTATCCTAAGCACATTAACAGCCTCAAGCTTCTCTGCACCTGGGTGCAGCTAGAGATGTACAAATTGGGTGGTGGCGTCAAATCCTGAAATCACACTGAGGTTTTTATAATATGTGCGAATCAAAGCATATATATGCTCCATGTGGGAAACTCAAGAGGCTTCATTCTAAGCCAGATACATCTGACACGGAGCTTTAGGAATGACACAGCTGGAGAATGATGAGCAAGTCCAGCATGATCCTTGCTTTCTCTGGGTGAGCTCTCAAAATGTTCCACTCATTTCCACAGACAGGAACTCCTTCAAAGTACAGGCACTGCAGCAGGATATAGACCCCTGCAGCTATGAGCTGAGTGTATATCACCAAGTGCAGAAGGACAAGTGTGTTTCTTCCTCTTAGGGCTGATGGCCCAGAAGAGCATGGACTGGAAGCTTGTCCTCCAGGTGAATTCAGCCACTACCATGCAAACAATGGTCCAGTTTCCCCCTTTCAGGGGCCACTTCTTCTTTGGGGTCAATGAAGGAGAAAGATTCAAAGGATATTTCGGAACAGGCAGCGCAGATTAGGGACCAACAGAGAAAGTGAGCCATGTTGGGTTCCAGTGAGGATCAAGTCAGGGTAGACTCCAGGTCCTGTGGCTGGCACATGGTTATGAACTCACCTGCTGCCCCAGGCGCTGTGCTAGTCCGTGGGCACTCTGCAGATAACGAGGCCTCAGGACTGGTCCCCGCACAGGGAGCTTGCAGGCAGAGAACTAAGGCAGGTGAAGTGAGGGCAGGTTGAGGAGAGCTCAAGAGTGTGGCGGGTAAAAATGAAAGTGTGCAGCTTGAGGAAGAAAGAATTTCACCATAGCTGGTGCCTGGAAGACCAGTGCCATTGTGGAAGGAGAAGCAGAGGTTCGGGCAGCAGCATCCAGGTGTAAAAGGCTCCTCAGAGAATTCTCTCCTTGCTTACCAGTCTGCAGTCCATATTCTAGTTTGAGCAAGAGTCCTCCTTTTTCTCTACTATCAATCATCAATGTGAATTCACAGAATCTTCCCCCTCCACCAATGGTTTATGCTTCATTATTGCCCCTAACTACATTGGTATTGAAATTTACCCATATTTAGCCAGCCTTCAAGCTGGCTTCTGTGTCCTTGGGACATACCATCATCATACTTTCTGGCTTAACCAATCATTGCAGACTTGCCTCCTGTCTACCCCGTCCTAGCCCTGATGTCAGCTGTTTCTCAGAGATGCCCAGGTGTCTTTCAGCAGGGAAAGGGATTAGAGACCAACATTTGGGAGCTTAGTATACTAATTGCGTCTATGATGTCTGTCTCTTAGTCCTTTTGATGGAAAGTTCTAGGAAATGCATGTGCATTCATGTGCATGTACATTCATATCTTTCTATGTTCTTATGCACATGCATATGTATGCACATATCCATATATGTACCTGTGTTAGGAATCATGAGCTCACGCCGATACCTCCAACTCCAATATGTCTCTGAGTATTCTTTCTTGCATTCCCTTATTCCATATTTGTATATGTCCCCTCTCCCACCCTGCGACCCCTAACTCCAGCAACATCGGCATGCTGACCTACCTGTTTTCTGGAGTCCTAGGGTAGTTTCAGAATGCCTTTGGCCATCCACTACAAAAACCCCTCTACTTTTTTTTTTCTTTTCCCGAAACTCCTCTACTAAAGAGAGTTGAAGAGTTGTTTGAAGTTCCCCACACCTCCCACCCCCGTCTCCCTGGCTAAGAGTAAAAATGAACCCTCAGAAGCCATGCTCATAAATTAGATTATTTTCCTTTCTGTGACATGATGATGGAATAGAGTTCAGTTCACTTGCTTTCAGTTTTGCTTTTCTTTCTTCCACTTCCCATCCTTGTTGATTTTATATTAATTTTTGAAAATATGGAACATTGACATGCTTTCAAAAAGTAAAAGTTTGCCAAAAAGTATACTCAGAGAAATGTTCTCCCCATATTCCTTTAAACTCAATCCCCCACAACTATTACTACCCTCTGGTTTTCCTAACTCCCCTTCTTTCTTAAAAAATTGTAGCATAGTGTAATGTTCATCTGCACACACACCCCCCAACACACACACACTTAACAACATCTCCTGGAAGTCACTCTATGTCTTTTATGTAGCTGCCTAGCACTTCTCCTTTGGGTCCATATGTCACTGGTCGTTCAACCCATCTTCTGACACTGGACATTGAAAGCTAGTTAACATGCTTTTAGGGGGTAAGCAAGCAAAATAAACTGGAGATTGTTGGTCTTGCCAAACAGGAACATCTTCACCACTAAACTCAGTGAACAAAGCAGGTCTACCACATGCACATTTGGATTAATATTTTTGCTTTTGACATCTTGCTCTGTGAATTCCCATTGTATAGAAGAATTTCTATTTTCTTGTCACACCCTAGGCACTCATTTAAAGTATTTCGACGGCTAATTTTCTCTCAATTTCTTCTGCAAATGTATCAGGAAGACTACTATTTTTCTTCTTTATTTGTCCATGGAATTTAATGCACAAAATGTTTCACTTTAATGTATTCCAATGTTTTCTACCATTTCACATTTTAGCTTCTTTGCTTCTTGTTTTTCTCATAACATTCCAAGAATCCAGTTTCTGAGGGTATGGACTCCAAAAGATACTTTCCAGTTAGTGTACATAAATTGCTTTGGAGAAGAATTTGCAGCCCATCACCATCAACTTGAAATGAATATAATAAAATCATGCAAAGACATAGACAAAAGAGTGAAAGAAACCCCCACCCAAGCAAAAAGGCAGTATAAATGTACAGTAACCAATGGTCTCAGGCAAAAGTAAGGTTTTTCCTTTAAGTGTAAGAAACTGTGCAAAGAAATATAGTCATGTCACCTCAAAATATATTCTATTTATTAGGTTAATTAACCTGTTGGAAGCAAACATACTTTGTCACCTTCCCTTTATCTCTTCTTGAGGTAAGATTTGCTTCTACTTTGAAATGAGCGAGAATTGGGGAGAAAGGAGGTAGATACCGCACATTTCTAGAAATCAGGTACAACGTCAGAGCTGAATTCTAGTAAGCGGCAAGCCCTTACTTTCTGAGGCCCTCCCCCTCCAGACTCGGGGATCAAAAGTACTTAGCAGAGGATGGTTTCGATCCATCGACCTCTGGGTTATGGGCCCAGCACGCTCCCGCTGCGCCACTCTGCTCCTGGGGGAATGAGTAAGCTCTTACTATTTACCATATGAAGGATCGGCCTCTCCACCCGAGTTTCATACCCTCCCATTTTCCCTTCTGCGCTGGCCCCGGGCCTCGGCCTCTGCAGGGCCGCCCCCTCCAGGAAATCAGCCGGCTTCCCGGAGCCGCTCTGGGCCAGTCCCAACAGGAGCCCTCCGGCGCCCCGCCCCTTCTGCCCCTGAGCCCCCAGACCCCCCACTCCTGCAGTCCCCCGCCCCCTCCCGCGGGTGCGTGCCGCCCTCGCCCTCCAGCCGCCCCCCCCCCCCCCCCCCCGCACGGCCTTCCTCTACTCTGTCATCAGTTCCTGGTGCTCCCCGCCCTCCCCGAGCACTTGACCGGTCCCCGCGCACAGGGGGAATGGGGGGCGGGTACTCTGGAAGGGGAGGGAAACCATCTTCTCTGTACCCTCGGAAGTCCTTGGCTGGGAACTCTGTGACGAGAAAAGTTTATGAAGGTGTACACGTCCTGCACCTCCTGCACCCACGGAGGGCCTGAGGTGCGCGGGGATAGCTCCGCCTCCAGACCACGGCCGCGCAGGAGAGGCCAGGCCCGGAAGCAGGAGAACGCAGGTCACACAGATGCAAGCTGGTGCCTTCTCCCTCCGAAGGGTCGAAAGCCCTGTTGACCTCAGTTCTTTGATGGGTCTAAGAAAATTTATTAATTTTTAGTTTGTTTAGCCTTTTTCTCATTATGAGGACTGGAGTGACAATTTCTAAACAACTCATATGCTGGATGGGAAACAAGAAGTCCTCCCATTGGCTTTAAAATACTTCTGTCTTATCAAAGACATGTGTGTGGCTTGAGTGCTTCTTGGCCATTCTTACCTCTAAATTAATGACCCCTGGCAACACTGTGGAATGAATTAACTAAATGGATGAATTACCATGAGACCCTGAGTGGTTTCTGAGCAGTATGTATCTGCCCATCTATACTGTTTAGTAGTAAAAATTTATGATTTCCATCTGGATTTTCAGGGCAAAGGGCATGGAAGGAGTGTTAATGGTCAAGACTGGTCAAGTAACTAGACTGTGCCTATGAGAGTTTGTAAGACCGCTTCATCGGGAGCAGACTTTGGGCCTCCTGGTACCAATGCAGGCAGACTGCTCCCACGGACCCAGATTGGGGTCCCACAGAACCAGCCAAGAGAGTCCTTTGCTCCATGCAAGATAGAAATCAAACATGAGCCGGAGAAAGTGAACACAGTTTGAAGAGGCAGGGTAAGCATCAGAACCATACTCAGATAAGACAGAGATGTTGGAATTATCAGACCCAGAATTTAGAACAACTATGATAAATCTGCTAAGAGCGTTCATGGATAATATGCAAGAACAGATATGGCAATGATAGGAGAGAGAGAGAGGGAAAGTGTATGAAAGGACCAAAAAGGATGCTAGATGTTAAAGGCACTGTAGTGAAAATGAAGAACATCTCTAATGGGCTTATCAGCAAACTGGACACTGCTGAGCAAAGAATCTCTGAGCATGAGAATATCTCAATAAAAAACTGAAAAGCAAAGGGGGAAAAAAAGACCAAAGAAAAGAGAACATAATATCCCAGAACCATAATAGGCATAATGGAACAGAAAAGATATTTGAGCAGAAAAGAACAGAAAAAATATTTGAAATAATGACTGAATAATTTCCCAGATTAATGTCAGATACCAAATTACAGATTCAGGAAGCCCAGAGAGCACCAAACAGGATAAATGCCAAAAAAATTATACCTAGATGCATCATTTTCAAACTACAGAAAACAAAAATAAAGAAAAACATTCCTGAGAGCTGCTAGAGGGGAAAAAAATTACCTACAGAGGAGCAAAGAGAAAACTCAGAAATTATGCAAGCAAGGAAACTGGAGTGAAATTGTTAGTGTTGAAAAACTCACCAATCTAGACTTCTGCACCCTATGAAATTATCCCTAAAAAGTGAAGAAGAAAGAAAGACTTACCTAGACAAAATATTGAGACAATTTGTTGCCAGTGGACCTGTCTTGCAAGAAATATTAAAAGAAATTCTTTAGAAGGAAATGATATAGATTAGAATTGTGGGGATCCCTGGGTGGTGCAGTGGTTTGGCGCCTGCCTTTGGCCCAGGGCGTGATCCTGGAGAACCAGGATCGAATCCCACATCAGGCTCCCGGTGCATGGAGCCTGCTTCTCCCTCTGCCTGTGTCTCTGCCTCTCTCTCTCTCTCTCTCTCTCTCTCTCTCTCTCTCTCTCTGTGTGTGTGTGTGTGTGTGACTATCATAAATAAATAAAAATTTAAAAGAAAAATTGTGGATCTATGTGTGAAAGAGCATCAGAGAAGGCATAAATGAAGGTAAAATAAAAACTTTATATTTTTTATTCTAAATTGATCTGACTGGTAACAGGTGGTAAAAAATAGTAATCCCTACAACATATTTCCTTTTGTCTATGTGTGTATGTATGCATATATTTGTTTATGTATCAATGAAATGAATGGCAACAATGATACAGGGAACAGGATGGAGGAATTAGAATCATTTTGCTATTATAAGATACTCATACTACCTTAGAAATGGCACAAGGTTATTTGAAAGTAGGCTTGGGTTAGTTCTAAATGTATTGCAAATTCTAGTACTACCACTAAAAAAAGTAAAAAAAGAAGTATGACTGATATGCTAAGAAAGGAGAGAAAGTGAAATAATAAAAAATGCTCGGTTAAAGCCACAAAAGACAGAAAAAGAGTAGAAGACAAAAAAGAATGAAAAACAAAGGCAACAAATAGAAAATTGTAACAACTATGGTTAATAGTAATCCAGCTCTATCAGGAATCACTTTAAATGTCAATGGCCGAAATACACCAATTAAAAGACAGAAATTGTCAGAGTGGACGAGAAACAAGACTAAAATATATGTTGTCTACAAGAAACCCACTTTAAATACAAGGACATATATAGACTGAAGGCAAATGAATGGAGAAAGGTATACCATTTTAATATAACAAAGTAAAATGAAAGCAGGAGTAACTATATTAATTTCAGCAGAGCCAACTTCAGACCAAGGAAAATTATGAGGGCTAGAATGGAGCATTATAGAATAATAAAGGGTTCTATTCTCTCTTACAAAATCAGCATCTCCAGACAGCTTATTCAACAACAACAAAACACGCATTCTTAAACTCACATGGAACATTCACCAAGGTAGACCACATTCTGGGCAGTAAAACACACCTTAACACATTTAACAGGATTGAAATCATACAATGTCTGTTCTTAGACCACAGTGGAATTAAAGTAGACATAATAACGGAGAGATGGCTGGAAAATCCCCAAATATATGGAGACTAAACAACACACTTCTAAATAACACATGGGTCAAAGAAAAATTCTCAGGAGAAATTTTTAAATATTTTGAATTAAATAACAATGAAAATATAACATCAAAAAATTTTTGATACAGTGAAAGAAATGCTTATAGGGAAATTTATAGCATTGAATGCATATATTTGAAAAGTGAAAGATCTGAAATGAATCATCTAAGCTTCCATCCTAGGAAAGTAGAAAAAGAAGACCTAATTATCCAAAGTAAGCAGAAAAAGAAAAAAGAAAAAATTAGGGTAGAAATTAGAAACAGGAAATCTATGAAACCAAAGCCGGTTCTTTGAAAAGATCAATAAAGTCAATAAAATCAATCAGCCTCTCTCACAAGGGAGAAGGGAGAGGACACAAATTAGTGCTATCAGAATTGAAAGATGGGACATCACTGCAGATGCCATGCATATTAAGAAGGTAATAAAGGATTGTTATGAACAATCTTTATGCCCACAGTTTGGATAACCTTGATGAAATGGACCAATTGAAATTGTGAAGACAAATTTGCCAAACCTTACACAAGAAGAAAGAAGTAATCTGAATAGGCCTATATATATTTTTTTTAAAAAAATTGATAATTATTAACATTCCAAACAGGAATTTCAGGCCCAGGTAAGTTCATGGTGAATTCTTCCAAACATTTAAGGAAGAAATTATACCAAATCTCTATGATCTCTATTATACCAATCATAGAGAATCTCTATGATTCTCTCCTTAAAAGAGGACTGAAAAATGTATTCTAGCATAGCCCTGGTGGCTTAGTGGTTTAGCGCCCCCTTTCAGCCCAGGGTGTGATCCTGGAGGCCCAGGATCAAGTCCCAAGTCAGGCTCCCAGCATGGAGCCTACTTCTCCCTCTGTCTGTCTCTCTCTCCTTTCTGTGTGTCTCTAATAAATAAATAAATAATCTTAAAAAAAATGTATTCTATAAGGTCAGCATTACCCTAATACCAACATCAAACAAAGACTTTACAGGAAAAGAGGGCTACAGACCACCATCATTGACAGATGCAAAACTCCTCAGCAAAATAATAGCAAATTTAATCCAACAGCATATAGAAATATTCCAGGTGTGCAAGGCTGGTTCAACATTCACAATCACTTAATGTAATCCATCACACCAACAGGCTGATTGAGAAAAATAACATGATCAGATCAAAAGATGTAGAAAAAACATTGAACAAAATCCAGCTCCCTTTCATGATAAGAACTCTCAGTAAATGTCTGTGCCTTCTACTCCATTTTGCTGTGAATCTCAAACATCTTTTTAAAAAAAACAAACAAAAAACCCACGACTCTAATAAAAAATAATAATACATATATTAGAAAAGAAAATGATTTCTGTTTGTGGAATTTTATGAAAGAAAGTGAAGTCTTGAATTTCAAGCTTTGCAGAGGATAGACTGAGAACCATGTCTTGGAGTGGTGTGGAAAGCAGGGAAGAGCTAGCAGGGGCCCCAACTGGGAACTCATAAAGCATAGAGAGGGCAGCCATTCATAGACTTTGGAGGTAAATTCAGCAGAGTCTGGCAATCATTTCCATGCTGGGGGAGAGGGGGGGAAAGGAATTCTGAGGGAGGCCCAAGGACAAGTTCCAGCACCTCCACAGGGCCTTCAGGAAGTAAGGTGCAGGTTTGGTCAGTACCAGTATGTCTGAGATTATTGTGATGCTGGTCATGCTATTAGCATAAGGCTCATAGAACTAAAATGCTTAAAATTATCTAGGAGGTGGATACCACCTAACCTTGGTGTGGCGGTTGTTTCAGATCCATTTTTAAAATGTAGTTGCAGACAATGACCCCATAACAACTCCAAGTAGAGAGAAGACCCCAGGGCTTCAGGAACCAACACCCATGAGTACAGGAGCCTAAGGGGGAGCTACCCAGCGACTGAGTGGGTGGAAACACACGTGCCCTGCAGCCAGTTAGCTTTTCTTTCTCTCCCATGTGGAGGTGGTACAGTTTCACAGCAACACCTCTCACCCTTTCTGACCCAGCATCCTGTTCACATCAGTGATATCCAGCACACAGTCCTGTCCCTCCCTCACCCAAGTGACAAAGTTCTGGTGAGGCACCAGGACAAGTTGTCTGTGTGCCCTGCCACCACGGCCAGGTGACATATTTAATGGCACCTGGAAGGAGGAGTTGTTTAAGAAAAGAACATGAGCCAGAAAATTTTTTCAGTTGGAGAGGACTTTTGAACCAAATTGGTTCCCACAGATCTTGTTTGTATAGTGTAACATTCCCTCATTGATGTCTTCAAGTTCTCTTCTAAGAGTACCTGGTATCATCGACCATCACTTTGGATTCCATTCCACTTTTAGGTGTCCTTTAAAATCCAGTCTTTGGGCAAGAAAAATTGCACTCCCAGAGAGGGTTGGCTTCGTGGCGGGCAAGCTGTGCATTTGCACCAGGCCAGACACTTGACTTAATGCTCTGCCGTTGCTGGTTGGAAAATCTTAGTAATCTTTAAACAAAAAGCCCTGTGTTTTCATTTTGCACTAGGCCCACAGATTATGTAGCAAATTCTTCTCACAAAAGCTCACAAAAGGAGCAATCATCTGATTCCACTGCTCCTTACAGGGAGGAGCAAGAAGGTGAGCACAAGGCCACCCTCTACTTGACAACAAGTGTGCCCGTTACTGAGGGTGAGGGGATGCACCGCTAGAATGGAATACTTTAAGACACGCCCTAGGATATCAAAAGAAAAAGACCCACTAAACCATGAAAACTTTATTCTAGGGTTTGACGAATGTTTTGCAGCCTTTTATTTTAATCTGAGTACTTCAGGCCTTGTTGGCCTCCAGTTTCTTGTCAGGCTTCTTGTTTTCTGTTGTGTTTTGTTTTGGTACGTTTCATCACTAATCATGCTTTTTACTCTTTCAAGATTCCATCGTGTGGCTCTACTTTTCAAGATATTCAGTGATAGCCTAGAATGCAGAATCATGGAAGGAGGAGGAATAGCACAGCACTCAGTTTTTACAATATGCACATTTTATCTTTCTTTCTTGCCTAATTCTTCTGAATTATATTAAAAGTCAAATGTTAAGTGAGAAATGCAAGTTTCTTAGGAAATCTGGAGAGTAGCTACAAAAGTTTAAAATTAGAAAAGTGTAGCTCAAGTCTAGCTCATAGCATAGACTGCTAATTCATGCTGAATATGTCTCTAACTCTTCTACAAAATGCCCCAGGCAGGTAGACTGGTTGTCTGTGTTTCTATCAGATTTAAATCCACATTTCCATAAAACCTCTAAGAGAAAGGCCCCCTGGGGTTTGAACCCAGAATCTCCTATTTATTAGGCAGGTGCCTTAACCAACTAAGCCACAGAGCCTTATAATCTGTCGTATTTTATCATGCCTTAATTTGTGTTTTATTTCTGTCATTTCTTGAGGATTTAACAAGAAGGTGAACCTGGACCACAGTCAGAACCAAAGAACACTCTGTGTGGAATGAGAACTCTGTGGAGAAGCCCATCTTGCTTGGTTCTGAGACCCATCACATCCCCTCAGACCCACAGGAAGCCTGCCTTTCCAACTCTGTGGGTGAGTGCTATTAGAAACCAGACCCAGGCTTTTGACCTCCAATGATTTTGTCTCTCCCACATGCCAAAATGTACTCCCTCTCTCCAAATCTGATTTATTTATAATGTCAATGCTAGGATGGCATCATCTAAACCAGGTAAAGACTCAGACAAAGTTCCTTGCATGAGAATGCTCAGGTAGGATTCTTCATAACTTGAGTACCTGTGTATTAAGGTATAAGTCATATGTCTTCCAACAGACAGGCACAGGAGGCATAGGGTAAACTGTACATGCTCCCATTCGGAAAGAACAAAAACAGGGGACACGCTGATGCATAGCAATTCTAGAATCCAGTGGGTGCATGATGCTACTTGATTAGGGCTCAGTAGTTCTCGGAAATGTTTTCCTGGACTCTTGGCTTCACCCTGAGGATCAACCATCCTGTGGATACGAAATTTCTCTTACTCACTGAGTCATCCTCCTGGCCTACTTCCTTCCCATAGAGTCTGGGAGGTTCAAGGTCCTCTTTCCATTTCACGCTGTCCTCTATCCCTTTCAGTTCAAGCTTTCAGTATCTGACAACTGTGCTCTTTATACCCCCGTGACTTCATAAAGGCCATTGGAGCTTATTCCTTTAGATTTGGAGTCAGCAAACTATGACCTAGAGGCCAAATCTGGCCACCTACCTGTCTTTATAAAGCTTTACTGGACTGCAGCCACACTTACTTTTTTCATATTATCTGTGGCTGCTTTCTTGCTACAACCACAGATCTGACTAGTTCTGACAGAGACCGTGTGGTGCACAAAGCCTAAAATATTTACTGTTAGCCCCCTTCAAGAAAAAGCTTTCCAACGTCTGTATGAAACCAAAGGTGCACTCGCAAACCTGATGAACAGAAGCCCATGTCTACCTTGGCTTCCTATGAGGCTGCTGGCAGACCACACACTTAGGACTTGCGGTTTTGTGGCAGAGGATATGTAGGGCATGTCCTGAAGAGCCTTAGAGGTTTGTTTTTCCATTTAGAGATCACCTTAACTCACTGGGGAATGCCAACAAAGGTCTTACCATCACACCTTTGGCTTCATCTTTAGGCCACATTTTCTGACACTGCTCTGGACTTAATCCTTGCCTGAAAGTCATTTCTTAATTTTAGCCTTTATTTTCATCTGGAGTGGCTGGAAATAATAAACAGCTTTTCTTTCAAACCCTGTTTTGGCTCATTTGTATGTAACAGATATTCCCTTACCTTAAATCATCCATCTCACATTTTCCCACAAACAGCAAGAAAGGCTAAGCAAGCTGTCACAGTTCGGTCCAGAAGTCTCTTTAGTTAAATCAGCCAGCTCATAGGTTTGTTTTCTGCATTCCAGAATATTGCAGGCATAGTGTTTGTAAATTCTCTACTGATTCATTAAGACATAACATTTTCCCTGGGATCCACATGTCCCATCGATGACTGACCCATAAACCTTGTTGGGATGTGTCCACACCTAAGCTTTTTTACGGACTCCCCCACTACCCCATAAATTATGATGTCTCTTGGGACAGCTGCTGAGCGCTATTTCCAGCACTTTACAAGCTCACCTTTTTTCCAAGGGCTCTTTTTCCAGCATCATGGAACTGTAACCCCACTTGATCATGAATCAGTATTCCTGAAGGTACAAGAAAGCCCCTCTGCCAACACCAGAGGCTCTCTCTGCAGCTTTCTCCTCTCTGGTATTGTTTCATTTTTGCTTACTGCATTGGCCTCCCTGAAATGCTATCTTTGTGTCCCCCAATTCAGTGACACTGCCTGGCTCGGAATTCCCCCTAGGTATGCCTCAGGCTTAGAAACTGCCTCCAGGCACCAAGCTGAAGTTTGCATTTACACTGCCTAATAGTGAAAAAGCAAAGTTTTTTCCAATTTCAAAAGTCCTCATACAACTATTGTGACTAATTTCCCTTCGTGTGAACTCGGAGCTTGTGTAGAATGGGAACATTCTGCACTTGGATACAAAGTGCTCCAGAAGAACATCCTCAATGCCACATCCCACCAGCAGGAAGGAGGGTTCTTTAATTCCCAGTCCTCCAATAATTGATTTTTCTCAGTTTTTTACTTTTTACTAATGGCGGTAGAGTACTGTCTCTTTTTACTTTTTATTTCTGTGCTTAATGATTTTGGAAATTTTTGCACAATATTTGTTAGCCTCCATTCATCTCTCTCCTAAATTGCTTGTCCTATCCTTTGTCCATTTCATTTTGATCTTGCTGCTTTTGGTGGCCTCCTATTATACCATCTATCTATTTGGCCCCTGCTATTTGGGGACAATTTAAATATACTCTCCCATGATCACATTTATCTATTATATTTCTGCTATGTCATTTGTTTAACATAGTCTTCATTTTAGTGGAAGCAAATACTAGAATTGTATTTCTTTGTCAGTCGTGCTTTTGAAGTTTTTAGAAGTTCTCCGCTCACTGGCACATGAGGATATTCTCCTTCATATACTTCTAGTAGCTTTATTTTTTGCTTTCACATTTAAGAAACTTATTAGCTGATTCTACCATGTAGTCCACATGAAGAACAACGGTAATGAAATATTTTTGGAATCATCTGTGTCTGTTTATACTTGATGGCTTCTGTCTCGGATCTGTTTTGTTGTAGAAGCCCGGAGTCATGTCCAACCCCGGTGCCTGCCCAGTTCTCACCCCAGCTCTGAGAGATCTGGGTTTCTTTCAGAGCTTGGGAGGTGAGGACTCTCCTAGGCTGTAGCTGCTTTCAAGGAGTTGGCCCTAGCTCTGGCAAGAGACAGAACCCAGAGCTGCCCACAACAAGGACTGGAGGAGGCCATTGCTTGTACATGAATTTATCAAGCAAAGAGAAAGATCTGGATGTGAACCCAGCCAGTCGGAACATTCAAAATAAGGGCTGGGCTCCTTCATCAACTGATTCTGGGAAGAGTCATCATCAGACCCTGTTTGCTTGTCCTGTTCCAGCGGACATGTCTCATGTTGCCCTGCTTTCCCTCCACTACCTGGGGGACATGTCACACACTCGGTGTTCAATGTCGTTATATAAATTCATTACGTTCCAGCCTGTGCTCCAGGATTTCATTTCAGCTCCGTGTCCTCCAGAGACCCCGAATGTCCCATAGGGAGCTTCTTTCATGGATTCGTAAATTCCCCCATGACAACTTTTAGCACACTTGACTGAATGTAGTCAGCACAGTTGAGGTGAGTCCCCTGAGAGTGCCTGGCAGAATTCAGGTTCCAGGGACCCCCCACGTCGGAGCTGGAGGGGCGGGGGCTTTTACAGTCTGCGGCCCACACCCAGCTCGCTGTGCTCCTCTGTGAACTCCTGGGCTGCCAGGGTCAGCGTCCGGTCATTACAATCCAAGTCACGAATTTGAACTGCTTTTGTGTCCACTGCGGACTTCCAAATGTCCCCGCAGGGCAAGCTGGTTTCCCGCGTGTCCCTTGGGGCCCGGCCCTGCTGCCGCCAGCGCTGGGCGGTCCGGAGACGGGGCTGGACGAGAGCGGGAAAAGCAGGGCCTCTTCCGGGAGGATTGGGGCGGCGCCTGCAGGGAGCAGAGGAAGCAGGTGCACCCCTGCGGGGCTTTCTGCTACTCTTTGTCCCTCCAACACGCGTTTTTCTTTCTGTATCAAATAAAAACAGCGATTTCTCTGAAGCACGGGTGGTGACCTAGCCCGTGGAGCTCGGGAAGCCTGGGCGCTTTCTGAACGCACAAAAAGTGTGCTGTGTTTTCTCTTTCAAAACCCTCTTCGTGCAATTCCACAGAAACAGAAGTCCTTCGGTATTTCGTGCACGGCACAAATACACTAGTTCCGATAAAAAAATAATTGCAAAGAGCGTGTGCCCAGCCACCGGGATGGCCGAGTGGTTAAGGCGTTGGACTTAAGATCCAATGGGCATGTGCCCGCGTGGGTTCGAACCCCACTCCCGGTAGAGCAAGTTTTCGTCTCGGCAGCCCGTCCTGGGGGGAGGCTGGCCTCCTGGGACGCGCGTCCCCGCTTTTCTGGCCCTCCGCAAAAACATTATCCTGTCTTGCCTTCAGGCAGTAGTACCGGAGCTCTTTTTTGTCCCAACCCCATCAAATTGCCAACATAAGGAAGACAAGTCGACAGTCTTCCTAATGAGATTGATACTCCAGCCCTTGGGTTCCAGGGGAATGGAACCTTGGAGGCTTTGGCCTTGAGGCCACAGGAAAGGAGCCCTCCTCTGTGGCCCCTGTGAAGCGAGAACTACCTGCCAGGGGATTCTTACTGCTTCCAAAGGTGGTTCTCAGAACGATGCTGGGGCTGCCCCTCCAGCTGGCTCCGGAAAGCAGAATTGAACCTTCACCAGCACAACATGAGTGTTTTGAAATATAAAAATGCTCCCTCGGTGCAGTTTCCTTTTGCCTTTCTCCAGTGAATGTTGTTGAGCATCTTTCTGTTTATGAGCCACCTGTATTTCCTTTTCTGTGTACTCATTTTTTTTCTATTAGCTGTTAGGTCTTTCTCTTATGATTTGTGGGAGCTCTTTAAATATGAATCAATGAAGCCTTATTCTGATATGTCACAGATACTCCACTTTGTTATTTGCCTTAGATCTTGGCAACAATATGGGACTATGCAGCTTGAGTGGTCAGTCTCTTGGTTCCATTCTGACTTACACATACCTTCCCCACTACAAGGTCAACAAGTGTTGACAGAGGAATGCCATGCTTTCTTCTAGAATGTCCATGATTTCTTTTTTGTATTTAGATCTTTGATTTATCTGATTTTTCCTGTGTTTTAATATGTGAGATATATATCTAACTCTACCTTATTTCCAGAAGACTGCCAGTAATCCCAACACCATATTTTTAATTTAAATTCAACCTAATTAGCTTAGAGTGTATTATTAGTTTCAGAGGCAGAGGTCAGTGGTTCATCAGTTGCATAGAACATGTGTGTGTTCATCATATCACGTGCCCTCCTTCATGCTCATCACCCAGTTACCCAATCCCCCACCTATCTCCTCTCCACCAACCCTCAGTTTGTTTCCTAGAGTTCAGTGTCTCTTATGATTTGCCTCCCTCTCTGATTTCATCTTATTTTATTTTTCCTTCCCTTCTCCTATGTTCATCTGTTTTGTTTCTTAAATTCAACATATGAGTGAAATCATATGGTATTTGTCTATCTCTAACTGACTTATTTCGCTTATATCCTCTACTTCCATTCGGGTCATTGCAAATGGTAAGATTTCATTCTTTTGATGGCTGAGTATATATATAATATATATAAATCACATCTTGATCCATGCATCTGTCAATGGGCATCTGGGCTCTTTTCATAGTTTGACTATTGTGGACATTACTGCTATGAACATTAGGATGCAGGTGCCCCTTTGGATCACTATGTTTGTATTCTTTGAATAAATAGTGAGTAGTGCAATTAATTGCTGGGTAATAGGGTAGCTCTATTTTTAACTTTCTGAGAAACCTCCATACTGTTTTCCAGAGTGGCTGTACTAGCTTGCATTCCCACCAACAGTGCAACAAGATTCCCCTTTTTCCAAATCCTCTCCAACATCTGTTGTTTCCTGACTTGTTAATAATAGCCATTCTGAGTGGTGTGAAGTTGTATCTCATTCGGGTTTTGATTTGCATTTCCCTGATGATGAGTGATGTTGAACATTTTTTTGTGTCTGTTGGCCGTTTGTGTGTCTCCTTTGGAGAAATGTCTGTTCGTGTCTTCTGCTCAATTCTTGATTGGACTTTTTGATTTTTGTGTGTTGAGTTTGATAAGTTGTTTATAGTTTGGATACTAGCCCTTTATCTGGTTATGTCATTTGCAAACATCTTCTCCCATTCTGTAGGTTGTCTTTTCCTTTGCTGTGCAGAAGCTTTTTATCTTGAAGTCTGAATAATTCATTATGCTTTTGTTTCCCTTGCTTTCAAAAACATGTCTAGCAAGAAGTTGCTGTGGCCGAGGTCAAAGAGGTTCTCCTCTAGATTTTGATGAATTCCTGTCTCACATTTAGGTTTTTCATCCATTTTGAGTTCATTTTTGTGTATGGTTCTAGAGAGTGGTCCAGTTTCATCGTTTTGCATACTAATGCTGTGTTAGCATGGGGAGACCCCCATCCATTGAAATGCCAGACTACTAAATTCTGGTTCTGTCTAACATGTATAGGACCAGATAATTTGAAAGACTGTGAACTTTGGAACTCGACAACCAGTGTTTTAATTCTGACTTTCCCACTGACTCTGAATCTTGATTTCTTTCTTTGTCAGATGGAGGTAATAATCCTTACTTCATGAAAGGCAGTTGTAAGGATTAAGTACCTGGTAAATTTAGAAGTCTCTTTGCCACTATGTAGGTTAGTCCCTTTGCCCCTTAGAAGAAACTCACACTCTTCTTTTATAGCAGTCCTTAACAGAAACCTCGAAATCAGATTAAAAATTAGATAAAAATTTGTCCTGATAGTTAAATTGCTTCTATGTTTTGAGATCAAACACTGAGATTCCACATTTGAATCTCAGTGATTCCACATTGAATCTCTGATCCTGGGGACAGCTCAATGGATCATTTACATGAGCGGCCTTGGATTTCAAGTCTGAGCCTTGAGCTTCATGTTTGCTCCTGGCCTTTCTGGGCAGAAGGAAGGAAGTTCCTCCAAGAGTTCATCTGTGTCTTCACAATCAGAAATAAGTTGGTTTGAGGGACAGCTGGGTTGCTCAGTGGTTGAGCGTCTGCTTTTGGCTCAGAGTGTGATCCCGGGGTCCTGGGATTGAGTCCCACATCCAGTTCCCTGCAGGAAGCCTGCCTCTCCTTTGCCTAAGTCTCTGCCTCTCTCTGTGTGTCTCTCATTAATAAAGAAATAAAATCTTAAAAGAAAAAAAGAAAGAAGTTGGTTTGACAAAGACTCAATTCCCATGGCGAGGCAAGACACATCCCTACCAAGATGGGTTTTATCATCTTTTTTCTTTCCTGTGGATCAGGGGAAGAGAGAGAGGATGAGTGGAAGTGGAGGGTTTATTTTTTTCTGGAATGAGACTCCAGATGGTAAAGATTTTACCCAAATTGAAACTTGCTAAAGAGAAAAAACGCAGAAGTCTCTGAGTGGTCAGTAGGAGATGTTCAGACTGTCATGCCAATGGCACTAATGTCCAGATTCCATCCATATAGAAGTTATCCCATGTCATATTTCCTCACCAGAGTCAACTAATCTGAAACTACCATTCCACACCTATCTCTGCCACTGGGAAGTTCTGTACCTGTTGTATCAAGTGTCTGATTTTATTAAATTCCTCCAATCGTCAGTGATACTGGCAATTTCTACTCAACTCTAACCTCTGTTGTTTCTTGAGACAGGCAGAATTTTATGACAGCTCCCAAGGTGCCCTCCCTTGCTGTATAAGCCCTGTAAAATCCTGTATAGGTAGTAATTTTCATCTAATACATAATTAACAATAGCTACCAATTCATCCCTTAAACTAATTTTTTCAACATCCATCTTGATATTGGGAATCCAACACTGAAGGGGTAAAAAACTAAGTTTTTCTCTTCCCTCCCAGGCTTTCTGGGTAGAGGAAGAGACTCACAGGTATCTTTTATTTTCAATAGGAAATTGACTCAAGGGGGAAAAATGAGACTACTTGGATGGTTTTGTCTTCATACCGAAATTGTAAAGCCCGCCACACTCCTACCACCTCACTCTGGGCCATCCTGTTTTTACTGGTTTGTATTAGTCAGCCTTCCCAGAGAAGAAGAACCAATAGGATGGAATATATATCTTGGCTCCTGTGATTAGAGAGGCTGTTTTCAGATCTGCAGGCAATCAGCCAGGAGACTGATGGTGTACTTCCAGTCTGAAGACCAGCAGGCTTGAGTCTCAGGGAGAGCCAGTGTTTCAGACTGAGGCTGAAGGCAGGAATAAAGTGATGTCACAGCTCAAAGGCAGTCAGGTAGGACAAGTTCCCTCTTCAGGGGATGGCCAGCCAGTTTTTCTATTCAGATCTTCAACTGATTGGATGAGGCCTACCCACATTAGAGAGGAAGATGGTTTACTCAGTCTACTGATTTAAATGTTAACCACCCCAAAACACCTTGACAGAAACACCCAGAATCGTATTTAACCAAATATCCAGGAACCCCATGGCTCAGTCAAGTTGACACATAAAATTAACCATCATATGTGTAAGAGAAAATATGCTCTAAACATAATAATAGTCTTCACCACTCTTAACACAGGAAGAATGAAAAAATAATCCAATATGTATATTTATGCAGTAGTAGTATATTCACATGGCTCAAAAATGAAAAGTATTAGAAGGTAAACTGAGAAGTCTGGGGTCTCCCTCCCCCCATCTCTTCAGTTTTCACCAGCACCTTTCCCTTAGCTTCTTATGCAGCCTTCCTGACTTTTTAAAATATTTGCAAATATGAACATAGTCTTAGTTTACCTACCTTTTTACATAAAAGGTAAAATATTTACCCATTGTTCTGAGCTCTGTTTTTCATTTAATAGATTTTGGAGGGACGCCTGGGTGGTTCAGTAGTTGAGGGTCTGCCTTTGGCTCAGGGCGTGATCCCAGGATTTCAGGATTGAGTCCCATATCAGGCTCCTGCGGGGAGCCTGCTTCTCCCTCTGCCTATGTCTCTGCCTTTCTCTGTGTCTTTCATGAATAAATAAATAAATAATTTTAAAAATAGATTTTGGAGATCTCTATTTTATCAGTACTTAGCTTGCAAATAGCTTCGCATACTGCACAAGTGTGGCTTATTTTCAAATGAGTATATCCAACCAGGAAGGAGTTGGATCTGAAACTTTCCCACTGCCCTCTAGAGAAGGGGATGAAAACAAAGTGCAGGTTTATTGGGATAGAGGGAAAAGGAGGAAATTACATCCTTTCTTTTTTTTTTTTTTTTTCTCTTAGGGACAAAATATTTTCTGCCTGAAGCAATACAGTGCCCAAAGATACTTGAAATAGTTTGGAAGGAGCTGGTGATCAAGAAAAACTATATATTCACCCAACAAATACTTGAAATGAGCAAATACATTCTTCAGAATGTAAAAATTATTTTTTAGTAAAGATATTCAAGACATAGAATTTAGTAAAAAAAGAGGTATAGAATTCAGTAAAGAAAAATGGGGCACAAAAATGTTTTCCCAGGATGATAATCCTTTTAAAAAATGTATACACATATGTATATAAATATATATATATATAATAAAATGTGCTTAACAGTGTTGACTTTGGAATGTGGGAATATATATTTATTTTTCTCAGCCATATTTTTGTGTGTTTTAACACTTATATAACACTTATATAATTAAAGAGGAGAAAAATAAAGAAGTAATGAAAAAATCAATCCTTTGGATCTTTTTTTAAAAATTAGTTTCAGGGGCAGAATTCAGTGGCTCATTATTCATATAACACCCAGTGCTCATCACATCACGTGTCCTCCTTCATGCCCATCACCAAGTACCCCATCCCTCCACCCCATCCCTTCCAGTGACCTTCAGTTTATTTCCTACATTAAGAGTCTCTTGCAGTTCGTCTCCCTCTCTGATTTCATCTTATTTATTTTTCCTTCCCTTCCCCTAGAATCCTCTGTTTTGTTTCTTAAATTCCACATATGACTGAGATCAGATGATAATTGTCTTTCTAGCATTATACCCTCTAGTTCTATCCACGCTGTTGCAAATGTTTAGCTTTCAATCCTTTGGTTCTTTATACCAAAGATATACCCAGCACAATGGAGAAAAGATGAAATACTTTAAACCTTGATAAAGAATCTCTTGCCTTGACTTCGTAGGGTTGATGCTCAGGGTTCCTTACATAGGCTAGGAATAGGCTGGCCTACAGTCCATATTTGGTATTAGTGATGAGGAGTGTCAAAATGATAGAAACGTACAATTAATATTCTGGTTTATCATCAGAATTCTTCTATGAATTCAATAGCCTAGACAGGAGGATACCTACAAAAGCGGTCACTCCCTGGTGAAAAGATAAGTTTGTTCTTCAGGGGCTATGGAGTATAATAGTTCAGAACAAGGTCTTTGGAGCAGATTTCCTAAATCTAGTTAAGTCTGCCCTTTATCTGAGACCTTCATAAGGGAAAAGTTCATGGACACATGGACATGGCAGCCCAAAAATCTTGTCTCAGAGTTCTGGCTTTGCCGCATATTCTCCCCTGAGACACAGTGTCTTCATTATTTAGAGATAATAGCCCCTATTCCACTGAATTGTGAGGAGACTCTCTCTCTCTCTCTCTAACACACACACACACACTGTATATAGTGCAGTGCCTCGTAAGTAGTAAGTGCTCAGTATATATCCGTTCCTTTGCCCCTTAAAAGAAAAGCATTATCTTCCTTTATAAACTGTCCTTAATGAAAATGTTCCTGGTTAATTTCTGTAGCTTTTAAAATTGTCTAGAATTTCTCACTTCTCTAAACCTGTATCATCAACCTCTATCAGTCAAACACCTGTGTTAGATATTCTCTGTGGAACAGGCAACATGTCACCGTAGACTGCCTCCAGCTTGGCAGTCTGACCTTGGTCCCTAGGACCCCTCTGCTGTACCTTTCCTCAGCAATGGCTTTGTATGTGGTGGGGCTAAATGGTTACTGCCCTTCTAGTGACATCAGATGACCAGGTACCAGAGTGAGGAAGAAAACCTCACCCCCAAATATAGAAACTCTGCCGACCAGCAACATTTACTGAAATAACACCGTGGGAGAAAATGACTGGCTGCAACACTTCCAGAAGGAAGAGGGTTTTGTCAAAACTTAAACTTCACAGATGGGGAAAGGGCTTTGTTAAGGACAATGAAATACGCCCATAAAACAGGCACCTATGTAATCTAGGGCTGAAACACAAGACCACCCTTCTGCTTCCTCTGCACACACAATTCTACTCCCTTCACTTCCTCTGCCATGAAACATACCTGTGGTCCTGGGCTCCAGAAAGATAAATGAATAAAACAAGGGGAAGAAGTCTATCCTTTCCAGAATCATTGACACTGCCTTTAGGGTGAGTAGCTGAAAAATCCCTGGGTGGAGGGTGGAGAGTCTTCTTATTTTCACACCTTCTGCTTAGTTTTAGGCTCAGTTTTGTGTCCTCTGATAAGATGGTTTCCATGTAGTATGGTCGAGATTTTAAAACTCCAACAGCTCCCAAACACTGGGAATTGTGAAGGCAGAGAGCTCCTAAGAAAAGAACTATACTGATGATTCTGGTGAGGACAATCTCTCATTTTCAGAGAGCATAACAGGCCCAGAGACTAAAGTGTGGGTTACCCATACACATTTTTGTTATCACCTCATAACACATTGTCCCAGCTGATTTCCTGGACATGTGACCTGGGCAGAGACACAGGGCCCTGTACTCAAAAGAGCCTCAGACTTGTTTTAATGCTCTGGCGTCATTGTCCTGAAATTGCTAATTTTTAAACAAGACACTCTACATCTTCATTTTGCACTGGGCCTCACAACTTATGTAACTGGTCCTACATGTTGTCTTCTATTTTCCATTGTCAAGAAAAGGAAATGATTCTTTCTGATATTCTGTATTCTGCCCCTTGTTCAAGGTATGTTTGGTGCAGAGAGATGGCTTCTCAATCTCAATTTTGGGGTTTATATTGCAAAACTGAATTACAGAAAGAAATCAAGAAAGAACAAAAACAATTTTTTTAAAGATTTTATTTATCTATTCATGAGAAATAGAGAGAGAGGCAGAGACGTAGGCAGGAGAAGCAGGATCCCTATGGGGAGCCCGATGTGGGACTCAATCCCAGGACCCCAGGATCATGACCTGAGCCAAAGGCAGACGCTCAACCACTGAGCCACCAGCTGCCCCAAAAACAAAATTTTTAATATAGGTTACTGGACAGTAGGAAGAAGTCACGGACAAGCATCGTAAGAGACACCCATGCCCAGAAACCAAAGAGGAAAAGGAGAAAGATAATTGGTTGTTGATATAACTTCCACATGTTTGAGACTATAAGACAAAAGAAAGGGGAGATCAAAGAAATGAGCTTGATCCACTTCATATTCGTCAGTCAGAATCTAATGATCACGCACCAGACAGTAGAAACATGGCAGAGCTGGACACGTTTATGAAGTCAAGGAAACTTACAGATGAGTTTTTGTGAATCAGGTCCCTAAGACACTTCCAAAACTTGCATGTATTGAATAAATAATGAGAGGAACACAAAGTACCTGTTGACCCAAGAAAGGGGAGAGACAGGCCTCCTGATTAGCCTATGCCAGTACTCTAAGGTTTGAGTATAGGGCCATGATCGATGAACCAAAATCATGTCATTGTGACTGCCCCTCATTGTTGTTCTGCCTCCTTTGAGACCACGTGTTTCTCCTAGATTGTTCTTTTCCTTTGCACTCTCCTGGACAGTTTTTTAAAAGCCAGTCAAGTGAAAATTCTACCCCACCCAAAGCCAAGACATTCCGAGGTCATTCCTGCCTCTTATTACCTGTGATAATGAAGATAAAAGCACAGGGAACCTACTGTTTCCAGGTCTCTGCAAATAACTGAGGGAAGGTCAGCAACAAAAAGTCAAAGCAGAATTAGAGAAGGGCCCCAATCATGGAAATATCACCTGGTATGGAGTAGGCTAGAACCAGGGAAAAATAACAGTCTGAGAAGTTCTTCCTTTTTTAGGGTCCACTCCCCAGTTTTCGAAGTCCCCACGTATGCAGGGAGCACAGCACATGCTGGTGGGTATCACTGGGAAGAAGTGGGTTGAGGAGAGGTAAAAGCGTGAGGCTGCGTAAACCAGGACTCACTGCACTTGTGTTTGGGCTCCTTGCACATTTTCTTACCGCAGTCTTCGAGGAGCGCATTGATGAGGACTTTGAGACCCCCAGGCAGTTCTATTTCCACCCAGGAGGAGACAAAGAAATACCGGCTCACCAGGGTGGTAGCCAGGAAATGACAAGTGAGGATCATGTCTGTTCAGTTTCTTCATCCTAAAGCACCAAGGAAAGGCATCAACCTAAGAAAAGGAAGAGGTAGGGAGGAGTGTCCCCAGACCCTCCAAATTTACTCCTCATCCTTCAAGACAAATCCTAATGATGCTTCATTCCTAACTTTCTTAAATCTTCCATTCTAGTGTCAATATACTCTCTACAGTTTAACTCCTTAACAAGTACTGGATGCCCACAGTGTGTCACACCTGAAGTTCTGTAATATTGCCTTCTAATGTCTCTCCCAGGCTCCAGCGATTATCCCCCACTCCATTCCAGACTCCATACTAATAGCCCCTACCCCCAATAACTCTGTCAGGTTCTCCCCCTGCTTGGAAGCTCCCTAATATCTCCCTGAGCACATCTAATGTAATCCTTTGAGTGACATCCAACCCTTTCCTTAATCTAGCTTCAACCTATCTTTCCAGCTTTATTTCCCTCCAAAGACTCAACCTTTCTGCCAAAAAAAGTTCGCTACACTGTTTCCCAAATTCTGTATAAACAAGAGTTCCTTGAATGGACTCCATTTAAAACTCTATCTCATTGTCCACTAAGTACTATCCAAATATCTATTATTCATTCAATAGATAAATGTCTCAACCACCTACTGTGATCCCTATACTGTTCTAGGTGCCTGATGCTGGTTTGCAAACAAATAGGGTTACCACATGGAGTTGTTCCTAGAGTGGTACAAACCTTTGCCTTGCTCATCACCATCTACTAAGTTCTCCTGCTTCCCTCTAATCAGCCAGTATAAATCTATCTTTCAAGGCCCGAGCTTGGATTGGAAGCTTACCCAACCACAATGTCCAAACTGTGTTCACCCTGTGTGGATAGAGGGGACAATGACTAACTGCCCCATTTCATATTCAGTCATGTATCACTTCAAGCAAGGAGGCTGGCACAATGGCTGGAGTGGAGTGAGAGGGGAGAGTACAGAGGTCAGAAAGGAGATGGAAATCAGATTAAGATCCCTCAGGTAACAGCAAAGAATTTGTTGTTTATTCTGAAAAGCCACTGGAGCAGAGAAATAAGATCAGACTCATATTTCTATGGATTCACTCTGTTGCTATATTACGATTAGACTATAGGGCACGGGTTTAGGCAAGGAACTCAGTAGTGACCGTAGTAGTGATGCCATATGAGACGATGGTGGTTTGGAGCATGTTCTTAGTTGAAGAGGACATTAGAAGTCTCACACTGGGCTTACTTTGCAGATAGAACCATTGAATGATGGATTCTACATGTGGTAGGAGATAAACAGGAGTCAGGAATAGCCTCAAGGTTTTTGGAGTCAGATCTGTAAAGTTTGAGTTGATCTTTACTGATATGGCTAAAACCAAGCTGGAGGCAGTGAGGAATGAGAAGCAGTTCGATTTTAGACATGTTACATTTGATATGCCTTTCAGATATCCAAAGAAGATGTTAGGTAATTGTATATACTAGCATGGGGATTAGGAAAGAGGTCCAGGCTAAAGATACAGGATTTTGATTTAAGAAAGATTCACAATACATGAGAATTACTACTGAGAGTAAATGAGTTTCAGTGTGGCCCAAAGAGAGAAGTGGTCCTAGAACTGATCTCTAAGGCTTTCCAGGATTTAGAGACCCAGAGATGATAAGCATCCCACAAAGAGGACTGGGAAGAAGTCCCAGAATCCAAGAGAAGAAAATGTTTCAAGTAGGAAATGTCTGTGTCAAATGTCATCCATCCAAAAGCCATCAGGTGAGGAATTAAAACTGATCACCAGTTCGTCAATGAGAAGGCCACTGCAACCTTGACAAAAGCTCTTTTAGTGGAACATAGGTAGAGCCTATCAAAAAGAAGAGGAAGTCCCAAGGAAGAACAGACAGAGGAGAGGTGGGTATAGTAACAATGATGGGGATGTTCTCTTTGAAGAGCTTGCAGAAAAAGCAAAGAGGCTGTAGCTAGAGGAAAATATGAGATCAGAAGCTCTTTTGTTTTTAACATGAAGGAGAGATACTGATAATTGAGAGGTCAACATTCCTACAGCTGGCCACAGAGGAAAGAATGAGCAAATTCTGCAGAGTAATTAGGAAGAATGGTAGAATATATACCAGTAAGCTGATAGATGAGGTAATGAGAATGTGTGGGAGAATGTCTTCTGATTGCTTCTATTTTCTCAAAGGAATAAAAGGCAAAGTCATAGCTGAGGTGAGCATGGGATAGGAGGTACTGGAGATCTGTGGAGAGGTGAGAAGTTACCTAGAATGGGCTGGGGAATGCTGGGATCACATGGCAGCATGAAAGGCTCACTCAAACTTTATGTCATGAATTTACAGCTGGATGAGTTAGTCTGCTTGTTTTTTTTTTTTTTTAACAGTTTTATTCACCTGTATGGGTGTAGGCAATGAATAAATAAGTATGCAGACTTTTAGAAGGGTTAGCATTTTATACAAGTACTGAGGAAGCAAATGGGTTGAGGGCATGGGCAAGAGAGTGGCTGCAATGGTGAGCCATGGAATCTTGTTTGGTCAGGAGGGAAATGAGGGTGTGAAGGGGGATGGGCAAGACTGTAGGGACATTGGACACATATTTGGTACTAATTTTATACTTTTTGCTTGTAGTATTAGAAAAAGAAAGGATTGAAAAACTTCCAGTTAAAAATATCCACAAACATGTACAATCTAAATATAAGATGTATTTATTACTGCGAGCTGACGTAAAAGAACTTGGAAAGCACTGGTCTAAGTTTGGGCCACATGAAGGGGTTGAAAGGAGACTGGAAACAAGATACCTACATGAGGGATTAGGGAATTGGGAGGTCAAGGGTACTGGAAAAATCACCTTCCTCGATACTAACATTACCAAGAATTATGATAGGAGTAGTCCCAGAGAGTGAGAGTGCTCTCAGGGCTTAAATTTTCAAGGAATGAGGGGAATCATTCCAGCAGTCTGTAGATGGCAACAAAAATAAGGGAGAGTGGTCAAGTCTAGGAGAAAACCTTCAAGGCTAGGCAGTTTCATGGAGGAGGGAGGACAAAGGAGTCCAGAAGAGGCAATGAGAAACACGAGGGAAACCTACCCATCTCCAGGCCCAGTGGTAACAAAGGGTAGGGAAGAAAAAGCAGCCACTAGTCAGGAGGATGACAAGGCCAGCAGTCAACAGGAGAGAACCAGATTTCAGTTAGACTATGAAAAAACAGTCAGAGACTTAGAATACAGGCAATTTATCCTGCCTGCTCATTGGTGGGACCACTTAGTGACATCATAAAGTGGGAAAATTCTTATGGATCAAGGGTATGATTCAATCTGCCTTTGCTCACACAGCAAATGTTTTCAACTTGCTTTCTTTTAGCACTCAACACAAAGCCATCCTTTGTGTCTTTCCCCCACCCACCTTTTATTTTTGCTGTAGAAGGAAGAACCCCTATGCTCAGGAACAAAGTCCAGAGGCACCTAAGAGAGAGGTCAGTGTCGCTGAGTGAGTGGCAAGCAGCTGAACAATTCTGGGCTGGGGGAGGGGAGTGGTGTAATAACATTAGGGTGTGGGGAAGACTTCTAGAGCCCCTGAACTGTGGGCGGGTGGATAGCATGACAGGCCATTCACTTTGCCAGCTTCTCTCTCTCCCCACTAGGCAAATGAGATTCAGGCCTCCAAAAAATACAAGGCTGAGGAAACAACAGTATCTCTTAAGTGTCCATCCTACCATGTTAGCAGTTCTGTGCAAGAGTAACTTACAACTAATATTCAGTTCTTTGCTCAAGGGCCACCTCTACTCTCCACCCCATATGAGAGAGCAATCCTCTTTCTCTGTGTATTTGGCTTTATTTCTCTTCATAGCTCTTATCTATCAGAGATACTATTCTTTGTTTCCTCCCACTATCCCATAAGGTCCCTTGCAGAGACCTTGTCTGTTGTCCCATTGCCTACAACAGTCTGGCATGTAGTCACCTGTAATATTTGTTGAATGATGAGCCCATCACAGAAAAATGGCACCATTGCTCAGTAAATGATAAGTCATGAGTGGAATATTCAAATTTGGAATGGTCAAGTGCTAGAGCTCCTTTATCACAGAACTAGTTAAACTTGCAGGACTGTCACAGCACTTTCAGGAAGTAGTCACTGGAATTATGGTGCTGGCAGGGATAAAAGTTCACCAAGAACCCTTGGGCCATACTCTAAGAGCTGGTTGATTGGTC
Source organism: Nyctereutes procyonoides (assembly GCF_905146905.1). Taxonomy (NCBI): domain Eukaryota; kingdom Metazoa; phylum Chordata; class Mammalia; order Carnivora; family Canidae; genus Nyctereutes; species Nyctereutes procyonoides. The sequence goes on from NW_026575043.1 coordinate 1,195,352, forward strand.
AAGGTACACTGAGAAAAACAGATCAGTGATATCTCTGGAGCAAGATGTGATGTAGGAAGCCCTGGATCTCCTTATTTCCACAAAAACACCAATTTAGCAACAATTCATGGACAAACTCCCTTTCTGAGAAATCAAAAACTAAAAGGCCTCTGCATCCCAGGTAAACACAAAATTTGACTTGCCCAAACTGGTAGATTTGGGTCACACTCTTGCTGATTCTGCATGGATATTCATCATCATCAACACACCTCGATTAATGGGATAGACCACATTAGCTGAATAAAGGATAAAAATCACAAGATCATCTCACTAGGTGCAGAAAAAGCATTTGACAAGATTTGGCAACCCCTCACAATAAAAAACTGTCAACAAACTAAGTATAGAAAGATGTACCTAAACATAATTTAAGGCCAAATATGAGCCCACAGCTAACATCACTCTCAAAGGTGAATAAGTGAAAGCTTTTCCTTTAAGATCAGGTAAAGATGCCCACTCTTGCCACTTTCATTCATCGTAGTACTAGAAGCCCCAGTCAGAGCAATTAGGCAAGAAAGAGTGGGCAAATCAGAAATGAAGAAGTAAAATCATCCCTGTTTACAGCTGACATGACCTTATAGAGAGAAAAATCTTAAAGACTCCATTTTAAAAACTTAGAATAAAGGAATCCAGTAAAATTACAGGATATGAAATCAGCCCCCCAAAATCATTTGCACTTCTATACACTAACAACAAACTATTCAAAAAGGAAATTAGGAAAACAATCCCACTTATATAATACTACAAAAAAGAATAAAATACTTAGGAATGAACTTAACTAAGGAAATAAAACACTTGTACGCTGAAAACTACAAAACACTGATGAAGCAAAGAAGTCACAAACACACTTCCCATTGGGTGGATACCTTAATATTACTAATCTATCCACACCACCCAAAGAGATCTACAGAGCCAATATAGTTCCTATCAAAATCTCAAAGGCATTTTTTACAGAAATAGAAAAAACAATTCTATAATTCACACAGAAGCACAAAGGACCCTGAATGGTCAGATCGATCTTAAGAACAAAGCCAGAGGCATCACACTTCCTGATTTCAAAAATATTACAGATACAGTAATTAAGAGTATAGTAATGGCATAAAAAATACACATGACCAAAGAACAGAGTGGAGAACCCAGAAATAAATCCATGCATTTATGGTCAACTGATCTTCAAAAAGAACACAAGATGGAGAAAGGATAGTGTATTCCACACATGGTGATGGAAAACTGAATATTGACACACAAAAGAATGAAACTGGACCTTTATTCTATACCATATGTAAACAAACAAAATATATTAAAGACTTGTATGTAAGGTCTGAAATTGCAAAACTGCTACAAGAAAACATAGCAGGAAAGATAAATCATGCTTCATGATACTGGTCCTGGCACTGATTTCATGGATATGACACCAAAAACACAGGCAGCAAAAGCTGAAACTGTCAAGTGCGATGACATCAAATTAAAAACCTTCTGCACAGCAAAGGAAACCATCAACAGAGTGAAGAGGAAACCTACAGAATGGGAGAAGATATTTGCAAACCAGGTGTCTGATAAGGGATAATCTTCTATACAGGGAACTGTATAACTCAATAGCAATAAACAAAACCAAAAAACTAACAGTTCAATAAAAAATTGGAGTAAGATTTGAACAGACATTTCTCCAAAGAAGATATGTATGTAAATGGCCCACGGGTACATGAAAAGATGCTTAGTGTCATTAATCATCAGGGGAATACAAATCAAAACCACAATGTCACCTCATACCTGTGATGATGGTTATTATTAAAAAAAAAAAAAAGACAACAGTGTTGGTAAAGATGTAGAGAAAACAGCTTTGCATCCATCCTGTTGGCAGGAATGAGGTGGTACAGCACTTATGAAAACAGTATAGAGTTTCTTCAAAACATCAGAAACAGAACTATTATGCTCCAGCCTTCCCCCTTTGGGTATTTATCCAAAAGAAATGAAGTCAGGATCTAGAAGAGATCTTAGCATTTCCACGTTCACTGCAACAATATTCAGGATAGCCATGATGTGAACACAACCTAGATGTTCAACTGGATAAAGAAAACATGGTTTTATACATACAATGCAATGCAATATTATTCAGCCTTAAACAAAGAATGGAATTCAGCAATATTCAACAACATGGATGAACCTTGATGATATAATACTGAGTCAGGTCACTACAGAAGGACAAATACTGTACGATTCCACTTCTTTGAGATATCTAACACAGTCAAATTCACAGAAGCAAAGAATGAAATGGGGGTTGCCAGGGGCTAGGGAAAACATATGGAGTTACTAATCAACAGGCACAGTTTCAGTCAAGGAGGATGAATAAACTCTGGAGATCTGCTGAACAACACTCTACCTAAGTCACTGATAATCTACTGTACATTTAAAAATCTGTTAAAAGGGTAGATCTCACCACAACAAAAAAAAAAAAGAGAGAGAGAAAAACTAATCAGTGAAGTTATGGGTAAGAGAAAAAAAGCAATTTAAATTTTTTTTTTAATTTATTTATGATAGTCACACAGAGAGAGAGAGAGAGAGGCAGAGACACAGGCAGAGGGAGAAGCAGGCTCCATGCACCGGGAGCCCGACGTGGGATTCGATCCCGGGTCTCCAGGATCGCGCCCTGGGCCAAAGGCAGGCGCCAAACCGCTGCGCCACCCAGGGATCCCAAGAAAAGCAATTTCATGCAGACACAGGAGAAATTACAGGATATGGAGCCAGCAAAGAATGAAAACAGGCTGAATACCTGTGATTCTAAACTCATTTCCCCCTGGTATGGAGTACACAGAAGCTCCCTTCTGAGAATGAGCCCCAGAGTTCTAAAGTAGGGATGCCTGGGTGGCTCAGCGGTTGGGCGTCTGCCTTTGGCTCAGGGCGTGATCCTGGGACCCACATTGGGCTCCCTGCATGGAGTCTGCTTCTCCCTCTGCTTGTTTCTCTGCTTCTCTCTGTGTGTCTCTCATGAATAAATAAATAGAATCTTAAAAAAAAAAGAGAGAGAGAGAGAGAGAGTCTTAGAGTAGCATGAAGGCTAATCTCTTGGAACTCAAGAATTTGGCTGTGACTATTGCTACCAGGACAAGGTATCTACCGAATTTAGGACATATTCAGAGTATTTGAATATTTACCTAAAAATACATGAAGAAAAGTTGAAGTTGATCCAAGATACTCAAATAATCCCTTCTCAGAAGTATATATTGACACTGTGAGTACAATTTGCAACCTGCAGCTTAGTTCCACGTTCTTTGCAGATATACCCACTTTTCAAGTAAGAAACTTAAACTGAAGTAATCTATTTATTTGAATTTTGTAGAACATGATGATGATGATTCTAAGGGATATCTCCTAATATCCTTTAGTTTTCAAAACGAGGTATGTGCATTCCTCGGAATACATGGATACACTTTTAAGGGAATCCACTTGCTGATCTTGAGCTTCCACGTAGACTCATTAGTTATGACTGATCTGCCTCAAACTGTCTGCTTTCCCACTTACCCTTTTGTCATAATCCCTCTCCCCGACTAAGGAAAGAGGAGTTAACTCTCAACTATCCCAAATCACACCCTTTGTATTGCCCCAAGACACAAAGCCTCCTCAAAGCATCTGATAAAAGGGATCTAAAATAATGTCAGTGAGCAAGTGAATGGCCTTCTGCACCTCAGGGGCTTTCTATACATTTACTTTCAACAAAAAGAATGCCTAACTCAGTTGTCAACAAGAGATTAACAAATTTTGTAATACATTTTGGCATGTAATACAGGAGTCTGAAAAATTAGGATTGCATTCTTATTTCAAAAATCCTTGAACTCTTATCTACCTCTGTAAACTAATATAATCTCTCATATCTATAATGAAAATACACATAATATTGATGTTGAACTTGTCTCTTTCTTGCAATAAGGAATATTTATCCACAGATACATGAATTAGAAAATCTTAGTCACATCCATCCCATTAAGAGATACATTTGTAATTTGATATTAGTTTATCTGCTAACTTATCAAAATACATAATACATTCACAATGATTTGATTTTAACTAATAAAAATTATAATAATACAGAAAACAAATCACTCTTAAACCTGTTTCAGTCCCTGGAACTTAAAAAAAAAAAGAAATTCAATGTTTAGACTTTTTTGTTGCAGAAAAATATGACAGAATAGACCAAAAACAGCCATGTTACAGAGAATTTATTTTTGTGGGGTAGGGGAATGAAAATGCAAGTTCAGGTAGAAAAGAGGATGTAAAATTTCAAATGTTGGAGGAAAATTATGTTTTTTAAAATACTAATCAGTATGGTACTTAGATTCCACTGGATAGAGAAGGGATAGAACATATTTTTAACTGTCACAATTTGCAACATATAGGAAATCACATTCTGTACCATTGTTTAAACTTATGATGTAAGATTTTATATGCCAATCTAGAAACATGCAGAGGGATACATTATTTTTCAAAAGCATATGCCTTCAAATTCTGGAGACCACTTCTCTAGCGTAGTTCTCAACATGTGATGTAATGCAGTCGTTATAGACACAGTATCAGTAGTTCATCTTACTGGTTGTAGGACTTAGGATGACTTAAATTCAGTCTACTTACCTGTAAAATGGGGACAGTACCCAGTCTACAGAGATCAACCTATCAAACTTCAGTATACATCAGAATCACCTGGAAGGGTTCTTAAAACAGACTGCTGGGTCCCTACTCCCAGAGTTTCTGATTCAGGTCTGAGGCCAGGAACCCAAATTTGCACTTCCAACAAGATTCCAGGTAATGCTCATGCTGTTGGCTCAGGGACCACAGTTTTAAGAACTTTTGGTCTATCTCATAAGGTCATTATGAGGACTTAAAGAGTTAATACATCAAATGGTTAGAACTGCACTGGCACAGAACAGACGCTGTTGTTTACCAGCAGATATCATCAGTCAGGATTGGACTTACTGCAACAGAAAAGTCTACTCCAGTGGGTTACACAGAAAGGAGCGAGCATGTCACTTAAGAAGAGGTCCTGAGGGATCCCTGGGTGGAGCAATGGTTTGGCGCCTGCCTTTGGCCCAGGGCGCGATCCTGGAGACCCGGGATCGAGTCCCACGTCGGGCTCCCGGTGCATGGAGCCTGCTTCTCCCTCTGCCTGTGTCTCTGCCTCTCTCTCTCTCTCTCTCTATGTGTGTGTGTGTGACTATCATAAATAAATAAAAATTAAAAAAAAAAAAAAAAAAAAAAAAAAGAAGAGGTCCTGAGGTAAAGCATCCAGGGCTGCCCCGCTGTTCAAGAATGTCATGAAGCTCCCAGGCACCTCCTATCTTCTTGCTTAACTGTCTTTGTCCTGCAGCTTTCATCACCACAGATGCATAACAGGCGTGTAACAGGAATCTTGTCTGCGTTCCAGCTAGGAGAGAAGAAAGTTCAGGGTAAGGAGCTGACGGAGCATGCTAGCCAAGACACCCTGGACTTTTTATAAAGGCTTTATTTAATAATTTATTATTTTTAGAGAAGTCACTTCCTTTAGAAACAGGTTTCTAGAAGCCCCTCACAAGTGATTTTCACTTGAATCTCGTCAGACCCAGGTCACATGCCAGCCACTCCAACTATAAGGGAGTCAGGGAAAGGAAGAATTTTTAGCTCTCTAGCTATTATGGTGGAAGACACCAAAGAAGAAAGAGATTTGGATAGAAAATATACAGCATCAGCCTGTAGACATTGGTCACTGGTGATTAATTCAACGTCCAGCCCCTCTCCCCTTGTTGGAGGTCAGGGGTAAAGCTGTAAGTTCCAATCCTCTAATCTCAAAAGTGGTTCCTAACTCTATTTTTTAGAGCTTTCCCCCCAAAAAAATCACTTTATTAACATAAACTCAGATGTGGTTGAAAGGGGTTTGTAATGAATAACAAGAGATACTCTTTCACATTTATCACTCTAAAGTTACTCCAGGAACCAAAACGTAAACAGCAAATATTACAACAAAAGATGCCCCTCTTACTCTAGTCTCTTAGGAAATTATAAAGATTTTGGGAGCTATGAGCCAAGAACCATGCATAAAGACCAAAATACATACTTATTTTATTATCATAATAAAGTTTATTCATAAATACACAAGCTATTATACCAAGATGGAAATTTCTTATGATACAGAATAAAGTGTAAAGAGGTAAGTGTAAGATGCCACCTAACATATAAGAAAGAGTGAAAATCAGAACATAGATTTGTATTTGCTTGTATTTTCACCAAGAAATTCTGGAAACCCAGCTAAACACACTATCAAAAATGGTTACCTGTGTGCTGTGGTGGGAAGGGAAGAGCGAGGGTGGGGGGTCAGGTAGGAGTGAGACTTTACTGGGTACCTTCCTTAGTATTTTGATTTTGAACCACATGAATATATTGTGTTTTTTAAAAGGTAAATATATAAGTAAACAAAGGCATTTCAAAAAATGAGAGACTACAGAAGAAGCACCCCTAACTGGCTCAAAAAAAGATACAGGCTCTGATGTCAATCAAATGCGAATTCAAGCCCTTGGTTCTGCTACTTACTGGCTATGTGACCCTGGACTATTTACCAAGTTAAACTCTCTGAGCCCCAAGTTTACACAATACAACAAAACATCTGTAAAGCTGTGTAGTAGTAGCTGGCACAGAATTCCTCCACGTGTGTTGCTCTATTGCAACAGACAGAACAAAGAGGGAGAGGAGGAGAAGGGAGAGGAGGAGAACGGAGAGGGGGGACGGGGTTGGGGGGGCTTAGGGGGAGAAGGAACCGCACGTCTGGGATCTGACGTCACCTGCACGCCAACTCCGCGAACCTCTGTATAGTCCACGTGGTTCTGAGGCAGCGGCAGCCTGCTGAGGTACACGCGCTGCTCCCGTCTGACGACCGTCTGAAGACCGCCTGCCCCCTACCCCGGCCCTACAGGACCCCTCTCCTACCTACCTGCCGCCCAGAATTGCCGGCGCACCGCACAGGGCCCCAACGCGTGTGCCTTCCCGGGAATGGGCTCCAGAAGCTGCGGTTATCCTGAGCAGTGGACTCTGGCACCGAACCCCTCCGTCCGTCGTCCCCCCTCCCCCCTCCCCCAAGCCAGCATAGGCACCACCAGGGACCGACCACCGCCCGCAAGGCCAGGCCGTGCCCCGCGCGCCCGGGCCCGAGGCGTCTTCCCGCCCTCGCATCCACCCGGTTTCCTCCCGAAGCAGGCCAGACGCCACTGCTGCCGCCGCCTCCGCCCGGCGCCTCGGGAGCCAGCGCCGGCGCGGCGGGGACTGCGCCCGCCGCAGACACACGTTTCCGGACACGTCTCCCACGTCCCGCCTCCGTCGGGCCGCAGCTCCGAAGTCTGGCCGCGCCGAGCCGCCTCTTAGCCTGCCGCCGCGGGGCCGGGCCTCCGGACGCACAGCGGGGGACGACGTCCCACCGCATTGGAGCTGCGGCCGCAGGAAGCCCGCCTGCCTAGGCCCGCGCGGGGGGAGGGGGAGGAGGCCCCTCTGTGGAGTCATTTCCGGTCCGCTCCAGGACCTTGGGAGGTTTCTGAGCCTCGGATTGGTCCTCGAGGTGACCGCGGCACCCGCGCTCCCCACGGGCGCTCTCCTCCAGCGCTCTCCACCTGCCTTGGAGATGAGCTGGGAGGGGCTCGGATTTGACAGAGACGCAGGCATACAAATACACCATAGTGTAAGGAATCCGATAACCACATCCAACAGTTTGAATAATTACCGACCCATAGCAGTTTTATTCATCTATAACCCTAGCCCTCCTTCCCCTCATTCATTGACGTCTCAGCCGTGAATCCTCCAGGACTTTAGCACGGCCAGTGCTAGGGTAAGGCAAGTGAGCACTTGCCCCAGGCACAAAACTTAGAAGCCTTACCAAAAAGCTTAGCAAACGAGATAATATTTTAAAACGATATTTTTTAAAAATAAAAATCAATGCAAAAGATCCGTAATGAATACAGTATCAAAGTCTTTCACAGGGAATCAGTATTACTGATTTTTCCTTTTGCCTCAGGCTCCATATAACTGGCGCAAGACTAATGCTTAAGTATGTATCTTTAAAAGATAAGGAAAAAAAATAAAATAAAATAAAAGATAAGGACTCTTAAAAAAACAGAATCACAATACAATGATCACATCTAAAAAATAAGGTCAAGTATTCAATTACTGTTCAAATTTTGCCGCTTGTTTTATGTATTTTATAAATGTGTTCTATAATTATATATGAATATTATAATCTGTATACGATAGAATATATTATAAAAAGCACATATATATAAATTACACATACACTTTTTAAAAAACAAGTCTTTGGACATATATGTCTCTTAAGTTCTTTGAATCTATAGTTTCTCTGTCCTTTTATTTGTAGAAGAAACTTGAGGTTTTCCACAGTCTGAATTGTGCTTCCCAGGGAATTTCAAGAACGCACACATCAGAAAACCCCAGTCTCTCACACCAGCGAAGAGGAGCAAAAATAATCTTTCCTTCTACCTTTCTGAGTTCTCGAGGTGGGCCCCTGTAACATAAGATGAATTAAAAGCAAAACATGCAATTTTATTTAACATGTTTGATGTAACACAGGAGCCCACATAAGTAAATGACCCAAAGAAGCAGAGTTGCACATGCAACTAAACTGGACAAAGAGCAGTAAAATCAGGAAAATGTGATGAAGCGATGGGGCTGGGGGTAGGGTAGTTAATCTGGTGAAGTTACTAGGAAGATAAGCGTTAATTAGGTTTGTTTGTACAGATTTTTCTGATCCTCAACTTCCTATCCTTGAGAATAAGAATGTGACTCTTCTCCTAGTATAAGGAAGACTTCTTTCACATGGGAATTCTATCTCCTACTTTTAAAAATAAGAAGAAAGGCCGGAGTGTTTTTCTTCTCTCTACTGCTTTTCCAAAGCGTTGAGCTCAAAATGATCATTGTGCCAACGTGGCATATTTGGGGCTGGCACATTCTGCAACTCTTCACCATCTTCTTCCTTATTTCTTAATGGCAAAGCCCACAGATCAGCCAACCTACCTAACAGAAGCAGAATTTTCAGCTGGACCACTGGAAGCTAGAGATTGTTCATAGACTGGAATGGCCAGGGGAGGCCAGAGCACAACACCTTTTCCTTGACAGCTTCCTCCAGCCACACTGGTCATTTATCTTCACAGTATTGCAAGTTCACTTGGTTTTAGGCCTTTGCAGTTGCTCTAAGGATGGAGAGGAAGAATTTCCTTTACCCTTCAAGTTTCTTCTAGCTGGTCTAAGAATCAAATTTACACGAGACAGATCCACAGGAGGAAAAACCCCAACATTTAACTAGGTACACATAGGGACCCAGTGATGAGCAGAATTAAAAGCTTTTTCCACAAAGAAAGAAATCTTTGTTAAAATTGTACATAATTTCCTTTAATCATGAGCAGTTTGGGAGTCCATATTCAAGCCTCTAAATGTGATATGGCTTAAGAAAAAAAGTGTTTTGTTCACATTAGAGAAAATTAAGGATATTATTTCCACTACCTTCTTTCCTGAGTTGGAAAAGCCTGCACTTTGTACAATGCTGAGAAATTTCCAGGTTCAAATCCTGGCTGGCAGGACCAACTCATTTGAAAATAAGCTTTAATTTTAACGGTATACAAAGTAGAAATTGCAATCAGAAATACTCAAGATATACTAAGAGAAAGTGCAAGTGCAAAACAATGAGTAAATACTTATGCATCTTTTGTGTGAAAAAGAATAATAATCAATATACATATATACATATGTACACACCGGGAGTCCACCTGAGGGGCAGGACCCACAACAGACAGGTGTGTGGGTCCTTGTACACCCCCAACCCCACACCTACCATTCCCGCCCTGGAATAGGGCAAAATCAATAGTAGCTTGGCTCGGGGAATTGAACCCACAATCCTGGGGCTAGTGGCAACATGCTCTAACCAACTGAGCGAACCGGCTAGGACACGGGAGGAATTTTGTTAATGGCACTGAAAGAGCATTGCTTTCTTGACTTTTCTCTTGAGAAAAAGGGAAGAGAGTACTCTCCACGTCCTTCCCCTCTAGGGGTTAGGTGGGGAAGAAGAGGACGGAAGCATTCCACATTCTGCCTCAAGGTGTCATGCTTCTTCCGGGAAAACCTGAGAAGATCCAGTCCTGCTCCTGGGGACGGCTTGCGGCAGGTCAGCTATGCCCGGACGCTGGGAACCCGGGACCCTGCAGCCACCCCCCACGTCCCCCACGCCCCCCACCCCAGGAGGCCGCCGCGGAGAGCCGCAGGCCTGGAGCTGCAGTGCAGCTCACCGGACGCGTGGTGGCGCCCGAGTGCGGAGCCGGCGCCGGCGGGGACCCCAGGACTGCCGGGCCGCGTCGGAGGAGCCGCTGACCGGGTCGGGAGCCCCCTGCCACCCAGAACCGTGACGAGGTATGTGGGAGGCAGGGAGTATGACGTGGTCTGGCCTCGGAGAATCGCGGGGACTGAGAGAGGAGGAGGCGAGGCCCGGGGCGGGCAGGATACCCGGCGGGACGCGCGCGCTCTGCAGCAGGTGACGGGCCCGCCGCCAAGTCGGCTCGGCTCGGCTCTCCTTGCCAGCTTCTGCCTCTCCTCGCGTCCCACCACGCCTCTTCCTCAGTTAGGGCTACTAGTATTCTCAGGAAATGATCGGTTTGTGCACACTCTAAAAGCCTTTTCCCTCCCTGTGCAAGTACATGCGTGCACATGCATCTGCGTATTATCCGGTCTTCTTGGGATATGCACTAGAGTCCCTAAGATGTTTAGTGCTTGATATGTACATTGTTTATTCCCTAGAAAAACATATTCTTTGACTAGCTAAAATTGCCATTTAGTTTCTGACCTCCCATTTCAGGCATTTGCTTTTAATACCGTAAATTATTCTTCTGGTCCGTTAGCACGTTTTAACTAACTTTACACATGGATTGAACCAACCAGTAAGTATCTTCATGCATTTGGGGCTTGCGGTTTTTTTGTTGTTTTTGGTTTTATTTTGATGGTTCTGTGGTGAAAATTCTGTAAGTTCATAAGGTAGAATATTAAAATTACTATCGCTCTTGTTTTACCAGGGCACCAGCTATGGTAAGTGATTTGGGAGTCTGGGCCACATTCAGACTTACTTTGACCCTTGCAGATGGAAGTAGGCATCAGTCACTTGCCTTTTGTCACAGGTCAGTTCCCTGGGAAACAGGGAGATGATCTAGTGTGCAGTTTTATTGGGAATGCTCCTAGAATCAACAAATGGAAAGGGTAAGGGAAGCCACCTTAGAAGGAGGCAGAAGTTGAGGTTGATGTGGTTTAACAGAAGCCTCAAGCTGATCTCAGAGATATTTGAGCCTGGAATGGCCCTTCAGAAATGTCCTGCATTGAAACAAATAGGAGAGGGAGGCCTTTATTTTCTTCCATCAACCAGTCTTGAATTTGAGCACCCCCAGTAGTGGGTTTAAATTTGAACAAGGTACCTCTTCTGTTGAGGACAGTTCCAGACACCAACCCAGTTGTGAGCCATTGGCAGTCAACATTTCTGAGGTTGAGAAATGAGCGACAGCATGGGGAGCACCATATGACAGTTGCAAACATGTCCTCACAGTTCTTTTGGCAATCATGTATCAGACATGTGCTCATCTTTGACCAGTAACGTATCCTTTTCCACACTAATAGCAGAGAGAACAGGTGTCATTAAAACAAAATGATGGTTAGTAGAAAGTCAATTCATTTGTCCTTTTGGGTTTGAAAAAGGTCTCTGTTCCTGCCACCAGAGTTTATAGCCTTGAGTTTAGTGATTTCACATTGAAACACTGATCCAAGAAGGGACAGTCATCTCAATCCAGTCCCTATGTTCATCCTCCCAAAAGAACATTCTTCTTTGGTTTTGACCAAAGCATGTCTATTCTTTTTTGTTTTGAAGCATCTAGTGGATTAGCTACTAAACTCATTATAGTTGATGGGTATGAAATCATACTCAAAGAAGATACAAGTAGGAGAGTTATTGTGTCTGGCTCCGTGGCTTAGCTGGTTAAAGCGCCTGTCTAGTAAACAGGAGATCCTGGGTTCGAATCCCAGTGGGGCCTATTCTACTTTCTTCCTAGCTTTTGTGATTTTTTTTTTAAACCCCTGTACTTTCTTTGGGTGAATAGGAACCAACTTGAACTTAGGATGAATCTTGTGATGTTCAGGGCCTTTGGAGAAGCATTCCCAATACCTATACCAAGAGTGATTTAAGGACTCAGGGTATTTGTCCTAAACATGACAAATGGTTGGCTATAGCCAACCCAGCTGAGGTTTGCCCCTTAGCCCTAGCTTTTGAGATCAGGTAACATAGAGATTCAACCACTTTGATAACATGCCCTTTCAGATATTCTTTGCATTACCAAGGAATTACTGATTACTAAGAAGGGATTAATAACTTTGTCAATTGCTGAGCATCTGAGAATGCAGAAGTGTTAGAAGACTAATATTTTTTTAAAACTCCTTAAAGTGGCTTTGAATCTAATGGATGACATCATGTAACTCAGGAAGAGTTGCATAGTTAACAGTACTAAATGACAAAAAGTGACTACTCTATAAGACAATTTTAACCATGTCCTGGACATTCAGTTTTGCCTTTGCTAAAGGGAGTTCTCTAATTGAAATACTATTTCTTTCCAGACATAAGTTATTTTTTATTCAAATTGCCTCCCCTTTAGGCCAGCTATGTGGTTCTTTCTTCCTCATGTCCAGCTATTCATTGGTTAAGTTGGGCCCTGGGTAGTTTGGTGAATTCATTTGAATGAAATGTGCATTAAAAAGTGAAAGGTAAGCGCCCCCCCCCCCAAAAAAAAGTGAAAGGTAAAGTATGGTGACGATAAGAAATGTCAGGGAAAGAAAAGTGGTTAGGAAATATATCCACTTGGTGTCTAACCAGGAAACTTTAGGTATGAAATGAATTTGGTGATGACCACACTGTGAATAACTACTTCCAGAAATCATTACTTTGCAGATGCAGCTGAGATCATCTGGTCATCTGTCCCTGTTACCTGTTACCACACTTCTCCTCTGTATTGGGATTGCTTAGTGCTGAGTCTGTGTCTACAATTCCACATGAACAGTGCGCCAAACTCAGGAGTATCGAACACTCTCAGATGGTTCAGTTTTAAGTTCTTGAGTCTTATACCTACACCATGATTGCAACTGAAAGAATCTCAAGTGTCTTGGCTTTCTAGGGCTGATGTTCACATCTTGAGTCATTGTTGAGTCTCTGGAATTAATCCTTCATCCTTCAGAATTTCCTCAACTCTAAACATCTTGGCTGCCTGGCTGGACCTGATCTCCCCAGATATCCATATGTTAAGACAGATCTCTCCATAGCTTCAAACTCATATTTCCATTTCCACTTGGATTTCATAGAGACACCACCAACACAATGCACCAGAAATTCAACTGACATCAGTCCTGTTGGAAACCTGTGGTTAACCTTGATTCTTCCCACCTTGGAAAGCCTTGTTGACTTTGCCTTCAACATGTGTAAGATGTCTTTCCCTTCTATCCTTCTATTGGTCCCTATTTGGGTCTTCAATATCTCTTCTTGTCCATAACCTATAAGAGCCTCCTCTGGTTCCCTTGTCTTCAAAATTGGCCATCAAAGCATTCTCAATACAGCAAAGTTTATGGCTTAAAATATAAAACATCTTTTCCTCCTTAAAATTTCCCAGTTTTTAACCTTCTCTTTCTCTTCCTAACATATACATCTAACCATACTTATTTCCCTCTAAGCACTGTTCTAGTTGCATGTTGTCCTTTCATTCTTTTAGTTAGAATATTTTCTAGTTTCGATTATACTTTTACTTTGATTTGTGGGTTAGTTAGAAGTGTGATGCTGAAGTTTCCCTATATCTGATAATTTTGTATTTATCTTTTTGTTATTGACTTCTAGTTTAATTCTGTTATCAGAAAATATTTTTTAAATTATTTTAATCCTTTAAAAAGTTTTGAGACTTGCTTGATGGTTCTGTTTTGGTGAATTTTTCATGTGAACTTGAAAATAATGTGTATTCTGCATTAGTTACGTAGTGTCGTGTAAGTGCTAACTAGGTTAAGTTGATTAATTACTAGCTATGGTTCAAATCTTCTGTATCCAACTTATTTCCCCTTTTCTTTCAGCTTCTCATCAGCTACTGAAACAGGCCTTTAAAATCACCAACCATAGTTGTGGTTGTTCTATTTCTTGTTTGATTTTCTCAGTTTTGTTTCATAAAAATTAATAATTCTTGGTGAATTAATCATTTTATAGTTATTGAATGTTTTTCTTTATCTTTGGTCTTTTTACCTTGGGGTCTATTCTGTCTGATATTGATATATCCACACCAGTTTTCTAATGGTTGATGTTTTCAAGGTATATCTTCCCTCACCATACTACTTACAACCTGTCATCTTTAATCCTCTTATGTGTCTCCTGTAAGCAGGGTACCATTGACTCCTGTTTTTCTTTGTTTTATTTTACTATTTAGCCTGCCAATCTCTGCCTTTTAATTATGTATATATTTCATTTACATTAATGCAATTATTGATATTTGGATTTAAGTTCATCATCAAGTTACTTGTTTTCCATTTATCCCACTTTTTTGTTCTTTTTTTCTGCTTTTCTTTGAATTAATATTTATTATTCCATTTAACCTTTGTTTGACCTAAAATGTATTATCTTTTCCCTCCAGCTGCTGTTAAGGTTTTTTTAATCTTTGGTTTTCAATCATTTCAATATAATTTGGGTAGTTATGATTTTCTTCATGGTTATCCTGGCTGCCATTTGCTGAGTTTATTGAATCAATGAGTTGATGTGACTTTTTTTTCATTGATCTGTGTCCTTAAGATTAGTACATTTTAATTATGTAAATTACACTTTGATTTAAAAAAAAAGAAATCTTCACTGATGACATCTACACTCCAAAATTAATGGTTAGGCTCCAACTCCTCTCCTCATATTCAGATTAAAATATACCTTCCCCTCTTTGGAAGGTACATCCCATGTTTTCTCTGACCTGGCCCACATATTCTCATTTAATCTCATTTATTTCCATGCCCTGCTTCAAATCCTTGGATATCCTGCTGTTACCAACATCATGCCCACTCCATTCAGTTCCCAATGACAAAGCCCCTTTTCTAACTCTATGCATCATACTTCCATTGTTCTCTATTAATCTTTGAAGTCTTAGATCTGGTGTCATTTTCTCTAGAGGGCCTTCAAGGGCACTGGGGTAGCCTCCAATTTTCCGGCTGTCCTAAACAGGCTTCTCTGAACATTATGGTAGATATATTTGGCAAATGCATTTCTACTGGTAAGATAGTGTTAACTTCATCAAAAGAAATCCTTCCAGGAAAAAGACATGGGGCATCAAGACATATTTACTTTTATCTAAGTGCTCATCTTATACCTGGTTTCTGTAGTGTAGTGGTTATCACATTTGCCTAATACGTGAAAGGTCCCTGGTTTGAAACCAGGCAAAAACACATTGTTCCTTTTGCTTCTGTATTTGTTTCCTTTAGGACATGAACTGGTCCTTTCTTTTGGGGTCTCACACATAAAAACAAACACAAATATTTGCCGCCCTGAAATATGCCACGTTAGCTTAAGAATGATGTTGAGCTGAGAGCATTTGAGGAAGAGCAAGCAGGAAGGGCTCTCTGCAGAAAAGCAGGGCATCCCTGCCCGGTTGTGAAGGTGTTGCCTCCCAGCTCTCCTACCAGAGAAACAAATCCTGCTAAAATAACTCAGCTTCCACTAGTTTCCCCATATATTTACCTTCCCATAAAATGTTCCCCCTACAAGTCCAAACTCTCCTTTTCTTTGTCTACCCACTTCCCTTTGTATCACCCTTTACTAAAATGATTTAAAAGCTTTCAATTCTAACTTCTTTGGGTTCTCACTTCTTTTCTGTGAAGACTTCATGCATGTAAAATTAAAATAAAAAATATACACATTGACAATATTTGTAAACTTTTTCTCCTGCTACACTGTCCTTTGTTAGTTGGACTCATATTCCCCAGAATAGAGGAAGAATTCTTCCTCCTTACATATGGAAATTGTGAGAAGATCAGAAGATCAGGGCTTTGGGTAATTTGAATAAAATACACACATTTCCAAAAAGATGTTAAGGAATAGCATGTAATGTGGAGCCAGGAGTACTTGCATTTGAACCATAATTCACATGGTTTCACACAAAATAAATAAGTTACATGGTGTGTTAAAGGATCATGAGCAGTATGGAGAAAAATAAAGCAAAGAATGAGGAGAAGCACTGGAATGAGGGAAGTGTATGACTTAGATATAATGTTCAGACTGGGTTTCCTGATATGTTGATATTTGAGAAAACACCTGAAGTAGGTAAGGGTCATACATATATCTAAGCAAGAATATCCCAGCAGAGGGAACAGTCAGTGCAAAGTCCCTGAAACAGTAATGTGCCTGATATATGCCATGAAGAACAAGAAGGCCAACAACAAATACAGCAGAGTAAGCAAGGGGCACAGTGGGAGAAAAGAGATCTTGGGCAGCTCAGTAGCCTAAGTGGGGCCTTTGGCATTTACTCTGATGAAATGAAGAGACGTTGAGTTTTAAGCAAAGTTGTGCTCCAAGTGTGTTGGGTTCAAAAAGATCTCTCTGGTTGCTCATCACTGAATAAGCCTGGAAAGGGTGGAAGAAGGGGAACCTATTAGGAGATTTTTGCAACAGCCCATGTTAGAGATGAAGGTGTCATGGTCCAGGGTGATAGTAGTTGGGCAGTGAGAAGTTTTTTTGGATCTAGATGCATTTTGAGTGGAGAGAATTCATGAATTCCTTCACATAGGTGGAATGAAATAATAATAGAAGTCAAAAGGTATTGCCAAGATTTTTGCCCAAATATCTGAAAAGTTGAAAATGCCATTAAATGAAATATGTAAAGCTGGGGTTGGAGAAGGTTTTGAGGGGACACTGAGCCATCAGTCACCCTATCTCTTCTAACAGTGTGGTAAATGACACATACTTGCCTTCTGTGTCACAAGTAAGGGCAGTAAGAGAGGGGCTGTGATGGCCGAGTGGTTAAGGCGTTGGACTCGAAATCCAATGGGGTCTCCCCGCGCAGGTTCAAATCCTGCTCACAGCGTTGCTCTTTTTAGTGTGGTGCCCACATCTTGAGACTTCTGCAAAATTGGATGGCTCCCCGCCCAGCATTGCAGAAAAATCTCTTAGGCGGAAATTCCAGTTTATAACTCAAATCTTTTAGGAGGGCGGGCGCAAGCTGGTTATGAGCTCCATCAATTTCTTCCACTGTCTGGGCATCTGTGAACTGCCAAAACTCCATCTCTCACTGTCCACGAGCTGCGGACTGGAGCAACTTGAAAACACTGGCTGCGAAGAGGTGAAGTTGTTAAGTCTGGAAAGTGCCTGATCCCAGCAGCAAAGAGCACAGGAAATTTGGGGGAATAGATGCCCTTTCCGATTATAGAGAGCCAGCAGCTTCTGAAAGACATTCTCAGGAAGCAATCTTTAGTGTTTGTACTGACATCAAAGGCTGGTGGAAAGCCATAAAAAATTTAGGACAATACTCCATCATATTTGCCACACATTCTTGAAAGCACTTTTTACAAAGGAGGAAGTTGAGGCACAGAGAGGATATATTTTGACTTTTGACTTTGCCTTTTCAAGCCCATGTGAAACCTCCTCTCCTCAGCGGACTAAATCTCTTTTTATAAGCACTTCTGCATTTTCAGCTATTTTGTCTCCTTTGAAGAGCTAAGTAGAATTTAAGCCAATTTTGTATTTGTTTTTAAATGAGTTCCTGGTCTCCAAGTTTCTTTGTCAAATGCGATTCTTAAAATGCATACTTCTATTGAATTCTTCCCTCCTCGTTGCATTACATGTTTATTGCAATGTTGTGGGCAGATGAATATTATGGGTGGGGGAGGGCGGTAATAAAGAGCTAAAAACTAGGCACAAATATAATAAGCTGGGTAAGGAGTGAAGTGAGAAGTGAAAACTGAGTCCATGGAGATTTGTTCAAGCAAAACAGCTACTAAGCCCCAAACAAATTTCCAATGCATACAGTCAGAAAATAAGTTAAGATTGACCTGTTTTCAGTGAGAACATTTTATGTAAATATACATCATGCAAGCAAGTCTCAATAAATTATTATTTCCCAGAATTGGCACAGTTTTTGTTCCTAATCCCTGTCTAAATTAAAAAAACAAAAACAAAACACACAACTACTAATTTGTTATGAATTGTGTATACTAATGGAAAATACTAGTATTGATAGCATCACAGCAGGTGTGGGCCAGTGGCGCAATGGATAACGCGTCTGACTACGGATCAGAAGATTCTAGGTTCGACTCCTGGCTGGCTCGCTGACCTTGTTTTTTTTTTTCCACTTTTTTTTTTTTTTTTTTAACAAACCATTGAAGCAATCATTAAAGTCCTTCGAACACAGTTTCCTGGGCCTGATCTTTCACTTTCAGGGATGCTCTCCTACATCAGCTGTCAGTCGAGTCCAAAAGAGACGTCAGAAGCGTCAAAGCAACGATCCTCTAAGATTTTCTTCTTTTATCTCTTCTTGAAGTAGGGATAGGAGATTGGCTGACAATGACCATTTGAAGGAAGGTTTGAAAATCAAAGAAGCTCTAAAGAAAAATTACCAAAAACGTTTCTTCCAGTATTTTCTCCGTAGATATTTTTTCCTGTTGCAAAGAGTCCTCACTGCAGAGGTCTCTCCTGCGTAGCTCCTCCCTCCCCACCAGCAAAGAGAAAGATGACAGACATCCCCCGGGGAAATGTGCAGTCAAGGAAAGTCCAGCTGCGGGAACATTGGAGCGAGCGGCCAGCTTGAAACTGAAGGCCGCGGTGGCCACTCCTCCCCCACGTGCCCGGCCGAGCTTCCGTCGGGGCAGAGGCCCTCGGGGGACAGAGAACCCACAGGGATCCCTTGTTTTGCAAAGGTAAACAGCCAGGGGAAAGACGGGAGTGTAAGGAAGATCTGGGAGGTGGCAGTCTTAGGGATGCCTCTCGGAACAGACCTGCCTCCTCTAGTGCGTCGAGGGCGTGCGTAGAGACTGCCAAGTGGGGAATATTCCTCAAACCAACCCAAAAGATCGTGTTCCTATGTGGACCGGCCTCCGAATGTGTAGCGTGTCTAGTCGGCGTGCATCGCAGGTGAACCGCAGTCATCGCGTGCGCCCTTCGGGTACCGAGACCAAATCAGCAAAAGGTGCGCAGCCTTGCGCGGCGCACTCGGTGCGGTGTCAGCACAGGTAACGGGGAGGGAGGGTTCGCGATGGGAGGGAGGAACCGAGCACAGACCAGACGGGAACACAGCCCGTGCCCGCTGCTCTGGCCTACCCCTCACTGGCAGCGTATGCCTCCTTTTCTTTCTCTACTGGAACTTTGACGCGCCCAAATAATACTGTCTCCTGACTTTCACTATAAACTAAGCAGGCATATTTCGAAAACTCTTCTCAACAACCTCTTTGCTAAAATCCAACCGCCTGGTTCCCACGTTACTCCCTCGTTTCTTCGGTAAAGCCTTCCTCGCAGGTGTCTGTTACTTTGTATTAAAAACAAGCAAAGCGAGAAGAAAATACATCGCCTTTTCATTGAGAATGTCTGAATTCTCCATCCTGAGCAGTGTGAGTTGGGGTCATAGGTAGTCTGGGTTGGGCAGGCAGGAGGCCAAAACGATACTTCATGTGGCCCGTACGGGGATCGAACCCGCGACCTTGGCGTTATTAGCACCACGCTCTCACCAACTGAGCTAACCGGCCACCTGCAAGCCAGCTCTTTAAAAAACATAATGTTCCTCTACATTTTTGTTTGTCTAAAACTAAGGGAGAATTTCTTCTCTTCTTTCTAAGGAGAACTTTAAACCATATTCACAGACTGTAATGAGTCTATATTCATTCAGTTCTTCGGATATGGAGCAAAAAACCCACGAAGGAACTTTTGTGCAGGGGCTGAGTCTAGTCTATTGGCGAAGAGTGCCCTGCGGTCGGATTTCCAGTTGTTGGTGAAGGGGGTCTCCCCTTTTTAGAAGCATGTCTGCAGCACTGGATCACATATGGCACACGTCTCTTCCTTGACTCCTAACGTGATGACCCATTAAAGTCGGTACGTTCAAGGCGAGGAAACGAAGAGGAGCGGTGCAGGAAAGGACGGGGTGACTCGGCGTAGCGGAAGACTCGCAGACACCTGCACTGACGTCAGCAGCATTGCAGTCCCGCGCTGTACCGCCCCCCCCCCCCCAGCAGCACCAGCCACACTCTAAGTTGGGGTAACTCGTAGTTCTGTTTGGGAGTGGGAGGAACGGGTCGCGGAGGTTTGCAGAGGACCAGGTGGCGGCGGCGCCGGCCGAGTGGTAAAGTTCTCACCCAGCTGCAAGTTCTATGCGTCACTCAGGTTGCGGGGTGAGAGCGGAGGGACCCCGGCCCTGGGCGGGGAGGCCCGAGTCCGGCAGGTGCGCTCTGCGCTGCGCAGGCAGCTCACCAGCTGCACCACCCACTGCAGCGGGGGCGGCACCTGCGGCGCTTCAGGAGACGCCCCTCCACGCGTTCCTGGCGTGGTTCATCTTTCCAACTTTCTTGCTGACTCAAGCCTAGTAAAATGTTCAGCGAATCTTTGGTGCTAAGTGAATCAGCAAGTAATGACTTTTGTTGGTTTAAAAGCCGACGACGGCGCAGGAGAGAAGCTTGAGCCTCCAGTGTCCACTCCGGAATGTTCAAGGTCCAAGGCGCGAGGCCAGCGGGGTTTCCCCCTTTACATTCCCCCCGTCCTCCGGGGTTCCGGTCCCAGGTGCAGGGCCACCCCAGGAAAGGGCGCTCTCGGAGCCGGTCGCGCTCAGCTCATCCCCAACCGTGTCACCGACCCCGAGGTCCGCAGGCAAAGCCACTGCGGCGCACTTCGCTTGCTTTCTGCACCTCTCAACCCCAAAAGGATTGCTCGGACTCCCTCCTCCTCCCGACCAGCGGAGTTCCCGGGTGGCCGACCTCCCTGACTTTAACGACTTCGCCCTAGGGTTTCAGGTAGGACCATGAGCTCCAGGGCCTCGCTGTCCTGAAAAACCAGCAACTTGCCAGTTGCCAGAACCTACGATGTAGCTCTGTTGTCCTCACTCCACCCCTGCCTTCAGACTGAGGGACCGAGATCCAATAACTGTATTTTTCTGTAGGCTGCTTTCGAAATAAATAATGTGCATGAACATTACTTGTAGTGATTCTTGATCAAAAGAGGGGCTCATTGAAAGATTTGACCTTTAACATTACACAATAGTACAGAGTGAATCTTCATTGATCTTAGACTCCAGCTACCCCAAAATCCTCCTCCGAGGCCACCGGAGCACCTGGTTTCTTGTTTATCCTCCCCCAAATATTCTATACATAGTCAAGCATACCTTTAATATCTCCACCTGCCATCATTGGCAATACACAAGGGAACATCTGCCACAAATGTCTTGTAAGAGAATTTCAAATTATGTTTGTTATAATCCAGATTAGAGTCTATTAATTATCCAACACTGTTTCAGGAAAAATAATAATTCAATATTAACAATTCTTATTACATTTTATAGCATATACATATGTATATATACATCATCACATATAATCTTAATAAATGCTACTAAAATTCAGTTTATGTTTATGCTATCATTCTTGCCTTTCTTCATAGTAGAATGACACACTAGGCCTTTCCCCACAGCTGAAAATCACCAAAATGCTGTATATAAGCAAGACTTTACAGGATTCAAAGTGCTGACAATAATGTAAGGATCTGTAAGGCTGAACACTAAGTGAAGAAAGAGAGGTAATTAAGTGAAGAATTGAAAATGCCCATGTGTGGTACTTATAAATGTATTTAATAACACCTAAGTGCTCTGAAAAAGGCACTGGAGAAGTTTACTTTCTTTATCTCAAGGAATTGCTGAAGCAGTAGAATTGCATTTTGCCAAAGAATTTACAAAAGCCCTTTCTTTCCATGATGCGGTTAAAAGTCTGTAGCTCCTTTCCGCATAAATAGCACTGTGGCCTCAACTTTTTTGAAGGGGATTGACATTTGGTATGGGTGGGTCTTCACGGTTTACACAGCCAGTCAGTAAACCGGAAGGTAAACTACGTTTGCAAAAGGATTGTGGGCACCCTCTGAGGCGGGAGGGGGGGAGGGTCAGACCAGGGCCCTTTAGATCTTCAGGCTAACGCTCTCAACTGAGCTATCTCAGCTAACCCTTGGGAACATTTCTTGTCTTGAAATAACTTCCTCTGAATAGCCTATTTTCTTTTTTGTATGCTACATTTCAGGAAAAATAAGTAAAGTCTTGTTTTCTGCAAATGTAACATTTTACCCATTTCAAAAATAATTGTACCAACATAAAAATTAG
This sequence comes from Nyctereutes procyonoides, assembly GCF_905146905.1. Lineage (NCBI taxonomy): Eukaryota > Metazoa > Chordata > Mammalia > Carnivora > Canidae > Nyctereutes > Nyctereutes procyonoides. Next base: position 1,217,764 of record NW_026575043.1, read on the forward strand.
ACAATGGGAAACATATTCGAAGTTTCCTGAGTATTATAGGAAGAACAACAACAACAGTAACAAGCAGGTTAAAGAAAATTTTATATATGGTTTCTTAGGATATGAATTTGACTGCCATAGGGCTGTGGTGATTCAAAGCTTCCTGCTAGAAGAAGTCAAGACAACATCATTTGGAATAAATTCTAGTTTGGACCTCGAATTGTTTTTTATTCTTTTAAAAGTTATTTTTATTCCTTTTCCCTGTCGTTCTATTGAGGTACAAATTACATACAGTAAAGTACGCAAGTCTTAAGTGCACAGCTTGATGATTTCTACAAGTTTACATCGCTGTGTGACCATGTCGGTTTCCTTAGGATCCGTCTCCTTTGCTATACTCCCAAAGTTAGCCACTGATCTGAATTCTCATTATATGTGCTGTCATTTATTTTGTAGCTTCATATACATTAAATCAACTTGAATCTGCATTCTTCTATCTGACTTCTGTAGCTCAATATTGTCTTTGAGATTCATCTGTGTTTTTATCTGTGAAAACAGTTTCTTCCTTTCATCAACTTCCATTTGGTAATACCACAATGTACTTGTTCATTCTAATGCTGATGGGAATTTGATTTCCAGTTCTAGGTTACAAAAATTGTGGAACCTTCTTGTGCATAGTTTTAGGTGAACATAAGTGCTCAACTATCAGATAAATAGATACATACATAGGTAGATACATAGATACAGAGATAAATGAATGAAATTGCTGGGGCATAGGATATATGTATGTTTGACTTTATTAGAGGTTGCTAAACCATTTTCCAAAATGAACATATTAGTGTACATTATTAACATCGATGTATGAGGCTTCTGGTCACTTCACAGACTAGCCAACACAGGATATCATCAGCCATTTTAATTTTGGTTATTCAGGCCACAAGTAGTGGAGGTTCTTTGTGATTTTTAACTTGTATTTTTTTTACGACAATGATATTATTTAATTATCAAAGGGAGGAGAAAAGATATTTTTGTGTTTCTCTGTATTTTTAAAGATATTTTACATTATGGGGCTATCTATTATTTGGATAATTGAAAAAATTAATAATTTAGCATATCCTATATCAAAAATTATATGAGCTATTCACAGTATATTCCTCCTGTATAATGCAAAATGTTATAGTATTTAGGTATGGACAAGGTCAAACACAAATCATTCCTCCTTTGCTCAAACCTGCAGATAAGGCCAAACACTGTCACTCCCAGCTGAGTTCTTGGTCTTTGTCACATTAGTGATTAGCTAAGATGAAAGCTGTTTGTCTCTGTTTCCCCTGGTTCAATGATTCCAGAAGGACTCAGTGGACTTAGCATATAGTTGTCTTCACAGCTATTCTTTAATATAGGAAAAGAATACAGAACAGAGTCAGCAAAGGGAAAAGGGTCATAGGGGAAAGTCTGGCAGAAAGTAGGTACAGGTCACACAGAAGGGGCTTAATTCCTTCAACCAAGAATTGTGACAACACATGAACAATGTCCACCAGGGAAGTTGACTAAAGACTTGCTTCCCGAGATATTTAGGGGAGGCTGCCTAGCATATATCAAAACTCCAGATGCAGAAAGAAAACAGATGTTCAGCACGAACTATATGGTTTGCGTGAACAGCTTAGGCACAGCAAGCCATTCCTGTCATCTTGGAACTCTCTTCTTAAAATCTTAATTCCCAGGGGTGCCTGGGTGGCTCAGTGGGCTAAGCATCTGCCTTCAGCTCAAGTCATGATCCCAGGAATCCTGGGACTGAGCCAGGCATTGGACTCCCTGTTCATGGGGAGCCTGCTTCTTTCACCCTCTTCCCCCTCTTTGTGCTCTCTCTAATAAATAAATAAAATTTAAAAAAAAAATTCTTAGTTCCCAGGTGCCAACCAAGGGCCAACCTTGCAAGCAGGCCTTTCTAAGGAGAACAGTCTCAGGGCTGCTATGTTAACTCTTTCTGTAGCAACCCCCTTGAAAGTGGCTAGATATACAAATGGACACTTCCCATTCATCTGATCGAAGTTTCTACAGTGCAAAACAATTCCAAATACTTCATCTGGAAGTTGTGTTCTATTTCCTGTACAAGTCTAAGACAAACTACCCAGCAGAGGACACTCTGATCCTTCGATCTGGAGTGCTCTCCCCTTTGCAAGAGCCTAAATAAAGTTTATGTTCTCATCTATCTGGTTTTGTCTTTGACAATTTGGTGTCCTGAGTCATACAGAAGTAAAAGCCCAGCTGGGACACTGTCTCATCCACCCAGACACTGAGTCCTCCCAAGCCTCCTGTGCTCCTTTTCTGGTGGGATCCTACAGTGAGCCCAGTGCCTGATCCAGATGCTCCTGACATTCATCTGTGGTAGCTTGGTAAGGATTTCCTCCTCAAATCAAATCCTAATGTCATTCATACCTAAAAGCAGCTGGGATTTCCCAGAGAGCTTCTAGGAAATCAGCAAAGACTTGCTCTTTAATATTATAAAAGGAGAGGTGTTAGAAATAATTAAATTTATTTGCTATATTGATCAGTTTCATGAGAAACATTGTCAAATCAGAATGTTTTGGCGACACCTGGGTGGCTCAGCAGTTGAGTGTCTGCCTTCCACTCAGGTCGTGATCCTGGGGGAGAGGGGGCAGGTTCGGGGATCGAGTCCTGCATGGAGTCCTGCATAGAGTCAGTCCGGCATCAGGCTCTCTGTGGGGAACCCGCTTCTCCCTCTATGTCTGTGCCTCTTTCTTTGTGTCTCCCATGAATAAATAAATAAAATATTTTTTAAAAAAAAGGAAAAGAAAAGATGTTTGGCCCTCTACCTGGAGTTAGTCAAACAGCAAAGTATGAGGGCACAGTCCCCTAGACTTCCCTCCCTTCTGGCACTATTTGCAAGTTTTGAGGATTCCCCAAAATGCCTTTGGGTTTGATAATTTGCTAGAAGTAGTCACAGAGCTCATCAAAGCTATTCTACTCACTGGGTACAGCTTACTACAGGGAAAAGACACAGACTTAAATCAGCCAAAAGAAAATACACATAGGGCAGATTCAAAATGAAACTTCTGTTGTCCTCTAGTTAAGCTACCCTCCTGGCATCGATGTATGACAATACAGGGCATTGTCAGCTCAGGAACTTCACCTAAGCTTCCATGTCTGGAGTTTTTATTGGGAGCTTCATTATCATAAGCAATCGATTACCCGTGTGCCAGGCTGACTGGTAGAGTCACAAAGCCCTCACCTGTAATCACATGGTTGGTATCTCCAACATGACTACAATATGTGGCCAGATCCACCCTAAAAATATATCCTACTATTAGGTATGACATAAATCATTTCCCAGTAGCTGAAGCAAAAACCAAACCTCACTTTAGGCACAGTCCAATTTTTCACCACATGAATTGGGATGGGTTCCTCTCCATACACTCACCCAGAATGGTGTCTGGCAAAGAAAAGAACATAGATAATTCTATTTTTTAAAATTTTATTTATTTATTCACGAGAGACACAGAGAAAGAGGCAGAGACATAGGCAGAAGCAGGCACCATGCAGGGAGCCCAATGTGGGACTTGATCCCAGGACCCCAGGGCTACACTCTGAGCAGAAGGCGGACGCTCAACCACTGAGCCACCCAGGCATCCCAATAATTCTATTTTTGGAAGAAACTAACAACATTGATAAAACAAAGGAAATTTTCAACTTTTCATATTTGTGGACCATTCTCCTGGGCTCCCGGGGAAGCTATACTCTAACATTTACCAAGGTTAAAATGACTCAGCAAAACCTCTATTTCTGCCCTGACCACATATTGTATACCTGCTTCATTAAAAATAATAACCAAAGAAGAGCTTTCCAAGCGTAAAGATAAGAAAAATTTAAAAACCTCCCTGGTTCCCATTAAAGCCATACAACCTCACACATACTAAAAACATGAGATGAAGTCTGTAACTTTCTGGAATGCTCTTCACCATGATGATTTTGTAATTTTTTAAAATGTAGAAAACATATATAACCCTGTACCAAATGTTCCCTCCCTGGAACACTCTCTTTTTTGTGAAGATTATGTATCCTGTGTGGCTCACCTAACTTGGGCTTAAATTAAACTCTTTTCTTTCTCTTTAAAATGTTTTAAAAAGCTTGTTAAATTTGAGAGGACAATACAAAGCAATGATCCATGCAGGGGGGAATTGGGTGGCACGGAGATAGGACTAAGGAGGACCTTTATATCTACAAATATTTGGAACCAGAGGAATAGATTATCTAGGCAAAAAATAAAAAGTTAAAATTAGCAAAATTATTATATGAAATATAATTTGGATGTGATGAAAGACACAAAAGTAAGCCATATTTATGTAATGGATAAAATCACTTCAGAGCTTTATAAGGACATGGATCTTTTCAGTTTGCACCAGAAATAGAAATGGAAACTGGGGACAAATAAACAAATAGTCAAAATTGTTAGACCCAAAAGGTCAAAATTGTTAGAAAAGTTTCTTATTCAACAATTTAAAATTCTGCCATTCCATAAATAGTTTTAAAAAATGATTGGACACAGGCTGATGTGTTGGGTAAGCATTGGTTAAGTGCTGGACTCTTGGTTTTCCTTAGGTCCTGATCTCAGGGTCCTAGGATAGAGCCCCATGTCTAGCTCTGCTCAGCGTGGAGTCTGCTTGAAATTCTCTCTCTCTTTCTCCTTCTGCCTCCCTGTTCTCTGTCTCTCTCTCTAATAAATAAAATATTTTTGGGACACCTGGGTGGCTCAGCAGTTGAGTGTCTGCCTTCAGCGCAGGGCATGATCCTGGTCCTGGGATCGAGTCCCATATGGTGATCCCTGCATGGCACCTGCTTCTCCCTCTGCCTGTGTCTCTGCCTCTGTATGTGTGTCTGTCATGAATAAATAAATAAAATCTTTAAAGTAAATAAAATATTTTAAAAAATTTATTGGGCACATATGAAGAGGGAAATCTTTAAAGTAGAATTTCTGGAAAAAAAAAGTAGAATCTCTGGCCCCTTCTGATGGCAGTGTGAGTTCTTGGGGGGAAGACTCTACACAGGCTCTAAGACAGACTCATTACCAATTCTACTTATCAGCTGATCATGTATATGAATCTTCATTTGGCAAAAGTATATGTCAACTCTAGAAAAGCCCTGAGTTGTAGTGTTTGAAATATTCAGTATTTTCACCTGGAACAACCAAAAGAAACACCTTTTTTTCCTCCTCATCATTCCCATCCAAACCACTTCAATTTTTCCTCCTTCCTTTGTTATCTTCCTCTTCTCTCCCCAAAATTCTGAGTTGATGCTACTATACTGTTTTGAGACTCTATGAATATTTCTGAGAATTTTCTACACATCACATAATGGACCACATAATTAAAAGTTTAAAAAAAGATCATGGTGATTGTCCTTGATAAGTGAACTAGTAGGAAAGATGGTTGTGTATATAAATACATCTTTTTTACAATAAGATAAATGTGAATTTAGTGTTGCAAATTCTCTATTAGTAAGAAGGAAAAAACCATCAGATTTTTTTTCTGAGCTGTGATGAATGAGCAGGAATCTGTTGTGTAGACCAGATGATAAGAGCCTTGTAGGTAGAGAAAGGGATCAAATTGGCCACAGCTACTCATGTTTTTTTTTTTATCCACACTGCCAAATCCCTTCTCTAACCTGTGACTTCATCTTCATATTCTTTTTTTTATTTTTTTTCATCTTCATATTCTTTAGTGAAAGAAACTGCAAGACAGAATAAAACGCTCTTGTTAATATTATCTCTTAGTATCTACGTTTAACCTTCATTTTGCTAAAATAAATGAATTATGCCAAAACAAAAGAAACTCTCATCCTAAGGGGTTGTGGGGGAGACAGAGGGAGCAAAGGAGCAGAGAGCTCCATGACAGTGCAAGTGGACAGTGCAGTTCCATTCACTGAGACGTACAATCTACTCAGAATCAGGAATTGAGTGGGGTACAAAAGAAACAAAAGCACTTAAAATACAGTCCTTGTTCCCCCTGTCCCCCCCAGAAGCAGAAGATCCCATAAGGGAGGGAGTGAAGCTAAGAGAGGCCCAAGCTAACACATCATGGGCCTGGCAGAGCAGGCAAAGCTCACAGGAGAAGCTGGGAGGTGCAGCTGCATGGTCAGCAGTGGAGAAGTGTATGCAAAGAGAGAGAAATGAGCCAGGGCAAATGAGGGTATTTCTCAAGGCATAGAGGCCTTTAGGGATATGGACTATGAGCAAGGAAATCTTGAGAGACATTAGGAGGTAAGAGAGAATCAAGAAAACTCAGTAACAGGTAAATATGGGGAGCAGAGGGAAGAAGTCAAGAATCCAAAATGAATCTCTGCCACAGATTGGCACAGCATTATACTAAGTAAAAGAAGTCTAACACACAAAAAGGCCCACAAACTGTATGGTCCCATGTACACAAAATTCTAGAAAAGGCAGCATGATAGCAATGGACAGCAGATCAATGGTGGCCAGGAACAGGTGTGCAAGAAAGGATGGACTACACAGGGAAGTAGGAAACTCTAGGAGGACTGTCCTGTTCTCATCTTGAACCTGGTGGAGTACACACATGCTTTGTGAATACTCTGGCAAAGTAGGGGTTCCTCAGGGATGTCCACATGACAAGCCCCAAACCTGGGAATGTGCTGCTTCACATGACAAAAGGGATTCTGCAGATGTGCTTAAGTTTAGGCATCTGGGTGGCTCCATGGGTTAAGTGTCTGCCTTCTGTCCAGATCATGATCCTGGAGTCCTGGGATTGAGCCTCTGAGTCATTGCGGGGCGGGGGGGGGGGGGGGAATCCCTGCTCAACAAGGAATCTGCTCCCTCACTCTGCTCATGCTCTATCTCACTCTCTCTCAAATAAGTAAATAAAATATTTAAATTAAAATAAATAAATAAAAAGTTCAGGATCTTAAAATATGGAGATCATTCTGGGTTATCCAGAGGGTCCGATATAACCATAGAGTCCTTAAAAGGTGGAAAAGAGGTATTAGAGTCAGAAAAGATGTGACAACAGAAGCAAAGATCAAAGTTATTCACTTGCTGGCTTTGGAGATGGAAGGTGGCTAAGAGCCAAGGAATGTGGGCAGGCTGTAGCAGGTGGAACAGGCAAGGAAAGCTCTCCCCTCCCCCAGAGCTTCCAGAAGACCACAGCCCAGCCCGCAGCCTGATTTCAGTGCAGTGAAAGCCCCTTTAGACTTCTGGCCTGTAGAACTGTAAGACAACAATTCTGTGCTATTTTAAGCCACTAACTTGGTGAAAATCTTACTAAAAAGGAGACATTAGAAAGAAAACTCCCTCATTGTTTTCTGTTTTGAACAACTCCACAGAAGTTGGTGTGATCAGTCGTAAAATCAAGAGACAGCCCAGCCTTTGATAGGTTGGAGACCGGGAGAGCAAACAGCTGTAACCCCCGGGGGACACTTCCATCCCCTGGCTGTTCTACTTTCACACTGTTTCCTCAAACATTGTGTGGTCATTGCATCAAGTATTAGCTTTTTAAAAATTGTGGAAGAGTCTCTTCTGTTGAAAAATATGCTGGCATGAGCTCTTTTCTTCATTCTTCTCTGACTCTGCTTCTGGGGCCACACCCCCAGGTAAGCCTTTGTGTTTGTTCCTCCCTCTGCCTGACCCTGAGGAACCCCATCACTGTGTGTATCCAAGACTTTCTTCTGACCTCCCCGCCTCTGCCTAATGCCACTTGCCCAGAGAGGCCATCCAAACAACCCTGCATATAACTGCACTCCCATCACATATCCTGGTATCTCCTCTGCCTCCTATCCTGTTTTATTTTTCTCTATAAAATTTCATCTACTTGTATATTCACTTTTTATTGGTCACTGTGGATTTCTCCCTACTAGAACTTAGCATCCAGAGCACAGAGGCTTCACCTTTTTATGCAGCCTCGACATCTAGGATGGACCTGGCAAGAAAAGTAGGCGCTGCATATTTGCTAGATAACTGCATTTGTGAGAAAGAGCACAGGAGAGGGAGTGGATTTAGGCTAGATGATTTTCTCACATGTTGATGGGACAGACCCGCGGGGATTTCGGTCAGAAAAGCGCAGCTGGTCAGCAGGATGCCTGGCTCTGGGTTCAAATGGGAGAACGGGGTGGGAGAGAAATAATTCAGTCATCAGTATTTGCAGAGGGGCTGTAATTAGGGGCACGCATGGAATACAAAGAATACGTAGATCATTAGCCAAGAGGAAAGCTGGACACGGAACTGTCGGGAATATCATATTTAAGGAACAGAGGAGGGCCCCAGAGACAGAATAAATCCAGTGAGAGAATGGACGGAAGCAGAATAACCTTGAGTCATTTATTTCGGACGTAGCGTCAGAATGAATGTTGTTTATTTTCTGATGAAAAAAGATACATACCCAGCACCCACCCCCCCTCCTGGGCCGATGTTCACCGCTGGAGGCTGGCGTATGTGGCTCAAATCACCTAAGACTTCACAGGTGGAATTCAGCAACCTCAACGCGGCTTGTGCCATCAGAGCAAAGCTTCTCCTTCCCGGCCCGAGGTGGTGGTGCTGCGGGGGTAGGGGTGGGGATGGGGGTGAGGGAGGTGGGGGCTGAGGGCGGGGAGGGGGGCTCCCCTACAAAGCTGAGCCCCGGGAGCGCACGAAGCCGCAGAGCGCAGGACCCAGGCTCTCCGCTCGCCGGCTCAGTTCCCAGAGAGCTCAGGATTTCTTGAAGAAAGGACAGGGCAAAGGATGAGGGGGCTTCCTTGGAAGCTGTGCACGGCTGTAAGGTCGGAGGAGGAGAAGAAGGAGAACCTGCTTGGGTAAATTCCATTTGCTTCCTTCTAGTCTGTGGTTTCTTCCCGTTCGAAAACTCTCAAATGTCCTCCTTCATCGTGGGAACATCCGCGGGCTCACCGTGGAAAATAAAAAAATCCTTTTTCTTTGGAGGGGAGGGCAAAATGCATTCGTAGAAAAGGAATCTGAAATCGCGAAGGGAAGAAAACATGCTCCAGGTGAGGCTCGAACTCACAACCTCGGCATCACCCGCACATATACTGCTGTATAAGTACCGCGCGCTAACCGATTGCGCCACTGGAGCATGCTTTCTCCGGAGCGCCGGCGCGCGCTCTACAGAGCCTCCGGCCAGGGCGCGCCGTCCGCGCGCCGCCTCCGGGAGCGCGCCGAGCCCCGAGGCCGCCCCCCCGCACCTGCCGCTCGCCCGCGCGGCCGCGAGCGCTCCCAGCTAGCCCGCGCGGTCCAGGCGCCTCGCTCCCTCCTGGAAGAGGGAGGCCCCTCGTCCTCTACGCCTCCGGGGACCCAGGACCGCGCCCCCTTGGGGAGCCCCGAGCTGCCGCCGAGGAGGGAGGGCGCGCGGACTCCCGCTCCTTCCCGCCTTCCCTGCGAGAAGGGAACGATGCCCGTGGAAGACCCGAGCCATTTGGCCGAGGCGCTGCCTCTCGGCGCCCAGCCGGCTGCTCGCGGATGCTCCCACTGCACCCGGGACCCCGAGCAGCCCAATCCGCCAGCCCTGGCTCCGCGCGTCCCCAGGCCGCACCCTGCTAGAGTCCGCGCAACCCGCAGGCTGCGCACCCCCTTCCCCATGTCCTCCCGAGGCCGCCCGAAAACCGCGTCCCAGGTCGGAGCCCTCTGCTCTGGCGTCTCTTGCAGGAAACCTGCTAGAGTCGTGATGACTCATCAATTGTGCGGCCTGCTACAGCGGCCAAGGCAGTGAGCCCTACCCCCAACTCCGCTCCTCCACCTGTTTCGATCCTGCAGGTTCCATGCAGAGAGTGTACCTCTGCGACGCCGTGCCCACCCATGACCCTCTTCCCCTCCTGGGGCCTCTCATTAGAAAGGCCAGTTGTGTGCGCTTTTTTGTTTGCTTGAGTATTTGATTTTGCCTGGGGAAATTGCAGCTTTCAGAGTACACATACACACACGCGCACATACACGCACATCTGGGCTTTTATGGAATAATTCTCATGAAGTAGAAGGAAAATTGTCTAAAGAGGGGAATAGCCTGCCTATTCTTGACCACATAATGCCTCACACACAGGACTGCAGGTAATAGAGCAGCGTCCAGGCTTCTTCCAGACATACGAAAAAGTCAGCGAGGAGAGAGAAGGTGCCTCAGTGTCTGTTGCACTGCTGTACGCCTATCATTCCCTGTGTATTAACACCTGAACATGAGGAGCAGGGAGAAGCACCATAAGCTTCTTGGTAGATGACCACCTCAGCAGAGAATTCCCTCCAGACCCAGCAATTGCACTGTTGGGGATTTACCCCAAAGATTCAGATGCAGCAAAACGCTGGGACATCTGCACCCCGATGTTTCTAGCAGCCATGTCCACAATAGCCAAACTGTGGAAGGAGCCTCGGTGCCCATCGAAAGATGAATGGATAAAGAAGATGTGGTTTATGTGTACAATGGAATATTACTCAGCCATTAGAAACGACAAATACCCACCATTTGCTTCAACGTGGATGGAACTGGAGGGTGTTATGCTGAGTGAAGTAAGTCAATCGGAGAAGGACAAACATTATATGTTCTCATTCATTTGGGGAATATAAATGATAGTGAAAGGGAATATAAGGGAAGGGAGAAGAAATGTGTGGGAAATATCAGAAAGGGAGACAGAACATAGAGACTCCTAACTCTGGGAAACGAACTAGGGGTGGTGGAAGGGGTGGAGGGCGGGGGGTGGGGGTGAATGGGTGACGGGCACTGAGGGGGGCACTTGATGGGATGAGCACTAGGTGTTATTCTGTATGTTGGTAAATTGAACACCAATAAAAATAAATTTATTATAAAAAATAAAAAATAAAAATAAAAAAAAGAGAATTCCTTCCAACATCCTCAGCATGCAGTCCTAGGGAGAGAGACCAAGTTGGCCTGAACTTCTAGAGGTCATCCCATCTAATTAACAGCCATAGCAATGGCCCCTGGTCTAGAGCTTACCAGTGGCCAGGCACTGTTCTAAGTGATTTATGCAAATCTCATAACAACACTCATGGTGTGGTGTTTGAAGTCTGGAGCTAGAGAAGAATCAGTATCTAGGGAATGCTTGTTCTTAAGGGATGAAAACTTGACGTCACTCCCAGTATAACTGGCTATTAAACTGCCTTTCATCAGAGAAGACAAGTCTGTGACATAATGTAGGCATTAAAGCATGAAATCATGTTCATGGAGGAAAAAGGAGAAAGCTAAAAACTTGGAATAATTCATGTTAAAAAATAATAACCATCTTCTGACCTCTGTCTGCACTTCCATGGAAGCCTGGTCTGTCTGGACTACATCATGGGCTCCCTGCCCTCTGACTTCAGCTGGAATTTAATTATGCGAGCACTAGAAGGAGACCAGAATGAGAGAGCACACAGAGGTTGGAGGGTTCATTTTTTTCTGCATTCTTTTCTGGGGGTAAACTCTGTCTAGTTCATCAGAGTGGACCTTTCCATGGTCCAATAGCAGCTCCTTTCCTCCCTCCTTCAGGCCCTCGGGGTGCTAAGCAGCTGATACCAGTAGCCTTCTACTCCATCCTTCCCCAGCCTGCCCACACCTTTATTAAATAGCCCCTTTCTGAAATCCTCCAAAAAATATCCCATTGTGAAGGCACCTTCTGTACCCTCTTGATTTCCTGATTGCTAGAAACTGTGATGGAACTGACAATTATGAATGGCTGGCAGGAGTTTGGGAGATAGTATATAATATTATGTTTTGAATGGGAGGGGCAATAATATAGAAATAAACATATTTTTGAAATTGATGGGATTCAGAACATGCTACTCCAAAAATATGGCACCTGGGCAAATTAAATATTTTAAGCTGAAAGAGTTTGAGAAAATGTGAGAAGCAGGAAGATCACTGTGACTCACCCCCTGCCCTTCTCCGCCAAAGCAGGTCATAAAACTTGTGTGAGAGGTACCCTGAGGAAAGGAGCATCCTTATGTCCAAAGACCAAGGGACTCCAAGAAGAATCCAAACAAACAGTTCCTCCTGGTTTACTAGAACTTACCTTGTACCCTTTGTATCATATTTCTCCACAACCATCCAATCTTTGTCAAACTGAGCATGAAAATACTCAGCTTTAACCACTCCCTCAGGGTTTCATTTCGTTATGAAGGCTCCCATCTCACTTAAACCTTTTATCAAGTAAACGTTTATGCTTTCCTCTTGATAATTTGTCTTTGTGACTTTAATTTTCAGACCCAGTCAGGGACCCTAAGACAGCCAGGGAAAACTTTTTCCCTTTCCTATGTGATAGTGATCCAAATACAAGGAAACCACTGGATCTTTAACCTAATTTTCAAGAAAACGGTGGAGTTTTGGTAATGACTGAAATGTCCTATTAAAGTCATCTCAGACAGTAACTATAGAGAATGCTCAAATTCTGTCTCAAAAAGATGATTTTGAAGAATCCATGATTCCAGGCTCTCATCATTCTGCCCTGGAAAGAATCTGATATGGCTGGGCTCCATGTGCCACTTGAGAAAAATGATGTCTCTTTATAACCTGAGGAAAATGCCATTTACCTGTAGTGTATTTTCTCTCCACAGATCTCTAAAACCATACTAATAACACGAAAATGCTGAAATAGCATTTTAAAGATTTATTTATTCGTTTTAGAGAGAGAACAAGCATGAGGGGGGTAGGGGTAGAGGGAAAAGGAGAGAAATCCTCAAAGCAAACTCCTTGTTGAGCATGGAGCCCAAAGTTGGGGCTCAATACCAGGCCCCCGAGATCATGATGTGAGCTTAAATCAAGAGGTAGTGGCTTGGAGTGCCTAGGTGGCTCAGTTGGTTAGGCATCTGCCTTTGGCTTGGGTTATGAGGCCCTAGGATTGAGCCCCATGTCACACTTTCTGCTCAGTAGAGTCTGCTTCTTCTCCCTCTGTGGTTCCCCTGCTTGTATTCTCTCTCTCTCTCTCTCTCTCTCTCTCTCTCTCCCTCCCTCTGTCAAATAAATTATAAAATCTTAAAAGAAAAAAAAGTCAGTGGCTCAACTGACTGAGCAACCCAGGTGCCCCTGAAATAGCATTTTAAACATCTCAGGAACTGGCTGCTATGTGCTTCTGGAGCATAAAACTCTCCAACACCTTTCACTCCGTATTTTTAGAACAGTGGTTCTCAACCTCGGAAGAACTGGAAAATTGCCTAAAACCATACCCATGAATAGTTCCCACCCCCAGAGATTGAGTTTATTGGTTTGGGATAGATCCCAGAAACCCATATTAAAAAAAAAAAAACTCCTAGTTGGTTATAATAATCATAGATGCTTCCTGTCTCTTAATCTAAGGAAACAAATAAAAATAAGGAAAAAAATATGGATCTCTCGTGCTCAACTGGAAAAAAGGCTAAAGTTATACATCCGTTTTAAAAGGGTCACCCAAAGAATGAATAATTTTAGAGCACCAATGCAAAAGACAAGTTCAAGAATTAAAGCCAATGGCCAGGTTCTCTCTGTACACACCCCCAGGGTACTTCATAGAATGGGTTTATTAGGCAAAACCTGAAAACAGTCATCAGTATTCCCCAATTTGGAAACAGGTAGATTGGCATGGGCACATGGGGGCTGCAGCCCAGGAAAAACTTGTACAATATCCTTCTAGACTGCAAATCCATCTCCCCCATCACCAATAAGGTGTACTTCCCACAAGATGAAAGAACTGCCAAACCTCACTCTTTTCCCATCCTCTCTGCAGGATAAAGTTAAGAGAATCTTTGAGGTAGAATTATCCAGAATGAACAACCCCCTAGAATACCTTGGCAGGTCACAAAGAACAATGGAAAATAACACAGAAATGGGGGTCAGTTACCAAAAAAGATGCCCAGAAAGTCTATAGCCCCCTCCAGCACTGGGGAGAGAGCAGCGGCATGTACAAGACCAAGAGAACCCTAAGATTGTCTCTGTGTGTGTGTGTGTGTATCTCTTTCTTTCTCGGTCACTCTGTTCTCTCCTCCCTCTCTCAGTCTCTCTCTGCTCACCTCCTTCTCCTTCCCCCTCTCTCTCCTTCCTCATAAGGATGATGAGGATGGAGGTAGGGAGAGGCAGGACTGGTGGAGAAATATGGTCCTAAAACTAATTCTCTCTGACAACCTCAAACTAACCAATTTCACCCTTATCAGAAAAACAGCCTAAAACTGACAAGTTAGTTTGCCCCTGTTAGGGCACTTTAAACAACACTTCAAAGACTCATTGTATCTCTCAGAGTTCTTAGCCATATATGGCCAAACCCAGCTCTGCAGTAAGTAGGTAAGAAATTCACCAAAGGGGATCCCTGGGTGGCGCAGCGGTTTGGCACCTGCCTTTGGCCCAGGGCGCGATCCTGGAGACCCGGAATCGAATCCCACGTCGGGCTCCCGGTGCATGGAGCCTGCTTCTCGCTCTGCCTGTGTCTCTGCCTCTCTCTCTCTCTGTGTGTGACTATCATAAACAAATAAAAATTTAAAAAAAAAAAAAAAGAAAAGAAATTCACCAAAGAATCCAAGAATGCCTGAGAAGGTCAGAGGACCCGGCACAGAGGCTATATAACCACAAACACCCCAAATCACCCTAGAAAACAGCTCCCCAGTCGTTACTGTGGGAGTTCAGGATGAGGTTTTTCTGAGAAAGAAACCCATTTTCTGACATTCTCAGCAGCATGGATGTCTTGCACAATGTGCTTTTCTTTGTACACAGCTCCTGGATGGAAACCTGAAGTGGGTGAATCCGGTGGGTGGCAGCTGGGTCACATGCTTATTATGCTCTGGCTGCAGAAACAAAATGAATTTAACAGAACTGAATGACAATGATGATTGTAGAGCAAAGACAAAAAAGTGAGCTGTAAAGATTACAGCATTAACAGAGGAGAAGCAACAAGCAGAGGAGTCTGACCCCCTGCTCCCCCAAACCGAATCCATGACAAAACAAGCTGAGTGAAAGTTTCATAGACTCCAAAGGAAAAAGACAAACACATAAAAGGTAACGGAGATCTAAAGAAAGTCAGCAACCAGTGTCTGAAGTAGAAAAAAAATTAAGTGAAACAAGAAATAAAATCTCAATAAAAATATTTGTGAATGTGCATAAAGAAAAACATCTTCCGGGAAAAACAGATATCAAATCCACCAAAACAGAGATACATTCTCATAGTTACCAAACTTCAAAATACAGAAAGAAAGCACATGACCAACCGGGTGGGGTTGAGGTGGGGGAAGGGGGCAGAAACCAGATCATGTGTCTCCAGTGACATTAAGTGTAGTTAAAATATAATCTTATGAACACCTTGTGTGAGTGTCCCCAGCATCTGGAAATGCAAGTGAGAGATCCAACCATTTGAAAAGTTAGTACCTTCTCAGTAAATCTACTGAGTATCCCCTTTGGGCCAAATAACTGGCTAAAGGGTCAAACCAGGAGCCGGGTGATGGTTGGACCACGTAGGGAGATGACCATCCCAGAATAAATAAATTATAACTAGGTGAGATCTGTCTCGTTGTTCAGCATGTTTTCATGGATGGTACTATATAGATGAAATAAAATTGATTTTGAGATAAGAGAGACATTATTCTAGACATCCTGCAGGTGTGTTTTGGTCACTTTTAGTTACAGGTAAATGTAGGCTCAGAACCTAGAAATTTCACATCATGAAACAAGAAGAAATAAAATAATTAAGTGTTTAAGACACAATTTTGGGAAAAGAACAATGAAAGAACTGAGGCAGGCATCAGAAAGGAATTAAAATAGTTGAAAACAAAATTTAAAAAGGATAAAATGTGATCCCAAAGATTATTTTTAGGAAAAAGAAAAGAAGAGAAAAATACATAGATAACATATAAAGAGATAAAATATGTATCAAAAATAGATAATTCAGTTATTAAAAATAAGAACGTAAAACTGGGAATTACAACATGCACGTGGAAGAAATTTTTAAAAATCATCAAAGAGTTCTTTGTCTAAACACCAAAATTGAGAACTTGGACAAAACTGGTAGTTTTCGAGGACAACAGGCATTATCGATGAGGGAACACAGGGCTAGCTGAGGACAAGGCACAAGCCAGTGGCAGCAAAGTGACAAGCCCTTGAAACAGGCAAAGGGACATTCCTCTACAGACTCAACTGCCTCAATGTTCATACTTTGCTAAGGGCAGAAGGCAATCTTAGTCTACTTGAACATATAAACATTCCTTTAGAAATTTCCTTTATCTCTAAACCTCCAAGATACATTCTGGCGATCATCCCCCAAGCACACTGCCAACCGATATCCATCTGAGAGGTCTTTTGACTCAGGTTTTATTAGACGGTGATAAGTGACCTTTCCCCAACAATAGCTAGCCCCCTCAAGGTCCTGGGAACCTTGCTTCCTAAATTCCTTAGAGAGCAGGCTCTCCTCAAACGGCTCCCCACTGCCACGTATATAATCAGCCTCCCCTCAGCTCTTCCTGCCCACGGGTCCTGTCCCCTGGTCTCGTCCCCGTGCTTTAATAAAACCACCATTTTGCTCCAAAGATGTCTCAAGAATTTTTTCTTGGTCGTGGGCTCTGGACTTCACCCCACCAAACCTCACCGATATTCCAAAACTTCATCATTACTAAGGCTGATTCAGCGGAAGCCAGAAGCCATGGAGGTTCATGCCCCCGGCGGCAGTTAGACTCGTCAGAGTCAGGCCTCAGCTGCCCCAGGCCCGCGTGGTTTCACAGGAGAAAGCCTTTCACATCCTCACAGATCACACGTGTGTAATGATACTGCAGGAGAGGAAAACCTGTCTAGGTCCTGCGACAGCATGAGAATGAAATTGACATGAAACATCAAGGGGAGAAAAATGGAGTCTTAATTATGTATGTATGCATGGGAGGTCACAGATATTTGAGACTTCTATACCATCCTGGGGTAAATAGGGATTTAGAGTTTCTGAGTCTGGGAGACAAATTCTGGGAAGATACAGGAAGAAATGCATGTGAGTTAATGTCACCTTGTGCCGAGGAAGAGAGTCTCCCAGGAAAAATTTGTCCCTGGGGATAGCTCTCTTCTTGGTACAGATACTTTTCCTAACAGCAGGTTTCCCCTGGAGGTCTGTTTCCTTTACAAAGGGGGATGTTTATTCTGTATTTTAGGCAGTTAGGGGCATGGTGGGGGTGGTCAGTGAAGAGCTTTTCCTGCCTCTACTGGTTCTCCTGTTCATTAAAAATAATGCATATGCAAAGTGGCATATTTGGGGGTGTAATGTTTTGAATCCTTTTAATATTCAAATATGTAAATCATAGCATCCTACAGGAAGAAGTCCCTTTGTTTTTTTATTTTATAACACCAGTAGTACTCTGATATCAGCAACAGATAAAAGTAACATTATAAAAGAGCATCAGTACAGGAATCCTCTGTACTTTCTGATGTATGAAAGACTTAGGGTTTGAAGCCAATGGCCAAGAAAAAATCCTTGAGACGTCTTTGGTGCAAAAAGGTGGTTTTATTAAAGCAGGACAGGACTCTGTGGGCAGGAAGAACTGCACTGGGGTCACGAACAGTGGCCCAAGATATACTTTCAAATTGGGAGGGGATCAGGGAGAGTGTAAGTCTCTCAAGAATTTTGGAAACAAGCTTTCCATGACCTTGAGGGGGCTGCCTATTGTTGGGAAGAAGTCATTTATTATCATCTAATAAAACCTGAGTCATGAGACCCTTCAGACATATATTGGTGTGTCATGTGCTTGGGGGATGATTTCCAACACATATCTTGGGGGTTTAGAGATAATGGAAGTTTCCAGAAAAATTTTTATATGTTAAAGTAGACTTACAGGATCCTGGGGGTTGGGCTAAGATAGCCTTTTGCTTTTAGCGAATCATTAGCATGGAGGCAGCTGAGCTCCTAGAGGAATGTCCTTCTGCCTGTTTCAAGGACTTGTCAATGGGCTGTAGGTAGTTTGGAAATTTAATAATTTTTCTTCTGCCTTTGTTTCCCACATCACTTTCTGCTCATTTTTCTGAAAAATCTAAAGCTATTCTAAAAAATAAAGTTTGTTAATTTTAAAAAAAACACAAATTAAGTTTGCTTTGTAAAGTAAGGGAAATGATTTCCCCTCTGACTCTGAGTGCTCGACCAGAGATCCCTAATTGTAAACAATTAGCAAAAGAAAGACAAAAGAAGCTCCTATATGTACAACAGATACAGCTGTATCACCTGGTCACTTCCAACTCCAGCCTAAACACCATCTGTAGTTAAAGATGAAAAAGAGAAAGGTGCCGGGAGGCTAGTTTTGAAGAAGTTATCAGGAAAAGCTAGATAAACATGGATCATGGTTGTCATGTCAAGTAAAGTCGTGCCTTCTCCTTTGATAATGTTATATGGAGCCCAAGGTTGGCTGCCTATCCCTGGAAGATCATTAAGCAAGAGAGGCATTTTGCTTGGAAAGGACTTGGAGCTTTATTCAGGAAGCCAGCCAACTGGGCAGGAGGCAAACGCTTGTCCAAAAGCCCACTCCTGCGTTTCTGCCTGGCCTAGGGGTTTTTAAAGGATTTAGGATAGTACATCAACGATGGAGTGCAGAGGCCCGCAACATTTCTCACTTCTGTGCACACTCCATGATGCCACAGACATCATTTCAGGGAGGGAGTTCGGTTCCTGGGTTCCCGTTTGGTGGACAAGATCTACAGAAACACAAAAGGAGATTAGTAAAATCATCTGTGTGACCTGAAAAAGAAAAATGTTCTGCTAAAAACTTGCTAGACTATTCCAATAGCTGGGACCACTTCAGACAGCCTGGCTGGCCTCTGCGGCCTGGGAAAGTTCTGGTCCTTCTCTCTTCAAGGCCAGCAGTCTACAGATCTCAAAGAGAGAAAATTAGTTTTGTTATAGATCCAAGGCCCCTGGTCAGCGAGTAAAGAGTGTTAGGGCAGCCTGGATGGCTCAGCGGTTTAGTGCCACCTTCAGCCCAGGCGTGATCCTGGAGATCGGGAATCGGGCTGTGTGAAGCCTGCTTCTCCTTCTGCCTGTGTCTCTGCCCCTCTCTCTCTCTCTCCTCTGTGTCTCTCGTGAATAAATAAATAAAATCTTTAAAAAAAAAAAAGTGAGTTGACTTGAAGCTAGCAAACCCTTAAGATCAGTTGTAGGGCTGTCAGAAATAGATTTTCTCATGATTTAAAGTCATCCTTCTCTGTCCAGTACAAAGAAAGAGACACAAATGGAGATTTCCTTTATAAATTACCCTTAAAAAAGGGTAACTTCTACTCTGTTTTTAGAGCTTCTTCTGTGTCCGCTTTTTATCAAAAATAACCAGCTCAAAATAATCCTAATGCCAAAGAGGCGTATTCTGGTGTGGAACATTCTGCTACCCTTCAGTTTACTAAATACCATTGCAATAGGTATTCACAAACAAATCTAACAGTACACTTTCTAAGTGTACTTGCAAAAAAACCAAGGTGATCATTTCAATATTAAAATTAGTTCAGTACTAGGGCACCTGGGCAGCTCAGTCGGTTGAGTGTCTGCCTTTGGCTCAGGTCAATATCTCAGGGTCTTGGGATGGAGTCCTACATTGAACTCCCTGCTCAGCAGAGACTTCGCTTCTCCCTCTGCCGCTACCCTTGCTCATGCTTTCTCACTCTTTCTCTCTCTCTCTCAAATAATTAAATAAAATCTTTTAAAAAGAAAGTAAAATTGATTTAATACTACATTATTCATTAATGCAATTTGCCAACTATAGGTCAAATGAAAAAAGTTACATGGTCTTGAGGGTGTACGCCAAATATGGAGTAGGTAAATTCAGCATACTTTTTTGAATAAAAACAAGCTCTTAAAAATAACTCTGGATGGATATGTAGGGCCTAGGGCAGGCTGCTCCAAGTGGGCCACTTTGGCATAAAGATTATTTTGAGTTAAAAGACATCAATACCCTGTAGATTTAGGAAAAGCTCTTTACCATCCCCTCAACTGGCTAAAAAGAATATAGGTAGAGGTCCTGCTCTGGGAAGAGATCTGTCACCAGGGATAACTACGTTATGGTATGAACTAGGTATAGTGGACAGGGAGCCACCTAGCAAGGTCCTCTATGTCTATTGTTTCTAAATGGCCTAGCAAATATTTATTTGTTTACATAAATAAACATTGACTCTTTTTCATCTTCCTATGACTTGCATTTCTTCCCTTTGAGTCCCTGACCCCTACTCCCTGGTTGAGGATGACAGATAAGCCTCACTTCGCCTGTTTTTAGAATTTCCATGTTTGTGTGAATTCCCTGTACATATGTTATTACATTTGATTTTCTCCTGTTAATCTGTTTCATGTCAATTTGATTCTTACTCCAGTTGGAAGGACCTTGAAGGGGACAGGAAATTCTTATTTCCCAACAGATATATGATTAAAATGTCATGTAGGGGATCCCTGGGGGGCGCAGCGGTTTGGCGCCTGCCTTTGGCCCAGGGCGCGATCCTGGAGACCCGGGATCGAGTCCCACATCGGGCTCCCGGTGCATGGAGCCTGCTTCTCCCTCTGCCTGTGTCTCTGCCTCTCTCTCTCTCTCTGTGACTATCATAAATAAATAAATTGAAAAAAAATTTTAAAAAATGTCATGTAGGTGCACAGTGGAGTGCCCTGTTTTGTGTTCTGGGGAATGCGCTGCAGGGATGGGGATGGTGGGTTATCTTCTGGCCTCTGTATCCCTTATCGGACAGCCTAGGACCCCTGGGCCCCTTCACTCAGTACTTGGTGGACCACCATCATGCCCTCTTGCACAATAGGTATTGACTTTTCTGGCTGACTTATGTGGGACAGTCCTGGCTGACTCATGTGGGAAAGTCCTTGGATACCATGGTTTTGTGCATGTCTAAAGGCTTCATGAATGGTTTAGCTCAGCTACTCTGATGCCCACAAGCTTTCCTATTTAGGGTAGCATCTCTCTCCATCTTGATTTCTTACAGACTGAAACACCAAAATCAAAGAAGATATCCAAAACCTTTCTCTACATTTTAACATTCAACTTCACTGGTATGGTTTGTTTGTTTGTTTGTTTGTTTGTGAGGTAAGGGATTTGAATTTACTTGATCTTCTATTTTACAGTAATTTACGATGCTCTAGTCATTCATTGTTTTTTCACATGTTCTGGTTGAAGTCAATTAGATAATAGGAAAGCATTTAAGCTTTCCAATTCTGCAGATTACCCTATCTGGCAGAGGGTTTCCTGCTACATTCTTGAGATCCTTGGCACAATTAGTGTTCTTTCCATCATCTGGTTTAAGCCATGTACTAAAACTTCTAATTGGTATAACTTTGCGTCCACCATCAGACTTAAACACCTTACCCTTATCACCCCATGTTATCTCTCTTCTCCCCCAATTTTTTCCACCTCTCTGAACTGAGACAGACACAGCAGTTTGACACATGCTAGGTACCTGTGATGCAGGATCTTACCATCTCAAACTACCATTTCTTACACCAACAAAGAGAGGGAAGATAAGCAAGTGCCTGGGATGGGCCAGACTGAGCAGTAACATCGAGACACAAAGGTCCGGCTGAGTACCCAGAAGAGAGGATCCGATCCTTGCCAGTGGGAAGCAATCCTGCTGTCCACAAGGCCCTGTGGACACAGCATTCTAGTGGGCAGGGGTCTGATGGACACTCTAAAATTGCTCCTTCTGGCCAGGATCACATCTTAGCTCCCTGTCCCCAGCACCTGTCCCATTGCCTTGCACACAGGTGTCCATCAGTGCTTTCTGAACAAAGGACAGAAATTCTGATTCCACTTTCTACTTGTTCCGTGTATTCCACGTTTTCTATGAAAACTGCAGAACTAGGACACCCGGGTGGCTCCACTTACTCAAACAGACGGTCCTGTGAGTTAGAGATTCTAACTGGACGCTAGTTACTACCTCTCCTTTTACTATGACTGACGAGGGCAGGAGGGTCATCAACGCTGTCCCCTGACCCTAGCAGAATGACGCTGTCACCTCCAAGAGCCACTAGGTTTCCTTTCCTGAGGGACCACCTGCCTGTTCTGTAGGGACTAGACCTTATTTTCCTTCTATGATACAGTGAGGCATGTCATCTGTTTTAAGCAAATATTTATGAGACACAGCCCCCTCCTCAAAAAAAGAGACCCTGAATAAAAATACAACCCTGAGGGGCACCTGGGTGGCTCAATGGTTGAACATCTGCATTTGGCTCAGGTTGTGATCCGGGGTCCTGGGATGGAGTCCCACATAGAGCTCCCCACAGGGAGCCTGCTTCTCCCTCTGCCTATGTCTCTGCCTCTCTCTGTATGTCTCTCATGAAGAAATAAGTAAAATCTTTTTTTTAAAAAAAAGTATAATCCTGAAAGGAACTATGAGTTGGACTATGGTCTCTGGTGGAGATCAATTTCTACAAGTAAATTTCAATCTTTCTTGTTTTTCTTGTGATTAGGGGTTGCTTTTTGGTAAGGAAAAAGATTTTTAATCATAGAGTTAAACATCGTGGAAATCCAGCCCAGATGTTTAATAAGCATGGTCCTCTCGAAAGAGAACTAGTAATGACAATAATATTGACGGTGACAGTGATGAAGTTTTAGAATATAGATGAGATCCAGAGCAGACAACCAAGAAAGAATTCTTGAGACATCTTTGGTGGTTTTATTAAAGCACAGGGACAGGACCCATGGGCAGGAAGAGCTGCTGTCCCCAGGCCTGTGAGGGGTGGCTGATTATATACCTGGGAGTTGGGAGGGATTTGAGGAGAGCGTGTTCTCTAAGAAATTTTGGAAGCAAGGTTCCTAGGACCTTGAGGGGGCTAGCTATTGTTGGGGAAAGGTCACTTATTACTGTCTAATAAAACCTGAGTCATGAGACCCTTAGATGGTTATCGGTGGGCCATGTACTTGGGGGATAATCGCCAACATGTTTCTTGGGGGCTTAGAGTTAAAGGAAATTTCTTTTTTTAAAAAAAGATTTCATTTATTTATTCATGAGAGACACAGAGAGAAAGAGAGACAGAGACACTGGCAGAGGGAGAAGCAGGCTACATGCAGGAAGCCTGATGTGGGACTCAATCCTGGGTCCCCAGGATCAGGTCCTGGACTGAAGGCAGCACCAAACCACTGAGCCACCCAGGCTGCCCAGATAAAGGAAGTTTCTAAAGGAATTTTTATATGTTCAAGTAGACTTACAGCCCCCTGAGGGTCGGGCTAATATTGCTTTCTGCCTTTAGCAAAGTATGAACATCAAGGCAGTTGAGTCTGTAGAGGAATGTCCCTTTACCTGTTTCAAGGACTTGTCAATGTGCTCTCCACGCTTGTGACTTGTCCTCAGCTAGACCTGTGTTCCCCTGTCAACAGCAAGCATTAACTTGAACAAAATTCTATGAATTCTCAAAAAATAAAATACATAAAGTATCATGTGTATTTTGAACACTGCTTTTGAGGAGTCATCCTATGTTACTAAAAGACCCATTCATCTCAAGGCAGAATTTAGAAATTTATGTTCTCAGTCTCCCTGGAACTCAGAGTGCAGCGATTGATCTAGATTTTCCCCCAATAGACACTTATTAAGGGACTGTGATTAGGAGGATAATCATGAGAGGATAGATTTTGTTGATTTTTTCCAGGATGTTGATGGAGACACATTGGTTGTCAGAGCAGGCAGTTAATTAGGCCTACTAACCTAATGGGATGCCTGGAGGCCAGCAAGGAGGAGGCAGTGGCCAGCTGTGGGGAAGGTCCAGGCCTGTCCTGGCAGCACTCTATGAGGAGCTGGATCATACCAGACAGACCCCAGATGGCAGAGCCACCACAGGAACCCCCCTGGTCAAGTAAGGAAAAAAAGGCTCAAAACCCTCTTACCAAGAAATCCCTGCTTCAAGTAATGAATATGCCACCCCCTTGTAAATAGCTGTCAACAAAAGGAACCCAAACCCCAGGGGAGCAGCTCTCTTGAGCTCACCCACTCTCGCATCTCAAGAATGTACTTTTGTTTTAATAAATTTTCCGGTTTGTATCACCATACACTGTGCTGTGTCTGTCCTCAAATTCTTTCCCTTGAAGAGACCAAGAGCATTAAGCACCATCTTTGGGGTGGGATGGGTGGAGGCCTCAGGGCCTGGGATAGCCCTGCTTCACCAGGCAGCAGTGTTGCTTTCGGGAAGAGGTGGGGCTCCGTGTCTAGTCTTGGCAGGAGCAGGTGCCAGGGGGAAGACCTGGTGGCAGTGGCCTTGGGATATCTACTTAAGCAGCCCCGTGATGTATTTTGGACATTCGTTTCCAAGCCTGACTCTCGGGATATACATATACTTGGTATGTTAAAGGAAGAATTTTGGAACATTAGAGGATAAATAAGCTCTCCTATAAATATGAAAAGAACATATGTCTGTAGAGGAGAAAAAAGTTTTCCTTGCCACCCATGAAGTCCCAGGCTGGGTCTAAAAATTAAAACGAGGAAGATAGATGAACAGGAGAAGAGCACACAGACCTTACTGAATTTTTTACATGTACATGGGAGCCTTCATCAGAGAAACAAGACCCCGGGTGACCAGGGGAGGAAGCTTTTGTAGCATTAGACAAAGCGACAATAATTTGCAGAGAACTGACAAGACAAGGGGTTGGTGTTAGAGGTGGTGAACTGCTGGCTTAGCAAGACTTGTTTGCACAGATTTCTTAGCCCCCAGCTCCCCAGCCCTGGGGATGAGAATGTGGTCATCCTCCCAGTTTGTGACCTGTTTCAGGGAAGAAGGGCAAGGAGACATCAGAGTGATCCCCCTGCTTCTGTGTTATCTCAGATTCCTTCAGCTTGACACACTCAATATGCCAATGTGCAATATTCTGGGATAATGTATTCTGAACCCCATCACTTCAAGTATTTTCACTAACCCATTAATTTATGAAGGGACCATTAACTAAGGAGTAAGATATTATAATTGGTTCAAAAGATAATTCAAAGTAACACACAGATACAGTCAGGTAAGAAATGCTGGGAAGAATTTACAAACGACACCAGCATTGGCAGACTGCTGACCTCCTAGCTCATTGTCAATGGCATTGCACCAGCCGTAAAGTGTATTTCTACACACAGAAGTGATCTGCATTACCGTTAGTTTTCTACCCTTTAATTTCTTTCTCCACAGTTATAAGAAAGCTTACCTACCAAGGAACAAAACCCCACCTGCTGGGTAGGAGGCCCCAGAATCCAGTTGATGAAGGGATTGCTAATCCCTTTTGCCCTTTTAAAGTCTTCTATTATAAGATGTTCAATTTATAAAATAAATTCCATTTCATTTTAAACAAACTAAAGCAACTTCCGGTGTTAGTTTTTTTTTGCAATCTAGAACTCTGGCTTATAAAATTTCTTAAAACAAATGTTGACTCTACTTTTTTTTAATATAAATTTATTTTTTATTGGTGTTCAATTTGCCAACATATAGAATAACACCCAGCACTCATCCCATCAAGTGCCCCCCTCAGTGCCTGTAACCCAGTCACCCCCACCCCCTGCCCACCTCTCTTTCTACCACCCCTAGTTCGTTTCCCAGAGTTCGACTCTACTTAATAGGAAAATATCATCAGTTATATTAAGCACTGAATAATCCAGCACCAGAAGTTTACTACCTCAGCTGAGCTAAAAGTACCAGCAGGAAGAATCTTCGGGCTCCCTCACACTGCCTCAGCAAACCAGCTTGGGAGACCTTTCCTCCTCATTTCCTGATGAAAACTCAGGTAGATCCATCTTTTCCCGGTCTCCGCTCAGACTGACAAAGACTCCAGTGTGGCCTTGACCCAGGCCTTGTCCTTGGCTTGCCTCACCCAATTTAGCAAGGATCTTGCAGTCATCTTAGTAAGAATCCTCGCAGCCTCAATCAAAGTTCAAGGTAGTCAGCCTTTGTCCTTGACAATCTCAGTGAGTGCCTGTCTTTCACAAGAATCCTGTTAACCCGGTTCAGCAAGAATCCTTGTTTGAAGCCTGTCTGTCCATCCCCCTTCCGTGGGACCCCTCATCCTGCTCAGGGCTGTAATGCTCCAGCTCTCTTGGCTGTATTTGGAGTTGAGTTGTCTCTCTCCCCATTACGATGGTCTTGAGGAAAACCTCATCATGTTTAATGATGCAGGCATGCTGAGTCCTGGGACCCAGAAGGGGGTCTGGAGGGCCAACCAACAGAGTCCTTGGCTTTGAGCAGGACAGAGATCAAACAGGAGCCAGAAGGAAAGGAAAGCAGAGTTTACTGAATACTGTAAGTGATAGAGTATAGCAGACTGTCTGGAAGACAGGAAGGAGAGAGTGAGTCTTGTCATCACTGGGATTAGGGACTTGCGTTGGAAAGAGGTTCCAGGGTTCCTTAAGGCTAGTGACAGGTTGACAGTAAGTGTGATCCTGTAAGTCACAGAAGGTCGGGGGTACTGATGCCGTTAGCCAAGGTCTTTTGGAAGCTAATATCCTGGAACACGCTTGATGGAGGTCTGATTCCTCTTACGTGTTACCAGGTATATGGGGGCCTAGGAGGAAACTCAGAATGATGAAACTTTCTTGCCTCCCCCTTGGAGTGGGAACAGAGCTTCTTCAGTTTACTGAGATGCAAGGGGAAATACAGAATGTGAGTAAATCGGGGCCTTGCAGAGAGAGCGGAAACCGAACCTTCCTAACAATGGAGTCCCTCTGAGGTAATTTTTGAAGATAGGTGAGGTTGGTGGGGTAAGATCCAGAGGCAATGACCAAAGAAAGAATTCTGGAGATGTGTTTGGTGCACAATGGTGGTTTTATGAAAGCCTGGGGACAGGACCTGAGGGCAGGAAGAGCTGCAGTCCCAGGCTTGGGAGGGGAGGCTGATTATATACCTGGGAGTTGGGGGAGGTAAGGAAAAGGGAGGTTTTACAGGCACTTTCATATGCTACAGATACTGGAGGCCTCACCTTTGTCAAGTTAAGGTGGTTTTTCCCTCTAGCGAAGCATTCATGTGAAGGCAGTTGGAAGCTTCCTGGAGCAAGGTGACACTCTACCTGCTTCAAGTGAGTGTAAACGGCCTGCAGGTTATAAGGACATTTAATTTACATTTTCTTCTGGAAGCTAGGTTATTGATAAAAATGCTTTGTTCTTGTAAATTACTAAGACATTTGTAAACTGAGGTAAGACTCCTGTAAGTCAACTATGTGTTTTCCCGCCAGGAGCACCCTAGAAAGGACACACACAACATCCTATCTGGGGGTAGGGGTGGTTGGTTTGTGGGGCGTCAGCTTCTGCTTTGTCCTCAGCTGACCTTCTGCTCTCTTATCACCTTCAAGGTCCCCATGTCTTTAACAAGTGTCACAATAATCTCTTTGCAACAATACTAACAACTGGTCTTATTTTCCAGTGCAGTATAACGTCAAATCTTAAAATTCTCACCAAATTTAAAACTCTCTCTTTTCCCAGCTCAGGCCTTTCTAGGCTCCTGAAGCTTCCATGGGTGAGAAGGTACTCCTGTCTTTTGTCTTCTGAGTGGCCCCTCCTCACTTCCCGCAGCCAAGATCAGGCTGCACGGAGCAGGGGTGGGGGAGGTCACAGCAGAGGAAAGAAGAGGGAAGGGAGGACAAAAAGCCACTTGTCCTCTTGTGTTGCTGGTCCCGAGTGTGGTCCTCTCCTGGCTTTAAAAGGACTCGGGCACAGAAGTGGCCCACAGCTGTGAGGCAGTGTGCGTCCATGGGAAGCCTGCCTCCCTGAGGAAACTCCTGGCTCACTTGCAGCAATGGTCCTCCCGACCTGGCTCCTCTGTGTGCACCCCGCTCAGACTCTGTCCTCCTGCTCCCCCACCCCCAGCGTCCTGCACACGCTCCTGTCACCAGGAAGCACTCACCGTTTCCTGATGGGGGGCGGAATGCTCACCCTCTCTGTACCTCACTCCTCACTCTGCCATCAGAGCAGCTGCTCAGACTCTTGATTCTAGATGGTTTTTTAGCCATCAACCTGGAAGTTTTCTGAACCCTGTACTTTGGGGATTTTTATGGAGACTCATCGTGTAGTCATGACGGTCATTAACTCAATTTCCAGCCCTCTCCCCTCCCTGGAGGATGGAGGGAAGGGTGTGCAGCTGAAAATTCCAAGCTCCTGACTGAGGCTCAGTCTTCTGGTGACTAGCCCCCACCCAGGAGCCCACCCCATTAGAACAAAAGACATTCCTGTCACCGAAGAAGTTCCAGGGGACTTAAGAGCTTTGTGCCAGAAACCGGAGTCAAAGACCAAATATGAGGGCAAAAGACACTCCTAGTGCTCTTATGACTACAAGGGTTTTAGGATTTTTGCACCAGGAACCAGCGACAGAGGCTAATATGTATATACAATTGATCCTTGAACAACATGGGTCTAAATTGCATGGATCCACGTATATGCAGATATTTTTCAATAAATACAGCACAATATTGTAAACGTATTGTGTCTTCCTTGTGATTTCTTTCTTTCTTCTTTTTAAAAAAAATTTTATTTATTTATTCATGAGAGACACAGAGAGATAGAGAGGCAGAGACATAGGCAGAGGGAGAAGCAGGCTCCCTGTGGGGAGTGCGATGCAGGACTCAATCCCAGGACCCCAGAATCATGCCCTGAGCTGAAGGCAGATGCTCAACCACTGAGCCATCCAGGCTTAGTACTCTTCCTTCTCCTTCCCCTTCCCCTTCCCCTTCCCCTCCTCCTCCTCCTTCTTTTTTAGATAATTAGATAATCTCTATGCCCAACATGGGAGTTGAATTCACAGCCCCAAGATTAAGAGTTGCATGCTCTACTGCCGGAAACTGTCAGGCACTCCTGCGATTTTCTTAATAAAATTTCTCTAGCTTACTTTAAGAGTACAGTATACAAAATAGGTGTCAATTCACTTGAGTAAGGGACAGGGAGGGCTAGGTAGGGAGAGGTAGGTAGGGGGGCATGGAATCAGGCTCACAAAACAAAGTCCCAAAAATTCTGAGATGTCAGGAAACAAGAGATAAGGGAACAAACCGGGCCACCCTGCCCTCGGTATGGGTAGGAAAGATGTTTTTTATGACAGTTGCCTGTGACCAACAAAGGAAAAGGAAGCCATTAAGGATGGTATTGATGAAGTTTTGGAATATAGGTGAGGCCCTGAGCCAACGACCAAGAAAGAATTCTTGAGATGTCTTTGGTGCAAAAATGATGGTTTTATTAAAGCATGGGTACAGGACCTGGACACAGGAAGAGCTCCTGCCTGGGGCCTGTGACGGGTGGCAGATTAAATACCTGGGAGTTGGGAGGGCTTTGAGGAGAGCGTGCTCTCTAAGGAATTTTGGTAGCAAGGTTTCCAGGACCTTGAGGGGGCTAGCTTTGTTGGGGAAAGGTCACTTGTTTCTATCTAATAAAACCTAAGTCATGGGGATCCCTGGGTGGCTTAACGGTTTAGTGCCTGCGTTCGGCCCAGTGCATGATCCTGGAGACCTGGGATCCAGTCCCACGTCGGGCTCCCTGCATGGAGCCTGCTTCTCCCTCTGCCTGTCTCTCTGCTTCTCTCTCTCTCTCATGAATAAATAAATAAAATCTTAAAAAAAAAACAACTAAGTCGTGAGACCCTTCAGATGTGTATCAGTGGGCCATGTGCTTGGGGGATGATTGCCAACACGTAGTTTGGGAGTTTAGAGATAAAAGAAATTTCTAAAGGAATTTTTATATATTAAAGTAGACTTAACAGGCTCCTGGGGGTTGGGCTAAAATTGCCTTTGCCCTTAGCAAAGTATGAACATTGAGGATGTTGAGTCCACAGAGGAATGTCCCTTTCCCTGTCTCAAGGACTTGTCATTGTGCTTTATCCTCAGCTAGTCCTCTGTTCCCTCATCAGTATCACCTGGCCTTACTCAAATCAGGACATCACAAGAATGATAAGGCCACAGGCTCCCTGGTCAGTTCTAAATAAAAAATCAGTGGGGACCCATGCTGGCAACCCCGTGGGGACCCCTCTCACTTCTAAGAGCTTTCTCTGTATCCTCACTTAATAAACTTCTATCACTTTACTCACTCTCCTTTGTCTGCGAGATTCATTCTTCAACTCTCTGAGACAAGAACCTAGCTCTCCTGGTTCAGACCGTTTATGTTATAGGTAAGGCTTCTGGTCAACAGTAGGGTATTAGTAGTTAAGTTTTGGGGTATTCAAAAGTTACATATTTTTTTGACTACATGGGGATCGGTGCCCTAACCTCCCACATGTACAGGGTCAACTATATATATAAAATATTGTATTATATGTAAAACTTTACACAGCAGACCTCTATAGTACCCAATCTGGTACTAAAATGAAACCCATAAAGAAAACCCAGGGAGTTCATCACTATGTCATTCTTTGGGTCGCAAGGTCTCTTGATCTTCTGTCTTTTGCACACCTTTCAGAGTCTTCTTACATTTTGTCTCACATGTAATGCCTAAGATTTGTAGCTGTACTTTGTGGAAGGAATAAGGAGACATGTGTCTATTCCATCTATGGAAGTCATGTTCCTTTCAATCTATTAGTTTTTATATTTCATTTTTCTTCAGCTCCATGAGTAAGAGTAAGAGTTTATTGTGAAGATGGAATCTAGAAATCAGAGAATCATCAAAGTCACAGTTTTTAGATTTGACCTCAGGCACCAGGAAGGGGAGATGGGTAGTAGGATATCCAGATACATGTACGGGGAAAACACAGTTTGCTTATCAGGACTGTCTATCCAATGGATGCTTGAGATATTTGCCACTCACTGCCATCATCAATGGAATGCCTCTCTCTCTGTCTTTCCCTCCCTTTTCCACTCTTTCTTAGCAATAAAGAAAAATATCACACCTAAAAATAAACGTGACAACAAAAGTAATAGCCATTCCTCCAAAACAAGTCACGTTAATGAGACATTTTATATCAAAACAGGTGTCTAATTTGCCCAGTGTGCTGCATTTTTTTCATCTAATTCATTTATATTTCCTAAGCATTCATTAAATTTAACATTTCTTAAATTAAAATAATATACATTCTTTAATTCATTCTGGAAATATTTACCAATTGCTTAATAGGTGCTGGACATTACTGTAGAAGCTATGGATATATGATCATATCCAACAAACAAAAATACCTGTGCTCAGCTCTCCTATACTCTAATATGGAACACAGACGCTATAGGAGATAAATCACTAAAACATATGTTCTATTATATTTTGGTAAGTATATAAGTGTTAATAGTAAGCAGAGAAGAGAGACATTAATGTTGGAGGATAATGAAATATTAGATGGAATAGCCAAAGAAGACATCCCTGAGAAAAGTGGAGAGTGCAGACTTCAAAGAAATGAAAACATGCACTAAAGGAAATTTGTAGTCTGAGCATACCAGGTGGGGATGTAACCCCTATAAGCACTCTGAAATAGAAGACTGTTGGTTTGCTCCAAGTGGAGCAGTAAGGATGCTAAGACTGCAGCAGCAGAATCAGGGGAAAGCAATACGAGAGCAGAGAAGCAATGTAGACTATACTGGATTCTGTAATCGGGGTGCCTATCGTTCTCATGTGATGATTAATGATGCTGTTTTCATGCTCACAAGAGTCCCAGTTTGATTAATAGTGGTCATCATGATTGTAGCAAGGACTTTGATTTTTACTCCAATGGAGTTTGTTATTGGATGGTTTGAGCAGGTGAATGAGTGGATGACACGATCCCTCATGCTTCATTAGCGTAACTCTAATTGCTCCACTGGAGGGAGGTGAGGACGGGCAAGAGCAGAGGGAGAGAGATGGGTCAGGAGGCACTGAAATCACCCAAATGAAAATGATAGTGGCCTGAACCAGAGTGATGGGGGTGGGGTGGGGAGGGTGGTGGCAAGTGGTTTGATTTTGAAGTAGAAAATTTTGAAGTTGATGAATTGAGCATGAAAGAAGAGTTCAGGATCATTACAAGGTATCCTTTAATAAAATTCTTTTTAAAATAATTTTGGATTAGATTGATGTTTGCAAACTGTATTTGCAAACAAAGATTTCCAACTACTCTTCATCCAGAGTCACCAAATGTTATCTGTTTATCATATTTGCTTTATAATTTTCTCCATCTTGATATATATGTGTGAATGTGTGTATGCATATGTAGCATAATTATTATTTTATTTCTATCTCAAACTACCTGAGAGGAAGCTGCAGACATGATTTTTCCTTTACCCATAAATATTTCAAACAGTGTATATTTCTTGGAAGAAAGAAATTCTCTTACCTAACCATAACACAATTATATAATAAAAGCAGAACATTAAAGTTGATACAATGCTATTATCTTACTTACAAGTCTTATTTAAATTTATCCCAATTTAGTAATGTCTGTTGAAGCAAAAAAGAAAAAAGAAGAAAAAAAAAGTGTCTGGCCCAGGATTATGTGTGATGCTTAGTTGTCATGCAATTTTAGTCCTTATTCTGGCCAGAGATTTTTCTCATCACCTCCTGCTCCACTAGCCTGTTGTCTTTAGGAGATTATCAGAGCACTCTGAAGCCCAGCTGCATCATGCAGCTCCCTGTTCAGAGAGCAACTTTTGAACAGATGCTATTCTGAACTGGGAAAGAAAAATCCTGGCATATTATTATATTATATTATATTATATTATATTATATTATATTATATTATATTATATTATATTATATTATATACTCACCACACTCTGGTTACATTTCTTTAGCTGGGCTTTGTTCAACAAACCTTCACTGAGCACAGACCCTAGTCTTTGCAAGGCTCTGAGATACAATAGCAAGTAAGATAGGATTCTTGGGTGTGCGGGAGTTTAGAGTCCACTAGGTAAGTGTGATAAAATCAATAATTATAATTTCTTTAGGCCTACAGTGACTAAACTAATGGCGACTCAATACAAATTAGCTTATCTCCTGGCTTATATTGACGTTAATTGTTGTATTGGTGGCTCTTCAAGGTTTCCTACACCTGAATTTCATGTTTCACCAATAATTTAAAGAGGGTATAGCAGCTCTATTCCCATGTTTTATGACAAATTTCAGTTATATTAGCAGTAATTTTCTGAGAGCGCAGAAGGTAGATTTGGTAGATTCGTTTCTAGTTTCAGGTTTTGGTGTCAAGGCAAGATTCCTTTTACCAAATATAGGGGGGAAAAAGGCCGAGAGTAGGAGGCCCCAGTGAGATTCGAACTCACGACCCCTGGTTTACGAGACCAGTGCTCTAACCCCTGAGCTACGGAGCCTCGGTGGATCGGGCTGTAACTCCTTGTCATAAAGCTGATTATACAAATATTCAGTTTTCTGTTTTTGTTTCTGAGAATCTGATTTTCCATCCTTTTCGATTTCCCCCGTCACAGTTTTAACATCAAAAAGGCTGCCCGGGGACTCGGCCCCGACAAGCGACCCCACAAAGTAGGGAGGCGGGATGAGGAAGGAAACCTCAGGAAAGGGCAGGTCTGCCGACCCCAGGCAGCGCAGTTGCAGCCGAATCGCTCTCCTTCCTACCTCCACGGCTGGGGTGCCGGCTTCTGTAGAAACAGTAGCTATCTTAAATACAAACCCTAACACCTCGACTGCTGGCGAATACAAGCCACTGATTAAAACGACTCAGAAAAATAATATTCACGGGGTGGGAAGTGGGGAGTCTACTGCGCGTCTGCCCCAACTCTGGATTCGGCTCCGGGTGCTGCAGAGGAGAGGCGGTGCGACCCTGCAGTGGCAGGCGGCTAGCTGGGCAGAGGGACCCACTGGGTCAAACAACCGTGGTCACACACAGGCATGATGATGCCCTTGTGACCCGGAGTGTCACAAACGCACCTGATAGGAAAACTAAGCAAAACAAGGAGTTGTCATATTGAGGTTGAGAGTGAGGGCAGTGAATCTTATCTGTTGAGAGTGAGGGCAGTGGATCTTATAAGTGATAATCTTATCACTTATTCATCAGAGTTTTCCTGAACTTCTTAGGATTAAAAATGGGCCTGCTGCAGCCTGGAGGAGCCAGTGTGTTAGGATTCTCCAAAATCCAAAACCTCCTTGCATCAGGGACCCTATCGACTGAGACTGCTTATCACCCCAGTTTCAAAGAGGGGGATTGCAGGCCCAAGGAGGATTATGAAGTTTCAACAAGCCTGTGATTTGCAGATTTTTTTCAGATTTCATCCCATATTTAGGTATGGTGTTCACCTCCTGTTTCTAGCACCTAAAGAAATGTATGACCTCTGTGAAATACAGGTCTGTTAGGTTCAGAGGAATCATTTGGACTTTGTGTGTGTGTTTTATGTTTTCACGATCCTAAATGATCTCGCTGGGCTCTCTTTCTTCCCCTGTCTGCAGAGACAAAGGCTTCTGATCCTCCAGTGCACTCATTCAATCTAGAATTTCCTAGCACGTGAGCAATCCTTACACTGTGGAGCATACCTCTCTGGCTTATGGAGCTCTCAGTAGTTAAGAGACTGTCTGGCATGCATTCAAATCTCTACCGCGTCAGGCTCATTTGGCAAACTATTTTACCTACAAATACAGCTACATTGCAAATGCTTTTGCAGTTCTGCGAGGGCCTGCAAAGACCCACAGTTCTGGAAGGGTAGCAGCTCAGGTAGCTAGTTCGCTTTCTCCCAACTTCAACCTCCAGAAGTCAGTAGAACCTTGCATGGAACTCATACATGGGACCTCAGAGGCAGGAAGCCAGGGCTGACCTCCAGGTTCTGATTAAATGAGGCATGGCCTCTTCATAAGCATGAATGAACAGTCTTTAAAAAGAGGGAAGGGGTGATGAGAGCACCAGAAATGAAGAAGAGAATACAGTTGGGAGGGAGACAGGAAGGATGGGAATTAAGAGAGGATAGGCAACTGCTCCCACCTGTGACCTTGCCCCATGCCAAATCACCAAATCTGTAGGCAATAGTCCCAAAGACACCCCAAACCACTCCTCTCCCAGGCCTGAGTCTCTGGTTGTGACTCTGAATTTTGGTCCAGTTTTCCACTTACAGACACCACACTAAGGCACTACATGTCTATACAGAATACCATGCATTATAAAATGATACTAGACTAATTTTCTTTGTATTTGGCTTAGCTTTACTGAGGATGAATGTGATTTGAGGAGTCAAATGATTCAGAATTCAGTAAATGTAGGACCAGCCTTTGACTCTGTGATGCTAACCTAGACAATTAACTTTTCCCTACTGTTTATTGTCACTAATTTCCATCTCCTTCTAAGGCAGGAAATCTTTGCCTCATTGGTATTTGTTTTAGCAAAGGTTTTCAGAACACGCATTGGATTGATCTCCAAATTTTGGGCTATGTTCAAGAGGGGACATCTGAGACCTCTACCTCACTCTTCTTGCCATCTCCCATCTGCCAGCGTCTTCCATTGCCGAATCCAGACAGGAGCTGGGAGGCAAGAGAGCCCGACTGATGCAGGGCAGAAAAGCAGGGCAGAGAACGTGTCTGGATGGGCAAATGGAGAATGATCAACACACTGCTGTTGCACTGTAGCGATAGGGTTTGTGTAGAGTTGGTTGAGTCTTGAACTTCCATCTTGTATGAACTTTGGATAATGGGGTAGGTTGAAGCTTGAGCAGCTGATAAGTAATATTTATTTCTAAACAATTTTTATCATCCCACAATGGGGGTACAGCTATTGCCAGGAGGAATATGAGTATGTTTGCCACTAACTGACATGCAGTGAGGAAGAAGTCATGAAGTATAGGTTCTTCCCAGTAGATGCATCCCAGTGAGACTGGTATGTGAAAGGCAGCTCTCTGCCAGATAAGGCTGAGGAGGTGTCTGGTTCTGGAGAAAATGTAGTGGAGCTTCTGGTTTCAGGCAATAGCTCAGTTCATTCCAAAGGGCCAGCAACTATGGCTGCAATGTAGGGATATTTCCTGACTCCCTTAGTCCTGCTGGAGGGGTAATCACCTCTGCTTCTCTTTGAGACTCTATGATCTATATAAATAATGTTTTGGAAGTCTCATTTTGATTATACTGGTAGAATGAATTCTCTTTTTAAAATGCACAATCCTGCCCTACACTTCAGTGCTGGAATGCTCTTCTAATACCAGTGATGTGCCAATCAGGAACCATTATTGATTGGTCCACAGAGAGGTAAGCTTATTCCAGAATATAATTAAATGCACTCCTCCCTTCACCAAGGATCTTCACTACAAACAATCAACAGAATTAAACTGGAAATGAGTCCAAAGGGCATGGGAGGGAAGTTTCCTGGCAAAAAAGCCAGGAATTTTATGCTGGTTCCAGGAAGAGTCAGGACAGAAGAATACATTTGGTTCACCAAGCCCACCTGTCTGGGAAATCTGGAGGTAGGGTACAGAAAGGGAATGAAGTGTACCCTAGTGCTGAGAAGGTGATGGAACCTCCAGTGCAAGGCTGGTGGGAGAAAGGTGGCTAGATCTGTCTTCCACAAATCTCTAGCTCCCAGAGATTACACACCACCCCCGCCCCACCCCAGTTCATGCTTCTTCATAAGCAGCAACTAATCTAGAATAGAGAGAAACCATTAGCCCAAGAAGCCTGGATAGGACATGAGCAATAAACATCTGAAAAGAAATAGAAGCTCTAAGCTTCCTTCTAAAGAACAACAAAGAACCCAAAGTTATCAGTGCATTCAGAATAAAAACACAGAAAAACAGATTGGAGCAAGAGTTAGCAAACTCTTCCAGTAAAGGGCCGGTAAAGATAAATATTTGAGACTTTCCGGGCCTGTAGTCTCAGTCAAACTTCTCAGCTCCTCCACTGTAGCTCAGAAACAGTCATAGAGATCAGAGATGCAAATAAACGTGGCTGTGTTCTTCCAGTACTTTATTTATGACACCAAAATTAGAATTTCATATAATTTTCACAGCTCACAAAATAGTCTTTCAATATTTTCAAACATCTTAAAATGCAATATTTTAGCTCACAGGCCATGCAAAAATGGGCAGTGTGTGGGATTTGGCCAGTGGAGTACTTTGTTGACCCTGGAATAGAATACAACATAGACTGGCAAATACAGGTGTATGCAACATCTCAAAGTCTGGTTTAACATTTGAACACCATTATTTACATTTCTTTTCTTCCCGTTTTTCTCTTTTTCCTTCAGTTGCAATATTATATTTGCCATTATCGTTGCCCCAGCTACTAGGCTGCATAACAAATTACCCCCAAAATAAAGGGGTAATTCAAACAATTACTACATGGGTTTTATTTTATATATACATATATATAAAATAAAACATATACGATAAATTATATGTCATTTTTGCAGAACTCTGACCAATCGCTTGTGTGGGTGCCACACAGTAGTGTGGCTAGAAGCCAGGGCCGGAGTCTGAGTGCCCCCTACCTCCCAAGTTGGCTGAGATGCCGCCTGACATCTTTCTGGGACCTGACCAAAGGTTTTACAGGTGCATCCTTGGCTTCATCTTTAGATCATGTTTTCCTGATGTTTTCCCAGAAGCCTTTTCTTAATTGTAATGTTGCCTGTCATCTGGAGAGGCTGGCAACCAGGGACAGTTTTATGACTGAATATCCAGCAGGTCATGGTTCCTTTATAACGAACAATCCTTTCTTTAGTGTATCGCTCTCATTTCTCCTGTTACCATAGGCGTCTGGGAGAAGCCGGGTGACACCTTCACAACCTTGCCTGGACATGTCCTTGACTGAATCCCCAAATTCATTAGGTACATTTTCCACTTTTCACATGAGTACACTCATGTATCTAAATATATCTAAATTTCCTGCCATCAGATGTGAGATAACAGTGTTCTCCTTCTCTTCAGCTTTTTTTTAAAGAGATTTTATTTTTAGATATTTTAAGATACAAAATCATATTAAAAGTTAATGGCTTAACTTACACAATTGTCATTTTTTCTGTCACAGACTTGGTTAGGAATTTGGGCAGAATACAGCTTGTCCTGATTTCTGGAGATCCAGCTGGAAAACTCTAAGGCTGGGGGCAGGAAATCATCTGCTGGCTGTGGGCTGGAGACCTCAGCTCCTCTCTACAGGGTCTGTCCCTGTGGCCTTGCCTGGGCTTTCTTGCAGCATGGTGGGCTGGGCTCTGAGGACAAACGTTCCCAGAGAAAGCTGTTGGGAGCTCTTGTGAGCTAGCACTGGGAGTCCCACAGCATCAATTCCAGCCCATCACAGATCTATCCAGATGCAATAAGAGGGAACTTGGATCCCTACCTCTGGAAGGAAATGTGTCAAAATCATTTTAAAGGAAGAGTATGTGGGATGAAATATGTTGGTATGGCCATTTTCAGAAAATACAATCTGTCACTGGCTTTCTTATGGCTGGACTCAGAAGTCCCTACTACCTCAGATTTCACTCATCCAATTTCCCCTGAACTTGTAAAGAAAAACTTGAGAAAATAAATTAATAATAAAGAGGCATTTGGAAATATTCCACCCAGGAGGTCATGAAATATTGACTGTGCTGTGCAGGAACGAGTCTATCAAAGACAATTGGATTATGGCATATTTCCAGCTGTGATTCCATATTCACAATACATTTTATTAATATTCATTTTCAAGTATATTTTAAACCTATACTCAGTTTTCATTTCACAGAAAATATATACATAGACCTCAAACTGGTATTATAGGTAGTATTATGCAAAAATTCAACATTTGCATATATCAAAATAAACAATTTTGTATTTTGTAATTGCACTGCTGAAATATAGTCACATTAAAAAGAATAACATCTACAAATAACCTAATTTTAAAGGAAGATATTTCCCATTCAATGCTAGAGTCACAGATGAAGAAATTAAAGTTAATTTTATATTAGATTTTAAAGTGATGTCTACAAATTTAAGTGTCCTGTAGATTTAGACCCTTGCAGTCTAATTATAGAAACCTGTTGATACTCCTATTTACTGGAATTTTACACTGCTTCTCTCCTTCACAGTTTAACCCTAGAATGAATACTAGTCGCAACAGGGTTCTTTTTCTTCTTTTGACTACTTCATTTTCACAGTCACCGAAACATTTTTTTTTTCAGCCATAAAAGACATTATGTTTCGGAATAATTACTTGCCAAGGTGGGTCATTTTGCCGAAAAGCATCTGAGAGCTCTAGAGAAAGGAGGGCAGGATTATCCTGCAGCGCCCAAGGACCCCGCGGGCCAGGAGACAGGGATGGTTCCCAAACTGGGTGCCGAAGTCAAAGATGAAACGGTGCTGCCGGCTGTGGATTCAAATCTGATCGGTTGAGAACGAGGAGAAACGCCTCCAAATCCACTGAACGGATCTCTTGATTCCGGCCCCCTGGGTCCAGGGCAGTGGGGACCATGCTTGTTCACCGAGTCTCCAGGACCCTGGAGCAGCCTCGGGCTGGGCTACAGAATGGGGGTCCGAGTCGCAAAGAACACGGCGATCTGCAGTCCCAGGTGGGGTCGCTACAAGGACAGAGGTCCCAGGTGAGGTCGCTGTGGGGACAGAGGCCCCGCTGCGGGGACGGCGGGGACGGCGGGGACGGGGGTGGGGGGGAGACCAGGAGGGGCGCCCCCAGCACGCCGGCACCCTGATCTCCAGGCCTGTAGGAACGGCTCGGGTCGGCCCTGACGCCGTGCTCCCGTCAGCCTTCCTGCCGTCAGAGTTCAGAACTCCCGCCCAGTCCGCCCAGCCCAAGGATAAGGGGTTTCCGGGCTGCAGGCGCGAAGCAGGAGCGCAGAAGCCTAAGCGTCTGCAGTACGGGACTCGCCAGGGGCAGCGCCGCAGTGTCAGAATGGCCGAGTGGTCTAAGGCGCCAGACTCAAGCAGAGGCTTCCTGCGCTGGGACTTCTGGTCTCCGTATGGAGGCGTGGGTTCGAATCCCACTTCTGACATTCCCACTTTTGTTCCTCCTTAACACCCCCGGACATTTCTGGCCTCGACTGGCTTCCAGTGAATGAAAAGTCCCTAACTCGAGAATACTGGGATGCTTTCAGGGACATTTGGACGCAACCCCCAGCGCCATTAGAGCTCTCCTCTTCCCAGACAAAAAAGCCATTATCAACGTGTAGACCAGTCAGTTTTTAGTATGGAGAGAATGACTGAAATCTTCACTACTTTTTCATCAGCGAAAAAGAATCAATTATAAAGCTCTGTCAAAGTTTTCTATGCTAACTGTAAACCTGAGAAGGAAGCCCTTCACAGTGATGACACTTGAAAATGTCTAGGTCAGCAATAGCAGAGAAATGGCCATGCTCTTAAACTAAATCGATAGCTCCCTCTGAGATTTTATCTCATGATGATGTGATTTAGACGTCTTTCGCTTTTTGAAGGTAAAAAAATATATATATAGGGGATCCCGGGGTGGCTCAGCGGTTTAGCACCTGCCTTTGGCCCAGGACGTGATCCTGGGGTCCAGGAATCAAGTCCTGCATCGGGCTCCCTGCATGGAGCCTGCTTCTCCCTCTGCCTGTGTCTCTGCCTCTCTCTCTGTCTTTCATGAATAAATAAATAAATAAAACCTTTTTTTTAAAAAATGCATTGTATGAAGTTTACAGAGGCTAAAATCTTGGTCTTAAAATTAAGATCTTAGATATTTGCAGTTTTGCTTTTAAATGAGTTTGTCTTCCTGTATCTTATAGCTTTTGAATGGCTATTCAGCAGTGCCTCTCCTGGGGATGCACATAGTGAACTTCCAGCTCAGCTCCATGGCTGGCCTTGCCTAATATAGTCTCTGTAGCATTTTTTTTTTCTTTTTTCAAAATTGAGATACATTTCACACAATGTTGTGTAAATTTAAGATGTACAACATAATTCTGTCTGGTCACGTGATTATCATTGCTTCTAGTGCTGAGAGCAGTTAAGATCTAGTCTCTTGATAAGTTTAATGTTTATAAGCACAATTTTGTTGTCCATAATTATTATATTGTGTATTAGGTTTTCAGGAACTACTACATATCTCTACTAGCTTATTATCTACTAGTTGCAAAGATGTACCTTAGAATAATATCTCTCCCATTCCCCCACTCCCACCTCTGGCTATCCACCATTTAACTTTGCTTTCACTATTTTTTTAAAAAATTCCACATATAAGAGATATTATGTAGTACTTGTCTTTCTCTGACTTATTTCACTTAGCCTAATATTCTCAGAGTTCCCCCATGTTGATCCAAATGGCAGAATTTCCTCTTTTCTCAGAGCTAAATACCATTCTATATATATACATAAAAATTTTATATCTATATCTATATTCTATATATAATTGGAGAGTATATATAGTGATATATATAATTTCATTTATATATACTATATATCATATATATATGTATACAAATGTATCTTACATCTTTATCCATTCATCCATCGATGACAAAGTTTGCTTCCATATTTTGGCCTACCATGAATAATACTGCAATAAACATGGGAGTGCATATGTCTGAATACTGTTTTTATTTCCTTTAAATAAATACCCAGAAGTGGGATTTCTGTATCATATGATAGTTCTATTTTTAATTTTTAAAGGAACCTTCATAATGTTTTCCACAGTGGCTGCACCAGTTTACACTCCCACCCACAGTGTACCAGGGTTTCCTTTTCTCCACATCCTCCTGAACACTTGTTATCACTTGTCTTCTTGATGATAGCTGTTCAGACAGGTATGAGGTGATACCTCATTGTGGGTTTGATTTGCATTTCCTTGACAGTTAATGATAAAGAGCATCTTTTCATGTACCTTCTGTCCATTGGAATGTCTTCCTTGGCAAAAATGTCTATTTAATTCCTCTGCCCATTTAAGTATCAGATTGCTATTTTGTTATTAAGTTGTATGAATTCTTTACAAATTTTTAATATTAACCCCTTATTCAATACTTGATTTGCAAAATTTTTCTCCTATTCTGTAGGTTGTCTTTTTATTCTGTTGACTGTTTCTTTTGTTGTGAAGGAGAATAGCTTTTTTTCTAAAGAATAATATTAAACACTTTACAGAGGATCTATATGTTGATGGAGATGAAAGGGTTTGATACCAGGCATGACAAGGAAAAACAATGCATCAAAGTAGAACTGAGAGTGATCTTTTATGAACTAATCACAAAGTGAGTCATGGACAGCCAGGTGTGATTAATTTATTTCTTTGAGGGCGCCTGGGTGGCTCAGTCAGTTCAGGTCATGATCCCAAGGCCTCGGATTGAGGCCCATGTGGGGCTCCCTGCTCACGGAGAGTCTGCTTCTCCCTCTCCCCCTGCTTATGCTTGCTCTCACTATCTCTCTCTCTCTCAAACAAATAAAATCTTTTTAAAAATTTTACTTCTTTGAATTCAAAGCCTCCCTTTCCCTTCCAAAGATGATTCCATTCCATTTCTTACAGTTTCCTTCTCACTTCTACAAATTTATAACCACCTACCACTCCTTCTGCTCTACCTTTCCTCTGAAATAATGAAATTGTAAATTATTTTTCTCCATATCTCCATTTTTATCTTTTTCAATCATTGTTCTGAGTTGGGACTGTTTGTTTTTCTGTTACTGGTTTTACTTTCTATGTGTCAAAATATCCATGGTATATTTTGGCCTAGACAGAGAAATGTAAAAAGTAAAATAAAATAAAAATCCTTTTGCAGTTTGCTTCCCTTTGTAAAGTACCCAATACCTGCTTAATACAAGGAGCATGGGCCTCTGAGGTTCCCTCTGGCCAGGAAACTGTTATAGAGCTCAATGGGAATGTGGAAGCGATGATCTTAGTATTTGCCCCCTTCCCCAAATATACTAAACCTGGATGTACTAAAGGTTGTACCAAACCTGGATGATGGCAACATAAGGTATTTTGATACAACTTTTAAGTTCAAAAGGTAAAACCAGAACATGAGGGGCATCCGGGTGGCTCAGTGGATGAGCATCTGCCTTTGGCTCAGGTCATGGTCCCAGGGTCCTGGGATCAGTCCCACATCCAGCTCCCCCAAGGGAACCTGCTTCTCCCTCTGCTGATGTCTCTGCCTCTCTCTCTGTGTCTGCCATGAATAAATAAAATCTAAAAAAGATTAAAAAAAACAGAAAATGTATATATTTACTCTTACAGTGGATCTTTCTCACTAACATAAAAACACAAATGCTGCAAATTGATTTTACTGGTTGTATTATTGATCTCTTTTGCTTCTTTCGGTTTCTCTCTGTGGGGAAAAGGAGTGAATTTCCCAGTAGTTTTGTCACCACTCCAACCAGTCTTAACGATTAACCTGATTCAAGCTTATGTTGACCTAAGTCTATAGCAGAAATCACGTACTTTCCTTGGGATCTTCAGACCACTGGCTTGAGGAGTGAAGGACCAGGCTTTTCCAGAAGACAAGGCCTGGCTGTCTTCAAGAACAGCTGCCTCCAGTCCAGCAAGTCTGTGCGGGGTCACGTCCACATATGTAGCAGTCTGGGCAACCACTTCTCCTACGTGTAGTCTCCTCTCTATCCCCATGCCTGCCCCTTCACTGCCCTCTGCTTCACCTGGACAGAGCAATTGTCTCTGAGACATTAGCCCACCATCTTCCCAGGTTGCTGGCTTCTTGACTAAAGCCACTTTTCCCTTCCCACCATCATTTGTCTCTGACTACTGATTTTTCAGCAGCTTGCAGCCAGCCTGACTTGGGAACCAGTTCTCTAGTAACAGTTTCCCCAGTGGAAAAGCCTTGGACAGATGTGTGGTAGCCTCTTCGCCTGAGCTACCACCCAAAAAAACCTACGTCTTACACCTGCTCGTGGTCAGGCCTTCACTTTCCCCACGGCCAGGAAGACAATGTAGCATCTTCCTCCTGACCAGAGAATCTGGCTGATGTCTCTCCCAGCAAGGGGAGGCCTTTCTGGTTACCTTGTATCTTTGTTGTGCTGTGCTTGTTTTTAAGATGAGTTCCCAGGCTTTGGGTTTTGTTAAGGTCACCAAGGTTGGCAGAGCAAGGCATGATCTTCCCATGGAAATTGTTGCCGCCTTCTTCTCCAGGAAGAGGGGTCACCGGTGGCTCCAAGATGGTTAAATGTGCCCGAAGGACTGTGGACACACGCAGGTTCTCTAGTGGAGGATTTTCATTTGTCGGCTGTGGGTTGGGGTATGAGAGATGCCCTTGATGTACTGCGGGCAGGATGAGGATTTGCGTGGAGGGGCCTGGTCAGGGGAGGGTGCTGCCCTGGTAGGGGAGATTGAGATGGGGCTGCTTTGGGGGGGGGAGGGGAGCGGGAGGAGTCTGGAGGGGGAGGACTGAGACCTAGGACCAAAAGATGAACACGTTTGAGGAGTTTGGCAAGAACAAAACAGCTCTGTCAGAAGTGGGATTTGAACCCACACCTCTGTACAGAGAACAGA
The DNA here is from genome assembly GCF_905146905.1 of Nyctereutes procyonoides. Lineage (NCBI taxonomy): Eukaryota > Metazoa > Chordata > Mammalia > Carnivora > Canidae > Nyctereutes > Nyctereutes procyonoides. The sequence continues at coordinate 1,261,857 of NW_026575043.1, forward strand.
ACCCTAGGGCGGTAAACAGGTGCTTGAGTCTGGCTCCATCCTGACATGACACTTGGGGTCTGTGCGCAGTAACAGCTGTCAAGGATCAGAGACCATCCACCCAGGAGCGGAGCAGAGAGTCATTCTAGCAGGTCCAGGGGCCAACCCAGGAGCATCCTGTACCACCTACAAAACCCACAGGTGGGGACTAACAGCCTCTGCAGGGAAACTGCAAGTTGGCGACGGGATGGTCGCTGCTCTGGAGTCTGGGGTCTTCTTCCCACTGCCCCCCATCCCTGCGGGCCAGGCCTCGCAAGACTGGCCTGAGGGGTGCGGGGCTAGATCCCTAGCCCCAGGTCTGGTGGGCACTGGGTGGCACCACCGCCTCTCTGGGCCTCTCTCCTCAGAGCCACAGACCCTCCCACCACGATACCTCACAGTACTTCATCCCAGCAAGTTCTATTAGTGTGAGATCAGACTCTGGGGGGCCTGAAATAGTCCCAGTATACACCTGTATTTTCAGTATCTGAATGGTTCCTGCAAGGGCACCACGCAGTCTTGAATATCACTACGCAAACCAAGGTCTCCCCACTTCCATCACTTCTTTCTGCCTCCCCTCCTTCCTCTCCTTTCCTGTTCCTCCCCTCCCCTTCTCTTCCTCACCTTCTTCCCCCTTCCATTCTGTAGGCCTGCAGAGGGACCAGTGATGTGAAGGGAAAGGGCAGGCGTTATTATAGGACATAAGATATAACATGGCAGCATGGAAGACTTGGTTTAATATCTCTACTGAGTTAAGAAAAAAAAAAGTTGTGTCTCTGTATGTTTTAATCTCCCCTACCTTGGTTAAGGTGTAGGACAGGTGTTCATCCAATGTTCATGCTTCATGCAGCCCCATAGAACCGTTCTCAGTTATTCCCCTAAATTAATTACTTTCAGAACCCTTTCATTTCCCACAAGGACAGTCCAAACCGGTAGGCCCTGGCAAACAGCTATATGCAAACAGTTTGTATGCACTGCCAGCAGCAGGAATTGTTCTGTTTTGGTTTGGTCTTCATACTGACAATATAAAATACTGTTTTAAAGGCCCTCCCTGCAAAATAGTAGAAAAACGTGAGGGCCTTTAATCAGCTTTGTATGTCTGAACTCAAGCTCCATCACTTACAAAAGTGTGGTGTGTGATGTTTTATAGTATTTTGGCCATCTGTGAACGTTTCCTTCACCTGTAAGTTTAGGGAATAGTTCCTTTCTTGAGATTCTCAAGGGATTAAAAAGAATTTATGGGGACTCCTGGATGGCTCAGTGGTTTGGCTCAGGTCATGATCCGGGGTCCTGGGACAGAGTCCCGCATCAGGCTCCCCACAGGGAACCTGCTTCTCCCTCTGCCTGTGTCTCTGCCTCTCTCTGTGAGTCTCTCGTGAATAAATAAATAAATCTTCAAAAACATAGAATTATGTAGGTACTTTCCCTAGCAAACCATGCCACAAGTTACAGCTGCTCAAGAGACTGTTGGCCTTCACATTTCCATTTACTACCCCTGACATCACTACAGTTTTGCAACAACCCAAATTCCCTGCTCCATTGCCTTTTCTGAACTATGGTATCCTGTCTTCCAAATACCTAGAAAATGTGTTCTCAGTCCTTCTTTTTGGCTATTTTTTTTTCAAATTTCACAATCGCCAGCCCACCTTGGGTCATGTACTCTGTCAAGATGCACTTGACATCTCAGTCAGGACTTCTTTTTCTGTCTTTTAAGCTCTCAAAACATATTGGTGTCATCAATAGGACAAAAAGCTAAAAACTTGACTTTAAAAAAATATAATATGAACACAATGTCAAAGATTTCATATATCTCACCAATAACAGCTTGGTCCTTCTGGTGATGGAATGTCCTCTATGGCTCCTCCAGCAGCGGGCCTTCTACATAAAGTAAGATCTTTATGTTTCTGAATAGAAATTGAAAGACAATTTTGAAGCTAGAGATGAGGCAGTGAGGAGTGAGTGATAGAAATGAGCAATTTGTGGTATATGCCTCAACTCCAGCTAAATAAATGCCCACAAAGAGGGAGCAACCCACAAGGACTCAGGTTAATTTTTCTGGAATAGGAACATCTGCCGTGAGCTTTTGAAGGTTTTGTAGAGGGCTGCTCTCAAGACCACAAACCTGAGCCACAGCTCTGCCTCACTGCACTTCCAGCCTCCCTCTCTAGGTGTTCCTGGGGGAGGGGGGGGGGCTCCCAGGAACTGAGGTTACTGGCTCACAGGACCAGAGGCCAGTGCTTCTCTTTTGTCCTGTTAGTGCAGCTGGGGGGATATTGGGAGTGAAACCACCTGGGGGAAGCCATGACCCCATGGCTTCTGTCTTAGGAGGTCAACACAAATTCTGCAGATTCTGTAGCAGAGAAAGTGAAAAAGAGGAGGATGTAGCACAGATTTCAGAGGGAAGATTGAGAAGGGAAGAACAGCTCAGAAAAAGAATCAATCAGAATTTCCTGAGGCTGGACTTTATGCAATAAAGATCACGTTTCTGGTTTCGGAATATTGGCGGCCAGGTTCATCTCAAGAGATTGATGTTCTCTCTGCCCTTGGGAGAACAATGATATCTGGTTCCTGAAGTGTGGAATATTGATAACTTGTCTTTGTAAAATCCATTTAAAAATATTACCTCTCCAATACAGAGCACCTTCTGCCTTCTAGACTTTTTTTTTCTTTTTAACTTTAGAGAAATCGAATCATACAGATGAATATGAAGGATGACCATGAAGCTGAAAGGAGAGAAGTCTGGTTTTGAATACATAGGCAACAGGTGGCCAAGGGCTCAGGTGTGAACAAAGATTCCAGCAAGGTAAGATCATCTGGGGATCTAATAGCTGTAAGGCCAAGGACCCGGAGGAGGAATGGAAACTATCTGCACGAACTGAGAGGTTGTTTCAGATAACTTTTGCGTAAGAGACCCCTAGTTTTTTCAAGGATGCTCTGGGGCTGTCTCTGGAAGGTGGGAGAAAGAAAAGACAGTCTCTGAGAGGGACAATTAGGAAGGCGCAGGCAACAGGTGTTAGCTAAGAAACGAGGAGATGGAAAAGCTTTAAAACAGCTTTGTAGAATTCTTTGTCCGGAAGAAACAGGCTTCGCTGACAAAAGCGAGTCCAGGGACATAACTAGAAAGCGACCTGGTCCTGTTTCCTCCTCAAGGTCCCTAGATCAGGTGGTCACAACGCACTCATAGACTCTCTCACACACACCTGCTCAGTGTCGAGACTAGAAACAGGAGACTTCTAGTAGGCAGGACGTCCCATTGCAGAGGAGGAGGGCACCGAGCCTCCTGCGAGTCTAGGACCGCCCACTTCCCCGCACCCCTGCGACTGACGGTTCCACAAGTACTGCCTGCCGCAAGGAGTCTCCGCGTACCTCCCGCGCTGGTCGCCCCGCCTCCGCAGGGACTTCTCTGTCCTGCCCGCCCCTCCCCCGCCTGCCCCTCTGTCCTGCCGGGCTATCGCCCCATCCCCACCCCGCCCCCCGGCCCCCGCCCGGGCCGTCGCCCCCACGGAGCTCGGGACCCAGGCTCTGCCCCCGCCCTGGTCCTGCTCGGGTCGCGGAGGGCCGGCGGCCGAGCTGTGGGTCCGCGAGTGCGCGGGTGGAGGCGCGGGAGATTTTAGTTTTGAATCCACCCCTAGAAATCCGAGTGGAAAGCCCTAACCCGTGACCGCCGAGCTTCCGAGAAAGGGCTCCAGTTCTGGTTTTTCTTGAGTAGCTTGCAAAGGCGCGGACGTCTTAGAGATGCCTCACAGGCAGCATGTGTGACAGGGAAATGTGGAGCAGCCCTGGGGCGGAAGAGAGAAGAGGAGGAGGGTGGAAAAGAGGAAGCGATGTGGACACCCCGGGGTGACTGTGCATATGCAAATTTGTAAGATTCAAAGCGGCCTCCTTGGCAGGCAGCAGAGTGGCGCAGCGGAAGCGTGCTGGGCCCATAACCCAGAGGTCGATGGATCGAAACCATCCTCTGCTAGCGTTTTATACTCCCCCACGCAAAATCAGCTCGCCTTTCTCACGTTCCAAAAATCCCGCAGAGCAGCAGGTGGAGGAAGCCAAGTCCCAAACGTTCATGACAGTGATACCACTGCTTTACTTTTCTTTTCTTTTCTCTTTCGGATCTCGTTGAAAATGAGCAATCCTCAAAATTGTGTCTCCATCAACACTTTTAAAGCTCATAACATATTGGGGGAACGAGGCACCATCTTATTTACTGTCCATATGCACTGACTCCCGGCTCCTTCGCCTTCTCAAAGCTGCTACCGTGTCTCGTGAAGGAATGAAGATGTGCAGGGACAGAGGCCGTTTCACCTGCCTGGTCCATCCTGCCTTTCAACAACAGGATGCAGCTCCAGGTAAAACGTGGAGTGAAAAAATAGAACAAGTGGGTACAAGAGGATTCCGTGTGTTGGCGGGGAGGGGCACGCAGTATAGGGCTCACGCCCCTGGAAGGACCGACAGGTGTGTGCAGAAATGGCAGAACTGGCCAAAGTGGGGTGGGCAGGGGAGAGGGGAGTGCAGGGGGAGGGGCGGGGAGACGGCGGAGGACAGGAGCGTGGCGGAAAGGCGAGGAGTGACAAGCACGGTGGGTTTGCAGGGAGTTCGTTTCCCTGGGGGACAGAAGCCCCTCTCAAGGGAGGGCGTCACGTTTGTCCGTTGTTCTTCCATTAACATCCCGGGAACCCCCAACTCCGAAAGAAAAAACGGCAAGAATTGAACCCCCTGCCTTGGGCCTCAACCTTCATCCTTTACCCAATTTATGGCTGCCCTGAAGTTCTTCCCACTTGCCAAAGTCATTGGTGGAAGTGGCACTTCTTCCTGCTGCTGAGCTGGCGCGGAACCTGAGTCCACTGAAAGGCCGGCTCTAAGGGCTCCTTCTGCAAGCATTACCTGCAGGAATATTCATTCCCTCTCCCAGAAAATCCCACCGTGTTCTGAGCCAGTTTCCTGTAATTCCTCCTTGGAGGAATTGGGCAAATACCACCCAATAATCGTGCAAGGAGGAAATGCAGTGCTCAGTGCCACCGAGCTCCGTTGCAGCGTCGATCCGCGCACCTGAAAGACCACCAGTAGCTTCTAAACACGAGTGCAACTCGTGCTTCCTGGAGCTCCTAGTCATTTTATAAAGTGAATGCAGCAGCCCTAACGGGAGGCCTGGGTAGCTCAGTCGGTAGAGCATCAGACTTTTAATCTGAGGGTCCAGGGTTCAAGTCCCTGTTCAGGCGGTAACCGGTTCTTTTATTTCATTTGGGTCTTGGTAAGTGGAGCGCGTTGAGGAGCGCATTGAGAACATTTCCGGAGTTGGGGTATCCATCACAGCCCAACAGAAGCACATCCCCAAAATGGCTTACATTCTAGCTTTTCATTAATGACCTCTTCTCAATATTAAGTAAATCACGTTCCCAGATTTCCAAGAGGAACCGAAAAAGGGCATAACGTAAAAATAGGACACAAGTGACAGAATTATTAAGACAGTCATTTTAAAATTCCCTTGATGTGATTCATTAATCTTGGAGTGGCGGGGGGGGGGGGGGCGCAATCTAGGTGGGCCTGACAAGAATTTAAGGGAGTAGTGGCTCTGCCCAGTCTGGCTATGAGGCTCCCCACGGTTTGGAGGCACTCTTCCTACATAGAAAATCCGTGGCATCTTCAAAGCCTCAGTAAAAGACATAATGTGCAAACACATTTTGAAATGGTTTTAGCTGACTTTTTTGTCTTTACATTAAAAAATTTCTGTTGTTATCCAGGGATTTGGATTATGGTTAAAGACCCTGATCATGGGCTCCTAGTGTATGATTTCCATGGACAGAGTGTTAAACCACCTGGCTGTGAAACAAAGGTCCTGAGAATTCAGTTTTTGTGATTCTGCATGTTTTTAGTCTGATGATATGAAGTATAAATATGGCACTGAAGTTCATCATATCAGTTTTCCTTCTTTGCTGTTATATTGTTAATTTGAAATAATCAGGTGTGTGCAGTTTTAATCTCTACCCTGTCCTTGTGTATCTTATTATTTTTGTACACACATGAAAATGAAAAACCATTCTAAAAGTCAAAACTATGCAAAGAGATATACTCAGAGAAATGTCGCTCGCCCTGGTGGTTCTCTCCTATTTCTTCCTGCTGTCTCTCTCCACTCACCCCACCAACTCTCTGCAGGTCATCAGTCTCTGCAGCTTCTGGTTTATCCTTCCCGCATCTCCTTTTGAATAAACAAGCAGGATCATAATTTTTAAATGTCCTCTTCTTTCTTGGGCTAAACATAGCATACTATATTGATGTTGATTTGCACTCAATTTTTTCACTTAATGACAGATCCTAGATATTGCTTATCAGTACTTAGAGATCTTTTCTGTTCTTTTTAAATATTTTTACAGCTGCATAATTACTCCATTGTGTGGAAGTAACAATTTATTTAACCACTTTCAACCTAGAAATGTGAGTTTTTAGGTTGTTTGCAATTACAAACAATGCTGCAACAAATAAATAGGAACATGTGTATTTTCATTCTGTTGAAGGTAGATTTTCAGGGTAAATCACTAGATTTGGGGTTGGCAGAAGTGATGAATGCCTATGTAATCTTGTTAGATATATCCAAATTCCCCTCCAAAAAACAAACAAACAAACAAACAAACAAATTCCCCCCCATAACGGTTGTATCAATTTGCATTCCCACCAGCAAGAAATCAATGCCTGTTCCACAGAGCATGGACATATTTTTAATTTTTGCAAATCTGATAGAAGAAAAATGGCACCTCAGTTTGCTGTCAATTTTCATTTCTTTATCTATTAGAGAGTTTGGACACATATTCATAGGTATAATTGCTTTTTTCTATCTTTAAAATGATTATCTATTAACATCTTTTGATTTTTTTACTATGAAGTTTTGGCTTTTTTTCCCCCAATCATTAATTGTTTATCTCTCTATATCAGAGATATTAACCTTTATCTGTGATAAGTATTGCAAATACTCCTTCCTCCTCCCCTCCTTCCCCCTAATTTGTCAGGTATTTTTGTTTGCTTATCATATTTTCTGAATTTTAAGTATTTTTAGACACTTGAATATATCAAATTGTGGTGCTCACAAATGAATAGACAAATGGCTCAGTGCAATAAAATACAAAGTCCAGAAAGAAACCAGATCACATAAGGACATTTAGTATATGATAGAGAATGCATTTCAAACCACAGGTGGAAAGATCAAACTTTGTGATAAATAGTTCAGGAACAACATTCCTAGAATTGAAGAGTCAAGGCCTTGCTCCTGATGCAGCTTCAGCTTCAGGAAATGCTGTGGCTGGTTTGATCTTCTATGCAGACCACTCAAACTTTCTCCATATCAGCCATAAGGCCGGTTCACTTTCTTATCATTCGTGTATCCACTGGAATACACTTTTAATTTCCTTCAAGAACTTTTCCTTTGCATTCACAACTTGGCCAATCATTTGGCACAAGAGACTGGGCTTTCAGTCTATCTTGGCTTTCGATGTGCCCTCCTCACTAAACTTGATCATTTCTAGCTTTTGATGTAAAGAGAGAGACATGCCATTCCTCCTTTTCACTTGAACAATTAGAGGCCATTGTAGGGTTACTAATTGGCCTAAATTCAACATAGTTGAATCTCAGGGATTACAAAGCCCCAAGGGGAGGGAGAGGCCAGTGGATGGAGCTATCAGAACATACATAACATACATGAATTAAATTCACTCTCTTATTTGGGCAGTTCATGCCCCCCCCCCCAACAACGACAACAGTAGCATCCCAAATCACCAATCACAAATACAACAGTAATGAAAGAATTTGAAATATTGTCAAAATTACCAAAGTGTGACACAGGACATGAAATGAGCAAGTGCCATTGGAAAAATGGCGCCAGCAAACTCACTCGACACAGGGTTGCAGTTTGTAAAAAACTAAAAAAGGAATAAAGCAAAGCTCAAGAAAACAAAGAATGCATGTATATCTCGTGAGTACCTTCCTAGAAGCCAAACTGTTGATTTATTAGGTTACATAAATGTTTAACTATTTGAGGTTATGATAAACTATTTTTCCAAAGCTGTAAAAATGTATGCTTCTGTCTTTGTCCACTGGGGCTACTATGACAAATGACCACAGACTGGGTGGCTTATAAACAACAGATATTTATTTCTCAGTAGTTTTCGAGGCTGAGCAGTCTGAGATCAAGGTGCTGGTAGCTTCAATTGCCTGATAGGAGCTTCCTGGTTCATACACCACTGTCTTCTCACTGTGTCCTCACAGGGCAGAAGGACAGGAGAGCTCTCTGGGGTCTCCTTTAAAGGTCACTAATCCTATTCAGTAGGAACTAACTCATGACCTAATCACCTCTCAAAGGATCCGTATCCTAATACCATCATAGTGAGGATCAAGATTTCAACATATGAATTTGGGGGTACACAAACATTCAGTCCATGACATCCAGATCCACGTAATTCAATCTGAGTCAAAGGGCCTGAGAATCAGAAGTGCCTAAGGCAGAAGATCCATGTTCCAGCTTGAGCAATCAGGCAGGAAGGGCTGAATTCTTTCTCAGTCTTTTTATTCTATTGAGACTCTCAGTGACTTGAAAGATGCCCATCCACTTGAGGGAGGGCAGAAGGCTTTAGTGAATCCACTCATTCAAGTGCTAATTTCATCCAGAAACACCCTCACAGACACACCTAGAAACAATGTTTAGCCAAATACCTGGGTACCCAGTGATCCAGGCAAGTTAACATCATAGTTAACTGCTGTAGCTCTTTGGGCAATGTATGAAGTGTTACTGTTTTTTCAAATCCTCTCCAACTGTTGTTATTTTTGTTCGTTTAATTTTTATCCTATCAAGTGGAAGTAAGTTTTCTGAGAAAATGGCTTGCATTTTTGTATCACAAGAAGGTTGAATATCTCCAACATAAATCCAAACATTTGAATTTTCTCCTGAATTCTGGTTTATTTATTTATTTGACTGCCCATTTATCCATTGTGTTGATGTGCTTGACTTATCAATATGTGGGAGTTTTGATATTTTTTTCTTTAGTTTCTTACAGTTCAATTCAGTTATTTGAATTGCAGTTAACTTTTCTCAGTGTAAATTGTGTTTTCTTTTTAAACTATAATTTGATTAAAAGAAACTATTAATTTCATACACACATACCCATCAAAGTTTTCTTTGTAGCATTTCTGTGTTGTATTCAACCAGTCTTCCCAATCTCTGCTGTTGCAATATACATTCTCATGAGGTGGCACTCACTTGTCTGGAGATGCTCATCTTCCTTCCACCACCTCCTCCTGCACTACTCTAGATCAAGAGGGCTCCACTCCTCAGGCTCCATTTCCCAAACTAACTTCCCACCTGTCCGCAATTTAGTTTAGTGAATATGATGCACTGGTGGGAGAGTAGAGCGCAAAAGGGCTAGAGTAGCCTGATAACTTCCACCTCTCTCTACTTTGGGTGCCATATCCTGAAGTAGCTGCATAGTCTCTTTGGCTTCAGTTCTCAGTGAACAGGACTAGTTTGATTAGATTTGGGATCTGAAGAAAAAAAAAAAAGATTTGGGATCTGGATAATTCCAATTCCCCTCTCTTTCTAAAGGTATGATGGTAGGTACTTTGCTTTTCTTTTTTTGGAAGCATTTGAAAATATCTTCATATGTACAGAGCATTAACTTTTTGAATGTAGGTTACAATTTAGGAAAATGCTGAAATGGGATGTTGAATAGCCATGTCTGTGCTGATTGGTTCATGTCCCGTGCTCCTTTGTCCTGGACCATGTAAGCCGCATTCCCCAACTTGCCTTGTCAGGTGGCTTCTGGTTAGGTTTAAATTGGTGTTCAGCACTGGATGGAGATGAGAGGAGAGAAGCAAGAGTGAAAGCAGGCTTTACTCACCACCACTTGGCCTTGGCTGTATCTCCTCAAAGCATCAAATACCTTCTAGGGCAAATCTGTGGCTTCAAGTTCTCCCAGGTAGCCTTCTGGCTTTCTGTGTTGAATGTCTCTGTCCCACTGATCACATTAGCTCTTCTATCATTAATTTAGCCAATTTACTATATTAAATTTCTCACATCATTACCTAGAATAGTATAAACAGGTTCCTGGTTGATTTTTATATATGGCTACTGAGAGTTTTAAATTTTGTTTTTGACATTTATATCCTTAATCTTCTTAGTGTTAATCTTTATCCAATTTCATGCTTCCCTTCATGGGAATACTGTTTTTTTCCTAGCTCCATTATTAATTGTTTGAACTCTCCTCTGTACTAATATGCCACCAGTGCCCATATACCAAATTATATAAACACAAATCTCTTCTGAGCCTTCTGTCTTATTTAATCAATTAGAGGTTCAATATCGAAGCCTGTATTGTAATAATATTTTAATTCTTGGAGTGTCTAATAAGTTCTGCCAGCCTGTTGGTAATCCTCTCCTTATTTTCCTTCCTATTGTAGGCCCTATACACTTACATACGGTTTTACAACAAGGTCTTGGAAATTTTATCAAGTTCTTGGAAAATATTGTTGGAATTTATAATGGAATTACATTGAATTCATAGGTCAATTTAGGAAGAAATGATATCATTGAGATATTAAGTCCCCCAATCCATAAAATGATATACTTCTCCATTTATTTAGGTTTTTAATGTCTCTTTTTAAAATAGGTTATTTTGTCATTTTACCTTTTCCAATATTTTTAGAAAGTTTATATTTTTATCTGTTAGTTATGGTCATCATATGTCATTTAAGAGCTTTGTCCTCCTCCTTCTTTTGATAATCTCTTCTGCATTCTAGTCTGAGCAACAATAACAGAACTATATACTCTTCCTTCCCACCTCCCTTCCCTTTCACCCACAACCAATTTTAATCAGCACATTTCCAGATTTTAGGATATACTTTGGTGCAATCAACCAAGTTTATGCATAAACACTTTATCTTTTATTCTTAATTGTAGGGGGTTAAATAGCATCCCCTGGAAATTTGTGTCTATCCAGAACCTCAGAATGTGACCTTACTTGGAAAAAAAGTTTTTGCCAATATACTTAGTTAAATTAAGACGAGTTTGTACTGAATGACAGCAGCCCCTAAATCCAGTGGCTTGCATCTTTGCAAGAGAGGACACATAGAGACACAGGCAGAGGCAAGGATTGGGATGGTCAGCTAGAGGCCAAGGAGCAGGGAGGGTGGCCCAGAGCCACAAGGGCCTTAGAAGAGGCCAAGAAAACATCTTCTCTAGAGCCTTCAGAGACAGCCTGGCCCCTGACATCTTGATCTCTGACTGCTAGTCTCCAGTACTGAGAAAGAACACATTTCTGTGGTTCTAAGCCAACCCAGTTTGCAGTGATTTGTTCTTAGGCCACAGGAATCACATTGTTTTTTCTCTCAGCACAGACACTCATCTCATTGAGGGACCTCCAGTATGTCTCCAGTTCTCTACTACCTGGAATTGCTACGATGACTATCCCTTATGAAGCCCCCTATGCATAACTGAGCTGGAATTTCACTGAGGAATATTTAATTCCTGAGAGTGGAATTTCTACAACTAAAAGGCTATATTCAAAAATAAGAAGTCATTTAATGCCAATGCTGCAAAATCTAAGGTCTAGATTTTAGGAGTAAGCTCTTCCTTGTGTTCCATGGAGAAATTCCTATAGAACATATGGGATTCTTAGGGTGACAAACCAACAGAGGAAATACAGCTAACTCACAGCGGTCTGAGAAAACGTCCCAGGGGAAGGGGACCCGTGAAGCCAATCTAAAATACGGAATGAAAAAAAAAAATCAAAATAAAAAATAAAATACGGAATGAACTTGAAGTGAAAAAGGAGGAAAGTAATTTTGAGCAGGGGAGCTTTTTAAAACTGTTGAATGCATTTCTTACTGTTTAGGAACATTTCTTTGCTGTGAGTGATAAAACTATGTACAACCATTTCTAATCTTTTGTGGGCTGTCGTGTTTGGATTTTCAAACTCACACTGGGAAAAATCTGTTTTCTGGAATCTTTAACAAAGTATTCTTGTAGAGACAAATGAAACTCCTGGGAATTCTGTGCCCATTGGGGGTGGGGGAGGGGGGGAGGTGCGGGGGGAGGGTCAGAACCGAAAGTATGAATGCCCCTACAGAGAGAACTCGCGTTCTCCTCGTTAGTATAGTGGTGAGTATCCCCGCCTGTCACGCGGGAGACCGGGGTTCGATTCCCCGACGGGGAGGTAACGAGTAACGTTTTTGACTCCACCCTTCTCACGGTTAACACACTTTTTGGAGGCCGCTCCCTAGAAAGGTGGTCTTCCTGCTCCGATTTTTCTCTCTCGTTTTAAGGGAATTCCGGCGTGTGGGTTACGGTCGGCCTTCTCAGGGAATCCGCGGCCGCCTTCCCTCTGGGATGCGAAGTACGCCCTGGGAGCTCTTCGGGGTGCTGAACCGGGACCTCTGATCTGCCGACCCTCCCAGGTGGGAGAGGTGCGTCTTTCCCCGCGGCGGTTTGTCCGGGCGCTGCAGCCGGGCAGGGCTGCGGGAGATGCTAGCGGCCCGGAGGGAAGAATCGAATGCCAGGACTGGTAAGGCGACGCAGGCCGATGCCCTCGAGCATCCGGAGCGCGGGACGCAGCGCTGCGAGCGGGGTAGGCGCCCGGGGACGAAGAGCGAGTGGAGGCCAAGAGGCAGGGGTGAGAAGAAACCCGGGGGAAGCGTGTCCAGGGTGATCCTCGCACCTGCTGACGGTAGTGGGACTTGACCTCCTGGCTCCCTGCAGCAACCCCGACTCCGGGGCGCCGCAGGCAAGGATTATCCTGCTCTATAATTTATCTAGCCGTGCGGTCAAAGCTCTAGGCAATACTTGATCAAAATCGCTTTCAGGAAAGATAGATTTAAAACAAAACAAAACAAAAACAAACAAACAAACAAAAAGACTACACGAAGTAGCAACTCAGAGTTGCCTCAGAACCAAAGGACGAGCTTCTATGGAGCTGGCAAGAAAATGAAATTTACTTTAATTGCTATGGACAAACATCATTTGCATTACTAGCAATTCTCTACAAGTCAGTTTTTACCCTGCAAAACTCTAGAATAGTTTAGTAACTAGAAATTCAGTTAAAGGTGCACACTCAGAACCAAATAACTTCCAAAAGCCTATTAGACAATGTTCAACACTTCGTGAAAGGACACCCAATACTTTTCTGTCGTCCATTACCAAGACTTTGACTATTTTTTTTTGACACAGGTGACCCTTTACATAAGTTGTTATATGGTGTCTCAAACCAAGTGAATACAGAAGTATTAGCAGAGATAGGTGTTGTAAGCTGGTATTTCTCACACTTTAAGTGCTTCAGGATTACCTGGGTATTTTGTCAAATGCACATTCTCCTCTAGTAGATACAGTGTATGTCTGGAGATCCTACATTTCTAACAAGGTCTGGTTATGGAGATGGTGGTGGTGGTATAGGAACCAACCACCGTTGGGAAAGCTCTCAATGTACCTTAGAATGTTGCTGTACATTAGAATCATCTGGAAGCTTTTAAAATCCCTGATGGGGGGGTGGCACCCTATACCAATTAAATTAGAATGTCTGGAAGGGGAGCCAGCCTCCCTTGGGTGTTGGAAATTCTCAGGCGATTTCAGTGGTCCTCAAAGTTTGGGAGCCATTAATCATTTCTTTGCCATTGGTTATTCTGATTATGTTACTAACATATTTAAATGTTAGTTAATATAAAACTTAAACTATTTGTACAGCATTAAAAAAAAACCCACTAGTGATCTAGCATAGATCATCATGTACCTGCCTACCCATCATATACCAACAAAAGTAACTTCTTGTTTCTCCTCCAAATCATACAGTTACCACAGAATGCCCAAGGGCACAGTAGGGATAGTGTGTTCTAATTCTGTTTCACTTTGCCTTTAGAGACTTTAAGTGTCAGATGAGGGGTAGTGGGGAGGATACAGAGAAGAGGGAAAAGGAGGAGAGGGGTCTGGTAGAGGTGGAGAAAAGGAAGGAGAGGGGAAATGAACAGAGGAAACACCTACTGAAAAGTGAGAAGGGGGTTTTGAGGGAGGTGATCTTTTCCATCTGAAGAAGCCCTCTCAAGTGGGCGTCACATCTCTTTTTTTTTTTTCTTTTTTTCCTGGCTCTAAAGAACCTACGAAATCCCAATTAGGAAAGTACAGCAAAAACTCCAAAGAGGGCAACAGACTCATATGCCCTGCCTTGTAATTTTGACCTTCAGCTCTCTTTCCCTATCTTTCCCTGTCCTGAGATTTCTCCTCACTTCCTCAGCCATTGGACTTATCTCTCCTCAAGCTCATAAATGAATCCCATGTCCTGCTCTTCATGCCCTGAAAAAATAAGTGATGTCCCAGGGTCCCTCTGCTTTGCCCATCTACCTGCTTTCTGCCATCACTGATTGACTCCAGTGAAAACACTCCTAAATGGAACCTGCTTTCTTGAGCTCAACATTTCCCCTTCATTTCCCACGCAATTGTGTACATGAATTAGCTGTTTAACAAATGTACCACGTGAAGATTAAATGATCTTCTCAGTGATAAAGGGCTCTGACATCAGTCCAAGACCCTAGGTAATTGATCTACAACTTTGGGAGCTACTGAAGCTGTAGATTCCTTCAGCTCATCTAGGTGATCTCATCTTTTCTCTGTCTGAATTAAGACCTAAGGGCAGGCCAGAAATTCAGTCTGGAGAACAGCAGACTTTTGACCTCTTAGTATGTGTTTCTGTTGAGGAGCTATTTGACATTTTTGTGTCAGGCCCATCTAGATAAAGAGGATTCCTGCTGCCCTGTCTGCTGAAGGATTTCAGAGGTCCAGTTTAAGGTGGGGAACCCCCCCCCCCAACACACACACACACAGCTTTTCAGTCAAGGTATTCTGCAGGTATATGACATGGTGGAAACAAGTGAAACAACGATGAAGCAAATACAGTCATGCTTCGCACAGATAGTACCAATCAGGTGAAAACCTTGACTTTTTATCCAAAACTCAGTTAAAATCTTACAAAAATCCATGGTACTGTCTACAGAACAAATGCAGAGAACCTCATTTCCAGAGCTTTTATAACACATTTAAATCCCAAAGAGAGAGTGGTGCTATTTTTTCCCAAGATTTTATTTTTAAGTAATCTCCACACCCAGTGAAGAACTCGAATTTGCAACCCAGAGATCCAGAGTCAAATCCTCTACCGACTGAGCCAGTCAGGTGCCCCTGAGAAGCTTTTTAATGAACATGCAAAGCGGTTGGCTAACACAATTTCAAAACGTGTTTGGACTTTAGTTTATCAACTATGTTTTGCAGAGTGGGCAGGACTTATGTACTACCATGTGGTGGAAGAGCTGGGGAACCCCAGAAATCAAAGAGATAAAGGCTCTTAAAAAGTCGGTAAAAACGGAGTTTATGTGGGCCATGTGCAGAGTCCCTCTCATACTAGTGGCTGAAATAAGAAGAGCACATTTCGTACAAATCAACACCACAATGAGATACCACCTCACACCAGTGAGAATGGGGAAAATTAACAAGGCAGGAAACAACAAATGTTGGAGGGGATGTGGAGAAAGGGGAACCCTCTTGCACTGTTGGTGGGAATGGAACTGGTGCAGCCACTCTGGAAAACTGTGTGGAGGTTCCTCAAAATGTTAAAAATAGACCTGCCCTACGACCCAGCAATTGCACTATTGGGGATTTACCCCAAAGAGACAGATGCAGTAAAACGTCAGGACACCTGCACCCCGATGTTTATAGCAGCAATGTCCACAATAGCCAAACTGTGGAAGGAGCCTTGGTGTCCATCGAAAGATGAATGGATAAAGAAGATGTGGTTTATGTATACAATGGAATATTCCTCAGCCATTAGAAACGACAAATACCCACCATTTGCTTTGACGTGGATGGAACTGGAGGGTATTATGCTGAGTGAAGTAAGTCAATCGGAGAAGGACAAACATTATATGGTCTCATTCATTTGGGGAATATAAAAAATAGTGAAAGGGAATAAAGGGGAAAGGAGAAAAAATGAGTGGGAAATATCAGAAAGGGAAATAGAACATGAGAGACTCCTAACTGGGAAACCAACAAGGGGTGGTGGAAAGGGAGGTGGGCAGGGGGTGGAGGTGACTGGGTGAGGGGCACTGAGGGGGGCACTTGACGGGATGAGCACTGGATGTTATGCTATATGTTGGCAAATTGAACTCCAATTTAAAAAAGAATCTGTAAAATAAATAAAAAAGAAAAGTACACTTCGCCTGAACAGGGACTTGAACCCTGGACCCTCAGATTAAAAGTCTGATGCTCTACCGACTGAGCTACCCAGGCCCTGACAAAAGTAGTGTTAATTTATTTTATAAATAACTAAATTCCGTGAACAACGTGGATTACCAGGAAAGGCAGGAGTGATCCAGGGTTTCAGGAACTTCGAGGGTCCTCCAAAAGTGTGGCTCAATGACCTGGGTCATCTAATCATTACGCGGATCGCGTAACCGTCGCAGTGTATGTTCACCCAGCAGCGGCTTCCCACGCACGACTCCAGGGAGAAGGCAGATTATTCCTAGTGTCAATGATTGCCGAGGGGGATTCGCGGGTTTGGGCAGAAGGACCCCCGGAGACAGTGTTTACTCCGCAGACGGCTGAAGAGCCGAGGAGCAGGCTCGCTCACAGCAGGCGGGGGAAACCCGGCCCCGGCCATGACTTTTAGGAACGACCGGGGTCACCGAAGAGCATCTCCAAGAGGATGCAAGAGGAGATGGAGAAAGAGGAGAAGGTTATAACCTTGGCCCCCGCCGGGGAATTAACTTTGGACGTCCCCGTGGGGATTTTCCCAGTAGTTTCAGAAATGGAGTGTCTGGGTTCCTGAGGGCTACGGGGGTTGCTGGGGGAGGGTGCAAGGTCGCCTTTTGCTTTCTCCTCCACATTTCAAAGTGATCCAACTCATTCAGAGACGGGAATGGCCTGCAGTTGAGGAAACAGTGCTCGTGGCTCATCAAACATTTTTGGAGCCCAGTAGGGAGAGTCCAAGGGGACAAAATCCCACTCCGAAGGAGGCAGCAGTGTTTAGTCCCTGGGGAGTTGCACCTGCCTTGCACAGTCCAAGCCAGGAGTTCTTATCGAGTCAGTGATTGTTTTTTCATTTTTCATTAAGTTAAGACGTTATTTATTGGTTTTTCTATGCATGAAGACAAATGCAATGTTGACCAAATACGAAGAAAATAATGCGTAAACCTCATGCAGTACCCATGGTGCCAACTACCACGAAATAATGCATGCTATTTTATTACACCAATGACACACAAAATTTCAGGAAATAAAAAAAAATGGGACAACAAAAGGTGGCAGAAGGGGAGGAAGGTGAGGGGATGGGGTAACGGAGCGACGGGCATTAAGGAGGATACATGATGAGACAAGCGCTGAGTGTTATATCATGTTGGCAATTTGAATTTAAATAAAATTTTTAAAATAAAAAAATGAGACAATCACATTCCCGCGGATATGACGTTTAGTCACTTTGACTTAACCTACACAATAAGCCAGCCCGCCAGCTTGCTCTCAGGAAGCCAGCTGGGATACCGTAGAAGGGGAGTGAGAGGGGCGTGAAAGCCCCTGGCCCCCGCCCCTATGCCCGAGCAGAGGGAAGCTAGGGGGACCGGGGTACCAGGGCGATCGCCACCTGCCGGGCGGGCGCAGCTGCCCGCGGCGCCCCCGCCCCCGCCTCCCTGAAGACCCACCCCTCCACCTCCAGTGCGGCGCAGACCGCAGCTCCGAGGCTGAGGGCGCTGCGGCGGAGCAGGCGTTCCCGGGCTGCGGCTCTCCCAGTGAGCTAAGGCGCCAGATTCTACCTTCTGCTTCCTGCTTCCTGCGCTAGGCGTGGGCTCAAGTCTCATTTCTGACATGCTGGTGTCTTTACCCTGGCCGTGTTCAGGTTCTGCAACTTTTTAAAATCACATCACAACCTCCTTTTAGGCAGCAACACCGAATCTTATCCAGCCTCCCTATGACTACCTGCACTTCACCGTCTCTAAGCCGCCCCTGCCTGCCCTTTCTCCCTCCTTCCTTCCTTTCTTTTTCTTTCTCTCTTCCCTTAGATATTTATCATGTTAATAAATACCTATATGGAATAATAACAATATATCAATATTAAAATGTACATCTTGGGCAGCTCCGGTGGCTCAGCGGTTTAGTGCCACCTTCAGCCCGGGGCAGGATCCTGCAGACTCAGGATCGAGTCCCGCCTCTCGCTTCCTGTAGGGAGCCTGTTTCTCCCTCTTCCTCTGTCTCTGCCTCTCTCTCTCTCTCTGTCATAAATAAGTAAAAATTAAAAAAAAAAAAAAAAAGGAAACCTGGGGATCCCTGGATGGCTCAGCGGCTTAGCGCCTGCCTTTGGCCCAGGGCATCCTGGAGTTTCGGGATCGAGTCCCACATCAGGCTCCTGGCATGGAGCCCGCTTCTCCCTCTGCCTGTCTCTTTCTCATGAATAAATAAATAAAACTTTAAAAATTTACTTATTTTTAAGTTTCTAAAAATCACTGTTATTGTGTTGTGGTTTTTCCATGTTATCTGTTTAACATGCCTTGTTTTTACAAAGTTATGACTTGTGTTTATGTTTTGTTTCTCATGGCAATTCATCTTGACTTGATTTTCTCAAGTTAGGCCCTAAATTCAGAATAGTAAAAACCATGAAGATGTCTTTTATGACTGAATACTTTAGGTTTCCTAGAATGGCCTCCAAATAACACCAAGATTTGTTCTTCTGCTTTAGATAAAAGGAAGAATAATAGAAATAATTAGGTTTGTTTGTCATTTTTCAGACTTTAACTCAGAAATATTATAAGAATTATTTTATTTAGCAAGTTTAGGATTAAAAAAAAGACTGCAATTCAAAAGCGAACAACCTTCCTGAGTTAACCTTCTTGGGCTGCTGTAACAACACAAACTGAATGGCTTAAAAACAGAAATTTATTTCACAGTTCTGGAGGTTAGTTGTCCAAAATCAAGATGTTGGCAGAGTTGTTTCCTTCTGTGGTCTGTGAGGGAGAGATTTGTTCCAGACCTCCCTCCTTGGCTTGTAGATGGCCATTTTCATGTTCATATGGTTATTTCTGTCTATCTCTTCATATCGTCTTCCCTCTATGCATATATGTCTCTGCATCCTAATTTCCCCATTTCAAACAGACACGAGTCATACTGGATTAAGAGTCATCCTAATGACCTGAACTTAATCTAATTAATTACACCTGCAATGACCCTATTTCCTAATAAGGTCACATTCTGAGGTGCTGGGATTAGACATCAACCTATGAATTTGGGCGGTGAGGCACAATTCAATTTCATAACAAGAAAGTAAAATATATTAATATAAATACACTTCAATGATCTTTTACTTCTCATCTTATGGAAAACATATTCATGGTCAAGCATAAAGAGGTATAAAGATTGTCTATAAAGTGATGGTCAATCAAGGACAATCATAGTATAGTTTATAGTGTAAAACAGAGGTCCTGGAGATTTGTCAACATCCTCAGTGTTTACAGTATGATTCTGCATACAGGATAGTCTTTAACTCCACTCCACAAATTATTTGTTATACCACAGGAAGGGATACCTCTATCTTCCATTCTGCTAGTGCTGATTAACTGAATACCTTAGCTGGAGCTATAGTCTTACTACTATTCCAAAGACAAGCGGACTACAATCTTAAATGAGAATTGGTAAGACATTATTAAAGGTAAAGCCAAGGATGTTTCTGATGCTTATCTGACACTGTAATCCTCTCAAAACTGTGAAGACACTAAAAATCAAGCCTCAATACCTCTTTACATATTCTAAAATTAATTTTATTCCACTGTACCAAAAACAGATATAAAAATGTTTATAAAAATAATGCATATAAAAATGTGTATTTGTGTATATGAAAATGTGTATAAAATGCATATAAAAACAATTTTCGTATGGATCAAAGCGTTTTCTTGTCAAAGAGCCACAATTTTAGTGATAGCAAAAATGTTGTTTGACTCATCTTTCCTACCTGGTGAAATCTGCATTACTTATTTAGTGATGTATATTCTATTAGCCAGAATTGTTACTAAAGAGTTTCGTAGAGTATTAATGCTAACTCAAATTCTTCATTGCCTGCACCATCTTTGTTCTTCAAGTAAGACAGAAAGAATAAATCTTTCTATCATTTTCTTTCTCAGTGTGATAGACCAGATCATTTCTATCATCTATATATTTGATATTTGATTTATCAAATATCAAACATAAGCTTGCCAAACCTTCAGAAATTCTTAAACTTCCCTTAGCCTAAAGTATTATTTTGGCCTATAACAGTGAGATAAACTCCTCTGGGTGTCCATTGACTTTCTACCTACAAATCAATGACCAAATATCATGAATCTGAGAATGCTGCCTCTAGACTTGGTCTCTGCCTTATCACAGAGTATCACAGCTAAATATCACAAAAGGCATACACAGAACACAGTCTCATATTCAACAGGTACCAGAAATATTTCTACAACTTCCTCTGAAATACCCTATTGTGTTTTAAATCCCAACCTGAAATCAAGAACTTGTCAGGTACACTGAGGTGGGCATTTGACAGGATGAGCACTGGGTGTTATTCTATATGTTGACAAATTGAACACCAATAAAAAATAAATTTATATTAAAAAAAGAAGTTGTCAGGTCGAAAAAGGGAGATCTAATCATTTGCTGTTTATAGAATATACATTTTAAAAGAAAGACACTGAGAAGCCTGGAGGCAGTATCAATGACATGTGTCAGGCAATATATCAAGGGATCTGTTTCACCTAGTCCTAGCTATAGTAAAAATTTTTATTTTATTGTTTTTTAATTTCCTATCTTAAAGTTTATCAGTGATTATTTATTTATTTAGGATCTACCTTGAATATGCAAATACACGAAAATAATATAATTGAAAATCAAGTTGGGAATGTAAGCAGTGACTATATCTCTTTCATTTATTACTAGATATTTAAAATATAGCTTAGAGACTAACAAATAGTAGATGCTCATCAAAAGTTTTTAAAAAGATTTGATACATTTATATATTACAATATGATTGCTATTGTAGTGATAAATTAGTACCTTTATCGTTTTACATAATTATCTTTTCTTTTTAGTAGTTAGAAAAATTAAATTCTGGTCTTTTAGCAAGTTTTATTATAATATAATATTGTGTTTCTCCCCAAGTGCTGAGGTGTTATGGGGACATTAGAGCAGGTTCCAGCACCCAGGGTGCCTGCCCCCGTCCAAACTGAGAAGATGCTGATGGAACTTCTTAGGAAGCCAACCTTGAAAAAAAAAAAAAAAAAAAAGGAAGCCAACCTTGATCTCTTTGTGATTTCCCGCTGAATTCTGCAGGGTACTGCTCTTCTCCAAGAGAATCCTATTCTTTTCCCCATTTTCTGCCGCACAATTGTGGACTTTGTGTTGCTCTCCTGGCGCGGAAGCCAGGGGCCATCTCTCCCACAGTGGACTCAAATCCAGGCACCTCACGCTTCCCCTCCAGGAAAGTATCACCAGACCCTTCTCCTGTTAATTAGTCACTTTTACTATAATTTCACTTTCCTAAGCAGGGCATGAAACTGGTATAAGACGAAGTTACGGCCTAGAACCCCAGCATGAATAGGACCAACTCCCAAAAAGTGAGCAAAAGCCTCAAGCCATTTTCTTTCTCAGTGTGATAGACCAGATTTCTTGTGGCTGTCCCCTCTGTGACTGTTTGTCTTTGGACCCCAGAGGTGAGCAGGCACATTTCCATTTCCATGCCTGCTTGTTTTTGCATTCTCACTGCACCAGCACACCTGTCTATCCACTGACCCATTTGCAGTTGCTTTAAAGTTCTTTCTTTAAGACTTTATTTATTTGTTCATGAGAGATACAGAGAGAGAGGGAGGGACACAGGCAGAGAGAGAAGCAGGCTCCTTGCAAGGAGCCTGATCTAAGACCCTGGGATCATGACTTGAGCCAAAGGCAGATGCTCAACCACTGAGTCACCCAGGTGCCCCTGCTTTAAAGTTCTAAGCTGGAAATCCTGGGGTCCAGTAACAGTTCTGTGTACATACTGCAGGGCTGAGAGGGACACTTCAACTTAGAGAGTGACAGAATCCACTTGTCCCTCACCCCAGGTTTCCAAGGATGGTTTAAGCCCCAATTCTCCCTGATATCTGGCTTTCTGATTCTTTCTTCTCCTGCTGTCATCTAAAGAGTCAAAGCCTGGTGTCCTACAGAGAAATCCCATGCCTTCATTTGTGAATCTAACCGCTTGGTGAAACCAAAAAAGTGGCCATATTTGCTCCATGGTGGTTTATGGAATAGAGCTCATCTACACATACTAAACTAAACTGGTCAAAATTGGATTTCATTCTAGCGAGGGCAGGGAAACTGGACTGAAAGCAATTTGAGGAAAGATTTTTTCCCCCCATCCTCTGCATTATTCCCCCCACTCTGTTATGCATGTGCCCTGAAAGGACTCGCCCCATTTGGCAAGAGGAGGGCTTACTGGTCTGGGGCCACCAGGGGGGTGAAGACAGCACTCACAACCTCAGTTGCCGAGACCTTCTGGGTGGGACTTCTGTACTGACTTATAAAGGGCGATGTTCTTGCGTATAAAAGGCAATAAAGGTGGTGAGGATGCACATAGAGAGACATGAAGACAGAAGGACAAATTTCCAGCTGGACATCTAGGCAGTGCCTTTGGCTCTTGTTTCTGTCACATGTCCTGTGCCTGTGCTGATCTTTGAAGATGTCTAATCTTGATGTCAATAGTTTAACATTAGCAAAATAGCCTTTGATCTTCATATCAGGTCTGAAAATAAAAAATGATATTGCTAAATCATGAGAAAATTATTCGAGACTGGTAAGGTATCAATACATGAGAATGGCCTGTAAACTTTCCATTAAAAGTAGCAGAGACAAATATGGAGCAGGCATTTGAGGTTAACAGTTTATAGGAAAAACTTAATAACCTTAAAAACCAGGAAGTGCTCAGAGTCATTGATTATATGAGAGATTAGAGCTCAATGTGGCATCACTTTACAATTCTTAGGTTGCTAAGCTTATTAATGCCACAGATAGGTTTTCGTGGCTACTCAGTTTTGTGGAAAATGCATGCCTCCTGGATAGCAATCTGGTGCCAATCAACCCAATCAAGATATATGTAACATGGTCTCTAACTTCTATGTCTATTGGGATATATGCAAGGAAGATTTTGCCCAAGTCCCTGAAGAGATGTGTATGAGAATGTTTGGATGGAGTTACTTGTAGAGTCAGGAACTAAGAGGACACCTTCTTGGAATCATTTAAAAAAGATAAATTATGGTAGATGCACCCGAGGAGCTATTGCTCAGTGTGGGAAACAGGCCTGCTGAATCATAAATAGATCATGAAAAGAGGCTGTTAATATATGATCCCAAGAAATTCATCCCATGGTGTGACAAAGAAAAGTTTCTACGTATAGAAGAACAGTAAGTCTGAACGCAGGATACAACCAACTGGAACACCAGTGTGGACTGTTCATCACACTTGAAACTTCTTTGTGCACTCTATATGGGAAGGATATTTGTTAGAAGTTATTTTCAGCCTGCCTCTTTGTATTACCCAACTTATCTAATGTAGAGATGTCTCTCTGGAACATGTAGGGTTAAGCAATGCACCTAATAAAAACAGCAGCCTTTATGAGCTAGGGACCTTTGAGGCTTTGCATTGGTCCCTGATCCCCACACTACTTTGTGTCTGTCTCTTCTTTTAATCCTCAGGCTCATTGCACTTTCAGTTCCTGATCCTTCCAAGCTAGACTTGGAAGCAACAGCTCAGCATTCAAGTGATATATAAATAAAATAATGATGGTTATGGAAAAAGTCAGAAGTAGAATGATGTGTATATAAAGTATAATTTTTATAATACAAAAAGGATATGCACAAAATATTATTACATATCCTATAAGAAAACTTGTGATATTCGAAGGTAATAAAAATGTAAACAATAGATTAGAATGGTTCCCTATGAGGAAAAATGATACAGGGAGTAGAATATGTAGATAAAAATAAATCAATGATTTGATTAAGAGGGTCCTTAAACAGACCCATGTATAGATCAGATAATCTAAAAATCAAACAAAAGTACTATAAAATGTTGAAAATAATTGGTGTTCTCTCTGGCACATTATTTTTTAAGTGAAAATTCTATTTCCATCCCTGAAGGATTAACAGCTAGGGGAGTTGTCCTCTGGCTATACAAAAATGAGGAAACCAGAAAAAAATGTATGAAATAACCACTAGAAAACAGACTTTAGGAGACAGTGCAGGACTGTGATCCTTGAGGGAAAGTAAGCAGTGAAGGTGAGTCTGTGATTGTGCTAGTCAGGAGAATTTTGAAGAAGAAAAAGATAGTGGTGTTAACCATACCAGTTACCAAGACTTATTAGAAAACTCATCCAATTAAGTGCATCCATTGTTGATGCAGGGATAAACAAAGAAAACATGCAATGGCATACAGAATCCAGAAATCATCCACATATGTGTAAATTTCGTGTTAGACAAAAGTGGCATTTCAGCTACAGTAAGACATGGTAATTTACTGAGAAATCTATGCAGGAATAAATAGGGGTTAGAGGCTGTGAAACCATCACCTCATTCCATTGCCTGACTTGCTAAACATGTGATAATATATTAAATGGGGAGTGTGTACTGGGTGATATTCTAAGAAGGTTAATCATCACATTAGCTGATCACAGTGAAAGGATGTGTCATTGCCAAACTGTTGTACAAGTTGAGGAGGAGAAAACCCACCAAACCACATGATATGGTTCAAGAAGAAGGCTTTATTGAAGATTTATGAGCCCATGTTCAACAAGCAGAGGTAGAGGTCAACAATTCTCCCTTCATAGCCCATAGGAGTATGCCAGATGCAAGCACTGCTAGAAATACAATGGGACCGTGGTCCTTCTGTTTCTTTCCCTTATGGCAGCATATGTTTATATATATGTGCATAATTTCTGCAGGATACTTGCAATTAGGCACCACTGGACAGAATTAAGAAACTAGTTTTCTAGGATAGAAAGGACACTTATTTTTCAGTTCGATCTCCATTTCTACAGTTAAGGGGGAGTGGGGATAATTTTACTGGTCTTGTCCACCATTCATTTCAAAGCAAATTGAATTTTAGTTAAGTTTCCTGAGCCAAAACCTCTGCAGAGTGCTTCAGCCTCTTTCAGGCCCGCTGAGTATCCCCAGCTGGAGGCCCCAGGGGTGGTTTCCAGTGGCCACTGCAGGATTCTTGCACATACAGAGTGGAAGACCCACCTGGGATCCTTCAGTCAAGCCAGGAAAACAGCAAGTTGGAGATTATTTTTCATGACGAAGAGTTACTAGTATTTATTTCAATACTTAACCATCGCTATGTGCATCCATTCCCTTTCCCTCTATTTGGTCATTGAACCCCTGTAGGCACACCTGGAATTGTTTATGAAGAAGTTGAAATAACCAGTAGTGACAAAGCTGACTGTGGACAAGTCTTCCAGTTCTTACAGGAACAGAGAAATGATTGAAAGGGAATCCGCTTGATGGCAAAACACTAATGACTCTGGCAGGACTCAAACTGCAACCTTTGAATTTTTTCATCTCAGCACTAGAAGTCCAATGCACTATCCATTGTGCCACAGAGCCTATGAGGAGCTAGGCTTTGCTCGAACTCTAAGGTTGTTGATTATTTATTCGGTTATCAATATAATCCATTTCTAGAAATTTACTCTGTTCCCCTTACTGCAAAAGTTCAAGAAATAGGGAAACAAGACAATGCCAAGGATACACAATACCTGGTGGGGGAGTTTCTGGTCCTTCCAGCGACCATTGCCATTCTTTTCTGCAAGATAAGGAGTAGTCTGATCAAAGATAAAAAACCACATCTCAGTTCATCTGGCCAATGGGCCCGTTTGGGCTTGGGCCCGTGGGCTTGGCGAACAAGGGGTTTGAGAGCTCACAGGAAGCGGGCATGGGGAGACATTCCTAACACTTTGTGGGTCCCTCTTGCTTCCCTCCCACTCCCCCTCGCTCCCCACCCCCTACATCCCCAGGTGGCTCAGAGGTTTAGCACCTGCCTTCAGCCCAGGGCATGATCTTGGGGTCCTGGGATAGAGTCCCACGTCAGGCTGCCTGCATGGAGCCTGCTTCTCCCTCTGCCTGTGTCTCTGCCCTTCTCTCTGTATCTTTCATGAATAAATAAATGAAATATTTTTTAAAAAAACAATAGCAGAAAAGAAGGAAGAAATGTAAAATTTAAAAAAATGGAAAAATGATATAGGAATCGAGTTTGTTTTTCCCCAATCTTGGTACACACAGACTGTATAGCCACCTTTACTCATGTAGACAATATCAGTGATAGGTGATCCATCCTCTCCAATCTGAGCATATTGAAAGGTTGATACTATCAGTCATATGGATACTATTTGCTGCACCTTTATTCGCAGACCTTTCTGACAGCAGATCCATGTACTAACTTTCCTGAATAATTGATTCTTCGCTCTAAATAAACATTTGATGTTGAAACTACCTAAATCTCTCACTGTCTTACCCCTTAACAGCCAGTCAGCAGGGTTGGAACCTCTGCAGGCAAACCCCAAAGAATTTCAAATCTTTTAACCACCCTACAGGGCCCTTCCACAGAATGTTGACTCTTTTGGGGGGGGGGAGTGAGGAGAGAATCTTAAGCAGGTTCCAGGCCCAGTGTGAGCCCCAAGCAGCTCTTGACCTCACAACCCTGAGATCATGACATGAGCCAAAATCAAGAGTTGCAAATGAGCCATCCTCAGAACATTAACTTTTAATGAAAGTGCACGGTAGGCGCACCACTGGCCACATGGGCTAAGGTGAGATACTAGTTAGTGTGCCAGATGCCTGGTGTATGGAGCATCTGCACACATTTAGTTTTGCAGGGAAGAATTTCATGGCATATCTAAGGCTTCTTGGCTTAAAGAATGCACATCTAGTAAATCAAGAACCAATTGAGGATGGTGAGATTTGAGCTTCCTTGACCATAGTCCACCCTGCAGCCACTGATCTGTGAGGATGTGGTGGTTCATGTCTAAATCAGGGAAACCACAGAAAGTGGGACTGGAGCTGTGCCATGCCTCCTGCAGCCTCCGACTTGCAGGTGGGAAAGCAACCAACGTGAAGAGCACTCACCTGTGGTACTTTCACAGCTGAATAGTAGCTGGGACTCCCTAGAAAGTTAAACCAGGTTGCTTCGTCTCTGGCCCACTGCCTCAAGGTCACCATGCCAGAGAAGAGCTTTCCAAAGTCCCCAACCCAGTGACGTTCTGTCCTGTGCAAAGCTAAAAGGACAGGTAGAAACACGTAAGTATCAGGCACAGTGGAACTCTGTTATCAAGTGGGTTGATTCTGGGCTTAGAGATCCTGTGGTTCCTGGGGAAGGATGTTGAGCCTGCTTCCTTCTAACTGTAACTTAGATTTTGGATCACAGTGCTGGGAACAGAAGTGCCCGTGCAGGGACGTACACGAGGAGAGCTGACACGTGTTCAGATTACAAGGGACATATTTTCTCAAGCCCTTATCTGAAAAACTCTCATTTGTAGTTAAGTGTCACTGGCTTCTGTCTTCCTCTGTGGTGTTAGGAATACTTTCTTCTTTATATTCTCACAAGAGGTTCTTTGCTCCTGCCACAACCTAACAAACAGATATTTCAGCTCATTTGAAGCTTGAAAACACTTGAATTGATAGTTCATTTTGCAAAACACTGTGCTTTGGAATTAATCCTAACTATAGACAAACATTTCATGTACAAAACCAATTATGGTATTTTAAAAAATGGACCACAATAACATAGATGTCCAACAAGGGGGAATATTTAACTAATCTGAACAATGGAACATTAGAAAGCCACTAAAATGACATTTGGAAAGTTCCTGGGGAAAAAAAGCATTGATGATATAATATTCAATTAAATTAGTAAAGTACAAAATTGAGAAAGATAAAAGTAGCCCCTGCCAGGTGGGAGCTGACCTGGTGTTATCAGCTGGGACTTGATGTTCTTTTGTTGAACATGAACAATTTCACAGAATGCAGATGTCAGACAAGACCATTCAGTGATCATGATGGATCAAGATGAAAATAAGATCACACTGCCATCATTTCTGAACACAAGTACAGACATGAAGCACACACAAAAACAGACAAAAATACTGTTAGGCCACAAAAATGACCCCAATTCTCCTCATTTTGTCCAGTATGAGTGACGACAGCTTCTTTACCAGTCATAATTTTAGCATTGCTCTGTTCTTCCTTCTTTCAGGATAGGACTTATTAAGCTACCCAATCACAGTATCTCTCTGCTTCCAGACAGTATCCACTGCAGAACAGCCCTGATTCTTAGAATCCCCCAAATCACCTAACACAAGAAAAAATCCTTCTAATACCCTCTTACTGAGATTCACCCAGGGGTCCCCGTGGTGTGTGCTCTTGATTGCTACAGGAGTAATAACCCATCTTGTTCATCTGCTTATGTATTCCTGGTGGTTTTTGTCTGGAAGATATTAGCACAATTTATGTTTTGTATGACCTCAACTATTCCTATTTTTTTCTTTGCACTCAAAATACTGGGGGGAGGGGACCCAACTTTCTGTCTCTCTGTCTCTCTCTTAAGCTCACCCACTCTCATATCCCAAGAGTTTACTTTTTGCTTTAATAAACTTCCCACTTCTGTTACTCAAAAAAAAAAAAAAAAATCCTGGGGGATGAGGGAAAAGGAAGATATACCCAAGTGCTGCTACTGCTAGTTTCTGGAAGGTAGGATTGTGGGTTCTTTGGTTTCTCCAACCCTCTCCATCCCAGTATGAGACAGTCCTCATTACCCAAGATTCTTCCAATTAAGAAGGAGAAATATCTACTTTACTTGGCACAAAAAAAGATGAATTCTCTTCACGTAGACTCAAGGACTTTGGTGTTGAATGTTCCTTAATAGTCCCTGTTAGATGGACTGTCTTTTTCAATGTCCTTCACAATGACATGAGCCTTGAGTTTGTTTCTTGACTAATTGATGCTAGTTGGAGGTTTGCAGAATTCATGGAGGCTTCTGTATGCCACTAATCGGCTGACATTTAATTAGACTTTTTTTAAGAAAAGATTTTTATTTATTTATTCATGAAAAACTCAGAGAGAGAGACAGAGACGCAAACAGAGGGAGAAGCAGGCTGCATGCAGGGAGCCCCAGAAGCAGGATCATGCCCTAAGCTGAAGGCAGACGCTCAACCGCTGAGCCACCCAGGTGTCCCTTAATTAGACCTTAAGAATTATTTTACATTCATACTCTGATGAAGAACTCTTTGGGGATTATTGTGTTAATAACAAAAAGTTACAACTTAAAAAAAAATGTTTTGGGAAAGCTCAAGACAAAGGTGTGCCCCAAAAATATTCCAATGGAGAGAGGCAGAAAATAATTATTTAGAATATGTCATACACTCTTTTAAAGCAAATAGTGGGAAATTTTCCAAAGAGTGTCAGTGAGGCCTGCTTACTTTCCATGACCACATTCCTTCTGTTTATAAGTGAGGTTTATCTTTTCTGAATATAAATACAAGGAAAATATTTGATCTTTAATTAGATCTAGCCCCCACCCCATTCCCAGTGTTACCTGAATTGAATAGAATTCTATTTAAAGAACACTTTTGTTACTTCTGGCTAAATTTAATGTGTTAAATCCAAGCAATTATCTCAGCTTTCTCAGGAGCATCATACCCATCAGCTCTCACCTCTTGCCCGTTGACTCTTAGCCGGTCAGGAAATGGGGACCCATCTATCTGGCATCTACACTTAACCATTTTGTTCTACATCAATCTTGTAGAGCCTCTGAAAATTCTGCTGAAGGAAGCAGGAAGTTACAAATGTAAAAAGGAGAACAGAAAATGAATGCATTGTGTTGGTTACATTTAAAGAAAATGGGCCCTTGCATTGGCCAAAGCCAAACAAAGCCAAATCAGGTAATCCATTTGTTTTAGGGAGCAGCTAGCATCTCACAGGGAATGAAACTTCTATACCTATAGGTTTCTTTTAATCCGTGCAGAAAGTGAACGTGAGTTGGTATTTGCCAAGTACTTTCTTGAACCCAGCGAGATGAATAGGTTGGGTACTGGCCTCGGACGGAGCTTGGGGACACCGAGGGAGGAGACCCAGATGATTTGCAGCATCGGGTCTCTCTCCCTGCACGGTGGAGACAAATCAGCGACAGTATTTCCTTCCGTGAAACCCATCAAGCGCAATACCCTCCAGCGAGGACGCTGGCCTGGGAGTTCTAGCAGAAGGGTTGCTCCCGGGCAGGCCGTAACCTGTGGTTACCCTACTCCCCCTGGGGGCAGAGTAAATTTGGTCCCAGTTTCCGAATCCCCAGCACCCAGCTAGTTCCCAGGTCACCCGCATGGGAGGCGGTGGTAGTTTACAAATCTACCTCAACTTGTTGGAAACAAAGACGCTTGTAGGGAGCACTCTCGTCTCCATGCTCCTAAATGTCAGGGGGTGCGCGGAGCGTTTGACCCCCCTCCCCAAGCCTTCATTAACCTGCGGATTTTTGCCCGATTCACTAAACACCAGGAATCTTGTCCACACAGTAATCTTACCTGTAAATCTACCAAATTTCTTTTTTTTTTTTTTAAGATTTATTTATTTATTCATTCAGAGAGAGGCAGAGACACAGGCAGAGGGAGAAGCAGGCTCCATGCAGGGAGCCCGACGCGGGACTCGATTCTGGATCTCCAGGATCATACCCCGGGCTGCAGGCGGCGCCAAACCGCCGCGCCACCGGGGCTGCCCCCAAATTTCTTTATGTGCTTTTAAGACAGCACCACGCAGCTGTAGTTGTGGCCGAGTGGTTAAGGCGATGGACTAGAAATCCATTGGGGTGTCCCCGCGCAGGTTCGAATCCTGCCAACTACGTTTGAGCTTTTTGTCCTTGCTGTTCTTGGAGGAGAGGCCGCCTTTGTTCCCAACCTGACCTTCCTCAGTGTGGGGCTGGGTATGCTTCTTGTCTAAATGTCTCCTGTTCTTCTGCCTGTCAAAACCCCACTGCCGCTGTGCTGCACAGGAATCAGAGTGAGTACAATCACTTTCTCAAAAAGTTTGCACCAAGACACCTGTGCCCACATTTTGCAAAATCTTAGGATGTCTCTGAGTTTTTTCTTCCCCGAACCCTGCTCTAAGTAAGCTATTTTGAAATGAGACAATTTGGTGAAAGTATCCTTCAGATAAATTGTAGAGGTTATTTATGCCATTAAATGAAAACTATTTTTATTTTAATTTAGAAATTTATCATAGAATAAAATTAGCATTTTGAAAGCATATGCATATTTTCATGTAACCAACTGCCATAATCGGGATACAGAACAGCTGTGTCAGTTCATAAACTTTCCTTCTGTTATCATTGGTAGACACCTCCCAATCCTATGCAATAACTGATGGCCACATACATTTTCTGTCCCTATAGTTTGGCCTTTCTGAGAATGTTATAGAAATTGAATACAGGTTTTATATGGGTGAGGATGTAAAATGGCATGACCACTCTGGAAAATAGCTTGGCAGTTTCTTACAAAATCAAACATGAAACTACTCTATGATTCACCAACTGCACCCTTCATTTCCAGAGACATGCAAACTTATGTTTATTGAAAATATGTGAGGTGATGGATGTGGTGGCTAACGTTATTGCAGTAATCATTTTGTAATATATACATATATCAAATTATTACATTGTATATCTTAAACTTATGCAGTGTTAGATGTCAATTATATCCCAATAAGCCTGGAAGAAATTAAAAATAGAATTGCAAAAAAAAAATAGAATTGCCACATGACCCAACAATTCCACTTCTGTGTATATCCCAAAAGAATTAAAGACATAGTCTAAACAGATATTTGTACACTTGCTTTGATAGCAGCATTATTCACAATAGCCAAAAGGTAGAAACAACTCAAGTGTCCATCAGTGGATGGATGGTTAAACAAAATGTGGTTAATTCCTAATTTCATGTAATGAATGCTTAGATCATTATTCTTAGGCATTTATTTTGTGTATGTGTATGTAAGACTATCCCTCTAAGTACACTTCTAGCTGCACAGTACATGTGTAGTAGTGATATGTATTATTTTTATTATTTATTTCAAAATAATTCTTAATTTAAATTGTGACCTATCCTTTGAACCATAAATTACTTAGAAGCATATTTATTATTTTGTAAACAAAGATAATTTTTCATTTTCATGTTTCGACTTCTGGCATAATTGTGTTGCTATGAAATAATTGCATGTATCCAGCCCTGTTGTTTTCAGAGCCTTGCTTTGTGGCCTGGTAAAATATCAAATTTGAGATAATTTCATCTGTGTTTAGAAAAGGTTTGAATCCTGAAGTCGATACATGCACTGTTCTCTCTATATGTATATGGATTGCATTATTTTGTTTTATGGTTATCTTTCCATTTATGTTTTCTTTTTCTTTTTTTAAAATATTTTATTTGTTTACTCATGAGAGACACAGAGAGAGAGGCAGAGACATAGGCAGAGGGAGAAACAGGCTTGCTGCAGGGAGCCCAATGTGGGGCTTGATCCCAGAACTCCGGGATCACACTCTGAGCCGGAGGCAGACACTCAACTGCTGAGCCACCCAGGTGTCCCTCCATTTATGTTTTCTATTAGGTTTTTAGAGAGGTATATTGTGTAAAATGATCCCTCTATGATTGTGGTTATATCTGTGTCTCTTTTCACTTCCATCACTGCCTGGAATTTTTTCTCCATTTCTTAATCTTTCAGAAGCAAGACATTCTGGATAAAGTATGGTTTATGTAAGAACTATGATTTGGAGCTACAGGGTGTTACCTCCAACTGAACAACTACAACAAGAAAAGCCTAGAAAAAATGTTTAATTTATAGAAGCTTTAGCATTATCTATTGAGACCTAAGAGAAGTATTGTTACTTAGAAATACTTCTACATGTTTCCTCCCTCAAAAGAACCAAGGAAACTGTAATTCGAATATAATTGTTCTCATGGGAAACTCAAGATAAAGGCTGAAGAAAAGTTGCAGTAGAGATTCAGATCTTCCTCTGTTTAAAAAATGAGCCTGGTTCTACCCCCAGGGCCTGACCCATATTTGTCTAACTCTAGTAAGAAACAGACAACCAGAACTGGTTTGATCAGAATCTCAGCTTTAGGCATTGGTTCCCTTTTGCCTCTTAATGTACATGTAGAGATTAGTAAGTCATGCAGCCTGAACCTTAAGGAGGATGTTTCGGTGGCAGCTTTATCTGATCTTACTTGAATAATTTCATTTAATGGTTACAATTAGGCTACATGATATGAAGGAAAAACCTAAATGCAGGGAATTCTTAGCCTGGGGCAGAGTCTTTAATAATTTTGTGAATTCCCTGGAGTGGTTTGTGCAGGTGATGTGTTTGTGTCTAGGTTCATCTTTGTGTGAGAGGGTGTGTATGCTTCCATTCCTTATGCCATGGGGTGCTACACCAATAAAGGTTTTAGAAGTATTTCCCAATAACTTCAGAAGCCATTAAAAAGAGACAGAAGAAATTGTCTTTATTTTCTTGCTTTGAGAAATGCATAATATGCCTCTTGATGGCCATGAGGTCCAACAAATTCTTTTTTTTTAAAAAAGACTTTACTTATTCATGACAGACACACAGAGAGGAAGAAGCAGGCTCCTTGTGGGGAGCCCAGTGTGGGATGTGGACCCCAGGACCCAGGGACCAAGCCAGAGCCAAAGGCAGACGCTCAACCACTGAACCACCAAGACACCCCCGACAAATTCTTTTTTGACTATTACGAGAGCTTCTCTAGATGGACTCCACATCTCTTTCCCCCATGACAACAGTGCTCACCAATATGTTAAAGGCAGAAGCCCATTTGGAAGCTCTGGTGCTGACTGGCTGGGAGCCCTAGTTGATCTGTCCTGTTCACAGCCCAGGAGCTTTGTTTTATGCTGGTGTTTATGTAGCTTCTTCCTTCCTGGTTGATCTAGATGTTGATCTAGAGGACAGGGATTGTGCCTCTGTCTTGTTTACCTTAACCTCTCTAGCATCTTGCACAGCACCTGACCTTCCCCAGGAATTCAATGAAACTACTTAAATGATTTTGAAGAAGGTGCTAATCTAATGACTTTTTTTCTACAATAAGAACTTTAAAAAAATATATTTCTGTTTAAATCCTTTGATTTGTTTTGGTTCTAATTTCTTCTTTTCCTAATTCCTTATTTGTACTTTTCAGATGTAGATAGATAGATTGATAGATACATCTCTAGATGGAGAAGTGATTCTCCAGGGGACATCGGCTATCCCCAAGCCTGAAATAGCTTATTCACTAAAGGAGGAGAGTCTTCAGCTTAGTATTTTGCAAGCTCTAGTTCTACATTCCCTTTAAAACTATTTTCTGTGGCAGTGTTTTTTGCACTTGCTCTTGAGAGTTACAGGGTAACACCTTCTTCCCGCGCAGGAGCTGACACACAGTTGTGTGGGTGAGCAGAATCGAGGTTCTGGTACAAGGTCCTGACCCTATAAAGGTTTTGCATGGGATTGGTGTTTTGCATGGAGTTGATGTTTTGCAACGTCCTTGTGTTGTTTGGTTAA
Source organism: Nyctereutes procyonoides (assembly GCF_905146905.1). Taxonomy (NCBI): domain Eukaryota; kingdom Metazoa; phylum Chordata; class Mammalia; order Carnivora; family Canidae; genus Nyctereutes; species Nyctereutes procyonoides. The sequence goes on from NW_026575043.1 coordinate 1,296,493, forward strand.
TCAAACCAAACTTCTTCCCGTGGATAAGAAGCCGTTCTGCGGTCCGGGGGACGCGCTGGGAAAGCAGCCTGCACCCCGGAATCCCACCAACACAGATTACGCGCCCAGAAACCTGGACCGTAACCATGGCGCAGGATGGAAGAAAGTCTCTACGGAGCAGCTGTAAAGAACGTCTCGGGTATGGTTCTGCAGCCCTCCCTGGGCATCTGCCTCAAGAGCAAGGCGGCTCGCACCGCGGGTCTAGAAGGTGAAATGCTGCGTCTCCCCCCCGCCCCCCCGCCCCGCTCCTCGCCCACCCCGGCGTGTGGGTGTGTTCCGCCTTTCCCTTCAAGCGCACCTGCTCGGTTTACTCGAAAACCAGCTCCTCTTGAAAGTTTCCTTCCAGGAATGTGTCAGAAATGGACACATTCAAGTTTGTTTGCCTCGAAGCAATAATTAATACCTGATAATTAAATAGAGTAGGTGGAGAAAAATACCAGATGGCTAAAATTGAGCAGAATTGCAGATCAAAGATAGGACATTCCCAAGCCTGCCCCCCACCCCCGTTATTATAGGAACTAACCGTATCTTCACCCAGGTTTTGAACATTAAATCATACAATGAATATAAGACGTTCAGTCCAGGACCGCTATGTATAACAAGTGCTGTCTTTTTCTTTCTTTCTTTCCTTTTTAAAAGATTATTTATTTATTTATTTATTTATTTATTTATTTATTTATCTGATAGAGAGCACAGGCAGGGCAGAGGGAGAAGCGGATTCCCCACTGAGCAGGGAGCCTGATCTCAGGACCCTGGGATCTAAGAAAACAAAGATTAGGACCACTAAGTTGCGGGTGGGGAACTTTATGGAGTCATAAGTGACAAAATATAAGAATAATCTTTATTGCACACATTCTGTCATTCTAACTTTTATCCTTTTAAAAGAGGTCAAATGATACAGATTGTTTAATTATGTCTCAAAGATTACAGTGATTTTAAACACTGCCAGATTTTTAGACAATCGCAGATGTAAATCAGTATCTATAAAGACCATATCTTAGTTGATTGATTTTTCTTAACCTCAATAATCATCTCCCTCTAATCTCTCCCATAAAATTACCTTTAAAAGTACCTAACATAGGGTGCCTGGGTGGCTCAGTTGGGGTTGGTTAAGCATTTGTCTTTTGCTTGGGTCATGATCTCAGGCTCCTGGAATCCAGGCCCCTTGCTTGGTTCCCTGATTAGCAAGGAGTCTGCTTCTCCCTCTGCTCCCCCTGCTCCTCCCCACTGCTCATTCTCTCTCTCTCAAATAAGTAAGATCTTTTTTTTTTAAGCATCTAACATAAAAAATTACCTAATGTTTACATTTTTACTAGAGTTTGTTTCTGCAAAGCAAATGTCAGTATTTTTAGTGTATTTAATTTTCCATATGATATTTTGCTATGTATTTCATTCTGCTCCTGAATTTTTCACTATTTTTTAGATGCATCTATATAGTTATGTGTGGATATACTCCTTTTAAGTGAGCCTAATACTTTCTGTGTAAATACACCTTCTTATACAAAATATGTTTTAGCTAAATGTAAAATCTTTAACTTACATTTCCCAAAGTATCTTTTAGGTGTTCATTTTACTTCTTCATACCATTGAATATTTTTCTAGAGAATGCTGTTTCCAGTATGATTCTTCCCTGTGGTAACAAGGTGATTTTTTTTAGTGGCTCCCTAAATAATTATTTCTTTATCTTCAAAGTCACATAATTTTACAAGGAAATTCATGTGTTTTTTCCCCCCTCTGTTTGTAATCACCTTTTTTCCCACTGGCCCCTCCTTGCCATCTCTTCTCCCTCACCCATAAGTTTGCTCCACCTTTTGTTCTTCTAAACAAGACCTCACCTATTAATTTGTTTCTTCCAATCACTTGTGAAGCCTACGGAAATACTTTTATCCCCTGAAAGTGCTATAGGAGGTAGGGAGTGGGGACAAAAGAATCTGTTCTGGGGTCTCTATGCAGCATAATTGAAACATTAGTTCTTTCTAAGAAATATGTGGTTTGATGCTTTGTAGAGTTTTCAAAATCTCACTCCCTTCCAGCAGATGTGCTTAATCCCAATGTCTCCCCATTTCTGGGGCTGAAATAGCTCTTACCTTCCTCTCAAATCAGCCTTAGACTCTACATCCAAATCTTGTCAGCTGAAAAAGTCTTTTCTAGTGTCAAGCTCTGGTGTTCTGGGGCTGCAAAGGTCTACTATGTAGGAAACTATAAACTGTTAAGAAACACTGCCCCCCCCCATACCCGCGCAAAAATAGGCAAACCCCCATGTAGGGATGAGTGATACTCCCTGCATGAAAGATAACACAAGCACTAAACACTCAATGGGCAGCAATATTCTATGTCAGGCTAAATCTAGAATCTTACTTCGTACCACTTTTGTGGCCTTATCACCGGAGGATGAATCCAGAATAGTGAGCCCACTTAGTGATGGAAGTGGGAGATGGCAGGAATGCCCAGCAAAGGCAGAAGCAGGACGGCCATGGGCCAATGGGGAAGGTGTGGAGCCAAAACCAATCAACCTTTAAGCTCATTCCTCATGCTTCCTGGTTCTTAAACTCAATCATGTATGGTTGGATCTCTGTGGACCTGGTGGTCTGAAAAATAAATATGTTGTAAAGATCTACAAATAATAAGACCTGTCAAGTCTTTGAGATGGTGGTATATAGTAAGGGCTTGAAAAATAGGACTTGCTATCTATTATTTTGGGGTATTAACAGATCTAACCCTGAATCTGCTAACAACTTGACAATTTCAGGAGTGTCTCCTAAGGAACTTGTGAAAACCTTGGTTAATAAACCTCTCTGGAAGCCCTCGGTTACCGTGACATTGCACAGCATTGAGGTGTTTCCTCATCTGTTAAATGGAAATAAATTATGGGATTCCTGCTTAACTCATATGGTCTTGGCACAATGTGTTCAATAAAACTGTTAATCCTAACATCCCTGGACTAGAGAGTGGTCAAGGAGAGTACCAGCCCAGCGTGTTCCTAGAGTCTGCGATCTGAGGCATCCATCTAATAAGGTCAGATGCACTGCCCTGCCCTGCATAGCTTGCGCCAGTTTTGAGCACAGGGAAAGGCTTCGCCTCTCCGGATCTGCAGGTGGAGAATTCACGTTGGGGAACAATCTGGACTGTGGGAACTTGGGTTGGTTCCTGGTAAAACTGTAGCCAGCAGGATTCGAACCTGCGTGAGGAAACTCCAATGGATTTCGAGTCCATCGCCTTAACCACTTGGCCACGAGTGCCCGCTCGCTGCTCCCCCAAAGAACTGGGAAGAAACCCTGATGGATGCATGGAGTGTCGAGAGTGGTAGGTCCGGCAGCAGTTGCTTAAATCAGGCCTCTCCGTGGAGAATGAGGAGCGCGTCCGGAGCGAAGCGAGAAGCAGCCGGCGATGCTGCGGTGCCATTCAAGGCTCCTGGACCGAAGGCTCGACTGTCAGCCACCCTGGGCGCCGGCAGTCCGCCGACACCATGGTCACGTAGAAGGGGAACCGCGCTGGAAATTAGCGCTGAACCGCTCCCAGAGCGCAGACGCCCGCAGGACTAGGAACGGAAAGGAGGGGACGCGAGGTGGGGGTCGTCGAGTTGACCTACCGAGCTAGAGTTTCGATCAGTACTTCTTCAGTGGCATCAACTTACCGGTCCTTGCAAAAGAATAAAGCCACACTGGGGTGGAGAGGGAAGCGGGGACCGGTCCAGAGTGGACGGACCGAAGCTGGCGAGGAGGTCTGCGGGCCTCTGGAAGAGGTAGCTCGGCGCGTCCCTGCGGGGATGCGGGGTGGACCCCAGGAGTCCCGGGAAAAGGATGCCCAGATTCCGCGCGCTCCCATCCCAGGCCCGGCGCTCCGCCTCGCCCAGCACAGAGCAGCGCAGACAGGCAAGCAAAACACGCAAATGCTTGATGAGATGAGCACTGGGTGTTATACTATATGCGGTCAAATTGAATTTAAATTTAAAAAGTAAAAACACACACACACACGCAAATGTTGGAATCAATCTAGCCAAATTAATAGGGTCGATTCTTGGGTCAGAGACCCAAGGTTTACCGGAGTTGGAGAATGAGGGGGATGCTCGAACCAGAACCCGAGTTGTGGAAATATCGGAACCTCTAAAACCGCGGACTCCTCTCTGAATTCTAGCAATGGAAGGGCATTGCCAGGGCATAAACAAGTAGATCTAGACAGAATCTCAGATACAAAAGGAATGTAACCTCCATGATCCTGGCTGAATATGCTCCTCTGAGAGTTAAAGCTCGCTCACATCTGTTTCCTTTTAGGAAGAAGAATAATGTTCCCCTCTCCGTGTTCTAGTCCGTTTTATTTGGTCTTACTACCATGGCACTTACTGTATACCTCCATTTAGGCTCACAAAGGGTTTATAATATTTAACACGGTACATTTATTTTGAACTGTATTGTCCCTGAGAAGTGTTATCAAAGTATCGTCCCGGATCAGCAGCGTGTGCACCACCTGGGGTCTCTTGAGAAGTGCATATTCTCAGGTCCAGTTCAGACCTACAGAATCAGAACCGGGAGAGTGGGGGCAGGGCGGTCCAGCAATTTGTTTTAACAGGAAGTCCTCCAGGAGGTTCTGATGCCCAGTGACTTTTGAGAAGCACTCTCCCAGGGAAATATTTTTAACAAAGAAAACCATGTACCACACAAAAATCTTTCCATTTCCTATTGTGGTAGTTTAAATAATACAATCAAAATTCTGAATGTTTCAGTATTTTTGCTACGTCTGTGTAATAGATCATTAAAAAGCCACTAAAATGAGATTTGGGAAGATTCTGTAATTGTTCTAGGAAGATGTTTATGATACAATATTCACTGACAAAATATTATGCATGAAACATGACTTCCACTAGGCACACTTTTTGCCTGTGGAATACTGAGAGGAAGGGAGGAATACTTCAAAATGTTTCTAGTGCTGGTTCTGGGTTGTGGGGTTTAACGGCTTAATTCAATCATCAAATTTAATGACTCAAATTTGTTTGCTTACTACAGTGTGAAGTAATCAAGTCTTATAAGTGAATAGCAGAACAGTACATTTTATTATTTGTTGATATTATTTTTTGATCTTACCCAAGACTTGACATTTGCTTCAAATGGTTCTTAGGTTAATGTCTGTCTTATTCAGTGCACGCCACAGTGAAAGCATTTACTTTGAACTTGTTTCTCAAATAATCAATGTCAGTTAGCAAATTGGCAACATTAGTGAGGACTTTTACACTCCTTCTGGCTTTCTGATATTTAACTGGATTTTCAAAAATTAATTTGGAAAAAACACTAAGAGCACAGTTTTATAAGTTTTTTACATTTGTAATATAAATTTTCATATTTTTGGTGTGGGGAACTGTTTTACTTGAGGTTTGTTCCATAGTTATGGATGCAGAAAAAGGGAGTTTTGAAATATGTGGGACAATCTTTTAAATTAAATGGTCGCGAGTTTTCTAAAAGACAAGATCTTCCACTACGTGGAGAACTCAAAACTTTTTTCTTTTTTTAATGTAAAGCTTTTATTTAAATTCAACGTAGTTAACATATAGTGTCTTACTAGTTTCAGAGGTAGAGTTCAGTGATTCATCTGTTGCATATCACACCCAGTGCTCATCACATCAGGTGCCCTCCTCAATGCCCATCACCCCATTACCCCACCCAGCCCCATCCAACCCAAAACTTATTTTAAAAATCGATGGTCATTTCGAGGTTTTCAAATCATCACTAGCCTCTGGATTCTGCAGCGAATGCTCGAGCGTGGGCCCGAGTGTCGGGTGTCACACGGGTCCCCAGCAGAAGCTGCCCCAGCAGGAAGCTGGGCTCCCCCAGGTCTGCTCCGTCTTCCTCTATCAGGCCCTCGGAGTAAGGGGTCCTTCACAGGCCACGGAGGAAGTGTGACTTTGCCAACTCGCCATCACAGCTGCTCTCGGTCTGAACGATGTCAAACAGTAAGAAACATGAAGGGCAAGTACACTTACTTGGTGGTGGGGAATGTGGCCCTTGAGGAGACCGGCAGCGCGGTGGCTATTTATGCTAATGAGGCCCCGGGCTCCCACGTAGTCGTGGCCGAGTGGTTAAGGCGATGGACTAGAAATCCATTGGGGTCTCCCCGCGCAGGTTCGAATCCTGCCGACTACGGCTCTCCCCGCTTCGGGGGGACAGCCTCTTGTCTCACCGCCAGTGCCAGGCGCGGCTCTGGCCTCTCAGGAAGGACCCTGGCCCTTTCTTTATAGGGACAATGAAAGACTCGGCGTGCTTCCCCCAGACAGCCAGACACCAACCTTGTTTCTCTACTAATTTTTTTCACGAGTAACTCGACCGCACTCCTCCAAGTGTTTTCTTTTCCGCGAAGAAGAGCCCAGGCTTTGTGATGCTTTCGTGTTTGCTGCAACCAGAGCACCCTTTCCCGAAGGAAATGTTGGCAGCAGTGTTTGCCTCTCCAAGGAATTCCACCTTTACCTGGGCTCTTCTCCAGCTCTGCACGTCCTTGCCACACAGAAAAGGAAATTCCAGGACCTTTTGGATCAAATGCAGGTGAAAGCCCTGACTCAGAGCGATGGTCGCCAAACCCAAATCCGCATGTGTATTAATAGGAAACCACTACACAGCTAAAGAAATTAGATAAAGCCAATTTTGTCGTGGAACAGGATGGACGACGTATCTCTGGGCTGGTTTGTCCCACGGTCCAGGACAGAAGTGATAAATGGAGGCTTTGACTCCATCAAGGCGCAAGCCAGGCCCCGTTCAGGTGCAGAATTGCACTGTATGCATAACAAGCAGGCGTTGGTGTCTTAAATCAATGCCTGAAAGGGACGCTAAGGCTGACTACCTCCCTAGACATTCTTCGAAAAATACAGCCCATCACTGCCCTGGCAGCTTAGTGGGGCAGCAGAGATCTGGGCATGGTTGTCAGACCTGTGTGCACCTCTTCCAAGAATGTCTCTAATAATTTTTCGTTAACATGGTGCTCACTGTATTGGTGAAATATCAGATCCCTTCCTCTTTCATGTGGGCCTTTGAGGCAGGAAGTATAATTAAAAGCTTTGAGTTTCAAAGTCAAGTGGGGCATTGATACTAAGCTGTAACAAGCCCTCTTTGGTGAGCAGTGCTAGCAAAATGAACGTGACTTGGCTTTGTCTACAAAGGCAGGTTTCTGGAGGATGAATTTGATCCTTTTCCACAAAAACTCTTCATCTTTCTCCTTTCCTGCTCTCATTTCCAGCATACTGGTTGCTGAGACTCAGAAATTAACAGAATTCTAGAATGTCAAAGCTAATGGAAGGTTAAGGTCCTCCTGTGCAAATAATTCTTAATTCTAGCATCAAGGGAATAGAGGGAAGAGAACCACATGAACTGTTTACAGAATTTTAAAATAAAAATGTGCTAAAAAAGGATTGCCTTTGTTTCATCTGTGGGACAGTTTCTGATTGGCTGAGTAGCTGCCTTAGAGCCAAGGTAGGGCTCCTCTGCTCTCAAGGTTGATAATTAGCTTCCTCCTGTGGGCACCTCTCACCCCCAGCTTTTTCACTTCTTAAATCCTGACCCATCTCCTACTTGAAGAAGCGTTCAAGTTCACCCCTCGTTCACCTGCTTCTATGCCTCTTATGGTGTCTTTGCCAAAATATCCTGTAAGAAAACACAATACTATTAGTGCCCCCATATTTCTTTATACCTATATCTCATATCAAACTGGTTTTATATTTGTCATTTGTGATGCCTGCAGAATGTGTGTATGTGAGTGAGAGTGTGTTTGAGGAAATGGATGATCATATTTTAATCCTCAAAGCCCAGGTGATTAATTATTCAATCACCTCAAATGATTTAGACTAATGGGGTAGAAACTAACCCCATCTATGAATCTAACTGGTGCTGTGTCCTTTCTAAGTGAGTTCATTTAGAGTGTTCTTTCATCTCTTTTGTTTATCTGGCACCATCTAAAAGTCTGCATGAAGTAGATCAATTAACCCATCCTTTCTCCTTATATACTTTAGGAAATGTTTATGTTTCCTTGGCTACATTATCTGGTAGTCCTTTGGAAGCAACAGAGCATCCTAAATAAAATGCTGTTTATGAGGTTTCTAAGACTCCCAAGTGGAAAGTGCCACTTCTGAGTGGCAATTGCAATAAACACTCTGAAAACACAGAATTCAGAAAATTCATTAAGTTTTAAGATAATTAATGTTGCCTAGCATCTATTTCCCTTTCTGTGCTTCCTTCTCCAATAAGAAATGGAGAATATTACAAATTTTTTAAAAAGATTTTATTTATTTACTCATGAGAGACATAGAGAGAGAGAGGCAGAGACATAGGCAGAGGGAGAAGCAGGCTCGCTCCCTGTGGGGAGCCCAATGTGGAACTTGATTCCAGGACCCCAGGATCACGACCTGAGCCAAAGGCAGATGTTCAACCACTGAGCCACCCAGACATCCCAGAATATTACAAATTAAGGGCTTCTTCTCAGTGGAGACTTAGGGTTGTGAAGGAGATGAAATAGAGGTTCCAATAATCTCTGGTTAAAAGAGGACAGGTTCCATTTCACTCTGCTGTACCTACCTGCCTTATTTTAGTGTCCCAGGAGTGTGCGCTGAGGAACCCACACCCATGAGCCCTCTGAAAAAGATGAGAGAATTCCAAGAACTGGTTTGACTAGAATCTTAGCTTCAGGCATGGGTGCACTTTGGCCTCCTTAATAAAATTGATGTAATGACTCACATAGACATATTTGAAAGATGATATTTCTTTAGCAACTTTGTATCTAATTCCAGTTTAGTAGGGTGAAGCCCATTCATTACAATGAGGTTATGTGACATACAAGAGTTTCTAAAGTGCAGACAGTTGTCAGCCTTCCATCTATGTCTCCAACAGTGTGTGTGAATTCCCTGACAGGGTTTCTAGTCTTTGGTTTTGTCAGGGGCACCTCTTTGTGAGAGGATGAGTGTTATTTTACACACCATGAGATTTTGAACCAAAAATTAGTTAATAATGTCTTTCTTAATAACTTCACGACCACTAAATGAGAAGAAGAGTTTGTTCACCCTAGTTTGTTGTTTTGGAAAATACATAAAATGACTATGAAGAGATATGTGGGCTCCAAACAAATTCTAACTTATAATAGGTATGTCTGACCTGAGTCCAACATCTGTCCTCCCAATGCTCCCAATGACAAACTCACACTTGCCCCCACACCAAGGAAGAAAGCTTTACTGGAATTTAAGACACCCACTGCTATGCCCATGTATATTTATGATGCTTACAGACCAAAACAGGCACCTGTTTGCCTAAGGCAAATGACTTTTGAGAACTTGCCTGATCTATGTTGCTAGGGGCATTGACAAATTGATTCTCTTTTTTTTCCCTCTTATATTACGTTATCACGTTGAGGACAAACAGGCTATACTTTGAGGATCTAGTTCCACAAGCTGTCTCTTGTATATATGTATATAAAACCATGGACCAGCAATTTCTTCCAACCAGCATCTTCAAGTCCCATTCATTTAAAAATGACAGGTTTACATTTTTATTTATGCCTCCCAATTCATCTCTGCCAATATACTTTCAGTTTAAAATTTTTTTTTCTAGTTTTTATTTTTAAGTAATCTCTACAAACAATGTGGGACTCAAATTCACAACCCTAAGGTAAAGATTCACCTGTTCTACTGGCTGAGCCAGCCAGGAGGCACCCCTGTACTTTCAATCTTAAGCAGTTTATTCATGATCTTCCTATGTGGGGTATACTAATTGTATGTGTATAGAGTATCCCTCCTAGTGGACTCAACTCGCAAGAGCAGGGGCATGTTCTTTGTCTTAACTGTGTTGCTGTACCCCAGTCAATAAGATTAAATTCATTCGGAAATGGAATTTTATGACAGCATGAATCATATAAAAGGGACATTTTAACCAAAATTGTTCTATGGTATTATGGTTAGCACTCTGGCCTCTGAAGCCAGCCTTTTGAATTCAAAGGCAATTTATTTCAGTTTGTTTTTCTGTTGTTTTTGTCTACATAAGCTATACTACGCAATTTTATCCCTGACACCTCCCAGCACTTAATATATATATCTGAGAGGCTTCAGACAACTCATCATGTTTCATAGGAGTGGAAAAAAGGGCCAAAAGTAAATTTTTCCATTTAAAACATCATCAAAAAGAACAAAATACTTGGGAATAAATTTAATAAAAGATGTGCAAAACTTATACTCCGAAAACTACAAAAGACTGTTGAAATAAACAAAAATAGATAAAGAAATCTCATGTTTATGCATTGCATCGTAACATTGTTATGATGGCAATTCTCACTCAAATTGATCTTCCCTTTCATGATGCTAGCTGATTCCTTTGTAGAAACTGATGAGTTGATTCAGATTCACATGGAATTTCAAGAATTCCTAGAATATCCAGAACAATCTTGAAAAAGAAGAAAAAGTAGGAGGCCTCACTTGTCAAGTTTTAAAAGTAACTACAAGGCAATGATAATCAAGCCAGTGAGATCAATGGATAGAATTGAGAGTCCAGAAATAAAGCCATATGTCTATGGTCAGCTGGTTTTTTATTAGAAGTGCCAAGACTATTCAGTGGGGGAAAGAATCGTCTTTTCAACAAATGGTGGCAGGAAAACGAGATAACCACCTACAAAAGAATTGAAATTGGACCCTTACCTCACACAATTTACACAAATTAACTCAAAGTGAGTCAAACACATAATATAAGGTCTAATATTATAAAAATTTAGAAGGAAATACTGGGGAAATCATGACCTCAGATTTGACAGTGGATATGACAAAATAGGCACAAGCAACAAAAAAGAGTAGATAAATTACACTTCATCAAAATCCTCTTTTTTTTTGAGCTTTTGTGCCTCAAAAGACACTATCAAGAAAATAAAAAATGACCAAAAGAATAGGAGAAAATATTTTCAAATCACATATCTGATAAAGGGCTTGCATCTAGAGTTTATAAAGAACTTTTACGACTCAAGGGAGAGACGACCCATTGGAAATGAGCAAAGGACACAAATAGACTGTTCTCTAAGAAAGATATACAAATTGCCAGTAAGCACAGGAGAAAATGCTTGCTATCCTCGGTCATTTGGGAAATGCAAATCAAAACCTCAATAAGATACCACTTCACGCCCATTAGGATAGCTTTAATGACAACGCCATACAATGACAAGTGTTGGGGAGGATAGGAGTAATCAAAACCAGCACCTACTGCAGGTGGGAATGAAAATGGTGCATTCATGTTTTGAACTGTGGCAGTTCAAAAAAGAAAAAAAAAACTCAGGTTATTTTGAAGTATATATGGTGAAAACTAAGACCTCTCTGCAATCCATAAGCTCAGCTATTCAATTTCTACCCACACCAGCAACCTGAAGACAGGTCTGGTAGAACCTTCCAGAGTTAAAATATATGCCTGTACATAACCTTTTCACTCTCGTTTTTAAAAATTGTACCTATTACATATAATTCTGGAGTGAATGTAAAGCTTGTTCCAGTTGTGGGATGTATCTCAGGAGTCTTCGTGAGAGGCTGCCAGAGCAGGAAGCTGATCTCATTCCAGCAACCCACCAGAATACAAGTGCTTGCAGGTCTGAGGATAAAATGTTACTTGCCAATACAGTGCAACAATAGGATAATCATCCAAATGATGTTAAAGAATCGGAGAGACTGACTACAAATATATTTTCTGGTATGCAATTTGATCCTATAGAGAGCTGAAATTCAGAATGGCTATTAACTTTAACAACAGGAGACTTTGTTGTATAGTTGTGGCTGAGTGGTTAAGGTGATGGACTAGAAATCCATTAAGGTCTCCCCATGCAGGTTCAAATCCTGCCATGAACATCCCTGTTTTGGTCTTGGGATCAATTGGCCACTCATGGAGTCTCTCAATCGGGCCAGAAAAAAAAAAAAAATTACTGTAATACCTAGGAGGTTTGAGTGGAGTTCTGATGTTTTATTTTCTCCCAAGAAGAGTCCAAATTTCAGAGATATCTGGGTGTTTCCTGCAATCAAAATCCTGCTTGAAGGCAATTCTTTCAAAAAGAATAAAAGTTAGTGGGAGTGCTTGCTTCTCCACCAGATTGTTAGTTTTTTAGCAATTTCCTTTCTGGAATACCAACTGTATCCTCAATGTCTCCCAACAGACTCATATTTTCATCTATCTGTGTGAAGCCGATCTGGAATTCCGTGCTTGCCTAGCACAACTCCAGCCTTTTTATGAGGTAAGTAAAGAAATGTCAGAAATAAATGCTATCTTAACACAGCAAAATCATTTGTTTCCATGTAACTGGAAAACAAAGTCTAAAAGAAAGTTGTAATCAACTGACATAAAGTGTATTTTCATTGCCTATTAAGAATTTTAATATTTAAATTATTTTAAAAATAATAATCATGATATGAAGCTCAAATGATATTGGGATACATGCAGTGAAAAAATGTCTTTTTCTATCTATATGCTCTAACTTCAGTTTCCCTCCATAGTGGAAGAGTTTTTGTATAGCTTTCCAGAGTTATATGTATATATAATATTCAGGCCACTCTGTATTTTTAAATATTTAATTTATTTATTTGAAAGAGAGAGACAGAGTATGACTGGGGGAAGGAGCAGAGGGAGAGAGAGAAGAGACTCTCTGCTGAGCAGGGAGCCAGAGGTTTGACTCCCCTCCATCTGAGGACCCTGGGATAGGACCTGAACAGATACTTAAGGCAGACACTTAACCACTGAACCACCCTTTTACATGAATGGTACACACTCATAAACAGTATTCATCTTGGTTATTTCTTTCCCTTAAAAATATAAACTGACCCACAGAAATAAGCCCAACTGATTTTTGACAATAGTGCAGAAAAAAAATTCAATGGAGGAAGAATTGTCTTTTCAACAAACGGTTGGACATCCATAGGCAAAAAATGAAACAAAACAAAAAACCAAAAACAAAGCCCAACAAAACAAAAATAAAAACAAAAACCCACATTGACCTAAACCTCATTCTGTATACACAAACTAAAATGAATCACAGACTGAAATGTAAAATTATAAAACTTTCAGAAAATAACAGTTGATCTTCAGTATCTAGGGTCAGGCAGATTCCTTTGACTTGATACCAAAAGCTCAATCCTTAAAAGGAAAAGAGATAAATTGGATCCCTTCAAAATTAAGAACTTTTACTCTGCAAAAGACACCATGAAGCAGTTGGAAAAAAAACAAGCTACAAATTGGCGGCGGGGCGGGGGGGGGGGATTTGTAAACCACGTATGTGACAAAAGTTAGTATCTAGAACATGTACACAGAATTCTCAAAACTGAACAGATTAAAAAAGAAAGCTAACACTTCAGTTAGAAAATGGAGAAAAGACATGAAGAGACACTTTGACATTTCACCCATGATGATACACAGATGGCAAATAAACATGTGAGAAAATGTTCAACAACATTAGCCATTAGGGGAATAGAAATTAAAATCACAACAAAATATCACCCTTCACCTATCAGAATGGCTAAAACAAAAGTAATGACAACATCCAGTTCTGGTGAGGATGTGAGGAAACTCAACTGCTGCTGGGGGGAAAGTAAAATGGTACAGTGAGTTAGGAAGATGGTTTAGCAGTTATTTACAAAACTGAACAGGAAATTATCAGGTAATCCAATAATAAACAGAAACTCATGTCCCCACAAAAATCTATATGTAATTTTTCCTAGCATCTTTACCCCCCCAAACAGCCCAAACTGGAAACAATCTCTATCACCAGGTGAATGACTAAGCAACCTATGATATATCTATACTGTGGAACACAACTCAGCAATACAAAGGAATGGACTATAGGTACATGTGGCAACTTGGATGACTTTCTGGAGGAATTACATGGAAAAGAAGTCAGTCTCCAAATGTTATATTTTGTGTGATTCCACTTCTACAACATTCTGAAAATGACTAAATTAGACAAATGAAGAATCAGTTTCTGATGTCCTGGTGTTAAGGAGGGAGTGCTAGGAGATGGTGGGTATGGTTATTAAAAGGCAACAGGAGGGATGCTTGCTGTGAGAGGTGGACACATGAATCTGCACATGGAATAAAACCACACAGAACTAAATGCCCACCACCACACTCAAAAATGAGTGCAGAGGCAGAAATCAGAGTAAGACTGGAGGACTGTATCAATGTCAATATCCTGCTTGTGATATTCTAACATGCAGAGATGTTACCATTGGGGGAAACTAGGGTCAAGTGTTCTCTATCATTTCTTACAACTACATGTGAGTCTGCAGTTCATTCAAGTGTACATATATTTACATATATATGTAATTCACATCAGTACATAGTAACATGCCTCATTCATATTATCAGCTGCAGCATATTCCATTATGTTCCACTGTTTATTTTAAAAATCGAGAACTATTGGTCATTTCGAGTCTTGAAATCTTTTTATTACATATAATCTCACGGCAAATGTCTGTTTCTGCCATCATTTCTCACTTGCGGAGTATTTATTTTTTTATTCAATCTGTCTCCCCACTTCCATCAGAGTTTGTACTAGTCTGGAGTGTATAGCTCACTGATGGCCATCAGAGGCTGACAAAGTAGGAAGCTGGAAATGAAATCAAATTAAGGAGTCTTGCCAATTCTAGGACACAGTACAATATGCTAATTTTTCATAACACCATGATGGTCATCAATTATGTCAAAGAGTAAGAAATTTTGGCTTCAAATATACATTTTAATGTGTTATTTTACCTCATTGGGAGAGAGACAAAGTTCAAGGCAAATGCTTCATTCCAATAACTTATCTTGCTGGATCTAAGTCTACTGTTTTTTCTTTTTTAAATCTAACTCTACTTCTTATTTAATTACAGGAATTTCCATCTCCTGTGTTATATATAAAATAAGCCTATATAAGATATGGGCTTCCCCTAAAGCCTGATTTTCCCTGGATCGAGTTATGACTCCAAGTTTTTGTACCTGAAAAGATGAAGACCAAGACAGGAGATCATTGAGTAGAAGATGCACTCACCTCATTGCCAAAAGTGATAGCAGGATAGGGGGACAAATATAAAGATGAAGAACGCTGCAGGAAGCAGAGAGCAAAGTTCAGAGAGCTCAAGATCAGGGAGAATTGGAGGACTTTAACTCATATTGCCAGTCCTGAGGGAGAAAGGGTGGACTTTTGAGATATAAATGTGTAGGTTGCAGCTCTTCCATTTTGTTCCAGCTATAGAATCACAGGCAGGAGAAAAGCACACTCCTAAATTAGAACTCTCAACAGAAAGCACCCCCGCCCCCCCAAACTGGGCTGTCAATGAAGCTAAGAACCCATGCAGGAGTTTGACTGAGCTGTATAGCATTGACTGGCAATGGCAAAGTCCCTGGTTGAATTCCCACAAAGCCGTTTTGAAGGTCTTGGCTTGAAACTTGCTGTTTCCTAGGGCAGCATGGAGAGTCAAAGTGACAGATGCAGAGGCCACAGGTCCTCTCCTGGACGGAGGCCACCTGCCTGCAGGAGAACGTGGAAGCGCTCCCACCCCTCACTCCCCTGCAGCATTCGGCAGCTTCTGTGGCAGGCAGCAGGGAGGAGGATAGAAACACGAGAATCCACCGGGGAAGGTGAGTGTCCTGCGGAATTCAGAGGGGAATCGAATAGGGAGGAAGGAAGAAGCCAGTCAGCACCCCCAGAAGTTTGAAGGTGCAATAAGCGGCGCCTGTGTCAGGGGAAACGTGCCCCAAGTTTGGGTAAAATGACCTCGGAGAAGAGCCTGTCTCTGCTCCGGGAACTTCATTTCCAGTTTCTGCAAGCGCCTGGAGCCTTGGCAACCTGCTGAGTGGCGAGGGCCTCCTACCTCAGTTCCTAAGTGTCTCGGGGTCCTAGGGATAGGACGAGGTAGGAAATCACGAACCCGCCAGACAAGCAGAGCTCTGGAAGCGGGGAGCGGGAGTGAGCGCCTCCAGGCCTGGTGCAGGGAAACGGCGGTGACTCTGCAGCCTGCAGAGGGGACGTGGAAATAGGGGGTTCATTTTGGCATCGCGAACAATCCAGAGCCTCAAAGCGTCTGAAGCCTCGCGGACAGTCCGGGAGGGGTCACTGAATGTAAAACGGAGTCGCCCACGGATAAATGGGGGTGCGTGTTTAAGCAGGAAACGGGGATTGGCTGGAGGACCAAGAAGGAATCGCAAGGGAAGGGCTTTGGTTGAGAAAGAAGGCGACTCGTGAGTGGGTTCAAAAGGCTTTGCCCGACCCTTAGTCTGGAGAGTTGACATCCCAGCCATAGCCGTCCCTAACCCAAAGGGGATGCTTAGCAACCTCGTAGGGAAAGGATCGGAGATCTGTGAAGATTGCGAGCTGGAGGCACTGTGACCAAAGCTGGAGGTGGGTGAAAGGAAGGAAGAATAGAGAGAGGACGGGGAAACAGCCTCAGGAAGCAAGGTGAAAGGTGAGGGAAGAAGCTGAGAACCAAACCTTAAAAGTAGAGCCTCTTCCTTGTGTGGAAGCAGAGTGGCGCAGCGGGAGCGTGCTGGGCCCATAACCCAGAGGTCGATGGATCGAAACCATCCTCTGCTAGGGCTTCATTATTGGTGCCCGTGGTCTCGGACCTTAGAGCCATTCAAGGCTTCTCATCCACTTGCGGCACGATTGCCTCGGTCAACCTCGCTGCTCCCTGTTCAAAGCGCACAGATTAATGGAAAACGCTCCCGCTCATTATTTATCTTGCATCTCCGCTGCCAGCTCTCTGGCTGCCGGGTGACTTGGGCTCCAGCGTAAGGATGAATCCGAGAAACCTTCCGTGACCCGGCGACGCGCTGCACCTGCTCCCCGGCCAAGTGCTTCCAGTCCTCGGACAGTATGAGGGCACGACCTCCTGCGCAAAGGAAGCACCGGGGACCCAGCTGGAGAAACGCGAAGGGAATCGGAGGCGCAGGTGTCGGTGCGGCGAGGCCAGAGGAGCGCTGCGGGGGGTGGGGGGGGGGTAGGAGGGTGGGAGGGGGAGACGGCGACTAACAGGCGACAGGACCGGACCCGCGGAGCGGGCGGACGGAGGAGAGGCAGGACGCAGTGCGGATTCACGGAGGTGAGCCTCGCCCCCTGGGACCTCCTACAGAAGGAGCTTCCATCTGTTTCTCTGCTTTCGGATAAGGGGCCAAAAGGGAACTGGTGGCTGGGGCCAGGACTACCCGACCTGCAACCATAGGCCCAAAAGGCATCGAGCGGACTCCTGATCCTTATGTCCCCCATGCGGGGCAACTCTCGGTCCTCACAGGACAACCTGTTCCCTCCGCAGACGTCTGCCCCCTTTCGGCCGGTGCTTCTCTCCCGGCTCCGCTGCTGAACCAACCAACCCCCTTCCTGAGATCGCTCATTCCAGGAACAACGCCCCCGAATCAGACCCGCCCTACTTAACCCAGCCCGATTTGCGTCTCCTCTGTCCCCGCATTTGGCTTATCTGTCGTCCATGATGCTGAGACAAACGATCTGTTCAGCAAGGAAGGCTCTGCTCCCCAAGACCTGGGATGGGATTAGGAATTACTAAGACTCGGGGAAGAGCCATGTATTTTTGTACATCCTGGACCACTCTGTCCACAGAGGGGCAGACGCTCAATCTGAAGGTCTAGGGTACAAATGCCTGTTTTCTCCTTTTAGTTTCTGACTCACCAGAGAGTGTCTATCCCCTAGAGGATGGCTGCCCATTGGACAATTTCTGGGGACCCAGTAAAAAAACGAGTAAGAAAGAGTACAACTTAGATATTCATCTATGGTTTTACATCCTTTACTGCTTTGGGGCTTAAGTGATTTTCATTCCATACTCCCTGAAGGGAATGTCAATAAATTAACCCATCTTCCATTGCTTGGGAAGAGCAACAAGGCAAACACTGCTGCCAACATTTCCTTCGGGAAAGGGTGCTCTGGTTGCAGCAAACACGAAAGCATCACAAAGCCTGGGCTCTTCTTCGCGGAAAAGAAAACACTTGGAGGAGTGCGGTCGAGTTACTCGTGAAAAAAATTAGTAGAGAAACAAGGTTGGTGTCTGGCTGTCTGGGGGAAGCACGCCGAGTCTTTCATTGTCCCTATAAAGAAAGGGCCAGGGTCCTTCCTGAGAGGCCAGAGCCGCGCCTGGCACTGGCGGTGAGACAAGAGGCTGTCCCCCCGAAGCGGGGAGAGCCGTAGTCGGCAGGATTCGAACCTGCGCGGGGAGACCCCAATGGATTTCTAGTCCATCGCCTTAACCACTCGGCCACGACTACGTGGGAGCCCGGGGCCTCATTAGCATAAATAGCCGCCGCGCTGCCGGTCTCCTCAAGGGCCACATTCCCCACCACCAAGTAAGTGTACTTGCCCTTCATGTTTCTTACTGTTTGACATCGTTCAGACCGAGAGCAGCTGTGATGGCGAGTTGGCAAAGTCACACTTCCTCCGTGGCCTGTGAAGGACCCCTTACTCCGAGGGCCTGATAGAGGAAGACGGAGCAGACCTGGGGGAGCCCAGCTTCCTGCTGGGGCAGCTTCTGCTGGGGACCCGTGTGACACCCGACACTCGGGCCCACGCTCGAGCATTCGCTGCAGAATCCAGAGGCTAGTGATGATTTGAAAACCTCGAAATGACCATCGATTTTCAAAGTAACTTTTGGAACATCCACATAGTGGAAGATCCTGTAGCTGATAAAAGGAAGAAGGCACACTTCTAGTTATCAACAAGTCATTCGCTGGTGTGTCTGTTGTGGCCTAGTCTTGAGAGACAAAGAATCCATTCATAAGCATCATTAGTACAGAGTCAAACTTACTTTAAAACCGAACAAACAAATAAAAAAAAAAACCCTCACCTTTTGGAATTTTGACTTGAAGGAAAATAAGTCAGCTACAGCAGCCTCTTCCAGAGACAGGCAGGACTTCTTTCCCAAGTTCTTTATCTTCAGCCTTGGATTTATTTTATGAAAGAATCCTATCCAAAGCTCCTGTTTTCTTTTGTAGAGATCGAAATCTTTAAACCCAGACTCTGCTGCCCGACCCTGGCAGGCTCAGACATCAATTCTGTCACTTACTACCTGTGTCATTTTGAGTGATCTTAAGACCTTTATATCAGTTTCTCATGATTTGAAGTGAGGATGTCATAGTTTAATATGCTGCAATGTGCTTAGAAAAATCCATAGAAAAAAAAAAAGAAAAATCCATAGAACAACCTCTGTTGCCAAATTAGGCTTTTATTTCTTTTGCTAAACAAATATCTCAAAGGAAGCTGATTTTTTTTGTTTTCACTGAAGTCAAATGGACACAGAAATAATGTACAACTCTTAAACATCAGGATTTATGATTTTCACAATCCACATACCCGTGTGATCCAGATGGAAGTAGGTCTCAGCCAACAGCCCAGAAGTTCCCACCCAACCCCAGGCATTTCTCACTATGACCAAGGCCATCAAAGTGTGCTGGTGAGAAGGTCACTAGGATTACTGAGAAGTTCACAGGTTGCTCTATGTGTAAGCTGGGGCTCACTGAAGGGGACGTGGTCACAGAGTTTGGCTTGTTAATGACAGTGGGAAAGAGAGGATGCCAAAGCACTACACCGCTGGTGGACGTAGTGAAGGTCAAGAAGCCAGAGGTTTGCAATTATCACAATGACCAACTGGGTCGGAGGTTCAGTTGAGGAGGCTTCACACCCAGAGCTGTGAACAGAGTGTCCCTAAGGATCAAATAGATGGTTGGTACATGTGCTCCATAATTTAAATAACCAAAATAAGCAAGAATGAATGGGAGACAGAGAGCACTTCCCCTGCAGGAAATCATGATAATCTGACAAGTTCCTGGACCTAAGCTTGCCTCTTTTTCTAAAAGCTGTATATTTTAGGGGCACCTGGGTGGCTCAGTCATTAAAGTGTCTGCCTTCAGCTCAGGTCATGATTCCAGGGTCCGGGAATGGAGCCCCACCTTGGATCGAGCCCCACATGGGGCTCCCTACTCAGCAGGGAGTCTGCTTCTCCCTCTGCCTCTGCTGTTCCCCTCACTTGTGTTCTCTGATTCTTTCTCTGTGTCAAATAAAATCTTTTTAAAAATAAACAAAAGCTGTATATTCTAAAAATCATATGGTTAGCCTAATCATATGTCATGCCATGATTTTTTAGTCAACTTTGTGTATTCAGTGAAGCTAAACATTCTATTTTAGAGATTGTTCACTTGCAGGAAGATGGGCATAAACACCAACTGTAGTCCCACCCCCACCCACAAGCTGCCAAGTCCGAGTGGGGAGCCCAGAGCCCCATCCTCACCAAGCTGTAGCAAGGTGCTCCCTCCACCCCTGTTCACTGCCCCCCAACACAAGGTATCTCTGAGAAGGCAGAACAAGAGGCTGAGACTTTCATTGCTCAGACTTTAAAGAGGCTTTTCCCATACCCTATTGGCAGAGACCCTGTAGGGGATCTTGTATAACCACCCCCTACTTGGCAGGAATGGAGGGTCTGTTACCTCCCCACCAGGGTGGCATCAGAAGAGGCCTAGTGGTGACACAAAACTCTCATCATTGCTTAGCTGTATGGAGGCCACACACTCCCTGTCAGTGGAGATCACATGAGAAGCAATAACGAGGCTCTCCGAGTCTTCCAACCCAGGGAAGTACCAGTGGAAGTCTAGTGGGGAGCCAGGACTCCTTCTCTTGCACAATAATAAGAAACCTACACCTAGATATGGAGAGATGCTGAATGAGAAACCTGGAATTCCATTTCCACCTGATAATAACCAGGAGGTTTCCCCTTCTCCTGTCCAAAGCAGTGTTAGATGTTCGAGGGAACCACCTGAAACAGAAGGTTTAAATAACATCCAAAGTCCCATAGCATAATACCCAAAATGTCTGGGAATCCATTGAAAATCCCTTGTCATGCCAAGAACCAGGATGATCTTAAACTGAATGAAAGATACTCAGTAGCTGTTGTGATAGGCAGAATAATGGAATCCTCAATGAACCTGTCCATGTTCTAATCCCTAGCACTTGCCAATATATTGCCTTGTTTCAGGTGGTTCCCTCGAACATCTAACACTGCTTTGGACAGGGGAAGGGGAAACCTCCTGGTTACTATCAGGTGGGAATAAGAACACAGAGGGATGAGAACCAATCAGTGCCAGAGATGGAGGAAGGAGTGGAGGATGGGAGGAGAACAGGTGTGGCTGCTTGAAGGGAGATCAGGGATCCTGTGTTGAAGGAAATGTTTTCTCTTCACTGTATTTGCGTCAACATACTTACTGTTACATTGTAGGATAACTTGCAAGTTGTCACCACCTGGGGGAAGTGGGGAACTGGATAAAAGGTACAGGAGATCTCTCTGTATTATTTCTTAAGAAGTGCATTTGAATTAAAATGCATTAAAAATTAACTTAAATATGCCACTTCTATTATTATTATAGTTTCCCTTAAAGATTTAACTTGCATACTTAACAAATCTAAATGTAATCAATATCAGATGTAACGAAACTTGATTTCAGCCTTGAAGTCAACACTTTGTTGATTGGTTTTGCTTCATCCTTTGCCTTTATTAAGCCAAATAGCCAGGTGCCTATTCCCACATCATTTTTGGCACCCTTAAATTTAAGTTTGATGAATAATGATGAGATTGTATTATTTACTGTAATATCTAATCAGTGTGAGATTACGAGTGATATGAACAAGGCATATCATCCAGGTTTACTGTGGCTACCTGAAAAGTTATTTTAAAACAAGAATAATAATTCTAGCTATTAAGAACAGAATGAAAATCTCTTATATGCTTTGTATATTAAAATATTACCAATTTGTTGAAATATGAATGGATTTTTCACTATCTGGGATAAAATGTTTCAATAACTAATAAATGTGAAAGTGGCTAATTTTGTTTATTTTATGTAATATTAAGAATTATTTAAAAATTAAGTATAAATATAATTTATTTTATTGTTAAGATTTTATTTATTTATTCACGAGAAACAGAGAGAGACAGAGACATAGGCAGTGGGAGAATCAGGCTCCCTGTGAGGAGCCTGATGTGGGACTCCATCCCAGGACCTCAGGATCACAACCTGAGTCAAAGCAGATGCTCAACTACTAAGCCACCCAGGTGCTCCTAAAAGGATAATTTAATTATTGAGAATTCTTTAGCTAGATAGTTAGCAGTAAGAATATCTCACACTTTTACTCCCAATAGATATTTATAAATATCTGTCCAGCGTGGAGCCCAATGCAGGGCTTGAACTCTAGACTCTGAGATCAAGGCATCAGTAAGACCAAGAGTCAGGGGTTTAACCAACTGAGCCACCTGGACACCCCTAGTTTTAAGCCTTCAAAGAAAAAGTTCTGTTTGAGAATTCTGCCCATGTGGTCAAGACAATTTAAAAGTAAAATGTTTACTTTGCTGTATTAAACTTCACAAGGAAGAAAGACTTTAAAATTATGTGTTATATCATGATAAATCTTCACTTTTTCAAATATAATAAGGTCTATGAATAAAAGGAGAAATGGTGAGGAACAAATGGGTCCATCTAAGTTAAGAGAGGACAGAGGGCATTTTTGGGGCCCAACTATGCAGTATAGTGACTGAAGAAAAATGTAGCAAATGATAATGTAGCAAAATAATATACTTATTTAACTTCTGACTACTAAAATTTTAATTACAGTATAATTATAATATGCTAATATATTCATGTGTTATAGAATACATTAAAATATACTGCTAATAGTAATTGATTTTTCAATAATATTTCTTGGTTTTTTTTTCTTTAGTTTTTATTTATTTATGATAGTCTGAGAGAGGGCGAGAGGCAGAGAGAGGCAGAGAGAGAAGCAGGCTCGATGCACCGGGAGCCCGACGTGGGATTCAATCCCGGGTCTCCAGAATCACGCCCTGGGCCAAAGGCAGGTGCCAAACCGCTGCGCCACCCAGGGATCCCCCTTGGTTATTTTTATATCCTGGAATTTATATATTCCTCTTTGCCAATGGTTATCATGTGGTTTTGGCCATGAACTCACACAAGCACTGATTTTATAGTCATTCATCATTTGCATGAATTATGACTCCATTGAACTTTGTTTTTAATCTTTTCTCACAATAAATAACTCTAGGATAATTTGACCCTGATCACAATATCCCATTTCTTATATTACTCTTGTCTATTATTTTTGTTCCATCTTGTTTCTACATCTCAATAACTTTTTTGTAATTACTAATGACATTATTTTATGCATTCACTGTTTATTTAGATGTTCCTGTGTGTTTCTGAATGTTCCTGTTGTTTATAATTTTGTATACCATTTTTGTATACCATTCGGTCATTAGTTCCAATTTCTTGTTCATTAATCTATTCATCATTTCTGTTGTATCTACTATTCAAACTATATATTTGAGCTTTTAATGTCAATGAATAAATTTCCGCTTTATGATTTTATTTCTTTTTATGGTTATTATTTATTAAAAGTGATCTTTTTTCATATTTTACTCCTTAATGATAGAATTCTTTTGTTTACTGTGTTTTATAGTATTAATTTACTATTTAATATGTATAATTTATTATCTTCCATTAGAATATATTCTGTAGGTGAATCATAATGCAAGAGAAAAACAGTGGAAACAAAAGTTTGGGAAGATGTGAAAAAAGAGTTGTAGATGATTATCACATTGATGAACATAGTGGATTAATATGGCTAAGACTTCATATATTAGGAAGAAGTTGCTAGCTATGAATTGTGCATGCTCAGGGCATAACTCAATTTCCTAGCCTTCTGCACAGCTAGAATGCAGGCCTTTGCCCTAAGCTTTGCCAATCAAATGTGTGAAAGCAAAATTTCTTCTTTCAGAAGAAACAGGTGGCACAGGTCCCACACAGAATTGCTTCCTGGTCAGGTAAGTTCAAGTGGCTATGTAAGCTTTAGAGATAGTGGTGGCATAGGGCCTTGCAATGGCATATATGTTGGAGGGCATAGAGAAGTAGAGAGAACTGGCAGTTAACTCTAGGAATTACAGGATTATGAATAATTTGGAGAATTTGATAGTATAATATAAAAGGGTGAGTGATTATTACTGTGCCCAAGCATTTGGAGGGCAAAAATGACAGATCAAAGTTATAAATTCTCAGCTAAGTGTGTCATTGCTGAATCCCAGATTTCCTCTGCTCTAAAACAATTTCAATATCCCATGACCCCAGAGCTGACATAATCCAAAACCAAATTCATGAATTTCCCATTGACAAAAGGTGGATGAATGAACTGCAATTTATTGACACAGTAGAGTATTATTCATGAATGAAGGAATGAATGAATGGCAGCTACTTGCTGTGAAAGTAACAATTTCAGCAATATGGTTTTAAGTGAAAAAGACCCATAAGATAATGTATAGCCTGATACTGTGTATCTTAAAATAAAAATATACAATTTTTAGAAATGTAATAGATGAAATAAAACTAAGGAAGACACTGGAATTATTTTTTGAGGATCCCAGGAACTGTCTTTCCTTAAGTTCTGACACATACTAACATTTACCAGAAAATGAACTAACTTGCTGTTGGAACAGTTTTATGACAATAAAATGATCACAGAAATGTTGTCAGATACAATTCAAAAGCTCTGATTTCTGTGGAACATACTCATCATAGCAATTCTGTGTGGTGGATCAATGTCATAAAAATAACCAAAGGAACACTGTGGAAACACTTAGAAAATGTATCTGGATCTTTATTTGCTCTGTCCATAAGTACTTCAAATTTACATCTGTGGGCATCCAGCAGTGTTCGGTGTTCAAATATCTGAGACAGTTCAAGAAATTGTTTATTTAATAGATGAATAGATTTTCCCCAAATCTGTGTTTCTCAGTGGAAAGTGAAAGATGTGTAAATTCAGGTCATTGTACCTAATAGACATTATGAAGTCAGATTTTCTCTGGGCAAATATTGTATTCATAAGAATCTTTCTTCTCCTTCAATTCTGTTGCATCCTTTTGCACCAAGTGAGCTCATTACATTTTATAAAGCAATAACTCAGAAAAAGTTCAACTCAACTCAAAATTGTGTGACACAGAATATCTGTTAGGTGGGAGAGGAAAACAGGGAGAAGGAGGGAGGATGGTCCTCTCTGTCTGAACAATAGGGCAGCGAGTCAGTGTCCAGGTCCACACAGAGTCGGTGTCATCTTCCCCTTCAAGATTACACTCTGGGAAAAAAAAAAAAAAAAAAAGATTACACTCTGGGTTCACGTGGACTGGAGGTCCGCTGCCAACTACCCGTAAAAAGGAAACTTGAAAAGGAGAGCACGCTCAGGTTCCACCGAGATTTGAACTCGGATCGCTGGATTCAGAGTCCAGAGTGCTAACCATTACACCATGGAACCCCACACCAGGCGGCGCTGACAGCGCTCCTCCCTGACAGGATGCATCTCCACTTCTGAGATCAGGTAGTGCCAAGAAAGCTGAAATTCGTGTCTCAGTTTTTGATGCCTGTCCCCGTGACACAGGGGCCTTCTCTCGCGTGCACAGGGCTCTTAGTGCAAAATCCCAACGCAAATCGGTTTCTGGGGACAGACGAGACGGGTTCAGCCCTGCTGGCGCTCTCTGCCCTTCCTGCAGCCCGCCGCCCCGCCCCGCGGTCCAGACCAGGTAGGGCGGCTCCACCTGCCGGCGGCCGGGCTCCACCTGCCCCGTGCGGCTGCCCAGGTGGCTCGCCGCCTCGCGTGTGCGGGTCTCGCGTTCCCTTCTGCCCTCGCAGGTTAATCTCGTGACCCGTGAAGTGTGGATGACGTCACGACGCGTGGTGCGGACCCGCCCGGGCCCTGTGGCCGGACCCCTGGGAGAAAGAGACCGTTTTCCTCCGGGGAAGCGCTCCGCCCTGCGGAGACTGAAGCGTAAGAGCAGGATAGAAACCTCGAGAGCCTTCCACGCAGGGTTTTGTCTCTGGAAGTTTTGACTCGGCTCTTCCGGGCAGCGGCTGTGCGCCTCGCGCGAACTCCTCAGCAGGAAAGACTTCTGCGGTCGCGAGGCAGGACGCGTCCGGACTGGTCCCCACGAGCGGAGGGGACAGAAGCGATCCCCGGCCGTCAAACCAGAGGACTGGGGACAGAAGCAAAGCATCTTTACCGAGAGAAAATAATACTCGCAGGTGTCAGGGTTTGAACCTTCCCAACAAGAGCCTTGGAGAGGTGTCGGCATTCAGCTGAGACCATTTCTGTTGCAGAAAGCCGTCTGTCTGGTTTGCAAGGAAATGCTCCCACAGAGGCGCCAACAATTAGGTGAAAACTGACCCAGAGATGGTGACCTGGGAGTAGCAGGGCTCAGCTCTCCTCCTCGTCCCCTGAGGCCCCTGGCCCTCGCCCTCACTAGCAGAAAGACAAAATGAAACTCTCCTGCCAAGTGGGGTAAATAGAGTGATTCCCAGAAGCCTTAGGAAGGAGACACCAGACTTGTCTGCATTTTCAACACAATTGAACTTCAGATCTATGCAACAAATTCACAGAGAGTATTTGTAGGGGCTAGGGCTTGTACCAAGTTCTAGGCTCTCTGACAATCAACCTATAAGTAAATAAAGCTATAAATATTGAATAAATAAATGGGGGCTGTGGAGAGACGTTTGGGAAGTAAATGAAATGCCTTACCAGTGAACATGAAGACTACATTCCAGTTCCAACAGCCTGGCTCCAGTAGCTTTCCTGATGTAGAACCAACCTCAGTCTCAGGGAATTGCCCATGCAGAAGAGTCCCAAATAATCTAATTCCTCACTCTTTCATTGTGGGCTCTGCATAGTGGTTGCTTTCCAAAGAGTACATTAAAGAAAGGGAGAAAAATAGGGTAAGCAATGGAAGGAACCTGACAAACACAACTTCAGCCAGTGACCAAAGTCAACATCAGCAGGAATAAGCCATTTTTTTATAGTATATAACCTCGAAATGGTATAAATGGTGAACATGACAATGACACTTCTGTGATCTTCCTCCCCCAAACCTATAACTTGGTTTAATTATGAGAAAAACATACGACAAATGAAGGCCATTCTACAAAACACCCGAGCAGTACTCCAAATAGTGCAAAGACAAGAACAAGCAAAGCCTGAGAAACTGCCACAACCAACCGGAGCCTAAGGAAATGCAATGACAAACTATAATGTGGAATTCTGAATAGGATCCTGGAACAAAAATGGACACTAGGTAAAAACTAAGGAAATCTGAATAACTTTTGGACTTTAGTTAATGTATAAATATTTGTTCATTAATTGTAATAAATGTGCCACACTCATGTAAGATTTTAATCATAGGGGAAAGTGAGTGTGGGATTTGCAATGTGCACCAGCACAATTCTCTCCCCTTTTAACTAATGAGCCACATTGTCAGATGCAGTGATACTGCCCGAAGAGCCAACCACCTTCCTCAGAGCATATAGACTCATAGGAATTTAGAAGGAGGAATTCTCATGCCCTGCCAACTGCCGTGCTCAGCATTGTGGGCTTAGCATTAAGGAGGATACTAAGTGTTGGCTCTGCCCTTGGAGATTTGGGGCTAATAGTGATAGGATAAACTACAATTATGAATAAATTAGTCAAGGGAGCCTGCAGATGGCTAGAGGCCAATCACATATTCTTCAAAGAAGAATAAGAACTGGATGTTTACATTTGAGCAGAGATTGCAGATACTGTTTCAAAGGGTGTCTTGGGTTCACACTTTTTCATATGGAAGATGCAAGATAGGGACACAGTCTATGGACTGGTTGTCTGGACAGCCATCTATAGTGAAAGCAGAAGAGGAACTTTTTGATGGTTTGATGGTGTACCAAGCTCTTGTCTCAGGCCAGAGCTGTAAGTTTGTTTTTAGCCTCAAGGGCCTACTTTGAACAAGCACTGGAGACTCCAACTGGGCTTTCCGCCTCAGCATAATGGTAAGTTTTCTGCAAAACTGAGGTCATTTCCACATGTTGCCAGTACTAGTCTGTGGGGATTGGTTTGAAGAGTGCATGCTCACTCATAGGCGTATTATTTATTTCCCCCTAAACAAAATATTGCTGAAAAATTCTTCTCCTCTTTCCCAAGATAAAGAAGTCATTAGAGCAAAGATTCATAGTACATTTTTTTGACTCTGGATTCCAGATCATATTGAATAAAATCTGTGAAACCCATTTCCCACAAAGGTGCCCCTAGACTTATCAATCATATATATAATTATATGTATTCATATTTTATTCGATATGATCTATATTATATATATATATATGTATAATTCTGCAAACTATTTCAGAGTGTTTGTGGAACACTTCAAGTCCATAGACTACAGGCTATGAATATTCTACATTTGGAGATTCTCCTATGTCACCTAACCTAATTTTTAACTAACTAAAAAGAAATTCTCTAAGTAGAACTTAAGCATCGTACTGCTAAAGTCAAATCACCTTTTTTTTTTTTTAAGATTTTCTTTATTTATTCATGAAAAACACAGAGAGAGAGGCAGAGACACAGGCAAGGGAGAAGCAGGCTCCAGATAGGGAGCCCAACATGGGACTCAATCCCCAGTCTCCAGGATCACACCCTGGGCTGAAGGCAGTGCTAAACCACTGGGCCACCAGGGTTGCCCAGTCAAATCACCTTTAAATAGTGACTATATTTTTCCTTAATCTTTATCTTGTAAAGTAAGTCAAAGTTGCACCCATGACTGCATGCAAAACACTGGTTGGACTGGTTCTCAGAGGGCTATTGGGGTGCAGATTCCTGAGAATGCCATCTGGGGAGTCTTGACTCAGATGTAAATAGGTCAGATGAAGCGGGGAGGACTGGGCTCCTTTCTATGACAAGGTAATAACCTTACTTCAGCCTTGTCTTGGTCCCACCGAGGGGAGCCCCTTAAATTCTCATCTTCTCCTCCTACCATTGAAGAAGTAGGCATGTGACTGGAAGGCAGATGCCAGACAGTCTTTGATGATGATCAAGACTTTAATGATGGTCAGTGAGTCTTCTAGGTCCTGTGTCATTGAAACCTAGTTTCCTTGGGCTTTTTCCTGTCCACTCACAGAGGCACTGTTACTCCCAAGTCACAACTATCTCATAAACTGCATTCCAGCCAGAAGGCATTGCTGCTCCTGAAAATCAAAAGATAAAGCAGAAATGATCCCAGAAGAAAATGCAGAAAATACAAGTAACAATGGTACGTTACAGTCAAATGGAAGTGAATACTGACTCAATAAAACACTATGAATGCCTGCTAGAGGAGAAAGGGAAGGTAGAATTTAAAAGCATATAAACAACGAATTTAGACATCCCTGAAGAGAAAGATGAATAAAATTTAATTTTCCTAATGTTAAGGCCTTTGCATCGTCTGGGAAAATGGTAAAATATCAATATAAGAATTGTTTGGGAGGCGCCTGGTTGGATCAGTGATTGATTATCTGCCTTTGGCTCAGGGCGTGATCCCGGGATCCTGGGATCGAGTCCTGCATCGCGCTCCCCACAGGGAGCTTGCTTCTCCCTCTGCCTATGTCTCCACCTCTGTCTCTGTGTCTCTCATGGATAAATAAATAAAATCTTAAAAAAAAAAAAAGAATTGTGTGGTCAGGACTCTGTGGTGATCTCCAGCCTCACCATCAAAACAAGATGAAAGGAATTTGCGCCTTTCCTGTGAATAGAGAGGAAATAATGGAATAATGTACAACTGTTCACTCAATACAAAATCAGACAAGATGTAAAAGGGGGACATAAAAGGACAGGATGATAGAGTGGGGTATATCAGAAGGGACAGACAACTACACATGATAGGATGATCACCGTAACCCCAAATCTATTTTTTTAATCTTTTATTTATTTATTTATGATAGTCACAGAGAGAGAGAGGCAGAGGGAAAAGCAGGCTCCATCACCGGGAGCCCGACGTGGGATTCGATCCAGGGTTTCCAGGATCGCGCCCTGGGCCAAAGGCAGGTGCCAAACCGCTGCGCCACCCAGGGATCCCCATAACCCCAAATCTATTCCGTGATCAGTTGCTTGGGGTGGGGCAGGAGGGAGCTTCTGGGGCGGTGTCACAGCTCTGTGTCCTGGCCCGTGTGGGATCACATGGATGCCCCCTACCCCAGCCCTGTGATGCATCACTGCAGTGTGCACCTAACTTTCGTTCACCTCTTTACATGCACGTTCACAAAAAAAGACACAGAAAGAGAAGGTTAAAAAAGACCACAAAAACCCATCTAGTTCCCAATTGGCAGTGTTTTCCAAGTTGTTTCATTGTGAGAATATGTGTCGATGAGTGAAAATTGTGGCATCTGTGGCGTCCAAGGGGTCTCTGGTGTCTTCCAGCACCCTCGGGCAGGAGGTAGGTTTCTCTAGTCCTTTCTACCACTCCATGCTCAGGTTTCATTCTCATCACCACAGTTTGGGTGATTCTTTCTTCAGGCCTCCCAAGATCACTTTCTAGACTGAGTGATGTCCTGGGGTGATGAGGCAGAGAGCCCAGGAGCAAAGCATCTGACAAATCTGCTGTCTTCTCCAGATTACAGCCCCTCTGGACTGGTGCCACTCTCTAGCTGCATTTTTTGAAAAACTGGTCTATTTTCATTTATAAGAAAAATCTCACCCTAAATAAACAAGGCAAAGAGCAGAAGACCTTGCTCTGAAAACACTAACTGGGATAATCTGTTCCTGAGAAGTTTAATGGTTTTTGTTTGGTGCTGATTGTCTTGTGCATCTAAGAAAAGTATACCCCTCAAAAAATGCAATCTGTACATTCATTTATTGAGGACTATTTCTCAAAATCTGAACATCAGAAAGGCAGTCTTTTCCAACCACCAGCCTCACTGTTGTAGCTGGCTGTGGACGTCAACCTCCTAAATTATTTCTCAAATGATCAGTATTATTAAACATCATTATAAGTTGCATGATACTTAGTTTTAAAAGTGAAATGGATTGGCAAAACCTATTTTTTAAAAAACAAACCAACAAAACCCAAAACGAATGCAGCATTTTTCTGCCCTAAAACCTCCCTAAACTGAATTCGGATTTCCTAGCTGCAACTCTTCAGTTGCTTCTAGCTGCTAGCTCTGTGACCTTGGGTCAGGCACTTAATTTCTCTGTGTCTGTTTCCTCCTCTGTAAAATTCGGCTTCACCAACATATTTAACAAATAGTCCCCCCCCTTTTTTTAAAGATTTATTTATGAGAGAGGTAGAGACATAGGCAGAGGGAGAAGCAGGTTCCCCACAGGGAGCCCCAATGTGGGACTCACTCCCAGGACCCCAGGATCGTGACCTGAGCAGAAGGCAGATGTTCAACCACTGAGCCACCCAGGCATCTGAACAAATAGTTCCTTTGGATAATGACCACTTGAGCCAATGTTTGGCTGGCTGCTGAGGAATACTGAAGTCTTGTATCTAGAGAATTCATCTTTCTTGTTCCAGCAATAAAATCTATATCTCTGCTTCTTCATTTTAAAAACTTCAGTAATGATGTATGCTTCAAATCATAGAAAAACAAAGAAAAACAATAACACAACCCTCAAACCCAAAGACCACACTAGCAATACTTTGGTATATTTCCCCCCCAACTTCCAAATATCTATAAATAAAATTTTACAGAATCATGGTCACGTATTTCATATATTTTTATCTGGCTCTTTTCATTTAACATTTTATCATGTACTTCTCACCTGAGCAATCACAACCTCTTCCAAAATGTTGTTTTCTATAGCTTTGCAACATTCTTCCAGCTATATATAACTTAAGTAATATAATCATCCCCTCCCATTGTTGGAAATGTTTTAGTAACATTATTATGATAACTAATTGTATCACATAGGTCTTTGCACATAAATAATTTCCTTTAGTTTGGATTATTTCCCTAGGAGAATTTTCTCCAAAATAAGCATGCCATATGGAAATTCCATGCCATTTGGGTGAGCTTCCTTGGTGGAATTTAGAAGCGCTACCACCAGCAAGGATATTATTCCAAACTTGTGGGGAAGGGAGCTGCATTAGCATCCTAGGACTGACCTAACAAATTACCATAAAGTGAGTGGCCTACAACAACAGATGTTTATCTTCTCACAGCTCCAGAGATTGGAAACCCCAATCCAAGGTGTCTCAAGTTTGGTTGTCTCTAGAGGCCCAAGGGAGAATCTGTTTCCTGGCTCCCCCGCTGACCTTCCTAGGTTTGCAAGTTCACTTCTCCAATCTCTCTCCTTCTGACCCAGCCTTTATCCTTGTGTGTCTGTTTCTGTGTGTCTCCAAATCTCCTTCTCCTTATAAGGATACTATTATTGGATTTAGGGCCCATCCTAATCCAGAATGACCTCATTTTCACTTGATTGCATTAGCAAAGACTATATTCGAATAAAATCACATTCACAGATGGGAGGGGATCCTGTTGCAGTCTATCTTCTTTGGCGACACACTTGACCCCATCCATGCGAGCAATGGTCTCTTTGCCTGCCCTAAATGAAGACAGATATGGGAGAGTGAACTAACTGCAAGACACTGCCTCAGGCCTGAAAGGATTTCTCCTGATTGTATCTGAAAGTCTGAATCTACTACCATCTACCGTGAGGGTGCTTTGAGCAAGTGCTTCAATTCCCAGCACTCAATCTCAGGGTCCCTAAATTTTCCATTAAAAGAGGAACCCGGTTCTATAGTGTGTCAATGAATCCATTTTCTACTGGCAGGAGCAGTTCTATTAATACAGCTAGGTTTAGCCAGTGTTCACACCCTCCTGTGTGTTAGGAGCAGGAGAGAACGTCCGGAGGCTGGAGAATCTGTTACCCTGCACGGTTTCTCCCTGTTGGCTGGGCTCCTGGGGCTGCCGGCCTCCCGTTTCCTGCCCCGGGACCCTTCCTGACCCCGCCCAGCCCGCAACCCCCCCCCCCCCCCCCCCCCCGCCCATGTTCTTTTGAAGCAGGGAAAGGGCAAAGCAGTTGAAGGCCATTGAAGATATTTAGGTTTTAGGGTTTAACACTGAAAGCAAACGCGAAAACTCCAATTCCTTCCAGCCCGCTTCCAATCACCGTTGGCACCTGCAGGTCTGAGGTCACTCAGACCAGGGAGTGGAGTTCTGGGTGCAGACAGTCCCCTCTTGGCTCACCAGGCTTCTCTGCATTCCACCTGCCCTGCTGAATTGGGATTTGCTGTTGGGCTATGTATTTCATCCAAGGCTGAGAAGACCTGAATGGACGTAGGAATCCTATTTCTCCTTACCAGCCTTAATAATTACGCACCAAACCATCTTTCCCTGTATCACAGTACAGTGTAATGTCACATTATGCTGGAAGATGGTTTGGTGCCTATTAAGTGGCACACCTTCAAAGTCACTAACGAGAAACAACAGCCAGCAGGTAGTCGTGGCCGAGTGGTTAAGGCGATGGACTTGAAATCCATTGGGGTCTCCCCGCGCAGGTTCGAATCCTGCCGGCTACGAATTTTGGCCAAAATCTTCCTCCCATCACTTCTGTCCGTTTGCACGCCAAAGGAAAGAAGAACTTCTGTTCAGCTCACCCTGCCTTGCCAGTTACCTATGTCTCTGGGTCAGATAATTTCTTTCTCCATTTCCAAATACCACTGTGTCTGAAACCTTGACCATCAATTCTCAAAGGGATGAGTGCATCTCTTTGGGTGTGAGCCTCACTTAATATTATACCTGATTTGAGAAAGGCTATTGGTTTTTCTCAATTACGGGTCATAGCCAACTTGGATTCTCAGTATCAAAGTCAAACCCCCTGAATCTCCTGGAGTTGGTGGTATTTTCGTTGCTACCATCTACAGCTCAAGATTTATAAAGCAGTCTATACTCTAACAGCTATCATTTTTTGAATCCTTACTATGTCCCAAGCACTGAATTGGCATTACATGTGTTACTTCATTTAGTCACCAATATAACCCTATGATATAGGTGATATTAGTCCCATTTTACAGAATAAGAAAACAAAGATTGACTTGCCCAACACTGCACAGTAAAATGGTATGTACACCAAGGACTTTCTTATGTATGTGAGGTCACTTTTCATAAATACTACAGGGAACACTCTTTTTAAAAACCAGTGATTAGCAACTCAATCCTGGTGTAAACACAGAAATGACTTTCATATCAGTACCTACCTATCAAACATTTATTATATACATATTTCCAAGTGCTTTATGCGTGTTAGCTTGTGTGATCCTTACAATGTTCATATGAAGCGAATACTATTATTACCCTTGGTTTATAAATCTGGAAATTGACATCCATAAGAGTAAGATAATTTGGCCACGATCACCTAGCTTGTAAGTGGCACTGAGCTTGAACTCTGAATTTGTGTCTATACCCAGGGAACCAAAAGTTGGGATGGGTGTGGGGGCAGGTCAGGGGTGCTTTCGTTGCTATTGTCTACAGCTGGAAATTAATGTTATTGCCTGACTCTCCTATTCAGATTTTTGCCTCCCTAGATAAGTCTAAGTGGTTGGTCTGGAGTATGAGATTGTTACCCATTGTGTATTAAGTGTTTCTCTAGCACAAGTTTGGGGAATGTCATTTGGCAGCAATGTGGTTTTACCTGAGTGATAATAACTCGTTATTGTAATTTCATATGAATGATTAATTTATAAAGAAGAGCACTACACTCATTCTTATCTTCTCAGCCTGAAAACTCCAGAGCCCGAGTGGGAAAGGTTTGTTAAACCACAGCAAGTGGATGTAAGGCTTTGGTTGCCAAGCCCAGGAATATTTCTGGTTTGAAACTAAAAACAAAATCCATGTGGAGCCCCATACAGAAATCATCAGAAAAGCCTGTTGATTATGGTAAACAGGGTGTATTGAAGTTACTCAGAGGGGAGGATCTTAGTCTAAAAGAGTCTCAGTGTCTCAGGGAGGGGACTCTCAGGACCAGAATTAGTCATAGGATGATTTTAGAGCAGAAATTACTGAAAGAGATCTGTGGCAACAGTGATCAGAATATGTAAACTAAGTAAATGATGGGGACAGTCAGCGGTCTTATCTTTGGAACATGAGTCCATGCGGCATTATTCTATGATATCGCCATAAAATATGTAAAGAAAGTGGACTACAAACAAGTCGGGCTTAGGCAGTTTGCCTTGCACGTCATGGTCTTGTACACTTTACATGTCGTGTGTGTCACAGTGTCACATTTGCAAGTTTTGGTTTTGTTTCAGTTACTCGTCTATTTTGGTCCAAAGATGGCAAGCAATGAGAGTCAAACAACCAGAATGTGAA
The DNA here is from genome assembly GCF_905146905.1 of Nyctereutes procyonoides. NCBI lineage: Eukaryota > Metazoa > Chordata > Mammalia > Carnivora > Canidae > Nyctereutes > Nyctereutes procyonoides. Next base: position 1,331,661 of record NW_026575043.1, read on the forward strand.
GAAGTGGGATCAGAAAAAATGAAAATCTGATCAGTTAGAGAAAAAATTCCAAATCTAACAGCACAGTTGGCTGCCAGGACTCGCTGTGCTCAATGCCTCGGTCTCTTCTGACATAAAGACTCCAGCAGAAAGTTCTCTGGTTCCTGCCCTCTCTCTTCATACCTTCTTCTGCATACTCAGGGACTAAGAACATTTACCTGTGTTTTTTGGTTGATTTGGGAAACAGAGTATAAATTCAGAGACTTAGTACTCTGGTTTGCATGCAGTGGTAAATGGAAAGAAAAGGTCCAGAGCTTTTGTTTATAGAAAAAAACAAACAAAACCCTCCCCCCCCCCCCCCCACACACACACAAGAGGAGAGGAATGAGAGTTGGAAGGACTGGAACAGAAAAGCAGCCACCATGGTGCCACCTGGAGTGTCACCAGAGTGTCACCCCTCTGGGCCACTCTTATTCTGAACTTCCTTGGTCATAGAAGACCCCAGTGCTTTCACTCTTGTTCTGCCAGGCATTTTTCCATGATCCCCACTTTTCAAAATCAGCGACATATGTCAAGGTATTTCTTAAACTCCACCATTTCTACAAAGGCATTTGGATTGTTTCCAACTTGGACTAGCCTTTGCCCATTTTTCTATTGGATTGTCTGCCTATTTCATATTCATTTTTCTTACTCACACCCATGGGTACCTATACATGTTGAGAGCCTGGCTCTGCTACTCCAGGTGTGGCTGCCTTGGCATCCATTTACCTTGGCCCAGGCTTGCAGGGACAGGACAATGACACCAGGGCCCGGTACAAGGGAAGGGCATGCCCTACATGGCAGCCCACAGTGTCACAAGCA